>NC_138862.1:19374588-20685838 GCF_965194805.1 Balaenoptera borealis | reverse complement strand
ATCTACAGTTACCAGAAAGAACCCCACCAACTTCCAATATCGTCTTTTGCCACTTATTTGTAGAAATGTGAAGGCAGGAAGTTACTTAGCTATTTCCTTAATGGAGAATAAAATGTTAACTTTACATATTCACCAGGGAGCAATCTTATTTAAATTTTATTTCAAACCAAAGAAAAAGTTATCACCACAATAAGTAGAATAATAATAGCAGTGAATAAAGAATGTTTGCTAATGTTTATTAATTATATGGCACTTTGCTTAGACTTTACTGGCAGCAACTTAGCGAACTAACATCAAGAATTTAAAATCATTTTATATGTTATGTAACTGAAACTTAGACAAATTAAAGACTTGCCTAAGATCATTCAAGTTGCATGTGGCATTGAAGAGTTTTGTAGATTCCTGACCCCAAGAGCACAATAACTAGTGTGTAGTGGGACTTCACCACAACTACCAGTATTGAAACCTAATAGGATAGAACTCACATTTGCCCTTTGAAATGTGAATATTCTGCAAGAAAGTTTCAACATTGAAACACATGTGGCTTTAGAAGAACTTTAGATACTGCTTGTGTAGAAAAGCTATACAGCCTTTTAGATTTAGTTGGAAAATGTATGCAATGAACACAAAATCAAAATAATTGTCTTCCCCATGAGAGTAAATATACTGTTAAATATGTCTTTGTGTCTGGGGTATTTTTTACCACATTAGAGAGAGAGTACCCCATCAATAATACATTGGGCTTTTTTAAAGGAAGTAGAAAACTTGTTAATTCCAAAGGGGCAAGTAGACAATAAATGAGTAGTGAAACTATGAAGTACAGTCAACACTAACAAAGTTAGAAGCCTGCAGCTGTTTCCAAAATTGAGTAATTGCAGAGAATAAATGGTACTAGATACTGTTCACTTTGATTTTTTCCTTTTCTTTTCTTGTTTTCTTTTTCATTGTTTTTTTAAATTCCCCTAAGCATCAGAAAAAGGAAGAACGACAGGCTGAATCCTAAGGTGATCTTGACTTTTTGAATAGAGCACCTGTTGATTTTTGAGCTTGTCCATTTGAGTGAGTGATTGATTATTCTACTCAGGGTCAAGGAGAGACAACACTGCTGTGCTGGCTGACAGCAGCCATGGGTCTATAGCTGGATTTGTTCACATTGAGTTGAGTTCCTAGTCTCAGCCTAAAATAGGCATGACATTTCTAACAGATTTTTTGATTTTTTTGAATAAATTGATATTCATGATCTCTATTAAAATGAGCACAGGATGTGTTGCTTTGTTGTTCATTGCAAATATATGTAAAGTGATTCATTATTAAAACCTTAATGAAGAAGATTACCTATTTTTCCTTTAAAAATTTGAACAGCTTTATTGAGGTATAATTGATATGTTAAAAACTGCACATTTAATATTCACAATTTGAAGAGTTTAGACATATATATACGCCAGTAAAACCATTACTACAAAGTGATAGCCAGAGCTAACACCTCTAAAAGTTTCCTTGTGACCCTTTGATTGATTGTAGTGGTAAGAGTACAACATGAGATGTATCCTCTTAAATTTGTAAGCGCACAATACAGTACTGTTACTACAGGCACTACGTTGTTCAGCTGATCTCTAGAACTTATTCATCCTGCATTACAGAAATATTTTACCCATTAAACAACATGTCCTCATATCCCCCATTTTTCCAGGCTCTGGCAACAACCATTCCACGTTCCACTTTTAGGATTTTATTTTAGATCCCTCATCTAATTGGAAATAGTAGTGTTTGTTCTTCTGTGACTGGCTTATTTCACTTAGGGTAATGTCCTCCAGGTTCATCCATGTTGTCATGTATCACAGGAATTTTTTCTTTTTATTTTTAGACTGAATAATATTCCCCTGTATGTATAACCACCTTTTAAAAATCCATTTATCTGTTGATGGACATCTGGATTGTTTTCACGTATTGGCTATTGTAAATAATGCTGCAGTGAACGTGGGAGTGCAGATACCTCTTCAAGATCCTGACTTTAATTCTTTTGAATAAATACGCTGAAGTTGGTTGATTGCTTTTTAATTTTTAATCATTACAACACTATCTTTGGAGTACTTGATGGAACAGGCAATGCTTATAGGGAAATAAATTTTACAAACTTCAGAAGAATCTGAATTGGCAGGTTTAGCCCCAAAGCTGATCTTTTTCTATTTGTTGTCATCTACGAGCCATCCTACTTTAAATATAGTAGATAGTTTGTTCCACATGTTTGTTTTGGACAAGTATTCACTTCCTGTGTTTAAAGAATCTGTGAAATACTAAATTTCAAAAATTGTTGCATTTGTATCTTAGAACATTTGTCTAATTGTCTTCTTGGCTTGACCCCTGAGGCAAAGCAGAGTCTAAGTATAAAACATATAAATAAATATGCATATATATTTATATTGTAAATAGTATATATTAAATATAAATATATAATAACTACATAATATAGTATAAACATAATATATTGTATAAATATTAAATATAAATAGTACATAATATATATTTTATTATATATAGTAAAAAGCATATTTATATTACATATACATAACATACATATTTACATTATATATTACATAAATATATAAATATAAATCACATGCAATTAATAATTCATATTAATTAGATGATCTTTTTGTTGCTCACTGAATTAATGAAAATGGATTATTTCACAGAAGTAATACGAATTTAAATTAAAGGAAGATTGGAAAAATGAACAATTTAATCATTTAAATTGGATCTTCCCCATGGATTTTTTTTTTTTAAATGGGTAGCAGTTTCTCACACCTGCCCCTAGTCAGATCACTTCCAACTCAGATGATTGAACTGAAAAAACAAGACTTAACTCCGCAGGAGCAAGTAATGTCTCTCCTCTGTTCATTCCCGCATCCTTGGCTCACATACAGGGCCTATTACAGGACAGGTGCTCATTGCAAATTTGTTGGCTGGATTGAATGAATTAGGTTTCTTGTATGCTTTAGTTTCTTATCAAGGGTATTTTTGGTTTTTTGTCTGAGGTGAAGTAGTTGAATCCTCAGGTAGATAGTGCTTAAAGATAAGTTGGAAGTGGAAATGTGCCCAATAAAAATGAGCAACTGAGCTGAAAATAAAGTTATTTTTTATCCGGGCACTTCTGTGAGTTTTTGAAAGCACTTGCAAGGCTTTTGGTGAAAATATACATAAAGAGGTAACAGAAAGGAACCTAAGTTGGACAGTATTTTTAAGGCATTTGAAAAATCAGTTTGCAATGAATTCTGAAGTCACAATACATATATAGACTCCGTTAGAGTGAATTGAAAGTTCCAATTTTGACTTTCCAAGTTTGATCTAGTCATTCTATAAAGCCGGCACAGCATTTTGAAGAAAGTGTTTCACCAATTAACTTTAAGCAATCTGTGCAATTTTTATTAATATGTCCAACAAGGCTACAAAAATCCTATCACTAATGAGATCAAAGTGTGCTTCAAACTTGATGCAAGACTGCTGTCTTCAAACACAGGAGAACGCTACCTCACACTGCAAATCAACTCACTGACTGGTTCTTTATAAATGTAAGAGAGCAAGGTAGGGAATTAGGAAAAGAACAGGGTGAAATTTGGGTAAAAAATTCAGTTTCTTTCTCTAAATTATTAGCTATATAAACAAGAAAATATCTACTCTATGTTCATGTCCTACTAATAGATTTCCTAAACACCATATTCATTTCTATTTCATGATAGAATAATATATTGAAAAAACTCTGTTAATGGGAAACCGGGTTTACATCTCAGATTTAGCATGACAGAAACCTGTCAGCAGATAGAAGGGATATCTAGGAAAAGATACAGGTTGTCTAAAAAACATCAGGCCTGCTTGTAAGCTGATTCACACTTTAACTCCCTCCATTCACTTTCTTCCCCAACTGGGTTTCATATTTGGTTCAAACATAATGAGACATTCTATATCATCTAGGACTGCACTAGCATATTCTTTCAATTAAAGTTAAATTATAGTTGCATACCTGGCCTTTAGAGTTTCTCTTTCAAAGTCCTTTGCCTATTCCATGAGGAATTTTTATCCACGAGTAACATTATTTTCAATATATTTTCAATAATTTACTCTTTAATGTTGTGGAAATAAAAGTAATGATGTTGAACCCAGGCTTAATTTAATGCTTGCTGTACTGACTGCTACCAATAATCAAATGAAGTGTTTAACCTTCTAGAATGTTCTCTGAATTTTCTATTAATGGTGACTATTTCATGAACTAGTAAATCAGAAAGCTCTTACATTAAAGAGACGTGGAAAATGAAAATCTCCCTTAATATTTAATTTTGAATTAATTATAGGAAAACTGATCATTAGCACAAATTAACTTATTTGAAGTGACTTATTTAATTGGGAATAGAGTTGTCCTTTGCTATCCCCTGGGGACTGGTTCCAGGACCCTCCTCAGATACCAAAATTTTAGGATGCTCAAGTCCCATAGTTGGCCCTCGCAACCCACGGTTCCACATCTGTGAATTCAACCAACTGCGGATCATGTAGTGCTGTAGTATTTAAAAAAAAAAAAAAAAACAAGTGTAAGTGAACCCGTGTAGTTCAAACTTATGTTATTCAAAGATCAACTGCACTTAAATAGACATTAAATACATGTAGCAAACATTATGTGATTTCAAATAAAATGCTCCTGAATTGATTCAACTTGTAAGCAGTAGGCACCAATTATGTGTCAATCATGGTGCCCGGGACTAGAACACAATGAAGAATGAGAGATTTGAGTTTTACATGTAAAAACTAGCACTCTAAGGGGTTCCCTTCCATTTTCTTGTTGATTTGCCTCTATAAAATAATGAAACACTTTAAAAGCTAACTAAAAAATATGTGGATTAATATTGAAGCTGTTTTCAGAAATATTATTAAATTTCAACTAAGTACTAAATCCCAATACTGTTTTGTTACTCTTCTTATCACCATTATTATTTTAAAAAAGAAGTAAAATGTACAAATAACACTAGTAATAAATAATCATTAGTAGCTACTGCAATATTCACAATTCTTTGTTTTATGATATTTAAAAAAAAAAGTAGGCCTGATGTATAACTCTGGGTAAGATGTTAGTTTCAGGTATACAGCACAGTGATTCAGTTATACATATATATATATATTTTTCAGATTCTTTTCCCTTATAGGTTATTACAGAATATTGAGTAGAGTTCCCTCTGCTATACAGTAGGTCCTTGTTGTTTATCTATTTTATATACAGTAGTGTGTATATGTTAATCTTAACTTCTTAATGTATCCTTCCCCCCACTTTCCCCTTTGGTAACCATAAGTTTGTTTTCAATGTCTGTGAGTCTCTTTCTGTTTTGTAAATAAGTTCATTTGTATCTTTTTTTTTTTTTTTTTTAATTCCACAAATAAGCTATATCATGTGATATTTGTATTTCTCTGTCTGGCTTACTTCACTTAGCATGATAATCTCTGGGTCCATCCATGTTGCTGCAAACGGCATTACTTCATTCTTTTTTATGTCTGAGTAATATTCCATTGTATATATATACCACATCTTTATCCATTCATCTGTCAATGTAGTTTTTATGGGAAGGAATTGCAGACTCTCAGAATCTCCAATGGTAAAATGGAATTTCTTTCTCAGAGTAAAGAGGAATTCTTCAGCAATTATCTCAGTAATGTAAGCAAAAATCTACCTATCATTGTAGGTAGTCAGGGGACTAAATTAGAAAGACGATTATTATTATTATTATTAATTATTATTTTTAGAAACTGTTTATTTTCTGTCAACCTATTTCCATTTTAAGAGTTTGTGGAAGGACAGTTTAAGACCACTCAGTGGTTGTTCCTACCCACTCAGTGGCCTCAGCAGTGGGAGCTGCAGACCAGTCTTCAGTGGCAGGCTGAGCACTCCAGTCTTCAGGGGGGAACTGCAGAATAGGCACAGAGGGCATCTGCACACCTTCAGACCAGTCCACCACCTCAGGCTGAGGAGCAGTGAACTCCGGAGCTGGAGCAGTCCATTCACCCTGAAATTCCTCCTTGGTCACAGCCTTCTCAGCTGCTGCCTACTCTTCCTTTTCAATCTCTTCAGGATCTCTGTAGAAGTAGAGATCAGGTATGATCTCCCATGGGTGTTCATGGGAGATGGTGCCACATATGCGCAGAACTTCCCGGGCAAGCATCCACAACATCAGACCCACTGAGTGAGCTCCCGCGTTGTTGCATGGGATTGCAGCAGCAAACTTCAGCACGGCTTGCTGGCCAGTATTCCTGGAGGATAAGACACTGACATCAGCTGGGTTTTCAATGGCACGAGCTGCCAACAGAAGCTTCTCCTAGGTTTTCTTCAGATTTATGATGTAGATGCCATCACTTTTCCTTTTGTAGATGTACTGTTCCATTTGGAAGTCAAGGTTGGTGCCACCTAAGTGGGTTCCTGCTGCAAGGAATTTGAGGACATCCTCCTCCTTCATTTGCAGGACACCAAGGGCTCTGGACATTATGAAAGTTTCCCTTTAAGTTATGATGGGAATCCAGAACAATGCCATATGGACCCCTGTCTGGCTGGCCCAGAAAAGAAAGACAAAATTTTCAATGACATCTAACAGATCATTTTCCACCTTGTGATCCTGTATGTCTTTTACATTTTTATGAAAAGCAAGACATAATTTTAATTCTCAAAGTTTCAATAGATCAATTGTATTTCCGGAGTATTATTTAGGGACAAAATCACACAACATCTATGTGATGACTGGAGATTGGGGGATAATACTGAGCTGAGTGTTTGTGGAGTTTTCAGGAAAAGGAATGCCCAGGATATATTTAAGATTCAAGATTAAGATTTGATACCCACTTCAAAGAAGGAGATTATAACAAGTTAGTAAATATCAGGCTAATCACCATTTCACTTTAACTTAACAAATACTAAATTTGATCTCCAAACATAGCTGATCAGGTATTCCTTTGGGGGAGAGGAAATGGTATGACTGATCTGGGTCCTGTGCTTGGGAAGGTGGGCCAAAGGATCTACACTTTAGTTTTCTGAACATCATTAAAGTGTAATTTCACAGTATCTATCTAACTATATTGAAAGGTTCCAGAACCCTCTCTTTCAAGAGCATTTATCTTGAGCAACCTACACTAGTTGATTTGTTCAGTTGCCAGTTCTCTCCTAGGGATGGCCCACATGCTATGTATTGCAGATAAATCAATATAGAATGGATCCTCTTTTCTCAGGGAATTTACCATCAAATTGGGGTACTAAAGATATAAGAAAATAAATAAAATTTTTGAAGGATACAATATATATCTGTAAAGAGTGCTGTTGCATAACACAGAGGAAGAATAAATAAGTACTAATGAGGAATGATTTCTTGGAAGAGAGGGTGTCTGAAAGGGGAATAAGCATTCATACAGATAGACTATGAATAACATGTTATTTAAGCACCAAAGCCTTTTAGTTCTTAGTCTTCAAATAATCTTATTCCTCAATTTTGCTATTCAAATAATTGAAGCCAAAGCGTTGCCTTGTCCCATTACTGATTATTTTATTTTTTCATTAGTTATTTAATTGATGATTAAATCTCTGTATTATATTAAACCTCATATACCTAGTAACAAATATTTAGACAATATGTATTTTGTAAAATTTATATTTTATTTTTAGAGTGTTTTGTAGATATAGAGCATAAATATTGGTTCATATATTAGAGTTTTAAATATCTAGGTCTGATCATTTTTTTTTAATTTAGTTATTCATTTATATTGTACATGCTTTTCAGTCTTTACCGTCCATATTTTTAGGCTGAAATAAAAAATATCATTTGCAAAGGTTGTCACTAAAAATAACGTTAGGGGACTTCCCTGGCAGTCCAGTGGTTAAGACTCTGCGCTCCCACTACAGGGGGCATGGGTCAACTAAGATCTTGCATTCTGTGTGGCATCGCCAAAAAAATAAAAAAATAAAAAATAAAAAAATAATAATAATTTTGCTTCTAGAAATAGAATATTTGTAGGTAACAGAATGTGTTGTCATAAATTTCTTTATCTGAGATGTAGATTAAGAGAGTGACTGATGCTAGATATTCAAAAAAATGAAAGAAGATAATTTTGACCACAATCAGCTTTGCAGTAGAAAGAATATCATTCATTGGTACAGCCCTAACTTTTTCTCCAAAGTTGAGAATCTACTTTTAAAAATATAATTCTAAAATATTGTTTATTCAAGTTAACTCTTGAGTCATAAATAGATTAGAATTTTTAATAGGGGAATAATTAAGGTTAATTTATGAAATGTCCTCCTTTCCTTCCTTCCTGCCATCCCATTCTTCTTTTCCTTCTTTTCAAAATACCTAGTGACTGAACACAATTTCACTGAGTAATTTTGTCCTTAAGCAAGGGCATCATGTTTCTTTTTGCCTGCTACCAGTGGTATAGTTTTCTAATTTCTTCTTTATATGTTATTTGTAAGAGGTTCTGTGTAATATGAAAGATTATCCAGAAACCAATGTCAGGATGGGTTGCTTGGGCAAGAGACCAACTAGGACCATGATTTACTCCAGTGTAGAGGCCTGATAGTCCCATTTCCCAAGGGTAATGAAGCTGTCTAATAAACAACTTCCAGTTATTTCTCACAATTACCAAGGCACTAATCCAGGCACTAACTGCCTGGATTTCCCAGACAACTCATATAGAGAGCTGATACATCAAATCCATATTACCTGACTCCCTTACATTTTTCCTCTTAAATTTGCTGTTTAACAAGTATGGATGATCAAAGACCTCACACTTGCCCTCTTATTGGTTTGTAAATGTTTCCTATATGCCTTTTCATCCAAATGTTCCCTTCTCTGATGTCAAAATCCTATTCTTTCCTTACCAGGGATCTGTCTGACTTGGACCTAGGAGTAAGTTGAAAAATTTCATGTCAGGTAAGAAAACAAAACCAAATTTGTGCAGTTTTTCACAAGAAATGAAAGATAAGGGAGTAATAAAAGTTCATTTTGAGCATTTTCTTCAGTATTTCATTTTCATTGTTTTTTCATCTGACTCCCTAATGACTATGTGAAAGACAAGCAGAAAAATAGCATTTGTGGTTTATAATGACGTTTGTAATGTACAGAGAACTGTTTTTTCATGTTCTTATAATTTTCTTAGGTTTCCCAAAAGACTTTAACTTAGATACTTCAGTGACATTCTAAACTAACTAAACCAATTTTGAAAATAAATTTTCTATGGAAAATGCATAAAATGCTTCCCTTAAATTTACACCATTTAAATATGCAATATTTCCTATAGTTAGCAAACAATTATGAAATCAAAAGTAAAGGATTTATGGATGAAAATCTGTTTAGTGAGCTTTGGAAATATTTTTTTCTTCTTTTGCCAAATTCTTAAATGCTAATTAACTCAATATCAGATTAGCTTCAGAAAAGAAATGATCACACAGCAAAAAACAACTATCAAAAAAAAAAAAGTCACATTAAACAAAACCATATTTTAGCAAAACACATCATGCCAGAAAGAAAGTTATTTTACAGAATGTTTTAAAATTAAATAGCTTCATTTACCTGTTATGACCAGTAAACTTTCCACCTAAAATTTTAAGTGATGTGATACATATTATAGGCATATGTGTTCATATATATATATATATATATATATATATATATATATATATATATACACATACACAGATATACATACATATGTGTGTGTGTGTGGAAAGAGAATACAAGAGCTGTATTTGTGCCTTTGTAAGATCATGGAAAAAAAACTTTAAAATATTTAATTGAGTATTATAAAGCAACCTTGAGTGATTTCATTATTTTCAGATGTAAAATACTGTCAATCACATCCTCCTAGGCAATATTCTCCATCAGTTTCTGATTTCCTTGAAATCAATATTTGTGACTGCCCATTTTTAATGCAGAAAACATTGAGAGATTGATATTTTTAAAGAAAACTTATAACCCCTAGTAACTTAGATACTTGGTTCTAAAAAGCCTAAAAATTAGGTGAAAAAGTATGTCATATGTCTATTATGCAAGAAACTTCCATTTGATGGTTCAGGATCCCTTTATTATATCCCTAAATGTTCTCTTAGGCTTCCAGTGAATACTTTTAGAAGTTGCTTCCACACTGTCTTAATAAGGATGCTTAAATATTATGGCTAGCAGAAGTCTTCTCTACATATTACCATTAGGACTTGGAGAATTCCTATCTAGCCTTCATAGGAAGGAGATATTTGATTAATGGTCCATTGGGTCTTCAGGGTGAAAGCTGAAACAGCAGAAACAATCACTAAATCAAGAAGTTCATATTAACTCTCTGCCTCATATATATTGAAACTACTTTGAAAAATATAGCATGGCAAAATAGAATATATTAATAACGATGTAGCCCAGAGTGAGGAAAATAGAATATATCAAATCAGAAATTCTAAGTCTCAGTTCTAATTTTTCTTTTGACTTTAACTTTTGTCCTTTAAAGCTCAATTTCCTCAAAACTAAAATGGATTTTTAAATACAAATTTCCTTTGAGAATCTAAGAAGAATAACTGTAGAAAGTTATTTGAAACATTAAAGATGCAATAAATATTATTTTCATGATAATAAATATGACTTTAATATGGAATGTATTTCACAGTATATGACTAAATTGCTAAACTGTCTGAAAACATCTAAAAAGTTTCTTTTGTAGAGAATATTTGGGAGTGTAGCTATTACAAGAATCTACTACGAGTTTCCAAAATAAAAGTTGTTTGTTTGTTTGTTTGTTTTGGTACATTGCTCATCTTAAAACACTTCTCTCTTTACAAAATTCTGTTGTGAGATTTGCCTGTCTTTCATCCAGTGAAAAACTTTGGGTTACACACTTAATTGTTTGCTGTTCTCAGTACATGATGGCAGGAGACCTCCCTTTTCTAGGTTAGGAAGAAGCAGCTTAAATAAAATGTTTTGTATATTGGATAAATAGTTTTCAATTTGAAAATATGAAACTTTGTTTCAATCATGACTATAATTTTTTAAGAAATTGATTAATGTCTAGAGTTTTACTAATTAACTTATGTTAATTTATTTTTTTCAAAAAGTTTACTAAGCAAAATGTCTGTGACACTGTGTTAGGTGCTGGGTCTAGAAAATTGATTGTCTAGGCATCAACCACTTCCTCAAAGAAGGAAAAATATTCAATAACTAAATAGATTAACTATGTAAACATAAGCGTGTGTGTGTGTGTGTGTGTGTGTAAAATTCCAGATTAGGATTAGGGATTTAAAAGAAAGAAATTAATTGATGCTAAAATCTGAAGATTGATTTGAGAGTTTGACTGGATTGTAGAAAAAAACCTTCCAAGTAGAGGGGAAAATAGCACGTAAAAGGAGTTGAAAAAGAAAAGGACACTTGGGTCTTCCAAGAGCTGAAAAAAAAGATAAATAAGGTTGAAGTGCAGAGAGCAAGTGAGGCAGTGGCAAAAGATGAGGCTGGAGAGGAAGTAGTTGCACAAGCCCTCAAATGATTTTATATTTGATTATGTTTTAAACAATGTGGAATGGGAAATTATAGTTAATGATAAATTATATATATATGTACATAACGAGATTTCTCTGATGTTCCCATGCATTAAGAATAAAGGAGTGAGCTTAAACGACAAAGTCCTTGACTTCGGGGAGTTTACATTTTAGTGGGCAGGGCCAGCAAATAATAATAATTATAATAATAAATAAACAAGTACATGTCTCTGCTGCTGATGAGTATCATGGAGAATGATATAACAGGCAAAAGCAGAGAAAGGGATTCAATTCTTGCGGAAGTTGCTCCTTACTCTTTAGTAGGCTTCTCAGGGAAGCCCGAAAGGGAAGGAAAAGATTGAGATGAGTCTGGGAGATGTGTAGGTGGTTGGCCCTATGCGGCCATATAAGCCACTTTATGGACTGTGGCTTTTACTCTGATTAAATAGGATGGCCTGGAGCCATTTTGAGCAGAGAAGTAACATAATATAACAGACATTTTAAAAGGTAATCTGGCTGCTCTGAATCTCACTCTCTCTGACCTATGGGACTCAGTTCCAGGTTTAGGGTTGTGTTGAGTTTAGGCCAGGGATAGAGGGATAGAGGAGGATAATTGAATCTTCCACAGTCAGTATATTTTGGAGAAACTGTTCCTAAAATCCTACACACAGACACATCATATACACATACATTTTTAAGAGATAACTTATGTTGTTGAAATTTTTAATATATTTATCATTAATAGTATAATTTTGCTTTTGTGGATTATTTAAGTCAATATTTAAAATAGATTCTGATATTAACAGGCATAAAATAAATTATATGTTGATAAAAATGACAAATTCAATCCCATAGATAAATATACATAATCATTTCTATGTATTATTTTCTCAATATTTATTTTTTCATGTCCAAGACCTTTATTTCCTACATTAGAAAAAACTCTAAAAGCATAAAAAAGTGAAAATATGTATTTATTTTTATTTGTATCCTACTCAAAAGGAAAAAGACTTAAAGACTGATAGTTATTAGTGCCAGCTTTAATATTCTGACTCTCCTCCTTTCAGACATATGGGAGTATTGTAATTCCCCAGTTCCTTGAAATTAGTCATGACTATATGTCTTGCTTTGGCCAACAGAATGTGAATGGAAGTGTATTAATTATCTATTGTTATTTAATGATTTTTTTTTTCTAAAACTTAGATGTTTTAGGAAAACAACAAACATTTATTCTCTCACATAGTTACTGAAGATCAAGAGTCCAGGGGTAACCAGTATTCTGTGTCAGGGTCTCTCATGACATGGCAATCAATGTCTGATCATCTGAAAATTGTCCGGGCCAGAAGATACAGGTCCAAAAAGGCTGCCTCACGTGGCTACTGACAGAAGGTCTCACTCTTTCACTGGCTCTTTGGAGGAGACCTCAGTTCTTTACCACATGGGCCTCTCATGACATTGCAGGAAAAATCTCTGAGAGCAAATGATCCAAAAGAATGAGCCTGGCTAAACTGTAGGATGCAGTGACTTTTTATTCTATAACTTAATGCCTGGAAGTGACATACTATCACAAATGTCTACTCTATTGGTCACACAGCAAGGTGGTGTGACACCTTTTGGCAGGGGTAAAATACAAGGGTGTGAATACTAGAGGGCAGGGATTTTATGGGGTCATATCGGAGCCTTGTCCTATAGGCACTGACCTGCTTTATTTATATACTACTCTTCAGAGGGTGGAAACAGCATCAGCCTGGGGTTTTTCATGAGAACAAAGTGAAGCAGAATCCTTTCCATTATCACATCCTGTGCACACGCCTATGAACACGTAGAGTGAAATGAAATGTAAATTCCTTTAAGCCACTGAGATTTT
Organism: Balaenoptera borealis; assembly: GCF_965194805.1. Taxonomy (NCBI): domain Eukaryota; kingdom Metazoa; phylum Chordata; class Mammalia; order Artiodactyla; family Balaenopteridae; genus Balaenoptera; species Balaenoptera borealis. Next base: position 20,672,447 of record NC_138862.1, on the reverse strand, counting down.
GGCACTGTTACCTAAGAATAAACTAGTCTATTTTGTCTGATAACGTAGATTCTTTGGTTAGAGCAGGAGTTGACAAACATTTTTTGCCAAGAGCAGTAAATATTTTCTGCTTTGCAGACCATATGGTTGGTCTCAGTCATATTTACTTAACTCTGATATAATGTGAAATTGGCCATAGATAATATGTAAACAAATGGAATTAGCTATGTTCCCATAAAACTTTCTTTATATGGTGGTAGGGTAAATTTGGACTGTAGGTAGTAGTTTGCTGCCCCCTGGGTCAGAGTGTAAAGGAGCAGGGAGAGGAGGGGAATGTTTGTTATTCTCTTTTCCTTGTTTACTCTCCATTTCTCCTTCTACTTTCACCAGATTCCAGTAGCAGGAAGAAATAGCCCTCCCTATGCTGACTAACTAAACATCAATCATTGAAATGTGTGTTGTTAATGAATGTTACATTTTTCCAGATTAATAATTTGATAATAAAATTTTCACATCATGAAACACTAGATATTATGATTTTGCTTATAATCATAGATATTATTCCTTTATCCATACCTATTATCAGACTGGATTGGAAGAGAGTTTCTTAAGGAAAAATAAAAGTACAACAAACCAAGAAAACAACAACAAAACCATAACATATGCTATGTTTCCTTATAGATGATTTCCTTCTGGAAAAAATCAATTTTCAAAATATAAGTTACTTTTTTTCACTAGCTATAGAGACAAAAAACTAACCTTTAGACTGAATAAAAAGAATCAAAGAGTCATTTAGTTTAATGATAAGAAATCAAATTACTTAATGACAAACATACTTCATTTGCTAAAATTTATACTGTGTCTTTCAAAATCTTTTTTCTGAGTAAGACTCTTTGGAGATTTCTGGGAACCTTGGGGCCTAATATGTAGCCTCTTTTATTGAATTTCTATTTTGCACAAAAATACAAGGCAATATATCCAGAATAAATTATGATAGCAAACATTTATTGATGCTTACACTATGCCAGTTAGTCTTCTAAGTGCTTTCACATGAATGAATTCAACTAATCTTTACTGTTTTGTGAACTACATAGTATTACCCTCTCTGTTTTACATTCCAGAAAACTAAAGCACAGAGACTAAGTAATTTTCCCAAGCTACACAGCTAGTGTGATCCAGCTAAGGAAGCCAGACACTGCAGCTCCATGGTCCATATTCTTAATTACTTCACTAATGCAGACTCCCATGCAGTGAAGTTTGGTGTAATAGTTACAGAGGAGTGCCTAGGAGTTATGGGGTAAATCATCAATGGCACCAAATACAAAAAAGTATCCTTACACTGAATCAAAAAGCCTTACACAAGTTTTGTGAATGGTAAAATGATGTTCTCTATTAAAAATGATGGTATTTGATAAAATGCCCAACAAATTTTAATACTCTGTGATTTGCTTAATTTTTCAAACTATACCAAGTGTCAATGGAAAAAACAAGTTAACTAAAAATCAAAATCTTGGGATTTCCAGCTCACCCACAAGTAAATTAGAAACACCTCAAAATCTCAAACATCATAAAAAGGTAAATTAAACCATTATGCAATATTCTTAATTATAATCAGCAAGTAGAGTTATAATGATAAGTTTTTCAGTTCCATCCTTAATTTATATTTATGTTATAAGGGGTTACTTTGCAAAAGCAAGAGCAAAAATATTTTCAATACTTAAAAAATATTAAAAGTGTTTAGTTTGAAATTTAAGTATAATTAAAATCATAAACCAAGAAGATACTGATGGTTTCCTCATTACTGCAATTTCATTGTTTCTTATTATTTAAGAAATTTCTTCTATTTCGTTAACAAATCTCCATTATTTGGTTTTAAATAAATTTAAATGTATAAAAAATGTTGAATATATTTCCAATTGTGAAAAACAAAGAAAGATAAAAATATGTCTTCTTTTAGGTACTGCATGTAAGAGAAAAATATTTTTTCATAATGTTTATTTATACTCTAAATCAGTGATTAGGCAAAACTGTCTAAACTATTGTTTATTGTTCTACACTACATAATATCTTTTATACACAACATATGTGAAAGATGTCACAGAATAAAATGACCACACAAAGTCTATTGCTCATCTATGCTCCAATACCCACCCCTCCCCCAGCTGGGGTTCCAGAGTACATATCAATCACCACTACTTATTCTAATTATTTTATTTAGATATGGTCTTAAATATTTCAACAGAAAGATGGACCAGCTCCATGAAAAAGAAAAGTTGACATAATGGTATATTTTAAAACAAAGGAAGAAATAAAGTAAATAAAACAAATTTCTATAAACCTATTTTGATACAGCAAGGATTTTAAGGAAGCCTAGTTCATATATAGAATTGAGCCTGTACTAATTAAATGCAATTAAATAATGACAAAAATATTGCTAATGATAGAGACCTCTAATCCATACAGTCATGAAAGCTGATTTTATCTGAAAACTAATTAGAGATGGTCAACAAAATCTCTTCTCAAATTTTGTTGTTTTCTTCGACTTGAAAATACCAGATTAGTTATGAAAATCAAAGTGACTTATTTTTTACTTTTTAAAATATGTTTGTAATTCAATAAATCTTATCTTTGAAAGTGGTTAATTTGTTCTATACCTGAGGACACTAATAAACACCATATGGAGAAATTCTTAAACACTAATTATAAAGACACTGAAATTTAAACAGGATGTAAAACTGGTCCTATTTGCAGGACATAGAGAACGGACATGTGGACACAGGAGGGGAAGGGGAGGGTGGGATGAACTGGGAGATTAGGAATGACATATATACACTACCATGCGTAAAATAGATAGCTAGTGGGAACATGCTATAAAGCACAGGAGGCTCAGCTCGGTGCTCTGTGACGATGTAGATGGGTGGTATGGGGGGGGGGGGGAGGTCCAAGAGGGAGGTATACATATAGCTGATTCACTTCATTGTACAGCAGAAACACAGCATTGTAAGGCAATTATATGCCAAAACAAAAATAAAAACAAAAACTGGTCAACATGTAAAATCAACATGTATTATCTTATTCAAAAATAATTCAAGTAAGATTAAGTATTAAGACTTAAGATTAAGTATTAAGAATTAAGACTTTTAAAACATGTTTATTTTTTCTCCATTTATTTAACAATATTGAGCCCTTATTAAGTGTCTAACTCCTTTCTTATCATTGGACACATAAGGTAGTCAGCTTATCCTGCCTTATGGTAGTCAAATGTGTGCATCTATTTTCAACTCCAACTTCAGTGTTTTCACATGTGTAACTTTCCATTGGCTATGGTGGGAATATTTACACCATGATAATTTACAATTCTGGGTTTTTTTTCTTCCACCAGAGATCCAGTTTTTCAATATTTCTTAGCTTATCCCTGGATACATTGCAGTAAACAAGACAAACAAGGATAAGGTTATTCTGAAGCCTGTCTTCTAGTAGAAGATGTTAATTAATTAACTTTAATTAATGAATGTTAACTAATTTGAATTTAAATTAAATAGGCACATGTGGCTAGCTACAACCAAATTGGATAGTACAACTTTATACAAAGAAAGATGGTACAAAAGCATTCCAGATAGGAACCTAAAGGGCAACCCCTAGAAGGCAGGAATCAGATTGGAACATTCTAGAAAACATAAGATAAATGCAGGGGAATCTTAGTGGGATAAGAGGAAATGGTTTGAGATAAGGCGAGAACAGTTGGCTGGGCAATTTGAAGACTTCTTTGGGTCATGAATAATTGCTTGCTTCTGGCAGCTATATATATATTAAATTTTGCATTTATTTCCCCCCAAATAGTACATACTTTGCACCACTAGGAATTCAATTTGCTTTATGCTATTCTCATAGAAAATGTATAGGAAAAATAAGATATTCTAAAATGCAGAGATCTGAAATAAAAATCCATTGCACCAATAAAATCAATTTGTTTATTATGTATAATGCTAACAATAAAAATTGTGTTAAACTGTAATTTATTGATCACAAACTATGACAGTTTCTGTCTTTATTTCATTAAGTGAGTTCAACAATCTTTTGAAAATAATGTCATTATTTTCATTTTATAGATGAGTCTATAGTTCAGAGGTTAAGAGGTTAGATGCTCATGTGAGAAACTAGGGAAATACTTCTATTAGGCTTTCTGGAATTCAAAACATATAGATAGAATGGAGAGGAAGGAGAAAATATAAATATAATTACAAATCAACCATTATAAACTAAGTTATAAATAGTAGTTTAGTTTTAATTTTAAAGCAAATTCATTCATATATTTAAATAGTTATCTAGTTATTCATGTCTTTCCTTAATAAACTAAAATTTGGGATCTATTTTGTATGTATGTATTTATGTGCTTAATTATTCCTCCCTTTCCCCCCTTTCTCTCTCTGCCTTTCTCAGTTGATATATAGATTATAGACAGACACATAAACAGACTAGCCCTGATATTGTATTAGCAATTAGTTGAGAAAAGATTTTTTAAAAGCTTGTGAAAGGGTAATTAATAATGAACCTCTGGCTATTCTCAGAAATCTAGTGACACATTTGTTGTGTCAGAAGAATAGATCACAAGCCATTGCTGATGCTGATTAGTTCTCACAAAAATAAGCATGAAGTTCAATTGTTGATAATAGTCAATTAAAAGGTTAGTGTCTGTATGAAATATGAAAACACTTTATAGAATATTAACATTGGAACAAAAATGGAAGGAAATAGAGGGTATCCTTAAAGAAAAAAATGAGAGTGGACTATATGTACAATTGTTGTGGCTATGAAAATAATTATTAATGCTAGTTAGATAAGCAGAATTTAGGAGGTGGAAGAAATGATCACATTCCTATTATTTCAATATTTTTCTTAAGGTATGTTTAATACATTTTGAGACCTTTTTTTTTTTTAAAGTATGAGATTCTCATTTGAAGTTTTAATTCCCAAAGACCAAAGACAGCTTTCAGATCATGGGAAAATGACTAATGCACTATCAGAAACTAATGCATTATCAAAAAAAACCTTATAAAAAGGAACTGCATTTGAAATCACTTTTACATCTGAGCTAATTTGCATATAGTCATGTTATAGTTTTGTTTTGTTTTGTTTTTTTTTAATTGGCAAATGTTTATTGAATTCATTTTGCAGACCCCGCCCTCTCCTCCTTGACGTGGGTCATATATTTTTTTCTTAACATCTTTATTGGAGTATCATTGCTTTACAATGTTGTGTTAGTTTCTGCTTTATAACAAAGTGAATCAGCTATACATATACATACATCCCCATATATCCTCCCTCTTGGGGTTAACTAATCAAGAAACAAAAATTGTAATATTAATGGAATCAAATAAGTATAACCCACACTACAGATGAATCCTGTGGGTTCATTTGTTAAGTGAACAGTAAATTACTGTGGGTTCTATTTGTTAAAAGCAAACAATCTATTTTCTAGAGGTACATTTTTGGTTCTAATGTCAGTGAAATGAAGGTCAAGTTATGTTAGAATGTATAAAATTTACTTTAAGAAATCATCCTTTTTGTGTATGGATCAAAGTAAAAAACATTCCCATCTTTCAATGCTAGTTATATTCTTGATTAATATTGCATTTTATATTTTAACAACTTTTATTTTACTGTTCTCCAATATAGCACCTCATTGCAATGAACTCTTTATATAACCTTTATGTATAGGAAACCAAACCAAACAAACAAAATATGGCTATGGGCCATGCATTTTCTTATTATTTTGTCTGGATTAGCCTAGGCATTCCTCAGTAGTGGTTTTCCTTTCAAGACCCTGAAGGCGTAAAAAAAAAAAAAAAATTAAGTTATCATTTATAGTCCTCACCTAATTCCAACATAAACTTGCGAGAATAGCTAAGGTTAAGCCTTCTGATTGATTACTGGGGAGCAGGTTAGTAATGGTGTTTGCTCAATTGCTTATGAATGAAGATTGTTTTAATAAAAGTGTTTGCCTGTAGATAAAATATTCTGCTCTGTTACCTTTCTTCTTTAGAGTCAATGTGGCTAATCTTCTCAAATTTGAACTGTTAGATGAGAAGTTTGACATATTCAAGATGAAGTATTTTTCAGTCATTAAAAATCACTTTCCTGCTTTCTCTTTGGAAGCGACTGTTAATTCATTGCTTCGAAATAATACGAAGGTGTTGGCGGATGACAGATATAATGCAAAAATTTCTCCTTCTTAAAAAAAAAATGTACTTTGATACAACTCCTTTTAAAGAAAATAGTTTTAAATTACTGAAAAAGAAATAGAATTCTATTACGAGTAATAATACATTAGAAAACTTTATGTTACTAAAAAACATATTGTAGCATACAAAAGTACCAAGGTTTCTCAAACTAATACTGATGAATAATCCTTTACCAGAATGAATAGCATGGCATTTCCTGCCGTCAGTAAGTAGTTGTATCAGGTCTGAAAAGAAAATAGGCAGTGACAAAGGTATATTAACACAATATAATAAGGACCATGGTATATTAATGAAATATGAGAAGGACATTGAACTGCCTTCTATTCTCATTCATGTCCTAAGACCATTTCTATGGATAGGAACTATTTTCATTTTAAAGTCAGTACGTGACTTTAAAATCTAAAATACAGGAGAAAGCACTGAATACAAGGAGAAAAAGATAGTGAAATGAGCAGTGACTTATAAACATATAAAAGTAAAATGACTAAGCTTTCAAGAATGAGGAAACAAAAGCTTAGCAGGATCAACTTCAGCTTACTTGAATATTTTAGATCTTTGTCACTAGTGGAAACATTCTAGGCAGTGATTGCCCATATGCAATGGAGTAGTAAAGAGAATTTTCCCCACAATGAAATAATATGAAGAACTTTAGGAAAAAACAAAAAGTATGAAATTGACCCCAAATCATTTAAAATACATATAAAAAATTTAAGTCCAAAATTTAAATTTGAAAAATGTTCCAATATTATTTTGGGGGGGAATCTCTTATAGTCATCCTTGAAATAATTATTGTTTTGGAGCTATAAAAGACTCAGAAGTTATTTTGTGATAATAATTTGTACTATGTGGTGATATTTGGCATCCTAGTTCTGGATCTAAAGATGGTTTAGTTACTTACATCTTTATCAAAGATCCTTTATAGGTCTCAACTTTTAAAATTTTATGTTATATAAGTTTCCATGTGATCTACTCAATAAGGTTTAAAATGAGTTTTATAAATGTAAGATGTTAATGTTTTCAAAATATTCTCACTGCACATAAGCTTAGTGCTAAACCACCTGTATACACTTTCTTTTTCAAATGTAGGGAGGAAATTGCATATTATGGATCTTTGGCACATTATTTTCTACAAAGTTTGGAGACCATGTTAGAATACAGAACATCTTATAAAAACAGTGAAAATCTATGACTACTTTAACCACTTACTATTGCATTAACCTACATGTATCCAACTAATTAGAATATATGTTTATATTATAGTCCAATCTAAAATTTACTGTTTCTAATAAAATATTATCCAATACTTATTCAAATACGTATCCAAAGTTTTTATAACATTTTATCATTATACAGGATAAAATAATGCTTTACCAAGTGTTAGACTTCTCTTTTTGACTCAATTTTAAAATTATAATGTGCATTCTGTGACCAAAATTTTAAAAAAAGATTATAGTGTAATATACTAATTGCTCAGTTCTAATTTTGATCAATTAAAAATTAATCTCAAATAATTTTTCTAGGATTTATAGATCATTAATTCTGAAATAACTGATGTTGAATTTCAACTGAAGTCATCAGAGAACAATGAAAATTTTAAGCCAAAGGGTTGTCTGCCTCTCCTTCTTCACCATTATATCACAGATTAGTGCTTTCTTCTCAGATTCTCAGTTATGTTAGATGGCTAATAGTTGACAGTAAAGTTAATGGTGCTGAGAATCTCATGTATATCAGGCCCATAAACCCAGTAGGCATGGGTATTTTTCCCTTCACCTATGAGCATATGGGGGAAGCTCCAAAGAACTGCATAAGAACAGGGTACTTATTCACTCTTGTATCCCTAGCAACTATCCAGTGTGTGGAAATAGGAAGCATTCAATTTATAAGTAGATGAAAAAATATTTGAATGATTATGGACATGATTTGTACCATTAGTTTCATGAAATTCACATACATAAGGTTCCATAGCAATGGACTTCCTACAATAGTAAATTTTAAATTCAGACTGCAGTTAATAAAAATAACCTTTTTAGTTATGTTGATTAAACACAAGCAATCACTGTGTTACTTCAAGAAAATCCCTAGAGGGTAAATTTGAAATTCAGATTCAAATTAAGAAATATCACTCCATTAGTTTTATATATATATATTTTTTTGTTTTTAACATCTTTATTAGAGTATAATTGCTTTACAATGGTGTGTCAGTTTCTGCTTTATAACAAAGTGAATCAGTTATACATATACATATGTTCCCATATCTCTTCCCACTTGCATCTCCCTCCCTCCCACACTCCCTATCCCACCCCTCTAGGTGGTCACAAAGCACGGAGTTGATCTCCCTGTGCTATGTGGCTGCTTCCAACTACCTATCTATATTACGGTTGGTAGTGTATATATGTCCATGCCACTATCTCACTGTGTCGCAGCTTACCCTTCCCCATCCCCGTATCCTCAAGTCCATTCTATAGTAGGTCTGCATCTTTATTCCCGTCTTGCCCCTAGGTTTTTCTGACCATTTTCCTTTTTCTATTTTTTTTTTTTTTTTTAGATTCTATATATATGTGTTAGCATACGGTATTTGTTTTTCTCTTTCTGACTTACTTCACTCTGTATGACAGTCTCTAGGTCCATCCACCTCACTACAAATAACTCAGTTTCATTCCTTTTTATGGCTGAGTAATATTCCATTGTATATATATGCCACATCTTCTTTATCCATTCATGTGCTGATGGACACTTAGGTTGCCTCCATGTCTTGGCTATTGTAAATAGAGCTGCAATGAACATTTTGGTACATCACTCTTTTTGAATTATGATTTTCTCAGGGTATATGCCCAGTAGTGGGATTGCTGGGTTGTATGGTAGTTCTATTTTTAGTTTTTTAAGGAACCTCCATACTGTTCTCCATAGTGGCTGTATCAATTTACATTCCCACCAACAGTGCAAGAGGGTTCCCTTTTCTCCACACCCTCTCCAGAATTTATTGTTTGTAGATGTTTTGACGATGGCCATTCTGACCAGTGTGAGATGATATCTCACTGTAGTTTTGATTTGCATTTATCTAATGATTAATGATGTTGAGCATTCTTTCATGTGTTTGTTGGCAATTTGTATATCTTCTTTGAAGAAATGTCTATTTAGGTCTTCTGCCCATTTTTGGATTGGGTTGTTTGTTTTTTTGATATTGAGCTGCATGAGTTGCTTCTGTGTTTTGGAGATTAATCCTTTGTCAGGCGTTTCATTTGCAAATATTTTCTCCCATTCTGAGTGTTGTCTTTTCGTCTTGTTTATGGTATGCTTTGCTGTGAAAAAGCTTTTAAGGTTCATTAAGTCCCATTTGTTTATTTTTGGTTTTATTTCCATTTCTCTAGGAGGTGGGTCAAAAAGGATCTTGCTGTGATTTATGTCATAGAGTGTTCTGCCTATGTTTTCCTGAAAGAGTTTTATGGTATCTGACCTTACGTTTAGGTCTTTAATCCATTTTGAGTTTATTTTTATGTATGGTGTTAGGGAGTGTTCTAATTTCATTCTTCTACATGTAGCTGTCCAGTTTTCCCAGCAGCACTTATTGAAGAGGCTGTCTTTCCTCCACTGTATATTCTTGCCTCTTTTATCAAAGATAAGGTGACCATATGTTTATCTCCGGGTTTCTATCCTGTTCCATTGATCTATATTTCTGTTTTTTTGCTAGTACCATATTTTCTTGATTACTGTACCTTTGTAGTATAGTCTGAAGTCAGCGAGCCTGATACCTCCAGCTCCATTTTTCTTTCACAAGATTGCTTTGGCTATTCGGGGTCTTTTGTGTTTCCATACAAATTGTGAAATTTTTTGTTCTAGTTCTGTGAAAAATGCCATTGGTAGTTTGATAGGGATTGCGCTAAATCTGTAGATTTCTTTGGGTAGTATTGTCATTTTCACAATGTTGATTCTTCCAATCCAAGAACATGGTATATCTCTCCATCTATTTGTATCATCTTTAATTTTTTTATCAGTGTCTTATAATTTTCTGCATACAGGTCTTTTGTCTCCTTAGGTAGGTTTATACCTAGATATTTTATTCTTTTTGTTGCAATGGTAAATGGGAGTGTCTTCTTAATTTCACTTTCAGAATTTTCATCATTAGTGTATAGGAATGCAAGAGATTTCTGTGCATTAATTTTGTATCCTGCTACCTTACCAAATTCATTGATTAGCTCTAGTAGTTTTCTGGTAGCACCCTTAGGATTCTCTATGTATAGTATCATGTCATCTGCCAACAGTGACAGCTTTACTTCTTCTTTTCCAATTTGGATTCCTTTTACTTCTTTTTCTTCTCTGATTGCTGTGGCTAAAACTTCCAAAACTATGTTGAAGAATAGTGGTGAGAGTGGGCAACCTTGTCTTGTTCCTGATCTTAGTGGAAATGGGTTCAGTTTTTCCCCATTGAGGACGATGTTGGCTGTGGGTTTGTCATATATGGCCTTTATTATGTTGAGGTAAGTTCCCTCTATGCCTACTTTCTGGGGGGTTTTATCATAAATGGGTGTAGAATTTTGTTGCAAGCTTTCTCTGCATCTATTGAGATGATCATATGGTTTTTCTCATTCAGTTTGTTAATATGGTGTATCACAGTGATTGATTTGCATATATTGAAGAATCCTTGCATTCCTGGGATAAACCCCACTTGATCATAGTGTATGATCCTTTTAATGTGCTGTTGGATTCTGTTTGCTAGTATTTTGTTGAGGATTTTTACATCTATCTTCATCAGTGATATTGGCCTGTAGTTTTCTTTCTTTGTGACATCTTTCTCTGCTTTTGGTATCAGAGTGATAGTAGCCTTGTAGAATGAGTTTGGGAGTGTTCCTCCCTCTGCTATATGCTGGAAGAGTTTGAAGATAGGTGTTAGCTCTTCCCTAAATGTTTGATAGAATTAGCCTGTGAAGCCCTCTGGTCCTGGACTTTTGTTTGTTGGAAGATTTTTAATCACAGTTTCAATTTCAGTGCTTGTGATTTGTCTGTTCATATTTTCTATTTCATCCTCGTTCAGTCTTGGAAAGTTGTACTTTTCTAAGAATTTGTCCATTTCTCCCAGGTTGTCCATTTTATTGGCATATGGTTGCTTGTAGTAATCTCTCATGATCCTTTGTTTTTCTGCAGTGTCAGTTGTTACTTCTTCTTTTTCATTTTCTAATTCTATTGATTTGAGTCTTCTCCCTTTTTTTCTTGATGAGTCTGGTTAATGGTTTATCAATTTTTTTTATCTTCTCAAAGAACCAGCTTTTAGTTTCATTGATCTTTGCTATTGTTTCCTTCATTTCCTCTGATCTGATCTATATGATTTCTTTCCTTCTGCTAACTTTGGGGGTTTTTTTGTTGTGCTTTCTCTAATTGCTTTAGGTGTAAGGTTAGGTTGTTTATTTGAGATGTTTCTTGTTTCTTAAGGTAGGCTTGTATAGCCATAAAATTCCCTGTTAGAACTGCTTTTGCTGCATCCCATAGGTTTTGGGTCATTGTTTTTTCATTGTCATTTGTTTCTAGGTAGTTTTTGATTTCCTCTTTAATTTCTTCAGTGATCTCTTGGTTATTAAGTAGTGTGTTGTTTAGCCTCCATGTGTTTGTATTTCTTACAGATTTTTTCCTGTAATTGAAAACTAGTCTCATAGCGCTGTGGTCAGAAAAGGTACTTGATACGATTTCAATTTTCTTAAATTTACCAAGGCTTGATTTGTGACCCAAGATATGATCTATCCTGGAGAATGTTCCGTGAGCATATGAGAAGAATGTGTATTCTGTTGTTTCTCTATGGAATGTCCTATAAATATCAATTAAGTCCATCTTGTTTAATGTATCATTTAAAGCTTGTGTTTCCTTATTTATTTTCATTTTGGATGATCTGTCCATTAGTGAAAGTTGGGTGTTAAAGACCCTTACTATGATTGTGTTACTATCAATTTCCCCTTTTATGGCTGTTAGTATTTGCCTTATGTATTGAGGTGATCCTATGTTGGGTGCATAAATATTTACAATTGTTATATCTTCTTCTCAAATTGATCCTTTGATCATTATATAGTGTACTTCTTTGTCTCTTGTAATAGTCTTTGTTTTAAATTCTATTTTGTCTGATATGAGAATTGCTACTCCAGCTTTCTTTTGATTTTCATTTGCATAGAATACCTTTTTCCATCCCCTTACTTTCAGTCTGTATGTGTCCCTAGGTCTGAAGTGGGTCTCTTGTAGATAGCATATATACAGGTCTTGTTTTTGTATCAATTCAGCCAGTCTATGGCTTTTGGTTGGAGCATTTAATCCATTTACATTTAAGGTAATTATCAGTTTGTATGTTCCCATTACCATTTTCTTAATTGTTTTGGGTTTATTATTGTAGGTCTTTTCCTTCTCCTGTGTTTCCTGCCTAGAGAAATTCCTTTAGCATTTGTTGTAAAGCTGGTTTGGTGGTGCTGAATTCTCTTAGCTTTTGCCCGTCTGTAAAGCTTTTAATTTCTCCATCAAATCTGAATGAGATCCTTGCTGGGTAGAGTAATCTTGGTTGTAGGTTTTTCTCCTTCATCACTTTAAATATGTCCTGCCACTCCCTTCTGGCTTGCAGAGTTTCTGCTGAAAGATCAGCTGTTAACCTTATGGGGATTCACTTATGTGTTACTTGTTGTTTTTCCCTTGCTGCTTTTAATATTTTTTATTTGTATTTAATTTTTTATAGTTTGATTCATATGTGTCTTGGCGTGTTTCTCCTTGGATTTATCCTGTATGGGACTCTCTGTGTTTCCTGGACTTGATTAACTATTTCCTTTCTCATATTAGGGAAGTTTTCAACTATAATCTCTTCAAATATTTTCTCAGTCCCTTTCTTTTTCTCTTCTTCTTCTGGGACCCTTATAATTCGAATGTTGATATGTTTAATGTTGTCCCAGAGGTCTATGAGACTGTCCTCGATTATTTTCATTCTTTTTTCTTTATTCTGATCTGTGGTAGTTATTTCCACTATTTTATCTTCCAGGTCACTTATCCGTTCTTCTACCTCAGTTATCCTGCTACTGATCCCTTCTAGAGAATTTTTAATTTCATTTATTGTGTTGTTCATCTCTGTTTGTTTGCTTTTTAGTTCTTCTAGGTCCTTGTTAAACATTTCTTGTATTTTCTCTATTCTATTTACAAGATTTTGGATCATCTTTACTATCATTATTCTGAATTCTTTTTTAGGTAGACTGAAAAGACTATTTCCTAATCATTTGTTAGGTCTGGTCGGTTTTTGCCTTGCGCCTTCATCTGCTGCATATTTCTCTGTCTTCTCATTTTGCTTAACTTACTGTGTTTGGGGTCTCTTTTTCGCAGGTTGCAGGTTTGTAGTTTCCGTTGTTTTTGGTGTCTGTCCCTAGAGATTAAGGTTGGTTCAGTGCGTTGTATAGGCTTCCTGGTGGAGGGGACTAGTGCCTGTGTTCTGGTGGATGAGGCTGTATCTTGTCTTTCTGGTGAGCAGATCCATGTCTGGTGGTGTGTTTTGGGGTGTCTGTGGCCTTATTATGATTTTAGGCAGCCTCTGCGCTAATGTATGGGGTTGTGTTCCTGTCTTGTTAGTTGTTTGGCATAGGGTATCCTGCACTGGATCTTGCTGATCGTTGAGTGGAGCTGGGTCTTGGCCTTGAGATGGTGATCTCCGGGAGATTTTCACCATTTGATATTACATGGAGCTGGGAGGTCTCTTGTGGACCAGTGTCCTGAACTTGGCTCTCCCACCTGAACAGCACAGGCCTGATGCCTGGGTGGAGCACCAAGAGCCTGTCCTCCACATGGCTCAGAATTAAAGGGAGGAAAAAAAGAAAGAAAGAAGAAGATAAAATAAAATAAAGTAAATTAAAGAAAATAAAATTATTAAAATAAAAAATAAAAATAATTATTAAGAAAAAACATTTTTAAGTTAAAAAAAAAAAAAAAGGCAGACAGAACCCTAGGACAAATGGTAAAAGCAAAGCTATACAGACAAAATCACACACAGCAGCATACACATACACACTCACAAAAAGAGAAAAAAGGAAAAAATTTATATATATCGTTGCTCCCAATGTCCACCCCCTCAATGTGGGATGATTCGTTGTCTATTCTGGTATTCCACAGAGGCAGGTACATCAAGTTGATTGTGGAGATTTAATCCTCTGCTTCTGAGGCTGCTGGGAGAGATATCCCTTCCTCTTCTTTGTTCGCACAGCTCCTGGGGATCAACTTTGGATGTGGCCCCGCCTCTGCGTGTAGGTCACCTGCAGGCGTCTGTTCTTTGCTCAGACAGGACGGGGTTAAAGGAGCAGCTGCTTCAGGGGCTCTGGCTCACTCAGGCTCGGGGGAGAGGGGTATGGATGTGGGGCGAGCCTGCGGTGGCAGAGGCCGGCGTGACGTTGCACCAGCCTGAGGCGCGCCGTGCGTTCTCCCGGGGAAGTTGTCCCCGGATCACGGGACCCTGGCAGTGGCGGGCTGCACAGGCTCCCGGGAGGGGCGGTGTGGAGAGTGACCTGTGCTCGCACACAGGCTTCTTGGTGGCGGCAGCAGCAGCCTTAGCGTCTCATGCCCGTCTCTGGGGTCCACGCTGACAGCCACGGCTCGCGCCCACCTCTGGAGCTCTGTAAGCGGCGCTCTGAATCCCCTCTCCTCGCGCACCAGGAAACAAAGAGGCAAGAAAAAGTCTCTTGCCTCTGTGGCAGCTCCAGACTTTTTCCTGGACTCCCTCCTGGCTAGTTGTGGTGCACTAACCCCTTCAGGCTGTGTTCACGCCGCCAACCCCAGTCCTCTCCCTGCGATCCGACCAAAGCCCGAGCCTCAGCTCCCAGTCCCACCCGCCCTGGCGGCTGAGCAGACAAGCCTCTCGGGCTGGTGAGTGCTGCTCGGCGCCGAGCCTCTGTGCGGGAGTCTCTCCGCTTTGCCCTCCGCACCCCTGTTGCTGCGCTCTCCTCCGTGGCGCCGAAGCTTCCCCCCTCCCGCCACCCCCCATCTCCACCTGCGAAGGGACTTCCTAGTGTGTGGAAACCTTTCCTCCTTCACAGCTCCCTCCCACTGGTGCAGGTCCCGTCCCTATTCTTCTGTCTCTGTTCTTTCTTTTTCTTTTGCCCTACCCAGGTATGTGGGGAGTTTCTTGCCTTATGGGAAGTCTGAGGTCTTCTGCCAGCATTCAGTAGGTGCTCTGTAGGAGTTGTTCCACATGTAGATGCATTTCTGATGTATTTGTGGGGAGGAAGTTGATCTTCGCGTCTTACTCTTCTGCCATCTTGAAGCTCCTCCTCCTAGTTATATTGATGAAACACAATTCTAATATCACTTTATGAAAGGTGTCATAAAATGTTACTTATTACATTTAGCTTATGTAAATTTCTTGTGCTGTTGTTTATAAGGCTAAGTAATTCATGTCTGATACTTCATGTGCAACCAACTAATACAATATTTTGAATGGCATATAAGGGCAAATAAAGACTAAACAATTACAGGAAAAATAAAAGAAAAATCAGATGAAGCCTGTTTTATCCAACCATGTTAGCAGTGATTGTATCTGTAGTTTTTACATGGTGACATAACAGAAATGAAACAAATGTGTCTCCACATAAGAAATAAGTTAGTAGAATGGAAATAACATTGATTGTATAAATATAATCTTTTAAATGATTGATGATTTACTTATTAAATTATTTAACAATATATTCTTCTGGGCTTAGTAAATACGACTGTCTATTTCCTGCTGAAACAAAATTAAGCAAAAATAACTACATCTCTCAAGTTTACTATTCAACTACTATTCAGTGTTCTACATCTCCCAGGTGTTCATGATAATTTATTAAAACTAGTAACTTTCAGACAACCATTGGTGCAGGATAAACAGAAGTTATTCAAATTCTTTCTCATCTCTCTTACTAGATTGCAATGTATGTTGGTAGATACTAATAAGTTATTTACTGAAAGTTTCATTTTGGAGAAAGGGGATCGATTTCAGTCAATGCTTTCCAAGGTTTTCAAGTTCCTCACTTATATCACACACAAGAAAAGTAGAGTATAAAAGCTTAATCTTTGGATAAGGCTGCAATTGTTGAGGTTTCACTCTTGCTTCAGTTGTCAATTGCTTCAGAATAAGCTACTCCAAAATTCAGTGGCTTAGAACACCACCATCTTATTATGTCTTACAATTCTGTGGGTCCAGTGGTGACAGCTCACCTCTCCTCTACGTAGTGTCTGCTTGGCTACAACATTCAATATGCCTTCTCTCATGTGCTTAGTGTACTAGATGGGGTAGCTGGAAGGCCTTGAGGGTAGGTGGAATGTTTAGATTTAGGCCATATTTCTGGAACCTTTCTCACCATCTGCTCAGTTCTTCTCTAGGTGGTTTCTCCAACATCGCTATGTGGGTTTCTTACAGCATGGCAACTTGATTCCACACAGCAGGAATGAAGTTTGCTACACTCTCAGTGCCTGAGCTCAGAAATCCCAAATTATCACTTGTAATATGTTCCAGCGGTCCAAGACGGCCACAAGGATGGTCCATATTCTATGGCCATTGAACTCTAAGTCTTTGATTTTCTTTTGCTTTGAGTAATATAGTTTGAGTTTGGTTTCTGTCACTAGTAACTTCTGTCAATTGTGAATCATAGTCCTATATCAATAAAATGTTTTAAATAGTAAATGAACATTAAATGGCAGCTATATCATTATTATTCTTAGACAGAAATAAGAAATAAATCACAAAAGTCCTAGATAAATTGCCATAAAAGATTAAGAAGGCCATTTCCTCATCAAATTAAGTGTCTTAATGTCCCTTCCATTCAAAAAGTCATTTTAGAAATGTTAACTTTGCCATAAGAAAGGATTTATATATTTTAGTCAATAAATAATAACCTTCTCTATGTCCAATATTATTCTTGAAACTAAAGATAAGCCCTGAATACAATTATAAGTAAAAGAAGGAAACAGATATAATATCATGATTTGAAGTTTTTGTAAGTATGCCTCAGAGCAGAAGGAAGAGAATATCAAAGTGTGTTTTATCAAAGCATGTAATACTTAGGTTGGATGTAGGGGGAAAGAAGAGTGAATCAAAAGAATAGATTTTGAGTAGGAATGGTGAAAATTATAAAGAGTTTTGCATGCTACATTAAGGATATTCTGTTCTGAAGTAGTTAGGAGTTATACAGGATTTTACTTCAAATGGTATCCAAAATCAGTTTTTGAATTAGAAACATCATAGTGGTAACAATATAAAATGATTAGGCTTAAATGATAAGACATAGGAAGAGCAGTTAAGAGATTATTGAAATATACCAAAATAAATAATGAAAAGTATGAACTGGGAAATTTCAGGAATTATAAGAAAGGGGAAATACCTTCTGGAATATTTAGAAGGAGTTATCGATAGAATATGATACACAATTTAAAAACGAGGATAAGTCAAGGACTAAATATTGATTTGGAACAACATCAGTTGGGCAAATTGTGCAGAAAATATTTGAAACAGGAATATAAGAGGTGATGTTTGGTGAAGGTTGCAGAGCAAGGCAGAAAATTCAAGTTTGGATATTTTGTGTTTGATATTGGGAAACCATCAACATGCAGAAGATAGCTGAAGCCATATGGATGAATATCTTTTTCTAAAGGAAGAGTTCATATTCAAAAAACACTTTTAGAATTGCAGGGAAAGCCACTGAGAGGTAATTATCAAAACGTGAGGTGGAGAACAAGGAAATAGCTGAGTACTGCATAAGGGGCCAAGGCAGTTTCATGAAGGAAGCGGTCTTCAACATGTCAAATATGGATGTTGGAAGGGAAAAAAATCAAGCACTGGAAAAATATAAGATTACCTATTGAATTTTACATGTAACAGTAAATACACTTTAAAAGACCATTTTGGGGAAAAATTTGAAGATAGAAGTCATTTCGTAACATCTTAAAAGTCAATGTGGATGATCCACATTTAGTTTGAGATTAGGTAAATAAAGCAGTAATGATATTAAATATTTTTTATTGAAGTATATTTGATTTAAAATGTAGTGTTAGTTTCAGGTGTACAGCACAGTGATTCAGTTATATATGTATATTCTTTTTCATATTCTTTTATCTTATAGGCTATTACAAAATGTTGAGTATAGTTCCATGTGCTATACAGTAGGTCCTTGTTCATTATCTATTTTATATATGGAAGTGTGTATATGTTAATCCCATCCTCTTAATTTATCCATCCCCCCCCCCCTTTGGTAATCATAAGATTGTTCTCTATGTCTGTGAGTCTATTTCTGTTTTGTAAATGAGTTCATTTGTATCCTTTTTTTTCAGATTCCACATATAAGTGATATCATATGATATTTGTCTTTCTCTGTCTGGCTTACTTCACTTAGTATTATAATCACTAGGTCAATCCATGTTGCTGCAATTAAATATTTTGAATAATTAAGTGGCAGAGAAGAAGGGACAGCATATTAGTGGAGGCATGCCGTAGGGTGTATATCGTAAGAAAATCAAGAGGCTAAAGTAAATAAGACTGAAAAATAAGTTCTATGTCAGTGTTTTGCTTTAATATCCTCTAAAATCGTTCTAAAGTGTGTTCTGGAGAATAGCAGCACCTGACAATCTTAGGACTTGCCCCAGACATTCTGAATCAGAATCTGTATTTTGACAGCATCTCTAGGTGAAATTTGCATTACTCTAAACTGCCTTGATGTACACATGCCTGCGTACTTAAAGGAGGAGACGTTTTTGGCAATGACTTATGACAACTTATATTAATGCTCAAATAATCAGCTTATGATCTGAAGACATCCATTGTTAAGCAACTTATTTCTAAGAAAATAATCTTACAAAGAGCACCTCACTGGATCTAACTAATATGAGATAAACTTGAGTTTTGTCCTTTGGGTAAATACAGTTTTAACTATCTTAATTCTTACATCTGAAAAGCCAAGTCATTTTGAATAGCATAAACCAGAGACCCAGGTGGGAAAATGTGGTTCAAAGTTGCCATCAGAGTGTGCATTAAGAGCCCCATAAAGACAAACCCTTCTGCAAGTAACAGACAGTTGGATTGGAAGTTCTGGTTCCTTTGAGTAGAACTTTTACAGACAAGTATTCCCCAAAGAGTAAGACCCCAAGATCCCAAAACACACTGCCTGTCAACAAGCAGTTACCAAACTGGAACCACATGAGACCTCACAGGAAGGGAACCATATCATTGCATTCTCCTCTAGATTCCCTAGTAATTAAATGTGAATTTCATTTGAAAATGAAGTTAAAAATAGTTTTTTAATCTATATGAAGGAACAATATAAATATTTAAGATACACTACCAAATGTAAAATAGATAGCTAGTGGGAAGCAGCCACATAGCACAGGGAGATCAGCTCAGTGCTTTGTGACTGCCTGGGGGGGGTGGGATGGGGAGGGTGGGAGGGAGGGAGATGTGGGAGGGAGGAGATATGGGAACGTGTGTATATGTGTAGCTGATTCACTTTGTTATAAAGCAGAAACTAACACACCATTGTGAAGCAATTATACTTCAATAAAGATGTTTAAAAAAACAAAACAAAACAGTGTGTTCAAACAGGTTTATATAAACACAAAAGTTAATTGTCAATACCTGTGTAAGGAAAAGTACCCTGGAAATTTTATACAACTTACTTCTTTAATATAAAAATTTAAACATACAAGTTTTAAGAAGAAAAATATTGGAAAGTCTATAGCATTCTCTGAACTCCTTACCAGAAATAATTATTTTATTCAATGGTATTATATTTATTTTTATCTCAAGTCTTTCATTCACCTATTTTACTAATATTAACTGACCATATACTTTGAAACAGTTAATGTGCTACTCAGTTGGGATGCATTCGTAAACCTGAGAGTCCTTGCTCACAGAGCTGGACATTCAGGAGACAATAAAGTGACGAATTGTTGTTCAGCTTAAGGAAGGGGGATCGCACACAGCAAATTCATTTCAACTTAGATCCCATTTCAGTGATCATGACCCATTATCAGAAAAAAATGTTTGAATTAAACAGGATATGGGCAAGGTAAAATAATAAACTGTTTCCTTTAGCAAATTAACTTATTTAACATATATTAAGGAGAGTGTTTGAAAACTACTTACTAATAGTGAAATCCATGGCCCAAATCAGCCAGTAGCAATGCTCTCAATCATTAATGTGCGTAGGTTGAAATGAAGATTCTGATTTGATAGGTCTGTAGTAAGACCCAAGATCCTGAATTTCTAAAAAGTTCTCAGGTTATCCCAAGGCTGCTGGATCACCCTTGAATTGATTGACAAGGTCATCTTATAGAACTGCTGAGTCACTATTCATAAGATTTTCCTCACAGAGTTACTTTTCCTTAAGACATAAATGCTCTTGCCACGTACCTTTAAAAAATTGTTGGATGTCTCTGTCCAGTGATTGTGTAAGTGTCTGTGGTTAAGACTTTTGCGTGTGGCTTTTAAGGTGTTCATTTGCCCAGATCTCTTACTAAAGTAGGATGAATGTTCTTTGTAAACTTTCCTCACCAGAAGACTGACGTATCACCGCCTGAGGTGGTTACTGTGTGAGCAGGTGCATTGGAATAAAAAGCCAGATCAAGAAAATGAAATCCAAATTTTCCATCATTTACCTTGTGTTACTGAAACACCTGACACAATTTTTAAGAGGACAAAAGAAATATCAAATACCCTGACATTTTATTTGAGAATTATTTCTTTCTATAAGAACCACATGTCTATAGAAAAGATAAAGTGCAGCTAAAATCTTTACAAGCAAAGCACACTGAAATGGAGCATTATTGTGTTGTTGAAATATCCCTTATCAGAACAGTTCTGTAAATAGGCTGTATTGTTAAAGGTAAAGCAAGTACTTTTAGCTCAGGTAGCCCATACTTCCTGACTGCTCGAAATACATCATATATATGTATACACACACACACACACACACACACACACATATATATATATAATGTTGGCATTCTGTATTAAAAATAAGCTCTTTTAGTTATTCTTAAATTCCATTAAAAATCCAAACTGGAACAATAACAAGATTAAGAAGTTCCAGTTTAAATCTAAGCTCTTTTGTTCAAAATCATGAGATATGTAAAGCACATAATTTCTGAATCTCAGCTTGATTCTTGTCTGTATCCCTTTGAGATTATGAAGATAAATAAAAAATAAAGGAAAAGTGTTTTATAAATTATGAATACTTATGTAAGTGCAAAACATTATTCCTATTATTGTAATATCTGAAACTGGGGAAAATAAAATAATGCCTAACTTTAACACTGGCTGATTGCAAGATGCTATATCAGAGGTGGATTCTAAGTGTTATCAATTCACTTAATATATTCTGCTTCTGATTTCATGGATATTTACATAATCTAAAAACATTCTTCTCTAAAACTACTAGACACTGAAAACAGCAAAAAATTTTTTTTGAAGCTTGCAATAAAATCAAGAAAATCCTCAGGAACCAAAAGAAAAGTGCAAACCGAAGAAAGTTGCATAAGTGTAGACTAAAATAGAAACCCTCCTGAAGAAATTTGCCAATACCAGCATCTTAACAGCAGCCCAGTGGAAGTGAGACAAGGCCCTATGACCTCATAAGTTTCCTACGACAGTATCATAAGGTGAAAAGTCAGAACAATAGCCCTTAAGAATTTGTGGACTGCAAAAGGATACACAGGCAATGAAAGGGTAAACGTTAAAAATCCACCCACTACTAAGAAGATAAAATAAGATCTTTACTAGTTTTAGCTGGGGCAGGGGAGGCTATCTTCCCAAGAGAATATGAAACTTTAGCCATACTCTTACTCATATTTGAGCTTTAAAAATTTTACTGGAAATCTAGGCCAACAAATAGCTTTAAAATGTTTTCAGATTGGTAGCACCCTGGAGCACTTGGCAGCAACAAAGAAATTTTCTATTAAAAAAAGGTCCCTACCAACCCAGGCCTTAGGAATTCATTTAAAATGATCCAAATATCTACTTGCCCAAATTTCAAAACACAAGAAACAAACAGTCATAAAGGACTGTCTTTAAAAACAAAATTAAACAAATCCCAAAAAATATTGCTGCGATTTATGTCAAAGAGTGTTCTGCCTACATTTTCCTCCAGGAGTTTTAAAGTATCCAGTCGTACATTCAGGTCTTTAATACATTTTGAGTTTATTTTTGTATATGGTGTTAGAAAACATTCTAATTTCATTCTTTTACATATAGCTGTCCAGTTTTCCCAACACCACTTATTGAAGAGACTTATTGTCTTTTCTCCATTGTATATTCTTGCTTCCTTTGTCATAAATTAATTGACCATAAGTGTGTGAATTTATTTCTGGATTTTCTATCTGTTCCTTCCATTGATCTATATGTCTGCTTTTGTGCCAGTACCATACTCTTTTGATGAGTATAGCTTTGTAGTATAGTCTGAGGTCAGAGAGCATGATTCCTCCAGCTTCATTCTTCTTTCTCAAGATTGTTGTGGTTATTCAGGGTCTTTTGTGTTTCCATACAAATTTATTTATTTATTTGTTCCAGTTCTGTGAAAAATGCCATTGGTAATTTGATAAGGATTGCATTGAATCTGTAAATTGCCTTCGGTAGTATGGTCATTTTAACAATATTGATTCTTCCAATCCAAGAACATAGTATATCTTTCCATCTGTTTGTGTCATCTTTTATTTCTTTCATCAGTATCTTATAGTTTTCTGAGTACAGGTCTTTTTCCTCCTTAGACCGGTTTATTCCTGAGTATTTTATTCTTTTTGATGCAACTGTAAATGGAATTGTTTCCTTAATTTCTCTTTCTGATATTTTGTTGTTAGTGTATAGAAATTCAACAGATTTCTGTATATTAATTTTGTATCCAGTAACTTTATCCAATTCATTGATGAGCTCTAGTATATTTCTGGTAGCATCTTTAAAATTTTCTATGTATAGCGTCATGTCATCTGCAAACAGTGACAGTTTTACTTTGTTTCCAGTTTGGATTCCTTTTATTTCTTTTTCTTCTCTGATTGCTGTGGCTAGGACTTCCAAAACTTTGTTGAATAAAAGTGGCGAGAGTAGGTATCCTTGTCTTATTCCTGATCTTAGAGGAAATGTCTTCAACCCATCACCACTGAGTATGATATTTGCTGTAGGTTTGTCATATATGGCCTTTATTATGTTGAGGTATGTTTCCTCTGTGCCCACTTTCTGAAGAGCTTTTATCATAAATGGATGTTGAATTTTATTGAAAGCTTTTTCTGTACTTATTGAAATGATCATATGGCTTTTATTCTTCAATTTGTTAATGTGGTGTATCACATTGATTAATTTACATATATTAAAAAGAATCCTTGCATTTCTGGGATAAATCCCACTTGATCATGGTGTATGGTCCTTTTAATGTATTGTTGGATCCAGCTTGCTAGTATTTTGTTGAGCTTTTTTTTTTACATTTTTTTTTACATCTTTCAAGGAGAACTCAGTGCCTTGTCTCTGATTGACCTTTTAAATGAAGATAAGATATATTTCAAATTATTGCTTCACTTCAAACCTGTGATTCCAAGCATTCTTAATCATTGACATGAGATTATATAACATCTAGTTCAAACCTCTTGTTTTTCAGTTGAGAGAAATGATGCTAAATAGAGAAAGGTATTTGTATAGAAGATCACAGGGCACAGATATGTGCTGTCTCTCTTACTTATTGATTTGGAGTTGTAGTTTCTGCTACCTGACTCAGTTTCCCTTTATGCTTTGTTTTGGTCTGATTTTAATGATCTGCCCTCATAATTCCATCAGACATCCTTTTTAATCTTTTCAGGACAGAATCCACCACCCCAGATAATTTTTAGTGTGTAATAACTCTAATAACATCTAATAATCCTTGTCATCTCTGAATGTTTATTGAACTAATGAATGAATACATCTAAATCACCAAATAGATTTGACTTTCTGCTAAATATTGGCTTAGAAAGGGATCTTTTAAAACATCAGGGAATTACTCTATTGGAACTGAAGAAGACTAAAATATATGAACACACACTTAAATTGAATTTAAAAGCTTTGCAATTTTAGGTTAATTAAATAAGATCTATTTCTTTAATGATATTTCTATAGATGTTTTAATATACTCAAAATTATTTTAAATGCTATAATTTTCACTTAAAATTACCTCAAGATGTTGAATTTATATTCCCAAACCCAGGCATATGCAAAGTGTTTTTAAAATTTATACTATACTTTATAAAATAAGTTTTATTCAGATTTATCCATGAGAAGATATTGATTTTGGTGTATTTTTTAAAAATATGCTATAATTAGCTTTATATATTTATTGTTTCAGCCCATGTCTTAGGATTTTCTGCATCTGGTAAGCAAGCTTGCTTTATACACACTGAATAGCAATAACTGTAAAATATTCAAAAAAGTGAATTCCTTCTTGTAAATTAGAAATGGTAAAACTTGATAAGTTTACTTTAGGCTACTGCATCTTCATAGTCTCCCTGTAATTCTATGAAAGCTAATACCTGAAGAATAGTCCAAAAAATATCAACCCCTTAAATAAGATACTTTTTACCACTTAAAAATGTGTGTTTTATAAGAGAATTTCAAGCCCAGAATGTGGAAATTTTCAAGTAAGTATTTATATGATACTCTCATTTCTCAGAATGTGGATCTCTAAAAAAAAAATAAACTGCATCAAATGAGACAATGGATGTGAAAATATGTAAAAATATATATTACCTCATCAATGTAAATTACTGTTACTATTATTCTTATTATTATGCTATTATTTGTCACCTTTACAGAGCAGTAGTGACCCTATATAATACAAATTATGTGCATTGTTCTTCAGCCTTTGATGCAGTGATGTGCTCAAATCATGTTTTTTTATAGAAGGCCCCATCACATTTCAAACTTAGTGTAATACCATGGCAGTAATAGTTAATCCATTCACTGAAATCTGAAATGAAGTCTATGGTTGTCATCAACTTTTATATTATCTTCTATTTCTTGCATTTTTAAGACAGCCAAATATATAAAACAAGATAGACCCCAGATAGCAGGGATAATAGTTCCTTTATTTTTTCTTTAATATGTGATAAATGGCTTAAAATTAGAAGTTTTTATAAATTTAGAAAAAATAATGTAGAAGCTTGATATGATACAAGCTACTAGAAAAATAAAGGGATATTATGAGAAACACTGTGACAACTAATTTTATAACTTAAATGAAATAGACCAATTTCTTGAAGAACACAAAACCTCAAACAATGGGACATAGATAATTTGAATAGTCTTAGATCTATTAAAGATCTGAATTAATAGTTAATAACCTTCCTAAAGAAAGCACTAAGCACTAAAGATTTCACTAATAAATTCTACCAAACATTTAAGAAAGAAATGATACTTTATATTCTTCACAAACTAAAATAGGAGAATAAACACAACTATTGCATTTTATGAGGCCAGAATTACCCTCATACCAAAATCAGATAAAAATATTGCAGCAGGGAGGGAAGACTATATACCAGGGGTCCCCAACCCCCGGGCCACATATCGATACCAGTCCTTGGCCTATTAGGACCCAGGCCACACAGCAAGAGGTGAGCGGCAGGCAAGCGAGTGAAGCTTCATTTGTATTTAGAGCTGCTCCCCATCACTTGCAATACCACCTGACCTCCGCCTCCTGTCAGATCAGTGGTGGCAATAGATTGTCATTGGAGTGTGAACCCTACTGTGAATTGCACATGCGAGGGGTCTAGGTTGCGCGCTCCTTATGAGAATGTAATGACTGATGATGTGAGGTGGAGCTGAGGCTGTGATGCTAGCGCTGGGGAGCGGCTACAAATACAGATTATCATTAGCAGAGAGGTTTCACTGCACAGAGACCATAATAAGTCAATTTCTTGCAGACTCATAACAAAACCCTATCAGTGAGTGGCAAATGACAAGCTGCATCTGGTGGCAGGCTTTATAGTGGCAAG
This sequence comes from Balaenoptera borealis, assembly GCF_965194805.1. Classification (NCBI taxonomy): domain Eukaryota; kingdom Metazoa; phylum Chordata; class Mammalia; order Artiodactyla; family Balaenopteridae; genus Balaenoptera; species Balaenoptera borealis. Next base: position 20,646,264 of record NC_138862.1, on the reverse strand, counting down.
TGAGTTGATGTACTTCAATTGTACAACCACATCTGGTGGCAGGCTTTAAGTCAGAATCTGACACATTTTAGTCCACGCGTGGCCTGCCCATTATTTTATTTACCACTTCCGTCCGTGCCTCTTTCCCACACTGTGCACTTGTCTCAGTCACAGTTTTGGTAAGCCCACAAGCTAACCCTAGACAAAATGAGTAAAAAAACAAATGTTGCTGGAGAGCTTCTTTGAAAAGGGGGAAAGACCCAATCGTGAGACAGCAGAAGACTCTAAGACGGCCAACAAGAAGAAAGTTGCATTTAGAATAAAATACCAAGAGTCCTACTTAAATTACGGGTTCATTGCAACAGGTGATTCACATTCTCCAAGCCCACTTTGTATAATATGTGGCAATCGGCTATCCAACAAAGCCATGAAACCTTCAGAACTGCTTCACCACATACAGACCAAGCACCCTGCATTAAAAGACAAGCCTTCGGAGTTTTTCAAAGGAAAAAAAATGTGAACAGGAAGAACAGAAGCAATTATTGAAGGCCACCATTCATCAAATGTATCTGCACATAGAGCATCACTCTTAGTGGCTAACCTCATGGCTAAAGCTAAGAAGTCCTTTACTATTGGTGAAAAGTTGATCCTGCCAGCTGCTAAGGACATTTGTTGTGAACTTTTAAGAAAGGCTGTAGTTCAAAAGGTGGCAAGTGTTCCTTTTTCGGCTATCACCATAACTAGACAAATTGATGAAATAGAAGAGGATATTGAGGTACAATTGTTAGAGAGGATTAATGAGTCACCGTTGACTCGTTAATGAATCCAGGTTGACGAGTCTACCGATGTTGACAACAAGGCAACAATGCTTGTTTCGTGTGATATATTTTTCAGGAGGATGTGTATGAGGATATGCTATGTGCACTTTTATTACCAACCAACACACACAGCTGCAGAACTAAACAAGTCTTTGAATGATTACATATCAGGAAAATCGAATTTGTCACTTTGTGTCAGCATATGCACGGACGGAGTGGCTGCCATGACTGGATGGCTTTCTGGTTTCACTACTCAGGTCAAAAGGTCACTTCTGAATGTGAGTCTATGCGCTGTGTCATCCATAAAGAAATGCTGGCTAACCAAAAAATGTCACCTGAACTTAACAACGTTTTGCAGGATGTGATCAAAATTATCCCTCATTAAAATACATGCCCTTAAGTCTGTTTGCGCAGCTCTGTGAGGAGATGGACACAGAGCACACACGTATTCTCTTATACACAGAAGTGAGATGGCTTTCTAAAGGTAGATCACTGGCCAGAGTTTCTGAGTTATGAGCGCTGCTCCAGAGATGATGTCTTTTAGTAAAACCGTCACCACTGGCAGCACATTTCAGGGATACAGAATGCGTCGCAAAACTTGTTTACTTGTGTGACATATTCAACCTGCTCAATGAACTCAATCTGTCACTTCAGGGGAGAATGACAACTGTATTCAAGTCAGTAGATAAAGTGGCTGCATTCAAAGCCAAACTGGAATTAAGGGGGCGACTAGTGAACATTGGGATTTTTGACATGTTTCAAACATTAGCAGAGATTTTGAAAGAGACTGAGCCAGGGCCTTCTTTCTCCCAGCTGGTGCATGATCACCTATCTCAGCTTTCAGAAGAATTTGAGCATTACTTCCCAACCACAAAAGACTCTCAAACTGGGAAGGAATGGATCCGCAACCCATTTGTGAATAAGCCAGGTGAATCGACTTTGTCCGTGCTAGAAGAGGATCAACTGCTTGAGATCACAAATGACGGTGGCCATAAAAGTATGTTTGAGACAACTTCACATCTCCATGCGTTCTGGACTAAAGTCAAGGTGGAATATCCTGAGACTGCCACGAAAGCACTGAAAAGCCTGCTTCCATTTCCAACATCCTATCTTTGTGAAGCAGGGTTTTCTGCAGTGACAGCAACCAAAACGAGATTACGGAGTAGACTGGACATAAGCCACACACTTCAGGTGTCACTGTCTCCCATCACCCCCAGATGGGACCATCTAGTTGCAGGAAAACAAGCTCAGGGCTCCCACTGATTCTGCACTATGGTGAGTTGTATAATTATTTCATTATATATTACAGTGTAATAATAATAGAAATAAAGTGCACAATAATGCGCTTGAATCATCCTGAAACCATCCCTGCCCCAGTCCGTTGAAAAATTGTCTTCCACAAAACCTGTCCCTGGTGCGAAAAAGGTTGGGGATCGCTGCTATATACCATCAACTCTCATGAATGTAGATGCAATAATGTTACATCTAACACTATATAAAAGTAATTTTATACCATGACCAAATAGGAAATATCCCAGTATTCAAGGCTGGTTCAACATTCTAATATTTATCAAGATAAACCACCCTATCAAATAAACATCATATGATTATATGATTTGATGTGAAAAAAGGGAATTTGACAAAATGAAACACCCAGTCATGATGAATTTCAATTCAAGCTAAGAATAGAGGGGGACATTCTCAACATCATAAAGAACATCTACAAACAACCCACAGCTAACATCAAACCAAAAATAAATACTTTTCCTCATAAGATTGGAAACAAGATGATGTTGTTTTCTTACCATTACTATTTAACATCCTACCTGAAGTCCTACCTAGTGTAACAAGATAAAAAATGGAAGCAAAATATATATCTATTAGGAAAATGGGGAAAAAAACTATCTTTGTTTGCAGATGACATGATTATCTATGTAGAAAATTTCAAAGAACCAGAAAATTCCTGGAACTAACTAGCTAGTATACCAGTGTCACAGGGTACATAATGTTATGGGTTGATTAGTGTCCTCCGAAAGGTATATTGTAATCCTGTAATCCTAAATCATGTACATGTGAAAGTGACCTTGTTTGAAAATAGGTTCTGTGCAGATATGATCAAGTAAAAATGAGGTCATTAGTGTGGATGCGAATCTGATATATCTCCTTATAGAAAGAGGGAAATTTGTACAGAGACAAATAGGAAGAACATCATATGACAACAGAGACAGAGACTGGAGCAATGCTACTGCATGCCAAGGAACACGAAGGATGGAAAGTTAACAACTGCAGTTAGGAAGAAGCAATAAATGATTCTACCCAGAGTCTTATACAGGGAGCATGGCTCTGCTGACACCTTGAATCTGGACTTCTATTATCCAGAACTGTGAGAGAATAAATTTTGGTTATTTTAAGCCATCCAGTTTGTAGTTACTTTGTTATGGCAGCGTAGGAAACTAATACACAGGTTTAGATACAAAAGTCAATTATTTCCCTTTTCAAGAGCAACGAATAATTGGAATTTGAAGTTAAAATCCAAGCAATTTATAATAGAACCAAAAGTAAACTATTTAGGTATAAAGCAAAATATGTGCAGGATATGAATGCAAAAAACTAGAAAACTCAGACGAAAGAAATCAAAGAGAATCTAAACATATCAAGTAATATCCTATGTGTATAGATAAGACAAATATTGTTAAGATACCAATTGTTCCCAACTGGATCTCTAGATTCAGTGCTACCCCAACAAATACCATTGAGCTGTTTTGTAGATATTGACAAAGTGATTAAAAAGTTTATATGGAAAAGCAGAAGACCTAGTAAAGCCAACATAATACTGCAGAAAAACAATGTCAGAGGGATGATTCTACTTGATTCAAGATTTGCTATAAAGCTACAGTAATGAAGACAGCATGATATTGGCAAAAGAATATACACATAGATCAACTGATCAGAATAGAGAGCCAAAAACACCCACACAAATATAGTCAACTTATCTTTGACAAAGGAGCAAAGGCAATTCAATGAAGAAAGGAGTCTTTACAACATATGGTACTGAAACACTGAATGTCCACATGCTTAAAAAATAATCTACACATACACCTTACACATTTCAGATAAATTAACTCAAAATAGATCAGAGATCTAAATGTAAAACACAAAACTAAAAAACTTCTATAAGAAATCATCATAGATAATCTAGCTGGCCTTGCATTTGGCAATGAATTTTTAGATACAGCACCAAAAGAATGATCCAAGAAAGAAAAATCCGATAAGTTGGACTTTCTTAAAGTTAAAACTTCTATTCTATGAAAGACACACTGATGAGAATGAGATGATGTGCCATGACTCAAAGTATTTGCAAAAAGAAATGGCAAAAGGATTTATATCCAAAATACACAAAGAACTCTTAAAATCCAACAATAAAGAAACAAACAACACAATTGAACACAGGCAAAAGGGGGGAGTCTATGAGTGTGTGGGGACATGGTATATATGGGAACTTTCTCTACTTTTCACTCATGTTTTTCTTTGAACCTAAAACTGCTCCAAAATAAAGTCTGTAAGGAAAATAAATGATAAACAAACAAAAATGAGCAAAAGATCTTAACAAACACCTCAACAGAGAAAACACAATAGGCAAACAAGAATGTGAGGATATTCCCAATATCAAAACAACAATGTGATACCACTACACACCTTTTAGCAAGGCTAAAATTAAAAAAAAAAAAAAAAAAGGAAAACCAAAAAACTGATATCACCAATTGTCAGTGAGGATGAAGAAGAAAAAGAACCCTCCTTCATTGCTGGTGGGAATACAAAATGGTACTGCAACTTTGGAAGAGAGTGTGGCAGTTTCTTACCAAGCTAAAAATGGTCTTGCCATATGACCCAGTATTGTGCTGCTATTTATTTGCCAACTGATTGGAAAGCTATGTCTACACAAAATCTGCACTTGAAATTTTATACAACTTAATTTATAATTGTCAAAACCTACTAGATGAAACCAAAATTTCTTTCAATAGGTGAATGTATAATCAAAGTGTGATGCATCCATGCAATGGAATATTATTTAGAGATTAAAAAATTAACTATCAAGCATAAAATGATATGGTTGCTTCTTAAATGCATGTTATGGAGTAAAAATAAAAAGCCTATCTGAGAAGGAATTATATCATGATCCGGAAAAAGACAAAACTACAGAAACACCAAATAATGGGTGGCTGCTAAGGGTTTGGGGGGAGGAAGGGAGAGTTGAATATATGAAACATAAGGAATATTTTAGGTGATTCTATTTGTATGTTACTATAATTATGGATGTGACACTATGCATTTGTCAAAACATGGAAATTTACAACATAAGAAAAGAGAATTTTAATGCATGCAATTTAAAATGTTTTTTAACAATAGGGTGATTTAATACACTTATATACACCTTAAATTTACACAATGTTACAGGCCAAACATATCTCAATACACCGAAAAAAAATTTTTACAAAGTTGGGGAAATCACAGGATTGGGTGTGAAATTGTATAATCTTACTGTATTGCAAATGTATGAGACAACCTCACTGAGGGAGGTAGAAGAAAATGTCCTAACCTAAGCAACTTCAGAAATGAGTGAAATTTGTAAAACTAAAGGGCAACTAGTTGTTAAAGTTGTTTTCCATGAGAGTATTGGTTAAAAATTCTGATTCTGCTACACATGTATACTGGAATGGAAACAATTAAGTAAATGGATGGCAGATGGTAGGAGCCTGGTTTCTCACTGTTGGAAGGGGAATTTACAAACAAGGGGAGGAGGCTAGAATGATCCATAGAACAATGGGTTAGAATTAGATACATCTGCATAAACTGATGTTTAACTTAATATAGATACAGATGGTTACATATATCAATTTTTATAGAGGTTTGTATATCCATTGGTTAGTATACATGCATATATTTCCTTCTAAGTTAAGAGAGCTTAGAAGCAAGATACCTGGTAGCTACATATATACCTAGTGCTCACTTCTTGGTTTCTAATATCATTCCTCCAAAGAAAGGAACCAGGGATCCTTTCAGCAATTAAAGGAAATATACAAGATGAGCCTGGGGCATCTTTTAGTGCCAGAAAGTAAGGAAATGCTATTTTAAAAAAGCCAGTCACACCATTTGGGTATGCTAAAGGGACACAGATGCCAACTGAAGGAGCTCCTGATAGCCAAATCTGGAAAAATGTGGGCAAGAAAATAAAGCAACATTGTATTACAATCTAAAGAGTAAAATACATATACAAGAGTTCATATTGATGTCAATTAATGATTGAATAAATCAATACCTAGGAACAGAGAGAAAATCTCCCATGGAGAAAATGTCCAAGTAATTTATATAGTTACTTTGTCCTCAAAGAGTTCACTCCTTAATCATGGGCTTACTGACTTTCTTCCAAAGAGTAGAGTATGGAAGGTTGAAAATGGAATAACTTTACAATGAGTAAACCTGACAAACCCTAACTTTGATAATCTAAGTCATCATCAACAATGATAAGTAGTGTGGATACCACACTTCCTTTTTAGGATGTGAGTAAAATGACACTTCGCCTCTGTAGTATTTTTTTCCCCAAATATCTGTAACCCCACTCTAATCATGAGAAAAAAACACAGACAAATGCTAATAGTGGGGCATTTTATTAATTATCTGACCAGTACTCTTCAAAACCATCATGATCATCAGAAACAACCAAAGTATGAGAAACTACCACAGACAAGAGGAACCCAAAGAGACATGACAAATAAATGCAATGTGGTACCCTGGATGAGATGCTGAAACAGAAAAGCAAGGTAGGTAAAAACTAAGGAAATCTTAAAAAAAAGTATGTACTTTAGTCAACATTAGTTTGTTAATTGTAACAATACTATACTCATGTTAGATATGAACAAGAAAGGAAACTGCAGGGTATATGAGAACTCTCTGTACTACCAATGCAAATAATCCATAAGTCTAAAACTGTTAAAAACTGTATTAAATTATTTTTTTTCAGAGATTGAAATTTCATTTATTTATGTGAGTATTGGAAAAACATTTCTATGATGTAAATCCTTTACAGAGATCTAAAGTTTCAAACACAGTGTAACATTAGAGAATATATTTTTAAATATTCATATAATGCAAAAAAGTAAAACGCTAGAAAGGAAAGAAGAGATTTTATAAGAGCAAGCAAATAGAACACAAATTATAAAATTATATATTCACACCATACACTCTAATAAGCAGAGACTGTCATCTAATTTTACCAATTTCTAGTTACTTCATAAATTTAAATGTAATGATTTCCTTTGTACTTTTCTCACTTCTTACTATGGCCTATTTACAAACATTTATTGGGGGGAACTGACTCTATAAGTATGCAGCATATACCAATGTATAAATTATCTAAAATATCTTTAATTAAAATTTTAAAAATATACGTTTCACATCAAGGGAATATTTCTAATAGAAATTTTTGCAAAATGCCACCATTATTATTTAAGGCTACTATTTAACAATGAATATGACAGTAATATATTTGATACAAATTATTTTTTCCTAAATACATAAAACATCAACCACATTAATAACATAGCCTAGATCAAGAAGTATAATTTCATATAAGAAGTTCAGTAGGGCTTCCCTGGTGGTGCAGTGGTTGAGAATCTGCCTGCTAATGCAGGGGACACGGGTTCGAGCCCTGGTCTGGGAAGATCCCACATGCCGCAGAGCAACTAGGCCCGTGAGCCACAACTACTGAGCCTGCGCGTCTGGAGCCTGTGCTCCGCAACAAGAGAGGCCGCGATAGTGAGAGGCCCGCGCACCGCGATGAAGAGTGGCCCCCGCTTGCCGCAACTAGAGAAAGCCCTCGCACAGAAATGAAGACCCAACACACCTAAAAATAAACTAATTAATTAATTAATTAATTAAGAAAAAAAAGTTCAGTAGAAGTCTACTCAGTTCTTAATAGAGTTCCTTAATTTATTTTCATTAATTAAGATCCAAAAAAAAATCCAGACGTTTTCAACAATCCATAAAACTTTAATTGAACATATAAAAATATTCCCTATTTGCAGATCAATGCAAACAGTCAAAAATTTGAGTTTTTGAATTAGAATCTTATGAAACACGCACTACGAAGACATGCTTACAGTATGTGTGTGTGTGTGTGTGTTTCTTAGTGAATTTGTTTCTGGGTATTTTGAATGGATGGCAACAATCATTTGGATATCAAGAAAATTGTTTTATTTTTCCAAATGAAAAGTGACAGAGTCACTCAGCCTTGAGATGATTGACAATATCCATTATAAACTGTAATGAAGTATATTTGTGGATGCTTTCTCCAATTTTCTTTAATAAAATGACAAATTGAAGCTATTATATGACAATATTTCAAGTATTTCAGAATTTGTTTTATATTAATATATCATTGTATCTAATTTCTGATATTTGAAATATGTAACATGATTAAAAATTTCATTTACAATGAAATATAAAAATGTGATTTAAAAGTAAGAATATATATATTTTAATTTCATATTAATATCTATTTTATTTGCAAAGTTTATAAAATATGTTCATTTATAAAATTTTGAGATTACATAAGGAATATATTAGATATTAGTATGTATCTGAGGTTATAGTCATATTAGTGTACTGGGAGTAAAAATGACTTGACTTTTCTCAACTTTATTTTCTTAAATTCCCAATAAGCACAGCATCAGAGCCTAATAGTGAATCATCTTTTATGTTAAAAAGTTTAGATTATTCCTTTGGGTTGTTAATTTTGATACATGGTTATGTTCAGCTCTCCAATAGTGTTTAGTCAACAATATATTTCAACTCATGGATTTATCTGTGAACTTTTCATTCAGAAGTTGCCTGATAGGATTTTTTGACATATTGTGGAGCTGCATTAAAACAAAGAAACAAACAAAATCTGTTAATTAAAATAAAGCACTGACTGTAGCTCTGAGCACCACAGATGTCATAGTATAGCTTAAGAAAGCTAGCAACTTAGCACATATGGATTGCAGAGAGGAATCAGCAGGCAGATTTCAGAATTTTTTTAAAGTATTTTTTTTTCATGACTATTCTTGCCTGTAAACATAAGCATTGGGAATAAAGCTATTTCATATTGTATTTCTTGTGTAAATACTCATATTTGAAGGAATATATATGAATACCATCAACAGAATTATTGAACATAACAATGCTTAAGACTCAGGATCAAACATTATTGCTTTGTCTCCTGACGATATCTGAGAAGCCATCTCTAGGGGGAAGGCTCATGAGACTTAAGAGTGAAGTGAGCATTAGAATTAGAATTCTTATTTCTTAATTTTGAATAAATAAATTTTTATTATAAAAAGATGGCTATTATTCGCTGTTTTATTTTCTTAAGATTTAAATTTACTTATTGTAGCATAATTGTCTTTTCATTTTTTTTTGCTTGTTAAATGTTTTTAGAAAAAGTTTACCTAAATGATTTTATTTTTTAGTTTTCCTGAAGATTATAGATAATTTTATGGTTATTTTCCCTAATAAAAGTGCTTCCCAATTAAACTTTGTCATTTGATGATTTTCAGATACCATAGTCTCATATCTCTCTGATGATTATTCTACCCACAAAATATAATGTGTCCAACCCTTCTCTATCAAGATAGATATAAAGGCAAAGACCAATAAATGTTCAGCCATGGGATACTTGGAGAGGCGCATCATTTAAGCTCTTGTAGAATGTAAAGGATTTAGAATCTCCTCATATCTTACAACTCATGTGAAAATTGTTTTAAGCTATCATATTCTACTTTTTGTCTTAATTATAGCTAGCAGCTCCCCAGTTTTCTTCCAAAATTGATACTTAAATAAGAGGCATCAATTTTATTGTTGTCCAAGCACCTTATTAGGAATTGTACACCCTGATGTTACATAAAGTTCACTTTCAGAAGCAAAACCTAGAGGATACAGATTACTAGCTTCTTGTCAATCATCGTAAGTAAAAACATTAATCTCTGCTGGAAAACAGAAAGCAGATTCTGGGAGACAGAATTCTAAGATGGCTCCCAAATTTCTGCTCCCTGATGTACACACCATATATAATCCTTCCCCCTTAAGTGTGAGCAGAACCCCTGAGTTAGTGGTTTATCACTTCTATGACTACACTTTATTGCATGATAAAAGGACTTTGCAGAGGTAATTAAGGTCCTCAATCAAAAAGTAGATTACACTTGGGGTGTCTGACCTAATCAGGTGAGCTCTTTAAAATAGTATCTAAATATGAGAGACTAAAGTAGCAGAAACTCTCTCTCCACTTTTTCCCATTCTTCTCTCTCTTACTCATCTGCTTTTTTGCTGACTTTGAAGAAGCACACGGCCATGAGTTCTACCACTGCAAGGAAATACATTTTCCAACAACCGCATAAGTTGGGAAGAGTACCCCAAACCTCAGATGAGAACACAGACCCAGCTGACACCTTAATTGCAGCTTTGTGAGACCCTGAGCACAGGATCCAGCTAAGCCCTCACAAACTCTGACCCGTGCAAATTTTGACAGAATAAACGTGTTGTTTTAAGCTGCTAATTTTGTGGTAAGTTGTTATGAAGCAATAGAAAACTAAAACACAAGCGTCTAGCACATTGAAAATCTTTAAAAATATTATAAATTCTACTCACCTCTATATATTTCTCTTGTCCCTCACTCTTTCCAAAAAGCCATGCATAAGACTGTAATATTTTATAATACCCTATGTTTAAAAATTCTACAGAATATAGGGAATCATGCAAGAAGCTTGAATGGGGGGACATTGTAGAGTCCCAGTAGGTGGCTCAACATTGGGAGGTTTTGCTCTGCCTCCTTTATTTCAGATGTAAAAGGTCTATGTTATCTCTATATCTCCTATTATTTCATAAACATTTTTAATAAAGCAGTTCCACTACTAGTCATTAACCAAAGCCCTGTTATAAGTACATTTAATATAAAAGCATATTCTTTTTTATGTTAATATTCCCATATTGTATCAATTGATTTTCTATTTTACCACAATGCCATTTTTCAACTCTATATACAGAATATATATATATATATATATCCCAATTCATAATCATGCTTAAAACTGAGTCCAATTGGTATTGTTCTTATATGAATTTGAAAAGTTAGAGCAAGGAAGAAATTAAACAATGATTTAAAATGTCATTAAGTATTTCAGGGATATTGTTACCTTCTAATAATTGTAATTACAAATAAAAATATTTTCTCTCTTCTTTGTAAATTAAAACAATTTAAGTAAGTTATACAAAGCTATAGTGCCAAATTATTATAGAAATAGTAAATAATATGTTGTGTAAGCATGGTACAAATAATGCAAATAATTAAATCATAGTTTAAGTTTCATCTCCCAAATTCGCGATAGTATTCAATGGAGTATTATATTTTTCCTGCAATTGCATGAAAATTCCAGCAGACTCTAGATATCTCTGATCACTGATAGGTAGGACAATCTCTCAGTTGCTTTAAAATTTGGAACAGAAGCTGAGTTCAGAAATTAGAATGCTCATCCAGTTATGTTTATCAGAACTTCATCCTCATTGAAAAGTAAGACATCCCTCACCCCACACTCGACCAGCAAGGGCCTGGCAGTAGAGGACTCTCTAGCCCAGCGATCCCCAAAATTGTTGGCACCAGGGACCGGTTTCGTGGAAGACAATTTTCCACGGATTGTTGTTGGGGGGGAATGGTTGAGGCGGTAATGCGAGTGATGGGGAGCGATGGGGAGAGGCAGATGAAGTTTTTCTTGTGTGCCTGCCTCTCACTTCCTGCTGTCCCGCCCCGTTCCTAACAGGCTGTGGACCGGTCCACGGCCCGTGGGTCAGGGACCGCTGCTCTAGCCCTTCTTCATTCTTTCCTCCTGACCTCTTTCCTCTCCCATAGCTTTGATATTAGAACTCTCTGTATTTATGATAAGTTCCTCTTTGACCGCTGCTTTAACAATATGCAATTATTCTCCCGTGGGTATTTTCATGGCTTCATCACCTCCTTCCAGATGGGCCCTTCCATATATGACTCCTATTCACAGGCAGTCCCTTGCCCTCAGTGGGTTCTTCCTACCCTCCTTTCAACTTCTGATTTGCACACATTTTAACCCGTTGCAAACTCTCATTGTTTTGATCTAGTTTTGTCTAGCAGGTCTTCTTAGGCAGGCACCATTTTAAAGTACTGGAACACTGCTGCCTTGGGTCTATATGTGGTCTTTGGATTTGGTGACTCTTAGAGGTTATGGAGAAATTTGGAGTTATTTACAAAGGCAGTATCAATTCTTTCTCAGGCTGTCTCTATCCCTCAAGTCGTCTCTTTCACCTACTCCATCTGACAAATAATCACAGTTTTTAATCTATGCTGTCTCAGCTATTTAATAGAAATTCCCAATTTAACACCCTGTCACCCATCTCAATTCTTCCCTTTCCCACCAAAAGAAAAAGTGAACACAAGAGTTGAATGTCATTTGCACATAAGTTTAAACTAGAATAGAAGAGTTTTTGCCCATACTTAGTACCTCTAGATTTAACTGAAGGAAATAAATTAACAGAATATATTGTTACTTACTATATAATAGATTTATGGATGAATGTTATGTTTTCCTTATATTATCAATATTATTCAAGCTCTGTACAATGATTATGTACTGTACTTAAATCAGAAATCAAAACAACACAATATTTAGTTCTTTAAAGGCAAGCAACTTTAAAGTGAAGGAGGAGATTTCTGATTATAGCTTTCAGGACTTCTATTATTGTTTCTTCAGTTTTTTGCTGGGTTACCACCTCAATCTCACAAATGCTATCCACCCATGACTGGGAAGTGAGGTTGGGTCATAGGAGATATGGTTCTAATGCTCAGTTTCTTTTTAAGATTATTCATCCAAACATGAAGTCAGAGAGGCACATGCTGGTGTCATACTCTGTACTCTTTTGTCCCAGCACTAAAGTTAGAATGCTCCCAGGCTTCAGAGGGAAGTCTTCTTTTAACACTTATTTCATTTTCTGAATGTGACAAATATGCCTAGCTAACTACACTTGTTAAGGTTGGTATTTTAAAATGCCATTAAACCTGCAGAGTGTAAAGGATCTTCTTCCACGGTGTACAAAAAAATACAAAGAGAATAGATTTGTTTCTGTCCAATTAGTCTGGTGAGTTATTTCACAAAATATAGGATCCCTTCAAGGCAGCGTTTGCCTGTTAAAAAGTCATTTGTGGTAAGAATAAAATGCCAGAATTTTTGAGTTTCTTACATATATATATATATATTTACTATGTGACAAACATGCATCCCTAAAAATCTGCTTAATAAGGAAAATGAAATTTGGCATTAGTTTAGCCTCCTAAGTATGTATGTCCAAGATTGAAAACCACCTTGAACTTTTTAATGATGAAAATTCCTTCACTGCATGTAAAACAAAAACAAAAAACTCTTGGAGAGTGTAAATTTAGTGTAATTTAGTAGCTACTTCACTGAATGATAAGTATGGGAATAACTTATAAGCATATCACTTGCAATAATTTTACAGATGGAAATATCAAAAGATGATTTTTCTAATTTCTTATTCTAACTTTTCTTCTCAACAAATAATACATATTTTCACTGAATATCAAAATTTCAACATTAATCTAAACCACCTCTCCTTTAGAGGATTTAAAATATTTTTTCAATCACTATCCTCACAGTTGTAACCTCTCCTTTATAACACTGTACCATATACATGTATAAAAATATACATATAATTGTCCTTGTTAACTGTGTGTCTGTGTTATCTCTTGTACTAGATTATAAGTTCCTGGACAACAGAATTTAGGTATTAGTTATGCCTATCATACAGATATGGCCATGGTGCTTTGTTATTAATAATTATTTTTAAAATGGGGTATAATTCTATTGTGTTTGCACTGGGAATAATATACATAGAAATAAAAACTGAATTAGATGATACAATGTATGATGTGTAAGTTTCTTAGGTTGTGCTTTTTGAACTCTAGAATTTCAATAGCAATAATTAGTAAATAGAAAAAACTACTATTGTGTGAAGTTTGATTTTATTCCTACATAACAACTTATGAAAACAAAGGATTTTGTTGATAGTTGTAGCATAAGTGTGAGAGTGGAAAGAAAGCACAGAGTAAAAGCAAACCTTTTGTCTTTTTGGCATAAAAGTTAATTCCTAATTCAGAACTGAGATGAAAATACTCTCTATGGATGGTTTATATCTGTATCACAGTTAAGCTTCCCAAGTCTTATCCAACACTGTAACAACAGTGTCTGAAGCAGAGTCTGGTACTGAGTAGTTTTTCAATAAGTATTTGTTGAATGAACAATCCAAAGACTTTGCTAAAGAAAAGAGATAGAATTCACATCTCTTTGTTAAATAGCTCAGGAATAAGGGCAGAAGCTTTGCAATTTTAGCTTTACCTACCTCCAGTTCTCTGTCAGTCTCTGACAATGGATGGAGCATAAAAATGATAACTTTTACAATAACATGGGTTGGAACTCACTGGATATACTCATTCTTGGTTTAAAACCACATTTTGTGTTTTTCCATTTGTAGTCTTCAAAAGACAAATTGTTGGATGTAACTTTCAATAATTTATTCATTCAGTAAAATATTTACTAAATACCTACCAAGTATCAGCCACATTACAAAAGCACTAAGTGTATGGAGAAGGGTTCCTGAGGCTTTGACCTAGTTTGGTGGCCAGGATGTCTGCCTGATCTAAGAAAGACTGAACTGGGAACTGAAGAATGAGAAGGCAACATTTAATTTTGGTAGGTATGTGAGTGGGTATGTGTTGGAGAAGTTGTGAAGGTTTGTACATCGAAGCTAGAGCAGGACAAAACAGCACTGCTAACACAATGCATTCGGGGAACTGAAAGAAGCCAGTGTGGTTGGAGAGGAGAATATGGCCTCATGCAAGTTTAAAGTTGAGGAAGTTCAGAGTAGCCAAATACAAAAGGCTTCTTAGCTAGTAGTAAAAAGTATTAATCTTAAAGGAAGAGAAAACCATTACATATTACAACACTTTCCTCAAGAAACACAAGATTATGTGTATTCTCTGTGTTATAAGTCCCTCTGCCTCACCTGAATATTGCAAAATCCTCCATTTTCTTTTTCCTACAGATGACTGTTTGAGGGGTGCTTTGTGCCACAACTGTGTGTACAAGTCTCTAATTTCTATTGTTAAGCAACTGTGATATCATACCATGCTGAGTATGAGACTCCTTGTTTTTCATGCATGCAGAATTTTTTTTTAAAAAGGTAAATCCTGGGAATGCCCCAGCAGTCCAGTGGCTAAGGACTCTGCACTTCCACTGCATAGGACACGGGTTTGATCCCTGGTCTGGGAACTAAGATCCTGCAAGCCCCATGGCCACATAAATAAATAAATAAATAAATAAATAAATAAATAAATTTTAAATTTAAAAAAAAAAATCCAAATTAAAAAAAAAAGGATTATAAAATCCTTTTAGCAAAAAGGGGTACTGTGATAAAGCAGGAGAAAAGAGGAGCATTGATGTAAAAAGAAGGATTCTTGCACTAAGTAACTGAAAATATGAGTTGCCTATTAAATGTGAATTTAATGGCATCAACAAGTATTGACCAATTCTCTTTCTTCTAAAGAGTAGAGTGTTTTTTTAAAACAATTTTTATTTTCTGTAGTATCTTTTTGGTACTCTATTATTCCTTTATTTTCTTTCCTTATATTAATTCTATTCTAATAAGTATCCAAGTTGGATTTGGTACCCCAAATGAGAATTGTGATACTTATATTTCACACAGGATGATTTGGAAGGTATGCCTGTTATATTAATTTTGTAAGGTTTGGATAAAAGACTTCCAAAACCTTTACCTTTGTTTTTTTTGTAATCATGATCAAGGAATAAAAATATATCTGTAGATTTTACCATTATAAAAGAGTAAATTTAGTTGTTTCTTCCTTTAATTTCTCCATTTTGTACTTCAATTTTTACCGCCTCAAAACAAGGTTTGCTTTCCTTTCTTATAACATTTAATAAGATGGTACAGAGTTTAAAAGGCAGTTTCTTATAAAACTGGCAATAAAATATACTCGTTAATTCACACTAAGTTGATCTTTAAACTTTCATTGGGCCACACTGTCCATTTATACCACAATTCCCTACTGTCACACTAGAACAGTATGGTAGAGTGATTAGCAGCCCCCCCCCCAAAGATATTCACATTATAATCCCCAGAACCTATGCATTTGTTGCCTGTCATGGCAAAAAGAACTGTAAAAATGTGACTAAAGATTTTAAGATGGAGAGATTATCCTGGATTATCTAGGTGAACCCAATGTAATCACAAGGGTCCTTGAAGGAGGGAAACAGCAGATTTAAACTCAGACAGAAGGTGATGTGATGACAAAATCAGGGGACAGAGAGGGAGATTGGAAGATGCTACACTGCTGGCTTTGAATATGGAGGATGAAGTCATCAACCAAGGGGTGCAGTAGCCCCTAGAAGGTAGAAAAGGCAAAGAAGTGGATTCTTTCTTAGAGACTTCAGAAGGAAGGCAGCATGCTGTCAATATTTCAAAATGTCTGACTTCTAGAACTGTAATAATAGAACTTCTAGAACTGTTTGTGATCATTTGTTAGAGTAGCCACAGGAAACTAATACAGACAGTTCAAAATACTTGATTCTCTCTCTCTCCTTCCTGGCATATAGTAGGATTTTTCTTCTCCACTCTCAGGAATGGCTTTATGACCTACTTTGACACATCAATGTGAACATAAATAATTCAAGTCACTTCTGGGCTGAGACTCTAAGAACCATGCTCTTTTTCTCTCAATCCTCCTGACTGGCAAGGATCCAGAAATCCTATCATGTGGTTTCTTCAGTGAGTGAGGATGAAATAACTGAGATGACCCACATGATCAAGTAGCATAAAAGACAACCCTCTGTTACTTTAATAATAGACAATAATAAAAATAAAATATGAGCTTATGATAAATACATGATTTATTATAGTATACTACTTGCTATTTTGTCTATTATCTAAATAAATACTGTGATTTTTATTTCAGATTGTTCATTTTAGAGTATGTTTTTCTTTGTGTTTCTTTTCTCTAACTAATACTTCCATGAAATCCTATTATTCCTGTCATTATTCTGACTTATAATTTTAAGCAGTAAGAGAAAACAGTAAGTGAAAAGTAGATCTAATTATGATAGACCCAGTGATTCTCATTCTTTAGAAATGTCATTAAGGTAAAAATGTATTACCAATGAATATTTGAAAAAGATCAACCTTTATGTATAAGCTAATGATGTGAAAATTAGTATACACATACACATGTGAATGGATGAAACATTAAAATTATAAGGACTAAAAGTGAAAAAAATGTGGTTGTGGGGCTTTGAATTAAGTTGAATTAGAGTGTTGGTTTGGTTTCTTCATATAACTTCATGGAATAATTATGCTTCTGCACAACTATTATGTTAAAATTTGTTACCCCTACATTCTAGGAAACTTCTACAGAGGTCATTAAATCCAAGTAATTTTCCAATGAAAAATCAGCTTTACAAATGTAGAATAAGACATAAATTAAACTAAGATAAATTATCATTCTTGCCAAGTTGATCAAGTCTCATAAAAACTGCAGAGTATCTTCAGCTCATCTGGTATTTTCTAGAGTCTTTGAAATAAGAATCTGTATAAATTGTATTTGTAACACTTAATAGTAGTAATTTTGGTTCAACTTTTCCTGCTGCCAGATATTTTTTTTAAAGCCAAGCACTGGTATTTACATGCTGAAATATCTACTTAAGCCAAATTTTTAAATGGCTTTTTATGCTGCAGTTGAAAAGCCACAAAAGCCCAGTGAACTGAGATTTCCCATCACCTAGTTTTTAGTTCCCAGCCTGAACTCCAAAGAGAGGACCGTTGTAAGGTGCAACACCTAGATTTCTCAAAGTTATGTGTCAAATTGTAGAGGCTAACCTATTGTGAGATAGAAGAAACAAAGCCAATAAGGCAATCAGGCACCAAGAATCAAGAAACCCTTCCACTTACAAGGTTACTACCAAGCTGCATCTAGGAAAGGGTCAAAGAAATCATGATTTCTTCTGCATCAAAGAAATCATGATCGAGGTGGAATTTCTCACTATGCAGGTACATGGCACTTGAAGCACATATCATTTTGTAGAAAAAGTGAAGGTATTCCTTGCATTTTAAGAAGATAATTCATATAAATTATATGATGTTTATTTCATTTTATTCCTGGACCTTTGCCATGTCTGCTAGAAATGCATACAGCAATGAAGGTTCTTTAATTTTAGGTTCAATATTAAAATAATATTTGAGCTACTTATTTCTAAATCTAGCAGAATAAGTCTAAATAATCAGAACCATCAGAAATATCATAATAAGTTTCTTTGTATATGTATTATAAATATGTCACATTCATATATATTTTATATATTTGTATGAAATAGAAGAGTAAAAGACAGAAGAATAAAGAATAAATAGGGATTATTGGTAAATAGCATCATCTTATTATGAGAATATATAGTTTATGATGTTTATCAAACACTCATGTGGAGATGCTCTATAAGGTATAAAAGTCTGGGGTTCAGGGAAGAAGGGTCAAAGGTATACATTTGTGTCACCGACAAGCAGAAGGTAGATAAACATAATGTCAGCAGATGATTACATAGGATTGAGGCATGAACCCTCAGCACTTCACACATAAGAACTGCAAAGAGAAGAAGCATCCAGTGAAGAAGACTTGGGATATTTGGATAGTGACACGGAGGAAAACCTAAGAGACTGAGATGACCTGATATGCAAGAGAAGAGAGCAAACCAAGACAGAGAGTTTGGTCAATGCTGTCTAAGGCTACTGTTCAGGAGAGGAATTTGAACAAAGCAAAGTATGCACTGTAATGTGGAGGACACAGGTGGCCTTGAACAGCAATCTTTCTGGTATAGTGAGGATGAAGTTCCAATAGACTGTGGCTTAAAGGAAGAATATGAGAATAAGGAAATTGAAGCAGTGATTGTAGACATTCCTTTACATAATATGCTGTGAAAAGGAGGGAAGATATAGAATATTGCCAGCAAGGATAAAGAAGTTTTAATTTTTTAATTTCTTTATTTTTCTATTTGACAAACTAGAACTTATTTTCAGCTGGTTGGAAAAACCAAGAAGAAAGAGATAAAATAATTAACTAGGGCTTTGGTCCTCGACAAGGAAAATAGGAGATGATATTCAAAACTGAGAAATTAGAGAATTTTAAGAAATGGAGATAGATCATTCATAATAACAAAGAAAGAGGCAGAGATTGAGGCCCTGACTGAAGTTGGTCAGTAGATCCAGTGGTAAGAAAAGCTGAAGTTTCTGTATCAAGGTGTGCTCTTCAGACCAAAATTGATGTACTGTAACAACAGTGGTCCTTTCTCAGGACCACTGGCTGTAAGAAGGTTGTACCTACCTTGATGACATAACCATCTCTATTCCAAAGCCAAATTCCCACTACTCTTCAATGTGCTCTGTGTCAAATCTTGGGTGCTAACATTTTCTAACTTTTTTTCTATACCTATTTAATTTGGTAAAAGGTAAAGGGCTGATGTTTAAGAAGTGATAGAATAGACATTTTAGTATAAATAACATTAAAATAAAAGTTCCAGCTTGTGTTTATCACTAATAGTGTGGTTGAAGTTGATAGATTTTACGGCAGAAGATGGTAGGTATCTCAGATGTGATGGAAGAGAATGATGCTTTATTTCTTTTTTGTATTCCCCACAGGGCAAAATATTTAACTTTACGTTTCTTACTACTTCAACAGTGCTGAAAATGTATTTATTAAAACTGAACTATTTTAACTCTGTGCCTTCAACATTATTTCTTACCTTCTGCAACACAAAAGCAACTTATATATCTTTAGAAATGTACTGTTACAGAGCATGCACATAAATCGATTATTATCCCTTTGTGCAGCAAGAAGTCACTGATCTCTCCCAAAACCTCACAGGTGAGATTTTTTTCCTCTTGAAGTTTTGGGGATTAGCGATCTAACCTGCTGTGTTATCTATCCCAGTGACTGAAATATTAATAATTATAGAGAACTTATAGTAGATAAGCACTTTCACCAAAAGATATTCTCTCAAATCTTGTTTCCACTATAAAAACTAAAGATGGTTCCTCCTAGATTCATTGTTTCAAAGAACTGTATTAATTAAGTCAAACTATATGTGCTCTTTATTCTAAAATAAACACTTGTTATGTGGCCCTCTAATGGAACAATGGTCTAAGAATGGTATATTGATAACAACACAATTAATTTTGGTTATTAAATTTCAGAATTGAAGTTATTTATGATCTTTAGCAAAATGAAGTTTGACTTATTCCTGTTGTCAGCATACCTTATGTGACCAGGGCAAAATGGTCAGAATAACTTTAAAATATTTTTTAAAATGAAGAATTACATATTTCTCATCTTTTATTTTCAAAAATGTTAAATTTTATTCATCACCAGTTTCCCAGTGGCAAATTTAACCATGTATTCTATTATATAATTATATTCTACACAAATGGTGGCAAATGTTATTTCTCTAATGACATATCAATACTATAAATGTGAAACTAGTTGAATCACAAATGCTTTAACAAGACAAAAATATAAATTTTACTTGAGAGATAAATTTAAACTTCATTAAACTTGCAGGGCCTTTGAAATCTTCTGAAGTATATGGATTTAAGATACAAAAATATGACTCTCTCAGTGTAAGGAGGGGAACTTTAAATTAAATCACAATATGATTTTTGCTTAGAGGAAATACAGAGCTATTAATAAATTTATTTTCTTTTTCTTTCATTCGTCATTTCAATTTTTTTCTTTCCACTTTTATTCTATAGCCAAATACATTCATCCTGACCAACTAGAAGCACAACTCAAATTAAAGAAAATGCATACAATAGCAGAATTTGTCTCTTCTGGAACATAATTTCCCTTGTCCCAACCCCTAACAAATTTATTAGCCTTCTCTCTCTCTTTCCCTGCTGTTCCCTCATTCCTCACTAACTTGACTAGTTTGAAACAAGGTCAGTGAAAGGATCAGTCCAAGGACCAGGTGACAAAAACAGCACATGTAATCGCCTTACTTTTCAGATTAACTTGGAAAAATATTGAAATAACATTTATTGACATTCAAAGGCTATCCATAAATCTTTTAAAACTCACTTTGTAAATGGTCACCTCATAAAATGTAAAGATTGAAGATGCTCTATTTTTATCCAAGACATAACTCCAGGGCTCTGATAAATATTGTTGCAGTTTGTGGCTATGCAAGGAGGTGACAGGAGATAGATATTCATTTATTTCTCAGCTAAAGTTTTGTCATAATAACTACTACTTGCAGTCCTAACAGCAATGAAATTTCAGGTCATCAGCTTCAAATGCCACTACAAGCAACACTTACAACCTGGTTTATAAAAGAGAATTTTTTTCCCCAGGTTCATTGAAAGTTTGAAGCTTGACTGCTTTCCTTTGCCATAATAGTCAGGAAGGTAATATTACAACAAATAATTATACATATTACATTTAATAGCAGTGTCTCATTTGCTATAATAATAGTAGCTGTGCTCCTGAAAACATTAAATTGTCCAAAACACATTATAAAACAAATTTGAGGGGAAAAGTTTAGAAGCTAGTGAGAGTCACACTTACAAAGAAAGACACTTGCCTTATAACAAAAGAAAGAAAGATTGTTTTTAATAGTTATGTTGGGACCTTATGATAGCAAAAAATTGGATTTCATTACTGCAAAAATTAATATTACTAGAGTGGTCTCTTAAATCTCAATTAACACTTGTATCTCTTCCCTTTCAACAAGCTACAATGACCCTGCTGGCAACACAGTTTCAAAATGTTTCAAAAGAAAACAAACTCGGGATGTATCCCGAGGTTTTGACCTCAAAATCTATTTTTCTATTTCTGAGGTGCTGATCAAGATACAGTTATATTCTGTGTATATATATATATATATATATATATACAGAATATAACTGGATCTGTATTTGACAGGTCACTTAAATCCAACTTTAAAACTTGTGCTTATATCTTATTATGCAAAGTTCATTTCATTGCCATTGCCTGGCCAATATATTCAGCTTTGAATTAAACCAACGTGTCATTGAGCTCCCTTATTCCATCTGCAAAGCAAACAATGTTGAGTATCTCTGATTTTTATTAGAGATATTTTATTACAGAAACTTCTTTCAAAGAACTCTATTTTCTCCTATAGTGATTTAAGAAACAAAAATAACATTTTCAAGAGCTTTCTGAATTGTTCTATACTTACCTGCCACCAGGCTTCAAATTAGTTTTTAGAAACCTTATAGAATGCTTTCCCTGTGAATGAGTTTTCTATGGTTGCTATAACAAATTATCAAGTATTTAGTGACTTACAATGATACAAATGTATTACCTTACAGTTCTATAAGGATCTCACTGTGCTAAAATCATTCTTTCCTGGAAGCTCTAAAAGAGAATCCATTTCCCTGTGTTTTCCAGCTGTTGGAAAACCCACATTCTTTTATGGCTCCCTTATTCCATCTGCAAAGCTAGCAATGTTGCGTACCTCTGATTATTCTTCTGTAGTCATATTGAAAAGGAGCAGGGCCCTGTGGTCCTTGTCCCCCCATACCCTCTGCCTGCCTTTTGTCTGTGGAAAAACTTTAGCCAAAGAATAAGTTTAATTAGAGAAGTGAGAAAATTCAGAAACAAAGGAAAACAGTCAAAGGAGACCAAATAATAATAATTTAGTCATTAAACAAAGTCAAGGACCTTTTACTCTTCCTTAAGGGCTACAGATAATATTCTGAGCCATATCCTGTGAGCTGTCTTGTAGATACTGAAACCCCGCCCATGGAAGAAGTTAACTACATGAATACTAGACTGTAGCCATGACATAAGCTGCCACAATTCCAAGAATTGGCCTCAAGGAAATGGGAACAAACCGACCCTGGAACTGAGGATTAACTGTACTTAAAACAATTAAGATGACGCTGGTCAGACCACTGATGACCAGTTTCAAGACGACTGTCAGAGCTGACTGTGCTCTTTCTGCATTTAGCCCCCTCCCTCTGTCTATAGAAGCTCTTGCCCCCTGATTGTCGGGGACCGGGGAGGGAGTCAGCCTTTGGACACAAGTCTATCTCCCCACCCCAGTTGCTAGCGTCCAAAATAAAGCAAACTTTCCTTTCCACCAACCTGGCTTCTCTATTGGCTTTTGAGCAGTGAGCAGCCGGACCCCACTTCCTGTTGCAGTATCTCCGCCTGAGTCTCCTCTTCCGCTGCCTGCTTCCACTTTTAAGGACTCTTGTGATTACATTGCACCCACCTAGATAATGCAGGATGCCTTTTCTATTTAAGGTCAGCTGATTGATAACCTTCATTCCATCTGCAACCTTAATTTCCTTTTGCCTTATAACCTAATATATTCATGGAGTCCGAGGATTAGGACTTGACATCTTGGGGAACCATTATTATTCCTACCACTCCTTGCAAACTGATGAACTCCTTATTTGCATCTGTAGTTAGCTACAACGTTCACAGTAATCAAAAGTGGATCCAGAAATTTTCCTCCTTAGCAAATCCTAGCAGCGATGAAGAGAAAAAAAAAAAAAGATAATTCATGCATATATTCTGTCACAACCACGGAAAAAAATTGGGAAACCAATACTCTGAATACATCCCTCATTGATCAGATTGAACCTAACTGTTTATATTGTTACTCATATCTTTTAGACATAATTAAACAAAATTTTCCTTGATGTATTTGATATTATTAATTTGATTAAGATTGAATATTATACATATGCTGAATAAAGCTTACCACATTTGTTTATATTCAACTACACAATACTTCTTTTAATTCTGTGTTTTACATTTGACTATAAATTCCTTGAAATAAGGGCTATAACATATCCATCCCCTTGTTTATCACGGCTTACATATTATTATGTTGCACATTACAGATGTTCATCAAGTGGACGAGTGGATGAGTGTATGAATGCATGCCAACCAGTAAAGTTCTTTTCATATCATTTAGTCCAATAACAGGCCTTTAAAAGCTTCAATCAATATTCATCCTGTCACGTGATACAATTTCCCTTTTTTCCCCATCTCTTTCAAATAACAATTCAAATCATTGACTTTAGAGTAATTTAGGCAATGTTAAGCCAGACATCTTTACTTTTCATTCCAAGGTTTATTATAAGTGGAGAAAGAGGAAACTAAAAATATATATATATATATATATATATTGCTGACTTTAAGGGCAGTTGCAATATAAATTTTTATAACATAGTTTATTCAACCTTGCTAGGTAATCATTTCATGTTCTCAATCATTTAGCATATAATTTTAAAATCAAAAGAACAGCATCACATCTAGGATTAATAAAGATGAGTAGAGGTTGCCACATTCTAATGTAAAACTGAGATGCTTCTGGGGCCAAGCCAGCTGCATTCTTCATTATATCATAACCTATTGACAAGGGAGACATTCTTGAGCTTCTTTAATTTTGTCAGTTATGGAGTCTAAAATGGCTATCTCAGGCTGGAGAAATACAAAGTCTGTCTGGGTTGGGATTGGATTTCAACAAGAACTCAGTACCAAACCAACAGCTACTTTTTGAAAAGGGATGTGTCCAGTAGCTTTGTCAAATTGAAGTGCAAAACTCCAAAAGGAGGTATTTCCAGCTGCCGCTCTTTGCATGCTACTTCTCTTTTTCATGGTAAGGGGGCAAAATGACAGCAATGTTTCCTTGGTTTACAGACCTCAGAGATTAGAGGCATTTGTATTAAATCCTAACTCATCTGCTGGTTGTAAATGTCAGGGGAGTTTGTCCCACTAAAGTACTTGTCTAATTACAGTTTTCCCTTATTGAGATATTTGGATGGTCTCCTCTGGCACTTATGAGATGGGAAATTACAAGCAAATAACATAATCCATCAATTCCTTACATACATTCAAAACCCTAGCAGTTAAATTTGCTGTTTCAAGGGTTCAGTTACAGTTGCCAGGAGATCTTATTATCTCCTGGTTAGAGGATTGAGAAACCAAAGCTGGAATTTAAGTGACAAAGGCTAAGTTAGGAGTAGCTAAAGCAGCCAGAGAGACTTTCCTCTTTCTCTCTCTCTCTGTCCTTTGATCCTTTGCCCCAGAATTTGTTTTCATCCCATGTCTCAGCATCTGGAGTGCACAGGGCTCAAGGGATTATTTACTCTACCCCCTCACCTGCTACCACAGTTCTACCCTATATTTCTTGGTGCCTTTGCTCACCTCAATACCCAGCATTCACAAGAGACTGGGCATTTGAGTGCCTGTATCTAATAGAGCTCTAACAATTCAAAATCTTGTTTCCCTGAAGTTCTTATGTGTATTCAGATGGGCTACATTTACAGTGAGATCTTGGCTCTAATCTTTAAACCCCTAATCTTTAAAGCAGCTGAGGTCTTGGGTACCTGATTTTTTTCTCTCTCTCTTGTCCATTGCCTCATCTTGTATATTACAGACAATGACTTTTTCAGCATGTAGTTATTGAACATGTACTATGTGCCAACATGAGGATAAAGTAATGGGCAAGAGAGAAAAACTTTCTGCCCTCATGACATTATAGTGGAAAAAGACAGAATTAAGAAAACAAATAAATCAAATGGTATATTAATGATAGAAGCTAAGAAGAAAAAATAATGAGAGAAGGATTTGGGAATTATGAGGATTTGATGACTTTAGGAAGATTGCCCAGAAAAGGTCACATTAATGAGAAGATGGAACTAAAATTAAAAAATCTAAAGGTGAGGGAGTAAACACTGAGGATGACAGAGGGAAGGGGTTCAAGTAGGGAGATGATGAAAAACAAAAAACTTATGGTGGAGTCATGTTTGGACTATTTGATGAATGGTATGGACAACAGTATGTCTAGAACAGAGCAAGTGGAATACAGAACACAGGTAAAGTTACACTGGCTCTGATGAACTATATCTGTGGTCATGCCATTAGGGAAGTTCATTTAACATATAACTGAATGCTAACGTATAACATATAATATAAAGTAAAATTGGAGAAAGTGTCATGAAGAGTTGGAGACCGAACTCCTTCTGTAAAAGACACATGAATTTTACATACTGAGAGTAGAGATTGCAAAAATCCAAACAAAGGCTTTGCATTCAAGACTCTTAAGTGATTATCAAAATTCATTCTCCTCTTCCTCAGCAGAGATGGTTACATTTGAGCATATGGCTTCTCAGCTAGATTATATTTCCCACACTCCGTTATAATTAAGAGTGGCCATATAACTAAATTATAAAAAAAGGCAGGTATATGGGAGCTAAGTAAGCCTTGAGACATTCGGAATGCATTATTTCTCATATCTTCCACCATCCTGAATCTAAAACAAACTTCTTCCCCCCTACCTTTATCCTTTACTCTTTCCATTCTTTCTTTACTTCCTTCCTCCACTTCTTCCTACTTTTACAAATTATTCATCTACATCTGCATGCCAGGCACTCCACTAGCCTCCCGAGGTTCAATTATAAGCCAAACCAGAATCTGTTCTACCTCTAATGAATCTTATATGAATAGATCATGAGAAAAGAGTTGCAGAAGTTACAGAGATAAATGTTACTTTATAACTATGATAATTACAATAGTAATAAAGGAAAAGTATGAATAAAAATAATAAGAGAAAGATGGCACTATAGCATATGGTTTAAGAATTCTGTCACTTTCTGTAATTCATTACTGCATAAACTTAGGGAAATTATTTAAACATTAAAATTTTCACTTTCTATTTTAAAAGAATATTCAGAGAACACTTTACATAGCTCCTATCATATAGTAAGCTCTTAAGAAATGCTAGTTCTTGTGATTATAAATAATTTTAGACATTGTAAGGATGATGAATATGATACATGGAAAATTCATGTAAAATGTTCACTACATTCTCTGGTAAATAGAGCTTAACAAATGTAAGCTCTGGATATTTTGAATGAGTAATTAATAGATCATGGCAAAGTCACCATGGAAGTCTTCCTGAGAATGTAGTGATGATCTGAAAACTTAAGAGTAGGAGTTAAGGGGTTTCCCTGGTGGTGCAGTGGTTAGGAATCCGCCTGCTAATGCAGGGGACATGGGTTCGAGCCCTGGTTCAGGAAGATCCCACATGCTGCAGAGCAGCTAGGCCCATGCGCCACAACTACTGAGCCTGCACTCTAGAGCCTGCGCACCTAGAGCTGGTGCTCCAAGACGAGAGAGGCCACCACAATGAGAGGCCCGCGCACGGCAATGAAGAGTAGCCCCTGCTCACCGCGACTAAGAAGAAAGCCCACGCACAGCAACGAAGACCCAACGCAGCCAAAAATAAATTAATTAAAAAAAAAAAGAAAGAAATGTAATTCCAATAAGAGAAAAAGAAAAAGAGTAGGAGTTAAATGTAATGTGTGGGAAAGTACTATTCAAAAAGAAGGAATGCTGTGTGCAAAGATCATATGTCTAGAGACTATAAAGAACATTAGAAGAACTGAAGAAAATTCAATGTGTTAGAAGTACTGAGAATGAAGGGAACACAGAATGATTAAAAATGGAGAGGTAAGTAGAGGACAGGCCACAAAGAGACTAATAGACACTTTACAGGATATATGCTTTTACATTGATATTTATTTGCAAACTCAAATACCTTCAAAGGATGGGCAAGAATATGACTGTGTGAGGAGCCTAAGCAGAAGACAGCAGAAGGTATGGCGTTTAGTTGGGGCACCAACCACTTAAATAATTTATAATCAAGCTTTAGAGTTGTCAAAATACACATCTTAATTCAAGGATCAATTTTGAGGATAAACCCTTGGTCATCCACTTGATTTGTTCTGGAAAAAATATATATTCCAAAGAGTCTTTCACTCAGTTGAAAACAATGACTACTGATCAGAGTTTCCATAAAAGAAATATTATTAATTTGCTGTGACAAAGAAATTATAGATTTTTCTCTATATCTAATATTTAGGTAACACCCATGAAGCTTACTGATACAGTTATTATAGCAAATCCATGTTAATTGTGAACTGGAATTGAAAATAATGATATTGACAGGAAACTATGCATTATGTTCCATACTTAACATCAAGATTTGGCAATAAAAAAGAGCTATCATGTTACCTAGACCTTATAGTCCTTAAAGATCCTATCACAGTATATTGCCATTTGGATAAAGATGACCATTTAAGCAAAAACAAAAAAAATCAGGAGTGAAACAATACACTCTTTCTTCCACTAAGATCAGAGAGACTCTATTTTAGTAAATTATACTTTAATTAAAATTTTTAAAAATCGTTGAACTCTCTTAACGTGAGATCAAATAAAGTTGGTATATGTTAGGAATGTGTTTAACTTTTCAAATAGCTCTTCAAAGCTAATTATTGGTCAGATAATGATGTCTTTTTCTAAATTGGAGTGATACATTCAGTGTTAGAATAACCCCAGGGGACAACAACACTGGAAATAATCAATTAGAATATTTAATGTCAGCAAATGCCATACTCCTGGGTACCAAGAGAAAAACCTCACCTTCAGAGATGCATGCTTTGTGCATCTCAATAATGTGCAGAACTAGAACTCCAAACCTAGTCAACAGGAAGTTTCAGAAAGCCTGAAAATCCTGCAAAAGCTAAGGCCTTAGGAGAAGTGAACATATTTGGGGAAAGACTAAATAACTCCTTAAAGACGGAAAATGGTTCTCCAAGAAAAAGGGCACCTCTGAGAGCAAAGACCGCAAAGAAACATACCTAGAGGAAGTTATAGGTATAGGAACTAAATCTAGGTTTTAGATGAAGGAACAGTCCCCTACTAGTCCCCAGCTATGTCTTCCCCAATTTGGGGGTTTGAGGGCGGACATAACCTGAGAAGAAATTTTTGTCTAGCACACACTCTGACCTTGAGGATCATGTATTTCAAAACTTTGAGAAATAAAGTTGTGAGATTTATCTACTATTGTTCTGGTCACTTTGAGCTTTGAGGTTACATCTTCTATTATTTCAAAGTGGAACTAAAACAAACAAAACATATATTTTTTAATTGGCTATTTTCAGACTGAGGAAAAATATAAATAATATCAACTAGTAGTTTACAACATCTCATAAAAATTTATGGGAGACATATAAAAAATACCTTTCAAACAATTTGCAAATAAGTGGGAAAATAGTTCTCTGCTAACATCAGATTATAGTTTTTAGTCTGATATGTCTGGATGTACCTGATTTAACTTCAATGAAATAGTTACTGAAGCAACAGGTTTCATTGATTTTATTTATAATAAAATCTATTTCACAAAAGGGACCATTGAAATTATAAAAATGTTTTTTTTTTCTGCTTTTTTTAATGTGAACTTAATCTGAGTCTTTAAGATTTTCCAATTTGAGAGCTTTTTCTACTGGAATATATTTATAATCAAGTTATTGCTTATGAACAGACCATTTATTTTAGACCATTTTATTAAAATAATATACTGTTAAATGTGATACCCTAAGCATTTCATGCACAGGACAATGTTATATATATTATCACAGTGTGAGTGACCATGCAAAATTACATATATGTGCAGTCATTTTCACTGTGACAAATATATCACTGTTCCATGCATAAAATGATCAGGGTATCACATGAGACTGTACAAATAGTTATAAATGGTATTTCCTACTATAGCTATATTATTATAAAAGGGATGTGGTGATTACAGTGTTAGCGTAATAACATTATTAGAGATCTAATGTAAAATATAACTAATTTTAAGTATACTGATGGCTGTCATTAATATATTTGGAAATGGATATAACCTGACCAAAACACAGTAATTAAAATATTGCCACAAGATACAATTTTTAGACTTGTGTTAAAATATGTAACTAAAAATACATACGCTTCATATGCCTGCTAAGCTGATAGCTCCCCTCATCAACTGATTTGTCCCTATGCTATGTGTTTATGGCTTCTATTCAGACAGATTAATAGCTTGCAAAAATAAGAATGACATGATTTCCTTGTGTCTTTATTGTACTACAGCTCCATTCTCCATTCTCTGCACAACAGTCAATGTGAAAACACTGAAGGGAAAACAATGTTAGTTTCATGCAAACTTGACTTGACAGGGCCAACCAGAAGCAGGCAACATGGATTCTTTCAATGTTGAGTTTAAGTATGAATGTGAGTTTCTCCTGGATCTTACAATCTAATCAGGTATAAGATTAAATATATTAGTGTATCTATGTCTTTCCATGTCTTCTCCGTGGTATGCAGAATCAGGGTAAACAGTGGCTGAAACCTCAGCAATATGAGTAGCATGGTTGAAACAAAATGCTTGTGAGAAATATGGTTGAGAAAAAGAAGGAATCAAAGCTTGGAGGTGATGCCAATCATATGGAGTTGGCCTAAAGTTAGGAGATCACTAAAAGTGCTTTAAACCAGAGTATGACGTGGTGAAGACCAGTGTATCAGCAGTGAGGAAAGTGAATGTGAAGAAACTGAATGAGAACAGAAACTGACCCATGGTGGACCAGCAGGGGTGGAAAGGAAGAGTCAGATGTCAGAACTATTTAAGAAGCAGGATGTGCTGACTTGTATAAGGATGGAGTGTTGAGCAAAATAAGGAAGGAAGGGTCTACAGAAACTAGCAATTCCTGTCTTCGGGAATGTCATGGCTTGTGTAACCCACATCTTATGGGGAGTGTTTAAGAGGAGAAAAATATTTCCTCGCTCATTCATTATTCAGAAACATTTTACCCTGAGTGTTGTCGAAGGCGATTTCATGATCATAATCTAAAAAATCTTAGTAGAGATAAATGGGAGGTGCTATTATCTATCACCTGGTACAACATCTCATCCTGTTATTGTTCTAATTACATGAATGAGCAGTTTAACGTACCATAAAATCCCAGTACATAGAGAGAAACATCACCAGCCTGCAATTCAAATAGGATTTTTAGAATAGTTTTACCTATGGCTTTTAAATTAAAAACCTAATGTGATTTCATCTTCAATTAAGGGCAACTGCCAAGTATAATTGACCATAGTAATGTAACTAGTAATTGGAGGATATTCAAACACACACATGTTCTATACATATTTTTAAGTGGGTTTAGCCTATTTCATGGAGCTTCAGGCCTAGAAAGATCTCCATGAAAGATCTAGTTCAATCCTTTTTCTGAGAGGAAGAGCAAGAATTATGAAATACAGATAGATACTCAGGAAGTATAAGGTACAACCAAGGGGAGCAACTAAGTCTAACCTTACATGTAGCAAGGTCAGGCTTAAGCATTGTCCATTGACTTTGTTTCCAGAATTCACACTAATTTACTAGCATCCCCATCTAATCCTCTTTCTCCCCCTCACTCCCCACCAATCAGTTAATACTTTTCATTCTGTCATCTGGCTGGAGCCATTAGCAGCTGACCCAAGATATGTCACCATTGCATTATTAAAATGTGAAGGTTCAAGCACAAAAGGGTAAAACTGTGATATTTAAACTTGGAAAATTCAGGTGAGAATCTTGTCACTATTCTAATTGCATGGAAGGAAAAACTAAAAGCTAAGGTGTATTCTTTAGGTAGGAGGAAAATAGGAGGTAAAAATACGGGGTTAAATTTTACCACACCCAATTATTATGAATTTTAAATTTTTTGCAAAACTAACTATTGTTCATTCTCTTTATTGTACCATATTTTACATTTTTTAATCTTTTAAATAAATTTATTTATTTATTTATTTTTGGCTGCATTGGGTCTTCATCATGGGGTCTTCATTGCTGCACGCTGGCTTTCTCTAGTTGTGACGAGCAGGGGCTACTCTTCATAGCGGGGCACTGGTTTCTCCTTGCGTGTCTTCTCTTGTTGCGGATCTCGGGTTCTAGGCACGCATGCTTCAGTAGTTGTGGCACGTGGGCTCAGTAGTTGTGGCTTGCGGGTTCTAGGGCGCAGGCTCAGTAGCTGTGACGCACGGGCTTAGTTGCTCTGCGGCATGTGGGATCTTACCAGACCAGGGATCACACCCGTGTCCCCTGCATTGGCAGGTGGATTCTTAAGCACTGTGCCACCAGGGAAGTCCGAACTGTACCATTTTTTAATGTTTCTTTGCTCTCTGATCTCATCATTATTATTTCCTTCTACATTCTGTGGGCTTATTTTGATGTTTTATCCTAACTCTTTGGGATAGATGTTTTCATTAATTTTCACATTTATTCTTTTTAATAATTATTGATAATTAAGACCACTTTCATCTTTACACTGCTTTAGGTCAACCCACAAGTTGTCACTTGTATTTTTTGGCATAATTTGTTTAAATATGTTTTCTAATTCCATGGTGGGCTTATGATTTGTGGGTTATTTTAGTACTTTATTAATTTCCAAACTTGTGGAGATATTCTAATTATTATTTTATTAGTCATTTCTCACTTAATTTACAGACAAAGAACATACATAGACATTTTGAAAGTTGCTAAGTTTTCTGGTTGTTTTATTAGTTACTGAGAAATTGTTAGCTGTTATTTTGGATTTGTCTATTTTTCCATGTTATTCCATGGAAATTTTTTCATGTAAATTATTGAGTTATATATCAGATTGTATTAAGTTCTTACGTACTTATTATATCATCTTGGGAGTTGATCTTACTATCAACATGAAATATTTCATTTATTTCTAGTGATCCATTTTTGGCTTAAAATTTGTTTGATATTAATATAGCTATAGTTTAATGTTTGCATGGAATATCATTTTCATTGTTTTACTTGCAAACTTTCTCTAAGCTTATGTTTTGATGCTTCTCTTGCAATTAGATTAGTTTTTTTTTTTTTTTTTTTTCCCATTCTGAGAGTCTTTTTTATTGGTGCATATAGTCTTTTCCAATTAATACAATCATTGACACATGTAGGCTTAAATCTGTCACCTTAATATGTGCCATTTTTTTCCCTTGTGGTATATTAATGATTTCATTAGAGATTGCAACATATTAAAGTATCTCAGAGTCTTATATTGATTGAAACCTTTTACTCTTTCACCAGCAATGCACTGACCCTTAATTTTCTCCTCCACAAGAATATTCTATTACTTCTCTGAGTTTGAAAATTCCACATGGCATTGCTATTGTTTTATAGAGTCAATATTTAGTTAAATATAGCATATTTACCTTCCATTTTTCTCCTGCCTAAAAACACATTTCAGTATTTCCTTCAGGGCACTTACAAATTCTCTTTCTGTCTCTCTTTGTCTTTTTATCTCTCTCTTTCTTTCTCCCTTTCTCTCTCTCTCTCTCTTCCCCACCTTCCCTTTCCTCTCTCTTTTGCCTTTCAAATATATTTATTTTAGCATAACAAAAGGAGATTATTACTGGCAGTACATTTTTTCAGTACGTGGAAGATTCATACCATTATCTTCTTGCTTTGATTTTTTTGCACCTTTAGAATTTTATCTATTTTTCTTTTTCTGACTTTTAAAATATATCTTTTTTGCCGTTGCTTTCTGCAGAAATAACAGTAATGCATTTACCTTTTTTTAGATGCTGCTTAGTGTTCTGTGGATTTCTTGCATTTTTGTTTTTATATCCTTTATCATCATCACCTCCGATCCTTGATCTCTTCCTCTTTCTCAGTCATATTCTTACAAGGATTTTGTTTCAAGCATAATATGATTGATATTGCTGAGACTGTATTGCTGAGGCCTCAGCCATTATTGATGCTGGTTGTGCTTATCACAGAGATACTCATGTTCACAGTTAAACTCAACACCAAAGAAATCCATAATGCCTGTATCTTGGTCAGTCTTGTATTTACTTTCAACAGCCAAAAGGAAGTCAGAATGACTATAAGTCAAAAATTTTCTTATATGCCTTTCCATGGGATTATTCACTGAGCACCTTGGGATGAATAAAGTATCATACAGATTCCCTGCAGCTAGAATAATTGCACTTGTTGCTCATATGGTTTTGTCTGTATGTACCTGGTACACATACACAGAGGAATAAAACATCTCAGTGATTTAACACAAGAAATGTTATCATTTCCCTCATTCGTAGTGCATTTCAATGCAGATTATATGTCTCATGTGGGTAGCATTCCTCCATGCAAAAACCTGGTGTTACCATCTTCTTCTAGATTTTAATGCCTTCCCTTTTGCCTCATGTCTTCTGCCTTCATCTTCTGACACATCTCTTTTACTAGCTGGAGAAAAAAAATTTTAAGGCCTATGTAGTTATACTGGACACACATGGATAATTCAAGATAATCTCCCTTTTCAAGGGAAACTGATGATTTTAATTATATCTGCAACGTCTCTTGACAGTAGTAGTTAGATGAGTGTTTGATTGAATAATCTGGAAGTAGAGATCTTTAAAATTCTGCCTACCATAATCAGTGACACAAACTTGAACCCCAAACACATATTTCATTCATTTATATTACCCTAATCTTTCCTAATGAAAACATACAGATGTTTTTGTTTAAAAGTAAACGGAAGCTTAAAGTCATTAGTGTAAAAAAATATATTTAAGGAGTAAATTTAAACTTTAATGTGAGCGCCATTGACAAGATTTTATAATTGTGAAACATATGGATGATAAAATAATTTAAAGACATAGGAAAATACCAGGAAGCAACAATTTTTTTTCTATTATATAAAAGGATATAATGGAAAGTCACTTTACAAACCTGTGCTCTAAAAAATCAGGATCTGAATGAGAAATAGAGACATAGACTTAGAGGTGAGTAAGAGAAGAAGAGAACTATAAAAATATTCAAGAATTCATTGTTCAGAATCCAAGGAGAATGATATTACGGTAAAAATAATATTTTTTTAAAAAGTCCAGTAACTGTTGCACTATTACTACTCCTCCTGTGGGGTAATTATTTAGGTGCTTATTTACATGCACTGTGGTAATATTTTAAGCTTAAAGGTTAAAGTCAGTAATAGAAAGGAATTAATCAAAAAGTTGATATTTTAAAATTCTTTAGGTCTCTTCATATATAACGTTTAATGGTAAACTAAATAAATGACCCAAATAATTGGAGTAAAATAATTCTTATGCATCCACAAAGCGAAAAAAAATATCTCTGAGGTTTAAATCAGGTATAATTATCGTCTACATTGATCAAATTAGTGCAGTAGTTGTTCAACAAAATTTTTAAATTTTTACATTTGCAGACACTGCTTTATTGACTTTCTGGATAAATATATGCATTCATTAGTTGTCTGGGATGCAGATGCTGAGATGGGGTAGGGAGTTGAAGAGGTCTATTTGGGGCTGATACCTGTGAAATATATTGCAGACAAAACAGAGTGGGGCAAAGAAAATTTCCAAACTGCAATGCAGGCCTAATACTTACAAATAGAAACAGGTATGGAAGCAGGATGGGCAAGAAGAGGCTTAGGCCACAATTCAGATACACAAGTTCTTGACTAATTCTTCAGGGAGCTCCAGAGCAGAGACTGCCTGTCAGAGTTCTTCACTGAGAAGAAATGACCCAACTCTGGTACCCTCAGGTCAACCATTAGCTGGATATTCCTGGGATGAGAGTGATCTAAGTGTGAAGTTAGTCAGATACTGATACTGGAGTTAGTCAGAGCTGGAGAACGTCAGTTAATCGTACTTCTTACATCTGAATGGCATCTTCCTTTGTGAATAGTTATCTGAGCTGCACAAATTCATTGCTCTCACAGTCCACAACTTGTACAACAGGCAGTTTGTTTTCCACATGTGATTGGTGTCTAGGATTCCTGTGGACTTGTCTTCCTGAGATAAAACTTAGAAGATGCAGATTAGTGGGAAGAACTACAGCCCTCCTCACTACCAAGATCACATCTGCTTTTCATGGCTGCTGACTTGTGGTTTCGTCAAAATCCTCATTCCGTAGATGTCTGAGCCTTGGTAACCACATATTTCTTAATCAAGGTCACTGCACTGATCCATTCAAACTCACAATTGTGAGAGAGAATTAAAAGAGCAATGGGAAGGCAAACTTCTGAGTCCAAAACACATTGCAGCCTACCCGCAATGTAATAGTAGCCCTACCTCTCATTGCCTATCATGGTCAATTATGGTGTTGAGATAGTAATTCTTTTGTTTTCATCTACAGGTCCCTGGGTATGGAAAGTCCAAAGGAAATATTGATTTTATATTTGCCTATATTTACTTTGGATTTTCATCATTCCTTTTTATAGATTTAGATTTCCATCTGGTATCATTTTAATTCTAACTAAATGGCCCCTTTTAAGATTGTTTTGTTTTAAATTTTCAGTTGTTTAATATCTGTAATTAATCATGGTCTGATAGATTTCTAGAAAACACTGTTTTTGAAAAATACATATTGTTGAATAAATCTATATAGTATAGTAAGCACAATTTCGTTTCTAACATTACTGCGATACTTTCTTTTTTTCTATAATTCACAATTTTGTATTATGCCAAGGGCAAAGAAGACTGTCATTTGTGTTAGATATTTCTTACCATTAAACTGGTTTTAAAGTAACCCAAATATCATATTCTAAAACATATTTAAACTATAAATGTTTGTACCGAAAAAGAACATTTCACTTAACATTACTTAAATTACTATGTATAATTTTTGGCTGATTTTTAATATGTTTCCTAGAAAAATAGTTTGTTCATTAGAATATTGGTTCATAATCTTTATTTAGGAATACAAATTCCTAAACCTGATACAGTCAAGTGTCTCTTATCCATGTGTAGATTAATTTTATTAGATATTAGTAGGTTAATTTATTAACTAAAAGTGGAACTAATTATTTTAGGAAATATACTTCAAATGTTCAGTCAATGACTGCTTTCCAATACTAATTCACCATAACCTCCTACTCTTCAGTAGGGGTTGGTCAATATAGAGACTGTAATTGACAATGAAGACAGAGTTGTCTCTTGTGCCCTTTAAACCTTAAATAGGTGTTTCAGCATTTTTACAGGGAGCAGTGGAATTGTAGCACTAGCAGTCAGGCTAGATTATTTTTTATCCCTTTGCCTACCCATTTGTGTTTGGGGCATCATAGGGAAAACATGATAGTCAGGATATGGTTGCAGTATATTGGTGTCCATAGTCAAATACCATTCAGTACCATCTAGTTCCTCATGATTACATGTTGTAAGAGATTTCTAAAAAGTTGTGAAAAAGAACTGGTTGACTGCTCTTCATTTTCTTGTAACACCTTCAAAAAAAACACTGGTTAATTCCTGAATTTTATCTATCTCTAACATTAAGGAACCAAGCATCAGACATGGGCTCCTGGTGCCAATTTAGTGAGAAGGCCTTGAAGTAATTATTACTTGTTTATATGAGGGACATTAGATCAGGTTGGACTCTGGTCATGCAAGCCTTCCCAAT
The DNA here is from genome assembly GCF_965194805.1 of Balaenoptera borealis. Lineage (NCBI taxonomy): Eukaryota > Metazoa > Chordata > Mammalia > Artiodactyla > Balaenopteridae > Balaenoptera > Balaenoptera borealis. Next base: position 20,609,018 of record NC_138862.1, on the reverse strand, counting down.
GGTAATGAAATAATTGGTAGAAAAAATAAGCAGACAATATTGAGATAGATAATAACCTGCCATCTATCTCACCTTCTGAGTTTGGACAGAACTGTGGAGCTAAATCAAGGAGTAATAGTGGGTCTGGGGGTGAGGTAGTGCATTAAAAGATAAGGACACTAGAGGACACTAGATTATATTATCCCTCACATCTACTGCCCTGTAAACAAGTGTGGTGTGTCACGATGTCAAATTAGAACACAGGTAGATTGGGAGAGAAGGAGCAGGGATGAACTTTCCATAACGATGGAGCAGTTAGGACCTTGCTTTTTTATTTTAATCAGTATTTAGGTTTAATCTCTGATTTATTATCCAGTCCACTGGATAAAAAACTCCAGCCATGGACCTGTGAATTTGAGTTCCACTGAAAATAACATTGCTACAAGACAGGCCTAATCATTCCAGAGAAACCGCTGTACTTTTAGTGTTTCAGTTCCTGACCTGAGAAAAGTTAGTATGCAGGTGGACCAATGGAGAAATCATCCAGATTATCATTGGCAGTCGTTCCTCAGTAATGTGTAAATTTCTCCTTTTCACCAATATGCTTGCCTTTCAAATCAAGGAGGCTAGTGGACTATCTGTATACAATTGTGGTACAGGCATCTAAGCAGGCTTTTTCAGGTGAGACCAATTTTTGAGTAAGATGTGGAATTTGAGTTAGGACATGAAGATATAGCATTTTCTGGGAAAGGAGTCAGAGAAGATGCAGGCACTGGTATCAAGCCAAGAGGTAACTTGGCATCCTCAGTGAACTAAAGGACAAAAAGTAAAATTAGAGCGCTACTTATAAACTCGGGAGTTTTGTGGGCTAAGGCTACACAGGGAAGCAGGAGCCAGGTAACAAATAGTCTTGTTTGGACACGTTTTAAGCAGTAGAGTAGTGAATAACTTGATTAGATTTATGTTGTGGAGACAGCGAATCAAAAAGAAGGTGCTCGTAGTTACTGAAAAGAAAAGACATGATGCTTGTCTGAGCTAGAAAACTGGAAGAGGGAAAGGAAAGTGAAGATTCCAAGATTTAAGAGCTTCTAACACACAGCCTTATACACTGGAGAAAAGCAGAGACTGAATTCAGGTAGATCGGGTTTCAAACACCATCTTTATCATTTAATGATTTTTGTACTTTGGCCAAGATGTTTAATCCCTGTAATTATCAATTTACATTGGTAAATTGAAGATAATAGCAGAACTTACTTCTCAAATTCTTGCAAGAATTCACTGTAATATTGTATGCAAAGTTCTTGGCGCAGTGCCTGATGTAAATCCTCAAAGCACAATAGTTATTTTTACTATAATCCACTGAACATGGCTATTGATCAGAAGTTGCTATAAAAAAAAAATCACCCTAATATATGATGAGAATAATGATATTTTATCAATTGTTCTATCAAAATGTTTCTTCATATGATTTTGTTTGTGTTTTAATTGAGCAGTGTTTGTAATGCTATATAAATTACAAAGGGATAGATAATATTTTCCTAAATAGAACAAATAGGCATTTACTCTCAAGTTTCTCAGAAATACTTAATTTCATATAATCTAGAGCATCAATTTTCGTTTGAAGTTTAAGTGCTATATATGTAACAGCTTCATGGGTCATACTTAGGATGGTTGATGGTTACAAAATCTATTCCTTAATCTAGAAATAAAAATGTTACTGACACAATTTGAAAGTAGTAAAAATGGGCCATGTGAAATGTAGAAAGTATGATCATCTTTAAATATTATTTTTAAACTGGAATAAACAATAGGGTCATATTGTTTTTACAATACTCCCTTGGACCCTTGTTTTGAGGGCACGGGTAGAGAAATAAGAATTATTTTTTGCCATAACTGACAAAATGTAGCCTTTTGTAAAGCTTTCTAGCTTTTAATCTGAGGTCAAATTTTTAAATAGGATTTTTAAGATATGTTCTTCATGTTCTCCAATTTCACATTGGTTGGATACCCTCAAGTAAATCCTGAAGCACTGATTACCTGCATTTTGTGCATGTGAGGCCTCTTGCTATTTTACAGATTAGTTTATGAAACCGTTTATCTCAGTTGGTGGCTGAGTATTCTCTTCTTCTCTGGCTAATTCAGAGCTGTTTGGTTTTTGCTCCTGCTGTGTATCCACCATGGGGCAGCTGTGGCTCCTTTTTTTGTACAATATCTTCACTCCAGAATTCAAGCTGAAGGAGCAGCCAATAGGAGGACCATTGTTAGTCTTTATAGGAACAGGAAATAGAAAGCATGATGGTTCTTTTACCGGAAGTGACACATTACTTCCTCTCCCATGTCACCAGATTAAACAAGTCACGTAGTTGAGCCAAATTTTATTGGGAGAAAATCTCCTCCCAGGAGGGAGCAGCAGATATTGGTGAGTAGTAATGCAGCCTACCACAGATAGCAAAAGTGCATGATGATTGTTTAAGTTTACTTTTGTTGGCTATAGTGCGCTTTTCTATTTTTTTACATGTTCTTTGCTGGTTGTATTTTTCCTGTATACATCTTTATTCATATCATCTGTGGCATGCAAGGCTCTTATTATTCCCTGAGCAGAGCACGACAACATGAATTTTCCAAAGTACCATTCGGGGCCCCTTAAGAGTCTCAGGATATCTTTTAGAAAGAATCTGAGGGGCAGAACTGACTAGCGTGCTGATTTCAGTGGGCTACTTGGCTGCAGAGAAATTGATAAAAGTCCTCAGTACAGCCTCTTCCTAACAACCCTGTGGATAGTTTCAGGTTGCAGGGAGACTGAATGGATCCAGGTCAAAACAAAAACACACTTTCATGTACACTTCCTGACAACTTGAAAGTGATACCAATACATAAAGAAAACCTAATACAGAATGAAAACCTGGTCCAGAATGTGGAAGATCACAATTCTGAGCTTTATTATTTCAAATTCACTTCTTACTGAGAAGGAAACAATTGAAGTGACCTAAGATAATTGCATCATAACCAAAGAATTTGTTCAGAAAACAAATTTTAGTTTTAACACCTCTGTCATAATTTAAATGTTCAAATTAAAATTTTTCTACATTCCAATGTGTCACATTATTTCATTCTCAAGTATGGATATTTCAATTTTATAAATTTTCAGATTATTGGTAATGGGAGATATCACAAAATGCTATGCTTTTTGAAAATGTTAGTAAATGTTAGTAACTTGAGTAATTTGTATTCAATTACAGATGGCTTTATTTTCCCAGATGAAAATATAGTAATTCTATAATAGAAAATGAAATTTTAAAGCACTAAATGGGAATTTGTAATAGGAACTGGGATATAATATCTAGGTGCCATTTATTAATACTGATTATTTTATGATAATGATATAAAATATCCCTTGCTAAAATCAGTACATTTATTTTGGAAGCATGTAATTTGAAATTATAATATCATCTTAGTCTTATTGAGACAATTTTTTAGAAGTATCATTTGTTTTTCACTTAACATTACTTTCATTCCACAGATAATTACTGTCACCTTCTTGGTGACAGGCCTGGAGTATACTTATGGCGAACACATCTGAAAACGTGTTCTCCACAAGCATATCGCCTGGAGCATGAACTCAAATGATAAATAAATGAACACATAAAGCTATAATATATCAGGTAGTGGTAAGCTTTGAAAAACAAACAAAAAAACATTATAAAGACAGAAATTGAGGGATTACTATTCTTACAGTTAGTGAACATTTCTTTGAGGGATAGACATTTTAGCAGAAATGCAAATGGATTATATCCTTTGCACATTTTCACCAATTGAATTGTACTGTAGATTCATTTTGGATCAGTTATGATGGTGAAAGTAGATACTGTGTAGTATCATACCGTCAAGTAGATATTTGAGTTATCAGAGGACATGCAGCCTTCCTGGAATGTTTATCCTCACTGTTGCAAGGAATAGCCCAGAATCTTAGATGTGTCACTTTTTTCACATTCTCCTGACATAAGTGAGAATCTTTGAGGTTATACTTTTTAAGAATTTCAGGTACTTAATGTCATGTGACAAATGGTGATATTTTCATTTTTGTGTCCAGGGGAAATATCTTACTCTTGAAAAAATAGGAAGATATAAACACAAAACAAAACAAAACAAAACAAAAAACTCCCCAGTTGATTACGAACATAATTTGAATTTCTGAACTATAGCTGACCATGCTGGAGCACAGGATTCCTAACAAGGGAAGGAACTGCAGGTGATTCTTGAGAAAAATGTGTTATTAAAGGAAGAATTACTGACCATGAAGCTTTCAAGTGAAGATTTGAGCAGAGGGAAAATATCAGATAAAATGAAGGACAAAGAGTGTGAGGAAGAAAAATGAACCAAGAGTTCTGCATTGAGATGTGATGATCTTAAAGGGATCTTCTTCTTGTAAGAGTGTCAGTAATTCTTTTCAGCTGACTTTGAAAAAGTCATCTGACTTTTCTTTAGGTAAGCAAAGATTGTTTCAGTAAGTTGTTTCTGTAAATAAGTGTTTCTTCACCTTTTTTTCATTATCATCCTCCTCTACTATCTTTGAAGAATTTTTTTCCAATAAACCACCCTTGAAACTTTAATAACACAGACATACTGTCTATCTGGTTTATCTTTATGTACCAGTTATCTTTGCTTTATACAAAAAGTTTAAGATTTTTCACCACCACCAAGAACCATTTTTTGCCCACTTGGAGACAATATGTTTCCCACTGATAATTAATGCTGGAAATCAATAGAGGAACTTGTATCTTTATAGTTGTACTTTGTGCATTTTCTACTTTTAGAGTGTTTTGAAGGAAATAATAATTCTCATAAAATATCCAAGTTATATCAAGTCATATGTTAGTTTTTTTAAAGATTATCCAAAAATGCACTAAGGATTGCAGCTAAGCTGGAAACTAAGAGAGTGTTTTTATTTGCAGAGCCACTTGCTGAACTTAATGATAAATGAAATGCACATGAATTAAAGTTTTATGATAAAGTGATAAAATGTTTTCAGACTCAAGACTCCTTCAAGCATAAATTTTACCTCTGGCCTTACTGAGGACTCATTTGTAAGAAAGACCTCTGAACTTACTGACCCTATTAACTCAATTAACTAGTGTCTGAACCTTGTGTCCCTATTAACTCAATTAACTATCTGAGTAATTGTGGTCAAGTTACCTAGCTATATGGGACAATAAGTTTTTTGTCTAAACCTGAATACTCTTCAAAGTGAAAGTGGGTTCTTTTCTATCGTTGGAAGTTTCAGTTTATTGTGGGGCTGAGCACATAAGTCTGTTTGCACACTGCCATCAGAAAACTGAATTATACTAATCACTCCCCATATTTGAGCCATATCCTTATTTGTTTATTAATTGTAATTTGTAGCCCTCTATATTCTAACCCCAGAGAGAATTCACTGGACAAAGGGTACCAAAGTCAACCCAGATTAACAGTTACAATGTTTGTTTTAAATGAATAAAGGACATTCTATTTTTATATTAGTCTCCACTGTCCTTGATTGGTAGACAGTCATCACCAAGTGTCTGATTCACACTTTATGTGTGCTAAACCATGTAGCCAGGGATCAGGATTTGAATTGTGTTGATATATCAAATCAATTCCCTAGTCTGATGGTTAATGGCAGCTTCCTGTAGTGCTTCTCACTGAGATGTCCAAGGCTTGCCTTGTGATACTTTCTAAATGTTACATCTTCCAGTTCTGCCTTTCTATTATTACTGATATAAACACGAGTAGACTATCAGAGCATAACTCATTATTATGAACAGAATGTCATCATCGTAGCCAGTACAAGGAGTGAACTATCTATTCAAGATTCTTATTTCCTCAGAATCCTGTAAAAACTATGGGTGAGCCAATGTATCACTCACAGATATAAACATAAGTTGAAGTAAAAAAAAAAAAAAAAAAAAAAAACTTGCTTTGAATAAGAAAAAAAGAGAAAAGAAACGTAAGGACTGGGGCTTCCCTGGTGGCGCAGTTGTTGAGAATCCTCCTGCCAATGCAGGAAACACAGGTTCGAGCCCTGGTCTGGGAGGATCCCACATGCCGTGGAGCAGCTGGGCCCATGTGCCACAACTACTGAGCCTGCTCTCTACAGCCTTTGAGCCACAGCTACTGAAGTCCACATGCCACAACTACTGAAGCCCGTGCGCCTAGAGCCCGTGCTCTGCAACAGGAGAAGCCACCGCAATGAGGAGCCCATGCGCCGCAACAAAGAGTAGCCCCTGCTCGCTGCAACTAGAGAAAGCCCACACGCAGCAGCGAAGACCCAATGCAGCCAAAAATAAATAAATAAATAAATAAATTTATAAAAGAAACCAGGTAGTAGGAACATCAAAAGATTATTTAAAAAAAAAGAAAAAGAAAAAAGAAACGGAAGGACTGTATTTTGTAAATCTCAGAGATTGTTGTAAACATCATTAGAATCATAGACTCATTGAATCTTAGAGCTCACCAAGTCTCTTTTATAACATAGCCAAGTGGAGAAGTACATTTTAAAACATCACTAGGAAAAACTATTTTGGCTTCCCCTTAAATAGTCTGTAGATCTGTGGCTACTACTGGTCAAGTGGCTTGTTTGGAATAAGATAAAGTGTTCTTCAAAGAGAACAGAGGTCTTAAGCAAAGAACAACATAAATGTCCATTTCATCTCTGAACGGTTAAAACTTTACCAGGACCAGGTAGGTATTCCTTACATAGAACAGGATTTTTTAACTTTAAAATCTAATTGATTCTGATTCTCACCTCTTTAGTTATGCCAGTCAAGGTCCCATCATATTCCAAATAATATGTGTTCAAACACTCGAATCAGTCCACATTACATGTCATCAAGTTATTTCAAATGTATATTTATGTATCATTCTTGTTTGTAATACGTTTATGATGGTTTCATGTGAAGAAATGGGCAACATAGTTAAACTGTAGAAAACACAGACTAAAATGGAATAACGAAATTTTACTTAGATGACTATCATTCTATTATTTCTGCTGTTGTTTTATTCATCTTTAGTAAAGATATAAAATGTTTTCCATACTTTACTAAATTAACACGTTTTTGACATCAAAGATTTCTGTCCCTTTTCTATATCATATTAATACATCCTGATTGGGTTTACTACTTAAATCAACTGAGTTGTTTATTGTTTATTTTAAATTTGATTCTACTATCTTTTAGGATATTCCTCCCATCTCATCTCATTTGTAAATTTTAAAACTAAGACAATTGCAAATTCATATACCAGATACGGTTTAAGTCAATTGTGCAAGTTTATATTCTTTCAGTAATATTATTTAGGTATTATATACTAGCTCCCATCTCTCAACCCACTTTTACCTATTCTAACACAATAAACAGTGTGCAATGTGCTAGGTAGTTAGAATAATCAGAGGTGTATATTTTATTGATTAACCATTTAGTAGCCAGATGTAATTAGACATTTATATTCAGTGAAACTTTGCTGTATCTTAGCAATTACTTCTTTTTCTTCTTCTTTTTCATTTCCAAGTCAATATCCAACCAATTGAGATTTATTATAAGGTAATTCCTTATAATAAATATGGTAATTCCTTTATTCTACTCTCTACTTTTCTCACATTTTTTAATAGCTTTTTTTGATTAAATTTCTCATTTTACAAAGATTGTAATCACACATGTTACTTTAAAGCCTAAGAGTGTAAATCTAACTTGGGTAGAGAAAACAATATACTAAAGGTGCTAAATACTCTCATATTACACTATTCCTTGAACAGATCTTGAATTATTTTGCAGTAATACTCGAAGTACTTGTTACAGTTTGTATTCTGTCCCCCCAAAAGATCTTGAAGTCCTAACCCCCAGTACCTGTGAATGTGATCTTATTTTTAAACAAGATCTTTGCAGCTGATCAATTAGAGTCATCCCTAATCTAATATGACTGGTGTCCTTATAAAAAGGGGACATTTTGGACACAGAGACAGACATGTAAATGGAAGACAATGTGAAGACACAGAGAGAACACCATCCACAAGCCAAGGAACTCTTGAAGTTACCAGAAGCTGGCAAAGGCATGACACAGATGCTCTCTCACAGCCCTCAGGAGGAACCAGCCCTGCCCACACTTTGATTCCAGACTTCTAAATTGTAGACTTCAGAACTGTGAAACCATACATTTCTGTTGTATAAGTTACCCATTTTATACTACTTTGTTATGCCAACCCCAGAACACTATTAAAGTATTCTTTTAATATTCCAGATGTGTTTCCCTTTAGAGCATATAGATTTAATGTAGTTGATTTCATTGTAGTATATGCTCTCTTTGAATATGGCATATATTCCAAAACTTTAATAATTTATACAACAAAAATGATATTGTGCTAAGCCCTATGCTTTCTATTTTCTCCCAACCGTTTTTTTTATTGAAAAGTTTATTGTTCATGGCTACTTCAGAATGGGTAGACATTCTGAATTCCCTTTTCTTATTAAAATATTATGATTTATATAGGGTTTTAAAATTCAAAGGTTAGCTTTGGAATCCAGCAGATTTATTTAGTTCTTTACTATTTTATGATCAACAGTTTAATTGTATGAACATATTTTGTCAATAATTTTAGAAATTTTAATACCATTTAAAATTCAAAGCATGCTCAATTTAACTTCAGTTTCATAAGTAGTATTTCTGAGAGTAGGAAACATTTCTCTTATATTTTTGCCACTATGACAACTAATTTATTTTTGTCCGCATAGTAAATCTCCAATAGATACTTTGGCAATGGCAAAAGTATAAAAAGAAAGGAAAGGGATACATAGTTGTTGTATAAAAATTTTATCAAATAGGATAGCAAATAATAGACAGCAATGCAGTCATTTTATTTTAAAAACATAAATGTCTCATGTCTACATGAGAGATTTTAGCAAATTTTCTTATTTTCTTTACAAAATTTCTGAGACCTTTGGAACACTGAGAAATAGACAATTCAAATTGATTCCTTTCCATTTAAATGTACAAAGTTGCTTTTTATAGTCCATTTTCCAAGAACTTTTTTCAATTTACATTCATCGTCCTTTATTCCTAATGATATTTAAAAAGGACTGCAGTATATTTATGCTTCCTAAATCAATTTAGCACTTAAGCAATCTTTGGAATGTAAATAAAATTTGCAATTCTGCTGATTCTTGCTAAGTGCTACTATACCTCCTTGTAGGTCAATCAAATGCATTTATGAATCATGTTAAAATAATACTAGGACTGTGGAAATTTATAAGAAGTCCCATCACTAGTTCGATTTAGCTTACTCATCACACTAAGAAGATTTTTAGTCATAATTTTACTGATTTCTCATCGATTTTATTGAGGAATGATTTATGTACAATAAACTTCATCCATTTCAACTGTACAGTTCAATGACTTGTGACAATGTTATAAATCTCTGCAATCACCATAATGATCAAAATCTAGTACATTTCTACCTCCCTTTCCCCTGCAACACACAATTTCTCATGCCTTTTGGCAAACCATCCCTCCCTCCACCCATGGATTCAGCAATGGCTGACCTGCTTCTCTTCTCTACAGACTAATTTGCATTTTATGTGCTCTATTTTGTTCCTGGCTTTCTTCATTCAGCATGATTTTGAGATTCATCCATGGAGTTATGTTTATGGTAATTTGTTTCCTTTTGTTGTTGAGAAGTATTCTATTGAAAGACATAATACATTTCATTTATCCATTTATATGCTGATGGACATTCGAGTTGTTTTCAGGTTTTGACTATTGTGAATTTTGCTGCTACGAATATTCATGTACATGTCTTTGTGTGGATATATGTTTTCATTTCTTTTGATTAAGTAGCTAGGAGTGGAAAGCCTGGGTCATATAGGAGGAGTATATTAATTATTTAAGAAACAGACAAAATGTTTTCCAAAGTGGTTGCTCAGGTTTTTTTGTTTTGTTTTGTTTTGTTTTGTTTTTAAACTTTCAGTGGGCAAAGTGCTGAATTTTTTTTTTTTAATTAATTTATTTATTTTTGGCTGCATTGGGTCTTCGTTTCTGTGTGAGGGCTTTCTAGTTGCGGCAAGTGGGCGCCACTCTTCATCGCAGTGCACGGGCCTCTCACTGTCGCAGCCTCTCTTGTTGAAGAGCACAGGCTCCAGACGCGCAGGCTCAGTCGTTGTGGCTCACGGGCCTAGTTGCTCCGCGGCATGTGGGATCTTCCCAGACCAGGGCTCGAACCCGTGTCCCCTGCATTGGCAGGCAGACTCTCAACCACTGCGCCACCAGGGAAGCCCGGTTGTTCAGTTTTATACTCGTAGCAATGTGTGAGAATTTCAGTTGCTCCAAAGCCTCACCAAATACTTGGTCATTTTAACATTAGTCATTCTAGAAGATATCTAGTAGAATCACATTTTTTTGGTTTAATTTGTATTCACCTTATTTCTGGTTTTGATGAGCATATTTTCATTGCTTAATGACTGGTTTTTAGTTTTATTTTGTCTAGTGCCTGTTCAAATGCTTGCCTGTTTTTAGTGAGTTGTTTCCCATTTCGTGATTGAGTTATAAAAGTCTTCTATATATTCTGCCTGTAAATCCTTTCTCAGGTATGCATATTGCAAATATTTCTCCCATTCTGTAATTTTCATTTTTATTTTCTTAGGTTTTTATTCTGATCAAGTCCAGTTTATCATTTTTATTTTATTTAGTATGCCTGACTTTTTTTTCCTAAAACACATTTGCCTACTCTAATATTACAAATATTTTTTTCTTTTTTTTTGTCTAGAAGTTTATTTTATTCTAGCTTTTGTACTAGGGTTTATGATATGTTTTAAGTTAATTTTGTGTGCAGTATGAAGGAAAGTCAATATTCTTAATATCTCACATAGATATATTTCACAGAGATATTGATTTTTTCCAATACCGTTGGTCAGAAAGATTTTCTTTCCCCTTAATTGAGTCGGTATCTTTGTTGAAAATCAATTGGCCATTTATGTGTAAATCTATTTCTATATTCTGTATTGTGTTCTATATACTTATCATATATTGCTCATTGGAACAATATTACAAGTAGTTTAAAGCCTCCAATGTGTTTCTTCATTTTATAAGTTGCTCAGAGACAAAGATAACTATGTAAGATGATGGATATGTCAATTAGTTTGATTGTGTATATGTTTTATATATCCCAATGTATACATATGTCAAAACCTCAAGTTCTACACTTTATATATATGTATAATTTTTAATTATATCAAGTAAATTATTCTATCAAGTCTATCATAGCTCAGTAAAGCTGGAAAAACTTCTTATTTTTTGGTAGCTTGTCATTTTATACCCCCCCAAAAAAACCTGCTAATGTTTTAATGGTATTGTACTGGATCTAAAATCTATTCATCAATTTTGTGGGAATTGTCATTTTAGGCATATTAAGCCTTCCAAACTATGGACAGGGTTATCCCACTATTTATTTAGATCTTTTAAAATTCCTATCAGTAATGTTCTGTTGTTTTCAGCTTAAAAATCTTTCATGTCCTTTGTTAAATGTGTCTCCAAGTATTATATGTTGGTACTGCTGTAAATAGAATTAAAATAATAATCCTATGTCATATCATAGAATGCTATGTGCATCTACTTACATAATCCACTTATATTTAGAGTTTGTGTTATGTAGGAGAGAGTACAGGCTTTGTAGTCCTACAGATTTAAATTTAATTCTGACAATTATTAGATATACATTTTATTCATCTCTACAATGATTATGATGATAATATCTATTCATTTAATTGTGAGAATGAAAAGAGATTTCATGGTATATAGAGAATGCCAGTATACTTTAAATTCCTAGTTGCAAATGGAGAGGAGAGTGAAAAAAACAAAAACTTTCTTTTATCACTTCCAAAGAAGATGAAAATACACTTTCTTTTTCTGTTTTATGAAACAATTCCCATTTCTGCCAACACAACACTCTCCTCTCCATATCCTGTACAAACTTTCTTACAATTGTTGGAAGAAACTGTTGGAAAAAATCAGATAGCTATCCAGACAACTACACAATTTCTCCCTTTTATTCACATGTAAAACATTTTCCCAGCTTTAACTATTTCTACTACACACTTTCTAAACAAGTACTTATAATAATCTTAAAAATTTGATTTTAATGCCTATCATTTATGAAACAAAAAAGTAAACAAGACAAATCATAGTAAACATAGAAACTACACCCCAGCCCTTTACATCAATTGTTGATGAAAAAAATAACAAAACCTTCTCACTTCTTTATAGATTGTGCCCTTTGAAGCAACAATAAATTGAGCCATTAAAATGTAAAACACTCCATTGAACTTAAAGGCAAACAGTGAATGTGAAAACAAATACCAAAGGGAAAAAACATGTTCTCTAATCTCTGCTTTTATGCCTCCTTTTGCCTTTGATAGGTGATGAAAAATGGAATTCTAAATAAAAATGTCACAGGGATCGCCATACTAATATTTCAAACTGCTTTGCATACCAATGAGGGTTACTAAAATATAAAAATAAATAAAACATAGGAGATGCTACCTAAATGGGAGTGGGAAGACAGTGAGACAAACAATTCTATCAAGTCTGTCATTAAGTAGCTCCTTTTCTAATGACAAAGATGACATTGATTTCATAGTCATTCAACTTATTTGCTAAAGATATGCTAAAATATATTCTGAGACTGTTCAGATTTTATCGTTAGTTTCTAAGTCCTTAAGTACTGGATCCTTCTTCAGCTTCTCCAAATTCTGCGTCGAACACGTGTGCTTTTGTGTGTGTGTTGACTCTATAATAAGGGGCCTTGCTTTCTTCAGGGCCTTCACTCTACTAAGGTCAGAGGCAATGAAAATTGACAGGCGTTTTAGTCTATCTTTATGAGCTGCAGCTCTTCTTGTAGGTTCCAGCTTACATTTGATCTTGCCAACCTTGCATCTATTTGCCTATTTCAACTGCTTGCACTGTGCTATTCAAGTTTTAGCATCAATCAGACAGGAAGACAAGCTCCTTAGAGAGACTGCTTAACTGGCTCTCACAACTTCCTTAGGTCATATCCCTCTAACAAATCTCATTGAAACTTGTCTGATTCACTATAATCCTAATATAAAGGAGTTAGATCTTTGTGGAACGTTTTTTAAGGATAAGCTTCTAAGGTCTGACCATGTAAGTAGTAACTTCAAAATTACCTGTATTTTTTTCCTCTTATCACTTTCTTAGAATGCTTACTTAGTGAAGATGAATCCTACCCAAGAAAATGAGCAATACTATGTAAATGTATAGCATTTTGTTATATCATTATTGAGTAGAACTTAATATCCTTTGAAATAATTGAATGCTTAAGCTTATTAGTCTACTAATATGTAGAAGAAAATAGAAGCATTTTTTGTTGTTTCTATGTTAGATAGATATTTTACTAAAATGATATAAGGTATAGTACAGTCATGCATTGCAACTTCATTCAAAGGGTTAATATAAATAGGTCTATTTAACAGATTCACTATAGTTTATTGACTCAGACTTCTAAGACTTAAACTTTGAATGGTCACAGAAAAGATATTGCTTCTTTCTCTTTAATATTTTTCACAGACTATGTTATCACTTTGTGTCATTCTTTTTCCCTAGAGGAGATACACTCTTTTGATTTCAGATTGAAAATGAAAGAGGCACACTAGAAAACAAAATGAATTTTGACATGTTTTACTCTTGAGAAGAATTCTGGACTTTGGTGGCACTGAATCTTATCAGAACAATTCACTGTAGAAGACTAAACTCTGAAATTGAGGCAGGATTTCAAAACTCTATAGATTTGGGGAAAAAATAATATAAAGAAGCCTCTAAGTATCACTTTGCTAAACTATATTTCTTCTACTGCGTTTGTTTGACCTATTTTACTAACCATACTGAAAATAAGAGCCCTATATGACAAGTTGTTATAGGTAAGAAGCTCTTCAACTACTGTTCAATACAACTAAACTAAACAATCAAGTTTTATTAACTTACACTGTTAATAAGTGAGACCCCAAAACTTAGAAACTTGCCTTAACTTGGAAGTTATGGGAAAAGGAACTAATGAAAACTATGGCAGAGTGCTATTCTTTTTTCTCATTTCTCTCTCCCATCTCTATACAGTCGGCCTTCTATAATCTCGATTCTGCATCCATGAATTCAACTAACCTCAGATCAAAAATAATTTTAAAAAATTTCTAGAAATTAATGAAAAACAAAATTTGAATTTTCCATGCTCCAACAACTACTTACATCGTATTAGGTATTATAAGAAATTTAGTGATGATTTAAAGGATGAGGTGCCTAGGTTATATGAAAATACTATGCCCTTTATATAAGGAACTTTAGCATCCATGGATTTTGGTATTTGCGGGTGTCCGGGACCCAATCATTCTCAGATACTGAGGGACAATTGTACTTTTATGCCATACTCTTCGGTCTGAACTACAGGTTAAAATTATTTTCCAAAAAGAGCCCAATAAAAAGGAGGTTAAGGCAATCCTACCAGATTATTAAGGAGATTTTACTATTGAGAGGAGTATTGATTATATGGAGGAATATATTGAATATGAGGAGGGAAAGGCATTGAATTAAATGAAGAGTTAAATTAATAAATTAAAGAGAGAAATGGTTCAGTTAAACAAGACCTTGAAAGTAAAAACAAAAGCAAACAAGAAATTAGTACTGTGGAGGGGGTTTTACTCTTTTAACTGCAAGAATAAAGACAGGCAGGGGCAGTTTACTGTTAAGACCAGTTAAAGTGAAGTGTCCTACTCAGAGTGATACTGTACATACTCCATTCCCAGTTGTCCTTGTAATCAGGACTTTCAACGTAAGCTCTTAGCATTGTAGTGACAAAATGCACGTGACTTAGACAAACACTGTTTGGGACCAGATACTCAGGTGATCTACTTATAGAAAATATCAGAATATTTTTTTGTAGCACATTAAAAACTATCCAGTTAAGTGAAAAAACACACAGTTTATGAATGGGAAGAGGCCTTAATGGCAAAATAGCAATTATCCAGGACTAAATATGTAAATCCTTTCATACCAAATAATGATATCTGTCAAAATGGATTAAAATATATTTGGAAGATTAAATCTCAAGTAATACTTATGGTAATTCTTTTTTTTTTTTTCATTTTGACTTAATTTTATTGTTTGAATGTGTTAAAAGAAGTACATGTCTGCTGGTCAAACTATAACAAGGTATCTTAAGAGTAATATTGCCTCCATCCCCGATCCTTCCATTCTGTTTCCTACCTCTTCTATGTGTAACATTTTTTGTTAACATCTTTATTAGAGTATAATTGCTTTACAATGATGTTACTTTCTGCTTTATAACAAAGTGAATCAGTTATAAATATACATATGTCCCCATATCTTTTCCCGCTTGCATCTCCCTACCTCCCACCCTCCCTATCCCACCCCTCTAGGTGGTCACAAAGCACTGAACTGATCACCCTGTGCTATGCGGCTGCTTCCCACTAGCTATCCATTTTATGTTTGGTAGTGTATATATGTCCATGTCACTCTCTCACTTTGTCCCAGCTTCCCTTCCCCCTCCCTGTATCCTCAAGTCCATTCTCTACTAGGTCTGCATCTTTATTCCAGTCTTGCCTCTAGGTTTTTCTGACCATTTTTTTTTCTTTTTTTAGATTCCATATATATATGTGTTAGGATATGGTATTTGTTTTTCTCTTTCTGACTTATTTCACTCTGTATGACAATCTCTAGGTCCATCCACCTCACTACAAATAACTCAGTTTCGTTCCTTTTTATGGCTGAGTACTATTCCATTGTATATATGTGCCACATCTTCTTTATCCATTCATCTGTTGATGGACACTTAGGTTGCTTCCATGTCCTGGCTATTGTAAATAGAGCTGCAGTGAATATTTTGGTACATGACTCTTTTTGAATTATGGTTTTCTCAGGGTATATGCCCAGTAGTGGGATTGCTGGGTCATATGGTAGTTCTATTTTTAGTTTTTTAAGGAACCTCTATACTATTCTCCATAGTGGCTGTATCAATTTACATTCCCACCAACAGTGCAAGAGAGTTCCCTTTTCTCCACACCCTCTCCAGCATTTATTGTTTGTAGATTTTTTGATGATGGCCATTCTGACCAGTGTGAAATGATATCTCATTGTAGTTTTGATTTGCGTTTCCTTAATGATTAATAATGTTGAGCATTCTTTCATCTGTTTGTTGGCAATCTGTATATATTCTTTGGAGAAATGTCTATTTAGCTCTTCTGCCCATTTTTGAATTGGGTTGTTTGTGTTTTTGATATTGAGCTGCATGAGTTGTTTGTATGTTTTGGAGATTAATCGTTTGTCAGTTGCTTCATTTGCAAATATTTTCTCCCATTCTGAGGGTTGTCTTTTTGTATTGTTTATGGTTTCCATTGCGGTGGAAAAGCTTTTAAGGTTCATTTGGTCCCATTTGTTTATTTTTCTTTTTATTTCCATTTCTCTAGGAGGTGGGTCAAAAAGGATCTTGCTGTGATTTATTTCATAAAGTGTTCTGCCTATGTTTTCCCCTAAGAGTTTGATGGTGCCTGGCCTTACATTTAGGTCTTTAATCCATTTTGAGTTTATTTTTGTGTATGGTGTTAGGGAGTGTTCTAATTTCATTCTTTTACATGTACCTGTCCAGTTTTCCCAGCACCACTTATTGAAGAGGCCGTCTTTTTGCCACTGTATATTCTTGCCTCCTTTATCAAAGATAAGGTGACCATATGTGCATGGGTTTATCTCTGGGTTTTCTATCCTGTTCCATTGATCTATATTTCTGTTTTTGTGCCAGAACAATACTGTCTTGATTACTCTAGCTTTGTAGTATAGTCTGAGGTCTGGGAGCCTGATTCATCCAGCTCCATTTTTCTTTCTCAAGATTGCCTTTGCTATTTGGGGTCTTTTGTGTTTCCATACAAATTGTGAAATTTTTTGTTCTAGTTCTGTGAAAAATGCCAGTGGTAGTTTGATAGGGATTGCATTGAATCTGTAGATTGCTTTGGGTAATATAGTCATTTTCACAATGTTGATTCTTCCAATCCAAGAACATGGTATATCTCTCCATCTATCTGTATCATCTATAATTTCTTTCATCAGTGTCTTATAATTTTCTGCATACAGGTCTTTTGTCTCCTTAGGTAGGTTTATTCCTAGATATTTTATTCTTTTTGTTGCAATGGTAAATGGGAGTGTTTTCTTAATTTCACTTTCAGATTTTTCTTCAATAGTGTATAGGAATGCAAGAGATTTCTGTGCATTAATTTTGTATCCTGCTACTTTACCAAATTCATTGATTAGCTCTAGTAGTTTTCTAGTAGCATCTTTAGGATACTCTATGTATAGTATCATGTCATCTGAAAACAGTGACAGCTTTACTTCTTCTTTTTCAATTTGGATCCTTTTATTTATTTTTCTTCTCTGATTGCTGTGGCTAAAACTTCCAAAACTATGTTGAATAATAGTGGTGAGAGTGGGCAACCTTGTCTTGTTCCTGATCTTAGTGGAAATGGTTTCACTTTTTCACCATGTAGGACGATGTTGGCTGTGGGTTTGTCATATATGGCCTTTAGTATGTTGAGGAAACTTCCCTCTATGTCTACTTTGTGGAGAGTTTTTATCATGAATGGGTGCTGAATTTTGTTGAAAGTTTTTTCTGCATCTATTGAGATGATCATATGTTTTTTCTCCTTCAATTTGTTAATATGATGTATCAGGTTGATTGATTTGCGTATATTGAAGAATCTTTGCATTCCTGCGATAAATCACACTTCATCATAGTGTATGATCATTTTATTGTGCTGCTGGATTCTGTTTGCTAGTATTTTGTTGAGGATTTTTGCATCTATGTTCATCAGTGATATTGGCCTGTAGTTTTCTTTCTTTGTGACGTCTCTGTCTGCTTTTGGTATCAGAGTGATTGTGGCCTCATAGAATGAGTTTGGGAGTGTTCCTCCCTCTGCTATATTTTGGAAGAGTTTGAGAAGGATAGGTGTTAGCTCTTCCCTAAACTTTTGATAGAATTCGCCTGTGAAGCCATTTGGTCCTGGGCTTTTGCTTGTTGGAAGATTTTTAATCACAGTTTCAATTTCAGTTCTTGTGATTGGTCTGTTCATATTTTCTATTTCTTCCTGGTTCAGTCTCAGAAGGTTGTGCATTTCTAAGAATTTGTCCATTTCTTTCAAGTTGTCCATTTTATTGGCATATAGTTGCTTGTAGTAATCGCCCATGATCCTTTGTATTTCTGCAGTGTCAGTTGTTACTTCTCCATTTTCATTTCTAATTCTATTGATTTGGGTCTTCTCCCTTTTTTTCCTTATAAGTCTGGCTAAAAGTTTATCATTTTGTTTATCTTCTCAAAGAACCAGCTTTTAGTTTTATTGATCTTTGCTGTCATTTCCTTCATTTCCTTTTCATTTATTTCTGGTCTGATATATGATTTCTTTCCTTCTGCTAACTTCGGGGTTTTTTTGTTCTTCTTTCTCTAATTGCTTTAGGTGTAAGCTTAGGTTGTTTATTTGAGACGTTTCTTGTTTCTTAAGGTAGGCTTGTATAGCTATAAACTTCCTTCTTAGAAATGCTTTTGCTGCATCCCATAGGTTTTGGGTCGTTGTGTTTTCATTGTCATTTATTTCTATGTATTTTTTGATTTCCTCTTTGATTTCTTCAGTGATCTCTTGGTTATTAAGTAGTGTGTTGTTTAGCCTCCATGTGTTTGTATTTCTTACAGATTTTTTTCCTGTAATTGATATCTAGTCTCATAGCATTGTGGCAGTAAAAGATACTTGTTACAATTTCAATTTTCTTAAATTTACCAAGGCTTGGTTTGTGACCCAAGATATGATCTATCCTGCAGAATGTTCCATGAGCACTTGAGAAGAATGTTTATTCTGTTGTTTTTGGATGGAATGTCCTATAAATATCAATTAAGTCCATCTTGTTTAATGAATCATTTAAAGCTTGTGTTTCCTTATTTATTTTCATTTTGGATGATCTGTCCATTGGTGAAAATGGGGTGTTAAAGTCACCTACTATGAATGTGTTACTGTTGATTTGCCCTTTTATGGCTGTTAGTATTTGCCTTATGTATTGAGGTGCTCCTATGTTGGGTGCATAAATATTTACAATTGTTATATCTTCTTCTTGGATTGATCCCTTGATCATTATGTAGGGTCCTTCTTTGTCTCTTGTAACAGTCTTTGTTTTAAAGTCTATTTTGTCTGATATGAGAATTGGTACTCCAGCTTTCTTTTGATTTCACTTTGCATGGAAAATATTTTTCCATCCCTCACTTTCAGTCTGTATGTGTCCCTAGGTCTGAAGTGGGTCTCTTGTAGACAGCATATATATGGGTCTGGTTTTTGTATCCATTCAGCCAGTCTATGTCTTTTGGTTGGAGCATTTAATCAATTTATATTTAAGGTAATTATCGATATGTATGTTCTTATTACCATTTTCTTAATTGTTTGGGGTTTATTTTTGTAGGTCTTTTCCTTCTCTTGTGTTTCCTGCCTAGAGAAGTTCCTTTAGCGTTTGTTGTAAAGCTGGTTTGGTGGTGCTGAATTCTCTTAGCTATTGCCTATCTGTAAAGATTTAATTTCTCTGTCAAATCTGAATGAGATCCTTGCTAGGTAGAGTAATCTTGGTTGTAGGTTTTTCTCTTTCATCACTTTAAATATGTCCTGCCACTCCCTTCTGGCTTGCAGAGTTTCTGCTGAAAGATCAGCTGTTAACATTATGGGGATTCCCTTGTGTGTTTTTTGTTGTTTTTCCCTTGCTGCTTTTAATATTTTTCTTTGTATTTAATTTTTGATAGTTTGATTAATATGTGTCTTGGTGTGTTTCTCCTTGGATTTATCCTGGATGGGACTCTCTGTGTTTAGTGGACTTGATTAATTATTTCGTTTCCCATATTAGGGAAGTTTTCAACTATAATCTCTTCAAATATTTTGTCAGTCCCTTTCTTTTTCTCTTCTTCTTCTGGGACCCCTATAATTCGAATGTTGGTGCATTTAATGTTGTCCCAGAGGTCTCTGAGACTGTCCTCAATTCTTTTCATTCTTTTTTCTTTATTCTGGTCTGTGGTAGCTATTTCCACTATTTTATCTTCCAGGTCACTTATCCGTTCTTCTGCCTCAGTTATTCTGCTATTGATCCCTTCTAGAGAATTTTTAATTTCATTTATTGTGCTGTTCATCTCTGTTTGTTTGCTCTTTAGTTCTTCTAGGTCCTTGTTAAACATTTCTTACATTTTCTCTTTTCTATTTCCAAGATTTTGGATCATCTTTACTATCATTATTCTGAATTGTTTTTCAGGTAGACTGATTATTTCCTCTTCATTCGTTTGGTCTGGTGGGTTTTTGCCTTGCTCCTTCATCTGCTGTGTGTTTTTCTGTCTTCTCATTTTGCTTATCTTACTGTGTTTGGGGTCTCCTTTTCACAGGCTGCAGGTGCGTAGTTTCTGCTGTTTTTGGTGTCTGTCCCCAGTGGCTAAGGTTGGTTCAGCGGGTTGTGTAGGTTTCCTGGTGGAGGGGACTAGTGCCTGTGTTCTGGTGGATGAGGCTGGATCTTGTCTTTCTGGTGAGCAGGTACATGCCTGGTGGTGTGTTTTGGGGTGTCTGTGGCCTTATTATAATTTTAGGCAGCCTCTGTGCTAATGGTTGGGGTTGTGTTCCTGTCTTGCTAGTTGCTTGGCATAGGGTGTCCTGCACATTAGCTTGCTGCTGGTTGAGTGGAGCTGGGTTTTGACGTTGAGATGGAGATCTCTGGGAGATTTTCGCCATTTGATATTACGTGGAGCTGAGAGGTCTCTTGTGGACCAGTGTCCTGAACTTGGCTCTCCCACCTCAGTGGCACAGCCCTGATGCCTGGCTGGAGCACCAAGAGCCTGTCCTCCATACGGCTCAGAATAAAAGGGAGAAAAAAAAGAAAGAAAGAAGAAGATAAAATAAAATAAAGTAAAATGAATAAAATTAAGTTATTAAAATAAATAATAATTAAGAAAAATTTTTTAACAATAAAAAAAAAAAGGACAGTCAGAACTGTAAGACAAATGGTAAAAGCAAAGCTATACAGACAAAATCTCACAGAGAAGCATACACATACACACTCAGAAAAATAGAAAAAGGGAAAAATATATATATATCTTTGCTCCCAATGTCCACCTCTTCAATTTGGAATGATTCTTTGTCTATTCAGGTATTCCACAGATGCAGGGTACATCAAGTTGATTGTGGAGATTTAATCTGCTGCTTCTGAGGCTGCTGGGAGAAATGTCCCTTTCTCTTTTTTGTTCGCACAGCTCCCAGGGTTCAGCTTTGGATTTGGACCCGCCTCTGCGTGTAGGTCGCCTGAGGGCGTCTGTTCCCCGCCCAGACAGGACGGGGTTAAATTAGCCGCTGATTCGGGGGCTCTGGCTCACTCAGGCCGCGGGGAGGGAGGGGTACGGAGGAGGCGGGGCGAGCCTGCGGCGTCAGAGGCCGGCGTGACGTTGCACCAGCCTGAGGTGCGCAGTGCGTTCTCCCGGGGAAGTTGTCCCTGGATCACGGGACGCTGGCAGTGGCGGGCTGCACAGGCTCCCGGGAGGGGCGGTGTGGAGAGTGACCTGTGCTCGCACACAGGCTTCTTGGTGGCGGCAGCAGCAGCCTTAGCGTCTCATGCCCGTCTCTGGGGTCCACGCTGACAGCCGCGGCTCGCGCCCACCTCTGGAGCTCTGTAAGCGGCGCTCTGAATCCCCTCTCCTCGCGCACCAGGAAACAAAGAGGCAAGAAAAAGTCTCTTGCCTCTTCGGCAGCTGCAGACTTTTTCCCGGACTCCCTCCCAGCCAGCTGTGGTGCGCTAACCCCTTCAGGCTGTGTTCACGCCGCCAACCCCAGTCCTCTCCCTGTGATCCGACCGAAGCCCGAGCCTCAGCTCCCAGCCCCGCCCGCCCCAGCGGCTGAGCAGACAAGCCTCTCAGGCTGGTGAGTGCTGGTCGGCACTGCTCCTCTGTGTGGGAATCTCTCCGCTGTGCCCTCCGCACTCCTGTGGCTGCGCTCTCCTCCGTGGCTCCGAAGCTTCCCCCCTCCGCCACCCGCAGTCTCCGTCCGCAAAGGGGCTCCTAGTGTGTGGAAACCTTTCCTCCTTCACAGCTCCCTCCCACTGGTGCAGGTCCCGTCCCGATTCTTTGTCTCTGTTTTTCCTTTTTTCTTTTACCTTTCCCAGATACATGGGGAGTTTCTTACATTTTGGGAGGTCTGAGGTCTTCTGCCAGCGTTCAGTAGGTGTTCTGTAAGAGTTGTTCCACATGCAGATGTATTTCTGATGTATTTGTGGGAAGGAAGGTGATCTCCGCGTCTTACTCTTCCGCCATCTTGAAGCTCCTCCCCCTATGGTAATTCTTAAAAAAAAAAAAGAAAACGTACAGTGTATGGCAAACTGGAATGGAAATGGAATAAGAGATCAATGGATCAAAATAGAAATGAACCAATACCTATGGCAATTTGCTAAAGGACAAAAGTCTTATTTTACATCAGTTGATAAAAATGCATCCTTTAAAAACTGGTATTGCCAAAATTGTTTTCTATATTAAAAATAATACTTGACATAAAAAAAATTATAAGTAAAATAATATAATAATGTATTCAGTGATATGCTGGTTAAAATATTTAACTCTTGGATTTTGAGGGGTGGGGAGAATACTGATGTATACTATTTTCCAATTTCTACGATTTAAGTATTACCACCATGACCAATATCAAGCTATCAATGTGATGTCAATAGGTTCACAAAATTTCTGAAAATTTAACAATTGGTCCTTGCAAACAGGTAGCAGAGCCCTCAACACATCACTGCATAGATTTTTTGTGAGAATTAAATTATTTAACTACATAAACTGTTTGCCACACAGAAAACAATATGTATTAGCTCTCATTGAGTTTCTTTTTTAGTGCAATATAGGATGCGTCTCCTATTTGCATCACATATGTAGGTGAACATACATAATAATCATTTAAATTAATAGCAATATATGTACACATAACGACATTGAAAAAAAAAGCTAATCTTGAAGGGCTAGAGGACTCCCTAAAATTCCTATGATTGTGTATTGCTGATCTGGTGGGTGGTGTGAGGAAACAAATTTGTACAGTAAAGGATTATTCAGCAGGCCTCGGTTGTCCAATGCCTGCACATTCCAAGGAATGGTTTGGCTCTTACCAGCTTTTGGGAGATAACCTCTAAGTTCTTGGAATATCCTTCCTGAGAAGAATGTCTTCATTCAACTGAGACCTTGAGCCATGTCAAATAGTCTAGGATAACCATGTGATTTATGATGGGGGCCTTGGGCTATGTGGTATGACTTGACCTAGAGAGGGACTGGAGACTGAGCAACTGAGGTCAGTTATGTGATCACTCATTTCATACATGCCAACTCCTAATAAAAACCCTGGACACCAAGACCCTGGTGAATTTCCCTGATTGTGACACAGATTTGCTGGCAGAAATTGCTTTCCTTACAACTCCACTGGGAAAGGACAATTGAAGCTTGTCCCTATTTTCTCTAGGACCCTGTTCTACATACATTTTACCTTTGCTGATTTTAATCTGTATCCTTTTACTATAATAAACTGTAACCCTGGGTATAACAGAAAGGGCCCAGATAGTGTGGGTAGCTGAAGTTTAAATCTGATGGCCTCTTATTTCACTTTTCCCAACTTTTCCCCACAATTTGTTTTCTGATTCCCCTGGTCCTATATTATGTTCTATTTCTTATATTATACCCTATTATTTTGTTAAAAAGCATTGTGATCTATTAATTTTCACTATAGAGTTAGCTGGTAATAACATAGTTTTGTCTTTCCCAATCATACTTGTATTTGAAGAGATTCTTTAAGGTTGAAAAACCCTTTGAATAATTACTGAAAATGGAATTTTATCCAAGATGAACAATGAAGACAATGTTGAATATTAACTCCTCTACAGCAGTACCGCATTTGACAATGTCTGAAGAAATATTTGGTTGTCAAAATTGGGGTGGGGATACTACGTGTAGTTAGGGGATAGAGTCCAGGGATCCTACTAAACATCCTACAATGCACTGGACAGGATCCTCACAAGGAGGAGTTGTCCAACCCAAAATATCAACAGTGCAAAGTTGAGAAGATACCTGCTCTATAGTTATCTATAATCATTTGATCTGAAAGTATTGAACTCCACACTATTTAAGGGAATAAAAGAGCACTAAAATATTTCTTATCGAAGACAAAAATCAGCCTGTGAGGTTTACAGTTTCTAATGAATAAGCATAAACCTACAACACAGAGAGCTAAAGATATTCAAACTACATGAAGTTTAATCACAGGTATAACCAGCTAATAGGACTTGAGGTATTAGTTTAAATACATCCTGATATTTTATTTGGTTAATGTAATTACAATGAAAGAATTTTTTTCCTATTTACTAGATGAAAATTTCCTCTTGTTCATTACTGATACTTACTTTAATGGAAAAATAATGTAATATTTGCTTGTGTGCATATGGATTATGGTATTAATAAGACAGTGCTTTGTATAGCAGTATCTCAGTTTAGAAAAAATTCACACCACATTAAGTCCCATCAATATTTATGATGTTTCAGTTAATTTTGCTATGACCTTCAAACTGCAAGTAAAAAATTCCTTTCAAGTTTTTAAATTTTGAAATTAAGCAAGTATTGCCCCCCATATATAGACAGCTGGTGAGCATTTGACATTAAGTGTCCTCGCAGAGTATAAAGTTAGCACAGTGAATTTCAGACAATTTTTTTTTTTTGTCATCAAATGTATTGTTAATCATATAAATGGTTATCCTTTGCCCTCAGTCCATGCACATAAAATTCTGATTGATGTCAGTGGGAGCCATGCGAGGCTTCTGAGGACACTGAAGTTTGACACTTTATGGTGTTTTCAGAATATTTTTGAAGTCTAGTTACTGAGAAGAAATACACTGTTTAAAAAGTAGTTCTCTGAGGCTTATTCTTATCCACTAGGAACAGGTTTAGATTGCCTATTTTAAATGCAGTGTTAGGCTGGAATTGCAAAACACAATATGGGTAGTGAGTAGTCGATTTCTAATGGATTGTTTCAGTTGATTTCAATTCCAGATTTATAGCCTTGGGGGCCCATAGTGGCAAACCATCCACCAATCTTTTTGAGCATTAATATTCATGAGTTTCTTTCATTCAGTTGCACTAGTGGTAGATATTTTTTATTCATTGTATTGCTATAATTTACATGCATTACTTTTATTAACACAGTCTACAAATTTCCTTAAACAGAACAAGTGAGATCACCTTTGCATCAACAAATTCATTAGTGAATTTCACTTTTACCTTGTGATGAAGTATGTTTTTACAAAACGCCTTCATTTTTTATTGATGCTTATCTTGATAAATATATTTAAGTACTCAACAAATAAATCTCCTTGAATTTCTTCTTACAGCAAGAGATGGGGTCTTAGGGTAATCACAAACAACCATCAAAATGATGGCAAGTGATGGTTCGTCTCAGGAGATCTTAAGTATATAAGTCTGCTATTCAGCATATAACGTTTATCATTTATAACAATATTAAATACATCAGTTGTTTTAAAATGAAACAATTTTTGAGTAATCTAGATTTCTTATGTAACAGGACTAAAAATATCTAAGCATTCAATTACTAAATGAAATGTATTAAATAAGATAAGGAAGACTTGCTTAATCTCATTCACCAAAATATTTAATCGGGTTTACAGATTTTTTAAGAAAATGCATATCATGTATAGAAATAATTATAGTTTTTTAGTCAGAAACAAATTTTCTGTTGTCTGATAGCTCCATGTCTCCCATTTGAAGATCTAAATGCCATAACCCAAGTTAAATGTCCTAAATTTTGTCTTTCTTAGCTACCTCTGGTTTTCATTTTGGAGCAAAATTAAGTTGTGCTTAGAGCTACTGAATCTGAGAATCTTCTCAGAAAAATCTTTGTCATTTTGCTACTTTAATCTTATTACTTCCATGCAGGCTCAATGCTCTTGACAGCTCATCCAGCATGAGCCTGATAATCCTTCTCAACCAAAACTGAAGGAAAGTGCTGAAGCAGCACTCAAGAGAAGGGATGCTTCAGAGAAGAAAAAGAATTGACAGACAGCCTTTCAACCAGGAGCTAACCTTTATGTTCAGGAAGATTTCAGGGAGAGTATGCAGAAGTCAGGATTAAGACAATGAAAGTTCAGAAGACAGGAAGCAGAATGTAGAAATGGAGCCAAGAGATGGAAGCAAGAAGATAGCAGAGACACAGTTTAATAACTTTGACTTTTTCTCTTGATAAAAGAGAGATATTGAAAAGCTTTAAGTAGGCAAATGATTCATTAGATTCACATTTTAAAATGTTGGTTCTAGTTTTATGGAGAGAATGCAGTGAAGTGAAGACAGAAGTCTCTGAGACAAGTTAGACTCTTGAGAGAACATAATGTCCTGAGGTCATGCAGAAGATAAAATTAACATCCCTAAGAGAAATAGACAGTAGTGAATATCCAGGTCGTAAAACTGATTATATTTATTAATTAGTTGGCTGAAGAAAAAGAGGGAATAAAAGAGTCAAAGACAATCTTAGATCTTGGGCTATTTTGCAGACTGAAATGTCATTCAATGAGAAATACAATACAGATGATAAACCAGCATTTTGGCTAGCAAGATAAACTTAGTTTTAGACATATGGGGTTTGGGGATTCTATAGACATTCAAGTGTGAAAGTTTGGAAGTTACTTTTTAAGTTTATGTGCCACAGAAAATCACCTCTTCTGCTGCATAAACTATGCCTTCAATAGATTCCTCAAAACTGAGTACTGCACCAGAGAACATGGAACCACAAAGCTCATTTTCCTTGAGTAATGACTTGTCTCTGAGGTTCTGCTAGAGAGGTCTCATTTGTTCCACCGGATCTATT
Source organism: Balaenoptera borealis (assembly GCF_965194805.1). Lineage (NCBI taxonomy): Eukaryota > Metazoa > Chordata > Mammalia > Artiodactyla > Balaenopteridae > Balaenoptera > Balaenoptera borealis. Next base: position 20,582,052 of record NC_138862.1, on the reverse strand, counting down.
CCACTCCTTGCCATCCTGCTCTGTACAGCTGGACTGTATCAATGGATCCTTTGTTCTCTGGCTTCTGATCAATTTCAGCTGATAGTAAGATCAAAATGGAGGAGGAGAGTGAGGACACCCCTCTCTGTGGAATTGACACCAGCTGGTTGCACTGGACTGAATGTTTGTGTCCCCACCTCCCCCTCCAAATTCGTATGCAGAAAGCTTAATCCCCAAAGTAATGGTGTTTGGAGGTGTGGCCTTTGAGAGGTAATTGGGTCACCAGGGTAGAGCCCTCATGACAGGATTAGTGCCCTTATGAAAAGAGGAAGAGACAGGACCGCCCCCTCTCTCCCTGAGTGTATGTACTAAGGAATGACCATGTGAAGACATAACCAGGAATAGAGCCCTCACCAACAACCTGACCCTGCCAGCACCCAACCCCTCCAGAAAGATGAGAAAAAATGTTTTTTGTGCAAGGCACCCAGTCTATGGTATCTTTCTTATAGCAGTCTGAACTAACTAAGACACTGGCTACTGAAAGGTCAGCCTCTTCATACAGACCTTCTTTTCCAGGTTTTGATAGCCAACCCTTCCTCTTCTTGTCCCATCAAGTCTAAATGTTGTAAGCCACCAGCAAGAACCCCACTTCTTGTTCACACACACTGTCACCAAATTACCTCAAGTTTTCCTACGTTCTTTTGACATCTTTGTAAAGAGGTCGTTTATTACACTTCTCAAATTTCTGTGACAAATTAAAGGTTGAGGTTTGTGTTGTTTTGGTTTCTCCAATATCACCCTCAGCTGAGCCTAGTTATCTTTCATTCAGAAAGGAAAATATTATTAACAGAAAAAAAATTACATGATACAGAGAAACGCCCATGGGGTGAAAATATTTTTCTCCCTAGGTTTCACTAATGACTATAAAATTTTAAAATCTCATTGTTTCTCAAAGGGAATTAATTATGAAAACAAGACTAGTCCCCTTCCATTTGAATGGAGTATAACTTACCCTCTAATCTGTGCAAGATTAGATGTGAGATGTGGTTCTATCCAAAAATGCTATTTCTCTACATACAAAATAAAAAATTACCTGGGGAAGATTTTTCTTTGATTACAGAATCATAAATGAATGCCATGTCCAATGAAAATCAAAACTACTGTTTTTAATCCTTCTGGAAAAGAATGGAATGTCTTCAGTCCAACATTTACTCTTTGATTAAAAATATGGTTTATTTTAATATCACATTATGATCAATTATATAAGATGACAGGATAAAAGTCTCTGAACTTACAATAACAATGTCAGATCAATATGCATGGTCATTTATTCAGGTTATTTAAATAAATGTTTTGACTATAATATTTACAGACATCACTATTTTTAAGTGCCCACCAAATTATAAAAGGTTTGTAAATTGCTCTCCTCAACTTCTCCTTTGACTTGCACTCCCAGAGAATTGGGTGCATTTGTCAACTTCCCGGCTCTATTTTAGTGTCCCTGTCATCATTCCCTCTGGGCCCCTATTCTCTGTCACACTACCCACAGGTGCTTTGCCATGTGTATTTCAAGGTGAAAAGCAATTTATGAATGTATTTAAGCTGAAGTCTTACAAAAACCACATTTTAAAACTTATGAGTGTGTATAAATAGACAGATACAAATCCTTACAAAAACCTCCATAATGTCATTTTCCCCCCAAATATTTCAAACGAACAAGTAGCATTCAGTTTTCTGCAATGTCCTGACATCCAAAGCACACAGCTAGAACGACTACTATCTGCTCTCCAGGCCAGAGGAATCATTCTATTACCACTAATCTCAAAAGCACTTCTGTGTTTCATCTCTCCTTCTAGGACACCAATAAAATGGTCTTCAGAGAATTTAAGTTAAAAAAAATGCATGTAAAGTCATTGGCTTAAAGCAACTTCTCCTCTCTGACCTTTGAGAGTTCTTAGGAAATACAGAGGTTTGGGCTACGCGCCTGTGCTTGGAGGGTGTATGTATGTGGGGAGCGGTCTGTTGTGCAAAAATATATTCACAACAACAAAACTGTGCCTCTCAAATAATCCAGTTACAGATAAGAAAAACAATTTGCCAGACTTGGACATGGATGGAAGAAGAGCCTTCCAGCTCTTATGATATAGGAATTGCCAGAAAACATAGTGACTTCAGAGTCATATTGTTCTGATTACAAGACATTAAACATAAGAATACATGTAAGTTTGATTTTTAAATGGGGAAAAATCGGTAAATTAGTCAAGAGAATCTGCTTTGCTGTGTGTGTGTGTGTGTGTGTGTGTGTGTGTGTGTGTGTGTGTGGTTTCATTCTCCTCTATCTATCTTTATTCCATCCCTGTGAAACATATCTAGAGACTAGCTTAGCAAACACGCTTCTGACCAGTGCACTCATCATAGAGTGTGAATGAGTCTTAGTGTGACCTGAACTAGCACTGCCAGACCAGGTCCAGGACAGGATTTCTCAACATTAGCACTATGGACATATTCAGCCAGGTAATTCTTTGTTGTCAGGGCTGTCATACACACTGTAGAATGTTAAACATCATCCTTGACCTCTAACGCACTAGAACCAGTAGCACCTCTCTCCACTTCCCCACCCATTTGTCACAATCAAAAATATCTCCAGACATTTCCAAATTTCCACTGAGGGGAGGGAGGACACAGTCACCCCCAGCTGAGAACCAATGGTTATAGGATAAAAAACATCATTGATAATGACCTGATTCTATAATGCTTGAATAAAACTATTTAAATTTTTCAAAACAAAGCACACATGACTAGTCACATTGCCAGGCTAAAAGGTCTTTTTATTGTGTAAATAAAATCCCATTTTTCAGTTTAAACATTAGCAAATAAGAGGCAGAGTAACTGAATGGTTGAAGACCTTGCTTTTTGGATCCAGATTACCACTTACTGGGTGATCCTGGAGAAATCATCCAACATCTCTGTCCCACGGTTTCTTCACTGGTAAATGGGGATAATTAATAACTATTTTATAATGTTGTTGAAGGATAAAACCAGTTAACATATGTAAAGTACTTAGAATATTGCTGGGGATATAAGGATGCACTCTTATTGTTTCAAAATGGAGGAATGGATCTTGAAAGAGGGTTTAAGGTAGCTGACCTGTGTGTAGTACCAGCCCCACCACTAATTGCAAATCCTCAGAAAAATCATAACTTCCTTCAGCCTCAGTTTCTTCATGTATAAAACATGGCCTTGAATGATATTCCAAAAGTCATAAAATTCCAAATTCTGAATCTTTGATCGTGAAATCTTATTTTTCTAGCAATCTTTTAAACAAAAGGCAGAATTTTATAGTTATATACACCATAGAAGAAATGTGCCTATCCATGAAAATTACTGTCTTGATCTAACATTTCATTGTAACATGCATAATTTCTAGCCACACAGAACATGTATACACCACCGATGCACTTTTTTCTATTTGCTGTGTTTTGCCTTCAGGAACCATTACTCAGATGAGCTTACTCCTCATAATACTGTCAAGAATGAATACCAGATATGAAAATAATGCTAGTAGCTGAATTCTCTCCAAGTTTTCAGTAGCTTTTGGTCTTAGTGGTATATCAGCTAAGTGATAAGCAGACAAGGAAATGGAGAAGTAGTAAATCTAGAAAAATGGGATTATAAGTGGAACACACACTGAACCAAGGAGTGTTACAAGGGAATTTACAAGTTTAAAGCACAAACTCGAAGTTCTTAGAACTGAAAGAGGAGAGAATAATTATACCTATTGTGTTTCTAGATAAAACAGAACATTTCTGGAGAGTAACCAGCCAGACACTTAGGGAGAGAGCATCTTACATTGTAAGAACTAAGAAAAGGGTGAGGGGGAGACATTAATAATCTTTCTTTCCAGTGGAAGTATTTTGGTATGTCCCTTAAAAAGGGTTGAAAGTGCAGTAATTTTAACTGACAACTGGGTTTCCTATCTCCCAAGAAAGAGCTCTGAATACAGTTTGATCACCATTCTGCTCAACTGTTCTGTGATAACAGAAATAGTCTATTGGAGTTAGATGGCCCAAGATATTAGACCTCCCATGGAAAATACTAGTTTTCTGCCACATTCCTACTCTCAAAGCTGTCACTCATCATTCCTTGGAGTGGGATGAGATCCAGTTGATGCTGATCACGGGTGGCCTCCGCCTGCAGTGGTTTGCAGAAGGCTTTCAGTTCCCAGCCAGAGATTGAAGTCAGGCTGGGGCAGTGAGAGAGCTGAATTCTAGCCACCAGACCACCAGGGACCAGCGGTAAGTGACAAGGCCCTGGCCCATATGGCTTTGTAGAAAATGAATTTCCACAAAGAAATGGAAAGTAGCGAATCAAGTAAAGTGTTTATTGGGGGGGGGGTGTGGAAGAGTACATGTGGATAGACACACAGGTGGGCTCAGAGAAATAGCCATGCCCTCATGGTAGTTTGAATCACTTATATGGGGCATTTCTTCTGGGTTTCCTTTGGCCAGTCATCTTGCTTTGCCTGGTTCTGAACCCGAATTTGGTCTATCTCAGGGTCCTCCCATGTGTGCACGTTCATCTCTTAGCCAAGACGGATTCTAGTGAAGAGGCCTGTTGGTAGGTTGACATCACTGCCTCTTTGACCTTCAAGGAGCCTTTCTGTGCATGTGTAGTCGGGAAGGTCTCTTTGACCTCGAGAATGAGAAACATGTGGTCTCTTATCTGGGCAGGGCTCAGCTCCTCCTCCTCTTCATCTTGGTGTATCTGTCCACAGGGGACAAACTCCAGCTACTCAGCCTGGGGCCTATCGATCTCCTCCCTCAGTGCCACTGTACAAAGGACCCATTGGAGTAACTTCTCTTAAGCAGTCTTTCCAAAATCAAAAAAAGATTTGACTCATTTTTTTTTTAATTTATTTATATTTGACTCAGTATGAAAGGAACTGGGGACCCTAAGGGTCTACCAACCAGCCAGGGTGCCACTTTGGAGGCAGTACTGACTTTTGTCACCCAGCTGATGTAGGTCCACTTGACGGGTCCCAGCAATCCTAAACATTTTATTTACTCAGGACCACTGTTCTTGGTGGAAGCCAGGCATTAGCTAATCCCCTTCCAAAAAACACTAACTTGCCTCTCGAGGGCAGTCTTAAACACTTAGAAGTGCTTAAGGAAAGACTAGCTCTCAGAAGAATATGAGGGTTTTCTGCGGTCAGGCTACCCTAGGTTATGTGGAATTTCCCAACGGATAACTGAATCATAATGTATGGGCAAACTGTGAATAGTTATCTTACTATATAAGTTATTCAATTATAAAGTGGGAACGAAATTTGTCTCTGACTCTAGGTGAAGTGATCAATATCCCTTTAGCTCTGGTAAGCATTCAGTTCAGCCTCACCTGATTGGCCAGGGTTGTTAAAGAAAATGAAATTGTCCGAGACATCCTCCTTGTAGACCAAGGCAGATTCTATGCAATTGCTATACCTATACCTGGATTAATGCCTCAGGAAATTGGAAGGGTCAGTACAGACTTTTAAAGAGAAAACTACCTAGATGTCTAAGGTGTACCTTGATGGTTAGGAGATCAGTTCAGCTGGCGGGTTTGGGACCCTGGAACATTTTTGAGGTTAGTACTTCAGGTTGACACATCCTGCTGCTTGGTGTCCAGTTGAGGGTAGCCTTAATTAATTAACTGCTCTATATGAAAAATGGATTTCATCACAGTCTCTGTTGGTCAGAGTAATCCAAGTGGCCAATGGAGTGTCATATTCATGGCCAGAAGACAAGACAGTGTAGAAATGAGGAGTAGATATTTGAGCAATTCTCTATGGATTTCTTATGTTTTGGCACATCTTGCGGGAAGAGGCTCTGCCCTTTTGTTCCATAATGTTTGTGTAGTGAACAGCCCTGGTGGACATAGTGTCTCCTTCCTGAGCAAAGGGAAGTTCTTTTTAACTGTCTCACTCTGTTCCAAAGGCCAGGCAGTTTTGCATGAAGCCCACTGTAAAAGATCAGGATTTCCTAAACTCAGGATTCTTTTCCGATAATGCAACCCATTATGTGTCCAGGTGTCACCTGATCCTCCTTTACTTACTCTTTGGCAGTAGAGGCTCAGAGAAACATCATAAGAAAATGCTGCCATTCGGGCTATAACTACTGCTATGATTAATAAACCATATTTTGTTACTGGCCCAGCAGTCTCATTTTCAGCCAGCATCCATGAAACTGTGGTTGACTAGTTTGCAAGTAGGATAAAATCTAAGACCCTTTTAGAATTCTTGAGACTAATTAGCAGAAGTATGCTTCTGTTCCTCAACCACAAAACTAGCTTAAATTATAGTGCATTCTATTTTCTCTTTTGACATTGGACATTCTTCTGTTTGTTCTCTGTTATTCCCTAGCCATTCCACAGCCATGAGATTCTAGGATCCAAGGAGATCAAGAACAGTTCCACCACATATAGACAGAAGAAGGAAGCACTGCCAGTTTTATTTTCCTTTGTCTGATCTTACCTGTGTTTTGTCTCTTTTACCCGCATCTTGTTCTTGTACTTCTTTCTCCAACTCTGTGAAATTGGTGATATCTCTCCAATTTAAAAAGCGACTTAAGTATTACAAGTAAGTGTGAATTAAAAAGAACTTAAATGTTTATAAATATAATACAATATATAAGAATTAAAGAAAAAAATAAAATTTGCCTCATAAAGAAATGCCAAAATTTCACCAAGCTCTTATAAGACTTGATTCTTAGCTCCTGTACCAGCTTTGTGCAAAAATCAGTTGTTCTGGGAACACCTCATGGGGGTCCTTTTTCTTTTTTGTTTTACATTCATTATGGCAACCATCTAAGCTAAGTAAATTCCATTTACTCAGATTATGGAGGTGCAAGTTTGTACCCTAAAGCCTTATTAGATTATTCATTTCATATATCCAGAATCAAAATCTGTTTGAACTTGTTAAATATTGTTGGTATTCTTAATTTAATCAGATAAAAATATTAGCAAAAACTAAAATAAAGTGTCCTAGGTTATGTTTGTTTGTTTTTAGATGTGTGTTTCCATGATTCTACAATCAATTAAATTTAACAGTAATAGACACAAGTCGATATTTTTGCCATGTTTGTATATCATACTTAATGTTTATGTGCATTTATTTACTTTCTTCAATTAAATAGCAAGTTATCTGGGAGCAGCAGAACTGGCTTCTCTTTTGTTGATATAAAATCTCTACTCAAGAAGCCTATATTTTTGGCCAACTGCTTGCTGTTTAGGTTAAACACATTGATTTATCCACACTCCTCTTATCTTATAAGATATGCTTTTAAATAAACATTCATGTCAAATGAGCCACAAACTTCTAAACATATTGGCGTAAAAGTAAAAGAAAATGTGCATTAACATTAGAGATGATCTTATGTCTTAGTTCAATCATTCTTTGTAAGATATTACCATGTTTTTTAATCTAACAGCCACAGAGGGAAGACTCATGGCCTTTCAAGTTTCTCAGAATCATCTATGAAACAGCAATTTCAGAAGCATTTTTATCTGTGACACTGTACAGTGCAACAAAATGTAAAATTCAGAAATTACATTCTATGATAAATCACCAAAGAAGTTCCTTTATCACATTCATTGACATTTCTGCAGTGAACAGATGAATTTATAACAGAACTTTGCCCAATAAAACTGAACTAGATTAATGGAAGAGAAAAGGAATCCTAATTCTGTGTAGGCATATTTTGTGAATCTATTTTGACTCAACTCCTTTCTGATAGCAGGAGTTCTTTTATTTAATGTCATGCTAGACACTAAAGCAATTAGACTTTGTATATCTAGATATGCGTACAAGAGGTTTTTTTTAATCCATTGAAATGAAATTTAATATTTAATTGTATTACAATTAGTTATGTTAATCTGATATGTAATTTAAGATTGATTATAGGCAAAAAGGCCACTTTTATTTGTGTTATAATATATTAAAAATTAAGTCATTCTTCCTATCTATATGGTATGTTTTTCAAATTTATTTTGTTAATTTTTAAAAATTTTTAAAATTTTTATTGGAGTACAGTAGAAATATGATATTTTGTCAATAAGATGTTTTAAACCCAAGATGCAAAAGGCTATTATTCAATACAGATTTATTTTTCTATTTATATTAAGAACATTTTTGACACATAAGGAACTGTCAATGTACCTTGATTGTACAAAAGAAGAATGAGATTGTGTTATGTAGTTTGCCTAGTGACCACAGGTAGTTACGGCAGAACTAATAATGGGCTGGTGATTAGTGAAATCATTTTTCCCATTAAACCTTGTGCTTACTTATGAAAAAAAAAAATTGGTCACCTCTATGTCTAGTATATTTTAAAATAACAGGAGGAAACTGAACAAAAAAACTTCTAAGCAAATTTCCTAGCCTAACATACATATTTCTCACTAGTCTTAATTTTTTTAAAGTTTTTCTAGGCTTTATTTTGAAAGTTTGAAATACTTTTATGGGTACAGGTACATGCAATCTAAAACAACTGAACAATGAAAAGTATTTTAAACAGATACAAGAGCTAAATCAGACACTCAAAAATACACACGCTAAAGTCTAGATCAGCATGTCCGAAGCTTTTTGGCCCCAGGGACCAGTGGTTTTGTGGAAGACAATTTTTCACGGATGGCGACGGGGAGGGAGGATGGTTCAGGCGGTAATGCCAGTGATGGGGAGCAATGGGGGGCAGCAGATGAAGCTTCGTCACTCGCCCGCCACTTACCTCCTCCTGTGCGGCCTGCTTCCTAAAAGGCCGAGGACTGGTACCAGTCTGCGGCCTGGGGGGTTGGTCTAGATAATTCCGTCAAGGAATCTACTCAATCATTACAAATAAAAAAAGCTTCTAAGGCAAGTATTTCAATAGCCATATTTGACAGCAAAGCAGTGAGCCCAGTTTAGACCATTATTTTACTATTTAGCTTAGCGTGGAGTCTTCTATTTGAAAATACAAGATAAAAATATTTGCAGCCAAAGGTTACATTTTAATTCTCTGGAGCATAACTGTGATTAGTTCCTTATATTTAAACAGGAATTTTTGTAAAATGCTCACCAAGACCAGCATTCTTTTCAAGTAATGTATTTTCTGATGCATCAGACACAATTTAAACATAAGAAGAAATCCCCCTGGAAGAATATGTATGTGACATCTAGTTTTCTGTTCTGCATATAAGGAACTTGGAAGTCATCACTGCCTATGAAGAAGTGAAAAGCTAAACACCTGAAAAATCAACAACTCTTCTTGGATCTATATATAAGAGAGCAGAGGACACAGGGCACACCTCTGTCCCCAAGACTGGGGAGACAGACAGGGAATACAAAGAGTCTTGGCTTACCTGAACGGAGGGTCCTGAACAGAAACCGTGAGGGAAGGAGAGGATGGAGAGAGACCATCAGTCGTCTCTGACTCTGGAACCGATGTGCTCACCTGGCATACTATACTGTCTTAATCTAGATCTCCTGATACCCGGTTGTCTTTTCCCTCTGCCACAATGACATTTTAGTTGACCAAAACATTTTATTTATGTATAAATTGACCACATTCTTCATTGTATTCTTAATTCATTATGCAGCCATTCTCCAAAATAGCCTATATCACTTAACTGGTATTAAGACTTTGGAATAATGTAATAATATTTGTGATATTATTATTTGTTCAAATTTATAACTAAGTTAGAACAAACATGCAGTGTTCTGATTTGATGCATACTGATCAATATACACACACTCAACACAGTTGTCATTAAAAAATCAGAGAGAGAAATAGTTCCAACTACTTTAAGGCTATACATATTGGCCCTAGTTGTTCATCGGGTTGCATATAAAATAGTCATTGAATTTGTATTCATTGTAAGTTGCATATTTTATTAGCACAGATTTAATCTAGATAATAAATGCAAAAGGTATATAAAAAGCCTTAAAAACATAAAAAAGTGAAATTAAACAGGATTTGATAAAAAGACTTTTTATAATTGTTTTTAGTTTTTAATTTTGACTACTACTGAGTTAACCCCTAATTTCAGCAGTGACTCAAAAACCATAAGATAAAATTAATTTCCAGATTAAAAAAAAATTTAATTAGAACTTTGTCTCTGAAAACATTCAAAACATTTCTATGTGCAAGGCAAAGTAATTAATGTAATTTTTATTACTCTTGAAACTGGGAGATGGAAGCATCAAAAAATTAATTGGATACTAGATATCACAATAGGGAAATATTATTTGAATATATTTCTGGTTTGAATCCCAGAACCCACTACACTGATTTTTTTTTTTTTTTAACGTTTTTATTGGAGTATAATTGCTTTACAATGGTGTGTTAGTTTCTGCTTTATGAAGAAGTGAATCAGTTATACATATACATATATCCCCATATCTCTTCCCTCTTGCGTCTCCCTCCCTCCTCCCCTCCCTATCCCACCCTTCTAGCTGGTAACAAAGCACTGAGCTGCTCTCCCTGTGCTATGTGACTGCTTCCCACTAGCTATCTATTTTACACTTTGTAGTGTATATATGTCCATATGTACACTACCACTCTGTCACTTTGTCCAGGCTTACCCTTCCTCCTCCACGTGTCCTCAAGTCCATTCTCTAGTAGGTCTGCATCTTTATTCCCGTCTTGACCCTAGGTTCCTCATGACGATTTTTTTTTTTTTTTTTTTTTAGATTCCATATATATGTTTTAGCATACGGTATTTGTTTTTCACTTTCTGACTTACTTCACTCTGTATGACAGTCTCTAGGTCCATCCACCTCACTACAAATAACTCAATTTCGTTCCTTTTTATGGCTGAGTAATATTCCATTGTATATATGTGCCATATCTCCTTTATCCATTCATATGTTGATGGACACTTAGGTTGCTCCCATATCCTGGCTACTGTAAATAGAGCTTCAATGAACATTGTGGTATATGACTCTTTTTGAATTATGGTTTTCTCAGGGTATATGCCCAGGAGTAGGATTGCTGGGTCATATGGTAGTTCTATTTTTAGTTTTTTAAAGAACCTCCATACTGTTCTCCATAGTGGCTGTATCAATTTACATGCCCACCAAGAGTGCATGATGGTTCCCTTTTCTCCACACCCTCTCCAGTATTTATTGTTTGTAGATTTTTGATGATGGTCATTCTGACCGGTGTGAGAGGATATCGCATTGTAGTTTTGATTTGCATTTCTCTAATAATTAATGATGTTGAGCATTCTTTCATGTGTTTGTTGGCAATCTGTATATCTTCTTTGGAGAAATGTCTATTTAGGTCTTCTGTCCATTTTTGGATTGGCTTTGTTTTTTTGATATTGAGCTGCATGAGCTGCTTGTATATTTTAGAGATTAATCCTTTGTCAGTTGCTTCATTTACAAATATTTTCTCCCATTGTGGGGGTTGTCTTATCATCTTGTTTATGGTTTCTTTTGCTGTGCAAAAGCTTTTAAGGTTCAATAGGTCCCATTTGTTTATTTTCATTTTGATTTCAATTCTCTAGGAGGTAGGTCAAAAAAGATCTTGCTGGGATTTATGTCATAGAGTGTTCTGCCATTGTTTTCCTCTAAGAGTTTGATAGTGTCTGGCCTTATATTTAGGTCTTTAATGCATTTTGAGTTTATTTTTGTGTATGGTGTTAGGGAGTGTTCTAATTTCATTCCTTTACATGTAGCTGTGCAGTTTTCCCAGCACCACTTATTGAAGAGGCTGTCTTTTCTACACTGTATACACTTGCCTCCTTTGTCATAGATTAGTTGACCATAGGTGCATGGGTTTATCTCTAGGCTTTCTATCCTGTTCCATTGATCTATATTTCTGTTTTTGTACCAGTATCATACTGTCTTGATTACTGTAGTTTTGTAGTGTAGTCCGAGGTCCAGGATACTGATTCCTCCAGCTCCATTTTTCGTTCTCAAGATTGCTTTGGCTATTTGGGGTCTTTTGTGTTTCCATACAAATTGTGAAATTTTTTGTTCTAGTTCTGTGAAAAATGCCAGTGGTAGTTTGATAGGGATTGCATCAAATCTGTAGATTGCTTTGGGTAGTATAGTCATTTTTGCAGTGTTGATTCTTCCAATCCAAGAACATGGTATATCTCTCCATCTATTTGTATCATCTTTAATTTCTTTCATCATCTTATAATTTTCTGCATACAGGTCTTTTGTCTCTTTAGGTAGGTTTATTCCTAGGTATTTTATTCTTTTTGTTGCAATGGTAAATGGTAGTGCTTTCTTAATTTCACTTTCAGACTTTTCATCATTAGTGTATAGGAATGAAAGAGATTTCTGTTCATTAATTTTGTATCCGGCTACTTTACCAAATTCATTGATTAGCTCTAGTAGTTTTCTAGTAGCATCTTTAGGATTTTCTATGTAGAGTAGCATGTAATCTGCAAAGAGTGACAGCTTTACTTCTTCTTTTCCAATTTGGATTCCTTTTATTTCTTTTTCTTCTCTGATTGCTGTGGCTAAAACTTCCAAAACTATGTTGAATAATAGTGGTGAGAGTGGGCAACCTTGTCTTGTTCCTGATCTTAGTGGAAATGGTATCAGTTTTTCCTCATTGAGGACAATGTTGGCTGTGGGTTTTTCATATATGGCCCTTATTATGTTGAGGTAAGTTCCCTCTATGTCTACTTTCTGGAGGGTTTTTATGATAAATGGGTGTTGAATTTTGTCAAAAGCTTTCTCTGCATCTATTGAGATGATCATATGGTTTTTCTCCTTCAATTTGTTAATATGGTGTATCACCTTGATTGATTTGCGTATGTTGAAGAATCCTTGCATTCCTGGGATAAACCCCACTTGATCATGCTACATGATACTTTTAATGTGCTGCTGGATTCTCTTTGCTAGTACTTTGCTGAGGATTTTTGCATCTATGTTCATCAGGGATATTGGTCTGTAGTTTTCTTTTTTTTGTGGCATCTTTGGTTTTGGTATAAGGGTGATGTTGCCCTCGTAGAATGAGCTTGGGAGTGTTCCTTCCTCTGCCATATTTTTTTAAGAGTTTGAGAAGGATAGGTGTTAGCTTTTCTCAAAATGTTTGGTAGAATTTGCCTGTGAAGCCGTCTGGTCCTGGGCTTTTGTTTGTTGGAAGATTTTTAATCACAGTTTCAATTTCAGTGCTTGTGATTGGTCTCAGAAGGTTGTGCATTTCTAAGAAAATTTCTAAGAAATTGTCCATTTCTTAAAAGTTGTCCAATTTATTGGCATATAGTTGTTTGTAGTAATCTCTCATGATCCTTTGTATTTTTGCAGTGACACTTTTGCAGTGTCACTTGTTACTTCCCCTTTTTCATTTCTAATTCTATTGATTTGAGTCTTCTCCCTTTTTTTCTTGATGAGTCTGGCTAATGGTTTATCAATTTGTTTATCTTCTCAAAGAATCAGCTTTTAGTTTTATTGATCTTTGCTATCATTTCCTTCATTTCTTTTTCATTTATTTCTGATCTGATCTTTATGATTTCTTTCCTTCTGCTAACTTTGGGGTTTTTTTGTTCTTCTTTCTCTAATTGCTTTAGGTGTAAGTTAGGTTGTTTATTTGAGATGTTTCTTGTTTCTTAAGGTAGGATTGTATTGTTATAAACTTCCCTCTTAGAACGGCTTTTGCTGCATCCCATAGGTTTGGGGTCATCGTGTTTTCATTGTCATTTTTTTTTAGGTATTTTTTGATTTCCTCTTTGATCTCTTCTTCAGTGTTCTCTTGGTTATTAAGTAGTGTATTGGTTAGCTTCCATGTGTTTGTATTTCTTACAGATTTTTCCTGTAATTGATATCTAGTCTCATAGCTCTGTGGTCAGAAAAGATACTTGATATGATTTCAATTTTCTTAAATTTACCAAGGCTTGACTTGTGACCCAAAATATGATCTATCCTGGAGAATATTCCATGAGCACTTGAGAAGAATATGTATTTTGTTGTTTTTGGATGGAATATCCTATAAGTATCAATTAAGTCCATCTTGTTTAATGTATTATTTTAAGCTTGTGTTCCTTATTTATTTTCATTTTGGATGATCTGTCCATTGGTGAAAGTGTGGTGTTAAAGTCCCCTACTCTGATTTTGTTACTGTCGTTTTCCCCTTTTATGGCTGTTAGCCTTTTCCTTATGTATTGACATGTTCCTAAGTTGGGTGCATAAATATTTACAATTGTTATATCTTTTTATTAGATTGATCCCCTAATCATTATATAGTGTCCTTCTTTGTCTCTTGTAATACTGTTTGTTTTAAAGTCTCTTTTGCCTGATATGAGAATTGCTACTCCAGCTTTCTTTTGATTTCCATTTGCATGGAATATCCTTTTCCATCCCCTCACTTTCAAAATGTATGTGTCCCTATGTCTGAAGTGGGTCTCTTGTAGACAGCATGTATACAGTTCTTGTTTTTGTATCCATTCAGCCAGTCTATGGCTTTTGGTTGGAGCATTTAATCCATTTACATTTAAGGTAATTATCAATATGTATGTTCCTATAACCATTTTCTTAATTGTTTTGCATTTATTATTGTAGGTCTTTTCCTTCTGTTGTATTTCCTACCTAGAGAAGTTCCTTTAGCATTTGTTGTAAAGCTGGTTTGGTTGTGCTGAATTTTCTTAACATTTGCTTGTCTGAAAAGGTTTTAATTTCTTCGTCAAATCTGAATGAGATCCTTGCCAGATAGAGTAAGCTTGGTTGTAGGGTTTTCTCTTTTCTCATTTTAAATATGTCCTGCCACTGCCTTCTGGCTTGCAGAGTTTCTGCTGAAAGATCAGCTGTTAACCTTATGGGGATTCCCTTGTATGTTATTTGTTGTTTTTCCCTTTCTGCTTTTAATATTTTGTCATTGTATTTAATTTTTGATAGTTTGATTAATATGTGTCTTGGTGTTTTCTCCTTGGATTCATCCTGTATGGGACTCTCTGTGCTTCCTGGACTAGATTAACTATTTCCTTACCCATATTAGGGAAGTTTTCAACTATAATTTCTTCAAGCATTTTCTCAGTCCCTTTCTTTTTCTCTTCTTCTTTTGGGACCCCTATAATTCGAATGTTGGTGTGTTTAATATTGTCCCAGAGGTCTCTGATACTGTCCTCAATTCTTTTCATTCTTTTTTCTTTATTCTGCTCTGTGGTAGTTTTTTCCATTATTTTATCTTCCAGGTCACTTATCCATTCTTCTGCCTCAGTTATTCTGCTATTGATTCCTTCTAGAGAATTTTTAATTTCGTTTACTGTGTTTTTCATGATTGTTTGTTTGCTCTTTAGTTCTTCTAGGTCCTTTTTAAACGTTTGTGTTATTTTCTCCATACTATTTCCAAGATTTTAGATCATCTTTACTATCATTATTATGAATTCTTTTTCATATAGACTACCTATTTCCTCTTCATTTTTTAGGTCTGGTGGGTTTTAACCTTGCTCCTTCATCTGCTGTGTGTTTCTCTGTCTTCTCATTTTGCTTCTCTTACTGTGTTTGGGGTCTCCTTTTCATAGGCTGCAAGTTCATAGTTCCCATTGTTTTTGGTGTCTGCCCCCAGTGGCTAAGGTTTGTTCAGTTGGTTGTGTCAGCTTCCTGGTAGAGGTGACTAGTGCCTGTGTTCTGGTGGATGAGGCTGGATCTTGTCTTTCTGGTGGGCAGGTCCACGTCTGGTGGTGTGTTTTGGGGTGTCTGTCACCTTATTATGATTTTAGGCAGCCTCTCTTCTAATGGGTGGGGTTTTGTTCCTGTCTTGCTAGTTGTTTGGCAGAGGGTGTACAGCACTGTAGCTTGCTGGTCGTCGAGTGGAGCTGGGTCTTGGCATTGAGATGGAGATCTCTGGGAGATTTTCGCCTTTTGATATTACGTGGAGCTGGGAGGTCTCTGATGGACCAATGTCCTGAACTTGACTCTCCCACTTCAGAGGCAAGGCCCTGACACCTGGCTGGAGCTTCAAGAGCCTGTCATCCACATGGCTCAGAATACAAGGGAGTAAGAAAGAAAGGAAGGAAGAAAAAGGTAAAATAAAATGAGATAAAATTAAAAAGTTCTTAAAATAATAAACAAAAAATAATTATTAAAAAAATATTTAAAGTAATTTTAAAAAAAGAAAGAAAGAAGAGAACAACCAAAGCAAAAAACAAATCCACCAATGATAACAAGTGCTGAAAACTATACAAAAAGAACTCAAAAAAAAATAATAATAATGGACACAGAGAACCCTAGGACAAATGGTAAAAGCAACGTTATACAGAGAAAATCACACACAGTAGCCTACGCATACACCCTCACAAAAAGAGAAAAAGGGAAAAATATATATATATTGTTGCTCCCAAAGTCCACCTCCTCAATTTGGGATGTTTCATTTTCTATTCAGGTATTCCACAGATGCAGGGTACATCAAGTTGACTGTGGAGATTTAATCCGCTGCTCCTGAGGCTGCTGGGAGAGATTTCCCTTTTTCTTCTTTGTTCGCACAGCTCTTGGGATTCAGCTTTGGATTTGGCCCGCCTCTGTGTGTAGGTTGCCTGAGGGCGTCTGTTCTTTGCTCAGACAAAATGGAGTTAAAGGAGCAGGTAATTAGGGGGCTCTGGCTCACTCAGGCCGGGGACAGGGAGGGGCATGGATGCGGGGCGAGCCTGCAGCTGAAGAGGCCAACATGACGCAGCAGCCTGTGGCACACCATGCCTTCTCCCAGGAAAGCTGTTCCTGGATCACGGGACCCTGGCAGTGGCGGACTGCACAGGCTCCCGGGAGGGGAGGTGTGGATAGTGACCTGTGCTTGCACACAGGCTTCTTGGTGGTGGCAGCAGCAGCCTTAGCGTCTCATGCCCGTCTCTGGGGTCCGCGCTGATAGCCACAGCTCGCGCCCGTCTCTGGAGCTCCTTTAAGCAGCGCTCTTAATCCCCTCTCCTTGTGCACCAGGATACAAAGAGGCAAGAAAAAGTCTCTTGCCTCTTTGGCAGTTCCAGATCTTTTCCCGGACTCCCTCCCAGCTAGCTGTGGCTCACTCAGCCAACCCCAGTCCTCTCCCTGCGATCCGACCTCCGAAGCCCGAGCCTCAGCTCCCAGCCCCCGCCCGCCCCAGCGGGTGAGCAGACAAGCCTCTCGGGCTGGTGAGTGCTGCTCGGCACCGATCCTCTGTGCGGGAATCTCTTCGCTTTGCCCTCCGCACCTCTGTGGCTGTGCTCTCCTCCGTGGCTCTGAAGCTTCCCCCCTCTGCCACCCGCAGTCTCCGCCTGTGAAGGGGCTTCTAGTGTGTGGAAACCTTTCCTCCTTCACAGCTCCCTCCCACTGGTGCAGGTCCCGTCCCGATTCTTTTGTCTCTGTTTTTCCTTTTTTCTTTTGCCCTACCCAGGTACGTGGGGAGTTTTTTGCCTTTTGGGAAGTCTGAGGTCTTCTGCCAGCGTTCAGTAGGTGTTCTGTAGGAGTTGTTCCACATGTAGACGTATTTCTGATGTATTTGTGGGGAAGAGGGTGATCTCCACTTCTTACTCTTCCGCCATCTTGAAGCTCCTCCTATGGGTTTTTTTAAATATAGAAAACAATGCACAGGTTTTGTTTTCAATAATCTTTTTATTCAATTCTGCACGTTAAGCAACTATTTTATCTTTGAAATACCACTAATCATTTTGCCATAATTTGAAATTCTGTAGGAATTTCCAGGAATGCCCAAGTAGCCGAATATATATTTTTCCTTTTCTCCATTATAGTATATATGAATCCCATCTGTAAAATGTCATAAAAGTATTTCAGCATTGGTTCCAGTCCTTTGTCAACCATACTCATAATTATTTGCACTAGCTTGCTGTCACATGTTCAAAAGGAAAAAATCAGACAGAATAAGTGGTACATTACGAATCATGAGCATTTTTCATTATTATTTCCATCAATAAAATATAGGATTAAGTGGCTTCCTCATTTAGTTTCTAGGTACCACCTCATTTTGAAAAGCTACCTGGATCTCTTTTGGAGATTATAATTACAAGAAATTTAGACTGGAAAAGACAAATATGAGACTAAAATAAAATTGTGAAGGTAGTATTGATCAGTATGAGAAGCATATTAACAGGACACAGGAAGTAGTTACACTGAACACCTTCTCCATGCAGGAGCTTCATGGAAAGAGACATCATTATAGTTTTACCTATAGGCTTCCTTCCACCACTGCATTTTGTAAACTCATGCTCCTGCTCACCTCTGATGTGTTACTTGGTGTCATTTCTGCAATCCCACACTGCAGCAAACAGTACTCTGTTATTTGGCAACAGGAAATATTTCCTTTCTTCAATATGGGCATATTCACTTTTTGTCCTCTTTGCTCTGTGTTGTTCAATCAATCTCAATCACCCTGTGCAGTGTCCCCAATTCTGAAACCTTCTTTTCTTTTTTTTTATATTTTTTGGTTACACTGCACGGCTTGCCGGGATCTTCCCCAACCAGGGATTGAACCCAGGCCACCTCAGCAAAAGCCCGGAATCCTAACCACAAGCCACCAGGGAAGTCCAGAACCTTCTGATTAAAACGTTGTCCTTCACATCTCAATCACATATCATTTTTTTCCATAATACGTTTATTGACCGCTACCCAATCCCATCCATCTTAAGTGGGTTAAATGTCACTACATGGCATTTTCATGGTAAACATTAGTTGTCATAATTTTAGAATTCCTCAAATTTTATCAAACTTGTTTTTGTTTCTTTAACCCTCAAAATTGTAGGTTTGATGGAATTTTAGTTTTAGGGGTCTTTATATACCTAGTACCTAACATATAGACATGGCATAAGTTCTCAATAAGTATTAGCATGAATTGGTTACTTATAAAATTCCTCTCATTTTTCCTCTCAAAATGTTCACTTCTCAGATTTTCATATACAGTAAAGTGTCTTACAAGTAGAACTTCTGTTAAGTAGTTTCTAGATTATTTAGTCTTGAGTCTATTTACCCAATAAGATGATAGTAAAATATGGTTATGCTTATAATCTCTCAGATCTTAACAAGTTGATAGTTTTTGACAATGTAAAAATATTTAAAGATTATTTATATGTTAACTATACATACTCCTCATTTTCATGTTTTGTGTGGGTGCTACAACTTGGTAAGTATAATGTATAGTTTTAAAGCAATACACTAAGCTTATGAAAATGAGACAAACTTTAAGAAATTAATTCAAATAAGTTAAAAATATAGATTTTAGCAATGTTGTGTCCCTCAAGGATCTATGAGACTCAACAGTTTGTTAAAACAACACAACCTGCGATGATCAGAATGTACCAGGGTGAATTTAAAAATTAAACCTGAGGCAAATCAATAAGCAAACCCCTCTCAAAATTCAGGACCCATCAGGAGAATTTGCATTTCATAAAACCATAAGGTTTCAGGTTAGAGTAATTACTCAAGATGTTAGCAAGGTGTATTTATATGAGGTTTTATAACAGTAAAAAGATAAAATACTGCAGGAGAAAGAAACACTGACAAACACCCAACATGTGTGAGAGATATTTAAGCAGTTTCCAGGGTTTACTCTCAATTGCATAGCGTAAAGTTTGTCTCTAGATCATAAACCACCAATATCCATGTACAGTAACTTGATTTCAGGAAAGACCCAGTCTCACTCAAGGAGGTATTTTTTATAACCCTCTGGCTGCATGACCAAACTTCAATGCAGAAATCAAGTGACCAAAACAGAAATCAGGTGTAAACCATCATTATGGATATTTTCTATACAAACTGGATTGGCAAGGATACATTATTTCTGGAAGATATAGAAGAGAACCATATCCTCGACTTTCAAGTTTCTAAGGGCTACCCTCATTCCTTGACTTGTGTTCTCACATCCCTCCAACCTCTGTTTACATCATCACATCTTTTTCTCTTTCTCTGACCCTCTTGCCTCCATTTTATACAAACCCTTATAATTACATTGGGGCCATCCAGATAATACAGGATAATTTCTCCATCTAAAGGTCCTTAATTTAATAACATTTTCAAAATCCCATGTACAATGTAAGATAATATATTCACTGGTTCTAGAGATTAAGGGGTAGATATTTTAGGAATCTTCCACAGATTTTTTTTTAAATTTATGCATTGAGTGTGGACAGAGAGCTCAAATGCAAATTATATTTTCCATTTTTAAATTCCTACAGACTGGTGGGACCATAATTATCCTGTAAGTTTATTTATTGTACTTCTACTGCAGAGATCCCATCTTCCTTGACCTATGCGTACTTTTATCTGTATAGATACGTTTAATTGCTCATCTTGAAATAGTGTTCACAATCTGTCCCAACTTTCTCCTCTAGCATGGTGTTCACTTATTTGTTGAGTTTCTGTAATTTATTTCCTATCTGCCCAAACTTCTTGCCACCCTTTCCTTCCTCCTGAAATAGCATTGCCAATAAATCTTTTCCCGCAATAGTTCTCCCTTTTAAAGGTTAATTTAGCTTTTCCCAGGAATCCTAGACTATTGTCATTTATGTTTAAGTCTCTTTCACGCTCATTTGGAAAAGTTGATTTACCCACCAAATATGTATTTCATTGCCTGCTCATTGCTTAATTATGGTTTGAATCTAGCTTTTGACAGAAAAGGACTAAGTTCCCTAGGATGGTATCTTAAAGGTATTATTAGCCACTTATACACTTTAGATTGAGTATGCCAAAAAGTTTACCATAGGTGACATCTGTGAACATTGGGGCTATCAGTAGCATGTTTGTAAATCCCACAAATAAACTCTAAGCTAACTTCGGTTTAAACTGTCCAATTATAATTTACTTTGAAAATTTTCCTCAACTCACAAGAGCATGGTTCACAGGTGTCAGGGCTTATAATACTATGACAAGTCAGATGTAGAGCAGATGGACATAATGTCCATCATATCCTATACATTTCTCAACAGATCATCTGATGTTCTTGATTACACTAAGACGCATGTCTCTGACATGGAACAAGTCAACTTCATGCTTTCGAGAAGGAGACATGTGAACTGCCAACAAGAGTCTTCTGTAATAGTTATAACCTATAAAGCAGGAACCAAAAGACAAAGAGACTTTTATGATTATTCAAGTGTTCACCACCCACAAGGTGTTACAGTTCATTTTAATACATCATTTAGATGAATACAGATTGAATGCTCCTTATATCCAGCAGGATCCAACCTAGATCTTCATTTTCATATAGAATAATAGATTATATCAGACAAATAATTTCACTCTATAGACACTGTAAATGCACCTAATAGACAATATCATTTTTTGTTCTCAACCTCACAGGAGGCACCAAGACAAAGTAATATTTTCCACTTTGCATTAATTATTTATTGGCTCACTGTCAATCAACATTCAATTCTCTTTCTTGCCATTTGTCATTAATCTTCACCCATACCCTCACTTCTAGGGTATAATGGTCAAGCAAGCAAGAGGACTGACCTGTAGAGATGGCAGCAATATGAGTCTGCTCAGTGGTTTCCAACTGCCAGTCGTATGGAGAAATATTGGATAAATACATGAATATAGGACCAATTCATCCACTGGTGGAAAGGGGCAGATTAGACAAGTAAATATAAGGAACAATTATTCCACAAAAGGATAATTATTTCTCTAAGAATTTAAAGGAATAGTCATTGTGTCAAGTTTTCCTTCAGAAAATTCATAAAGTCAACACATTATCTGGCACTACAATTTGAGGCAGAAAGAAAAAAAAAGTAAAGTAAAATGCATGAAAGTTTCTGTGTCATCCCCCATTATCTCTTTCCTGTCTTCCCAACAGTATCTTAACCATTGATCCACAAATGATCTCTTACACACATATTCATTCAATCATGTGAACTGTCCCTTGAGTTTCTTATAAACTCTCAATTTTGCAAGCAGGTGTTTCAATCACCTGTTATAATTTAAAATTATCTAAGTTTTTTGCGTATGTGAGTTTAAGCGAATGATAAGTCCATTGTACATTTTAAAAAATAATAATTTCAACAAGTTTGAAAACTCCCAAAGGCAATCAACAACTTGAAAGTGACTCTTGAAAAATAGCTACTTTATGAGGTAAGAATGGCAAGTTTGTTGCCTTTTTGACGAGGGGTATGAAAGAGGAACTTAAAACTAACTGGGAAAATTTTAAAGTGAGAGATCTTTAGAAGAGCTAAGATAATAAATTCTTCACACATTCTGGGATGGAAAAGCCAAAAGCCCAGTGAAAATTGAAATCCTGAGAGACTTGAAAACTTGTTGGGGCTGTGAATGTATTCTTTAACCCACATACATCTTAATTGGCAGAAAACCTAATTGGCTTAAAGAGTCTGAGCAGTCTTTGAAAATCCTTGCCTGACCCCTGAACCATACCTGCGCAGGAGACATCACTATGGAGACAGTCTAGAAAGAAATCAACCAACAATTGTACACATGAGGGATGTAAATTTAAAAATTTGAGTCCAGACACATTAATTGGATAAGCAAATTAGAATTTGATTACTTTCAAAGAACAAAGCAGACTCTAAAGTCATTACAATCTTTTTTAAAGAAAGTGTCCAATCTTCAACAAAAAATTACTAGATATATAAAGCAATAAGAAAGTGTGACTCTTATTCTGAAAAGAAGCAGTCAATATAAACTAACTTTAATTAGGCCCAAATGCTGAATTTAGCAAACACTTCAGAGTTTCTGTTAGTATATTAAAGCTGAAAAATATAATATATTGAATTGAATGAAAAATACAATATTGATATATTTATTAGATTGGTCTAATAAAGATTTATGATGGCACAATAAAAAATACATTCTCCCCAGGAATATAAGATCCCCTGTTGCATAATAAGGTCTTAATAAAAGTATTTATTGAGTGGATGAATGATGAATAAAGGCCTAAGGAATTTTATTGGGGTGGTATTTACTTAGTAAGTGCACTGTTCTTACTTAGATTGTCTATGTATGTTGTATACGCATTCATGGAGTTGAGAGTGTAACTAATGGTACTTGAGCACCACCACCAAGAAACTCATTTGTCCTGTAATTTGTGTAGCAAGAAAAGAATGTTTTTGCTCAACCCTAATCTACTGTACTATTCTCTTTAAAGGCAACCAGTCTTTAATGACAAACAGTAGTATCAGTTTCATAGCTATGTTTCAAGATAATTCAATGCATGTACTTGCATCTAAAGTTAATTTCTTTCAGCTTTACTGTAGCAAATTTACATAAAATAAAGTTTATTCATGTAAATTTTCCATTTGATAAATTTTGGTAAATGTAAAAGAAGTATAACCACCACCACAATCTAGTTTTAGAACACTGCTACACCCTAGATGTTCTTTCATACTTTTGCATTCAATTAATCCTCAGATAATTGGTCCCAGGCAATGAATCACCAGATTTCTGTCAGTATAGTTTTGCCTCATATATTTTTATATAAACAAAATCATGCAATATGCAGCTTTTTGTGTCTGACTTCTTTCAGTTATTATCTATTTTTTTTAACAGTATTATGTTATTGTTTTATCAGTTGTCTGTTTCTTTTTCTATTTCTGGGTAGTATTCCATGGTATGGATACACCATATTTAATCTATTTATTAGTTCATTTAATAATCATAAGAATCATTTTAGTTGATTCTTTTGATGAGGAGCTCTTATGAATAAAGTTTCTATGAGTACTCATTTGTATGTCTTTGTATGAACATAGAGTTTTATTTCTCTTTGTTATACAGAGGAGTACAAATGCTTAGTCATCTAGTAATTGTACATTTAAATTAAAAAAGAAAAAACTTCCAAACTGTTTTCCAAAATCATTGTATCATTTTGCTACTGAATCAGCCAAGTGGAAAATCCAATATGGAAACTTATAAAGAAAATCACCTGTCTTCCTAAGGTAGTTCCTGATGGTTGATCAGATTTGTTCAGCTGGAAAACTGATGTGGGCGTTCTGGGTACAACTGAGTCATCTCTGAAGGTTCCCATTATTCTGGTGCTTGGAGTACTTTGATAGTGCCCTAAATTAAATGTTGCATGAATCAAATTTGGCAGATATGGTCTCATTCTATGTCTGAAGGTGTGCTGTATTCATAAGAAAGTTTCCAGAAACCAAGACACTGTAGAAATGAGGAGGTGAATATTAGGGGAGAGACAGATTATTTCCTCTTTTTCTTTCACATCACTGCATGTCTTCTGGTCAAGGGATATTGGCAGCTTTTTTCCAGACTATTTTCTAAGCATATTTGGTATAGCAAACAGCCTTGGAAGATAGAGATAAAGCTTCCCTCAGCTTCCTGACCAGGATAATAAAGATAATGTCTCTGTCCAGGGCAAATTTTGAGCAGGTTTTCCAGTAGCACATTATAAGATTAAAGATTAAGAAGTGCGGGGTTCCTCAGCTGTAACTCAAACCCACTGTGTATTTATCATCAATCTATGCCACTTTACATCATCCCCATGATACTTGGAGGTGAGGAAATAAATGCAACATGAAACTTAGGCTGCCTTCTGTGCTGTGAGTAAAAATGTGTTTGTCCCTGACCCAGGAGTCTATGTCTTCTGCCACCATATATAGACCTGTGGCACCTTAATTTACCAGCCTACAAGTAAAGTAAATTCTCAAACCCTTCCCAGTTCTTGACATCTTGATCTCATGGAGTTTACATTCCAGTATGGGGAGGGAGACACTAACACAGTAAAGAATTGGGTATTAGTCCTTCAGGTCATAGAGCATGATGCAAAAGAATAATGCATATAAAGAGGATAGAATGACGGTTGTGGATGCTGTTTTTTTTTTTTTTTTTTTTTTTTTTGTGGATGCTGTTTTATATGCGGTGATCCAACATTGAATAGAGACTTAAAGGAAATAGGAGTGTGAATTATCAAAATATTCCAAACAGATGGCTGCTTCTTTATGTAAATCCTCAAAATACTTTAGTTGGAAATATTTTGTACTGTTTGAATTTGGTTAATAAGATGCATGTATTAGCTTTCTCAAAAAAAAAAAAAAAAAAAAAAAACTAAAATTAAACTTAGTGGAAAAAAGATAAAACAGGCTGAAAAAGGCAATCTGAAAAGACCTAATGAAGGTACAGCTAAGAAATACCCATTCTAGTTAGATAACTGCTTAGAGAAACCTAAGCAAGTAAATAGTAAAATTGATTTTGCCATTGTTAAAAATAAAATAATTTTCTTAGGCTTTTTGCAGGTCTTAATTTATATCCCCATATTTCAATTTATATTTAGTTGATAAATCTGTGTCTTCAAAATGATGCAGATTAAAATGTATAGTTTTAGTTTGAGTATATAATGTTGCTAAACCCATACAAGACAAATGTTCCTCCTCCTTATTCTCATTAGGTAAAATTGCACATTTTGAAATAAAACACAGTGAGAATATTTTTTTCTCTGTTTTGTGGGGGAAAATAAAAGGGTGAATAGATGTACAAAACCTCTGATCCCAGAGGCATAGAAGCAGTTGGATTACAGGTGTAAATTTCAATACTTTACCAGGATTCTGATACACATAAGGTATTGCAAGATATTATTACTGTGTTTAACAAGTCAGTTTTCATAGGGTTAATGACATTTTGTAACATATATGTTATTTGTCATGACTGTTTTTTGTTTTGTTTTGGTTTAAAGAAGTAAATGTACAGGATGTTTTATAGTCTTAGTTATGTTTACAGTAATGAAAGGGAAAAACCTACAACAAAGATTACTCTACCCAGCAAGGATCTCATTCAGATTTGATGGAGAAATTACAACCTTTACAGACAAGCAAAAGCTAAGAGAATTCAGCACCACCAAACCAGCTTTACAAAAAATGCTAAAGGAACTTCTCTAGGCAGGAAACACAAGAGAAGGAAAAGACCTACAATAACAATGCCAAAACAATTAAGAAAATGGTAATAGGAACATACATATCGATAACTACTTTAAATATAAATGGATTAAATGCTCCAACCAAAAGACATACTGGCTGAATGGATATAAAAACAAAACCCGTATATATGCTGTCTGCAAGAGACCCAATTCAGACCTAAGGACACATACAGACTGAAACTGAGGAGATGGAAAAAGATATTCCATAAAAATGGAAATCAAAAGAATGCTGGAGTAGCAATTTTCATATCAGAAAAAACAGACTTTAAAATAAAGACTATTACAAGAGACAAAGAAGGGCACAACATAATGATCAAGAGATCAACCCAAGAAGAAGATATAACAATTGTAAATATTTATGCACCCAACATAGGAGCAACTCAATACATAAGGTAAATGCTAACAGCCATAAAAGAGGAAATTGACAGTAACACAATCATAGTAGGGGACTTTAACACCCCACTTTCACCAATGGACAGATCATCCAAAATGAAAATAAATAAAGAAACACAAGCTTTAAATAATATATTAAACAAGATGGACTTAATTGGTATTTATAGGACATTCCATCCAAAAACAACAGAATAAACTTTCTTCTCAAGTGCTCCTGGAACATTCTCCAGGATAGATCATATCTTTTGTCACAAATCAAGCCTGGTAAATTTAAGAAAATTGAAATCATATTAAGATTCTTTAACACCTTTTCATACTCACAATACATTTATTCACTAATTTTACATTCCTTTTAGTAAAAATTTGCAAATGTATTGACTTAAGTTATTTTCCACTGCAAAGCTTTTAGATATTTAAAATTATTCTTGTTTAGGTTCTTAAAATTGAAGACCATTTTTCATGTAAAATATGAGATGATAAGAATATAATGAGAATTTGCAGAAATAAGCAATTTTTATTTAAGAAGAAATGCTTTATGACTTGCATTGAATCTATTACCCTAAAATATATAATTTTGGCTGAAATGAACATGGATAAAGAAAGAGAAATCTCATTCACTGTGGGCCATTTACATATTCAATCCTGGGACATCTTCATGATACAAAAATCTGTTTAAATTTATTTTGCTTTTTAAGGATGTCCTTTTATAGATGCTACAGAATTTGGAAGTTTTAATATTTTGGTAGAACACATAGACCTCTTTCCTCTAACACACACACACACACACACACACATTTAAATTCTTTAACAAAATTAACAAAAATGACTAACTGGTATTTTATCAATGCATAGTAACAGAGTTTAAGTGCTTATGATGTCACCTAGCTGATTCAGCTGGAAAAAGGCAGGCGTTGATATATTGGTATGTTTTCTGCCCCATACTGGTGAGGAAGCAGGCTACTCAGGGCAATTTGATGGAAAAGGAAATGAGCAAATTGAAAGCTCTTGCCAAGACTCTCTGATCTGTGGAGCTGACGTGCTTTAGTTCTTCGTATACTTTCCTCTCTACTCTCTGTACATCCAGTGATGGCCGAACATCTTTTGTATCTTGGGATATTTTTGCATTTTTATTAAATTTTTGGATCTATCAACCTCACTCTGTTCTCTGTGGTAAATGCCTACTCTCGGTTTTTGTATTCATAAAAGCATGTCATTCTCAATATCTAATGGAGCTAGATGCCTAATTGTAAGTCATGTTGGAGCGCTAGTAGGCCCGAAAGAGACAGTCTGATCCCAGAACTCTCTGTATCTGGCTCCTCTTCAGGGTCATTAACTAGAGAAAATAGTAAACGGAAAAGAATTCCATAGAAACACAGAGATAATGCAAAATTCATGAACTATACTCTAGATAAAAGGAGAATAGCTTTAGTGTGTTGAGCTCCAAGAATTAAAAGCAATACAGGAGAACCACTAGAAGGGAGAAAATCAAATTGGTGTTTTTGTGAAGAGAGCAACAAGATGAAAAGTTTGTGTTATATCCTGAAGGTTATTCCAGTTTCTGTATGATGACATTCTGTACGATATAAGAATGAAGTGTTTCGCAAATGCTTTATGGTCTTTTTACTGCTCACTATGTGTTGTTTAGATTATTGAGTAAAACTAAGCATTTGTTTTAAATTTCTGACAAGGGAAAACAACTAACAAGCATAAAGTTGTGTGAATTTGGGAAAGCAGGGGAAGTTTAGATTGCATAAAAAAGATGAATATACATATATCTAGGAACATGCACTGAAGTATACTGAAACAAATACTGTTTATTCAAAATTCCAAAGTTGTAATTTATTATACATTGCCTAATTCTACAAAGACACAAATAATTACTTTGTAGTTCTACAAAGACACAAATAGATGGTGGTGGTGTGTGATTAATCAAATCTTAAATCTGAGGAAGTAATCAAAACTCTGTGTATGTGTGTGTATATATACATCTATATACCCACATTGCTCTGCAAGCAGAGTGCTGACATGACCTTGCCACAGTGCTAGAAGTATGACCAAGTGACAGTGAGAAGAAATAATATATTCCTTAATAATTTTATCAATGTTAATTTTGGTGATTGAGAATAAATGAGGAGACTTATGATAGGATTAGGTGAATTAGGGTTCAGATATATCTGAAATGTAATTGACTTTATAGAATGAGAAAGTGTCCAATTACCTAAGCTATGGCTCCATTCTATCTTTTGTTTCCTCATCCTGTTGGTTCTTTATTCCACAACACCTGCCAATCAAACTTCCTCCACTTCACTCTCACTACCAAGTTCAAAAAATAGCTTCTTGTGTTTTTTCCTCTTAATTTCATAGAAATAATGGAATTTTGTTGTTACTAGCCACAGAAAACTGCAATAATCCTTTTGGTTGAATAAATCCTTCACTTTGATATGTTGAACTATCCTCAAATAACCCAATAGATTCATGTTATCTGTTTCTTGCCAGGACCAATATAGAGCAATGGACTGTGATATCATACCACCATGGAGAACTAAGCAATTTGGTCAATTGGGATAATATGTAAATTTTAAGGAAAGTGAAATTTTGGGGGGAAATGATTCTGAGAGAAAATATAAAATAAATTACAGAATGAAATATTTATAAAAACCCTAATTTCTGTGAAAAATATTTTGGCTTTTTTTTTTTTTTTTTTGTATTAGAAAGTGCCAAGACAAACATGGCACTCTAGAAGTACAGCATTCATTTGGGAAGATAATGTTATCCTTTTTTGTTTCCATGACTACCTGTTTAATAGAGTGGGAGTCTCTTCAAATATGATATTTCCCCTCTACTTCAATGATAATCCTACATTTTATAACCACCGCCCTCTTAATCTTATAGGTACCACTTTTAGAACAAAATCAGGGGTGCACATATATTTTACTCTTTACTTTTTCTATATTTACCTAGAAAATTGAAATAAATATTTTGGCTACAATCAATATAGTGAAAAGGTATGGTTTAAATTCTGCCTTTCAATTCATTTCAGAAATTGCCCAAAGACTTTTTATAGATATGTCACCAAATTGATTAGCCAAATGACCAAAAAGAATATAAAAGGGTGCTGAATGCCAGAAAGAAAATGTAAATTAAAACGGCAATGTGATACCAATACACACTTACCAGAATCACTAAAAATAGCCAAAAAATATCAAGTGCAGGATAACATATGGAGTTCATTTATTTCCATTCTCATCTCCTCCTATTCCTATTTTCTAACGAAGCCTAATGAATAAAGAGTTTGTTTGTTTGTTTGCTTTAACCTTCACTGTAATGACAGTGTCAAGAGCACACTGAAGTTACAGAGGACACTCAACCATCTCCTAAATGACTAATAACCCCATTTGTTTAGGACATCAGTTCATTTCTCATGCAAACACAGACACACACACAGACAGACACACACACACACACCACACACACAAGGAGACACTTCTGCAAATCTTGTTGTTCTGGGTGTCAGTTTATTTAATTGTAAGTAATTGTAAGTAAAGTAAGAGAGTAGTTATAAGATATGTGGAAACTCTCTGTAATACCCTAGAGCTGACAGAGATCAACTTACCCTATAGCAGGGAACCTCACTTGTTTGGTCAGGCCTAAGATGATCCGGAGTTGCTGGACAAACAGTGAGCCACCTGCATAGTATGGGTGGTAGAGATGGCAACCAGCCACCAGTCGTGTGCTGTGGGCATGCAGTGATAGTCTAGGGCAGGGCAGAAGACATTCAGAGCAGGGGATTGTACAGGAGCTGGAGAAATGGAAGCTCTAAATACGATTCCCCAAGCCACCAGCAACTGCTTGTGGGCTCTATGGGGCTCTGTAGAACCCTCAGGCTGGTCAGGGGCTCTAGTCTCAGAATGATGAGGGCTGTGAAACGGCTATTTCTGCAAGGTCACAGGGACCAGATATAGTCTAATCTGGGCAGGCTCCACCTGATGCCATCACACCCACATGGCAGGACCGTCTCACCCCCAAAATGAGAGGGTGTAATATCCCTCCTTTGGTTTCTCCTGAGAATGTTTAACACCCTGCTTATGTTAAAGGATTAATACTTAAAGGAATTTCTTTGTTTATCACAGAGCATATATGAAGGGTACACTAAGAGCTGAGGGGCAGTTAATTGATAAATGACACTGGAGGCCATCCAGAATTCTCACTTCCTTATCTGTTTCACCTAGTGGGAAACATGAGACCATAATTGTTGCAAAAATAGAGTGAAGAGATAGGTATTAGTATTCTAGGGTTGCCATAGCAAAGAACCACAGACTGGGTGGTGTAGACAGGGAAAATATATTTTCTCAATTCTGGAGGCTAGAAGTCTAAGATAAGGTATTCTTTGCATATAGATGGCAATGTTCTCTCTGTGTCTTCATATGGTTTTTCCCTCTATGAGTATTTGTGTCCTAATCTCTTTTTATAAGGATACAAGTTTTATTGGATTAGGGTCCATGCATA
The DNA here is from genome assembly GCF_965194805.1 of Balaenoptera borealis. NCBI lineage: Eukaryota > Metazoa > Chordata > Mammalia > Artiodactyla > Balaenopteridae > Balaenoptera > Balaenoptera borealis. Next base: position 20,551,360 of record NC_138862.1, on the reverse strand, counting down.
TCATCTCATTTTACATTAATTAGTTGTTTAAAGATTCTATCTCCAAATACAAATACATACTGAGGTACCAGGGGTTAGAGTTTCACACAGAAATTTTGAGGAGACACAACTGAGACCATAACAGAACAGTAACTGTTTCTGTAATGACAGACAATTCTTCTGTAATAATCTATTTAAGATGGATCAACTAATTCAGTCGCCAACTCTCTTACTCTGACATTATCTTTCAAGGTATTGGAATTTCCATTCCTAACTTCAATCCTGCCATCATGGTGGAAAATGTCTTAATAATAGTCATACTTTCACTGAGATAGTATTCCATTATATTTAAGCCATCTTCTTTTTTTTTTTAACATCTTTATTGGAGTATAGTTGCTTTACAATGCTGTGTTAGTTTCTGCTGTATAACAAAGTGAATCAGCTATATGTATACATAAATCCCCATATCCCCTCCGTCTTGCGTATCCCTCCCACCCTCCCTATCCCACCCCTCTAGATGGTCACAAAAGCACCGAGCTGATCTCCCTGTGCTATGCAGCTGCTTCCCACTAGCTATCTATTTTACATTTGGTAGCATATATATGTCAATGCTAATCTCTCACTTCCTCCCAGTTTACCCTTCCCCCTCCCCGTGACCTCAAGTCCATTCTCTACGTCTTCATCTTTATTCCTGTCCTGCTCCTAGGTTCATCAGAACCATTTTTTTTTTTTTTTTTAGATTCCATATATATGTGTTAGCATACGGTATTTGTTTCTCTCTTTCTGACTTACTTCACTCTGCATGACAGAATCTAGGTCCATCCACCTCACTACAAATACTTCAATTTCGTTTCTTTTAATGGCTGACAAATGTTCCATTGTATATATGTGCCATATCTTCTTTATCCATTCATCTGTTGATGGACACTTAGGTTGCTTCCGTGTCCTCGCTACTGTAAATAGTGCTGCAATGAACATTGTGGTACATGACTCTTTTCAAATTATGGTTTTCTCAGCGTATATGCCAAGGAGTGGGATTGCTGGGTCATAGGTAGTTCTATTTTTAGTTTTTTAAGGAACCTCCATATTGTTATCCATAGTGGGCTTATTAATTTGCACTACCACCAACAGTGCAAGAGGGTTCCCTTTTCTCCACACCCTCTCTAGCATTTATTGTTTGTAGATTTTTTGATCATGGCCATTCTGAGTGGTGTGACATGATGCCTCATTGCAGTTTTGATTAGCATTTCTCTAATGATTAGTGATGTTGAGCATATTTTCATGTGTTTGTTGGCAATCAGTGTATCTTCTTTGGAGAAATGTCTATTTAAGTCTTCTGCCCATTTTTGGATTGGGTTGTTTGTTTTTTTGATATTGAGCTGCATGAGCTGTTTGTAAATTTTGGAGATTAATCCTTTGTCAGTTACTTTGTCTTCAAATATTTTCTCCCCTTCTGAGGGTTGTCTTTTCATCTTGTTTATGGTTTCCTTTGCTGTGCAAAAGCTTTTAAGTTTCATTAGGTTCCATTTGTTTATTTTTGCTTTTATTTCCATTTCTCTAGGAGGTGGGTGAAAAAGGATCTTGCTGTGATTTATGTCAAAGAGTGTTCTTCCTAAGTTTTCCTCTTAGAGTTTTATGGTGTCTGGCCTTATATTTAGGTCTTTAATCCATTTTGGGTTTACTTTTGTGTATGGTGTTAGGAAATGTTCTAATATCATTCTTTTACAAGTAGCTGTCCAGTTTCCCAGCTCCACTTATTAAAGAGGCTGTCTTTTCTCCATTGTATATTCTTGCCTCCTTTATCAAAAATAAGGTGACCATATGTGCATGGGTTTATCTCTGGGCTTTCTATCCTGTTCTATTGAGCTATGGTTCTGTTTCTGTGCCAGACCATACTGTCTTGATTACTGTAGCTTTGCAGTATAGTCTGAAGTCCGGGAGCCTGATTCCTCCAGCTCCGTTTTTCTTTCTCAAGATTGCTTTGGCTATTCGAGGTCTTTTGTGTTTCCATACAGATTGTGAAATTTTTTGTTCTAGTTCTGTGAAAAATGCCAGTGGTAGTTTGATAGGGATTGCATTGAATCTGTAGATTGCTTTAGGTAGTAGAGTCATTTTCACAATGTTGATTCTTCCAATCCAAGAACATGGTATATCTCTCCATCTCTTTGTATCATGTTTAATTTCTTTCATCGGTGTCTTAGAGTTTTCTGCATACAGGTCTTTTGTCTCCTTAGGTAGGTTTATTCCAAGTATTTTATTCTTTTTGTTGCAGTGGTAAATGGGAGTGTTTCCTTAATTTCTCTATCAGATTTTTCTTCGTTAGTGTACAGGAATGCAGGAGATTTCTGTGCATTAATTTTGTATCCTGCTCCTTTACCAAATTCATTGATTGGCTCTAGTAGTTTTCTGGTAGCATCTTTAGGATTCTCTATGTATAGTATCATGTCATCTGCAAACAGTGAAAGCTTTACTTCTTCTTTTCCAATTTGGATTCCTTTTATTTCTTTTTCTTCTCTGATTGCTGTGGCTAAAACTTCCAAAACTATGTTGAATAATAGTGGTGAGAGTGGGTAACCTTCTCTTGTTCCCAATCTTAGAGGAAATGGTTTCAGTTTTTCACAATTGAGGACAATGTTGGCTGTGGGTTTGTCATATATGGCCTTTATTATGTTGAGGTAACTTCCCTCTATGCCAATTTTCTGGAGAATTTTTATCATAAATGGGTGTTGAATTTTGTCGAAAGCTTTTTCTGCATCTACTGAGATTATCATATGGTTTTTATCCTTCAATTTGTTAATATGGTGTATTATATTGATTGATTTGTGTATATTGAAGAATCCTTGCATTCCTGGGATAAACCCCACTTGATCATGGTGTGTGATCCTTTTATATTGTTGGATTCTGTTGGCTAGTATTTTGTTGAGTATTTTTGCATCTATGTTCATCAGTGATGTTGGCCTGCAGTTTTTTTATTTTTGTGACATCCTGGTCTGGTTTTGGTATCAAGGTGATGATGGTTTAATAGAATGAGTTTGGGAGTGTTCCTCCCTTTTCTATACTTTGAAAGAGTTTGAAAAGGATAGGTGTTAGCTCTTCTCTAAATGTTTGATAGAATTCACCTGGGAAGCCATCTGGTCTGGGGCTTTTGTTTGTTGGAAGATTTTTAATCACAGTTTCAATTTCAGTGCTTGTGATTGTTCTGTTCATATTTTCTATTTCTTCCTGGTTCAGTCTCAGAACGTTGTGCTTTTCTAAGAATTTGTCCATTTCTTCCTGGCTGTCCACTTTATTGGCATATAGTTGCTTGTAGTAATCTCTCATGATCGTTTGTATTTCTGCAGTGTCAGTTGTTACTTCTCCTTTTTCATTTCCAATTCTGTTGATCTGAGTCTCTCCTTTTCTTTCTTGATGAGTGTGGCTAATGGTTTATCAGTTTTGTTTATCTTCTCAAAGAACCAGCTTTTAGTTTTATTGATGTTTGCTATAGTTTCCTTCATTTCTTTTTCATTTATTTCTGATCTGATCTTTATGATTTCATTCCTTCTGCTAACTGTGGGTTTTTTGTTGTTGTTGTTGTTCTTCTTCTTTCTCTGATTGCTATAGATGTAAGTTTAGGGTTTTTATTTGAGATTTTTCTTGTTTCTTGAGGTAGGAATGGATTGCTATAAACTTCCCTCTTAGAACTGCTTTTGCTGCATCCCATAGGTTTTGGGTCATCGTGTTTTCATTTTCATTTGTATCTAGGTAGTTTTTGATTTCCTCTTTGATTTCTTAGTGACCTCTTATTATTTAGTAGTGTATTGTTTAGCCTCCACGTGTTTGTATTGTTTACAGTATTTTTCCTGTAATTGATATCTAGTCTCATAGCTCTGTGGTCAGAAAAGATACTTGATATGATTTCAATTTTCTTAAATTTACCAAGGCTTGATTTGTGACCCAAGATATGATCTATCCTGGAGAATGTTCCATGAGCACTTGAGAAGAAAGTGTATTCTGTTGTTTTTGGATGGAATGTCCTGTAAATATCAATTAAGTCCATCTTCTCTAATGTGTCATTTAAAGCTTGTGTCTCTTTATTTATTTTCATTTTGGATGATCTGTCCATTCGTGAAAGTGTGGTATTAAAGTCTGCTATTACTACTGTGTTACTGTCAATCTCCCCTTTTATGGCTGTTAGCATTTGCCTTATGTATTGAGTTGCTCCTATGTTGGGTGCATAAATATTTACAATTGTTATATCTTCCTCTTGGATTGATCCCTTGATCATTATGTAGTGTCCTTCTTTGTCTCTTGTAATAGTCTTTATTTTAAAGTCTATTTTGTCTGATATGAAAATTGCTAGTCCAGCATTCTTTTGATTTCCATTTGCATGGAAGATCTTTTTCCATCCCCTCATTTTCAGTCTGTATGTGTCCCTAGGTCTTTAGTGAGTCTCTTGTAGACAGCATATATACAGGTCTTTTATTGTATCTGTTCAGCCAGTCTATGTCTTTTGATTGGAGCATTAATCCATTTAAATTTAAGGTAATTATTGATATGTATGGTCCTATTACCATTTTCTAAATTGTTTTGGATTTTGTTTTGTAGGTCGTTTCTTTCTTTTGTGTTTCCTGACTAGAGAAGTTCCTTTAGCATTTGTTGTAAAGCTGGTTTGGTGGTGCTGAATTTCCTAGCTTTTGCTTGTCTGTAAATGTTGTAATTTCTCCATTGAATCTGAATGAGATCCTTGCTGGGTAGAGTAATCTTAGCTGTAGGTTTTTCTCTTTCATCACTTTAAATATGTCCTGCCACTCCCTTCTGGCTTGCAGAATTTCTGCTGAATGATTAGCTGTTAACCTTATGGGGATTCTCTTGTATGTTATTTGTTGCTTTCCCCTTGTTTGTTTTAATATTTTTTTCTTTGTATTTAATTCTTGTCAGTTTGATTAACATGTGTTTTGGCATGTTTGTCCTGGGATTTATCCTGTATTGGACTCTCTGCACTTCCTGTACTTGATTGACTATTTCCTTTCCCATATTAGGGAAATTTTCAACTATAATCTCTTCATATATTTTTCTCAGACAATTTCTTTTTATCTTCTTCTTCTGGGACCCCTATAATTTGAATGTTGGTGCGTTTAATGTTGTCCCAGAGGTCTCTGAAACTGTCCTCATTTCTTTTCATTCTTTATTCTGCTCTGTGGTAGTTATTTCCACTATTTTATATTTCAGGTCACTTTTCCGTTCTTCTGACTCAGTTATTCTGCTCTTGATTCCTTCTAGAGAATTTTTAATTTCATTTATTGTGTTGTTCATCATTGTTTGTTTGCTCTTTAGTTCTTCTAGATCCTTGTTAAACATTTCTTGTATTTGCTCTATTCTATTTCCAAGATTTTAGATCATCTTTACTATCATTACTCTGAATGCTTTTTCAGGTAGACTGAAAAGACTATTTCCTCCTCATTTGTTTGGTCTGGTGGGTTTTTACCTTGCTCCTTCATCTGCTGCATATATCTCTGTCTTCTCATTTTGTGTAATTCTTGTCTTTTGGGTCTCCTGTTTGCAACCTGCAGGTTCATAGTTCCCATTGTTTTTGGTTTCTGCCCCCAGTTGGTGAGGTTGATTCAGTGACTTGTGTAGGCTTCCCAGTGGAGGGGACTGGTACCTGTGTTCTGGTGGGTGGCGCTAAGTCTTGTCTCTCTGCGGGGCTGGGCTGTGTCCAGTAGTGTGTTTTGGGGTGTCTGTGAACTTAGGCATACTCTCTGCTAATGGGTGGGGTTGTGTTCCTCTCTTACTAGTTGTTTGGCATGGGACGTCCAGCACTGGATCTTGCTGGCCCTTGGGTGGAGCTGGATCTTAGCATTGAGATGGAGATCTGTGGGAGAGCTCTTGCTGATTGATATTACATGGGGCCAGGAGGTCTCTGGTGGTCCAATGTTCTGATCTCAGTTCTCCCACCTCAGAGGCTCAGGCCGGACACCAGCCTGGAGCACCAAGAGCCTGTCACAGGCCTGGGTTTAAAACTGGGGCCATACAACTTCCACACAATGTCATACAACCTCCATTTCCACTTACAATGTACTTTATTTGGTTTAATTTGCTTTATCACCTCATAAGCCTGAGTAGCACCTTGGAATTTAAAGATGTGCTAACTTTTTTCCAGACTTTGTATTTATTCTGGTTATTTAAATTTCTACGTTATGTTCAGTTTATTTATTTATTTATGGCCATGACGCACAGCTTGCAGGATCTTAGTTCCCCAATCAGGGATCTAACATGGGCTCATGGCAGCGAAAGCACTCAGTCTTAATCACTGGATCACCAGGGAATTCTCTGTTCAGTTTATTTTTCTTAGTTTTTAAAAAAATTTAGTCATCATGCCATGGTAAAAATTACATTTAGAATCAGCCCAGAACCTGCTTTTCAGTAATTTTCCTCTCATGTAATTTTAGAGAATGCATAGGACCTTGTCTTGTGATGCAAATTTTGTGCTAGATCAAATCATGTTCCTGCTGCACAGAAGAGCTGCTGATGTCCTGCCTAAACCTGGCTGAATCTTCTTCATGTAGATTTAAGGATATGTATCTTTGTATATATAATTATATATGTATCTTTGTATATGTGTGTGTGCCTAAATTGTGTATTTAAAATATGAATATTTTACATACATTTTATAAGTGTGTGTGTTTTTCATATGGGTTGTCACAGGTGGAATTTATTGTTGATTTTTCATTCTCACATACAACAGATAATGAGTCAATGCTTTAAAATTTATGGAAGAGAAATGATATAAATATGTTCCGTTTTTTAACTTCAGAGGATACTAAGAGATATTATGTTTGGATGATGCCATACATTATTAAACCAAACTTGTTGTTTTGCTACCTAATCTTTTCCTTCTTTCTTTCCATGCCTCCATTTATTTTGAAGAATGAGTGAAGAAAGCTGCCGTTCAGGCAGACAGTTCAATTTATAAACTCTCAGGGAAAATTTCCTCTCAATTGTGTGAATAAGATCACAAAATGAGATTCACTATAAGCTTTATATTTATAATAATCTTAAATGGAACAGATGGAAGTTCATTTCTGTTACTTTATGTTGGGCATGTAGAATCATTTAATTTTTGTATCAGTCTTCCTATTTAAGGTAGAATGTGCTAAATTATTGATATAATTTGCCTAGTTTATTTCTTTAAGTCCTCTCTTTACAATTATAAATCTGGTGTTTGAAATATTAAGCATATTTCATAATTTAAAAAATCTATTATGCTCATATATTTTCTATTCAATTTTATATGTAAAACTCAAATTCATTACCCATTGAGATAAACAACAAAATGCATTAGATTCTTCCAACCTATCATAAGTAATCATAAATGTAATCATAATGAGTCCTAAAAAAGATTGCCTGTATTAGTTCACTAATACAAATAATAAAATGAGAATCTAGATATTCCATAAAGTGTATTCTTTTGGGTATATTTTAACTTTTCCAAAGCTATAATTTACACTATTTATATGTACAGTCGACCTTTATTTAGATGTTGCAAGAGATAAATGTCAAGCAAAAGTGCTGTTGAAAGTAATCAAAACATCAATTTATTGCAATATTGGGTAAATTAAGTCACTTAAAGTGTTCCCAAAGGAGAATAGGAGCAGGGTCAGTGAACTGTAGGAAGTATGCAGAATGGGAGAGCCTTTTCCCCCCCAGGACCCAGTTATGGCTAGCCTTGTCATATCAAGAATGGATATAGCTCTAAAATTAGGAGAAACTTCAGGTCTTTATAAACATGACTGAGAAATAGGATATTCTGTTTATGTTTCTTTCCAAGTATATCCAGCTTCCAATTGCTTCAGGCCACATGCATTGCTACCATCTGAATCTGAGCCACATCCATTGTCACTGGTATTATTGCAAAAGCCTCTCAGATTTTCCTGTCTCTTCACTTGCTCCCCTGTATGTTATTCTCATTACATAATCAGACAGATCCTTTTAAAATGAAGGTCTAATCATGTCAATGCTGGGTTAAAAATTGTAAAATACTTCCTCATTTACTCAAAGAAAAGACAGTCCTTATAGAGACCCACACTGTGATTCAGCCACCACTGACTCCCTCAAGGAACTTATCTCCTTATAGATTTTCCTTTCACAGTGCACTACACCCACGCTGGTCCCCTCTGGGTCTTTCAGTGACCCAAACAACATCCCCACCTTATAGCATTTGCACTGGCTCTTCCCATGGTTAACTCACATATCCTAGAAATCTGCTCAAATGTTGCCTTCACAATGAGGTCTATTTCTTTGAACTCCAATTATAATCACTAAAGTTCCCGTTTCTAACTTGCCTCTGCATTGCCCTTTCCCAACTCTGTTTTACTTACATGAATAATCTTTAATGCTTGATATACTAGATAACATATTCTTATATTTCATGTTTATTTTGTGTTGTATCCAGCTAGAATAAAACTCTGTCAGGGGCTTCCCTGGTGGCGCAGTGGTTGAGAATCTGCCTGCCAATGCGGGGGACACGGGTTCGAGCCCTGGTCTGGGAAGATGCCACATGCCGCGGAGCAACTAAGCCCGTGAGCCACAGCTACTGAGCCTGCGCATCTGGAGCCTGTGCTCCGCAACGGGAGAGGCCGCGACAGTGAGAGGCCCGCGCACCGCGATGAAGAGTGGCCCCCGCTTGCCGCAACTAGAGAGAGCCCTCGCACAGAAACGAAGACCCAACACAGCCAAAAATAAATAAATAAATTTATATAAAAAAACAAAAAAACAAAAACTCTGTCGGGGCAAAGACCCCTCTCATTTTTATTCATTGATCGGTCCCAAGTGCCTCAAAGAGTTTCTGGCATATAGTACGTGTATACCTCAAAATTATTGTATGTGGAAGAAATATTATAGAAAATACTTTTAAAACATGCTTTGAGGAAGTAATCTATATATATATTTTTTTGCTTTTAAAATAATTTAACTAGTACTGTATACAGATACAAAACTCTAATATGGAGGCCATTTGATATAGAAGCAGTTTAACACAGAAGTTATTTAATATACAGAAACGTTACAAAGTTGTTAGTTTTGTGTAAAAAGGAAAAGGGAGGAGGTTTTTTGTTTTTTGTTTTTGAGAAGAAAGGAGGAACAAAAGGAATACCGTGTTTATCCCAGCAATTAAAGCAGCTGATACCTCCAGGGTGGAAGACTCAAGCCTACACTAGCTGCTGCATTTTGTATAGAGATGCAGAAGAGTTTCTATGTCACCTGAAGCTGGAATTGCCAAAATGGTGTGTTTGCTGGGCTGCTAGATTCCAGAATTACCCAACTGCTATTGTTGCTTAAGCAACTTTTAGCAACTTCTAGCAACTGCCTTGATGTTTAAGCCAGAATTAGAAAGATGCTTTTTTCTGTCCACCTCACTATGTCATACTGACAGAACTGAACAGAAATTCTTTGGAAAGAGAGCCTAAAAAAGTATGATTTGTAGATTTCCTCATACAGCAGAGAAGGCTTGGTATGGAACTGAGAAACAATGGAAAATAGCCAACACAGCAACCAACTACTTTTAGCAATTAAATCCAAGTCTCTTTTTTGGTACATACCAGGTCAATGAGTTACAGGGAATTTTACATGTTAGTTATATTTTTTTCTCTGACTTTTTTCTATTACATAAATATAATTTGAGAAATAAATAACATGAAAAACATGGACCGTTTTTGCCATGTGCAATGGCCAGCGTCATTTCACTGGTACCAAACAATGACTTTTCATTTTGGTTTCCTTCAATTTGTTACAAATTATAGTAGCTTTAATTAATCTCTCCATGACTACATTTTCTATTTTATAATGCTCGATTAACATTAAATAACATGTTCCAGGCCACCAGATTTGATGATTTTTTAAAGAGATTAAATATGTTTGATCACTAGAATGGTTTCCGGAGATTTCATACCTTTGGCGGACACTTTTTTCTTCACGAATCACATTGTGAATTACACTTTCTAGGATAGTAAACATAGTTGGATATTTCCTGAGATGTGTAAAAGCAAGACTATTTTCCCACTAAGCAGAAGTAATATACACATGGAAACACTAACAAGCCAAAAATGCATACCAGAAAACAGATTTATGCATGATGAATATTTATAAACTTCATTATATGCAGTTTCCTTGCCAATCTTCTAATCCTCCTTACACAAATCAAAAACTTTCCATATTCTTTCCTTGAAAGAAATATAAAATCAAAAGTGAAAGTTGAAGATTTCATCAAGAAATTGTCACCTTAAAAACAAAGAGATTATTAGTCAACTAATAATTCACAATTACAAAGTTCAAAGTCTTGAGCTAAACAAGGACATTTCAATAAGCAAATGTTACAATCAAGACTTTAATTTAAACACTGGGCAGTCTCTCTCTCAGAAAATACAAGTTTGTGAAACAGGAATCAAAACTAAATATCAAGATCATGAAGGAACTTATCAACTGTTTTTATTTTTGGATATGATTCATTCTATACACTGTTGTTTTATCTTTAAAAATAGTTTAACATTTTTTTTAAAATTGTACAGGTAAATTGATTTGGTCATATTTAAAATCAGTCTTAATGTACGTCTTCATGAAGAAACAAGGAAAGAAAAAAGAAAAAATAAAAGCAAAAAGAAAGCAGAACAATAATGTCTTGACAAGAAAACAAAATTTCCCTAACATTCTAAGAGACAAGGCCACTTAATAGGCTTTTGCCAGAGTTATACTAACCCCTGCCTTGTTTGCCTATTTCTGCAGTTCCCCAGGACCTGACCTTCCTCCTGCCTTAGGCATCCATCAGGAGTTGGCTCAATCTGAATTCTTGTGACTATTTAGTAACCAACTAAACCCCACCATGCCTAATAAGATCATATCATTGGTCATCACCCAGTATGTTTTCCCTCTGGCTCTCCATCTCCTGTACTTCTATCCCCTGCTGTTCTGAGCCCTTTCCCCTGACCCAGATTGAAATGCTTCTTTCTGGAGCACTTGATTTTCTGTGTTTGTTTAAACATTCTATATTCTAAACCATCTTTGAAGGCTTTCACCTTTAATTAAAAACGGATTGTCTTTTCGTTATAACATGTCCCCTGCATCCTAGACTATGCCTATTATCCCATATGCTATATTGTTGCATTGCTTATGTATGGGAGGAAAAAATTTTCCTCTACCCTTCTGAGTTCTTTAGCTAGTTAATAATTAAATTTACATAAAACAGATTAACAAGAGAAAAACCAATATAATTACTTATGTACAGGAGCCCCAAAGATATGGGACCCAAGGGCAAGTAGGGCAGCTGAAACTTATATGTTATGTTTTGCTAAGGAATGGGTTAGGGACCCAGGGTTTCAAAGGGGAAAATGGTAACTCACAGGACAATAAGGAGAGCAGATGTTTGATAGTTACATATTTGTCCTTCCATATAGGTAGGTCGTACAGATGAAAGTTATTTCTGGTAACTGCACTCTCTTGGAGCTACCCCTCTACATAAAATCTTTTAGGTAGTTAAGGGGAAAGTAAAAAGCTCTTCCTGGGCCTTCAGCTCAAAATAATCCACATGCCAAAGTGGATCATTTTGTGGGGTCTGGTTGTGAACACCTTCACTTACCTCTTGCAAAAATACTTACGTTTTTGAAAATTATGGCTTTACTACTTCTCATCCCTTTCTCTTCTCAGTTTTCTACTGACTTTTTAATGCCCCTGTTTACGTAGGAGTTAATTGGGTAGTTGCTATTGTTTGTTTGTTTGTTTCTACTCCAAGTTATTTCAGTCCTCTTGATTATCCTAATTTACCTATTTACCATGTTGATAATCTAGCTATCTATTTAGATTTGTGTTATTGAAATTATGATATCCAGTCAAAAAACTGCAATTGGTCCACAATGAGATAAGCACTGAAACTGAAAGTAACACATTGGAGATTACAACATCCTTGTATATAATTATTTTTCTAATTTCCTTTGTTTGGATTTTTTGTGAAAGCACTTCTATGCAACAAATTTGAAATTAAAAAAAAAAATTCTTCTTCCTCTTTCATGGGCTTTGAAAAACACTGTTCTAGATTAATTCTTTACCTCATCAATTTCAGAGGCTTTAATATCAACCCTATTTCAAACTTTGAAGTCCGTGCACATCTCAAGGATTTATCAGTAATTTTACAGGTTCAGCTACTTTTTATAATACTATATTGAAATATATTACTAATTTACTATAATCTACATTTTTGTTTCTTTCATTATAATTCCATCATTATAACTGCACTTTATGTAAAGATATCTAGTCCCTTAATCCTTTTTTTTAAACTGAGTGGCCTTCCTTTCTGTTTAGTTATCTAGCTAATGTTACCCATTCTTAATTTCAACTATTCTCTTGCAAATTTACCCCTTTGCAAATTTTTCCCTACAAGCATCTACAACTGAAAAGTTCAGCACTATCAAGAAAATAAGAAAATTTGCTAAATGATACTACTTATACTATCTTGGTTTCTAATCTGACTAGATATTGAATGATCCAAACAAATGTTTTTGTTTTTCCTTTTCTAGTCTTCACTCTCTTTACTCTTCTCAGCCTTACCACCCTTCTAATTCAGTGCATATCTTCACTTCCTACTTCACAAATGAAATATAAAGAAATCATCCTGACTTTAGAAAATGAACTGATTGTGTTGCAGGAAGGGGGATCTCTTCTAGAGCTGGAGAGTGGACTCTTGTCTAACACTCGGAAATGAATTGTCCAGGGAGACACGTGTACTGACAAAGCAAAAGACTTTATTGGGAAGGGGCATCTGGGCAGAGAGCAGAAAGGTAAGGGAACCCAAGAGAACTGCTCTGCTAATTGGCTCGCAGTCTCAAGTTTTATGGTAATGGAGTTAGTTTCTGGGTAGTCTGTGGCCAATCATCTTGCTTGTCCCATATTTGGTCTGACTCAGGGTCCTTCCTGGTGGCACATGCATCTTTCAGACAATATGGATTCCAGTGTGAAGAATTCTGGGAGGTTGGTAGGACAATATTATGGGCTGGCATCTCCTCCTTCTTTTTGACCCCTCCCAAATGGGAACCCCTGTTGTGAAACAACTCATGCAAGTGGTTATCATCGAGCCTAGCCAAGGCAGGTGGTTTCAGTCAATCGTTCCCTAACAATCACATTGCTGTGTTTTAGCATTTATTCTTTCATCTTCATTAACAATAGATTTATTTTTACTAGTTATTTCTAAACTCAATATTAATATCATCGTCCCTAATTTTATATATTTGTAGAAATTGATCCGATAAATATTCCTTCATTTTAAAAATATGGTCTACTTTGACCTAAAAACAAAACAAAACAGAAGGCAAAACCAAAAAGCAGCAATATCCTGATATCCATGTTTTTCCTGTGACCACTAAATATCTACCATTTTCCATTAAATTTATAAATTAACTTAAAAGGAAATTTGTGATGATGAATAGTCCTATCTTAAGTTTTTTGCTAATTTCTATATTGTTACTTTTCATATGAATCATAATTTTATTTTATATAATAAATATGTATATATAACATTATATCTGTTCTTACATACTCTAACACACATAATTATGTATATAATATACATATACACTATATATATTTGTGTGTATGTATATTTATGTTATATATATATTTAAAATTTGATGTTAATGCATTTAGTAGTTGTACAACTTCATTTATTCAGTTATTTATTCATTTAACAAAAATTATTTAGCACCTGATATATTCTAGGGACACAATGGTAAAATCATATGTGGCTTCACCTATTGTGTGAATTTGCTTAATTTATTAGTGAAAAGGCATTTGAAAAATAACCGCCCAAATAACTACTCAAAGGCACAGTTGATTCCTACTCTCACTGAGATTACAGTCTAGGCACCCAGTTCTCTTTTCTTCTATTCCAAGTGTCAGATTTTCCTTGTTTTTGATGATCTTAACAGTTTTGAGGAGTAATGGTCACATAAATATGGAACATCCCTAAACTGAGAGTTGCCATATTTTCTTTTTGCTATTTCTGATTTCCTGAATGTAACTTGAATTATATATCAATTATAATTATGAATTTTGGGGAACACAAGCATTCAGGCTATAACATAGCCTAACTTAAGACTAAAGAACCTGCAGAATTAACCTACATAGAATATTTTATTCTTAATCGTATATTAAGATCAGAAATTAATTATGTAGAAACAAATCTGAAATATAGAGAATTAAGAAAAAGACAATTTTTGGAAAGATAATTAAAGTTGACAAATCTTTAATAAGAATGCAACAGAAAAGAAGAAAATACATAAATATGAACTACAAAGAATACCAATGAGATCATAAAAACAGAGAGAGCAGAGATAAATATACTTAATTATATGAATATCTATACAATACACGTATCTGTCTATATCTATATCCACACACACATGAGTCTACTCTTATAATTTATGTTCTATAAATTGCCACAAACACTGAATTAGCAAATACTTAACTCTTAGGGAAAAAACACGGTTAGGTTTCTGCAAATATCTGGTCAGAAAATTTCATCTATTGATCAGTGCAGACCCTTGCTTTATTTATGTCTTTGTTTACAGTTTATTTAATATATTGATATTTTGTTAATTTATGAACATTAAATTCTTTGCCAACAGCATTATAATGCATGCCTCAACAGAGCTTATCTGACACATGTAATTTCTCCATAAGTTCCATCACACTCTTGCACTTAGAACACTAGACAGCATTTCAAGCACTAAACTTGGGAGATATTTTGAAAAGTGACATCACCACCAAAAAGTACAAAAACGTGAAAAACTTGGCACTTAATAAACCACAAAAAGGATGATTGTTTATAATAAGAGAGCTAAAACAAGAAGGCAGAGCATTGCCATGCCCAGTCTCACCTGGAGTTGTGTGTATTGTATCAGGCAACTCAAAATTTTAGCTCTTTGCATATGTCCACAAAAGACCATGTAAGTGTCGCAAATAGTTTTTAGATTCCAAACACATTTTAGCTAGTAGGTGAGTTTACAGATATGCAATCCATGAATAATGAGGATTGATAGTATATATATGTATATATATATATATATCTCATAATACAGCATAAACATACCATACTTAGTGTATATACATCATATAATGATAGATATGTGTGCATGTATATATATGTATATACATACAGCTCAGAAAAAATGCCAATTATCAATGGTAGGATGAATTTAAGGATACATTCAGAATGTAAATAGAATAGATTGATTCCTAGGGAAGTCCTATCAGTCAATTGATACATAGCTCTAATAGCATACAAAACTATTCTAGTACATAAAAAAGTATAAAACACTACTGCAATCATTTTCTATGGCAAGTGTAACCTGAATACAAAAATGTGACAGGGATAATCTGAGAAAGGAAATTTCAGTACACTTACAGATTTTCGTGCAGTGTTTTGTAGAAAATAATTTATCAACACAAATAAAGACATTTACCAATCACATTTTGCATAACATCAGAATCGTCGGGTAAGTATTGAATTATTTTCTTCAGCTTCATAAACTTATAGTCAATGTGCTGAATGATGATTGTACTTAAGCATATACATGTCTACAAATGGCAATATTAGATAAATTCCATTTGGCTCTAATAAAAATTGGAAAGACTTTTAGTGCATACCTTGATGAAATATTTAATCACAAATTCAGTAAGTAGGCTTGGTGTCTAATACAGCTCCAAGCCCAGTAGAAGAAACACTTATCATTATCTTATATTCTTATCTTTAATAAAAATTAGTATTATTCAGCTTGATTATTAAACAAATAAAAATGCTATTTTGACATACACACACAAACTTGCACTTAAAAATGCCGGTTTATTATCTTTTAAAAGGTTTCCTACATATAAATAGGTTGTGTTTTAAAGGTTTATTTTTGGCACTTGAACATTTTCTACAAAGTCACAGTGATGACCGCTTAAGCAAATCAATAAAGCTACTTAATTTATAAGCTTAGTATAATAGTCTGTGCTTGAGATCTGTATCAGGACCAGAAGGTATTGGAAAGAGTTGAAGGAGAGGAAAGTTCTTTGATTTTCTTTTTTTTTTTTGACACAGAATAGTTTTTTGGGTACAAATGTCATTGAAACATTCTAACTCTGATTTACCTTTCTCTGCATGAAAATAAGTGCTCACTGAGCTACTTTCTCTCTCTGGTATAGCGTTAAGACCTGCTCAAAAGTTCCATGCTTAAAACTGCCTTTATTTTATTCTTCCTAATCAAATATTCTATTTTTTATCAGAGCTTATTTGCTAATGAATATCAGAATTGTCACATTTAATATCACTAAGATGATACAATTTCATTCAAATATATGATTATATGTTATATCTTTTCATGTTAAAGAACAAATTATTAGGTCAAGATGGATAAAGGAAACATTTAAATGTTCATGGACTCAAAAAACCTTAAGTTTGAAAATACACAGAGTTCATGTGCATAACATCTAAAAACAGAGCAAATTTTGTAAGTATATAAGATAGGGGGGGTCCCCTGGGAAAGAGAACCAGGCATGATTTTGTTGACATAAGAGAAGCCATTTTTGGCCTAAGCCATTTTGTGATCTAAGCTTGGCCACAATGCTTGCCCTTGAACAGGTATCAGTAATTCATGATCTTAAGGGAAGTGAGGGAATTCAGGAACAAAAGAAAAACAGTCAAGAAACAAAAGTTCAGTGATAAAACAGAGTCCTAGTTGCTCCTCAAAGGATAAACATAGCAATCTTTTTTTTTTGTTATTTTTTTTCTTTTTAACTTTTTATTTTATATTGGAGTATAGTCAATTAACAATGTTGTGATAGTTTCAGGTGCACAGCAAAGGGACTCAGCTATACATATGCATGTATCCATTCTTCCCCAAACTCCCCTCCAATCCAGGCTGCCACATAACATTGAGCAGAGTTCCCTGTGCTATACAGTAGGTCCTTGTTGGTTGTCCATTTTAAATATAACAGTGTGTACATGTCAATCACAATTTAAGTTTCAGAAGTCTAAAACAAATTGAAGTTGGGTGCTTTATGTCTAAGAATGATTTTCTTCTTATGCTACAGTGTACATTATTTTGTATGATTATGATATTTAATAAGACTGTTAAGATTCAGATAGAATTTTTTTCTATGGTAGGGCATTTAAGGTTATAAATTTTGTCACTCAGCATAGGTTGCTTATTTAGTTGTTTTACTTGCTTAGTCAATAATTTCAATAAAAATTTAAGATCACTTGAAAAGTCATTATCTTGTGAATTTCTGTTCCTATTGTTATGGAAATCTTGAGAAACTACTGCCATCCTTTTATCTATCCTTCCTCTAATTTTTTTCTAGTTATTGCTCTTGTATTCTCCACAAACAATACTGTTTAGATGAAGCAGAGCCCCAGGCATTAAGAAGCAGCACCTAGGGCTCTGCTTCATCTAAACAGTATCATATCTCTGCTCTAACCCTTTTCACATTCCCCAGTGAGTCAGTTCCTTTCTACTTTTCCTTTATTCTTTTCCTACTTTTATTCCTGTTACTTCACATTACCTTCTAACCAAAATGATCAAGGACTTGACTTTATCAGCTCTCCTTCTTTGATATTCTTCTGTTACGTTTTCAATCTGTCCTATTTTCCCATAAAAATAGCAGGAGTCATAATCCCAGATTGTAAGGCCTAATAACCTTGAGATTGCCAAAT
This sequence comes from Balaenoptera borealis, assembly GCF_965194805.1. Classification (NCBI taxonomy): domain Eukaryota; kingdom Metazoa; phylum Chordata; class Mammalia; order Artiodactyla; family Balaenopteridae; genus Balaenoptera; species Balaenoptera borealis. The sequence continues at coordinate 20,533,665 of NC_138862.1, read as the reverse complement.
TGTTCCTGCATGGATAATTTTAAAATAATTTTAAAGTTTTTATTCAAAAAAGGGGAAATAAACGTAATCCCAAATCAGTTCCATTTAAAGCAACTCTACAGATACTAACAAATTTACCTATTTAATATAGCTACCAGTAAATTTTAAGAATGTCCAAACCACCATGGTTCGGAACAAATTAAGTACAGAAACTAATTAACAAGTCAATTTTTCATAAAATTAAATTTAAAAATAGTGTTTTTTACTTGCAGACACTGATGTATTTCTATTATATGAATGAGTGAGATAGTTCTTGGAAGTGTAAGATAAGTAAACCTTTCTCCACCTTCCATTAATCTATCTCATTTAATGAAAATGAATGTTTTCTAATTATATTGGAAAATTGTGACTCAAATAAATCCCCCTCTTTGATACTCTCTAATAGTGTCCTAGGAAACTTGCCGCTTTGGGTGAGTATTCATCTAGTGTTTAAGTTTGTATTGTTTTGAGTAATATGATTGAACATTTGACTTTCATCTCTGTGTGTGTAGGTTTATGTTATTGTTTTGTATTTTGCTAATTGCTTGTTATTTCTCTTGTAGATTTTTCTGGAAAGTCTTATTTACTAAAAATTGTATTTCTGGGTATATTTGTATGCTGCACACATGGAATAAAGTAGGAGTTTTAATTTATCTTCTTCAAAATGTGTTGTCAGTTGTTCCAGTGCCATCAATAGCTTTTTATATATTAAATTCCAATATATGATCAGATATATTACTACCGTCCTTATTATAACTGGTCTTTTAGTCTGCTCCTTTCTCTCATTATTTTTTTGGTAATAGTAGTTTTTGAAAGAAACCTCATAAGTCTTTAGTTCTTAAAGTCTTTTTATCTTCTGACTAAATATTATTGTAACTGAGCAGAATCTTATGGCGCCTTCCTGGGACAGACACCCCCCACCCAATGTCATCTGCCTGCCTCTTGTTTGTAGAAAAACTTAAGCCTCCTAGGCTTTCCCTGAGTTCCAAAGAATAAATTTAATCTGAGAAGTGCAGAAACAAAGGAAAATAGTCAAGCAAGCAAAAAAAAATAATAGTTTAGCTATTAAAGTCAAGGACCTTTAGTTCCTCCTCAAGGGCTGTAGATAATATTCTGAGTAATATTCTTTGAGCTATTTGCAGATACTGAAACCCCCACCAGCTTGAAGTTAACTGTATGCTGCCCACAAGCATTTAGACTCCAGACCAGTTGGAACCAGAAGGTTAATGATGTTGACTCCTGGTTACCTCACCACCAACCAATCAGAAGAATGTCTGGGAGCTGATAACGCACCCCACAACCCCCCTCCTTCATCCTGTCATTAAAAACCTTTCCCTGAAGGCCACTGGGGAGTTTGAGTATTTTAGGACTAGCTACCTGGACTCTTTGCTTGGCACCTGCAATAAACTCTGCACTTTCCTTCACCACAGTATTTGGCTTTACTACATACAGGGGAGAAGACTCAAGTTTGGTTTGGTAATATTTTTGCAGGCTAATAAACAAGTTAAAAAGTTTAAATTTTGATTGATATTCTTTAGTTTACATAATAATTTGGCAAGAAATGAACTTCACTGAATATATTAATGTATCCTATACTTACTCCTATATCAGGAAAATGAATTTATGTTACTATCTCCTTAGGTGTTGTAGAGGAGAAAAATTGGAGATTCACAAGCTGAGATACAAGTTAGGAAACTATGATAAAGCAACACAAAAAATATAATGCTTTGGGTATTTGACATAATTTAGTAACACAAAGTAAATATTATAAAAGTTTATTTTTTCTCTTTTCTCTGATATGAGTCCAAGTATAAATCTCCAGTGATGGAAATATAACTTACAAAGCCATAATCCTATGTTCTTTCTCTCTTGTTGCTCTGCTGTGTCCAACAGAGGGCCCTGGTGGTTGTTTTTGGTCTCAACCTCATATCCACACTGTAGTCAGCTGGAAGGAAAAAGAAAAAGGTGGTGGTATGATCCTTTCTTTGACTGGTGAAACCTGAACACTGTACACACAACTTCTATCCACTTATGAGGGTCAGAATCTAGACCTAAGTCTATATGTAGCTGGAAGAGAGGCTACATATATTCAGCTGCTGAGCAGGGGTCCAACCAAACTTCCATTAATAGATGTGTTTAGAATCCATATTGGTAGATAAATGGCAATTTCTGCCATAGTAATCATTGTTATATTCTAAAGTTAAAAAACACATTAATTTGTAATTACCACTTAAACTATATTTTATTTAAGGGAGGAGGTCTGTTAGTTTTCCCTAACACTTTGTTTTTATTTCTTAGTTTTATTATATGTTGTCAGTATATTTTTTCCCTTTTGAGAATTTATTCAGAATTTCCACATGACCTGATATGTAATAAATGTATAGGTCCTTTGTGTCTTGTTGGGGCTTTCATAGAAAATGCATTACCTTTTCTACAAGACACTTTTTACCTATAGCTATTGTATATGATTTTCAAAACTTCTGTATATTTTCTCTTGAATTGTTTTATGTATAAATTAAAAATATATATATTTCTTTATTTCTTGCACTAAGATAGTAATCATTAACCAAGAGGTAAGTTAATAATATTATCTGGAATTTGTACATAAAATTAATAAATAAATTTTAGTAAATATTGATGACTTTTTAACAGATAAATTAATTCTGCTTCAAGAGCATAACATTTAAGCCTGCATTAGCATATTTATATTCTTTGAAAACATATTTTCTTGTTATATAAGAGGAAAAAATCTATTCTTTTAACTCTACATTTTGCTTCATAAAATAGAAACTAAATATTAAAAAAATCATAAAAGAGAAACTGTGTGTGTGTGTGTGTATATATATATATATATATGTATATACAGAGAGAGAGAGAGAAATTCAAAACAAACTTTAGTTCAAGGGATTTACAAAGAGATCATTTATTCAAACATACCAGTGAGTTCTTAAAAAGAAAATCTTTTGTGTTCTAATTAAAGTAGCAAACTTCACAACTTGAGTTACTCAGCTCATTTGTTTCCTGACTTCTTTATTTCAAGTTAAATACTTCCAAGGTAGGTCATATAATTCAGTGACCTTTAAAGTAAAATTGAAATATTTGATTTTACTGCTTTTCTTTATCTCTTTTTCTTTCACCACATACAGCCTATAAATGCCGGTAGAATTAATTGCCTAATTAAAGGGAGTAAAAACATTGCCTTTTGAAAGTTTTCAAATTTGTATATCCTGCTGTGGAGATTTTGCTTGACTACCTGACCTATATAGTCTGCACTTCTTAAAGAAGGAAAATAAGAGGTCTACTTTGGAACACATTTTTTACTTGATAATGAGTGCAACAAGACTGCTCTATAATTTTATATTATTTTATATTTAAGTGCTTAATCTAAGCTGTTTTACTGTTTAATCTTTTACCATAACTATTATATATACTCTTTAATAAGGTCCATTATATGTTTTGTTTTGTTTTTTTTTTTGGATACAATTTAATAATATGGCACAAAAGTAGGAATAAAGCAAATACTAATCATTGTTAGATTATAACGCAATAACACACATTTCCCAACAAGAGGATTGGATGACTTTGATTTATAAGTTACACAAAGAAGCTGTATACCTAAACAACATACATAATTTATTTTACCATATCACTTGAAGAAAAACAATATATATGTAGTTATATACGCTTCATATTAGTTTTATGTATTAGGTAATCTTCTTGTCTCCGAGTATCTTGGGTTTCAGGTATACATAGTATAGTCATGTCAACTTTATAAGGTCCTACTTTAAGCATTAGATACAAAGGCCTGGATATAAAGGCAAGATTGCTAGGTCACAAAAAAGAGTTTTTTTGTGACATTACAGGAAGACAGAAGCAAGAGATATTTTGTGATCAACCTGTGAAGGAAGAATGAACCTGTGACCTAAAATTTAGTTCAGATGTCTAAACTGATGATGTCATGCATGAATCAAGGGGATATCAAAAGTTTTATTTCTTATATGATGTGGATTTCTGGAGAGAGTATGGTAGGCTTCCAGGCAGGTCTGAAAATGGCTTGTGAAAACCTGGAGAGATCACTAGCTTGCCTTTTATTGTAGTTACTGTTGGGGACAGGTCAAGGTTTCTTGTGAATTTGGTATAGGGTTTACATGGTTTGAATTTCCAACAGGTACCAAGGTAAGGAACAAGATTGTATTATTGGCTTGACAAGATGTGGGACAGAAGAAGGAGGGGAAGTGGTGGGGCATGAAAATAGTCAACAATTAAACAAAAATGGATTCAGACACAATTACAACTTACCCCAAGGTTTGACTAAACTAAAATGTGCCATGATTCATTTTATTGTATTTGAACTTGTTAAAGTAAGCCATTATGATATTCTGTGAGACTGGTAAGGAAGTAAGAGTTTTGATTGAATCCCTTGGTTATGGGCTGTGATGGTTAATTGCTTGTATCAACTTGACTGGGTCATGAAGTGCTTAGATATTTGCTTAAACATTATTCTGAGTGTTTCTAAGAGGTTGTCTGTGGATGAGATTAACATTTAAATTGGTAGATTGAGTAAGCAGACTATCCTGCTTATTGTGGGTAGGCCTCATCCAACTAGTTTCAGGTCTGAATAAAACAAAAACACTGATTTTTCCCAAATAAGGAGAATATTTTCTGCCTGATAGCCTTCAAGCTAGGACATTGACTTTTTTTCTTGCTTTCTAACTCAAACTGAAGCATCAGCTCTTCCTGGGTCTTGAGCCTGCTGACTTTCAGACTGAAACTACACCATTAGCTCTTCTGATTCTTGAGCTTTTGAATGCAGACTAGAACTAAACTTTTGGCTCTGCTGGAGCTCTAGCTTGCTGACTTATTCTGCAGATTTGGGACTTACCAAACTCCATAATCACCACTTATAATCATCTCTTTATATATATTATACATATAAATCTCTTTTTATACATATACATACATACATACATATATATATATATATATATATATATACATCCTACTGTTTCTATTTCTCTGGAGAGCCCTGACAAATACATGAGTCCAGCACTGTGTATTTTGTGAAGTGAAATGAATGTCTTGATCACTATCGATGATGTTTAGAACTCCAAAAAGAGTAAAGAGTGTCTTAATAAGAACACTTAGTGTGGCTTTGTTATATGAAGAGGCATGTGAGAACTTGATTTATATTATGGGCATTTGTTTTGTTGGGGTTTTTTGTTTGTTTGTTTTTTAATTTATTGAATTTATTAATTTATTTTTTAGACTGCGCTACACGACTTGCAGGATCTCAGGTCCCCAACCAGGGATTGAACCCGGGTCATGTCAGTGAAAGCCTGGAATGCTAACAGCTACGCCACCAGGGAACTCCCTATCATGGGCATTTGTGAGTCACAAAATTCCCAGAGTTCTTTTCCCCAAAGGGGGAAACCTTGGATATCAAAATTTTACTGCTGCCATCTGCCTGGCCAGATGACCAGATCATTGTCAGTGAACTAAGATTCTGTAAAAATATGCAGATGAAGCCAATAGTTAGCTAAGACATTCAATATTAAGATGATTGTGAAATCTGACTAACTCAAATTCAATATCTATCAGGGACATTGGTTTGTATTTTTCTGAGTATTTTTGTCCAGCTTTGCTTTCAGGGTGATGTTGGCCTTGTACAATAAGTTTAGAAGTGTTTCATCCTCCACAATTTTTTGGAAGAGTTTGAGAATGACTGGCATTAATTTTTATTTAAATCCTTGGTAGAATTTACCAGTAAAGCCACCTGGTCCTGGGCTTTTCTTGGAAGGTTTTTGAATACTGATTCAAAATTTTTACTAGTTATAGGTCTGTTAAGATTTTCTACTTCTTTATGATTCAGCCTTGGTAGTTTGTATGTTTTTGAGAATTTATTCATCTCTTCTAGGTTATCTATTTTCTTGGTATATAATTATTCATAGTAGTCCCTTATAAACCTTTAATTTTAATTCATTTAATATTTGTCATATTTCCTTTTTCATTGTTGATATTGAGTCATCTCTTTTTATTAAGTTAATTTACTAAACGTTTATCAATTTTCCTAATCTTTTATAAAATCTAACTTATTTCATTCAATTTTTAATTGTTTCCCTACTCTCTGTTTCATTTATTTCTGTTATAATGTTTATTTTCTTACCATTGCTAACTTTGGGCTTATTTCGTTCTGCTTTTTCTACTTCCTTTAGGTATACAGTTATTTTTTTGAGATTTTTTTGCTTTTTAATGTTGGCATTTATTACTACAAACTTCACTGTTAGTACTGCTTTTGCTGCATCTCACAAGTTTTGGTAAGTTGTAATTTTGTTTGTCTCAAGATATTTTCTAATTTCCCTTTTGATTTCTTCCTTGACCTATTGGTTTTTCAAGACAGTATTGTTAAATTTTCATATATTTGTGAATTTTTCAGAAAAAAATATACTTGGTATGATTTAAATTATCCTAAATTTGTTAACATTTATTTTGTGATGTAACATTTGATTTATCCTGAAAAATGTTCCAAGTATGCTTGACAAGACATATGTATAGGCATACCTCAAAGATATTGTGGGTTTGGTTCTAAACCACGGCAATAAAGCGAATATCACAATAAAGCAAGTCACCCAATTTTTTTTGGTTCCCCACTGCATATAAAAGTTCTGATTCTATTATATTGTAGTGTATTAAGTGTGCAATAACATTATATCTAAAAAAATGTACATACCTTAATTTAAAAAATACTTCATTGCTAAAAATTGCTAACAGTCACCTGAGCCTTCAGTGAGTCATAGTCTGTTTGCTGGCGGGGGATCTTGCCTTGATGTTGATGGCTCCTGACTGAGCAAGGTGGTGGTTGCTGAAGGTTGAGGTGGCTGTGGCGACTTCATGAAATAAGACAACAATAAAATTTACCACATCAATTGACTCTTTCATGAACGATTTCTTTGTAGCAACCAGTGCTGTTTGATATATCCACAGTAGAATATTTTTTCAAAATTGGAGTCAATCCTCTCAAATCCTGCAACTGCTTTATCAGCTAAGTTTATATAATATTTTACATCCTTTGTTGTCATTTCAACAATCTTCACAGCATATTCACCAGTGATAGATTCCATCTCAATAAACCACTTTCTTTGCTCATCCAGAAGGAACTCTTCATCCATCAAAATTTTGCTATGAGATTGAAGAAGTTCAATCACATCTTCAGGCTCTACTTCTAATTCTCGTTCTCTTACTATTTCACCACATCTGCAGTAAATTCCTCCACTGAAGTCTTGAACCCCTCTAAGTCATCCATGGGGGTTGGAACAAACTTCTTCCACACTCCTGCTAATATTGAAATTTTGACTTTTTCCTATGAATCATGCTCCAAATGGCATCCAGAATTGTGAATCCTTTCTAGAGGTTTTCAGTGTACTTTGTCAGATCCATCAGAGGAATCACAATCTAGGGTAGCTTATAACCTTATGAAATGTATTTCTTAATTCACAAGACTTGAAAGTCAATACTACTTCTTGATCCATGGACTGCAGAATGGATGTTGTGTTAGCAAGTATGAAAACAACATTAATCTCATTGTACATCTTCATCAGAGCCCTTAGGTGCCAAGGTACATCATCAATGAGCAGTAATATTTTGAAAGAAATTTGTTTTCTGAGTAATAGATCTCACCAGTGGGCTTAAAGTGTTCAGTAAACCATGTTGTAAATGGATGTGCTGTCATCTAGGCTTTTTTCTTCCATTTAGAAAGCAGAGGCTGAGTAGATTTAGCATAGGCTTTTTGAAATAGTAGATGAGCTTTGCTTCATCTTAAAGTTACCAGTTGCATTAGCTCCTAACAAGAGAATCAGCTTATCCTATTGTGGCTTTGAAACCAGGCATTGACTTTTCATTTCTAGCTATGGTAGTCCTAGATGGCATCTTCTTCTAATATAAGACTATTTTATCTACATTGCAAATCTCTTATTCAGGGTAGCCATCTTCATTAACACTCTTAGCTAAATGTTCTGGATAACTTGCTGCAGCTTCTATATCAGCACTTGCTGCTTTACCTTGTACTTTTATGTTATGGAGATGGCTTATTTCCTTAACTCCCATGAACCAACCTCTGCTAACTCCAAACTTTTCTTCAGCAGCATCCTCACCTCTCTTAGCCTTCATGGAATTGAAGAGAGTTAGGGTCTTGCTCTAGATTAGGTGTCGGCTTAAAGGAATGTTGTGGCTGGTTTGATCTTCCATCCAGACCACTAAAACTTTTTCCATTTCAGCAATAAGGCTGTCTGGCTTTCTTATCATTTGTGTTTTCACTGTAGTAACACTTTTAATTTCCTTCAAGGACTTCTCCTTTACATTCACAACTTGGCTAACTATTTGGTACAAGAAGCCTAGCTTTTGGCCTATCTTGGTTTTCCACATGCCTTCCTCACTTAATCATTTCTAGCTTTTGATTTAAAGGGAGAGACATGTGACTCTTCCTTTCACTTGAACACTTATACATTTATTAATTTGCCTAGTTTCAATATTCTTGAGTCTCATGGAATAGGGGGCCAGAGGAGAGGGCAAGAGATGGAGGAATAACCAGTCAGTCAAGCAGTCAAAAAACACACAACATTTAAGTTTGCCTGTCTCATATGGGTGTGGTTCATGGTACCTCAAAACAATTACAATAGTAACAACAAAGATCCCTAATCACAGATCACCATAACAAATATAGTCATAATGAAACAGTTTGAAATATTGTGAGAATAACCAAAATGTGATACAGAAATACAAGGTGAACAAAAGCTTTTGGGAAAATGGTGCTAATAGACTTGTTCAACGCACAAGGCTTCAATCCGTAAAACATGCAATATATGTGAACCACAGTAAAACAAAACACAATAAAATGATGTATGCCTGTATTCTTATGCTATTGAGTGGAATGTTCTATACATGGCTGTTAGGTTCATTTGGTCTATAGCTTATTCAAATTCTGTCTTTCCTTATTGATCTTCTGTCTGTTTGTCTATCCATTATTGAAGGTGGGATATTGAAACCCCTTACTAATGTTATGTTGCTATTTATTTCTCCATTTAGTTCTGTCAATGTTTGCTTCTCATATTTTAGTGTTGTAATGTTAGCACATATGTATTTATAATTGTTATATCTTCCTGAGGTATTGACACTTTTATCATTTATATAATGTTCTTTGTCTCTTTTGACTGTTTTTGACATAAAGTGTATTTTGTCTAATATAAGTATGATCTCTTCTATTCTATTTTGGTTACCAATTTCACAGAATATCTTTTTTTTTATTCTGTCACATTCACCATATGTGTGTTCTTAAATATAATGTGAGTCTCATAGACAAAATGTAGTTGGATTTTTTTTTTTTTTCATTTTACACTTTATTTATTTATTTTTGGCTGTGTTGGGTCTTCGTTTCTGTGCGAGGGCTTTCTCTAGTTGCGGCAAGTGGGGGCCACTCTTCATCACGGTGCGCGGGCCTCTCACTGTCGCGGCCTCTCTTGTTGCCGAGCGCAAGCTCAGTGGTTGTGGCTCACGGGCCCAGTAGCTCCGCGGCATGTGGGATCCTCCCAGACCAGGGCTCGAACCCGTGTCCCTCGCATTGGCAGGCAGATTCTCAACCACTGCGCCACCAGGCAAGCCCCTATTTGCATTCTTAAAAAATATTCTTGAGGGTTTTTTTTTTTTTTTTCAGACGCAGTCAAGTTACTTGAAATCAATTTGATCCTCTTGGGTCTTGATTTTAAGCTTTCTTAGTGCAATATTTAATCTTGGGCTAATTTTTCATGACTACCAAAGTAAAGTCCTGTTTTGTATTCTATTCAATGTCCATGAATTATAAGATTTTCTACTTGCCCTGCAAGTGTTTTGGCACAGTTCCTCTATTATTTGGATGTTAGATAGTTCTTTCTCTGGCTTCAGGTGGATTCCTCACTCATATGCCCTAATCTGTACTCAGATCTATAATTTGCAGATCTCCAAAGTTTCTCTCTGGGCGGCTCTTCTCTGGCACTCTGGTACTCTGCCCTACAGACTTTATCTACCTTGGCTTCCCTGGATTGCTATCTCAATTTCCTCATCTCAGGGTGACTATGGATACTTCCTGTGTTTCTCTTCCTTATGCTGTAGCCTATAAATTCTCTGGTTAGTAAACTGGCAAAATTTTACTGCTCAAGTGATTTTTTTTCCCAACTCTTAAAGATCTTTGGATTTCCTTGCCTGTTAAGCATTGTTTTGTGAAGCGTTGTTACGTATATTTAGATTAGTCTTTCAGCTGTTTCAGTTGGGGATATGGTCCCTGTTATTCCACAAGAAGAACTTACTTTCACATATTTTTCAAATTTTAAGTTTGAACAATTTAAAAATTATAGCCAATTTTCAAGAATACCAAACAACCTTCGACTATCATTTAGATTAATTAATTTTTAATATTTTGCAACATTTTCTCCCTATGAATAAGTATTTAAATTTTTTGTACCATTTGAAAGAAGCTGTAGACATCATGATTTATCACCCTTTAATACTTCAGCACATATTGAGAAGGAAAATCACATAGACCAAATAATGAAAGTATTCTGTTGTCCTAGTGATGTAAAAGCAAACCCCTCCTGATGTTTTTATTGATCAAACTAGAGGAAAATCAATGGTTGAGAATCAGAAGCCAAGTACTGAATTAATTTGTTCTAAGTTAGATGTTGACATCTAAGAGAGATACTCCAACTAGAGCATCATTTGATTAAGATTATGGAGGTGGTTGTGATAGAAGATGATAATGAAGCATGAAGCAAAGCATAAACATGCAGGGCTTTATAAATTATTTGATCAAATCTATATGTTCAAGGACGTAAGGAGTTAAATATCAACAGGGCTTAAACAAGGCATTTTCATATTCATAAATATGCCTATTTACTTCTTTTTAGAGAATGGATTTAAAGTTCCAGAAGGGCAAGCCAAACAAGACACAGTTCATAATCTGTAACTGTAATCTAAGGATATTATCACAGTGATTCAATATAGGTTACTTGTCATGGGTTAGAGAAATATAGAAATACTTGATTAAACAATTGCAAGGAATAAAGATCAATTGATGACTAATCAGATAGAGAGAGCAAATGAAAGGAAGGAAGTCTCAGATACATTTGAAGAACTTCATCATTGCTGACTCCACTGACTGAGATAAAGAATATAGATTGGGTTTTCTTTTTTGAGGGTTAGGGATAATGAATGTAGGCTTTTGAGAAGGACAATTAATAATACACCTATATTAAGTATCTATTGCTTTGTAAGAAATTACTCTCAAAATTCGTGTCTTGAAAACACAACAAACATATTTATCTCACACAATTTATTAGAGTCAAGAATTTGAGGATGGTTTAACTGGACACTTCTGGCACTAAGTCTTTTGTGACGCTGCAGTCAAGATGTCTCTGGGACTGCAATGATCTGACTCATTGGCCGGGGCTGGAGGATCCACATCTAATGTAACTCACTCAAATGTTTGCAAGTTAATGCTGGTTAATGGCAGACCTCAGTCACTCATTTGATCACTTCCCTCCAGGTCTGCTTGAAACTAACTAAAAAGTATTTCTGTAGATCTGTATTTAGTAAGATAGTTTATATATCCTTGAGATGGATAAATAGTTATTTAATTATTCACCACCATATCTGGATACCAGCAGGCTCTTCTAATGAGTACAGCCCCTGACCACAAAGCAGGGAACTGACCAAAACATATTAATCCTGTGGAGAAGGAGTACGGGCAAAGAGTAAGAATTTATTCTAATACTTCTAAGATAATCACCTCTAAATAGAAGGATAAGGTTAAGAAGTTTTTCCCCTAAGAATGATTTTGGGCATGGTAATCTTTACATATCTTGGGAGTATATCTTGAATCTCCCTGACCTGATCTTATGCAAGGAACTAAACTGGAGATAAAAAATTATATTTGAAAAACTATTGAGATTTACCTGGGGGAATGAAAAGAGTAAAGTGAAAGAGAAAAGGGTCTATTAAAGGGTTTGTTATAAACATTTATGCTCTCTATTTTTTAATATGGTAAAATCACAGCGTAACAATCATCAAAGCATCTGGCTTGACATTCATGTACTTTTTCAGTCATCTTTGTTTTTTCTGGAATGAGTCAGAAATAAAGTTAAATTTATTTTATGTAAAATAATAAGGATAGTATGTCATACATGTTTTATGCATGCATTCATACACGTGGATTAGTAATAGGAAACCTCTAAGAAGAGATGGCTAGAAATTGATGTACGCACAGAGCTGATATGTACTGGAAAGGAAATAGAGTATTTGGGGAGCAAAACTAGCAAGTTTTTTAATAAAAGTATATTAAAACATATATCTTTATCTAAAAAGGTGTTTAAAAATATTTATATATTTATTCTCAAAATTTTGGCTAGGTATTTTATTTCATAGAAATCATTTATTAAATACATTTTATATTAATTGAATTACTTAATTGTATTTGATGATCACTGGTCTATGTTATCACTATCTCCCAATATTAAGTAAATATTATAAGTTTAAACTTTCTCTACCATGCACACATGGTTGAAAGCAGGCTATGTGTTAAGAGTCTTGTGTTCTTCAAATTTTGTCTTAATAAAGTGTCACAATATTACATAATATAATTTTTGCTGTTTTCATTTTGACACAATAAATTTGTAATTATAGTTTTGTACTTTTATATAAAGTCATATATCAAATTTCAATAATATTTTCCTAAAATTAAATCAGTTATACTTCATTCCATAATTCAAGAGAGCCTTTTATTTTGTGTCCCTGCTAGTGTTTTGTCATTATAATACTTAAAAATAAAAAGAAGTATTATGTGACACAAAAATGTTTGTAAAATTCTGGACTAAACCATGTGTTGCCTGGGAGAGTATTCTGGGAAATGAGTCTGAAAAGATAAGTGGTGTCCAACAGTGGGTGGCCTTGATGTCATGCAATAAAAATCAGTAAAAGATTTTAAACCGGGGAAGTTCATGAATAGATTTTTTTGTAATGATAAGTCAACTGGTACTATGGGAGATTAGTTATAGAAGAAGCCTTTGCATCAATGTTACCCAGAATTATTACACATTTTACATAATCTCAAATAAAATCCGTTACATAAAAGAACTTCTATATATATATCGACTGTGAGCCAATTTTATTTTCATTTGGTTGTTTCTAGGTTCTACAGGAGATATTTAGGCTCTGCCGACCTGACTGTGTTAGTCATGGCAGTGACCCCAGACAACACTTACCATACAGAACAATTAATGTTGCATGAGAATTAATTTCATAGAGTGAAATTTTCCAAAAAGTTTTCTTCATTACATATTGTCTTACTCTAAATCTAGAAGATGAACAGTAGAAAATACATCATGATCTTTTCAGTACTGTAACCGATGTAAATAACATAAATTTTTAAAGAATGAGTCTGTTCCTTTAAATCAGTTGTAAATGTTTACATTTCAAATAGTGTCAACAATATTAACGATGTACTGACTTGTAGACATATCTATAGGTTGACTGCTCCGTAGGCTCAATGATAACCTCAGGCATCAAGGTCTTTTCTCTCATCTGCGATATCAGCTACCTTCTAAATTCCCCCATCATTTAAATTACAGGATTGGTGCTAGTAAGCATTTGGAGCTGTGTACTTCCTCACTAGAGTCATTTGGGAGCAAGAGTTCTCACACTATGTCTTCCTGGCATTTTGAGTTTTGAGTTATGGGGGTAGATATATGTGTGGGCTAGATGTAAGACAAATTTCTCTCCAACATTTTTAAAGATCTCCTACACAGTAATTAATTAATTTTGCATACTTTATTTTGTGCAGAAAAATCCTGATCACCTTTCATTCAAATTTCCAGGAAAAAGATTTAGGGATAGAGAAACTGTTTCTTTAATTGGTATTATTTTTATTTTGTATTTTAAAGGAACCAATCTACCAGATAGGCTTTTTTTTTTTTTTTTTTTTTTTTTTATTATTTATGGCTGTGTTGGGTCTTCGTTTCTGTGTGAGGGCTTTCTCTAGTTGTGGCAAGTGGGGGCCACTCTTCATCGCGGTGCGCGGGCCTCTCACTATCGCGGCCTCTCTTGTTGCGGAGCACAGGTTCCAGACGCGCAGGCTCAGCAATTGTGGCTCACGGGCCTAGCTGCTCTGCGGCATGTGGGATCTTCCCAGACCAGGGCTCGAACCCGTGTCCCCTGCATTGGCAGGCAGATTCTCAACCACTGCGCCACCAGGGAAGCCCCTTTATTTTGTATTTTAGTATACCACTGGAAAAAATTTAGTTTTTAGTAACGTCAGTATCAAAAGACAGGCATTCGTTAGAGCAATCCTTTGAAATGATTAAAATAAATAAACTAGTTATGAGAGTGTTGAAATACAACTTCCTACATAGAATTGTGGGGAAAAATTAATTTGCTATTATGTTTAGATGATTAAAAATAATTTGATCTATTAAAAATGCTCAAGAAATAGGGAATTGTTATTCTATTTGGGGGCATCTACAGACAGCCTTAATGCACACAAGTATAGATTGCTATATTTGTTTCTAGTAGACTGTTCGTAATTTATATTTTTTGTTTATGTTTATGCTTTAATTATACAATGTCGATATGTATTTTGAGATGATTCACTTGCAATTTATCCACATTTCTTTAGTGTGTGGGATTAAAAGCCATTAAAAACATATGGCCAGTTTGATATAATACTTGCTTTTGTATTAGTTAGAACTCAGTTTTGTAAATTTAAAATGATTTCCTACTTCATGTTTCCTTACAATCATCTGATTATAGACATTATGCATTAGACATTATGCAGGTTCTTTGAACCTGCATACCTCAATAAATAAATTAAATACCCCATGCCTTTTGTATGTTTTAATATTGTCTTGAATTCATTTTTTTCTCATTCAAATTTTAAATTAATGGTTATTTCTGCAGTAGCAGCACAGAGACAAAATGACTTCTAAGTTTAATTTGCAAAAAGATGTACTGTCTTGTCTAAAGAATAGTGATAAATGTTTGATACTCATTCATGTTGGTTTACATACTAATGCTCCCTGACCATCTACCAGTACATTTGAAAATGAATAACAATGTGAAGCAATGAATTGAGACAAGTCGTGCATGGTGTTTCTCTGAGATGTATCAACTTCCAACAAAGTCTACTGAAATCCTCTTTAAATTAAATGCTTGTTGCTTACAATAGGATTCACGTGGCTTCCTCAGTAATCCTGAAGTTTCTAAAGTAAATAAAAATGGACTATGCTGTACACTTGAAACTAATACAATAAGTCAAACTATACTTCAAGAAAAAAACAGGAAAAACATGTATTAGAATTCTAAAGGTAAATTTTCCCTTAAATTTTTATTTATTTATTTATTTATTTAGCCACACATTGTGGCTTGTGGGATCTTAGTTCCCCAACCAGGGATTGAACCTGGGCCGTAGGTAGTAAGAGTGAGGAATCTTAACCACCAGACCACCAGGGAATTCCCACCCTCAAATTTTTATTTAAACTGATTTACTGCAGGTATAGAATACCTTGTCTCACAAATACCTAGAAAAGTTCCTACTAACCCCCAAGAAGTTATTTATTAATAACAAATATTTCTCAAATAGTGATTATATTTGCAAATGTTTTCTATGTAATTCTTTAAATGTTACACTTTAGAGAATTTTTTTATAAGTCTACAAGAGTGCTCTAGTATCCTATTCCTAGTCATTGTGCAATATTTTTAAATAGTATTTAAATAGTTGTTTACATATTCAAATGTATGTATATGTGAAATATTGGGAAATCATAAATATATGTAATATTAGAGAAACATCACATTATGGCTTAGAAAAATAACTCACAGCTTCAATAATTGATAACACATATAGTTGAATATAATTTTCCAAACTATTATAATCAAGAGCATAATCAAGCTTTAGTATATCATGAGTAAACAACTTGAATTTTGTAAAACTGCATCTTTATGTACAGTGCAGTGTTATCTGCTTCATTATCATTATGAAGATTGACTTGTTAAACTGTCAAAGATACGGTATGGTAATGAACAGATAATTACAGATCAATTGCAATCAAGCAACAGTTCCCATAACTTCTCAGACTTCTCCTTAGATTATTAAGTTGGATGTTATAATGTTGTCACTTAATTAATTCATATCTGATGGACCATTTTCCTAGCATAATTTTATGTCATGACTGGAATTTAAAGTGAATTTAATCAATTTGTTGCTATTTGAAATAGGAATCAATGCATTCAGTATTTTAATAACCTAAACATTACATTGTTTTTTTTTTAATTGTTATTGGAGTATAGTTGATTCACAATGTTGTGTTAGTTTCAGGTGTACAGCAAAGTGAATCAGTTAAACATATATATATATACACTCTCTTTTAGGTTCTTTTCTCATATAGGCCATTATAGAGTACTGAATAGAGTTCCCTGTGCTATACAGTAGGTCCGTATTAGTTATCTATTTTATATATTGTAATGTGTATATGTCAATCCCAATCTCTCAATTTATCTCTTTCCCCTCTTACCCCCCGGTAACTATAAGTTTGTTTTCTACATCTGTAACTTTATTTTTGGAATTTTAATAAATTCTTTAAATGATAATATGTAAAGAAAAAATTGTTCACCTATATATACTGTATCACTATATTAAAGAACATACCTATGAAGAGATAATATTTTATATACAAAAATTATGTGTATGGATATTAGTAAGATCTTTATATATTTAAGTTTCATCTATGACCTACAAAATGATAACACTTAACTTATTTGGTTATTTTGAGGGTAAAGGAGATAATGCATGTAAAATAATTTACACATAAATGAATTACTAACTGTTCCGTGCAGGCGGACAAATTTTAGGAACTCTATTGGCTAAGAAAAGAGTTTGACTCTAACCACAAGGCAAAGCATAAGAACTAGCTGCTGACTACAGTTAAAGGCCACGTGGAAGACCAAGGTTGCAAAGTAATGATAAAGAGCAGCCAAAGCCTGATAAACATTTTCAGAAATAAAAACTTGTTCTGTAGTTATAGTAAGATTTTTTTTTTTTTTTTTTTTTTTTTGCTTCTCTGGATTTGGCTATTCAGAGTTTGGTGAATTATTCACCCCATCATTCTTTGTTTTTCTATTCCTTTAAAAACATATTATTTTTGCTAGCTTATTTATGTATAATTTTTTAAATAACGTATATATATTTTTAAAGGTTTTTTTTTTTAAGATTTATTTATTATTTATTTATTTATTTATTTTTGGCTGTGTCGGGTCTTAGTTGCAGCACACGGGATCTCTGTTGAGACATGCGGAATCTTTTGTTGAGGAGTGCTGTCTCCTCGCTGCAGCGTGCGGCCTTCTTTCCATTTGTGGCCTGGGGGTTCCAGAGCATGTGGTTCTGTAGTTTGCAGCATGCAGGCTCTCTAGTTGAGGCGTGCAAACTCAGTAGTTGTGGCGTGCAGGCTTAGTTGCCCCGCAGCATGTGGGATCTTAGTTCCCTGACCAGGGATATAACCTGCATCCTCTGCATTGGAAGACAGGTTCTTTAGCACTAGACTACCAGGGAAGTCCCAGAATGTGTATTTAGATTGAGCTAAATGCTTATTAGATAATTTACAAAATTTAAGCAATGTACTTTCTGACAGCTTTATATGAATACTTTGCTCAATTTGGAATGATGGCTAATAAATAGGTCAACCAAATAACTTCCCTTGAGACTAAAGCTAAAGGCTGATGACAGGTTTGATTAGATGATGGAGAAAATAAAGCACATGGAGCTGAGCCACGTTAATGATGGATGTGCTGTTTGATAATACTTGTTCCTAACTGCCTTCTAGTTCTAAAACCATAAGTCTCACCCATTTTACCTCTCTCTGGAAAGCAATGAATGGATCTTGTAAGTCAAATCCTTGTTTTGTTTGGCCACAAGCTGAAGCAATTGAAGGAATAAGAGGTTAAATTTAATTTTATGAAAGAAAAACAAGTGGCAAGGGAGGGACATCCTGTTTTTCATTCAAAAAATTCTTTGGTATAAAAAGTTATTGAAAATAAAATTTTCTATTTCTGTATTTGATTATCTATATATATATAGTGTAATGCTACATTCAATGAAAAAATCAGACAATTTTTGGTAAAATATTTTAAAAAATATTTAGAAAATAAATATATTTCTTTATAAATGTATTGTTCAATGTAATTCCCAGTAGCAAGTGAATCATTAGAATAAGGGAAAGACATTTCTCCCAGTGAATATCTGACATTAAGGAAGACTCATATTTGAAAATGAGAAAGAAAGTGGTTTGAGTAGTTTATGCAAAAGTAGGACAGTAAGCTTGCACATTACTAATGCATCTTGCAATTTTAGCAGCCTTTCTTTCTCTCACAGGTGAAGATGAATTGGAAAGATGCCTTAATCATTTCCACATTTGAAAGCCTTTATTTTCCTCCATGTTGGCTGGCAGCCTATGGCAGATCTGTAAGGTCTGTGCCTGTCCAGATGCACAGAAAATAATTGGCATGTCCATTTTATTCGTTTCTTTCTGGCCTTCAACTGCTATATTCATCCATTTTCTGGTTGTGCTTTTAGTATTTGACACCAATGTCAGAAAGTGGTCATTTGCTCTTTAGTAAATAAGATAATGGTATATAAATGATGAAAAAATAGACATCAAAATAGATCAATATCGAAAGAGCTCTAATCCCCAGATAACTCTCATTCTTTCATAGATAAACAGCTGCTAGATTAACAGAATTATTTTAAATAGTCAATTTTCAGAGAGTAAAACTTGTCAGTAAACATTAACCGAGTTAACTCTCTCAAGATTCATTATTAATTCTGCAGAAAACATATGTCATGGTTGTTGGGCACACTCATTGGAAAGAAGGGGGAGGCAAATTGCAGAAAGTTGAAAGGTCAAGTTGGTCTTTTCTGCAAAGCATGGGTTCAAATGTACTCCATGAAAGCTGGAGAGGTGTCAGGACCAGAACAGGTGTCTACATGGCTGGGTCCAATTGTGTGCTGCAACTTGTTCTTATTGGCTCACAAAGGTAAATTTTAGGGAATTTCACAAGTCAGTTGTTAAATATACCCGTCCTTATAAGGTGAAATTTATCAACTTAAAAGTAAAAAAATATATTAAAAACAAAGGTACGAAGCACCTGAGCTTTTCCTTTCTACTCCATGTTCAGTAAGATTAACTTTATAGCTTAAAATTATTATCCATGGTGATAATATTTACACCATGGAAACAAGCAAAAACACAAATTGGTACTAACACATATCAGCTTGACCCTTGACCTTAGACTTAGAGCTTAGAACTTAGATGTGAGCTTCCAATGCTGAAAAAGATCTTGCAAGCTAGAACAATAAAATCTCTGTGGTAAAAGATAGCAATTAATGACTAAAGGAATTTTACCAATGGGACTTGGAAGTGTAATTAACCAATATAAATAAATATTTAAACATTAAAGCTTAGGAAATTAATATTCTTTGAGATAAAAAAAATTGCAAGGCGTCTTACAAAGGCCTATAATGAATACATCTTCTTTCCTCATTGAACTAGCATCATTCAGAGACAGGCTCGTGACTGTAATATATTCATTCATTTAGAAATAAATAGATAAATACATAAATAAATAAGGCTGATCTATGCTCTGGTAATGAATACTTCTATTAAACAAATCTCTTATAGTCTCTGCCCTTCTGGACTGATTATACTCTTGGGGTGGAGATAAAATAAAACAAAATAACAAGCTAGTAAGTAAATAAATATGTCGCAAACTATAGAAAGAACAATGAATTAAAGAGTAGAGAGTGATATAAATGCATATAATTAAGATAGGACTGTAAATTGAATTAAATAAAGCAATTATTGAAGGCCTCTGTTAGAAAATGATACAATTGGATGTTCTAATCACCTCCTTCCCTTTACTAAAACGTAATATGTCACTTGAATATTTTGCTCTAACTGGAAACTTCTCAAGTGGAGGCTTTCTTTTTCCCACAAGTCCCTACCCTAAACACTTAACCACAGGTAACTCTGTCTCTGAGCCACAAGAAAGATTTCCTCACAGACAACCACTATCATTTCCAAATCATTCATTTTTCCTTCCCCAGATTCTTTGGAATTCTTGCCCTGAGATTTTACCATCAGGTGTCCTTCCTTTTGCTGCCATCTGCTGGCTACCCCATCTCTGCTTCTGATTTTCAGAACACTTTAGGATCAGATTCACTCTCTTCCTTTCTTCACCTATTCATGTTCCTGTTTTGGGCAATTTCAACAGCTGCAAGTATTCAGGACACTGGCCTCTCATCTACTTGACCATCTCTTCTGTAACTCTCCATAAAACCCAATCATTCACGTACTCCATTACTTGAGGTTATTGGGCTGAATTGTGTACCCCAAAACTCATATGTTGAAGTTCTAAACCCCAGTATATCAGAATGTGATTATACTTAGAGATAGGGCTTTTAAAGAGGCAATTAAGATAAAATGGGGTCATATGGGTGGGTGCTAATTCACTATGACTGGTGTTCTTTTTTAAAAAAAATTTTCAGCAATTATTTTTTAAAATTTTTTTAAAAACTTTTTATTTTATATTAAAGCATAGAAGATTAACAATGTTGTGTTAGTTTCAGGTGTACAGTAAAATGATTCAGATATACATATACATGTATTTATTCTTTTAAAAATTCTTTTCCCATTTAGGTTATTACAGAATATTAAGCAGAGTACCCTGTGCTATACAGTCCTTGTTGGTTACCTATTTTAAATGTAGCAGTGTGTACATGTCAATCACATACAATTAACTATGACTGGTGTTCTTTTAAGAAGAGGAACTTAGAAAAGAAGTTTGGGGACCTTCAAAATGGTGAAAGAAGAACACATGGAGATCACCTTCCTCACCACAAATATATCAGAAATACATCTACATGTGGAACAACTCCTACAGAACACCTACTGAACGCTGGCAGAAGACCTCAGACTTACCAAAAGGCAAGAAACTCCCCACGTACCTGGGGACAGAAAAAGAAAAGAAAAAAGAAAAAACAGAGACAAAAGAATAGGGACAGGACCTGTACCTCAGGGAGGGGGCTGTGAAGGAGGAAAAGTTTCCACATACTAGGAAGCCCCTTCACTGGTGGAGATGGGGCGTTGGGTGTGAAGGAAGCTTCAGAGCCACGGAGGAGAGCGCAGCAATGGGATGCAGAGGGCAAAGCGGAGAGATTCCCACACGGAGGATCAGTGCCAACCAGCACTCACTAGCCCGAGAGGCTTGTCTGCTTACCCGCCGGGGCGGGTGGGGGCTGGGAGCTGAGGCTTAGGCTTCAGTCGGATCCCAGGGAGAGGACTGGGGTTGGCTGCGTGAACACAGCCTGAAGGGGCTAATGTGCCATGGCTAGCCGGGAAGGAGTCCGGGAAAAAGTCTGGAGCGGCCTAAGAGGCAAAAGACCATTGTTTCAGGGTGTGCGAGGAGAGGGGATTCAGAGCACCGCCTAAACGAGCTTCAGAGATGGCGTGAGCCGCGGCTATCAGTGCGGACCCCAGAAACGGGCATGAAATGATAAGTCTAGTTCTGCAGCCACCAAGAAGCCTGTGTGCGAGCACAGGTCACTCTCCACACCTCCCCTCCCGGGAGCCTGGGCAGCCCACCAGTGCCATGGTCCCGTGATCCAGGGACAACTTCCCCAGGAGAAGACACAGCGCGCTTCAGGCTGGTGCAACTTCACGGCAGCCTCTGCTGCCACAGGCTCGCCCCACATTCCATAGCCCTCCCTCCCCACAGCCTGCGTGAGCCAGAGCTCCCTAATCAGCTGCTCCTTAAACCCCGTCCTGTCTGGGTGGGGAACAGACACCCTCAGGCGACCTACACACAGAGGTGGGGCCAAATCCAAAGCTAAACCCCAGGAGCTGTGTGAACAAAGAAGAGAAAGGGAAATTTCTCCCAGCAGCCTCAGGAGCAGCGGATTAAATCTCCATAAGCAACTTGATGTACCCTGCGTCTCTGGAATACCTGAATAGACAACGAATCAGCCCAAAATTGAGGCGGTGGACTTTGGGAGCAACGGTTGACTTGGAGTTTGCTTTCTGCATCTAATTTGTTTCTGGTTTTATGTTTATCTTAGTTTAGTATTTAGAGTTTATTATCATTGATAGATATGTTTATTGATTTGGTTGCTCTCTTCCTTTTTTATTTTTTATTTTTTTAGTATATATATGTATTTTCTTTTTCTCTTTTTGTGAGTGTGTATGTATATGCTTTTTTGTGTGATTTTGTCTGTATAGTGCTGCTTTTACCATTGGTCCTAAGGTTCTGTCTGTCTATTTTTTTTTTTTTTTTGTATAGATTTTAGTGCTTGTTATCATTGGTGGATTTGGTTTTTGGTTTGGTTGCTCTCTCCTTTCTTTCTTTTTCTTTTTTATATTACTTTTTCCTTTTTTATTTTTAATAATATTTTTTATTTTAATAACTTTATTTATTTTTCTTTCTTTCTTTTTTTTCTCCCTTTTTTTCTGAGCTGTGTGGCTGACAGTGTCTTGGTGCTCCAGCCGGGTGACAGACCTGAGCCACTGAGGTGGGAGAGACGAGTTCAGGACATTGGTCCACCAGAGACCTCCCAGCTCCATGTAGTATCAAACAGTGAAAGCTGTCCCAGAGATCTCCATCTCAATGCTAAGACCCAGCTCTACTCAACGACCAGCAAGCTACAGTGTTGTACACCCTATGCCAAACAAGTAGCAAGACAGGAATATAACCCCACCCATTAGCAGAGACGCTGCCTAAAATCATAGTAAGGTCACAGACACCCCAAAACACACCACCAGATGCGGTCCTGCCCACCAGAAAGACAAGATCCAGCCTCATTCACAAGAACACAGGCACCAGTCCCCTCTACCAGGAACCCTACATGACCCACTGAACCCACCTTACCCACTGGGGGCACCAAAAACAACAGGAACTACAAACCTGCAGCCTGAGAAAAGGAGCCCCCAAACACAGTAAGTTGAAAACAATGAGAAGACAGAGAAATATGCAGCAGATGAAGGAGCAAGGTAAAAACCCACCAGACCAAGCAAATGAAGAGGAAATAGGCAGTCTACTTGAAAAAGAATTCAGAGTAATGACAGTAAAGATGAACCAAAATCTCGGAAATAGAATGGAGAAAATACAAGAAACATTTAACAAGGACCTAGAAGAAGTAAAGAGCAAACAAACAATGATGAACAACACAATAAATGAAATTTAAAATTCTCTAGAAGGAATCAATAGCAGAATAACTGAGGCAGAAGAACGGATAAGTGACCAGGAAGATAAAATAGTGGAAATAACTACCGCAAAGCAGAATAAACAAAAAAGAATGAAAAGAATTGAGGACAGTCTCAGAGACCTCTGGGACAATATTAAAAGCACCAACATTTGAATTATAGGGGTCCCAGAAGAAGAGAAAAAGAAAGGGTCTGAGAAAATATTTGATGAGATTATAGTTGAAAACTTCCCTAATATGGGAAAGGAAACAGTCAATCAAGTCCAGGAAGTGCAGAGGGTCCCATACAGGATAAATACCAAGAGAAACATGCCAAGACACATATTAATCAAACTATCAAAAATTAAGTATAAAGAAAAAATATTAAAAGCAGCAAGGGAAAAACAACAAATAACATATAAGGGAATCCCCATAAGGTTAACAGCTGATGTTTCAGTAGAAACAATGCATGCCAGAAGGGAGTGGCAGGACATATTTAAAGTGATGAAAGAGAAAAACCTACAACCAGGATTACTCTACCTAGCAAGGATCCCATTCATATTCGATGGAGAAATTAAGACTTTACAGATAAGCAAAAGCTAAGCGAAGTGAGCACCACCAAACCAGCTTTACAACATATGCTAAAGGAACTTCTCTAGGCAGGAAACACAAGAGAAGGAAAAGACCTATGATAACAAACCCAAAACAATTAAGAAAATTTTAATAGTAACATACATATCGCTAACTACCTTAAATGTTAATGGATTAAATGCTCCAACCAAAAGACATAGACTGGTTGAATGGATACAAAAACAAGACCTGTATATATGCTGTCTACAAGAGACCCACTTCAGACCTAGGGACACAGACAGACTGAAAGTGAGGGGTTGGAAAAAGATATTCCATGAAAATGGAAATCAAAAGAAAGCTGGAATAGCAATTCTCATATCAGAAAAATTACACTTTAAAATAAAAACTATTACAAGAGACAAAGAAGGACACTACATAATGATCAAGGGGTCAATACAAGAAGAAGATTAAGCAATTATAAATATTTATGCACACAACATAGGAGCACCTCAATACATAAGGCAAATGCTAACAAGCATAAAAGGGGAAATCGACAGTGACACAATAATATTAGGGGACTTTAGCACCCCATTTTCACCAATGGACTGATCATCCAAAATGAAAATAAATAAGGAAACACAAGCTTTAAATGATACATTAAACAAGATGGACTTAATTGATATTTATAGAACATTCCATCTAAAAACAACAGAATACACTTTCTTTCAAGTGCTCATGGAACATTCTCCAAGATAGATCATATCTTGGGTCACAAATTAAGCTTTGGTAAATTTAAGAAAATTTAAATCATATCAAGTATCTTTTCCGACCACAATGCTATGAGACTAGATATCAGTTACAAGAAAAAAATCTGTAAAATCTCTAAAAAATACAAACACATGGAAGCTAAACAATACACTACTAAATCACCAAGAGATCACTGAAGAAATCAAAGAGGATCTGTTGTGATGTTCCCCCTTACATTTCTGAAATTAGTAATTTGTGTCCTCCTTCTTTTTTTCTTAGTTGTCCTGGCTCCAGGCTCATCAATGTTATTGATCTTTTCAAAGAACCATCTTTTGGTTTAATTGGTTGTCTCTATTAATTTCTTGTTTTCAATTTCATTGATTTCTGCTGTGATTTTTGTTAGTTCTTTACTTCTTCTTACTTTGAATTTAATTTGCTCTCCTTTTTCTAGTTTCCTCGGGAGGAAACATAGATTATTGAATTTAGATCTTTCTTCTTTTCTATTATATACATTAAGTCCTATAAATATTTTAAACACTGATTTTGCTGCATCCAACAAATTTTGATAAGTTGTGCTTTCAGTTTCATTCAGTTCAAAATATCTAAAAATTTCTCTTTAGATTTTTTTTTTTTGACCCATATGTTTTTCAAAAGTATGTTGTTTAATCATTATGTATTTTGGATTCTAGTTTCATTCCATAGTAATCTGAGAGTAGACATTTTATGATTTCTGTTTTTTATAATTTGTTATGGTGTGTTTTGTGGTACAGAATTTGGTCTACCTTGGTGAATATTCCATGTGAACTTAAGAAGAATGTGAGTTCTGCTGATTTTGTGTCCCCTTACCCCTAATTTATATGTTGAATCCTCAGTGCGATGGTATATATAGGTGGTACATTTTTTGAAATAATTCAGGTTTGATGAGGACATGCAGGTGGTGCACCCATGATGGAATTAATACCCTTATAAGAAGAGGAAGAAACACATGAGCACTCTCTCTTTTCATGCATGCACAGGGAAGAAATATCATGTGAACACCTAGCAAGAAGGTGGCTATGTACAAACAAGGAAGAGAGCCCTTACCAGAAACCTAATCTGCCTGGAACTTGATCTTGGACTTCTCAGCTTCCAGAAATAAATGTTGGTTGGTAAGCCACACAGTCTATGGTATTCTGTTATAGCAACCTGAACTGATTAATTCATACAAAATGAGATTTTTGCATATGAATCTGTTATTGAGATATTATTATCTATTGCATCTTAAAATGATATTTATATTTAATGGAATATAAGAAGTGGAATGCAGTACTCAGTGTGTGTACTAGCCACACATTTTCTATCACTATCCACTTTTTATTTCAAGCGTTTACCAATATTTACTAATATTTTCACAGAGTAAGTCAAAGATTTTTTAAATGTTTTCATTTGTTCTCAGATCTTTAATTTTAGGTGGAAATGCCTTTAATGTTTTAAATAATACTTTCAAAAATTAAACAGCTATTATTTTCACATACTATAAAGATATGAGTTAGGTTTTTATTGATGTACATTATTCAGTCATATATGGATTCATACCATTTTTATCTTAAGCAGAATTTTAAAAATAAGTGTGAAAGTGCATCTTTATAATGGCAAAAGGAAAATATATATGTATGCATACATATATACATTTACTTATATATAAGTAATACATGTATATAATATATATATATATTTATATATAAACATATATATTTCAAAAGATTGTATAACCTTTCAAAATCATATACAGGAACAATAAAATAACTTCATTGTTGAATTATGAGACTAGAAATTCAAATGCTGAAACTTCTTTGAAGCTGGTTATTATGATTTGTTAAAATGGACACTTTGCTCAATGATAATATGCCTGTTTTTGTAAGTATGTTTGTTTTATTAAATTCTATTAGTTACAGTAGTAATGTTTTTAGAGTGATTCTTATGGACCAGGTTCTCTTCTAATTGTTGTACATATATTTACTCATTAATATTTACAATAAGCCCTATAGGGCATTTGCAATTACTCTAACCATATTTATAGATGAAAAAACTGAAATGTAGATTGCCTAAATAACAAACCAGAGTGCTTGTGACTGGCAGATCTGGTATTTAAATCCTCACTCTCTGACTCTGCACTAGCCACTACTTTATACCCCTCTTTTTACTGATTCATCTAGTAAACGAACATTTATTGATTTTTATGTATCATTTCATGAATACAATAAAACTAATCTTGATGAGGCAAGTGGGAACTTTTTGAGCTCCAGAAAAAATTAAAGTTGGAAAGTTTTATTAATGTTTCAAGGAAATCCTCAAGATTATTAAAGTGTAAAGGAAAATAATCTGAGACTGATTTTCAAGACAATCAAATTATGCACTTGATAAGAAGCAAATTCTGAAATTTGATTTAAATCTAAAATGCCATTTTGAAGAAAATAGTTACTGGTTCATCTTCAGGTCACTGAAAAAGAAAATGTGACTTTGAGGAGAATAGAACATAACAAAACTGAACTGAACTTAAATTTACCCTATACTAGATCATCTCTGTGTTTAACGTTCTCTCTAAATATATGTGTAATACCATAGTAAGCTGTAAGGATTTTTAAAATATTTCAGATCTTCAGGACATCTTTTAACTAATCTAGGTCTCACAGAACTAAATAGTCCAACTTTGATTGAAAATTGCACGTTAGATTTCAAAAATGCCTAAATATCTCCCTGGGGCTACCTTAAGTGGTTAAAGAACTTGGCTCATTAGAGTATTTGTTTAAATATTTCAATTATGCTAAACACATAAACCACAAAATGCAATCAATTTATAGAAGTTTTATTTAAAGATTCTCCTCTATCTTCCTCGTTATCTGTTTATCTAATCAGGGGAAGTATAAATATCATTTTTCTAGCAAAGAAACTATAATAATTTTGTGGATTGCTGGTGGTTAATTAGAGACAGAAGTAAAGAAGTAAGGAATTTACATTTAACAATAAAAATACTATCATCCAATTCCCTTTTAGCTTATTTTCTTCTCTAAAATTAATGATAGAAACATTCGTATAAGATGTACAAAATAGTACAACTAATTGTTTATCATTTAAAATGAAGTAAATTAGACTCTCAAAGACAAGAGCTAAAAGATGAATAGTTTTCAATGAATAAAATTTTGTGTAGATTAAGACATTAGAGTTTCCAAGACTATACTGACTTGGAGAACATTCTGCTCAAACTAAGTTTACTTCTTTATTTAAAACACAAGTTTCAAACCAGAAACATTAATCAGGCTCCATTAAGAGCTCAAAATATTTTAAAATAATAATTCTATGAATAAAGATATTTCCTTCTATTCTTTTTTTTTTCCTTGGAGGATGGGTAAATTTTAAGTAATATATTCAAAATATATATAATTATGATGCTTCACTAACTTCAGAAACTATTATAACAAAATGATATCTTTGTGATAATTTGCGTATGACTTATTTTTGTGTATTCTATCTCTACTTCATATCATGGAAATGTCTGGTAATATGAATATGGAGAGAAACTCAATGACCTCCTGAGGAAGATGGACTTATCCTTGTCACAGTGAAGGT
Source organism: Balaenoptera borealis (assembly GCF_965194805.1). NCBI lineage: Eukaryota > Metazoa > Chordata > Mammalia > Artiodactyla > Balaenopteridae > Balaenoptera > Balaenoptera borealis. The sequence continues at coordinate 20,505,428 of NC_138862.1, read as the reverse complement.
TGCACATATTCCCGTATCTGTTGAACATCTGAAAAGCAGAGATTTTGTGCATCAAATGATGTTATCAAAAATTAAAAAGAATCTACTGAATGATAGAAAATATATGCCTATCATATTTCTGATAAAATTTTAATATCCAACATATATAAAGAATTCTTACAGTAAAGCAATAAAAACAAGCAAGCCAATTAAAAATTGGCAAAGGACTTGAATAGTCATTTCACTAAAGAATATATACAAATGGACAATAAGCACATAAAAAGATTCTAAACATCATTAGTCATTAAGGAAACACAAATCAAATCAAAGTCACAATGAGATACCACTTCACACAAATGGCTATAATAAGAAAAAAAAAAAAGAAAATAATAAGTTTTGGTAAAGATGTGAAGAAATTGGAACACATATATTGCTGGTGGAAATGTAAAATCGTGCATCCACTGTGGAAAACATTTTGATGGTTCCTCAAACTGTTAAATATAGAATTAGTATATGACTTAGCAATTTACTCCTAGGGATGTACCCAGAAGAATTGAAAACAGGAACTCAAATGGATATTTGTATACCAACGTTCATTGCAGCATTATTCAAAATAGTCAACTTGTGGAAGCAACCCAAGTGTCCATCGACAGATGAATAATAAACAAAATTTGGCAATGGCATATTATTAACTATAAAAAATAATGAAATTTGATAAATACTACAATGTGTGAAAATTGAAATCACTATGCTAAGTAAAATAAGCGAGATATAAAAGACAAACATTGCATAATTCCACTTACATGAAATACCTGGAATGAGCAAATTCAAAAGAGAAGTTATTACAGCTTACCAGGAACTAGAAGAAGGGGAGAATAGGGGTTTACTGCTCAATGTGTACAAAGTCTCTGTGTAACAAAAAAGTCATGACTGTTGTACAACATTGTGAATGTAATTAATACCACTCCATTTTACACTTAAAATGGTTAAAAAGGCAAATTTTATGTTATGTATATTTTACCATAATAAAATGTTTAAAAATATGATACATACGGAATCCAAAAATTGACTACTATAAATAAGTCCAGAGTTTCCATGCCAAAATTATATCAAGTGTAATATGTGTAAAAATAAGTCTGGTGTGAAGATATTTTAAAAGTAAGGCAAGCAAAAGTAGCATAAGAGATACGTTTTTCATTTTATGGATTCTAGAAAATATGACTTCATATTTTTCTCTGTGGTACCTGTATCTTTCTTAAGATAAGATATGCATGAAAGCAGGTTGCTCCACTGCACATTCAAACAGATAGATGAGATCAATTCACTAGGTGGCAAAAAATGTCAGAATTTAAATGCAATGTTAAGAGAATCTAGTGTTTGACATCCTGAGTTTTCTATCACACTTGGGCATCTAGGAAGAACCTAAGTGAATATATGAGTATCTAGGTAAACAGGATGCAGGGATCTAATTTATTCTCCTGGCTTCACAGCCCTTATACGCCTAAATGATTTACAATATTTTCTCAAGATAAGGTAAATGTATATAATCTGAACATTTTCCCTTGTAAATATCTTTTGTACTGTTTAACCTATTCCACCAGCCCCAGACCCAAATCCCCATCATATATTCAAAATATATGTCAAAGATTTGGGAGTGAAATAGAAAGTGGACAATGATTTTCTCCCTACTGCCTTAAAATATAAATTTAAAAATTATATATATATATACACATATATATATACATATATATATATGTATATATATATATATATATATATATATATATATATATATATAATCTGGGTTTATCTGTATTCTTATACCAAATATGAGTTGATATAAATAATGCAATTGAAGTGCAAATTAAAATTAAAAAATACAACTGGCGAGTGCATTTTAGTGGGAAAGGTCATCCCAGCAAGGTACAGAATCAAGAAGCCTCATGGAAAAATATTGAGAATTTTGACTACATAAAAGTTTTGCACAAGAAAAAAAAAAGTTCCATAGAAAATGTATAGGTAAATTGTAAAATATATCTTTATAACATATTTTAAGCAATGCACTAATTTACTTAATCATATTTTAATTTATCATGTGTATATGAAGCATAAAGAGGATCCGCATTAAAAAATCAAAGCAAAATAATTGTGGGAATGCTTTATGGAGGGTTAGTTATCTGATATTATTAAAAAAGAGTTAAGGTGATGAATTGTCCTAACTCCTTAACTTTTGTCCAGCTCCTTGTAATAAGTTAATGTGTAAAATATATTAAATAAGGATAAAAAGAAAATTGGGTAAAATAATGGTAAATGGCTTTCACTAAACTTTGTTTGCTTTAATTTAAAGTACAAGAAAATATTTTGCACATAAATATTTCTGATAACCATAATTAATGCATATTAGTAGCATAAATCCTTTATTATTAGTACTGAACCATTCTCTATTTCTTTCCAACTATCCTAGGGGCAGTTATTACATGTGTCGTGTAAAGTGACTGTTTATCACATACTCCGCCTCTTTCTCCCCTTGATCTGCACAAGCTAGCAATGGCTATCAGTTAAAACTTTAACAGAGCACGTGTTTCTTCTGTATGAGAGAAAAGAGTAAGCATTATTTCAGAAAAACCTGCAGGAAGAATAAAGTAAGTCTACTGGAGAGATAGATACCACATCTCTAAAGATAAAGAAATAATATTTGCAGTTATCATTATTTATGTTTGCTAGGTGTTAAGCACTGCTTCAACAACACATAGCATGTTATTAATTTATTTAATTGCATTTCTTTTAAAAAATTACAATGTAAGTACCCTCATAATCTTTTGTCACTTAACCTTCCTAAGTCACAGTACATGGAGAAGTCTGGCAAATGGTCTCAAGACTGTCTATTCTTGCCTATGGAGAAAGTCCCACTAAAAATTCTGAAATAAATTTGGCATCTATTTTAATTTCACTTCCTTTATAATTAGATTACATAAGAACTATTATTTTGAGGCAACTTATTTTACACTTAGACGTTTCTATTTTTCTAGCTTACTGTCTTGGGAGAAGTAGGATGGATAGAAGTAGGATGGTGAAGAAGATGTCTGGATCCTATTAAACCCGAGACAATGCAGAATACATATGCAGAGTAATTTAAAATAGATAAATATCCCAAGATCCTTCCTAAGAATACATTTTGTTAATCCTTCCAAATCACTCTGATCTTGCCTCTTTTTATTATGTACAAAGAGAGATATTTTATGGCATTAGGTTTTAATTTCATAGTATTTTTTCTTTCTCCCTTCTATGAGTCATAAGCTGTGTACTACTTTATGTAGGAAGATTACTCCCGAAGAGAAGATCAATTAATAAGTGAACTCTTTGTAGATGATTTTGGTTGAAAATATATTTCATATATCAATGTAAAATTGTTATTCTAGATTTTGAGTTAAAATATGCTACTTTCCTTTAAAATATGGAATATGTTTTAAAATAAGGAAAAGGATGAGGAAGCATAATATTGAGATGACATTATCAGTAGATTTTCACACAAGTCTATAAATCACATGGCAACTCTATGTAGTTAACACTTTCCAGTGCTCCCATTATGTCTGAATGATGAAGCCAAATTGCATATTTCTACTGATGCATTGCTCTTTTGAAAGGAATAAATTTGAAAGAAGACTTTGATTTGCAATGCATACAATTTTATGCAAATGTATAATTTAATCATATCATATAGAATGCTTGTCAGCTGGAAAAAAAATAGTTCAATATCAAGCATAAAATAACATGCTACCTTGGAAAATTATTCAAATGAAAGTGATGTGTGAGAAATTTCATGCTTTGGTAATTTATCAGAACAACAGATATATTTAAACCATACATAAATATACTTTTCACACACATCTAGATTAACTTACTAAGTTTTAGCACATAAGCCAATTAATTTAAATAGTTTTCAAAGCTACCTTATGTTGCTAGTATTAAATCAACTTTTCCCCAGAATAACCATTTTTTTAAGCTTTGATTACACAGTGGAAAAAACTTGAGGTGAATAACAAGATAACTGAAGACAAAACATATCTAAAACATAAAAATAAAATCCAAAGGTTACTAGCTCAATTTTTATTGATTTTTAATGTACAATATACCTTTTTTGATGATGATATTATGACATTATTCAGTAACAAATGTCTTCATATAGTGAATTCAGTGATAAATATCCAGGTATCTTCAAAATTTGCTGCAATATTTTTTCAAAATTTTATAATGAATGCCTCTTTATTAGTAGTAGTACAGTATGTTGATAGTAGATCCTACCAGGAAATATTAACCTTTACCTTATTACCAAGCTAATTGCTATGATTATACTCTTTTTTATGATTAAATTCACCCAAATTCATATTGGAGAAGCAAATTTTCATCATCCATTTATTCACTCATCATTCATTTGTCCAGGAAATATTAACTGGAGGTTCTCTGCATGTCAGCATTGTTCTACAACCTGTTTCTAGTGCTGAGGCAAACACACAATTGCCCCATGCCACTTACTTTTAGTAGGAATAGACAAATATTAAATGAAATAAATATTTTAACTACAAAGAAGTTTACAAATTCTATAGAACTGAAGCAAGAATGGGGAATAAGTTTTCTAGAAGTCAGACAGTTTACTGAGATTACACAGGGTGATAAAAGAACGTCTGGTAAGAAAATAGTTTATCAAGAATGAGGGGAAAATGATAGTGATGTAGTTCTCTAGGGGAAGAGCATTCAAAGCATATGAAAAAGAAAGTGCAGAGTCCCTGAGTTGGGGGCAATCTCTCTATTAAAAAATGCTTCAAAGGAGTGGGCGAGAGGGAGGCAGTAGTACATAAAGTAAAAGAAATAATACAGGGACCTAGACATTGTAGGCCACTGTTTAGATTTTGTTGTTTACTTTCAGTAAGAAGGTAAGAAGGGAAACTATTGGAGGGTTTTCAACGTGATGTGACTTCTGTTTTAACCAAGTAATTCTGACTGCTATGTTGAGAATAGACTATAAGAGAACAAGGTGATCAGTTATTACATTCTCTTGGATGCTGTAAACATCATGCAGCTTCTCCACAGTAATAAAGCTCTGTTTTTCCAGTTCCTGAGAAAGTTGGCTGCTGATGACTTCCAGATGGGTCATGCCAGAAATCTCCCTTGGCTGTAGGTAGATGCATCACCTGAAGCTACACCTGGCACCTGAACTTCAATTCAGTCCATCTCTAAAGGGTTATCCCAATCTAGAACTTCCTGGTGGATTGTTAGAGACCTCTTGCAACTGAATCACAGTTCAATGTTCTCCCTCTATCTGATCATCCTTCCAATTATTTTTCACAAATGTTGTTCTAGAGGGTACTCCTTAATAACTGCCTGACTAAGTCTCCATTTCAGAGTCTATTTTTTTTTTTTTATAGCTACTTTTATTTTTATTTATTTATTTATTTTTGGCTGTGCTGGGTCTTCGGTTCGTGCGAGGGCTTTCTCTAGCTGCGGCAAGCGGGGGCCACTCCTCATCGCGGTGCGGGGACCGCTCTTCATCGCGGTGCGCGGGCCTTTCACTATCGCGGCCCCTCCCGTTGCGGGGCACAGGCTCCAGACGCGCAGGCTCAGTAGTTGCAGCTCACGGGCCCAGTTGCTCCGCGGCATGTGGGATCCTCCCTGGACCAGGGCTCGAACCCATGTCCCCTGCATTATCAGGCAGACTCCCAACCACTGCGCCACCAGGGAAGCCCTCAGAGTCTATTTTTAAGGTAACTCTGCCTAGAACAGATACTGTAACAATCCAGGCATGTAATTATGGTGTGACTGATGACCTTTATGTTGTTAAAACCTGTGGTTAATACTTGTCCATCAGCAGAATTTGACACTGCTGGTTTATCTCTTTTCCTTGAGCCAATTTATTCATTTCGTCTTCAAATACCAAATTCATCTCTTTTCCACTTACATATCTGTTCACACCAAACTAGCTTCTTGGTTGATTCAGTTTACATTCTGGATTCTAAAAGTCACAGTGTCTCACAGTTCATCCTTCATCCATGTCTCCTGTGTGCCTGTTCTCACTGCATATAAATTGATACAATTTCAAATTTCTTAGTTTTTTATAACATATACCATATTTAATGTCTGTCAGAATTCAGAAAATAGAATCTATGAAGAAAAATATAAGCTTGAAAGGTATTTTTCAACACAAGAATCCAGAGATCTTTGAGTTTTGATAAATATTGTTCTGTTGCTCAATATTTGCTGTGACAGAAAAACATCCATTTTCAAGCAATATCAAAATAAATATATGGATTAATTTTTATATTCTATCTGTATATTTTTAAAAAAAGGAGTTGAAGTCTCATATATATGATTTCTTTTTCCTAATTGATTTGTCTGAGTGGCCAATTCTAATGCTTTCTTAGGTTCATCTGGTGTTATGCCCACCACCATCTTTTGTTGGAATCAGCATAAGATTTTAGTTCAAATTAGGGTCAAGATGTAATATGGATTTATATTTATAGGTTGCCCCCAAATTTATACCTACTGTATTTTTGTTAAGAATTACCAAAAATATATATCCATGTATATTTCTGTTAAGACTTTTACAGTCTCTTGGCCTTTTTTCATCCAAGAATGCTCATGCAAGGAGATGAGTTGCTTCTTTCACAATGGAGTTATTCTCCCCAAATACCATCTGAAAAGTTAGAAAATGTGTCATTCTTGATTTTAAGGTAATATTATTGGTAAAGATGTAAAACGCATTCAATGGGCCATACTCAGATCCATAGCTCACAGTTTTTAATTTTTTTTTTGAAAATATATCTATTCTCTTATTCTGGGAAGATGCCAAGAAAACAAACATAACAAAACCTATGACTTGGTAAACAGGTGCCAACACAAACGTAGACATACTTAGAAAATGTATGTTTCGATGCTCCCAGAAACTCCTTTATTATTTATACCCTCCCTTTATTCTGAACTCTGTTCTGGAACAAATGGGTATACTTATATATATATATTTGTTAAGAATATTGCTGTCTATCTTACAATAAAAAATTCCTTAAATTTTCTATAGGGTATGCAGATACATTCAAATGAAGCATGTACAATCTTATACATTTTTAAATTTAATTGATCCATATTAACTAAGTGCATTCGCTTTCCATTCCCTTGCATTCTTAGAGAAGTAGTGACAGAGGGAGAAGTATTTTGTGTGTGTGTGTGTGTGTAGCAGTTCGTTGAACACTAGCTTCTTACATTACTAGTATTATGGCAGTCCTGGAGCTATTTTTCTGCATGGAAATTGGCTTCATACACATTCATAATGGCGGCAGGAAGCCCAAGTGTGGCTGCTGAGATACTTGCCTCTTCACAGCAAAGAACATCATATAACTAAAGATGAGCCCTCTTGACAAAAGAAGTGCTTCATATTGAAGTTTTTAAGATGTAGATTTAACTTCCATGGGGCAACACTCTGTCTACCTAAACAGTAGAATTCCAACCTGAAATAATGCAGAAATTCACTACAAGCCAAAATTTGAAAGAGGAAACATGCAGGTCCTCAGTGAGTTATATTTTGCTTCTAGTTAAAGATGAAAAGAACACCTGAACTTTCCCATAACTTTGGAAATTTGAATTCACATTAATGTCTTTGGAACAGCTGGGTATATTCTCAAATTAAGCAAAACTTTCTATTTGTATTCCTTTAAAAAATGACCTTTGGATTTTTCTAAATCTGTATTGTTTCTTAAGCTATTCAAACCCTGTATAGTAGTTTTTATGAATCCTGTTTAAACGAGGCTGTCTAATTTCTGAGCAACTTTTCTGGAATTTTCTATTCTTTCCAATGTGATGTATCATTTTCCACTGAAAAATATATTTTATGCATTATCACAAAGTTAAACTTCATTAAAAACTGACAAATAGATGGAGAGTAAAATAAAGTGGTTTTAGAAATATTTTAAGGAAGCAATTCTAGAATACCTATGTAATGAAAATATTATTGATTTGAAATTCACTACCTATCTATATATCTATATATCATATCTAATTATGCATCTATCTGTACTTTCATCCAACTATCTATCAAAACATCAAGAAGCATGGCTCATATATTATAATTAGTGAAAAAAGTAGAAAAAACAGTTAAAGTCTGCAAATTAATATTTCAAATATTTGAGAGTAAGCCATTTCTTGAAGAGCATGCTGAAATATCCTTTGGATGAAGGCTCCTAAGTGTTAGAGTATATATATACTATGAAAGACAAAAAAATAATAAATGTGTACACGCAGTATTAGTTTCCTAGCTCTCAAAGGTGGACCTGATGAAATATAAAAATATTTTTATGGCATAGATATATTTTGAGTTATCATGTTATAGAATAAACTGAAGGAGGCCATCAAATTACAGAATAAAGGTGTGCTTGTCTGTAACATTTTTTGCAATATTGATGTACTACAATTTAACACAGAAGACAATTTCATTATCATCTTTGATATATTATAAAAACAGAAAGATGAGATGAGAAGAAATATCAAAGATAAATGAAGAATCTTGTAGATTGAACTTGTATATTTTGTAAAAATTTTACTCTGTGATTTGTACACTACCAAGTTTAACATGGTTCAGAATTATGACCTCATCAAAATGTGACTTACCAAAAACACAAAAATCTAAACAGTGAAAAAAGACAGATATAAAAACACATGAGCCAATTCAAAATGAATTAACACAGGGGTTAAAAAACAAAACAAAATTATTTGTCACAAATAAGCAAAAATTAATGACATCTTCTAGTTATAAAGAAATGCCTAAAGTGTCAAAAGAGTGACAGGTACAAATATAGCAGGTTGATCATCTGAGTGATACACAAAAGATGAAACCAGTGGATCAAAGGCCATGAAAGAGAAAAAAGTTTGGAGTCTACTCTGATATACAATCATTTGTTGTTGTTAGTAGCCTACGGCTAAACCTATAGACAAAGAAAAATGATGACTATATTCTTGTGCATAGGTTTCAGATATTCAGATTGTCTTCATTTATTTATTCATCCATTCATTGAATAAATATTTATTGAGATCTCAACATTCATCCACTGTTGTAAGCATCAGGAACCTAAAACCAAATAATGCGTTAGCATCAGTCAAGAAGATTAATTTTTAGTGAAAGAGACAAACACTAAAACGCTTGTGTTTTAGGTAAATATAGATAAATGAACACAAAAGGAAGGCTGTGAAAAATACAAGAGAGTCATGGAAATTTTCATATGACAGGGGCTTTAATTGACTTTTGAAAGATAAATTAAAAGTATGGCGTGCATGGTTCATCAAGGATATAAAGGTTAAAATTTACCACATGTAAGTGAACACTTACAGGACATTCTTTATAACTCCATGTTAGGAGCTCATAGTGAAAGGTAACAGTTAATTTTGCTTAAAATCTAAATAGCTTTGGGTATCCTTTAATATGATCTAGGCAGATGCCTTGTCCATGTGCATCAAGGCATGGATGCTAACAAGTACTTTAATTTTTGTATAATAAACTCATTTTTATTGTATAATATAGGATTACACACTAAACACACACACAAAAAAACAGACACAAACATACGAACATTGGAAAACTTGGTAATTGGCCATAAAAGTCTAATCTAAATATTACTCTTGTTATTATCCTATTTTTATAATATTTTTAGACACAGCAGAAAATAAAAGTTTACTTGAAATTAACAAAATAATTTTAATTAGTATAATAATAGTAGACAAAAAAGAGAAATAATGAGGAAGGGTTAGAAAAAAATGTAAGAAGTTATTTAAAAATAGTGATTATTGAAACTAAAAGCAAAGTAAATTAAACATATGCAATTTAGAAATGCCATATTTAAATGTGATTTTTTTTTTAATTTGTATTAAACATGGAAGGAGGATTAGAAGTACTATCAAAAAACATTAGCTAGGATTTCCAAAAATGACAAATGGTTTATTTGGCAGAAAGTTAACTGTTCTGTCATAAAGATGACAAAACCTTGTCAAACAGTGAAAGCAATTCATGAAAGAACTAGAGAATTCTGGAAAAATAATTAAACACAACATTGCCATGTGAAAGTGTTTCAAGATCAAATTAAAGAACCAACTTGTGTAGCGTACTTAGTTAATGAGATCATAAAGGGCAGATTGCAGTGCCTGTGCTCTCCAATTTTATAGGTTGATCTGGCATCAAGAATGTCTCTTAAAGGTCAACAGCCAGTCTTTCATTGTTGGGTGCATCAAGAAAAAAGAATGAGCCCTGAAACCATTAGAGACCTTCCTCTCCCCAAATGCATATGGCCAACAATTGTTAGAGTTTAATGATATAAAAACATCTCCATTGACCTTGATATCAACCAAGGTCACAGTTATATTGACTCACCATTTCCTTATCAAGATCTATTTTGGAATGGAGTCCTGAAAATAACGGTAGTTTGTTGTCAGTCACTGCTTTTTTGTCTCTTAGATTAGTAATAAAAGACTGCTAATCACATCATCTTACTTCTGCTTTTGCTATCTGGGGAGTGATTAACCCTGGAGAAGATGGACATTTTGAGCAGGCTTCATTTCTTGATGTCAGGACTTAGCTCTGGCCAACGCTCAGGACTGCATCTACTAGAGTCACTTCCTTTTACAACCCATACTACAATTGTTAATTCAATAGTCATTCATTACATGCAATAGATGTGGATTTAGTTGTTACATTTGAAATTTTTGGAAACAGATATAATTGAATTCCATAAGTGCTTGTTTATAAGAGGTCTTTAATTGTCACATATGACCCTGTTGTATGTAATTCACACCCTCCTCTCTTAACAAAAAAAAAAAAAAGACAAAAAAAAAGCAAAGTTCAGTACCATCATTTGATCTTCAGGCTGATTGGAAAAGTTAGCTAGTATAATTAATGAGAGTTTTACAGGAAGGTTAGCATTATTAAGCCGTAAATCAGTTTAAAAATACTTTTCAAGTACACTGTTTAATTCTGAGCTTACATTCCTAGGAGAACACTCCTAGTATCATCAGCTCTATATGTCCACTCCATAGTAATTCAGACATCCCCATAGGAGCTCATTACTGGATACACTGTGTCTCTGGAAATCTCAACCCCAATCTTGATTCTATTTCTTGGCTGATATGGCCAATAATGTAGAGGTTTAATACCTCATGACCAAGCTTAACATCAACAGGTTCAGTGACCTTCCCCAGGATAAAATTTAAGAATTCCTGCATGAGCTTCAGCTCAGATATCCAGTTTACTGGAAACAACAGCAATGTTTAAGAGTGCATTTGAGCCTCATTGGAGGGACATTACAGTTAACCACGAACATTTCAGTGAAATTCCAGTGAATTTATGTCTCCCAGTTAAAAAAACTTCATACACTCACCTCCCAAATTTCTAAGCTGATGGTAGATCTAAAACAAATTTCTTCAAGAGTGTCCAGAAGCAGAAGTCATCATGAAGGAAGCAGCCCTCCCAAGAATCTTAGATATTAGAAGATTATTACACATGGATATTTTATGCCCCAAACTTCCCTGACTGCCACACTTTCTTTCTTAATTTTTTCTTCTTTTTTATTGAACTATAGTTAATTTACAATATTGTGTTAGTTTCAGGTGTACAGCAAAGTGATTCCATTAAGTTATACATATATATGTACATATCTATATTCTTTATTTTGATTTATTTCCATTATAGTTTATTGCAAAATATTGAATATAATTCCCTGGGCTATACAGTAAACCCTTGATGATTATTTTATATATGGTAGTATGCAACTGTTATTCCCATATTCCCAATTTATCCCACCGCCCCCTTCCCCATAACCATAAGTTTGTTTTCTATGCTTGTGAGTCTGTTTCTGTTTTGTAAATAAATTCATTTGTACTATTTTTTAGATTCTACATATAAGTGATATCATACAATATTTGTCTTACTCTGTCTGACTTACTTTAAAAACTTTTTTTCTTAACCTTGTTTCTTTGTGCATCAGAAGGATAAACCACATTATACTCAAGCCTACTGATAATGAAATTGCATTTCCTTACAGACTTGGGACTGAGATGGACTATGTTCCCTTCAATGATTTCAGGTTGGGAAGAATCTTAGCTTAAAAGTATGTTCAAGATTTTCTAATAATTTTAATTTTCATCCTTGTTGTATTCCCAAGTTTCTTTTTTTCCTTCACTTTCTCCAGAAGCCTTAAAATATTTTAAATAACAACTCATTTAATAAATAATAGAAATTCAACAACAAAGAGTAATAGTCATGAGAAGCTCTCATGACAGCCATCACCAAAGAGTCAGGGAGTTCAGTTGACAGAAGTGGTATAGCTTTGGAGGAATTAACAAAAATTGTCAAATTGTGAGACTCATCTCTCCTTTGACTGAAGGAAGAAACTGTAAAAGACCCTGAAGGACTGAAAAATATCCACTTAGACTCATCATGACTTTGTCCCCTACAACTTTTTTTGCCCACCTCTGATATTTGCATGACCTTAACTGTTAAATATTTCCTTTTCAACCCTCTTAATAAGACTTTATCATAGAAACAAAGAGCTGTTCAATCTAAGAACAAATTCCTCCATCTTCTGAGCCCCCTATTTGACCAACTATAAATGCACAAACAGAACCTACCCCATCCTATTGATATAAATTATCTGTGTCATTGAGGTGACCTTTTCAACTGGAAGGCATCATAGCACATGAAAAATACAGAGACCCTCTTCTTCATAATTTTCATTTTAATCTTATACTTGAAATATCATTCATTTGGACAAACATCTTCTGTTTGATTGCTGCTCTTTTACAACAAATTTTGAAGTCTAAGATCAGAACAGAAAAGCTATTGGCTATTCCCTGCCCACCTTCTTCTGACTACTCAAGGGCTTTACTCTTTTATTTTAGAAACACGTTTCAAATTCAACAGCTATATTATTTTTTATTCAATCAGAACAATCAGGGCCCTTGAGAAACCACTGATCGTAGCATAATCTAGAAATACTCTTCAGGGGCACAGTTCTTAATCATCTAACCATATTCTGAGTCTGTCTTGAGTCATAGTAGGAGAGGAGAAAAACTGGATGTTTTAAAGATTTGTCTACTGTGTTGAATCAACGCACTCACTAACTTAAACACGCAAGTGACATTCTCATTGCTCATTCAGAATAGGATAGTTTTTGTGGGATCTTAGAAAGGAAAAAAAAAAACTATTTTTTTCTCCTAAAGTATTATTTATTCTTGGACCCTTAAGAAATAATTAAAGTCCACTGTGTTTCTTCAAAGCAGTAGATAAGAAAAGGAAGCACAATAAGGTTTTAAAAAGTGCTTAATTTTAAATCTTGTATAATTCCAAGTGACAATAAAACTAATGCTATGCTGTTAGCTACTGCTGCTTTGGTTAAATAGTAGACATTTCTATTTGAGAAAGTGATTAGTGTTATAGAGGGCAGGAAGAAAGAAACAGGTCTGGCAATTCTGCAAAATGTCCTAAGAATGAGAAAGTGGCCAATTTTCAGAGGTGTCTAAGGACACACATTTTACCATTTACTATTTTGATTGGTTGCATCTATTGCTATTGATGAAAAAGGGAAGAAAAGCCAAAAATAAAATATGATTGATTACTTGTATTAAACTCTAGAAGACATGATTCTGTTTAGAGTTAGTTTCATATTATAATATCTCAGTAGCACTAAGGAGTCCTTTAAAATATAAGCAAATGTGATTGGCATATTTAAAAATGTTTTTAATAGTTAAAATATTTTTTAGTTCACTTTTATTTGATACTTCAAATTTAGAACATGTAGAATCAGAATAAGCAAAAATGGCAAAATTTGAATAGCGGAAATTGACTACTATTAACAGGATCACCTCAACCTCTGCACGCAATGAAAATCTGTATCTTGCACATTACAAAACTCTGAAACACACAGCTCTATAATAGTACTTTTCCAAAACACTATTTTGTAGTCTCAGAATACTTTTAAATTAAACTGTTCTGGATGCTTAATGGGAGAAATACATTTTTTTTCTTTTTTTACTGTTTTATTGAGATATAATTGATGTATAACATTGTGTTAGAGTCTGCTATAATGATTTGGTATATGTATATGTTTTAAAAATGGTTAGCACAATGAGAATATCTATTTCCTCACATAGTTACATTTTTTTCTTGTGAGGAGAAATTTTAAGATCTACTCTCATAACAACTTTCAAATATGCAATTCAGTATTGTTAACTATGGTCACCACGCTGTACATTACCTCCTCAGAATTTATTCATCTCATAACTGGAAGTTTGCACATTTTGACCACCTTCACTCATCCCCACTTTCCATCCCAGCCTCTGGCAACTACTAATCTGTTTTCTCTATCTATGAGTTCAATTTTTTTGGTTTTGGTTTTTGTATTAGATTCCACATATCAGTGAGATTATATGGTATTTGTCTTTCTCTCTCTGATTTATTTCACTTAGCATTATGCCCTCAAGGTCTATCCATGTTGTAGCAGATGACAGGATTTCCTTCTTTTTATGGTTGAGTAATATTCCATTACACATTTTCCTTATCAATACATCCATGAATGGACACAGGTTTTTTTTTTGATGTCTTGGCTATTGTAAGTAATGCTGCAGTGAACATAAGAAAGCAGATGTCTCTTTGAGATAATGATTTTGTTTTGAATATATAACCAGAAGTGGAATTGCTGGATCATATGGTATATCTATTTTTAATTTTTTGAGGAACCTCCATACAGTTTTCCATAGTGGCACCAATTTACATTCCCACCAGCAGTGCAAAAATGTTCCCTTTTCTCCCCATCCTTGCCAACACTTGTTATTTCTTGCTTTTTGGTCATAACCCTTCGGTGAGACGTGATAGCTCATTGTGGTTTTGGTTACACTTCCCTGATGATTAGCAATGTTGAGCACCTTTTCATGTACCTGTTGGCCATGTGTATGTCTTCTTTGGAAAAATGTCTATTTGGCTCCTCTGACCATTTTCAATTTTCATTTTAAAGTTCAATAAATAATAATGTCTAATAAATTTACGTTTCTTTCCATTAATATAAGTCAGAAACAATTGAGAGTAAGCACAAAACTATCCAGGATACTAATAACAGTAGCAATTCATATTTTTACTGAGCATTTCCTGTGAGGTAGGCGCTGCGCTAAATGTCTGAACATGCGATTTCTCATTTAATTACCTTGATTAGAAGTGTCGCAGGCTCACTTGTTTTTCACAGCTGACAATGATGCCATTATGACAACTTGCCATGAGCTTGTGTTTCCAAGCCTTTTGCCTGGCATTTCAGCCTGCATGTCGTATTTTTCTAATGCCATCGTATTGGTCTATATCAATATATACCAAATGCCCATCATCAAAATGTTAAAGGAAAACATAAACAGAACAAAATACTTTCATGTATATGCTGTATATTAAAGTGCACAATAATCAACATTTAGTCAAATAGTATGCTCTTAAATCATATGTTTCTAAATTATTAAAATATCATGATTCATTTAAGCAAATGTCCATATACTTATACAGAGACATCTTGCAAAATTTAAGTTGCAGAAAGGTGCTATATGTCGAAAGTGTGTGTATTTTTTAAATAATTAAGCACTATTGCTAAACAATGTAACAAATTCAGTAAGTCTTAGTGCCAGGTATTAGAAATTATATAAAAATTACTTTTAACTTTTAAAAAAGCAGCAATGGATTTACTAATATTTTGTTTTGAAAGAATATTATAAATTTTAAAAAACAATCTGTTAAAAAGAACACTATTGTAATGTTGTAACCACACCTCTTAGGGCCACATATTACTCACCACTTATATCTACTAGAAGCATGAGAGCATTTGCACAATAGGCTCCAGGAGAATGGAGTGGTAAATTGCAGCATCACTGAAGCATGAATGGAGCCTAATTAACAAAACTGAAGCTGCTACATTCATGCCGTCATTTCACTAATCTTATTTCCCTTGCATGACACATGCTGCTGCATTCAGTGAAATGTTGTTTCTCACTGGCATACTGCAGTATTTCCTGCCCACCTGCTGCATCTTGACTGCCATCTCAGGATGCTGTAAGTGCAATTATCTTTTTTGCTCAGTAGCACTCTAATTAAAGTCTACTATATCACAGAACTGCTATTGAAAGCAATTAGAAATATCTCATCTCTGGAAGCACCTCTGAAAACATATTTCTTAACTCCTTGTAAGTTGTACATATGGATTTAATTTACTTCAATAAAATCTCAGCTAAATTCTTATCATTTTTAATGTACATACACATTAAATTTAATTGAAGAGAGCTACATAAAGAAGAAAACAAATGAGGCTTAGATCTCTTCATCACAAGTAAAGCTATTCCTCTTTGAATGTTTCTGTCAGTTTCTCTGTTGTCTTCAAAATATCCATTGATCTTTTGTTATCCCCCCATTCAGTGAAATAACCATTCTGTGTAGCTACAATACAATAAATCATACAAATAATATTATCTGTTTGAAGTAGTGAACATCACTTGATATACATCACTTGATAGAACATCTTAAACACTGTATTTTAAACCTTGATGCCATAAAATGTATAATAACAGCAAAACATTTAATGTTTCTATGGCATAGTTTCCTCTCTGAATTATGAGAGAGTGATTTGATGACCTTTGGGATTTGATTGATTTCTAAATTTATTTGTTCTATTTATCTTTACTTTTTTTCAAATACAACTTTATAGGTAGGAACAAATTAAAAGCATAGTATGTCTATTTGTATTAATACCATAAAGTCAAAAACAAAGCATCATTAATCAGCTCTCTCAGTGGCATTGTCACTTGTTTTGAACACATGGTGACATTATCCTGAACTTCAATAAAGTTAGAGAGTGATGGATCCTAAACAACCGTGTCAGGCTTGTAGACAGTCAATGTGTCATGACATCATAATGGCAAGGAAGTTCTCACTGTGAAATATCTTACCTACAACTTGTAATATATTCATAAAGACACACTCATATATGTTTATATGAATGTTTATTATATATGTGCACATTATATATATTCATTACACATATATATATATTCATTCTCATTTTTAACAGATGTATTGAGGTATTATGGAAGTACAGTAAAATGAATACATTTAAATTGTACAATTTGATAAATTTTGACATATGCATGTACCTGTGAAATTATCATCACAGTGAAAAAAGTAAACATAACATTACTGTCAAAAGTTTTCTGTGGCTCTTAAAGTCCTCTCAAGTCCTTTTCAAGGTGATGGTCTAATGCAATTACTTTAAAAAAAAGAACATTTAATACAAAAGAGTTATTGAAATACATTTCCACCGGAAGCCATAATTATTTTTTTCCTTCCTCTACCACCCACTCCAATGCTACAGCTAGTCTAGGCTGCTTGGATGATTAGATAGTAAGAGCTTAATCCCTAAGGGGAATGAGCCATTGATTTCCTTGCTCAGTTAAGGTCGTGGTAACTGTAATTGCCAATTCATTGTTATCACTTGATAGAGAAGTAACACTGAAACTCCTGTTTTCTTAGACATGCTCTAATTTGTATCATGAAGTCTAACTATTCATATTAACTTTTTTCTTTTGCCTGTGGTTTTGCTGTTGACTTGGCACCAAGTAGCTAGCTAGTGTCCTCAAGAGATCTTTCTCTGCAGAGTGCAGCTTAGGTTTTATGGTTAATAATTCAGGAATTCAGCAGTGGCAGTAGCCGTCATGAGAAGGAAGCCATGCATCTGTGCTCCTACATCATGTTCATTCTTGACATGGAAACTGTTCATGGATGGATCATATAAACTCTATATTGTCAAGAAGAGAGAGCAGCTGACATCCATCAGTTAGTTGTGAAATAACTCATCTCAAATGATGTTCTCCTTTTTCAGAGGCATTGATGTAAGTTTCAAAGATTCACATACCTTGTTCCCATTAGTGCAATACTATCCTTCTTCTCTAGACTGTTTTGTATCCAAAATTCTAGTTCTTCTTTCTAGGCATCTTACTTATAAGCTAAGACATTCACCACTGTCCACGAATCTGTACGTATGTCTTCATCAGGCCACATACACAACTATGCAAAATTTATTAGCAAGAACATGGCTTATAGTGTGGATTTTCTGCCCCTGTTAGGATTATCGTGGTTTGTTTTCTGCTCTAACATATTGAGACAACATTTTCATGAACTACTCAGGAATTTTAACTTCCTCCATTAAATGGATATAAAAACCACACATATAAGCATAAACACATATAAGCACATATAAGCATAAGCGTAATCTGAGGAGGTGGTAGATCAAGTGATGTAGGTGGGACAGGAGTCTGACCCACCTCTTTATGTAGCTAACTTACTATGTCTTCTGGAGCTTTTGCAACTATCCAAACTATATTAGTTCCATCATACGTTTGATTACTAATATCCCTGTTGACCTAATTATTTTGTGGGCCTGACAATACCCTGAGTTGTAATAACTGACTCCAGTCACTTAGGTACTTGATATACCACTGTTCGTCTCCTGACTCCGTTAAGTTTCAATAACGTGTCAAAAACTCTTATTTAAATGTCAAATAGTTCCATATGTCAGAAGATATAACCTTGCCTTTATGTCTGTAGAAGATTGTAAACTCTACCATGAATTGCTTTGACTCTCTTTCTTTAAAGAAGTTAAATCCACTTTTTCATTCCTTTGATTGGTGAAGGCTGTGTGAATTGCTTTAACTAATAGAATGTGTTTTGGAATAATGCTGTTTTCTACCGGTAAAATTCTTCAGGAAATAGACTCTGAGTTGGAGGTCAGTGAGCATGACATTTATTAGGGGATTTTGTTGGTGTCCACACCTGTAGAAGGAAGGAAAAAGAAGCAAAACTAAGCAGAGGTAGAAGTTAACCTGTAAAGAAATTCTGACAACAGCTTTAGCAAACCTGACAGGCAACTTTGGAACTAAAATGTCCTTAAGAATTGTCCTGCATTGGGCTAAAATAGCCAAGTCTTTCTATATATCACTATCAAAATCATTTGTTACATGCGGCCAACCTTGACAACGATGTGACCGTGAGCAAGGTGACTCTCTACAACTGCGACAGCTTTTGCAAACCTTACATCAGAATGCTTTCTCTCCATCAAATTCTTCATTGAAGGGGAATCTCGATGGTATATCAACATGTCCACTACACTGTGACTTTCAGGCTAGGCTTTGAAATCTTTTTGATTATTTTTAATTCTCTCATATTAATCATGTTTTTATTTTCTGTATTTTATGATGCTTTGCTGTCTTGGGGCCATGTAGACCTATGGAAGTACTTCGCCTCCCAGAGTTAGCTAATTCCTGAAGACAACAAACAACTTGTCGGAGAGCATACCTTCGGAGAGCATACCTTTGATATGCAAACAAACCAAATCTGAGCTCACACCCCCATCTTCCCCTGTAGTAGGGGACACTATCCGTCTACTGTCTACTGTAAATCCCCCTAGGGCCACTTACCCAACAACTAAGAGCTATGCCCACAACTCAGAGCCCACCAAAATTATTCAAACTATCCAATCCGGAACCTGCTTGCTGTGCCACACTCATTCCTTCCCACAAGAACACAATAAGTTTTTTTGCCCATGCTTTTTCTCAGCTCCTTCTACCTCCTGACTGTCCCTGGAGCTTCCCCATGTGGCCCCTCCACTTGGGGACCATGAGTAACAAACTATCTTTTCAAAGGCAGTGGTCTTCTGAATAATCTCATACCTAAATAAAAACAAAATCTCAGGTACACTTTAAAACAACTCTCTTTTGAAAACCATCAACCTTGTAAAGAAGCCTGAGTTAAATTACTGGATGATGAGAGACCACGTGGAATAAGAAAATCCACATGGAAGAGAATCAAGCTATCCAGTCAAGAGTTTCACTAATAGTCCATACATGTGAGTCAAATTTTCTTGGACATCCCAGGTCAGCCGAGTCCTTAAGTCCCATGAGTGATCACAGCCAACAACGTATCTACCTAGTCGACTCTCAGAAACATGAAAAAAATAAATTTTTACTGTTTCAAGACCCTGTGTTTCAGTATGATTTGTTATATCAAAATACATATTAATCACAGTAAGTAAATAATCATTTATTTATAAAGAATAAATAAGAAAAGTAGTGGACTGTCCTAACAAAACCTGAAACATATGCTGCCAGGGAAACCACTAATAAGTAACAATGGGAAAGATGGTTAGAAGCCTATGCCAAAAGCTAAAGTGAAATAAACTAATTAGAGGTGGAGTGTGGAACAGGAGAAAAAAAAAATTGCTATTGGAGGTGAAAAAAATAGACATATATTATATGAGATAGTTACCTTCAGTAACACAGAAGAAAGAAAATATCCCAAATGAACTTGTGAATAAAGAGATCCCCCCCCAAAATAAAGAGATCCCCAGCATGACATTAAAGTGCCAATTGATTTGTTTAACTTGCATATGTTAACTTATAGATAGAAATAAACTGAAGAAGAAATTGTTAAGTTTTCAAGCAGATTCTGGAAGGCAATTTTTTAGCTCAGGACTTGCTTGGTTAGAAAATAAAACTTTATCATTCCCAGTTTCTCCAGTTGGAAAAGAGCTGATAAATTAAGAAATGGCCTCAGGCAAAAATTTAATTTTATCCAACTGCTCTTAAAGCCTACTTAAGGAGCAGAGGCAGGTCTTGCGCAAAAGGTCACAAGAAAATACATGTAGGATTGCGTGGATATACTGTGTTTTTTTTCCCCCCTCGACAGATTATAGACTTGGTTCATAAATCCAATACATTAAGAGAACATAATTTTGCAAAGTGAAACGGGACATTAATTCGTGGAGAAAAAATAGAACCTCCCACCTTACCTCCTGAGAGAACTTCTAAGAGTAAATTTCTGCCTCTCCACCTCTTGTTGTCTCCTTCCTCAGGTGAGGATTAAGTAACCACTGGGGAAAGCCTGACACCTGTATGTAGAACATATATCTCTCACACCAGCAGTGGTTGCACTTATTATTATTATTATTATTTTACTGACTCTCTGTGTATCACTAAGAAAGGCTAAGGTTCTCTTTTCCTATAAGAGTTTCCTCTTGGGAATGAGGCTGGAAAGCAGGAGGACATACCACCTTCTCTACCTATAACTGGGACATAAGGCTGCTCTGAGATCCACACACTATTCCATTCAGTTTAGGCGGCACGAAGTTCAAGCATATTTTCAAACCAGCTGATAATAGAGTTTATACTCATATGTTTATTATATATCTTCTGTTAGCTAATTACACAGCCTTCATATACTTCCTATGGGCCTGAATGAATAGATGAGTGCCAGAATTTTGGCAGCATACTGCACACTTCATTGCTTACCAAAAGCTTTATATAATATATAATTTGCTTTCAAATAAGGGCAAGATGGTGACCTCACCATATTAATTGTGTATTTGTTTTCAGTCATTTCATATCAATTTATTGCACAATTTATTTTTATCCTCGTTTCAGATTCTATGTGCTTTTAGGCTTTAGTTCTGCTAGAGTCAGCAATCCGTTTCATTCAGAGGTATGTAAATATTAATAATCCATGTCTCAAGGCTTGCAGAGTATATTTTTTCACTGAAATTTTATTTTTGATTGATAGCTAAAAAATATTATTTTCCTTCTGAATATGCCCTCATGTGATTTATTAGTCACGACAAGAAATTTTTTTTTAAATAGATAGGAGGAGGAAGAAGAGGAGAAGGAGAAGGAAGGCGGGGGAAGAGAATGCTGATAAGGAGCGCACACGCCAGCGCTTGGCAGTGAGGTCTTGGTTGCAAACTCATGGCCGCTGAAGACATGCTGGAGCAGAAATGGCTCCAGGTACTCTGTTCCTCACTTATCCTACCATCTACCAGCTATTAATTTTTGGACCAACGGTAAAATCCTTTATTATTTTGCTCTTTCTTTCCAAAACACTAAACCCTGTGTTTATGTGTTTCCTTTGAACTTAATTCAAAATATAACTGCTAGATGCTCTTTAGTGTTAATACTATGAGTTGAAATATTTAATTTTAACAAAGATGATGTATCTCATCTGTTTTTATTATTTTTATTTGTTAAGTATAAAGACTAGATCTCTAAAAGAGATCTAATTCTAATTAACTAATATAATTTTGTCCAACCCTCAGTCAAACATTCACAGTACCCACATATGTGTACAGAAAGAAGGCTGACTCATGAATAAATAACTAAATGGTTAAGCTACAGAGAGGATAACTGCTATCAATACAATTTCATATAACTTTAATATTTGTGCTGAAGTAATATTCATAAGTCACTTAAAATAAATGTGCATGGTTGTTAAACATCAGTTAACATTTTTTAAAAATCGGGAGTAATCAAATTTTTTGTATTGTCATGAGTTAGACACCTTAAAATATTTTTAATTTAGGGGACAATAGAGCTATGCAATAATTCAGTGGAGAATTATAACATTGACTATTTAATAATATACTCCTGGAAGGAATTCCCATGTTTCTTGGGAAATTATTGCACCTCAAACTAAAAAGTTGGATTGAAATCTTATTATAAGTTAGGCATGATTTATAAACCAAGGTTTCTAAAAAGTCACTTTTTATACAATATCATTTCTTTCTTACTAGTAAGTAGAAATGACTTCACTTTCAATTTTCCCAGAAAACTAACTTATTTAATTTCTTCCTCCCTTCCTCCCTCCCTCTTTCCTTCTTTCTTTTTCTTTCTTTCTTTCTTTCTTCCTTCCTTCTTTCTTTCTTTATTTCTTCTTTCTTCCTTTCTTTCTTTCTCTCAACTGTGAGACACCTTTTTTAGGCAACAGTGGCAGTGAGCACAAATTTAGTTTATTTTTATTAGAATTTATTATTTCTTTGTGAGCAAGACACACACACACACACATACGAGTTATATTTTTTCCCTTAAACAGAGCATTTTAAATATATAAGTGCTGAGTAACAGCAGAAGCTCATTTAAAGAAGATGTTTACAAAAAATTCCAATGATCCCACAGCATCACAGATATAGAGCAGATTTCAAATTATGATCTTGAGTACATTAACGGGGGAGAAATTATGCTTTGTTTCCTTAATTTATTGTAGCACATTGATTCAAAATGTCAGACATTACATGGTAAATATTAAGATATCACTTATAAGTAATTTAAAGTAATCTAAATTTAATTAAATGAGAATACCATTCAATACACATAATTATTCTATTCATAGTGAGATTTAAATGATAATGCTTATTATAAAAGTAACAAGTTAGATAAGTGTTTTTCAGCTAAATTATTTGTTTTAATTTTAAATAGGTTTATAAACTTTAAAATGAGGGTAGTAGTTGTAAATTCCCATCTCAATCTCTTTGTGTTATTTTTTCTAATTTTTGAAAATAAGGGAAACGTTCCCATATCTGTCAAAATAATCTCTAAACAAATTATTTAATTTATATTCATAGGTATAAGTCTTATCTAAAAGCTTGTTTAAAACACTGTATTATTTAATTTAACTCTCTAAATCTTGTAAAGAAGATATTTAAAGGGAAAGCACACAACAGATTTTTAAAGTAGAAATTATGAATGTTGATAAATATAAATATAAGTATAAATATAATATTCATATATTAATTAATATTAAATTTTTAAAATCCATAAATTGTAAATTATTTTATCTTACAAAAGATAAAGGTCTATTAACGTGTGTTGATTCACTGTTTTAATCCTAATGCCACTTCTAGGTGAGAACAGCCCAAGCATAGTAAGGGGCACAGAGAAAACTGTAAAGATCAGGCAGCTTTAGATTGCTTTAATTCACAAACAATTAAAATGGGTCACCTGGATAACAATTTCTAGATATTCCCAGTACAATATTCTTTACAGACTGTAATGCCAATTATTCTGCCAACCTCTGGTATTCCCATGCTGACGTCCTAACCCCCAGTACCTCAGAATGTGACTATGTTTGGAGAAAGGGCCTTTAAAGAGGTAATTAAGGTAAAATACAGTCATTAGGGTGGGCCCTAATCCAATACGATTGGTGTCCTTATAAGAAGAGGAAATTAAGACACTGACATCTACTGAGGGAAGAATTTGTGAAGACACAGGGAGGAGATGGTTATCTGCAATCCAAGGAGAGAGACCTCAGCAGAAACCAACCCTCTGGATACCTTGAGTTGGCTTTCTAGTCTCCATTACTGTGAGAAAATAAATTTCTGTCATAGAAGTCACCCAATCTGTGGTACTTTGTTAGGGCAGCCCTAGCAAATTAGTATACTGGTGCATAGAGGAAACTAGATAATATAAACATCCAACTACAGTGTTATCTACATGGATCCCAGGCGAAGTTAGAAGGGGAAAATACCAGGATTTGCTATGTCCAGAAACTATCAGGCATATAATGTGATTTAAACCCAGCCCTACGTTAAGTCCAATTCTTTTACTAATGAAATATATGGTATATACATATGCATACACTCACATACAGATAATGTTTCTATTTGTAATGAAATATATATATATATATATATATATACAATATATATAACCTATATATTTGAAATATATGTATTTCATATATATATATATGCCCTTTTTAGTTTTTCATGTACATAATGAAACACATACACAAACACTGCATTTCTCTCTTCCTCCATATTATTTTTATTTTTTCATAGGATCTTAATGACCTCTACACATTTCCTCTGAATTCACTGGCTTTATATGTTCTAGGACTACTAACCAACCTGAATGCTTTCTCCTCCTCCATCACAATATATACCATTCTAAGCAATTACGCCCTTAATATTTTGCTGGGTTTTTTTTTTTATATCAGGGTTTTGAAGTTTCTAGATATTTCTGGTTTTGCACAAAATGTTATGTGTGCCTTTTCCTTTTACTCTCTTTCTTAATTCCTTTTCATAAGGCTAAATCTTTCAAAACTCTTAATAATATAACTTTCCCTCAGCTCTTTATTTTAACCAAACACTGTTGACTAACATTTATAAGAATAAACCCAACGTCTTTTTATTGAAGTAGAGTTGATGTACAATACTATATGTTACAGGTGTACAACATAGTGATTCACAATTTTAAAGGTTATACTCCATTTATAGTTACTATAAAATATTGGCTATATTCCGTCTTGTACAATATATCCTTGCAGCTTATTTTATCATAATAGTTAATACTTCTTAATCCCTTACCCCTATGTACCCAATATTTTTTAATTAAAAATATTAAATATATAAAGTAACAATTTATTTTATTCAGACCTTTAATCTCACAGATCCCTTCCATATTAGAATGCTGTTAGTGAATCTGTGAGATAAATCTGAGAACATGCTCAAAACAGGGTAACAGAGTACAGGAGAAATTTGGAGAAATATTGAGGGGAAAAGGATGAGTCATTGAGGCAGAGCAGAGTGATGGTGACTGTAGAAGTATACAGTGCTAAAATGTCCTTGGATAAACAGGCATTTAGGAAATATTTATGCCTAAGTTTTGAATATTTTGGTGCATAAATATCACTCAATTACCAAGGAAATAAATAGATAAGTAAATAAGCAGTCATTAAGTATACACAGATCTCTAGCATTGCTTTTGATATACAGAAGATATACGTAAAATTGCTCAGGGATGCTCAAGTAATGTGTCCAATGATAAAATATTTGTGACTGTTTTTGTGTCCTAAATTAATTTTAGTCTCAACTATTACGTGGAAACTTATTTCTTAAAAACATCAGTTACAGCCATAAACAATGAGTAAACAAAACAAGATTCATTATTTTTAAACTGCACCTTAGTTCAACATTATGGTCTCTGAAAGCAAATATTTATATGATTTCAAAATTGTATTTTAAGATAAACATAAAATAAAATAAAAACAAACTCATAGATACAGAGTGTAGACTAGTGTTTACCAGAGGAGAGGGGATTTCAGGGGTGGGTGAAGGGGGTCAACTGTATGGTGATGGATGGTAACTAGACTTTTGGCGGTGATCACTCTATAATGTATACAAATGTTGAATTATAATGCTGTACACCTGAAACTCATAATAAAAAAAGTAAACAGAAAAAAATGTGGTTACAAAAACAACTTTCTTCTGCTAGTAAACATCAAAATGATAATAAACACTATTCAAACTTAGCTTGATATAAATTCTGTTTATAACTTAGTCAAATAATTTAATTTTTATCTAAATACTTAATATTTGTTTACAAATTCCAGCAATATAAAGTATAATTTGGCCTGAGAAAGTTTGCAATCGACTGGAATATATTCACACTTCTAGCTTTAAAAGCAAAACAACTGGGCTTCCCTGGTGGCGCAGTGGTTGAGAGTCTGCCTGCCAGTGCAGGGGACATGGGTTTGAGCCCTGGCCTGGGAGGATCCCACATGCCGCGGAGCGGCTGGGCCCGTGAGCCACAACTACTGAGCCTGCGCGTCCTGAGCCTGCGCGTCTGGAGCTTGTGCTCCGCATCAGGAGAGGCCGCGACGGTGAGAGGCCTGCGCACCGCGATGAAGGGTGGCCCCCGCTTGCCGCAGCTGGAGAAAGCCCTCGCACAGCAACGAGGACCCAACACAGCCAAAAATAAATAAATAAATAAATAATCAAAAAAAAAAAAAAAGTAAAACAACTATTCTGTTAACACTAATTAATAAAATAGTTGTCTTGTGAGATTGGCAATTTGAAGTCACATTTGAAAAAGTTATCATTACTAGTGGAAGCAAATTTTCCAGAGAATTTACACATATTGAGAAGAAACATTATAACATTTTTTAAAGCAGAATAATTATTTGGACCTTTCAAAGTGAAAATAATTATTTGTAGGTTTTTTCTTTAAAATGATGCTGTCAATTTGCCAGATGTCTGTTCTGTACTCCAAGCATGTAAAAATGACTCTTAAATTTGCATCACCTACTGTTACATTTTTGCTCCACTCCGTATAACTCATATCAGTCTGTAAGAAGCTTTAGTTACATGCAAATATTTGTAATTCATGTTTGGAATAATTGTTCATGTTCATGGCCTTACACTCTACTAAGAGACATATGTATTACGTCACTCGATAAGCACACAAACCAAATGGCAGGGGTAATTATCTTTCTTAAACCCCTTGTGAAGACCGATGCCATTCAGACCTTAAATCTATACTTTGGCTAAATGCTTCCCATTAAAACCAACTGGGAGTATTGCACAAACAAGAACATTACTATGCTACGTTCATTGTCTCTTATCCTGCCAACTTTATTCTTCCACAAGCATAAGCCTATTAGTCCAACTAATGAAGGTCTTCTACAGAAAAAATAAGTATAATTTATTTATCATGGTCACACATTAAGATTCCCCCCCACCCCACCCCCATTTGGACACATGATTTATTTTTTAAAGACATATACCTTAAAGATTCACTACCTGGACATTAAAAATAATTTATAATAATTGAATATTTTCCTTTCACATTTCAATAGAATCAGAGTGAGGAAGAACATCTTGACAAAAGTTACTGATCATAGTACCAATTCCATACCTTGCTGCATGACATGTCGGTCTGTCATGAAATTATTTCAACTGCAGCTGTTTAAATGACCCTAACTCTTCTTCCATTTATATGAACTCATTTATATCTAAAAATTCCAATGTGGATGAAAAATAGCAATTTAACTGGATTATCTTTCATTCTTTGAAATACTCTACTGTTGTCATAAAAAGGGCAATTATGTTTAAGCCATTTTTACTATTTTCTTAGTAAGTAGTGACAAATGGAAAGCACTCACAGGAAATTGAAATGCTGAAATGAATTGAAAAATAAGCCAAGGCATTTTTAAAAAATGTTAACACACAGAGAAATAAATCTCTTTCCTAAAAGGACAGTGAATAAGTTACATTGGTGTTATATTGGCTTTCAGATTGGTTTTAGTCTTCAAAATATCCTTTTAGAAAATATAAAGTAAAATTACACAGCATTTCTATCATTGGAACTTGGGCAATAATACTTGCTAACTATTATTATTTTAATTTTAGTAAAATAACCCATTAATTTCCCTTAAGATAAAGTAACTATAAATTACTAAAATTGTTACTCTTTCTTTCACAGTGGAATTTCTCTATTGTTTAAACTTAAAAAATTATCAACTTTATCAAAGGGTATCAAATAGAAAAAAAAATAAAGCAAACTTTAATTGCTAGTGAATTTTCTCTGTGATTTTAAAAAGTATCCTTATTTATATTTAAATTCTAGCTACTTTTCATACAGAACATTAAGATTTTAATTCTAATTCTCTCTAGCTTGGGGTCAGGCTAGACTACCTGTTCAGTGATGACTGCTCTTGACTTGCATTGGTGGGATCACATCTCATCATTCCCAAAATAAAATCATTCATGTCATTAGCTTCATGCTTTAAGAAATATCCAAATAACTAGTATTGATAAACACATGTAAAGTTAATATTACAACTCAAAATGCCACTTGTTTTTTTGTATTAAATTCATATTTTATGGTTGAACTGTCTTCAAAGAAGTTCTCTTTTGCATGTGTTTTTGATGACGTTGATCATCCATCTGCAGGACCAGTAATCCATGTTTGGGCATAGTGATAAAATTGAACCAATCAAAATCTTCACTGTGAATTATCTACTCATGTGGTTGGTATACACTAGCCTTCTCTCATCTCATGGTCCCAATTTTTTGCTGTGGATAAATGTGAAATCACCAAGCAAAGAGAAGCAGAAAAAGAGACATAGAAAAAAAATGTAGAAGAAAAACCCTGATTATATTTCCAGGGTTCTGTATCTAACCATATCTGAAAGTAATTCACTGAGTATTTTTTAACTTTGAATTTTATGAAAATTATTTATTAGTAGTATTTTTTTATTTTCAGTGTCTGAAACTTTCAATAGGCTGCTCTCATGAACCACAATGTGTATTAAATTTCATTTTGGTTTGCAAATGATGTACACCTGACCGTAATTGTTCACCATTTGCAATCCAAACAATGAAATTGTCTGTACATGGTAGTGGGTGACATAGGCTATTACACATGATAGACCCTATAACATGGAAATAGTTGAGTCAGCATAAGATCTAAGATTAGGAGGCTTCTGACGGACTGTTGAGAATTCTGTTTATGCTAAAGAAAAAACACTAATTAACAGTAATAGTAATGATAATAGTGATTGTAACAGTTAAGTTAACTAAGACTTTAGGAAATATGGTAGAAAACTGTCAGGATGCTGTTGTGGGCTGCTACTTCTTGGGGTCTTCACTGCAGAGAAAAAGACAGAATCATTCTCCAAAGATGAAAAACAGTCATGTAAACATTTGAAATTCATTTTAATAAATGTCATAGAAGTATATTCCAGAACAGTAACGATGAAAATTCTGCTTCTTACCATTTTAAATCTACTCCTTTTTTTGCCCTCCGAAGACACTGGGAAAGCTGAAATGCAATTATTGTTTCAGTGCCTTTAAAAATTAGGAAGGAAAGCTGATCTGCTTGTGAATTTAACAAAAAGCATCACTAATGTTTTTCAAATCACAAGATGAATATAGTTCAATGACTGTATAACAAGATATTAGGAAACATAAAAGTTTAAATAAAAGTAATTCAGTAAAAAAATATATATGTGCAGAAAATTATAAGACCCTGATGAAAGAAACCAAAGACGACACAGACAGATGGAGAGATATCCCATGTTCTTGGATTGGAAGAATCAACATTGTGAAAATGACTATACTATCCAAAGCAATCTACAGATTCAATGCAATACCTATCAAATTACCAATGGTATTTTCACAGAACTAGAACAAAAGATTTCACAATTTGTATGGAAACACAAAAGACCATGAATAGCCAAAGCAATCTTGAGAAAGAAAAATGGAGCAGAGGAATCAGGCTCCCTGACTTCAGATAATACTACACAGCTATAGTAATCAAGACAGTATGATACTGACACAAAAACAGAAGTACAGATCAATGGAACAGGATAGAAAGCCCAAAGATAAACCCAGGAACCTATGGTCACCTAATCTATGACAAAGGAGGCAAGAATATGCAATGGAGAAAAGATAGCCTCTTCAATAAGTGGTGCTGGGAAAACTGGCCAGCTACATGTAGAAGAATGAAATTAGAACACTCCCTAAGACCATACACAAAAAAAAAACTCAAAATAGATTAAAGACCTAAATGTAAGGCCAGACACTAAAAAACTCTTAGAGGAAACATAGGCAGAACATTCTTTGACAAAAATCGCAGCAAGATCTTTTTTGACTCACCTCCTAGTGTAATGAAAAATAAACAAATGGGACCTAATTAAACTTAAAAGCTTTTGCACAGCAA
This sequence comes from Balaenoptera borealis, assembly GCF_965194805.1. Lineage (NCBI taxonomy): Eukaryota > Metazoa > Chordata > Mammalia > Artiodactyla > Balaenopteridae > Balaenoptera > Balaenoptera borealis. The sequence continues at coordinate 20,475,083 of NC_138862.1, read as the reverse complement.
AGGAAACCATAAACAAGACCAAAAGACAGCCCTCAGAATGTGAGAAAATCTTTGCAAATGAAGCAACAAAGGATTAATCTCCAAAATATACAAACAGCTCAATATCAAAAAAACAAACAACCCAATCCAAAAATGGGCAGAAGACCTAAATAGACATTTCTCCAAAGAAGACATACAGATAGCCAAGAGGCACATGAAAAGATGCTCAACATCACTAATTATTAGAGAAATGCAAATCAAAACTACAATGAGGTATCACCTCACACCAGTCAGAATGGCCATCATCAAAAATCTACAAACAATAAATGCTGGAGAAGATGTGGAGAAAAGGGAAACCTCTTGTACTCTTGTTGGGAATGTAAATTGATACAACCACTATGAAGAACAGTATGGAGGTTCCTTAAAAAACTAAAAATAGAACTGCCATTTGACCCAGCAGTCTCACTGCTGGGCATATACCCAGATAAAAACATAAATCAAAAAAACACATGCACCCCAAAGTTCATTGCAGCACTATTTACAATAGTCAGGACATGGAAGCAACATAAATGTTCATCAACGGAGGAATGGATAAAGAAGATGTAGTACATATATGCAATGGAACATTAGCCATAAAAAGGAATGAAATTGGGTCATTGGTAGAGACATGGATGGACCTAGAGACTGTCATACAGAGTGAAGTAAGTCAGAAATGGAAAAACAAATATCGTATATTAACACATATATGTGAAATGTAAAAAAATGGTACAGATGATCTTATTTGCAAAACAGAAATAGAGACACAGACGTAGAGATCAAATATATGCATACCAAGGGGGAATGGGGGGTGGGATGAATTGGGAGATGGGAATTGACGTATATACACTATTGATACTGTGTATAAAATAGATAACTAATGAGAACCTGCTATAGAGCACAGGGAACTCTACTCAATGCTCTGCGGTGACCTATATGGAAAGGAAATCCAGAAAAGCGGAGATATATGTATTCGTATAGCTAATTCACCTTGTTGTACGGTATAAAGTAACACAACATTGTAAAGCAACTATACTCCAATACAAATTTTAAAAAATAACATTACACTTCATTCCTTCAGAATTCAGGAACTGTTTTCACTATGGGCATACTTGTGGCTTAACACTTCTTGAATTTTATTTTCAGTAACATTCTCTCGTTGAATTCTGGCAGAATATAACAGTATAAAGGGGCATTAAGATCATAGGTCTTCTTTGTAATGAAGCGATGGATTGTCTTATTTCTTTTTACTTCTTTCTTCAGTATATCACTTTGAGTAAATGTTGAAAACTGTAATAAATTGACATCATATTTCCAAACTCTTTCCCGTATACTGAGGGTCGTTTGGATATGAGCTTGCCAGTAGTTTCCAATAAGATGCTATTGTCTAGATAATACTTAAAGTAAAATTTTTCAAGGAGCTTTTTTGGAGGTGGGCTTAATGCTAATTATATGCAGAAATACACAGCTGCTTTGAAGTACACTTTTAAAAATTTAAGAATTGCATTTTAAGTCCTCTATGTATTCTAATTAAGTGTATGTTTTAGTTTAATGTTAAATATTTGAACATGAGCAGAAAAATTTATAATTCTCAATTTTACATGATTTTGTTTAATCTCATGGACAGAATGCATTGCAGTTCTAAAATTCCAAATATCCTGCTCAGATCCAAGAGTGTTTTACTTTGACAACTTAAAATAATGTACAAAATATAAAAAATGTAATTCAAGTTATATTGCTAGAATTAATATACAATATGAGAAAATGTAGTATGTACAATGTAGAAAAAGGTTACCATGGCAACCATGTGTTTCATGAAGTCAAAGAATCATTTCTACTGTAATACTACATGAAATCTAGACCTTAATTAGAAGCTTCCCAAGAAGTCATAACCTGTGCAACTTCTTATTCTTCAATTCATTTCATATTCTAATGACTATATATATATAAATAGTGCCATCTCTTCTGAGTTTATAGCATGTATTCCAGTATTTATTCTTTAAGAAAGAAGTCAAAGGCATGAATAAGTAAACATACTAGAAACAATATGTCAAAGAAAAATAATTTCTTCAGAGGAGAAATACTTTTATTTAAGAAAATTTTCCCTTTCTTGAACATTTTTTCTAGAGTAGCCATAGATAATAGTTTAAAAAATTTGGTCTCATATAAGGTACTTCATGTTGTATGACATACAAGCAATGGTATAATCCACATTTTTAAATTTTAAAGGAGCTAAGCAATAGAGCTCTAAAGCCAGTAAAATAAACTTATTTCATAAAAGTTTTGTAATCTCTATTATAGACATAGCTGGAGATTGTTAACTATTTGTGAAAACAAATTATTAAGGTTCTTATTATAGCATATAAAATGATGTTTTTCTTTCTAAATTACAAACCAATAGGACTGTTTGTCTTAATTAGTGGAATAATCTGGAGACTTTCATATGTCTCCATAAGATACTTCATTTGAAATCTCAATTACATTTCTTATTTTGGAGAGCAACCTTTTTGGAAGATACAATTGATTTTAGATTTTTGTTCTTTATTCTAATTAATGCAATGTAATGGTTTTCAGAAATTTCTTTGGACTACTAAAAGTTCTATGCATAAAACTTTAGATGCAGAATCAGTTTCTCTTACTACTTTTGACCACAGTGGTGACTGTAATAGACTGTAAGCCTCTGTAATTCTAATTTGGCAATAATATTTTCAACATATAGATATTTTCATGTGTATTTTACTAAAAGTTGTATTTCACAGTATGTTTATACTTGTATTTTAATAGTTCTTTATTTTTTAATAAAAATTATATGTATTTAAGTTGTACAGCATGACTTGATATACATAGTGAAATGATTACCACAGTCAAACTCGTAACCATATCCTCTCCTCACACAGCTACTTTTGTGTGTGTGTGTGATGAGAGCACCTGAAATCTGCTCTCTTAGCAGATTTCCATTATTCAATAGAGAATGGTAAACTATAGTCATCATGCCTTGCATTCAATCTCTAGACTTAGTCTTTGTAGGCAACTGCAACTTTGTATCCTTTGACCAACATCCCCCCATTGTTTCCACCTCCCTGACCCCCACTGTTCTACTCTTTGCTTCTATGTATTCTACTTTTTTCAGATTCTAGGTATGAGTGAGAGGATACAATATTTTTCTTTCTGTATCTGGCTTATTTTACTTGGCATAACGTCCTCTAGGTTCATCCATTTGTTGCAAATGGCAGGATCATCTTTTTTAAGGCTAAATAGTAATAGTCCATTATATCTATCTATTGATATTTATCTATCTATCTATCATCTATTTATCTAGCTAGCTAGCTACCTAACTAGATATATACCTCTTTTAATATTTCTTAATATTTTAGGCATTTTAGTTAAAGATAATAAAGGGTCTAATATTAGTATGTACTTACCTATTCTGGGCCACATTCAGAACCAACTAATACCAAAAAAAATTAATTAGTAGTCTTTAGAATATATATATATATATATATCCTTTAGGACATATGTTGCAATACATATCCTACCTTTAGCTTGGTGAAATTATGTCTATAAACCTGGAAACAGCTGCAGAAAGATGTGAAGTCTTCTCAGTCTCACTTCATCATAGATTAAGAGGAAAATTAAGCTCTAAATAACATATCCATTACAAAAAATTGAACAAAATTACAAATTTACTTAAAGAAAGAAATATTTAATTTAAATGTTACATATTGGGCATTTTCTGCTGTTTTCTCTGTCCCCCATTGTCTTTTCATAGTCATGCCTGCCCCAGTACATTAATGAGTAGGTCAAGTAGCCTATTCATTTAGAGAATTTCATCTCTTTAGACACACAGACTACTTTTGATTTGGTCTTATAACATAAGAAGATCTAATCAATTAATTAATTAATCTAATTAATTATAATTAGTATGTAAGCTTTAATTTTAAATGCATTTGATACAGAAAAACTTTACTATATCAATTTTTGGGGAGAAGGCTATATATTTCTATTTCTAACTTGCAGATGATTATTGTTTGGGAGATCCATCTAGCACAGAAAAATTTGCAATAAGTAAAAGAAAGGTATATTATGTACAAAATGTTCTTAGTATCTCCCTAATTTTCTACATACATAAGAATATATATTAATTCTTTAATATATAAGAATATATATTAAAACTTTGTTAAAAAATAAAACCTGCAATTTTACATACTAGACACGCTTGACTGAGCATAACGTTGGAGGCAGTAGAATTATCATACCACTAAGAGCCAGTGCTACTAATTTAGGGATTGCAATAAGTGAGGGACTCGTTATAGTAGTAAATAAATTCAGTAAAGCCGTCTGGTCTTCATTTCCAAGAGAGCTGTTTCATGCAATGAACGAAGAAAAGAGAACTGTATGTGAGGTTTGCAAATACATTGATAACATACTTAATATTTCTCTTTTCTGACATTTGGCATAACAGTGAGCCTTTGGTGTTGAGTAAATATATAGGGTTCCTGGACAATTAAAATGTGGGAGTCCGAGAGAGAGAGGAGAGGGAGAAGAGAGAAGAGAAGAATGTTGCTTCTGTTAATATGAACAGGTAGGAGCTCCAACAAATACTTTTGGGGAAAATGTTTATGTATTTTTATCTTAGATTTGATATTCTATTTGGCCTTATATGTTACTGAGTGACCTTTACATTACTTACTATTATAGATTGTAAGTAATAATTTCTTGCATAAGGTTTTAAATACATTGACAGTTCAATGCCATTGGCTTCCATTTGCAGGTAGGAAGGATAAACACTTGATCTCATGAGAGTGAACAGGGCACAGATAGGAACTGATGCTTGTAAAGAAAAAACAGCACCATATAGAAAAGCAAAAGGCAGGAAGTAAGTATATTTGAATATTCTCATTGCAAGCAATGAAAAACATCTCCTTAATGATAATCATATTACAAATAGTACCTGAGTCATATCACTAATCAAAACATGCCATCATTTAAATTTATCTGAATCACTAACAATACATCAGATTTCAGTTATATATCATTTCGTATATTTAATCTTTGACTATAATCTGTGTCAAATTGAATATTAATATGTCAAAACACTCATAATCTTGCAAGAGATGCTTGAAAAAATTATAAACTCTTTAAATGAATAATTTTGTTACTGAAAATTCCAGGCTTTTTAAAATCATATTTTAACATTTTAAATATAAAGAAGTTAGTTAATGTTTGTGTTTGGATGTTTGAATGATTTAATGTGTTTAAAGTTTTAATAATGATATCACACATAGCTATATTATGAAAGATAATGAGAACTGAAGAATAATGTACAATTTGGGCAGTAATGCTCCCCTTTTAGATTAATTTGTGTAATTGTACAGGAATGAATAAATATTTCTGTAATGCAACAGCCTAGGCCTAAAAAAGATGTAACATTAAACAGTAAAGAAAGCACTTTGCTTTTCTTGCTCCATTTATTCTTTGGACTTGTTACCTACTTTTAAATTCCTTTCCGCTGTATTCAGATCACCCTCTGCAAAAAGTTCTGTTGTTCATTGTCCAAAGCCCAGAGCTATGCGCCATGGGCACTACTGCCTACTGTCCCCCAAATTGCTGTCCTTCCAGTCTGATGTGGCAACCACTGCTTTGCCATGCTGCTGAAACCAGTGGCACTAACTGGTATTGTTCTTGGAGCCCTAGCTGCCCACTGTCAAAATCTTTGCAAACATTAGCTCTAGGTATGGCAGGACTGGAGGCTTCGTAACTAACACTGATGAAAACCAGCATATATTTACCAACTACACTTAGTTCCTTGAAACTGCAATGTGCAGGGGCCATCCTGCTTCTTGTACTTAAGAAGAGGTAATGCCACTTTCCCTGATGTATGTTTTTCTATGATCTTGTTCTCAAAGCAATCCTACATTTCAATATTAAGTTTTTTAAACAATCTTTTAAATTTTGTGTTTGTTTCATGGAACCCCTTAACCTTAATTCCACCACCATGTCTAATAAAAGTCCACCAAGGTTGATCTTGGGAACAATCTTAGTGATACATTGCTTATTTAAACATGTCCTTTCCCTCTGGTGATCAAGCTAATGTTATTGAAAAAGTTGATATCCTTATTCTCTTTTTCTTAAGATGAGCTATTGCTCAGGAAACTTTCCCTTAAAGGCTTAGACATCTAATAAATTCCCTCATGAATTCTACAGCTACCCTTTAAAAAAATATAGATATCAGTGGCTATAAATAAACAAAGTAAAAATTTTAGGAAGTATTGAGACTCAGCTGAAATGATTGACCATGAAATAACAAAATAATAAATATCTCTATTGTATTCAGTTTTTCTTCTTCAGCCCATCACTAATTGTTTTTAAGCCAACAATATTTACTTTGGCTAAACCGGGCCTGGGATTTTTGCCAGGTAGCTTTAACAGAGTAAAACAGAAAAAGCAGTTGAATATTGCCAAAAGATTGCTCGAAATATGCATCACAGAATCCAAAACATCAAATATATAAAACATAAAATGAATTCAGAATTGTTTTGATAGATAAGGAGTAAACAATTCATTGTTTAATAAACCAGACAGAAGAACAGGTTTCAGCAAGAAAGGAGGGATAAGAAGATGTGGTTGGGTCTTTATTTTGAAAACTGCACCATTTCAAATTATACCAAGGTTCAAGATGCACACACAGGAGTTGGCTGATGTGACTAGGAGATCCGTAGGGGAAGAAGAGACCAAGTATGACAAAACCTATCATATTTGATGACTGTAATGATCTCACAAGTTCAAATAAATAGAAAGGCTCACAGACGCCACAGAGCATACTCATGTATGACTTGTAACAAAAGCAAAGAATATGATAGAACAAGAGAAGAGAAGTGCAGGCAAGCATTAGAATTCTGAGGGACGTTCAGGATCAAGTCACCCTAGAGGCTTTTCATTCATTCAAGGACATACTTTGGCTTTGACATGAACTGCCAAGATGAGTGTCATGAATCTTAGTTTCAGAAGTTTTCTGATGAAAACTTCCAGCTGAGTTGTCTATAGCTCTCTGGTCTGTCAGGTGAAAACCACTCATAAATATACTGAGCCTGGATGTCACAAGGGGAGTCTTGACTTTTAAACAGCGCATCAAGTCCCTTCTCTACTCCTGTGTCTTTATTCCTGGGGAAGGGGAAGGGTAAGCTGGGACGAAGTGAGAGAGTGGCATGGACTTATATATACTACCAAATGTAAAATAGACAGCTAGTGGGAAGAAGCCGCATATCACAGAGAGATCAGCTCAGTGCTTTGTGACCACCTAGAAGGGTGGGATAGGGAGGGTGGGAGGGAGACGCAAGAGGGAGGAGATATGGGGATCTATGTATAGCTGATTCACTTTGTTATAAAGCAGAAACTAACACACCGTTGTAAAGCAATTATACTCCAAAAAAGATATTTTAAAAAAAATACAAACACACACAAAAAATAAAATAAAATAAAATAAACAGCACATCAAAAAACATTAAGTTGTGTTAGTTAATCCAATTATATTTATTTTAGCCAAGAGCTAAAGCCAGATTCTCAGGCCTCCTGAGAAATGGAAAGATATCTCCCAGTGCAGCTATAAAATAACTCTGGCCTACAGAATGACCTCCCCCACCCCCTGCAGGGTGACCTGGTTAAAGTTACTTGTATTATGACAAAGAATTGGTAAAATTTCGTCAGCTGCTAAATTCTATGAGGAAGTGGCTAGGATTTGGTGATAAAAACAATGAGGATACTTTAGGATTAACAGAGTAGACTCAAGTGCCAGTATTTTTTATACAGTCATGTAGTCATATGTAGATTCACAAAAGGCCAGGACAAGTGAGGACGAAGTTCGTTCAGACTTCCATCCTCAAAGTTTATTATCAACCCCCCCGCCCCAATCATTTGTCTTAGTCCATGCAGGCTGCTATAACAGAAATACCATAGACTAGATAGGCTATGAACAATGGAAATTTATTTCTTACAGTTCTGAAGGCTGGTGTCAAGCAGATTAGGTATTTGGTGCGAGACCCCCTTCTAGATCATAAATGGTGTTTCTTGCTGTGTCCCCACGTGGTGGAAGGAATGAGGGATCCCCGTGTTTTTTGCTTTTTTTTTTTTTTTAATAAAAGCACTAATCCCAATCATGAGGATTCAACCTTCATGACCTAATCTCTTCAGAAAGGTCCCACCTCTTAATATTATCACCTTGGGTATTAGGATTTCAACATAGGAATCTTGGGAGGTAAATTTGGGACACAAATGTTCAGTCTATAGCATCATCCATTCAGGGATTTAATGTCATTTCTTAACAATTATTTTAAAAACCTCATAGAAAAATCTCTTACTCACAAAAATTCATGCATTTGTGTTACAAGTTATTAAGATATTCCTAAGCCATTGTTTTATGTAGAATCACTAACATTAAATCATGAGTTCTCAGTGACTACTTTGTAATTTTATAATTATTCTTACACTTGCTATTTTATTAATTTAGAAAGCAAAAATCACAATTTTGGAAGTTAAGTTGTAGAAATATAATTTTATGTTTGGTTACCTAAAGCATGAGCTAATGTTTTGGCTTTGATATTTAACTTGAAGTGCAAATATTCCTTGTCCATATCAACCAATAATGCACTCTTAACCAACACATTTGACTTAAATCACAAGGATTTGGCATATTCATGCCAAGAGACTTCCCAAATGAATTTCCCATATATATGTGTATATGTTGATTGATAACCATGAATTCATTCAAAGCACAGAGAAGAGCTGAGTGATGTCAAGCAGTTGGCAACTATGCAGATCAATCAAAGTAATACCTCATTACTCCAGAGGCAATGACAGGAACTCATGTTGAAGCTGACAGGTTCAATGAAATAAGCTCTAACGAGACCACATTCAGGGCAGTTGCATTAGGCTACAAACTGAACTTCTCCCTGCTCATCGTCCTTGAGGAGGAGATGTGAGTCATGCCATCAGATACAACACAGACAGGCAATGAGTGGTTACAGCTTAAATGAGACAGAGTAGACACGTTTTATGCACTCCATAATCTTCTTTGAATTGCATTTGTCCAAAACATCTCATTATTTTAAACAAATAAAAACAGCCCAAAATATGTGTCCTGTGGAATGCTGGATACTCTGAGGGGAATTATGAGGTGTAAATTATGCCCCAGCCCTCATGGATCTTGGGGAGGTATTTGTGTCCTGGTTCTTTCTCTTACTGAGGCTTTGGGCTTTGGACCCATAATAATTATTGGATATGCATAATTAGCTATACAACCTAATAAAGTTTATATGCTCAAATGTGTGATGTTGAAAGAAAATGTTATTCAAGATTCAGAGTATAAAAATCCCTGTGTAAATACTGCATAATGAAAGTTGGCATTGAAGTTCATCAATTGATGATATGATGGGACAAAGGGGATAATGAAAGGAGCAGGGCGTTTCAGGAAGCAGAAAAAGAAACAAAAGCATGACAATATCAAGGCCAGAATGTGTTATATTCTCTAAGAGAAATATGCTCCAGAAGAAGTTGTTTGTAATTTAGGGCTAAAAATCAGAAAATTAGGGAAGAATAGAGCTGTGTAATTTGAATGATGAGAGATTATTAAGGGCCTTGAAAAGTAGGAAGAAACTCCCAGTCTCAGCTATGCATAGAATTTTTTTAAAACTGTGAATATTTTAAAATTGTGGTAGGAAGTAAGAGAAAATCTTAAATTTTTGGTGATATTGATAATTTATTATTGTGAAAAGCTGGCTGGAGATTAAAAAGCCAGGAGCTAAGATGACCATTACTAAGCTAGTTTTGTCTGAGATAAGTTTTAGTCTACATTTACACTCAATCCTCCCTCTTTATTTTAATTATTATTGTTTCTAGAAGTTTTTCTTGTGAAATTTAAACACTAGACTCTTTTATCAACTTTAGCACCCTACTATGATTTGATTTATCTGGTTTATTTTTATACATTACTAATATTAAAAGAGGAAACAAAGTGTGTTAAATTTGGCAAGAAGAAAAAATCCTGTGGAACACCAGACACTAACTGAGGAGAGAGTCAATTGGTAAATTAGGAAAATCTTAAAGTGAAAGGATGTAATTAGGGTAATAACGAAATCAAAGTCCCTCTCCACAGTCTTCAAAATGTTACTGAAACATGCTGGTGTCCATTCTGTACCTGTGCTTTAAGGCAGGACAGCCTACTCATAGAACTTGTGGATTATTGAGGTAAATTAGCCTATTCCTAAGGTAATCAAGAAGGACTCTACTCAATAAAGACAGTTTCAGTCTTTATTGAAATTTTTTTTTTTTTTTAATTTCTATTTATTTATTTATTTATGGCTGTGTTGGGTCCTCGTTTCTGTGCGAGGGCTCTCTCCAGTTGCGGCAAGCGGGGGCCGCCCCCCATCACGGTGCGCGGGCCTCTCACCACGGTGGCCCCTCCTGTTGCGGAGCACAGGCCCCAGACGCGCAGGCCCAGCAACTGTGGCTCACGGGCCCAGTTGCTCCACGGCATGCGGGATCCTCCCAGACCAGGGCCCGAACCCGTGTCCCCCGCACTGGCAGGCAGACTCCCAACCACTGCGCCACCAGGGAAGCCCGTCTTTATTGAATTTATGTGATGGTTCTGAGTCCTGATTGTTCTCCATAAAACCCATCCCCAGTTCCTTCTTCATTGTCTAGATTATTCCTAGTCACATGTTCACATCAAAGGAGACTAAATATAAAAATTTAATGCTGCCTTCCTGAGACCCTCCAGTGGTTTAGACCTAGGGGAGGCAGCTAGGTATGTGGCCTTATATTCTATGCCCTTATTAGTTATATTTCTATTCAGACTTCCTAATTCTTCATGAATTAGTCTTGGTAGGCTGTATGTTTCTAGTTTATCTATTTCTTCTTGGTTATTTATTTTGTTGGCACACAATTGTTCATAGTAGTCTCACACTTTTATTGCTGTGTCATCAGTTGTAATGTCTTTCATTATAATTTTATTTATTTGAATTTTCTATTTTTCTTAATCTAGCTAAAGGTTTATCGATTTTGCTTATCTTTCCAAAAAATCAATTTAGATTTGCTTATCTTTTCTACTGTTTTTCTAGTTCATATTTATCTTTATTTGATTCTTTAATCTTTGTTAAATTCTTCCTACTGGTAACGTTGCATTTAGTTTGTTCTTTTTCTAGTTCCTTGAGGTTTACAGTTATGCTGTTTATTTGAGATTCTTCTTTTTCTCTTAATGCAAGAGAAGTAATTTCTCACTATACTTTCCTCTTAGAACTGCTTTTCCTGCATCTCAAAAGTTTGAGTTTATTGTGCTTCTATTTTACTTTGTCTCAAGATATGTTTTGATTTCTCTTTTGATTTCTTTGACTCATTTGACATTCAGGAGTATGTTGTTTAATTTCCACATTTTTGTAAATTTTCCAATTTTCTGTCCATTTTTGATTTTTAGTTTCATAACACTGTGGTCCAAAAAGATACTTAGTGTGATTTCAATTTTCTTAAATATGTTAAGAATTGTGTTGTGGCCTAACATATGATCTGTCCTGGAAAATGTTCCATATTTTCTTGAGAAGAATATGTGTTCTGCTGCTATTGGATAGGATGTTCTGTATACATCTCGTAGGTCTCTTTGGTTAATAGTATTGTTCAAGTACTCTCTTTATTGATTATCTCCCTGTTTGATCTAACCATTGCTGAATATGAGGTATTGAAGTCCGTTACTATTATTGTATTGCTATTTCTCCCCTCAGTTTGTTAATATTTCCTTTATATATTTAGCTGCTCTAATATTGGCTGCATATGTATTTTCTATTTTATATATTCTTAATGAATTGACTCCTTTATCATTGTATAATGACCTTCTTTGCCTTATGTTACCATTTTTTATTTAAAATCTATTTTGCCTGGTATATGTATAGCTCCCCGGCTGTCTTTTGATTATCATTTGAAAAGAATATCTTTTTCCATCTTTTCACTTTTAACATATATATATATATATATATATATATATATATATATATATATATATATATATATCCTTATAGCTAAAGTGAGACTCTCATAGGCTGCATGTATTATAAATGGGTCTTGTTTTTTTAATCCATTCAGCCATTCTCTGTCTTTCAGTTGGGGAATTTAATCTATTTACATTTAAAGTAATTATTGATTGATAAGGGCTTACTATTGACATTTATTATATTCTGACTGTTTTGTAGTTTCTTTGTTCCTTTCTTTCTCTCTTGTTATTTTCCTTCTTGATTTGCTGATTTTTTTTCTTTTTTCTTTGGTAGTTGTATGCTTTGATTCCTTTCCTTTATCTTTTGTGAATTTACTACAGGTTTTTCCTTGTGTTTAACATGAGACTTACATAAAAAATTTTATAGTCAGAATAGTCTGTTTTAAGCTAATAATCACTTGACTTGATTACTTACAAACTCTGCACTTTTTCTTCTCCCATTCACACAATTTAGGTTATTGATGTCACAATTTATATCATTTTATATTGTATATACATTAAGTTATACAAGTTATTGTAGCTGTAGTTATTTAGTTATCTTTGTTTTTAACTTTTATGCTAGAGTTAAAAGTGATTTATACACCCTCATTACAGTATAAGAGTATTCTGAATTTGACTATATGCTTACCTTTATTGATGTGTTTTATACTTTCATGCGTTTTTATGCTACTAATTAGAATCCTTTTGTTTCAACTTGGAGAATTTACTTTAGCATGTCTTCTAAAGCAAGTCTAGTGCTAATGAACTCTCTCAGCTTTTGTTTGTTTGGGAAAGTCGCTTTCTCACCTTCATTTCTGAAGTACAGCTATACTGGGTATAATATTTTTCTCTTTCAGCACTTTGAATAAGTCATCTCACTGTATCCTGGCTTGCAAGGTTTCTGATGGTAAATCTGCTGATAGTCTGATGGGGGTTCCCTTGTATATGAAGAGTTTTTCTCTTTCTGTTTTCAAAATTCTCTCTCTGTCATTGGCTTTTGATAATTTGATTATAATGTGTCTTGATGATCACCTCTTATGATCCATCAACTTGGAATTTTGTGGGTTTCATGCATCTGGATGTTTGTGTTCAAGATCTAGAAAGTTTTTGGTCATTATTTCTTTAAACACACTTTCTTCCCTTACTCTTTCTCTGCTCTTTATGGAACTTCCATAATTTCTATGTTATTGTTTTGGAGATTTAACTTTGAGAACCATTGTTACAGACCAAAGAAAAATAAACTTCCAGGGCCTAAGGAGAGTTTCCACTTTCCTAAATAACTGAACTCAGGGAATATAGCGAGTCCCACTCAAATCTAGGATTTTACTAACATGGATAAAGAAAGATGAACTTAGATATGCATCCAAAAGCATGTGTGTGTGTGTGTGTGTGTGTGTGTGTGTGTGTGTGTGTTGTAATGAGTTTAATTATTGTAATCTACAAATAAGAAAACTAAAAGTTAGATATGTTTATTCTTACTCAAGATCTCACAATTCATGCCTATTAAAGCTGGAATTGAGAATGAATGAAACAAAAGTCAATTTTTATCTACATGTCTCCTCGATAATATATTTTTAATACATTAATTCATTAAACACATATCTATTTAAAAGGTACTAGATCAATTATGCCAGATCCTGGTGTTTTGAAAATAAATAACAATAGAGTATATGCCATCAAGAGAGGCCAGGCATAAAACAGGTGGTTTATAAATGAAATCATGTTAAGTGAAAGGATAGTTTGTCTGTGCTTCAGGGGTGCACATCAGTAAGAGGGATGTCTAACAAAGTTCAGTGGGACCTTCAGGAAAGGAGGCAGTTGAGCTGAGTCACAAAGGATAGGACCCCAAATTTATTGAAGTTACTTGAAATCATCCATCAGAAAAAAGTGGGAATTTATAACTAATGAAAAATTGATTTCCTTTTTCTTTTCCTACTCCTGATTTATCTACATTTTAGTGCATAGTCTTTAAATATTGACACTGTTTCTTTTGAGACTTAGGTAGCAGCTGGTTTTTATGGCTTTAAAATTTCTAATTAAGCTTTGACATTTATACATATTTGTCACAAGTTTAAGTTCCCAAGAGGGAAAAATTATTTACTAATGAAAATTAATGCTTTATTATTTAAAAAATAAACACATATAGAAAATGGTTATACAATTCTTTCCTTGACCAACTGGAAATTTTCTTTAAATAATTTTCTGCCCTATCAGCATGAAAATTTTAAAATATCATTGTACTATTATATAAATAATACTTAATATTAATTACTCAAGATTTCAAAAGCATCTAATTTTTTTTTTTCTCTAATGGTGAAAGTAGAAATGAGTCAATGTATTAGAAATCCACAGCTGCTTCTGTAGTGGAAAAAAATAAAAGATTTTCCCCTCTACCTTCATTCATTCTTTGGCTGGTGCCCTGTATATTAGACTAACAAGAGATGGATAGACAGATTAACAAACAGAAGTCTATTAACATGGGCATCAGACATATATCTGGCAGTGATTAGAAAGTGGGCTTAACTAGTATCATCATAATAAAAGAAGAATCCATATTAGATAAGTGACAAGGCAAAGGAAAAGGACTTTGAGCTTCTAGGGGTGGAAAACTGTGGGAAGGTAAAGATGCTAGCTAAGGGTAAGTTTAGCAAGAATTGTTATTTAGACTCCTCTGGTGTTCACTCTGAGCTGATAAGGGCCTAGAGTTGTTTCCAGTGATTATCTTCTGTCCTTCCTTCTAGAGAGGGGCAGAGGGACACTTTTAAAAATTCATATCTTTATTTTAGGCAAATAGGGGGAAGACAGAAAGCTTTTCTTATACTTGTTTTGTTTTAATTGTTTTTAGCTCAAAATAGTTCTCATGCCAAAGGGATAGCATACTCTTCTATTCTCCATTAGAAACTATATAATAATCCATCATATAACCAGATTAGACAATGAGAATATTTTCATTATAGACATTTTTCCAAACATAATAAACCAGGAATAAATTAATAATATTTCTGTTTGTTGTAGATTAGCTGGTACAGTTAACTCACTTATTCAGAATCCTTAACTTACTTAGAAGTAAACAGTATTAATGTCAAAAGAAAATTTCAAAGAAAAGTCACAAAATATAAGGAAAGAAAGAAGAATTTTCTCCCAGGGTATATAACTCAATTATTTATAAAACCATTCCCTCAAAGTAGTTAGGGCTCTTGGGAGGGCTTTTTTGCTCTTTTTGTTTGAAGTGAAGAGCTAGAAATAAAATCAATTAGGATTATTCCTCCTTACATCTTTCTTCGAAGTGGCAAACAACTTCTGCCCACATTTCAGCCTTAATGATAACTCTAGCGCTAGGATAGTACAGATGAGCTAAAAGTGTCACAAGATATAGTCAAAGCTTGAGACATAAACCTCTAAGGAATGTTGTGACATTTGTATTCCCTATTCACAATGTCCTATTGTATACTTTTATTAAAAATGATGGAAATTAAGGAGACCCCAAAGATTAAAATGTCTTCTAAGTGTGAGTAATTTATACAATTTATATAACTGCCATGGATATTCTTTTGGTAGCTAGGAGAGGAAGCCATATGCACAGCTATTCTAGAAGTTTTAGTGAATCACATTCTAAGGAGTGCACAAAATTCTGCTAGAAATGTTTCTGTACCTTAAATACCATTTGACAGAAGGGAGACTTTATTAATAATTAGCATAGAGCATCTAAATACTTACTAAAATTCATTACTGAGGTATTAGAGGGGAAAATAGCATTCCCCAATTAGAAAAATCCAAGGGGATGTACAGCCTCATTGTAGTATGAAGTCTGCTTAGAAGGCATATATTCTCATGTTAGAGATGGAGGCTTTCAGTACTTCTGACAACCAGATGTCATTACGTTATATGTCATCCTCTTCAAACAAACTTGTGATTAAAATGTGTCTCAAAATGTTTGTTTCCTATCATGAAGAAACATGCTGGTTATCCTCATGGACTTTACACTGCTCATTACAATTCAAAAACTGATACACTGTTTAATATCAGTTTGTAAGTTTTACTAATGTGAGCCAGTTCTTAAGAGACTGAACCTATTTTATTTGTGCCTTCACAGTAAGCTGAGAATCAGACTATAAACAGTGATAATTATCTTTATGTCAAGATAAGCTGTTAAGCAAACTTCTGCCAGGCAAAAACACTTAAACTTACAGTCTCCTTCAGATCACATTCTTTACACAATGGACAAATCAAAAGGAAGTGTAGGGGAGGAAAACTTTTTTCTCTAACCTCCTAGGTTCTTTGGCTATTCTAATTAAATTGACATAAGACAGATGAACAAGAGAAAAACAAATTTAATTACATACATTAGGAAGTCCCAAAGATATGAGACCCAAGGGTAAGTTGCGTAGTTGAGGAGTATATGCGATTCTGAGCTAATGAGTGGGGTAGGGGCCTAGGGTTTCAAAGGAATGGAAGGTAATTCACAGGACAATAGAAGAGCAGATGTTTGATAATTAGCTATTTGCTGTGCCATGCAGATAGGTCATTCAGATGAAAGTTATCTTTGGTAGTAGCTCTTTCTCTGAGCAGGACCCACATATAAATTCTTTTAGGTAGTTAAGGGGGATGTAAAAAGCTCTTCATCAGTCTTTTGGGCATTGATTGTCTTCAGCTCAAAATAATCCACATGCTACAAAGTGGCATATTTTGGGGAGGTTTGTTTTGAAACCCCTTCAGAAGCATTAGGCAGAGGATACATTATGGCAGTCAAAACCACTCATTTCAAAAGCTGTATTCCTTCAGAAAGTTAACACATCAAATCATGCAGACAAATGTGCACACTCATTCGTCATCCCTGCATGACAGACAGAGCTGTTCATTATGGAAGTATTTTTTTAATTTAAAATGCAAATAGAAGATTACCTGACCTTTATTATAGATATTTTTTCTAGAACAGCAGTAGGAATTTCAATTTGATTGAGTGACAAAGCATAAGTTTTATGTTCATAATGGCTTCCCTCATCACCAAGTCTCACTAGACAATGCAGAGCATCTCAGATTCTGCACAGACAGTACACTTGCATGACTGATGAGGAGCCCCAAGTTTAGAAAATTTCAGTCTTTCAACTGTGGCTGCTGAAAAATGTGTCCAACCTTTTCTCCAGAGAAAGATATTTTCTTTTTTATGCTGGAGAGGAACAGAACATCTGTTCTTTGTCCTGGAGAGAAATAACCTTTCTATCCTACAAGGCTGTTTGCTATATGAACTTCCTTAAACATATATAATGACACAAATGTTCAGTAATATCAATGAATCTCTTCAGAAGACGTTCAGGACGATGAGAGGCTTATTGAGATTTGGCTCTCAACCTACAGGCAGTGCTCACTGACCTTCACTATAGTGTAGGTATGCAACTCAATAGGAAAAATAAAAATAAGGGAGATTCTATAAACTTCATGCATAATAATATTTTTGCCTTGGTGATTCTTTTTTTAAAATTTTTCTTTCTTTATTTTAAATTTTCATATAATTTGGCAAGGGTATCTGTTTTCTTCTTGTGAGAATATTTGGAAACAGAAATTTCAGGTTCATATATTTTATTTTTTCCAGTCTTTTTGAGAAATAATTGACATATATTATCATATAACTTTAAGGCATACAGTATGATGGTTTGATTTACATATATTGTAAAATGATTACCACTATAGGTTCAGCAAATATCCATCTTCTCATATAGCTACAATTAAAAAAAAAGAAAAGAATACAGGAAAAAAATTATCCTTATCTTAGGATTTACCCACTTAAATTTTCTATATATCATACAGCAATGTATGTATGTGTATATCATACAACTTCTGTTGTATGGAAGTAGGGTCTCATTGGATACCGAATATGCTGGTGCTTTGATATTGGACTTCCCAGCTTCCAAAACCATGAGAAATAAACGTCTGCTTTTTATAAACCTCCCAGCATTTTATCTACAGATTGTATTTTAACTCCCTTGTGTGTGTGTGTGTGTATATGTGTTTGTGTGTTTTCATACTCGCTACCAGTATATTTTCCTTTGTTACCCAGCACTTTGCTTGTCTGATTTAGAACTGTAGAAATTTCTAAAAATCAAAGGAAAGTATTTTCTGAGTTCTTACACTTTCAAATCAGTTTTTCTCTAGGATTTATACTTGAAGAGCAGTTTACTTTAATAAAAATACTTGATTTATGCTTTCTCTCCTTGAATATATTTTATGGCAAATGTGACTGGAGAAATATGACACCATTTATTTCAAGAAAGTTGTCATAAATAATAATTTCAAATACTTGTTTTCTCCCATTTTTATGCTGTATTTTCTCCATTTGGGACTCTGTGATGTTGGATCATTTTTGTCTTTCTCTACTATGTGTTATTTGGTCTTTAATATTTCTATTTCAAAATAAATTACTTTATATTTTAGTAATAAACTGAATATTTCAGTAATCTAAAACAATTTCTACTTTTTTCTTAAGTTCTGATAGCTCATGTTTTATTTTTTCCAGTAGATTTATTATGTCTCCTTTGAATTCTTGAATTTCTGTTCCTTTCACAGAGGTAATTTTATACATACACATGCATGTAATGCATATATTGTATATCTACTGAAAGGTACATTTATACACATATGCATATGTATATGTGTATCCATGTACACATATACAGATATGTTTATACAGTACGTACACACATTTACAAATATATAAAGTTAGCATATTAATGCTAAATATATGTATCTATATATGTATTATGTGTATATATGTACATATGCATTTAGTGCTTTAGTTTACATCCACTGAAATTTGCATGTGTATAGCTTATATACCTGAAATGTGTGTATTTGTATACAAACACACACACACACATGCTCATTTCAGGTTTGAATTTTGTTTTTTCAGGTTTGAATGTTTAATGACTGTTTTGTTTCATCTGATACATGATAGGAATATTTTGTGAGTTTACCTTGTCTTTTTTCTTAAAGAATCTTTGAGTCAACACAGTTCAAGTTCCTCTAGAATTATTCATTGGTGATTGATTCGAAATTTGCCAGACCAGCAAAATGGGGAAGATTCCTTAGGAGTGAGGAGGAGTCATGGTAATCTTCCAGTCATCACAATCTAAAACCTCCCTTGTTCCAAGTAGTATTAAGACTGTTCCCTATAAACCTAGCCTGTTTGTGAGATTCACTGTGTAGGTCTTTCTCTGCTTTTTGGAACCAAATTGAATGAGATCTTTCAAATTGGCCTCTGTGTCACTTGGACATGTTCCCATCCTTTTGTCTTTTGTTCACTTCCTTGTTTTCTGCCACTACAAATGCTACTGGTCCATCTTGTATTTTGCCTTCCCCAACCCTAGGAATCTTGTTTCCTTTTATTGGCAATCAAGATCTGGTCTCTGGGTTTGCCTGTTGAGCAGAGTTTATGAAATGGGGACAGATGCTACGATTCCTATCACTTCAACTTTTGCTAGAAATCCCAGTCTTCACAGATAGGGATTAAAAATATTCTCTTATTTTGGAAATTATATTAGGTGTATTTGTCT
The DNA here is from genome assembly GCF_965194805.1 of Balaenoptera borealis. Classification (NCBI taxonomy): domain Eukaryota; kingdom Metazoa; phylum Chordata; class Mammalia; order Artiodactyla; family Balaenopteridae; genus Balaenoptera; species Balaenoptera borealis. The sequence goes on along the minus strand of NC_138862.1, from coordinate 20,455,511 downwards.
GATTGGGCTGCCATACAAGATAAGCATATGCCATAGACTGGGTAGCTAAAGCCACAGAAATTTGTTTTCTCATAATGCTATAGGCTTGAAGTCAAAGATCAAGGTGCCACTAGGATTAGTATCTAATGAGATGTGTCTTCTTGGCTTGCAAATGGCCACCTTCTTCCTCTGTCCTCACATGGCTTTTCCTTCGTGTGTGCACAGAAAGAGAAAGCTCTCTGGTGTCTCTTCCTCTTTATATAAGGTTATCAGTCCTATCAGATTAGGTCCCCACTGTTATTACCTCATTTAACCTTAATTATTTCCTTGTAGGCCTTATCTCCAAATACAATCACATTGAAGATTAGGGCATCCACAGATGAATTTGGGGGGGAGGACAATTCTGTCCATAACCTTAGTCAAAAGCTTAAGGATTGAAGTGCAGTACCTTTTTCTGTGCCTTGCAAAAGACTATTTACATAGTAATTGATAGCCTGGGAATTTGACTGCTTCAGCAGTGGAAAAACAATAACAAATAAAAATAAAAATAGGTGATGCAAATTTGAAACAGGGCCTTAACTTTTTGTTTTGTTTGTTTTGTGTGAGGCTTTTTATAAATCAGGCATTACTTAGCATACAGTAACAACTTCAGCTTTTAAAATTTTGTATTTTTTGAGGAAACTTCCCTCTGATATGCCAGTACTACTCTAGAAATCTGAATATATTAATGGAAAATCAAACATTATCTATCACTGGAGTCCCTGATATTATTTTGATATAAATTATCAGCCCAACTGTTTCCAATAATTATGGAAGAATCAAGTGACATCTGTTTCCTTTGGCAATTTGTATTGTACTCTATGTGCTCTTCAAAATACCAATAGAAGTGCTTCTCTTTCCTTCCTAAGTAGATAAGAAAGGCATCAAATTGAATATAAAATATGACCAATTTTCCTCTTACTCTACTTTTTTCCACTAGATTTTCCAGTTAATTCAAAACAAACAAATAGATGTTTTATTAATAATTTTATCAGTGCTTTTGTAAAATCTGATAGAAAATTGGCAGCAAATCAAAGGAAATGAACAAATAATGAAACAAGCAGATGCAAACCACAATAAAAGCAATCAACATTGATTCTATTTTTGCATGATGGTCCTTGGTGGCTTGTCTGTAGTTTCTGATGATTGGTGCCTCAGAAAAACAATTTAGAGAAATCAGTGTTCCATTTATTTTCTGTATCTTTTCAGTGGCTGGAAAGATTGCTAAAACTGTAAGTGATAATGAGATAACTCTACATATATTACAAAGGTGTAAATTCTTATATTTTATTTAACTATTTAAATTTTAGTACTATGTGAAAGCCACTACAATAAACTTATTGTATTAGAAAAATATAAACACTTGAAATCTGTATCATATTTTAAGAAATAGTGAATCATATATGTCAGATTAGTATTTACTGTTGCAAAATTATATATAGTATAATATGGGTGCATAATAACAAATAGTCTTATTTTTATTACTTACTATTAATTAATATATTCTGTTTTACTTAATTTATTGTGGGAGACATTTAAATGCTCTTATCTATCTGCATTTGCAATTGGCTATGAAGGTACACCATTACTAATTTCTCTTTCTTTCTTCTTTTTCATTATAGTGGCCCTGTTGTATTATGATGATTCTGACATGTAATCACCAGAAGAAACATACAAGATAAATTAACTATTGATGTTCATAGTTGTATAGTATGATATTTCATGGGCTAAAACAAATAATATAGTCTCCACTGATGAGAATTGTTTATCTTCTCACCTTATAGTGAAAACAAATAATTTTAATGTTGATTATCTGATATTGTATGTTTTACTTTTTTATCTTCAAAAAAACAAGTAGTCAAGGACTATAAAGCATTGTTGATGGAGCAAGGTTTTCCTTAGAGAAATCAATTTTCTCTGGTTTAAACAAATATTGATGCCCCTTAGGAATATGGCAATGGCCATTCCTGTAATTTATGAGTGAGAGAAAAATGGATATTTTTATTCAGCAACTGATTCTCTTTCTTACTATAATGCAAAATTCAAAAATTACTTTTAAGAACACAGAATGGTTTTATTGCGGTCTTGGAATTGACAACACCTTAGTCCATTTGGGCTGCTCTAACTACTGTGGTCTGTGTTGCTGATAAACAACAGAAATATATTTCTTACAGTTCTAGAGGCAGGGAAGTCCAAGATCTAGGTGCAGGCAGACCCAGTGTTTGGTGAGGGCATTCTTCCTGGTTCATAGATGGCCATTTTTTGATATGTCTTCACATGGCAGGAAAGGCAAGGGAGCTCTCTAAGGTCTCTTTTATAAGGTAATTTACCCCATTCACGAGGGCTCCACCTTTATGACCTAATGACCTACTAAGCCCCCAACTCCAAATACCATTATGTTGGGATTTCCACATATGCATTTTAGGAGGACACAAATATTCATTCTATAGTAAAAAATAAAGTGGATATAAATAAAATGTTGTGTAATTCCATCTCCCATTATCCTTTATTTAGTAGTTTAAGACTTATTTTTAAAAAGAATCTGTTGTCCATTTTTTTTTATATCTCTCAGAAGTATACTTCGGAAGATTCTCTATAAGTAATTAATTGGATTTGCCAGGTTAACAGCATGGAATACTTGAAAATGATCCTCACCTATCTTGTACATTTTGTTCTATATTGAAAGTCATTAAAGTCATTTTGGCAGTTGACAATGGATATATACACTGTTGCCAACATTTACATATCTTGCTAACTGATGTAATAAATATCAGAAGATTCTCCATGGGGGTAGCAGGGAGAGAAGCGAGTTAGAAGGCAAGAGTGATTAGAGAGATGACATGTTTCAAGGTAAATGCCTATGGAATATCTCCAAGGCATAGAGATTGATGAAGAAATTAAAGGACATATATCTATGGCTGTTGTAATATCTTGCCTATTTATTTCCTTCATGTGGAATTCAAATTATTTTCAAAGACCAGCTCAGTTCAAATCGTTTCAGAGTCTTTTCTTTATACTACTTGGGAAATTTACTTTATGACTTCTAAGACATTGTACTAAACATTGTGGGAGTTTGAACAAATACAAGACACATTATCTATCCTCAAATTTTGGAAGCCTCCAAACTAGTTTGGTATATTATATATCATATATTACACAAGACATTACAAGTTGAGTGTATAATAAATAAATGCATTGGGTGTTTATAGTTAGTCAGGCTTTATCTTAAATACTTCATGTCTATGAGTGCACTGAAAAAGCCCTACATAAAGGAACAAAATTAGCAAATCATAAAGCCAGGATACAAACTACATTAACTGAGTCTGATTTCTGAAACTCAATGCTTGTATTTAAAATACTCTTAAAAAGCCATTATGGTGAGAATATTTAAGGCATAGGTATTTGGTATTGATTACTAGCATTATGCATGGAAAAGCGGGTAGAAAATCAAACTAGAAAGATATATTGAAACATTTTACAGTTATTAAAGCCACGGTAAGGAATTTTTATTTGAATCTGTAATGAGTAACAAAAAACCTTTTGGGAGAACAAAAATAAATGATGGCTTACTAGTACAGCATTGGTATTTACTCATTTTGTCAATTATTTACACATTTTCTCATAAACAAATTATGTCCTTGATGCCTGTCATATGGCAGGCGTTAGTGTGAGCTATAAAATAAAAGCAAACTAATAAAACACACCAGAATTTATGGACTACTAAATACAAGTAATTCTGGGAAACATTTGGGCTTCTGGCAGAGAGAATGAGAAAACTGGCATGAATAAAACAGGAAGAGATAGCCGCAAGTAATTTTGTAAACTTTGTTTAACATTGATACTAAAATCAGTCAAAGAGTGTGTGAGTAAATAAAATTACAGGTCACTATCATTTAAGATCAGTGATGCAAAATGTCTATCTCAGACGGCTGAAAATGAGGATAGGTTATGGCCAGATTGGGAATTTTAGGAATAAAATGTTAATACAACATTACAAAATTATTTTAAACTCATGACTTAAAAAGCATAAAATAAATTATTTCAACTCAGTAATAGAAGATAAGTCCCTAAACCTTATATAAGGCATCTACAAAAACCAACAGTAAAAATACTGAATGGTAAAATACAGAATCCATTGCTGTTATAATCAGACAAAAGACAAAGATGGATGCTATCACCACTTCTATTCAGAATTCTTCTCCAATAATTTTGTATTGTTGCAGTAATACGAGAAAACATTATCTAAATTTCAAATTTAGACAATTAAATAAAATGTGATTTAGGGACATAATGTGAGCTCTAACAAAATAAGATAGTGTGATTAACACAGTGTGATAGCTGTCCTAGGAAAAAGGGAAGAAGGGAGTGAAGAGGATCCAATCAGTAATCAAGACAGGGTGTTTAGAGACATGGCATCTTTCTGTTTCTTAACTTGGATGCTGAATACACTAACATTCATTTTATTGTTGTTGTTTAAACTGCACATAGAAATTATCTATATATTTGTATGAATAACACATTCTGTAAGGAAATCCTACACTGGACCAAGAGGCAAAAATCCATGAGTTTAAGGTCACATAATGCCCAGTTCAGGACTTCCTTCCAGTGAATCATAAGGCTCACTTTTATTTCAGATATTTTTCTCTCACGCATTGCAGTAGTTCATTCAAAGACAAAACCTTTTTAAATGATCCATCTTTCAATATAGCTAAGCACATCCCCTTTTCCATTATTCTATCCTGGACAGGGTAGGCCTGATAGTAAGGTTTGGACCAACTCATTGTAGGTTAGAATGATGGAACATTGTCTAGATCATTATGAATTCAGAATTCTTCATCTCATTATGGATAAATCTTTCAGAAGATGGTAATAATGCTTTCAGAAACAATAATTTTGGTTTTAACTCGAGTATGTAGTGTAGAAAAAGAGTAATGATAAAGTCAAGGAATGTGTAAATTTTCCCAACACTCTACTTGAGAAGTAAATGCATACTAAAACACAGTAAAATCTAAAAATATCTGAATTGTATTTTACCACATTTTACACTGAGAATACTGTTGATTAGCTAAGGATTTAATCTTTGACCATTGTCTAAAACCAATCATCTACACTCCATGTTTATGTAAGTTAACATGATGTTAAAAGAACTTAAGTAAAAATAATGTTCATTTCAAAAAGATTCTCAAATTAAGCAGCATGTTCTTATATTCAAATTCATTTCCACTCAGTAGTTCCCAGAGATTGAAATACAAAAACATATATGAATATATATATATACATATCTTTTACATTTGTGAAGACACACTGCCCTCTTTTGAACAAAAGTTGTTAAATTTCAGGGGAAAATGTTTCCTTACAAAGCAAAATCAGAACACACAGAATGAAAGAGGGAGAGTATGTTAAACAAACCAGATCACCTTTACCTCTTAAAAAAGGGTTAAAGAATGATTACTGTATTAGATTTTAATTTTGAAAAATCAAAATTTCTTTTGTAGATGTGTTTTTGTTTGCTAACTTTCATGGCTGCATTTGAACATAACTTGATGTTTTGAGAATTTTTATACATACGAAAACCCTTGTCTTAAATATATCCAATAATTATAGTGCTTAATTTTAACAATTCTGATATTCTCTGCAAAACCTCTGTAGTTTATCTGAAGTTGTTTATGACCATATCACTATTTGCTATTATTCACCTGTAAGAATTTTTTGTCCTTGACAAATGTGTACCCATAGTTTAGCAACAAGGCCACTGCAATAAACCTGTCAGTGTGAGGTACTCTGTGTGTATATAAGTTTATGAGATGGTCTCTGTAGTAGATGGCTATTTCAAATTTATTTCTTGAATGCTACAATTATATTAACTTTTTCTCTTAGCTTGTAAACTTTGGACATTCTAAGTTGAAAGACTAAATATAGATTATAAAATGAATGTGTAAATTTCATAATAATTGCCAGGGTTCCTTTTTTTATAGAAAGGCTGTGATAACATGACAAAGGCTAAGGCCTCATTTTCCATGAAATATTGATGTTATAGAAATTTTAATCACTGATTCTTGAGTGAAAGTAGTTGAGTGCAGAATGGGATAACACTGTAATAAATTTATCGCAATGACTATCTTAAATAGGTATAATACTCAATGAACTTAATTTTAAAGATATTTTTATTATTCACGTTCATTAAGCTCAATTCTCCTTCTGTTATCCAAAAGTACACTCCTTTACAAAGAGTGGGCCAAGATATTTTCTTCTGTACTTGGCATTTTGCCCTCCTCCAAGCTGGAGAGTCAGATAAGCACATCCTCTGTTATGGTCAAACGTGAATGATTTAGTAATGATTTAATACAGTAGCTACTAATTTAAAGTTTCATTGGTAATAAGAATGGAAATACGATTGAATGTACAGTGAATTATCATTACTTCTATTGAAAAGTAATAGGTACCTTTAGTTCCTGGACAGAGTGGCAAAGAGAAACACCAATAAGCTGGTAATTTCAACAAGTACCTGGATGATAGAAAGAGGAGTAAATGAATGAAGCTAACCAAGAAAGTAACAACGTAATATAATTAAAGAGAAGCAGAGGAGGCAATGGGAATGCAGAGGCTCTGTGCTCAGAGTTCAAATATACCAATAGGAATGGGATGTTAATCATGTCCCCACTCTCAAGAACAGAACAGACCTTACTCAGTACATATTCCACTACAATTTACCCATACCTCTAGGAAAAATAAGACAAAACAAAATTTAAGGAATTTAACAAAAACAACAAACTTAATGTCCATAATTTAGGGCATGGCCTACCTAAAGACAAAGAAAATAGTCTCTCCTGATAGACTAGAGTGTCTCCAAACTTATATTAGACCCTCACAAAATGACAATCAGAAAAATTTCTAGGAGTCTTAGACCATTCAGACTGCTGAACAAGATGTCATAAACTGAGTGGCTTATAAACAGAAATATTTCTCTCAGAGTTTGGAGGCTGGAATTCCAAGATCAGAGTGCCCCTATGATCAGGTTCTTTGTCTGGTGAGGGCCTGCTACCTGGTTCACAGATGACCATCGTTTCACCACAACCTCACAACGAGGAAGGGAAAAAGGAGCTTTATCATGTCTCTTGTATATGGGCACAATCGCATTCATGGGCTTCACTCTCATGACCTAATCACCTCCAAATACCATGATCTTGGGGGTGAGGTTATAAAATAAATGTTTGGGGGAGACACGAATATTCTGTCCATAGCACTAGGTTTAACTGGATATAGTAGACATGAATGCCAATTTTTTTCTGAGATTCCAAAACCTCTTTAGTTAACTGGCTAAGTTCACATTAAAATACTTTCTTGGGGTTTCCCTAGTGGCGCAGTGGTTGAGAGTCTGCCTGCCAATGCACGGGACACGGGTTCGAGCCCTGGTCTGGGAAGATCCCACATGCCGCGGAGCAACTGGGCTCGTGAGCCACAATTACTGAGCCTGCGCGTCTGGAGCCTGTGCTCCGCAACAAGAGAGGCCACGATAGTGAGAGGCCCGCGCACCGCGATGAAGAGTGGCCCCCACTCGCCGCAACTAGAGAAAGCCCTCGCACAGAAACGAAGACCCAACACAGCCAAAAATAAAATAAATTAATTAATAAAATAAAAAAAAATTCTTTTGGGAACCTAAACATAAACAATCCTTTTAGAACTTGATATCCTAGATATCCCTTCTAGAAAAGCTTTTGTACATGAGAAACCTGGAATCCTTGGAATTTTAACTCAATTTCAGGGGAAACATAAAAATGCCTTATTTATTATAGCTTCATCCTTGACCAGGTTGCAAAGGCCTATCGCCACTTTGTTTTAGGGCAATAGCTACAAAAATTATTGATGCTCTTACTGAACGAGTTTTAGGCTCCGCACCTGACCTCATGGTTTTTCACACAGTATATACACTACTAACTAGAGAAACACAACACTTTTAAGCCAGTAGATTAACCTTTTATCAGAATCCATTGAGCTCTCTCTAGCGTCATTATTTCCCATTGTTACACCCTGAATCTCACCACTTTCTGGGCCTTACCAGAAAAGTAGGATACTCATTATTTTCTTAGTCATTTAGGGAAGTTGATCTCGCTCAGATTTATTAAAGATTCCCATTAAGAGCACTGACCTAATAGTATTTGTTAATACCTCATGCCTCAATACTGAAACTAGAGGTTAATAACAATCGTGCTATAGCTAACAAAAATTCTTCTCTATTATGCAGTCCTATATCTGAGATAAAATCGGTCCATATGGCAGAAATAATTGTACAAACTAGGACTTGTCAATTAATCATCAGCCATGAATACACATATATACAGATAGTAGCCAGGCTTTTTGAGTAGTACACGGCCCCGTTATACTTTGGAAAACAAAAGGGAGTTTCTCATTTCTGCTGGAAACCCCATCAGAAATAGACAAATTAAAGAACTTTCAAATGTACTACTGCATCCTAGAGAGAGAGCTATTATAAAAGTTGAGGCCAGTGTGGAAAAGATAAAAGAAAGAAAAAAAGATATGGAAGGCAAAGAAAAATCTCTAACAGGATATTATACCAAAAACATAGCCATAATCACAATAAAGTCATAACTAAATACTTAAAGGATAAATGTCTCCAGTGATTCAGGATATTATAAAGTAGCAATGTGTAGCTGCTGATTTTGAAAAGAACAGATGGAAAAAAATCTGGTTGCACCATTCACTCAGATCATCTCTAATGCTCCCAAGATTTCTGCTTGTTGGCACCAGATGATTTCAAACAGATATGAGCTAAATTTCTCCACAAAAGTATATATCATGGTACAGGCAAATTAGTTACTGTTTTAAATCAACAAAATGGGAAAACATTGAAAGGACAACTCATATTACTTTTGAGTTATGGGAGATGTGCCAACCACATAATTCTGAAAAAAACTTTAAAGGTGGCACATAGCCAGAAACCAAACCCTTACTGGGCATTTGAACATCTCTAGATGCAATTCATCAAGCTTCTGCCATCTATGGTACATAAATGTTTTAATTACTTACATCTATTTTCAGGGTGGGTTAAAACATTTGCTTTTTACAAAGCTACTGCTTTTATAGTTGCTAAAAACCTGCATGATTTTGTGTCTGCAACCCCGGAACATACCGATTTTTATATCAAGCATGTGAGACAAACTTTAAGGGAACCATTATAAAAGAACTTTATATGGAGATACCCTTATTAAGATGTACAACTTGCCCTACATTTACCACTCAGAATCTTCTGGAAAGGTTGAAAGAAGGAGTGGTATCTGTGTATAAAAATTGACAAGATTTCAGAAACTTTTGAACTCCCTTGTCCAAAGATATAACCCTTCCTTATATCCATATAGTCTACTCCTTCAGGTACACTCAATTATCCCTTTTGAACTAATAACTGGAAGGCACATGCATTTAGTGACTTATCTCTGATACCAGAATCTGCCCTACTGGACATAGACATGGCAAAATATTGCCAGGGACTCACGTACTGTATCCAAATCTCATCAACAAGTTAAGGTTGTCTTCCTGCAACATCTTACAAAACAGCTTTTTCAGGATATTTAACTATGGGATTTTATTTATTGGGAAATAAATAAAAGAAAAATAGCTTTTGAACATCATTGGAAGGAATCTCATTAGGTACTGTTAAGAAAAAAAAAATACGACAGTGACACTCTTGAGAGTCAATACTTGGGTTCACATTTCATAACTAAAGATACAGTTTTGAATTCCACACAATTGGAAGGTTACTCTAAGACAGGAACTCAAACCAAAGATTCTCAGAGATCCCCTAGAAACAGCCAATTTCAGAACTATGCAGGTAAACCAAGACCATTGGAACAAACCAACGATGTTAGACGATAGCTTCCCTCCAAGACTTTGACCCAAGAATCCTGTCTAATTCTGCTGTATTATTTTCTTTACCTGCTTTCCTATAATAATTTTTCTCATTTTCTATAGACCCCTGGTTGTTATCCACTCACAATTATCTTTTTTTCCTGTTTTCTTTCCTATTTAGTATAATTGTTAAGTCAGAAGATACCCAAATTCCATTCTTAGTTTATCTCAAATCCTCAGTCTTAACTGACTGGTAGATATGCCATCTATTACCAGGCCTCCATCATAAAACCCTCTGGGAAATTTTGGCTTCATTAAGTGCGAAAATATGGAATTTTAACCTGTGGCATTTTTACTTGCACCTATATAGACAGATGACCTTAAAAATTCAACCTGTCAATTTAATAAGTGCCCTTATCACCACACCTCTTGTAAAAAGAACCAAGTATTACAATTTATAGATCATAGTGTAAATAATTTAAATTTTTAATTCAACCCAACAAACTTTGTAAGAAAATGAGTCAATTTCTTTGTAAGAAAAATAACCTATTGAAAGATATTAAAAGAGACCCAAATATGTAACCCAAGTTAGTGTTTCCAGTTAATAATATCCATAGTCATACTAAGTGTTTCTCTTGATCACAGTTTCTCTTTTCTAAAAGTAAAGCAAAAGTATTACTGGTAAATTTGTAGAACTCATCATAACCTTGAAGGATGTTTATACATAATTTTCAAGCCACATCAACATGCCGCGGTATCTTGATAATTATCAAATGGAAGAATATTCCTATCTTTATGAATTCATTTGATCATCAAGCTAGTAATAACTGTGCAAAGGATACCAATCAATGTTTTTCCTTCTTTGTTGCTCCCCTTCCTTTTTATTGGCAAAGATTATTACTTGCTTTCTGCAAAATGAAAAACATTGCATTGCATTAAAGACAGAGGAGCATTCCTTGAACACTTAGTGCATTGGCAAAATTGCTGATGACTGATAGAAGCAAAGTCCAGAGTAACTCTATCAACACACACACACACACACACACACACACACACACACACACACACACAGGCACTTGCTTTATATTACCAACCCCAAGCATTTCTGTTGGTGTGAGGTGATATAACTTGCTTCTGTCTGTCACTGGGAAAAAATGATCACTTCCAACTACCATCATTTGTCCTGTCACCAGAGCTATATATCATGGTGTTGTCTAAAAAAGAAGATCTATTTTGCATATGAATATAAAATTATACAAATTTTCTATTTAATAAAATAATATAAAGACACAGGTAGAACTCAGGAACTTTCATATGCAGAATTTTCTTGATCTAAAATGAAAAGCAAATAATGCCAAGTTTTATATCATTTTAATATGTATTTCTACCCAAATATAAAATGGAAAGATCAAAAACTGAAACACAGGAATATGATCTTTATATTCAGTTAGGGAAAATGCAGTTGTCTTTTTATAACAATCACATTTTCAAGAGACTAGGTATAATTTTCTGTGGTATTAACATAATTTATTAGTCACAGTTTATAGGCTATTAGAAATTTGACATGGAGGGTGAACTAAAAGCATTTTGAAGTAGCTGAAACCAAAATATGTCCACTTAGATTTTTATTTTTGAAGTAAGACAACAGGTTTCTTGTGAGAATGAAAAACAATTGTGTGTTACACCTTACAGTAGGAAAATATACATATTACAGATTTAAGTAGGAAAGTAATAGTATCTTTCCAGTACTACTCTTAACTTACAATGTCTCAAAAAGTTATTGCTTAGTCACGTTAATTTTAGTTTTCTCACACATACATGTACACACACACACACACACACACACACACACAACCCTGATAGTTTTATCAGTTGTTTGTTGATTTTGCTCTTATATAAATACTGGAGAATACCGTGCTATAAAATTTTGGAAAATCGCATGCTCAGTTTGAGTGGAGGATGTTGTAGCGTAGCCTTTCTTTCTAATAATCCTTAAAAATATTTGTAACTACAACCTCCTGTGCCAAGCTTGGGAACATTATACTCATTTTACTATTTAAAGCTTACTTGAATAAAACGCAAAAAATATAGCTCTGTCCAAGTGATGAGTAGTATGTTTGTTCAAATACTAATAAAATAAATTTTCAAACCACACATATGTCATTCATCCCATCTAATAAATTCATTATTATACTTGTTCTACTTAATTAAAAACTAACATTTCTTATAATTTCAATTCCTCTAATTATTTTCTAAATAATATAGATTTGTCATTTTCTAAATGAGCCCTCCTATCTTAAACAGTGCTCTTTTCTTTATTCTCAAAAAGCTAAGTCCATTGGAAAATGTCAACATTTCTGTCATAATATGCTGCATTGCTCTTTGTGACGTATTTTAAGTTTTCGGTTTATGAGTTTAGCTGAGAGAGTTTTGAAAAGATTGCAAGCTATACCTTTCACTTTTATTTTGGGGGCGCTTGTAGACTGTAATTTCTAAAGTACAAGCAAGGAATTTATTGTTGTTGTTTATTAGTGTAATTTTTATGATATCAGAAAAATTGTTCATCATAAAACGTGGACCCTTAGAATTCTACCAAAAGCTCAATCCTCACTTTAAGAAAATATTGATCTTTTTACATCAATAAAAATGTGATTTTTGAATTACTTTAAGAGTCTAAATCATAAAGCACATTTAATTTCTGGTGGTATGAATCTTCAAAGCATCAGATTTAGTCTAATATTTAACTATACTGAACTTTTATAATTTGTACTAAATATTGGCTTCAATAGTATAATTTTTAAAATATTCTTGAAAAAAACATTATTTTGTTAATATTCTAATTTTTAAATCTCATATTAACTCTAATGAGTCTGGATATCATGGTCTAATAAATGCTATAGGTAAATGTATTATCACCTAAAATCATAAGTGATGACAAATTAAAACATAGTTTCCTAGGTTATTTATTAAAATCAGATTTTAGAAAATATGAATATTTCAAGTTCTTAAAATAAATCTCACACTCGGGATTAGCAGCTATGATTCTGCTGGCCTATATTAAATAAATACATTGTATGATAAATAAAACTGCAATTCTTTGTTTGAATACTAGAGCTAATATTTGCACAAAAAATCATTTCATATAATATCAATATTGAAAGAAAAATTTGAATTATTTTTGGACTTACAGTATTGATTAATTTATAAGAATTTAAATGTTGATGGGATGCCATTAACTTAACTTAGCTACGTGTTTTACTTTGCCTTTGTTCTTTGTAGTCTATGTACTGTGCTTTAGAATCATTCCTATTAACTTTTTTTTTCCTTGAAAAAGAAACTTAAAAATATGTGAGAATATTTAAGCAAAGAACATGATATGTATGGTTTTATATGAAGCTAATAGTGTAGTAATGTAATTTATCTCATACTTATTTTGATATATCAGTTATCTAGAATTTTCTATACAAATAATTATTAGGTTTCCAAGATGGTGATAATGTTTTATGCTTTTTGAATCATAATATGACAATCAGTATTTGAAAACAATAATTGTAGAAATCTAAAATGCAAATTATAATATCAGAGTGACAATGTTCAAGTCCTAGAAATTTAGTTGATGTTAGGTCTTCTGGAATCATTATTTCAGAAAGTCTGAAATATAACTTATGAAAATATTTTTTTACTAGATAAAGCATCATACTCCTTTTTACTTACACAGTTATCATTTATATTTTCCGGAAGCTCTTTAATCAATGAAAGTTGGCTTGCTCATCTACAAGCTTCCAGTGGATATTCAGTAAACTAACACATGCAAACCTCTTTGTGTGATGACTGACCCACAAAGATGATTTAGTACATATTAACCATTATTAAAATTACTCGACTCATTTGTAATTTAAAAATGCACTGAGGCCTGCCTGACTATAATGGAGCCAATTCTGCCTTCATTTTCCTTTCACAGTCCTGCCTATACTTCTTTTGAAACATTCTCAAAATGACATTATTTTGAGAGATTTTGAACTCTGTTATATTCATCGTTTCACTTCTGAAATTGTCAGGCCTTTTTTTTTTCTCCTCTGAGTTAACAGTTAATGAAGATTCCCAGCAGAGTGTTAAGGTAGCAATTACAGTGGAATTTCTGAGCTGCAGAGTTGAGATGAAAAGCAAATTCTATCTTAATCAAAGCCCCTTCAAGAAAATGTAAGCAAAAGAAAATTCAGTAGCTACCCTGGCTGGTTATCTGTAATGAAAATAATGCTGCTTTTATAGCCTTGATGACACCTATTCTCAAGCAATCATGTTTAGGGGAAAATATCCATTCTTAGGTTCACACTTCTGTTCTGCTATTGAAATATTATCTACATTACATTTTGGATAAGAAGAGATCAATAAGATTATTCTTTTTGTTTTCATTTGTCTAATCACTAAACTAAATATGGCCATTGTATATAATTTGGTAGTCATTGAAGGGTGCAATAAAGCAGTAAAAAGGAATTGCATATGACATGCTATTTAATAATATACCTATTCTAGCTAAAATAAAGTCATCTCAAAATGTATGTTCAGATTCTGCTTGTATCTAAATATTTTACATAATACTCACTGGAAGGTTGTAGATGCACAAGTCAACTTCCATCAATTAAATAGCTTTCCAAAGATACGATGAGAAAAATACTAAAGCAGAGAACTGATTTTAAGACTTTGATTTATATAATGTGAAAATTATTTTCCAAATGGAGAATAATAATAACAACGACGACGATGATAATGATGATGATAAGCTTGCTATGTAAATGACCTCAAAAGTATAATTTGCATTCCCCAGATATTTCATTCTCAGAGTAAACATTGGATAAGCTTTAGCATATTGACCACTCATTGTCTTAATAACAGATGTAGCTACAGTTCAAACTGAAGTAATTTAATTTGCAAAAGGCTTCGGGCAATCTTATTCCTACAGGATGAAAGTCACAGACTCTGGCATAAACTACTTGGCTTTCTCCAGACTGGCAAGCAGTCTGAAACAAGGTATGCAATGTAGTTGTATTGGCACTTTAAATTAATTGATACAACATTAAAAATTTCTGTTTGTTTAAATTGAAAAAGTTTTTTATGACATTGAAAGAAATTCTAAGTTCCAAATGTTAAAACATGTGATATTTGTATTGAATTCATATCTGAATAAATAGTTTGTGCAGCACTTCTAAAAGGTTGTCATAAAAGGTGTAAAGTAATGAAACAAAGATGAGGTGCATCAGATGTAATGTGAGCAGTTCCAAGTATTACAAGTTAAATGTTTTAAATATTATACAAGTTAAACAATTAAATATATTAATTCTCTAAAAATGAAATAGGTTCTGTAAATTCTCTAAGAATGAGATAGCTGGTAAGGGACAGAGTTTGGGCTAGAACTCATCTTTCTTGCTTCTTTATCCAGCTGTTTCTTCAAAACAGTCAAGTCATTTATATTTTCAGTTTGGTCTTTGAAAAATAGTACATTATGCTGCATATAGGCAACATTTAGTATTCATCTGTAAGTTCACATAAAAATATACTTTAGGATTATATTAGAGAAATTTTCTGAAAATTGAAGATAGAGAATGAGTGTTGAGATATCATCATTATCTATCTGTAAAAGTGTGTTCATACCAAGTATTTATTTTCTAAGATACAGGCATGGTCAACAACAATAAAACAAACAAGCTGATTGAAAAATGAGCAAAGAACTTGAGATATTTCTCCAGACAAGATATCCAAATAGCCAGTAATCACATGAAAAAATGCCCATCATCACTAGTCATTAAGGAAATACAAATAAAAACCATAATAAGATACCACTTCACATCTTTTAGGATGGCTATTATTAAATAACCAAAGCCAAAAACAAAACAAACAAAAATAGAAACAAAAACATAAACAAAAAATCCAGAAAATAACCAGGGCTGGCAAAGATTTGAAGAACCTGGAACCTTCTGTGCATTGCTGGTGAGAATGCACAATGCTGCAGTCATTTTTGAAAAGAGTATGGTGATTTCTCAAAAAAATTAAACATAGCATTGTCATATGATGCAGTATTTTAACTTCTGGGTATATACCCAGCAGAACTGGAGCAGTGACTTGAAAAGATATTAATACACACGTGTTCAAATCAGCATTATTCACAATAGCCAACAGGTGGAAACAACCCAAGTGTGCATCGATGGATAAAATTTGGTATATACATACAATGCAGTATTGTTCAGCCTTAAAAAGGAAGGAAAATTCTGACACATGTTACCACATGGATGATTTCTGAAGACATTATACTAAGTGAAATAAGCCAGTCAGAAAAGGACAAATACTGTATGACTCTACTTACATGAAGTTGCTAGTATAGTCAAATTTATAGGGGCTGAGAGGAGGGGAAAAAGAGGATTTAATGTTTAATGGGTTCAGAGTTTCATTTGGGGAAGATGAAAAAATTCTGGAGATGGATGGTGTCAATGGTTTCCCAATAATGTGAATGTACTTAATGTCTTAGGACTGTATATTTTAAAAAGATTAAAATGGTAAATTTTATGTATTTTTACTACAGTTTTATATATATATATATATATATATATATATATATATATATATATATATATATATATACACACACACACATATATATATGACTCACATGACTTTATAATTTCACCCCCCCAAAAAAAACACATATTTTTGGCTTTATCCTAATAATCAGCATAAACTATTTAGTAGACAAATGTTTTGATTTTTCAGTGAAGAAAAACTATACAAATGTATAAAATGAGAATGATTGTCCTATAAAGTACCAAAAAGAGTCCATGTGAAGTGTCCTGATTGTCATTTCCAGCAAAGGATTTAAATGAGCATCAGCATCTTTGTGAAGCAAAGCAATTAAGATCTATGCTTTTTTGTCTTTGTCTCAATATGTGATTAAAGCTAGATTTATTTTCTTTCAGCTGGTCACATTTCTGAGTCAAATGAAAGTTTTTATCTAAGTGATTCTTCAACTTAAATTGGTCCCACTCAAAAATATGTTGTCTCAGGAATGCAAATTGAACATTACCTTAAACAGAATCACTATCTTGAAAACAATCAGAATGTATATTGAAATCTGAATGGCCAGCTCTTCTTACAAGTAAGCTCATTTCTGTGTCCTGTAAAAATGCTTGCCTTATCTGTTAAAAAGATATCTCTTCTCAATGGTTAGCTCTGGAATCTGCCTAATATTTTGCTTTGTTGATATTTCCATTAATGAAATACTGCCGTGATTATGAGCGTAATATCTAATATCCACTATATTTTAAGTTTTCTAATTTTAGCTTTAATAAAGCAATGTCATGCCTTATCTTTTAGTATTTGCATCAAAATAAGAGAAACTATGTCAAGGAATGATTTTTCAAAACAAAAGACGGCATTAGCATTAATGTGACATGATGGAAAAAACAGTGGGCTGGAAGTTGAGAACTCTGCTTTCTCTTTGCCATAAATCACCTTTGTGGTCCTGAGCAAATCTGCCAATATCTCCGAATGGCAATTAAATTTGTTAAATAAGCAGAGTGGATTTGAATCAGAGGGTGTAAATTTGACAGCAATCCCTACTTCTTTGGCACTTACCATTACATTTTTTACATATAAGAACTTGATGAGGATCTTTAAAGTCTCTCAGCCATTCTATATAATTAGGCAAAGATATGCAGTTGAAAATGACAAACCTGAACCACTCTCTCATAGCTCAAGGGCTTATATACATTTTCTACATCAAATTTTCTGGACAGAATACTGTGTTGGAACATTTGGGGAGATATAATTTCTAGGCACTTGAAGGCCCTGGATAAATTTGTGTAATAGTCTAAAAGCTCTGCTGGCAGACTCAAGGAGATGGTCCCAACCTTGTCAGGGACACTTTGCAGGTCAGCATTAATATTCCCTGGGATTTAATCAGAGATAGAAAAAGGACTAAGGAAATTGTCCTAATGTCATACTCAAGTTAAATATTACCTGAGACTCAAGCTTGGAATTACTGTTGTAACAAACAAACAAATAAATAAAGCCAGAGAGAATGAAAGAGAATAAGGTCAAAAGGAGTGTGTTGTTTTTTCCTCAAAGAATTTATTCCCCTGAAACCTACATTTACAAGTAACAGTTTCCCTTGATTGCTCTCTCGCTGAGGAGGGAGTGAGCTTGTTCCTTATATGGCATGAGGGTAGGGGTGTGTCCAGGGATTGGCTGGAAGGGTGGCTTAGGTGGTATCCCCATGGTGGTATCCACCACCACTTTGGTGGTGTTGTGGGCATGTGCACTACCCTGCTTTAGCTCCCGGCTCTGCAGAAGTGTTAGCTGGGCTTTTTGATATTTTTTTTGTATCTTGTTGTCCATAATTTGCCCCAACTATGCATACACACAGTTATTTTTAGTGCCTTATAGTTTCTTTGTATTTTGTTGCTTGAGGAGACATTTGTCCAGGTGCAAACACTGCAGCAAAGGGACACAGTTCCCAAGTCCCAGCCTGTCTCAATTAGAAATTTGAATTTTAGCTTTTTTGTTTCAGGTAAGTTATGATGAAGTTGTTTCAAGTGCGCTGCTCAGAGAAGCACTGAAATAAACACAATAATCATGAGACAAGGGTATAGACATTTCCCGTAAGAAGAATAGTGACTGTGGGTTCCTGAAAGTAACTGTGTCATAGCTCTTCTGGAATGGCTTTGCTGTGCAGGTTTCCCACCATCAACATTTTTCATTCTATCCACCCTTTCTGAGGGAAATCACTTGAAGGATGTGATTCCTTCTGTTCAAAGAAGCTCACAGTATCCTCTATGATTCTAATCATAAATACATCATTTTAAAATGTTTTGCCCATTATTTTCATTCAAGTTTACTGAAAACTAACAATACAAAAAATTTGAAAACTTCTTTTAAACTATATAACTTTAAAATACAGTAACCAACCATAAATTATCAGACTCCTGAAGGTTTTTAATCTTTTTAAACTGACTATAAAATGTCACCTGGAAATATCATTCTAACTTTTAAACAATAAATGAATGGAGATTTTTGCTCTTATAATTTTGTCTCCAAGCAAATATGTAGGACACAACACCTAGTGTCCTCAAACTTCTCTTGGCTACTTTGGTCTCACTTTTGGTCTCAATTCCCACTTTCTTATAAAGGGGTGTCAGATTTTTTTTTTTTTTTTTCCCTCTTTGTCCAAATTAACAAGTCATGTAGATGGCTGAACTGTAGATTTCAGCTAACAGTCAAATGACTGAAAATGATATAAGTCATTCGGTCTAAGATGCTTATGATTAATATGTGATTACTGGGTCACCTCTTAAATGAGAAATTGCAATAATTAAGGAGAAAATATTTATCCTAAATAAATTCTAATCATATTATTTCAGGGACCAGTAATGCGCTTGCAAATGAAGAAATCTGGGCCTTTTAGATCTGGTAATTGTGTGTGTGTGTGTGTGTGTGTGTGTAGGTGTAGCCTTGCCTAATATAATATGTTTCTATTCTAATTATAATTAAATATAATTTTGACTGTATTCACTATGAAGATATACTTTCAGCAAGGCATTTTTAACTAAAATATTTCTAGAATATTTCAGCTGAAAAAACTCACAAGGATAAATCACTTGAATTCTAAAAGGAACATGAAGCCTTAAGGAATAGGAAATGGTGATAATAAAGGTGACTACTCCTTGGTTCCTTCAAAATTTTGTATATATATATATACACACACCATCTATAATATATTATGTACATATATTGTGCATAATTATAAACACAATGCACATTATGTATTATATATGTATTATGCAATACATAATAAAATAATACATGTATGTGTATGTGCATAATTATACATACACATATATATTACGCATACATATATGTGTTTTTGACCACAGTGTATCTTTAGAAGCTATTTTATTAATTTAAGTACTGTAGGCTATTAAAGGACTCCCTCTATGAAGAATAACAAAATATATATTTCAAAGGCCTTGAAATTGTTTAATTTTTATGGAATGGAATCAGAGACAGTGAATCAGTCTTGAAGATAAGGTGATGAATACTTGCCCAAATATATCATAAAGGTCAAAAAAAAAAAAAAAAACGAAAAGCTAATGTAAACCCTTTAGCAGAGATATTTCATAGACTTCTGATGGCAGAAGTGGTATTAAATGCCAAAGAGTGACTGATTTTTTGAAACTTCTGTCATTTTAATGTATTTTAAAGAAAATTAGAATAGGACTATTTCACATTTTTTAAATAAAATTTTTATAACAAAACCACTTTAAACTTGACTTTTATATAGACATAAAATTAATTCTTTGAAAAAATAATCAGAAAGAAACTTATCCTCCTGTTATAATATAAAAATGTCATAGTATAAAAAAAGAAAGGAAAATGATGTGTATGGAGAAATATTGATATACATCTATATGTATATTGCCTGTGTACTTGTTTGTTTAGGCATATATTAATATTTCAGGAAGTAAAATGTATCTTATTTACTTATAAATTGTGAGTGATAGCAAATAGCATTTAAAAAAATTATACTAAATCTTGACTTCATCATTGAAATCAGTCAAGAGGCTACAGAGAGGGAGTAAATGTATGTATGTTCTGATGTAGAATACTTTGAATTGGCTATTGTTATATTAAATATAAGGTTATATAAATTTCCGAAGGCCTTATGTCTCTTTATCTGTGTAAAATGATAACAAATGTTAGCAATATTTCTCATTTATTTAGGATGAAAAATTTTGATGTACTACAGCATTTTTAGATAAATTACTCATCTGTCATTTGATGAATATATTATTTTCTCTTTACATCCAAAAAAAGTACACTATATGATTATTTAAAAACCTATTTTAAATATGTGTTCTATGAATTGACCTAGGCTAGAAGAATATAATTTAAGTATTACTGTATCAACTTTATATCTGGAGCCTTCCAGGAGATAAAGATGGACAAAGTTAATTTCAAGAACTTAATTAAAAAAGAAAAAGACAATAACTCATGATTAAATATTTAACAGCTTATAAAAAAAAAACTTTCTCAAAGGACTGTTTTGTTAATTTTTTCAATGACAGAAAACTATTATGAAATAACTGCTGAGAAATTAAGTAGAATAAATGTAAGGAGATTATTTGTGATTGTAGATACATATGACTCAAAATACTTAAGCCATGTTTCTACAAAATCAGCTTGTAATATGAAATAATTAACAAATTAATAAACTAATAAATAAATCAAATTCAAGCAAGCACAAGTTTTGATTTTTCCCTCCATGGATTAAATTATAATTGAGAGGAGCTTCAAGATGGCAGAAGAGTAAGACGCGGAGATGACCTTCCTCCCCACAAATACATCAGAAATACATCTACATGTGGAACAACTCCTACAGAACACCTACTGAACCCTGGCAGAAGACGTCAGACCTCCCAAAAGGCAAGAAACTCCCCACGTACCTGGGTAGGGCCAAAGAAAAAAGGAAAAACAGAGACAAAAGAATAGAGACGGGACTTACACCAGTGCGAGGGAGCTGTGAAGGAGGAAAGGTTTCCACACACTAGGAGCCCCTTCGCGGGCGGAGACTGCGGGTGGCAGAGGGGGGAAGCTTCAGAGCCATGGAGGAGAGTGCAGCCACAGGGGTGTGGAGGGCAAAGCGGAGAGACTCCCGCACAGAGGCTCGGCGCCGAGCAGCACTCACCAGCCCGAGAGGCTTGTCTGCTCACCCGCCGGGGCGGGTGGGGCTGGGAGCTGAGGCTCGGGCTTCGGAGGTCGGATCGCAGGGAGAGGACTGGGGTTGGCTGAGTGAACACAGCCTGAAGGGGTTAGCGCACCACAATTAGCCGGGAGGGAGCCCGGGAAAAAGTCTGCAGCTGCCGAAGAGGCAAGAGACTTTTTCTTGCCTCTTTGTTTCCTGGTGCACGAGTAGAGGGGATTCAGAGCGCCGCTTAAAGGAGCTCCAGAGAGGGGCGCGAGCCGCGGCTATCAGCGCGGACCCCAGAGACGGGCATGAGACGCTAAGGCTGCTGCCGCCGCCACCAAGAAGCCTGTGTGCGAGCACAGGTCACTCTCCACACCTCCCCTCCCGGTAGCTTGCGCAGCCCGCCACTGCCAGGGTCCCGTGATCCAGGGACAACTTCCCCGGGAGAACGCACGGCACGCCTCAGGCTGCTGCAACATCACGCCGGCCTCTTCTGCTGCAGGCTTGCCCCGCATCCGTACCCCTCCCTCCCCCCGGCCTGAGTGAGCCAGAGCCCCCGAATCAGCTGCTTCTTTAACCACGTCCTGTGTGAGCGAAGAACAGATGCCCTCAGGCAACCTACACGCAGAGACGGGTCCAAATCCAAAGCTGGACCCTGGGAGCTGTGCAAACAAAGAAGAGAAAGGGAAATCTCTCCCAGCAGCCTCAGAAGCAGCAGATTAAATCTCCACAATCAACTTGATGTACCCTGCATCTGTGGAATACCTGAATAGACAAAGAATCATTCCAAATTGAAGAGGTGGACATTGGGAGCAAAGACATATATATTTTTTTTTCCCTTTTTCTCTTTTGTGAGTGTGTATGTGTATGCTTCTGTGTGTGATTTTGTCTGTATAGCTTTGCTTTTACCATTTGTCCTAGGGTTCTGTATGTCTGTTTTTTTTCTTTTTTCTGTTTTCTTTTATTAGTATAGTTTTTAGCACTTTAGTTTTTAGTTTTTATAGTTTTAGTATAGTTTTCTTTTATTAGTATACTTTTTGCTCTCTTCTTTCTTTTTTTTATTGCTTTAAAAAATTTTTTTTAATAATTATTTTTTATTTTAACAACTTTATTTTGTTATTTTACTTTATTTTATTTTATCTTTTTTCTTTCTTTCCTTTTTTTTTTTCTCCCTTTTATTCTGAGCTGTGTGGATGACAGGCTCATGCTGCTCCAGCCAGGTGTCAGAACTGTGCCTCTGAGGTGAGAGAATCAACTTCAGGACATTAGCCCACAAGAGAACTCCCAGCTCCACATAATACCAAACAACGAAAATCACCCAGAGATCTCCATCTCAACACCAAGACCCAGCTTTACTCAACGACCAGCAAGCTACAGTGCTGGACATCCTATACCAAACAACTAGCAAGACAGGAACACAGCCCCATCCACTAGCAGAGAGGCTGCCTAAAATCATAGTAAGGCCACAGACACCCCAAAACACACCACCAGACGTGGACCTGCCCACCAGAAAGAAAAGATCCAGCCTCATCCACCAGAACACAGGCACCAGTCCCCTCCACCAGAAAGCCTACACTACCCACTGAACCAACCTTAGCCACTGGGGACAGACACCAAAAACAACGGGAACTACGATCCTGCAGCCTGTGAAAAGGAGACCCCAAACACAGTAAGTTAAGCAAAATGAGAAGACAGAGAAACACACAGCAGATGAAGGAGCAAGGCAAAAACCCACCAGAACTAACAAATGAAGAGGAAATAGGTAGTCTACCTGAAAAAGAATACAGAATAATGATAGTAAAGATGATCCAAAATCTTGGAAATAGAATGGAGAAACTACAAGAAACGTTTAACAAGGACCTAGAAGAACTAAAGAGCAAACAAACAGAGATGAACAACACAATAAATGAAATTAAAAATTCTCTAGAAGGGATCAATAGCAGAATAACTAAGGCAGAAGAACGGATAAGTGACCGGGAGGATAAAATAGTGGAAATAACTACTGCAGAGCAGAATAAAGTAAAAAGAATGAAAAGAATTGAGGACAGTCTCAAAGACCTCTGGGAAAACGTTAAACACACCAACATTCGAATTATAGGGGTCCCAGAAGAAGAAGAGAAAAAGAAAGGGACTGAGAAAATATTTGAAGAGATTATAGTTGAAAACTTCCCTAATATGGGAAAGGAAATAGTTAATCAAGTCCAGGAAGCACAGAGTCCCATCCAGGATAAATCCAAGGAGAAACACGCCAAGACATATATTAATCAAACTATCAAAAATTAAATACAAAGAACAAATATTAAAAGCAGCAAGGGAAAAACAACAAATAACATACAAGGGAATCCCCATCAGGTTAACAGCTGATCTTTCAGCAAAAACTTTGCAAGCCAGAAGGGATTGGCAGGACATATTTAAAGTGAAGAAGGAGAAAAAATTACAGCCAAGATTACTCTACCCAGTGAGTATCTCATTCAGATTTGACAGAGAAATTAAACGTTTATAGACAAGCAAAAGCTAAGAGAATTCAGCACCACCAAACCAGCTTTACAACGAATGCTAAAGGAACTTCTCTAGGTAGGAAACACAAGAGAAGGAAAAGACCTACAAAAACAAAGCCAAAACAATTAAGAAAATGGGAATAGGAACATATATATCGCTAATTACCTTTAATGTAAATAGATTTAATGATACAACCAAAAGACATAGACTGGCTGAATGGATACAAAAACAAGACCTGTATATATGCTGTCTACAAGAGACCCACTTCAGACCTAAGGACACATACAGACTGAAAGTGAGGGGATGGAAAAAGATATTCCATGAAAATGGGAATCAAAGAATGTTGAAGTAGCAATTCTCATATCACACAATATAGACTTTAAAACAAAGACTATTACAAGAGACAAAGAAGGACACTACAAAATGATCAAGGGATCATTCCAAGAAGAAGATATAACAATTGTAAATGTTATGCCCCCAACATAGGAGCACCTCAATACATAAAGCAAATGCTAACAGCCATAAAAGAGGAAATTGACAGTAACACAATCATAGTAAGGGACTTTAACACCCCACTTCCACCAATAGGCAGATCATCCAAAATGAAAATAAAAAAGGAAACACAAGCTTTAAATGATACATTAAACAAGATAGAGTTAATTGATATTTATAGGACATTCCATCCAGAAACAACAGAATACACATTCTTCTCAAGTGCTCATGTAACATTCTCCAGGATAAATCATATCTTGGGTCACAAATCAAACCTTGGTAAATTGAGGAAAATTGAAATCATATCAAGTATCTTTTCCGACCACAACACTATGAGACTAGATATCAATTACTGGAAAAAATCTGTAAAAAAATACAAACACATGGATGCTAAACAATACACTACTTAATAGCCAAGAGACCACTGAAGAAATCAAAGAGGAAATCAAAAAATACCTAGAAACAAATGACAATGAAAACACAACGACCCAAAACCTATGGGATGAAGCAAAAACAGTACTAAGGGGGACGTTTATAGCAATACAATCCTACCTTAAGAAAAGAGAAACATCTCAGATAAACAACCTAACCTTACACCTAAAGGAGTTAGAGAAAGAAGAACAAAAAAAAAAACCCAAAGTTAGCAGAAGGAAAGAAATCATAAAGATCAGATCTGAAATAAATGAAAATGAAATAATGGAAATGATAGCAAAGATCAATAAAACTAAAAGCTGGTTCTTTGAGAAGATAAACAAAATTGATAAACCATTAGCCAGACTCATCAAAAAAAAAAGGGGAGAAGACTCAAATCAATAGAATTAGAAATGAAAAAGTAGAAGTAACAAATGACACTGCAGAAATACAAAGGATCATGAGAGATTACTATAAGCAACTCTATGCCAATAAAATGGACAACCTGGAAGGAATGGACAAATTCTTAGAAATGCACAACGTTCTGAGACTGAACCAGGAAGAAAAAGAAAATATGAACAGACCAATCCAAAGCACTGAAATTGAAACTGTGATTAAAAATCTTCCAACAAACAAAAGCCCAGGACCAGATGGCTTCACAGGCGAATTCTGCCAAACATTTAGAGAAGAGCTAACACCTATCCTTCTCAAACTCTCCAAAATATAGCAGAGGGAGGAACACTCCCCAACTCATTCTATGAGGCCACCATCACCCTGATACCAAAACCAGACAAAGATGTTACAAAGAAAGCAAACTGCAGGGCAATATCACTGATGAACATAGATGCAAAAATCCTCAACAAAATACTAGCAAACAGAATCCACAGCACCTTAAAA
Organism: Balaenoptera borealis; assembly: GCF_965194805.1. Classification (NCBI taxonomy): domain Eukaryota; kingdom Metazoa; phylum Chordata; class Mammalia; order Artiodactyla; family Balaenopteridae; genus Balaenoptera; species Balaenoptera borealis. The sequence goes on along the minus strand of NC_138862.1, from coordinate 20,429,602 downwards.
GGATCATACACCATGATCAAGTGGGGTTTATCCCAGGAATGCAAGGATTCTTCAATATACGCAAATCAAACATTGTGATACACCATATTAACAAATTGAAGGAGAAAGACCATATGATCATCTCAATAGATACAGAGAAAGCTTTTGACCAAATTCAACACCCATTTATGATAAAAACCCTCCAGAATGTAGGCATAGAAGGAACATTCCTCAACATAATACAGGCCATATATGACAAACCCACAGCCAACATCATTCTCAATGGTGAAAAATTGAAACCATTTCCCCTAAGATCAGGAACATGACAAGGTTGCCCACTCTCACCACTATTATTCAACATAGTTTTGGAAGTGTTAGCCACAGCAATCAGAGAAGAAAAAGAAATAAAAGGAATCCAAATCAGAAAGGAAGAAGTAAGGCTGTCTACTGTTTGCAGATGACATGATACTATACACAGAGTATCCTAAAGATGCCACCAGAAAACTACTAAAGCTAATCAATTAATTTGGTAAGGTAGCAGGATACAAAATTAATGCACAGAAATCTCTTGCATTCCTATTCACTAATGATGAAAAATCTGAAAGTGAAATTAAGAAAACACTCTCATTTGCCATTCCAACAAAAATAATAAAATACCTAGGAATAAACCTGCCTAAGGAGACAAAAGACCTGTAAGCAGAAAATTATAAGACACTGATGAAAGAAATTAAAGATGATACAAATAGATAGAGAGATATACCATGTTCTTGGATTGGAAGAATCAACATTGTGAAAAATGAGTCTACTACCCAAAGCAATCTACAGATTCAATGCAATCCCTATCAAACTACCAATGGCATTTTTTACAGAACTAGAACAAAAAATTTCACAATTTGTATGGAAACACAAAAGACCCCAAATAGCCAAAGCAATCTTGAGAAAGAAAAACTGAGCTGGAGGAATCAGGCTTCCTGACTTCAGACAATACTACAAAACTACAGTAATCAAGACAGTATGGTACTGCCACAAAAACAGAAATATGGAACAGGATAGAAAGCCCAGAGATAAACCCACCCACATATGGTCACCTTATCTTTGATAAAGGAGGGAAGAATATACAGTGGAGAAAAGACAACCTCTTCAATAAGTGGTGCTGGGAAAACTGGACAGGTACATGTAAAAGAATGAAATTAGAACACTCCCTAACACCATACACAAAAATAAACTCAAAATGGATTAAAGACCTAAATGTAAGGCCAGACACTATCAAACTCTTAGAGGAAAACATAGGCAGAACACTCTATGACATAAATCACAGCAAGGTCCTTTTTGACCCAGCTCCTAGAGAAATGGAAATAAAAACAAAAATAAACAAATGGGAGCTAATGAAACTTAAAAGCTTTTGCACAGCAATGGAAACCATAAACAAGACCAAAAGACAACCCTCAGAATGGGAGTAAATATTTGCAAATGAAGCAACTGACAAAGGATTAATCTCGAAAATTTACAAGCAGCTCATGCAGCTCAATATCAAAAAAACAAACAACCCAATCCAAAAATGGGCAGAAGACCTAAATAGACATTTCTCCAAAGACGATATACAGATTGCCAACAAACACATGAAAGTATGCTCAACATCATTAATCATTTGAGAAATGCAAATCAAAACTACAATGTGATATCATCTCACACCGGTCAGAATGGCCATCATCAAAAAATCTACAAACAATAAATGCTGGAGAGGGTGTGGAGAAAAGGGAACCCTCTTGCACTGTTGGTAGGAATATAAGTTGATACAGCCACTATGGAGAACAGTATGGAGGTTCCTTAAAAAACTAAAAATAGAACAACCATATGACCCAGCAATCCCACTACTGGGCATATACCCTGAGAAAACCATAATTCAAAAAGAGTCATGTACCACAATGTGCATTGCAGCACTATTTATAATACCCAGGACATGGAAACAACCTAAATATCCATCGACAGATGAATGGATAAAGAAGATGTGGCACATATATCTAATGGAATATTACCCATAAAAAGAAACGAAATACCCTACAGCACCAACAAATGCTCCTTTCAATGGCATTCGTCTCTCCATGTTGTCAATCAGCCATACCTCTAAAAATTAAAAAAAATTAAACCCCAGGTGGAATTTTAGAACAGTCTTATTGTGCCAATCCATTGTCCCCATGTTTGTAGTGACAGCTTGCAAGTGGCTTCCTCAGTATACTCTGTGTGATATATTTGTTCACTTTTAGCAATATAATACAGTTTTTAGTGTTCTATTGATTGTAATATTCAAAATTGTGTTACAGTTAATATTATATCACATTCTCATATGTTTGGGATGGTACTGGTTTTCTCCAATACTTAATACTTATAAAATGATTGTTGTATTTGATTGTTATTGTTGTTGTTGATTCTCCTTAGAGTGTGTGTGTGTGTATATATATATATATATATATATATATATATATATAAAGATTCTAGCTAATTCAAAATAATGTGCCTAACACCAAGCTTCATGCAAGAAACCATTGCCTCCTCAGGGGGTCACTGTCTGTCCCAGGGTTGCAGCAATGTGCATTCCACCTCGCACCTCTGGATGCACTCACACTGCCTTTTTTGAAGCCAGCCCAACCTTCCAACAATTACTGCTCTCCCAAGTGCCCTTCGTCTCTTCCCTCAATGACTTCAGTAGCTGCTCTTTGCCTTAATGAGAATCCCAGATGTGAATAGCCTAGGCAGTAGTATGTGTGGACGTGTGACTGTTACCAGACTGGAAAGCAGTTAGCAAAATGAAGTGCAAGTAGGGAATGACACTTTTAAAAAATGGGGGAGAAGCAAGATCAAGAGGAAACAGATACAGGCCTGTGGCTTTCCAGGTAACAGGGCTGAACTGAGTTCCAAGATGAAAGGAAACTGTTAGTCCAGGTGAGAAGAGAATTTAGGCTAAGGTGAGATGATGAAGTGGATTGGGGTTTAAATAAATTGTTAAATTAGTCACATTATTGAGATTCCCCCAGTACCTCAGATAGTAGAATTTTTGAAAGCATTATATACAGTTTCATGAACTGTATTTTAAAATGTTATAAAAAAAGCACATTTTCCCTCTTTCATTTTCTCTGAAGTTCATCATCCTTGAACATGCCTACTGAGACCCTGGTAAATGAATGTTTGATTAAGCAGCACTAAAATTAAAATCAAGAAAAATCTTCTTCACTAGGTAATAGTTTGTTGGCTAAGCAAAGTCAGTTATTGTCTATCATTCTAATTTCATTTTCACTGAGATTATTTTTGTTTCTTTTGGTTTTAATTATGCTTCCATCCATCCACTTTTATTTACATTTATATTTTAAATCACTGTTGTGTATCATTTAAAATTACACGTTTTAAAACATCTGATTTAATTATGCTTTTTCTCTTATTACCATCTCTACTGCAGCTGTTTCTCTCATTGACTGCTACCAGAAATTTATTTTGCCTTATTTTTCAATTTTGTTTCCTGGTTTTATGCAAGAAAATTTTTTCCCCACTGAGAGAAACTATTCTCTTCATTATTTTCTTTTTCTAATAGTTGATTATGTGCTCTACAAGGAAGATACAGTGTTGGTGCAAGCCATAGGGGAAAAACAACAGTGAATGTACTTCAGGGGGAGAACAGCTTCGCATGCTTAGCTGGAGATTTGCTGCACTTGACCATGGCTTCCACCCAGCATGACCGCACCATAGGCAGGACTTGATGAGCAGAGGACCTGAAACTGGGCACAAGAGATTGAGGCAGTCTTCCTGGCATCTGACACTACCTCGTAACCCTCACTGAGACCTTTAATATTAGGAAATACTTGTGAATCAGATACACACAGAGGTTCCCATTTTAGAGGCATAGTTGTTTTTGTTGTTGTTGTTGTTTTTAATTTGCTGAGCTGGCAATTTACTGCTTAAGGAGAAGCAAAGCAGTAAGAATTGGGTATTATCTCTTCTAGTTTAGATAGAATACACTGTTTAAATCTTCTCAATACTAAGTTGAGTTTTAAACCCAGGATGGCTAATAAAATTTTGAGATTAAACATAGATCACATGTTGTACCATTACAGTGAAATATCTAAAATTAAAATATCATTACTTAAATAAGACATAGAGCTGTACTTCTATATTTTCAGCTTTATATCAGAAACACTTACAATGAAAAAAATGTTTGTGATATTGAAATAACTGATATTTAATAGCACTAGAGAAGCTTAAAAACAATTTAATATATATTACACTATCAGGTCTCCATGACAGTGCTAAATTGTTATAGTCTTCACTAAGTAGATGAAAAGATGAAAATCTGAAAATGTAATGTACCTGCTGAAAGTCACAAATATATTAAGAAACAGAAGTGACACTAGAATCCCAGCCTGCTCTGTAAGAGTTCTTTCCTCCTATGTGGGAGTAATAGTGTCACCAGTCTAAAGGTCAGGAGACTGAGATTCTACCTCCAGCTCTGTCATTCACAAGATATTTGACCACTGGAAAGTCATTTTGCATCTCTGGGACTAGATCCAGAGATAAACTCCAGTGTTTCCCTTATTAGCAATAATGCCAAATTATCTAACAATACTAATATCCTGCAAAAAGTCCACAGGACCATGGGGACCAAATTCTGTTAATATTTGTGACAAATTAATAAATGTTATAATTACATGGTAATAACATTTCCAAAATGTATTTATTTAATTTACATGCCATATAAATGAATGGACCAGTCATTTTTAAAATCATGTATTTGGGGCTTCCCTGGTGGCGCAGTGGTTGAGAATCTGCCTGCCAATGCAGGGGACACGGGTTCGAGCCCTGGTCTGGGAAGATACCACATGCCGCAGAGCAACTGGACCCGTGAGCCACAACTACTGAGCCTGCGCGTCTGGAGCCTGTGCTCCGCAACAAGAGAGGCCGCGACAGTGAGAGGCCTGCGCACCGCGATGAAGAGTGGCCCCCGCTCGCCGCGACTAGAGAAAGCCCTCGCACAGAAACGAAGACCCAACACAGACAAAAATAAATAGATTAATTAATTAATTAAATAAATTTTTTAAAAAATCATGTGTTTGATTTAAAAAAATGGTTAACTTTAAGAAGAATGAAATATTTAACCAGAGATTCCAAAATTTCCAAATTTCAGTGATATTATTTTATTTAACCCCTTTAAACCAAACCAGCAAATGTCAAACCTTTAATAATAGTTATTTTCGAAACAGAGATTCCAAATGCATTTTCATTTGGGATTATTTTGGTTATAGCAATCACTTCTTCGTTTTCCATTCTATGTCTTTGCTCTGCCAGAGTTTTCACATGTATTACAACAATGTAAAAGAGGAGAGCCTAGTGATATACGCTTTTAATTGTCAAGTTCTAAATGACAGGCATGAAAAAAATTTTTCTTCTACTTTTTAAAAAATATATTTGAACAGTTTGTATTTTTACAAAATTTATGTTTGAAGCAATACACCTCTTCATTTAAATTTGCAAGTAGAAATCTATTTAGAATGGCAAATCACTTAATTTTAGCTTATAATTCTTATGGAACCATATTTTGAGGTTTATATTCATGAGTTCTGAATATAGATAATTCCTCTTATAACAGTAAAGAGAGGATAAAAGAAATTAATCATAGTATGATATCTAAATGGAACTAGAAAAATCTTGCATGAACACCTATGCTAATTGCTGGGGCAATTCCTTGCTAAGGGAGCTGTTTATCAAAGACACAATGAAAAATAAACTATTGTTTAAAAAATTCTTTTGAAAACATTAAATACTTCATTTTATAACCAGATGGCTAAATGTAAGAGGTAGTCAAATAAGTTTTTTTCTTTTTTTTATTGGGCAGAATTTCACTGACCTAAATACACACACTACTTTTATTTATTTATTTATTTATTTATTTATTTATTTATTTATTTATTTATTTTTGCTGAGGTAGTTAACCTAGCTACTGTTATTTATTTATTTATTTATTTAAACATCTTTATTGGAGTATTATTGCTTTACAATGGTGCATGAGTTTCTGCTTTATAACAAAGTGAATCAGCTATACATATACATATATCCTCATATCTCCTCCCTCTTGCATCTCCCTCCCACCCTCCCTATCCCACCCCTCTAGGTGGTCACAAAGCACTGAGCAGACCTCCCTGTGCTATGCGGCTGCTTCCCACTAGCTATCTATTTTACATTTGGTTGTATATATAAGTCCATGCCACTCTCTCACTTTGTCCCAGCTTACCCTTACCCCCTCCATGTCCTCAAGTCCAGTCTCTATGTCTGCGTCTTTATTCCTGTCCTGCCCCTAGGTTCTTCATAACCACGTTTTCTTTTTCTTTAGATTCCATACATATGTGTTAGCATATGGTATTTGTTTTTCTCTTTCTGACTTACTTCACTCTGTATGACAGACTCTAGGTATATCCACCTCACTACAAATAACTCAATTTCATTTCTTTTTATGGATGAGTAATATTCCATTGTATATATGTGCCACATCTTCTTTATCCATTCATTTGTCGATGGACACGTAGGTTGCTTCCATGTCCTGGCTATTGTAAATAAAGCTGCAATGAGCAATGAGGTACGTGATTCTTTTTGAATTATAGTTTTCTTAGGTATATGCCCAGTAGTGGGATTGCTGGGTCGTATGGTAGTTCTATTTTTAGTTTTTTAGGGAACCTCCATACTGTTCTCCATAGTGGCTGTATCAATTTACATTCCCACCAACAGTGCAAGAGGGCTCCCTTTTCTCCACACCCACTCCAGCATTTATTGTTTGTAGATATTTTGATGATGGCCATTCTGACTCGTGTGAGGTGACACCTCATTGTAGTTTTGATTTGCATTTCTCTAATGATTAGTGATGTTGAGCATCCTTTCATGTGTTGTTGGCAGTCTGTGTATCTTCTTTGGAGAAATGTCTATTTAAGTCTTCTACCCATTTTTGGATTGTTTTTCTGTTGTTGTTTTCACACACTAGTTTTAAATGAATTATTAGAATGATTAACATTTTAACCTTTTCAGGTATGAAAGTACTGAGAAATCATCGTAATAAATTACATTAACATTTCTAGAGCAAGTTTAAAAGTGTAATTTGTGAAGGAATGAAATTTGATGAGTTTCTGATTCTAGAGTAGAAAAGTGCTGAACGTTTGTGATAAAGACCAGATAATCTTCCAGTCTCGTCCTCTGAGCTGTAAAGTTGTTTATATTTTTGACATGGGCTAATTAAGTGACTCTATTCTTTTTAGTTCCTCTGGCTGCAAGTAGTAGTCATATGGGGGTGCTTGAATAAGAACCTTTTTTTAACAGCAGTGAAGGATTATCATATTGGTGGCCTATTGATATTTTTCTGTTTGTTTCATTTTACTTATACCCAACAAATATTAGTATTAGCCAACTGGAGGTCTCTCATATAGTTTCTTAGGACATGAATAGTAGTTGGTTGATAATATTTGCATTTATGTTTCTAAAATAGGTGTGAAATGGTAGGGGAAAATGTACTAATCAGGCACAAATGTGTTAATATTCGTCTTAGCTCTGACTGTTCTAAGATGCATTTGGGGGAACATCAGTTGCAATATCACCTCTTTTTTTCATTTCTCTAATTTATTGCTTTAAAACTCTCCATCTTTACTCAACACAATGGTTATAATTTTTGTTCTAAGCCCAGGAAGTAGTGAAGTGTTTAATTTCTGTAGTAGTAAATACAACTAATGCAGGAGAGATTTCAGGCAGGCCTAAAGTCCAGACTGAATAAGGTTATGTAATATGTGAGAAATTGACTTTGGGAGATTGACCTTCAGTTCAGTCATTTTTGTATAGAGGAGTGCCCACAAGCCCTGGATCTACCAGTATTATTGGTCACACACACCTTCATGGGGAAGGTTCCTCTATCAGATGGGAGAATGTGGATGAATTTCCCAACCAACAGTGTAGAAAGATGTATAATTTAATATATTTTTCTTTTTGTAAAAAAGTGCCCAAATGAATAACATGTGCTGAACTAATTACACATTCCTCCAATATTTAAGATTTCTTGTGGCTTCATCATAGGATAACATAACAAAACCTAATATAACATGTCTTTAGTATCTGTGTCAAAGAGATTTTCTGCTTCCTTTACTTTTGTGGTGATGGTTGAACAAAGTTTCAGTTGGGAAGACGGTTCACCTGTCCTCGAGAAACTTTTAGAAAAATTAGTTAGTAATTAATTTTTCCTTGAAATAACACCAAATCTAGATGGCTCCCATTTCACTAAATATCAATGAATTGTTAATTGCAAGCTTATAAAAACTGTTTTAGATAATAGAAAAAAAGTTCAGTCTCAAATTTATTACACAAGTGGAAAATATTCTTGATACCAAAACCAAATAAAAACAGTGAAAAAAAGGGTAATTGTACATTTATCTCAATCATAACAATTGGTTCAAGAGCTCTAATCTAAATATTAGTAAACTGAATTCAGTAATGCATGAAAAAATATTAATACACAATGGACCCATTTGGGTGAATATCATGAATGTAAAATACTTTAGTATCAATTAATTGATGAATGTGACTTCTTATATTGAAGGGGATTAACAGAGAAAAACACCATTGCCATTTAAATCAGTATAAAGTTTGGTAATATTTAATAACTCCTAGCAAACTATTTGATCTGATAAGAGAAATTTGAATAAAAGCTAAAGAAAAACCATGCTAAGTGGTGAAAATTACAATAGTTTTGAAAGGCATTAGTAATACCTAAATAAATGTAGAGAGAGAGGAAAAAAAAAATATGTTCTTGCAGAGAAAAGATTTTAGAAAAAGGAGATAACAATTCTTCTAAAATGACCATTAGGATCAATACAATTTTAAAAAATAATCACGACTGGATGTGTGTAGTATATAACAAATGCAGGAGAAAATGATCAAGAGTAACTGAGACACTCAAAAAGAACAATGAAGTGATAGGTGTTTTATAGATATTAGGATAGATGATAACATTTTTAGTAATTAAGAATCTGGTTTCAAAGACTGAAACCAGGATCATATTAAAAAACATATAGGAGACTTGGCTTATTCCAGAACACGTGTTTCAGATAATTTGAAAACGTTTATCTATGAAGTTATACAGCGATGCCACTAACAATTAGTAAATTCCATAATTTGGAAATTATCAATATATTGTTTACCATAAAAATATATATATAAAGACAATAAGTGCATTTGGGACAATTAGTTCTGAAACTGAAACCAGATACCTACCTCATAACATGTATAAGACTCAATTTTATTTGCATGAAAGAATTTGAAAGAGAAAGCTTATAAAACTTTTAGAAGATAATATAGAAGAATATCTTTATATTCTGCATAGAGAGGGGTTACTCTAGCAAGAAAATAAATGCAAACTCTAATGGAAGTGTTTAATAACATGAACTATATAAAATTTCAAAGAAAACATACATTAAAGAGAAAAAATCCTTATGTCAGGATAATACTGTATTCAACAAAGAATTTTTAATCAGAATATAAAGAAATCCTATCAGTCATTACCATAGGTCAAACAATCAGATGGCAAAATGGTTAAATGACATGAAGAGGCATTTTACAGAATAGAAATACAAACTGTCCATAAACATATGAAAATATGCTCAAACTCATTAAAATTAGGAAAATAACAATTGAAACCCAAAGAAATGCAATTTCATAATTAAAAGTTTGGTAAAAAATTAAATTAAAATCTATTAATAGCAAATATTGCTAAGGATTTGTAGAAACTAGGGTTTTTATCTATCACTTGTTAGAGGGTCATTGGTACCATCACTTCGGATTGCTTGGCAATATCTACAGAGTTGAACGTGAACTTTGGACATTGCACATGGGGAAAATAGGAAGACCACATGAGGGGTGACAAAGAATCTATTTCCTAATCTAAGTGGTGGAGACATAGACCTTCATTTCTCTTGTATTCTTTACTACGAACAGACCATGAAAAAAGAAATATATAGATAAATTTTTTTCTACAAAGAAAAGTAATAAAAGAATATATGCAAAAGTATTGCTAAATTAATGATATACTAGCACTGCTAACACGCAGCACATTTTAAGTGGTGCATGTATGTATTTATGTATTGCTGTTATTTTAACCTACTCGATTTTAAGAAGAGACCTCAAAATAAAGTTAAATATCCCTTAAACCTTCAACTTATTTCAAGTCATACTCATAGATCACTGAGCATAATTCACTGTATATATATCACAAGCTAATAGTCTCTTGTCATACTTTATAAGAACTCATATGACAAGGCCACACATCCACAGTAATTTAATGTAGTGGTATGGAATATAAATGAACCAAAAGTAAGGCATTAAAAATCCCATAATATCTAAATTATTATAGGGAGGCTAATGTTTTCATTTTTTGTAACTGTCAGAATTTTTAAATAGAGTATGAAATGTATGATTATCTTTCTACACTAACCAGGAGACAACTTTAAAATTAAAAAAGGAAAACAGAATCATGAAGTATAAACAAACACAACTAAAAATATACCTGGTATTTAATCCACACAACATTATGTTTTAGGTACTGTAATTATTTCCATTTTACAGATGAGACAGCTAAAGTGTACAGAGGAGTCTAACATCTTGCTCACTGTTATAACCACTTGGCAGTGAAAGTGAAATAAAACCCTGGCAGTGTTTCTCCAGTATCCATGGCCTGAATCACTATGTGTAACACACCAGCAGGCATGGAGATAGGGTTCCAGCCCAAGTGTGTGCCGAAAACACCCTCCAAGATAACAGAGGGTGTCCTAGCTTTTAATTGCCAATGACAAGTTGTAAATGCAGATCTGTCTGATCACAAAGTCTAGGCTTCCTAACATCCTCAAATGAAAGCCAAAAAATGGATCTAAAAATGTATGTGATCTATATATATGGAATCTAAAAAAAAAAAAAAGGTTATGAAGAGCCTAGGGGCAAGACAGGAATAAAGACGCAGACTTACTAGAGAATGGACATGAGGACATGGGGAAGGGAAAGGGTAAGCTGGGACGAAGTGAGAGAGTGGCATGGACATGTGTACAATACCAAATGTGAAATTGACAGCTAGCAGGAAGCAGCTGCATAGCACAGGGAGATCAGCTCAGTGCTTTGTGACCACCTAGAGGGGTGGGATAAGGAGGGTGGGAGGGAGGGAGATGCAAGAGGGAATAGATATGGGGACATATGTGTATGTATAACTGATTCACTTTGTTATAAAGCAGAAACTAACACACTATTGTAAAGCAATTATACTCCAATAAAGATGTTTAAAAAAAAATGTATGTGATCTAAACCAGTTTGGTTTCCTTAGCAATGCCAAACATACCTCTCTTAGTGTTTCATTCAATTTGTCTGTCATTGTTGAATCTTCTTTTTAAATCCACTTTTTGCTTTCTCCCTGCCTAGGTTGATATGGTGTTTGATCCTCCTCTTTGCACTTCATGTTCATGTTCTATGAAACATACACTTTATTTTTACCTTCTCCATTCTCCAGTTAGAGGGGCGGCCCATCCAATCCACTTTCATACGGAAGTTCATCTCTGAAGAGGCAAATCCAGGCAGAAACTGTTTTGAAAGAAGGGACAGTGGGAAAAGTAGTAATATAAAAACCTCTCTTCTCCCTCTTCACTCTTTTTGTTTGAGCATCTTCACTTTTTAAACAGCTTTTGGGGCTTTCTGAAATTTTGCATGTAGCTTCCTCTCCATCCCTGAAATCTACACTCATATGTCTCCTCCAAATTGGCACTTGCCATCTACCTCTACAAGGATCAAATTATGAACAGCTGCAGCTGCTGACGTTCAAGAACCCCCGAAAGGACTTCAGGGTGGAGATCAGGCATAAGGCACTCTGTGCTCTAGGAAAAACTGGCAGAACAGGTCTTCAGGTAGTTAGATTGTTCAGGAGAAGATTTTATGAGCCAAATTCCTTCATCTCCTCGTATCTAGAAAAGCACTAAAATCCTTCATGGTGACATCTGCTCCTTGTGACTAGCAGTAACTTTCACGAGACTAGCAACAACCTTCTGCAAAAAATATGTGCTTGATTGCCTGTACTCTCCCTTCACCAAAATCACATATATCCTGACCTTTCCCCACTACCTCTTTGGAGCAGTTTCTCAGAACTATCGGAAATGCTGTCTCTCGGGCCATAGTCTTCATTTTGTCCCAAAGAGAACTTAACTTACAACTCTCATGTTGTACATTATTTTTAGTCGACACATACATCGTAACTCCATTTCCCCACACGTTTTCTAAGTTCAGCCTTTAATGCAAACATGGTCATCTTATACCTCTGCTCAGAAACCCTCGATGGTGCCCTTTTTCTATAGGATAAATCTAAAATCTTTAGCATTCGAAACAAAGACATCTTTAAATTCCTCACATGTATATTTTTGTGGAAAAATATTGTTTTAAGATTGTTGCAGACTTCACCGTCTGCCTACCCAATAAACATTCATGCCATTATCCTTCCTAATAGAACCCATTTGTTGAAGATACATACCTGTTATCTCTACCTCCATCATGCCTCAGGGGAAGCTGAATCCCGTGGTGTAATCAATCTTGGGGTAATCCTCAATATCTTGCCAGAGACTGGTGAAGGAGTGGGCTACAATTCTACTACCATGACTGGTAGAAGTGGACTCAGAAACTTCAGGGAGTTTTCTCATTTCAAAGAGAAACTACAAGAAGAGATAGGATTCTCATTTTCCTCTTGATGTGAATGTGCCCGGGGCTGTGAAAATTAGAATGGATATAGCTATATTACTACCAGCCTGAGAATGAACTAACACAGGAGAAGTAGGATAGATAGAGTCCGGATTCTTAAAATGCTATTAAACTGCTGAAACAACCACCCCTGAAGACTATTCAACTCTAGACTGCCTTCATGTTGGAACATATATTTCATTATTGATTAAACCAACTTGAGACAAAATTCTGTTGCTTACAGGCAAAAATACCCTAAAATGAATGTAATATCAATCAGTGGCATTCATTGCTTCAGGGAAAATGGCAGATTTCTAAATAAATTATTTTTCATGTTTACAAGAGATACTAGTCTTAAAGCAGAAACACCTTTATTAGTATGAAAGCTAGGCTGTTTTAGAGATGAATTTTAGCACAACAATGCCCAGGGACTAAAAGGTTCATAGCCTCGAGTTCACACCATGAAAACTATAGAGTGGGGAACGATGGAAAATTATGCAAAAACTAGATTTTCTCCCACAGGGAAAAGAAATACACATTTGAAAAACTAGACAGGGGAAGAAATTTGGCAGAAAGGAAAGAGTAAGTATTTTCGAGAAGAGAAGACATTGTGTTTACATCCCCCAAGAGTAGGTGGAGTGACTGTACACCTAGCAAAATGTCCAATCCCATTGTCAATTATTTTTATTTTATGAGCAATAGTCAAGTTAGAAGTAGACACAAAAATGCCATATAGTAGCCTCACAGAGACCTGTGCACCTCAGCAGAGTTCAGCTGAGCAGTCCAATGGTCAGGAATTTAAAACAAAAAAAGCCAGAGGATGCTTGGGTCAAGTGGAAGAGGCTGCAGAGCACATGGTCCAGGAGAATGGAGGCCATGACAGGAACATGGATTTCAGACTCTGATTCCAGTGTATGATTTTCCAGAATGATTTGGACAGAACAGTATGAGCTTCAACTCAGCAGAAGCCAGCAGAGGAATGCTGATGGTTCAAGACCACCTTCCCAAACTGGACAATACTTACACTTCCCTGATGACTCCTAGTAACATGAGGAATCATCCCTATTAATCTGGAGGTTAGGATGGTCTGTAAGAAGGTGATCTGCAAGAGAAAAAACGTAAGTTCCCAGCATCACTGTTTTTGAAACAGTAGCATCTGGAATGAGCAACTATGTTGCTTTTTGATGTAAGTGTTCTGGATCTCCGCTTAGTCTCCTCAAGTCATTTGATTGATTGCCATTGGAAGATGATCTTGTGTCTGTCTCTGGGTATGATGATAGCTAAGGAAGCTAAGGAGTTCATTGTTAATCACTAATCATCATTCAACCACGTTAGGAGAGGTTCCATCAATGAGTCTGAATTGACTAGAGCTGAAACCTTTAATCCTTTTATCTTAACTGACTGGGAGAATAAGCAGTCATTTTTAATAATTAAGTGCAGTTGAGCTATAGGACAGGTTTATCAAGATCACCATGATGGTTCCTCATAGAATAGGCTCAGAATTTCATTAATGAAATATACTCTTAAAAACACAGAAGCTGAATTATTTTCCAGACTAAAAGTTTGTGCACAGGTTGTGTAAGAGATAGGTCTCCCCAAACTAGAGATCTAAGGTTGTGTAGGAGTTATAGATATGGTTGGCCCCTAGTAGAAGATATTGAGGAAAGAGCCCCCAAAGTCTTCATTATGGTGAGGACTATTCTTGAATCAGGATCAATAGGAAAGAGAAAACAATGTATCCAAAGCAGATGAGAAGAAATAGGAAGTTGGAGAGTTAAGAATTTCAGGCTGATTTGGAAAGACATATTCAGCCACTGAGATTGAGGAAAAAGACAAAATAACACATGTTGCTAAGATTCTAGCTTACTGAACTACATGAAGGAGAATGTCTTGAACCAAAATAACCTTAGAATAAATGTTTTTTTAAGGGATGTTGATGAGGATGAGTTTAGTCCTGAGTCTATAAAATTGAACATTTCCTTCTAAATCAGTCAGATCCCATCGTTAAACAAATGTTACACTCATATTGAGGATGGTGAGAAATTTAATGAACAGACTACTTAAAAGGGTGTGTGAGTGTTTAGAGGATCCACAGAGAAGAGTGAAGTATTGAGGGAGTGGAGGATGAGGGTTGGGGGCAAGATTAAGAAAACAAACATGTTCTTTTTTTTGTTTGTTTTTTGTTGTTTGCCTAGCCTTGAAGTTGGTTGTCACTGCTAAGTACTCAGATGGGGAAGACACACAAGAGGATCAAAAACAGATGTGTGTGTGTTCACATGCACATGTATGTGTTCAAGCACACTTGTGTGTGTTAGTGTATTCCACATGACCTGGAGCAGAATTAAAAACATTACACCTTCTTCCTGAAACCAAAGAACAAATGTATTCCAGACCACTTCTATATACGATTTTTATATATATCCTGCTCAAAGTTCTAATCTTTAATATGTTTACCTAAGTCTGTCCTCGAAAGTTGATTTTTTTTTTCTTTTGCTCTTGACTTATGTGTAAATTCCAACTTCTGCAGGGAGTATACAAAATATACTTGTGCATATGTAAGTTGTGTGTGTATGTGTATGTGTGTGTCTTTCCGGAAATAAGAAGTTTTAAGATTGTGGCTTCTTGACTTACAGTATGAAGTATATGGTATATTCCTCAGAACATAGTTCTATACATTAACTGATTAACTTGTATATCTCCTCAATATGAACTTATTCCTTGTTATATTTCCTGTGAGTTCTAGTGCCTAGAACACAGTAGTATATATTGACTTAATGAATTAATTAGCTAGATATTTATGAAGAAGCTTGCCCCATGAGGGCTTATGTATACATATCTGCATATGCGAACAAAATGGTAATTTTTTGATTAATCTACTTAGTATTTCGTCACCTACATTACCAATGTAAGTAAAGTTTAATTTTACACATTCTTGTCAAACTAACACAATGTTTATGAAAATCATTCATTCATTCGGCATGCATTTGTCTGAATTTGGTAAAGATTCGTCTCTAACTCCTAGGCATCAGTATAACCATCAGTACTGCCAATGTGAATGTTGCAGTTTTTGTTTCTTTAAACACTCTGTAACACAATCTAAACTGATCCTCTAAAAATCACCGACTTTGTTATATTTCCACTCCAAAGTGCATACTTCCATTTCATCCAATGATCTATTTTTTGTCATCTTTTAAAGTAAATATCCTTGTTATGTGTCCTATAATGATAGCCAAGAAGCAGTGATATGTAAACAGCAATAGTTGTGATTTCAAGTGAAACAAATGCGTGAGGGCAGTCACACATAGTGAACACATAGGTACTATACAAACTACTCTGGTAATTCTTCCTGCAGGACTAACAGAGAGATGAGGCAGCAAAGCTCAGCAAACAGATTCAAGAACACTTTAGGGTGACCTCTTATTGACCAGTTCTTTCACATTCTGTAACTGAACTCACCTAAAGAACAGCCATTACGGACTGTGATTGGAGATTTTCTTTAGAGATATAAATAAATTGATTGCTACCTTACTGGAATTGAAAGTTGTTTTCTCCTTATCATAGAGTGAATGTGTATACATAGCAGTCAGACTTGGCTGAAGGAAGCATTTTAAGGTTCAAGTACAGGTGACATTTGTAGATAGCCTGACAGACCTTTGTCATACGTGGTAGTGGATCTTGTTCATAATGTGGATCACAAATGAGAACTAAGGCGGTGTTTACAACAAAGAATTCAGGACACAGGAAGTTATATCAGCCAGAGTTGCTGAAGATCAAGGCCAGCAGGAACTTAACTGATGGGCAGAGAAATATCTAAGAGAAAGAAAACATCCACAACCTTAGAATTATACCGTGCAAACTCTAAACGCAAGGCTAAGGAGAGGGTTATACCTGTGGTCATGATGAAGCAATAGGTCATGTTTCTAGAAAATATGTATAAGAAAAACTATTTTCTTCCCAAACCTGAAGAACTTATGTAATTTTGATTATAATTTGTAATCAAATTATATGTCCAATTATATATGATTATGTATATCCAATATATCCAATTATAAGTATATTGTATATACAATCCATTTATATATATATGATTATTAGTGTGATTACCTTATTTTTTTGACTTTGAGACTACCATAAAAATAACTTGAATTAATTGAGTATAAGTTGTAAGACAGACATTTTACAAATATTTTCTCTAGGATTTAAAACACTCTTGAAATATCGCTCTTATTTTCCCTATATTATCAATGGCAATCTAGATCTGAAATCCAGATCCAAAAACTTGCTCAACAACAACAAAAAAGCAATAGGAAGAACAATAATTCAAACTTGGAAAAAGAAATTATATTTCCAAAAGTTGAAGACATCATACTACCTTTATTTTCCCATTATCAGACATAGATATAATCAGGTATAATTTTGCCCAAATTATGTTACATTGATTATCTTTTAAGATCTTGTTGCCATCTGGATCATTTACATAACAGAAAAAAATAAGACAGTTGCACGAGGAAATTACAATAGCTCTGAATTAATTTACAGATTCAGTGCTATGCTTTGGATAACTATGTGAAATAAGTTTGATGTCACCAACCAGCAAAGGGAAAATGGAGCACAAAAATGTAATTTTCACGTGAAATTATGATCTTAAAATAATCACTGAGTGCTTTTCCCTCTCTTATGAAAATATATTTAACTCTAAAAAGAAGTAAACCGTATCAAGAATGCTACAATATCTTCTGAGATATAAGTAAATTTTGTGGTACAGATATGCTATTGATTTCTCATTTAAATCAAGTATATATATATATATATATATATATATATATATATATATATATATATATATATGGCATGTATAATTATGTATTACTTTATTTATATAAAACATTTATTATATAATATTTACTATATATTATATAATAGTTATTACATATCAATAATATATTATATATTGATAATATTTCCATTATATATTAAGAATATATGTATTATATGTTATACTTAATATGCATTATTATATATATTAATGATAACACTCAAGTTCTAAGACTCATAGCTACTGCAATCTGGCTTTTTAAAATTTTTGGTGCCGTTTTATCACCATCATTATAATCTATGCAAAGTATAGACATTAAGACAGAATTAGCAGGAACGAAATTGGATAATCTGTAGAGACGTGGATGGACCTAGAGACTATCATACACAGTGAAGTAAGTCAGAAAGAGAAAAACAAATATCATATATTAATGCATATATGTGGAATCTAGAAAAATGGTACAGATGAACCGGTTTGCAAGGCAGAAGTAGAGACACAGATGTAGAGAACAAACGTATGGACACCAAGGGGGAAGTGGCGGGGGGGATGAACTGGGAGATTGGGATTGACATGTATACACTAATATGTACAAAATAGATAACTAATAAGAACCTGCTGTTTAAAAAAAAAAATTAAATTTAAAAAAAAGACAGAATCAGTAACACCAAGATGTAGAACAGAATTAATCTGCCAATGTCACATACTAAACACATGCATTGATACTAATCACATAGCTGAGGCTCAATTGTTATAATTTCTTAAAGCAGTTTTTTAAAAAGTTTTATTTTATTCTTTTTACATATACATGTATCTATTCTTTTTCAAAATTTTTTTCCCATTTAGGTTATTACAGAATATTGAGCAGAGTTACCTGTGCTATACAGTAGGTACCTATTGGTTATCTATCTTAAATATAGTAGTGTGAACATGTCAATAAGATAGAATTTAGTGGGCAGACTAAAGGCAGAGTGATCAGCAGAGACATTCCAAGATACTCTGAAATGCAATTTAAAACAATGCAGTACACCCTCAGCATGCCAGGAAAACTGCAGGTAAAATGCACCTGGGTTGTTGTCAAATTAAGGTGACTTGTTCAGCAAAAGCTCTAAACATAGTTCATCTTTTGCAGTCTCCAGCTATGGAACAGAGAGTACTGGGAACCCATCAGTCTTCCAGGCTATAGATGCTCACATAGGTGGCATCAATGCCAATGGAGTGTTGCTATTTCATTCTCACTGTAGCCACTGGAGAAAAGAAGAAGAACGTGGAGGGAGAGTTTAGCATCTTTGACTCTCAGAACAGGAGGAAATGTCAGAGTCAATGACTGAAGTTGTTCCCATTCTGACTGATAATTCTAACAACCTAGGATGCTTTTTAAATGTGTTGATTTATACCATTCAACCTTCCCCATTCTAAATCAGTAGTTCTGAGAGTGAAACTCAGGATTCTATACTTTTTTAAAGCTTCCCCTCCAAAAAAAAATTTTAATGAAGATCTGAGGTCCAGAACCACTGATTTATTCTAGCCCTATTTTTTCCCTAAACTCACCTCTTTAGACACGTGCTATGTATATATCCCAGATGAATAGAGGTTCTGCCCTGAGACAACACTAATGGAGGAAAGACTGAGGGAAAGGGAAGAATTACATTACATATCTACCAACAAAGGTAATAGTGAACCTGTATTCCTTTGCTATCATTGACAACCTGTTTTTTTTCTTTACCATCTATATAAAGTGTTTATTGTCAATGTTTTGTTTTCCCATCTCCAGAATCTCCCTTGTATTTTGAGCATCTTTTTTCTTATATTGAACAATTTGATCTCTGATTCTAGGAAACACACACACACACACACACACACACACACACACACACAACACAGACGTACTCTCTAATGAACCCCACTTATCAGGACTTAAGATTTTTGAAAATCCATGGGGAAATATAAGTAACAGAATGCCCAAACTACACATCAAGCTCTCACAAAGAAATGGAAGAGAACCTAATGTGGCTGATGTGAAACTGGTTTGGGGATGATGTGTACTTGATAATGTATATTTCTGATTTGGATTATTCTTGCTTCATTATCATGCTTAATAAAGCAAAACTTGGCCTCTGGTCCTACCTAAGTAAGCAGGTAGCCTAGGCACATACAAGTTAAACAACTTAACAGGATTGCTAGAGGAGACACTACCCATCACAAGGATTTTAAGAGGATTAGGCATTCTCCTCCCAGATGTTGATAAGCTTAAACTCAGTGCTTTATATACCCCTTCAGAATGATAAATTGCTTTAGTATTTTTCTTATTCTTCATTATCCCACGGTTTTCTAATATCCTAAATACCATATTATGAATCTTTCTTGCTGCATCTGATTGATATAATATGGTAATTGTACCTTTTACTATGTCCTAAATCAATAACTCCACCACAGTCACTAAGCAACCCCATAAAACAAAACAAAACAAAAAAACCCAACAAACAAAAAATATAAATTCTCTTCTATTGTTGTTGAGAAATTCCTATTTGGTTTCAGAAAAAAAAAAAAAAAAAAACTTGCTAGTTAACAATTGCACCAAATCAGTCCACAAAAATGTATGATGAAATGGAAACTATCTGTTTATACAGACTAAATCTGGATCTTAGTTACTATTTTACTTCAATAATGCAGGAATAATAATAAAATCCAATTCTTAGGGCTGTTGAAAGGAACAAATAAATTAATTCAAGTACGGCAATCAAAAAATCTTGGTTTATATAGTATTATAGTTGACATGACTTGTGTTGAAAATAATTATTTCATATTATGAGACAATCACTTTATGTTTCAATCAACTTCTCTTTAAAATGAATTCACCCATTTATTAATTTATATTGATTAAATATTTTTTTTTGAATGTGTCCTGTATTTCAGACCATGTTCTAGGCACCAGGGATTTTAGAGTGACTAAAGTAAAGATTCCTGCCATCATGGAGATTATGTACTAATTCAGGAGAAAACCACACATTCATAAGCAACTGAACATATGAATGTTCTCAGGAATAATACACCTTAGTGAGAAAATAAAGCAAGGATAGGGACAATAAATTGGGGTTGCATGTTAGGTAGGATGATCTGGGAAGTCCTATTTGATGATCTGACCTTTTAGCAGAGATCTGAATATATTGAGAGAA
Source organism: Balaenoptera borealis (assembly GCF_965194805.1). NCBI lineage: Eukaryota > Metazoa > Chordata > Mammalia > Artiodactyla > Balaenopteridae > Balaenoptera > Balaenoptera borealis. The sequence goes on along the minus strand of NC_138862.1, from coordinate 20,408,863 downwards.
TAATGCACATGACTGGTAAGAGAGAATTTCAGTGAAAACAGCAAAATTGAAGGCTCAGTACATTCTTGATGTGTATGAAGGAATGAAAATGGTCAAGTAAGAGGAAATAAGCAATGGATAAAGAGGTAAGACATGATATTGGAGAGTCATTCGGGACCCAAATCATGTAGGACTTTTTGATGAAAATGGTAAGAAACTTAGAGCTGGAAAAGAGGAAATTAGGTCTTTAGAAGAAATGCTTTTCTTTCTTCTAGAGATATAAATTTGAAGCTATATCTGCTTTGAGACTCTTATATACAGAATATTTACTAAGTAAAGAGTCAAAACTTCTCAAATCACAGCATGAAAAAGAGAATAAAATGCATTTGGTAATGTAGTATACATTTAGAATTGATGAACTAAAGCTTGTTTAAGAATATAACATGAACAGCAGTTTATAATTGCATAGTTTTAAGGTTAAGAGAGATTAATAGTTTATAAATGCTTTACTCTTTTAATAAAATGGCAAACATTTTGTTCAACCCATAGTTACCAGTGTATTCTTTATCCATCACTGAGTAATGCAAATTATACGTTATGTTGTTGTTTAAAGGAAAATAAGTTTAAAAGGAGAGGTAAAGGTAATATCACAACTATATTCTCGGTTCACAGATCCGAGAATATAGCACATCTCAGGCAACTCATATCATACAGAGTGTTTTTTCTCACCCAGAAACCTTAGTTCTCAAATGTTCAGCTTAAAATCTTGTAGCAGTATATACGATGTGAGAACTGGATTGTGTGCAAGTCAAACCATGTCATGTCCTTAACTTCTTTAGCTTTGGCTTTAATGAACAAAGGCAGGATTTCTTCTGCATTTGGGGAAAATTTTGGATGGGATAAAATTTCTATATTGGGGGAAATTCTATATTTTGGATTAGTTGATGAGAGAAATTTAATATGACTAGGATACAAACAACTAAAGCTAAAGAAGCTGATTATTCAAGACAAGTAGGATTTTGCCCTTATATTTCATTGGACTAAATAATATGTTTCATTTGTTGTTCAAGGTTTAAAACAACAAAACATTAATTTGCAGAATTGAAAAAAGGCCTCAGAGAGCAATAGGAGATGATGAAAATTATCATTCCATGTGCACTAAAGAAATTTGCCCTGATATGGTCTTTTCTTACTGATACTCATTCATATCCTAAAAGTACTCTTAAAATTGGCTTGTGGATGAACATAAAGATTATTGGTAAAACTTATGAAAATGGAAAATGTTCTTTTAATATTGCATATCACATGTAAATTTTACTACATTATCAGAAATACATTCCTTTGAGTATTATTTAGTAAAAGCAATCAAAAGAGTAATTGCAACAATTGTGTTCTACCCTACAATGTAAGTTTGTGACATTATTTACTATATTTTGCTGCTAAGTAAACTATACCAGGGAGACTAAGCAACCCTTTCAGAAGTTGTGCTCTTTTAGGCCACTTGGATATTATTTAGGAAATTAGCACTCATTATACTGATTGATACATTTGAGGCTTAGAAAGGTCAACATAGCTTTCAAAACTTCTAACTTGTGAGATTATGGCTCTGAAGTGGCCATGTTACTTCAGCTACATATTATTAGATATTTGCAAATAAGAATCTTATTTAGTAACACAAAAATGAATTTGCACTTGGATTCAGCTACCTCAATTTCTGGAAAGAGGATGGGATATATATTTATATAGATAAATAAAATAAAGTCAATATAATGCAATTTTTTCAAAGATGAATATTTCTACATACACTAGAAGTAAATTGATGACCTCATTACTGTTTGGGTTGCTATATATGTTTATTGGAGAGAGATAATCCATTTCTGTTTTCATGGGTCCCTTTAGGAGCCCACTTTTGCATGAATTTCATAGTCTCAGAAAATTACTGAATATTCAAATTCCTAAAAAATTACATATATTTCTCTACTATTCTGTGCAAACATTCCAATACATATCTAGTTTATTATGATTTAAATCCTTATAAAAGTTAATGCAGATTTTATCATCTCTATTTGATAATACAAAAAAAATGCTTAGAATGTTTAATGCAGTAGACTGCTTAAGAGTTAGAAATTCCATCTTATGCATCTTATGTCAATGCATAGTGAGACTTCATTGTTTCCCCCATTTTGGCTAAGTTTATATGTCAACTTCGCTGGGCCACAGGGTGCTCAGACATTGGGTCAAATATTATTCTGGGTGTGCCTGCGAGAATAGTTCTGGATGAGCTTAATGTTTGAACCAATCAGTACACTGAGTAAAGTATTGCCCTCCTCAATGTGAGTGGTCCCCATCCAATCAAATGAAAACCTTAGCTGGAACACTGGTCTTTTCCTGCCTTCAGACTTGAATGGAAACATTAGCTGTTCTTCGGTCTCAAATTTGCTGTCTTTCAAATTGGAACTTTTGGCTCTCCTGGTTCTGAGGACTTCAGACTCAGACTGAAACTACACTATTGGCTCCTCTGGATCTCCAGTTAACATCAGATCTTGGGACTTCTCAGCCTTAGTGAATCATGTGAATGCTTTTCACATTTAAGAGGAGGAAGAGTAGACATCAAGTCAGAAATAATGTAGACATCAAGTCAGAAATAATGTTATCCTGAATCATGCATGTAACTGGCTCTCTTAGAAAAGTCTTATATATGTGTGTTTTTTCAGAATGTATTACAAAGAGCAGGGAGTGGTGAATTTCTTCATTCACTGAAATAACACTGGTATGAATTAGGTGTTCAACTTTGACTTTGCTAAGCAACTTTTATTGGTGTGTCTTTTTAAAAATTTTTTTTCTGTCTTTATTGAGGTATAGTTGACAAATACAATTGTAATATATTTAAAGTGTGTAATGTGATGATTTGATATACGTATACATTGTGAAAGGATTCCCACAATCAAGTTAATTGATATATCCATCTCCTAACAACTCCTTTGTTTTATCTTTTTCTTTCATGTGTCTTAAGAGGTGGTGCTGTGTGCAGCACAGAACAGTGACCTAATCCAATCCTCACACTCACCGCAAAACACTTAGCAGAAGAGAGCTGTTGGAGCATAAAAGTGCTAAACAAGCTATAAATAGCTGTTCTCCCTCAGACTTATGATGAAACATGTGCTCACCATAAACACACAGAAAATGTTCTCAGAACATTGTTCTACAGAGTTTTATTGTCTTTGTCTAAGATTCTTGTACCTACTTCAATTTAAGTAACACTTAAAGAGTTACCGTAGGGTTAATGCACTGCATTTTGGCAATGGAACAACTCAAATTCAATAACAACAGGATTCTGAGGTTTAGGTTAAGATTTACAAATAAATGCAAAACTGTTTTTATCTTCTTCACTTGTTTTATTATTACAAATTTTCTGATACCTTATTTTAAGGCAATTGTTAAATTAGAACTGTAAGTAACATAAGTTCAGCAGCTAGGAAAGAATTATTTATGGTGTTTACTAGCCATAGAAAGCATGTAAATTTCATCAGTGTAAGTTTTTGCTAATTACATAAAATTAAAAAAGCAAACTATGGTCTTTTCAACAAAGACGCTGGATGGAACACCTGGACATACACATGCCAAAAAAAAAAAAAAAAATCTAAATAGAGGATTTACACTTTTCACAAGTATTAATTGAAACTTGATAATAGGCCTGAATGTAAAACTCAAAACTGTAAAACTCAAAGAAGAATTGTAGCAGAAAATCTAGGTGACCTTGAGTTTGGTGATGACTTTTTAAATAATATACCAAATCATGACCCATGAAATAAAATGAATAAGTTGGACTTTATTAAATTTAAATCATCATCTGCTCTGCAGAAGACACTGTCAAGAGAATGAGAAGATAAGCCACAGACTGGAAGAAAATATTTGCAAATGACTAATCTGATAAATGAATGTTATCCAAAATATACAAAGGACATGTAAAACTCAACAATAAGAAAATACCAACTCCATTAAAAGATGTGTAAAAGATTTGAACTGACACCTCACCGATGATATACCATGACACAAAACAATGAGATACCACCACACACCTATTAAAATAATGGAAATCCAAAACACTGACAAATGCTGGTGAGGATGTGGATCAACAGGAAGTCTCCTTCATCACCAATGAGAATGCAAGTTGGTACACACTTTGAAAGATAGTTTGACAGTTTCTTACAAACTAAACATATTCCTACCATATAATTTAGCAATCATAATTTTGTATTTGTGCAAATGAGTTGAAATATATCTACACAAAAACTTGCACGTAAGTGTTTATAGCAGATTTATTCATCATCACCAAAACTCAAAAGCTTCCAAGATGTACTTTAATAGGTGAATGGATAAACAAACAGCAAGACATTCATAAAATGGATTATTAATCAGAAATAAAAAGAAATGAGCTATCAAGCCACAAAACTACATAGTGGAAATTTAAAAGCATATTGTTAAATGAAAGAAGCAAATCTGAAAAGGCTACATAACATATGGTTCCAAAAATGTGACATGCTGGAAAAGGCATGGAAAATGTAAAAACACCAGTGATTGCCAGGAGTTCATCCGGAGAGAGGAAGGAACAAATAGGTGGATCACAGGGGATTTTTAGGGCAGTGAAACAACTCTGTACGATACTATAATAGTGGATACATACTATTATACATTTGTCAACACACGCAGTATGTACAGCACAAAGAGTACCCTAATGTAAACTATGAACTTAATTAATGGTAATATATCAAAATTGGTTCAGCAATTATGAAGAAGTGTATGATACAAGTTGTAAAAATACAGGGAACTGGGTATGGGTAGTATTGAGGAGGTATATGGGAACTCTCTGTAATTTCTAGTCAATTTTTCTTGAACCTAAAACTGTTCTACAAAAATAATCCAAAAGTTTTTAAAAAACAACCTATGCAATTTACATGTTTATGGATTATCTCAGTAGACATTTTATTTTCTAAATTATAATGCTACAAGAGAGCAAATATAATTAACCTTACATAGAAAATTCGTGTGTGTTTTTAATAGGGATAAGAGTGGTTACTGAGTTGTAAGATTGCTCTTATATATAACCCAATTAAATTATAAGAATTAGTGGTCTTTTGTTACTTTCATGTTTTTTCATTGAAAGTTTCATATACATTACTTTATACCTCTATCTCTGAAGTCTAGGTGCAGAATATAGAAGTGTAAAACTAATCAATCAATTCTGAATTTCTGTGTCATCACTATCCAATATAATATGCATCTATACCAATTATTCTTTCTCTATAAAAGTGTATTATTTCCCTTATCCAGAGTGACTTCTTTTATTATAGAAAAATGATATGTGCATGATTAAACTAATGCCTTCAAACTATGACTTTCTAAATTATTTTTAAATATTTAGCATGAGTATGTCACTTGGCAAGGAAACAAGCATCAATGACACCTCCTTGGAGTCATGAAATTCAGAGTAAATGAACTTATTTACATGGACAGCTTATTTAGCCTTTTCATCTCAACCAGACATTTTACTTAATTTTTTAAATTTTTTGTTAAAAATTGCCTGTTATTTTGCCAATTAAAGTGTTACAATTGCATTGCTCTCTACTATAAAATAGAAATTAGTAGTATAAACAAGAAATATATATATATATATATATATATATATATATATATACACATATCTGCAGTCAAAATCCACATGTAACATTACTGTTCGCCCTCTGTATCCATGGTTCTACATCCAAGGATTCAACCAAGTGTAAATTATGTAGTACTATAGCACATATTTATTGAAAAAATATCTGTATATAAATGGACACACACAGTTCAAAACCATGATGTTCAGGGGTCAACTGTATATTGATAGATACAGATAGATAGATAGATAGATGATAGATAGATAGGTAGATAGATAGATAAAATCAGATTCCAGACCAGATTTTGAATATATTAGCATCACTACTTATAAGAAGTATGCTATAACTCATAATTTTAAAATAATCCAGTTATCAAATAAGCACACACACACACCCAAACACAAACACACACACACAATACATAAACACACAACCCAAGACAATCACAAGAAACAAGACAATACTGAGATCAGTTTGAGGTGAGTACTCAACAAAAGAGAACTTAAACAAAGCAAAGGAGAACAAAAAAGAATAAACAAGGCAAAACTCAATTTAACTTTTTTATAAGGTAATCTATTAAACTCCTCTAAGTCAGTAACAAGGTAAAAATAAGATCATAATCGAGAGGGCAAAAATAGCCAACCTTCTCTCCACACACATCTTTTGCAATATGACTTTGAAGATAATTCCATTAAGAGATAGTCTTGATTTCCTCACCAACAGAAACTCGGTTGGCCTTGATACTTGCTTAACTAATATTACATCTGACAGTGATAGTGTGACAGTTTTGACCATGGACCTCAACAAGTCTTTCTTCTGTTTCTCTTTTAAAACTCTGCTGTTGCCACGTGAACAAGCCTGGCCTTTGTTATCTGAAAAAGTGAGATTGTCCATCAGGCAGCCAGGATATGCTCAGAAACAAAGCCAACTTGGTGCCCTTCAGCTTAATGCAAACACATGAGAGAGTTCTGCTGAGATCAGCCGTACTAGCCACCAGAGTCCAGTTTAAATTGTGAGCTAAAACAATGTTTGTTGTTTTAAGCTTTCATTATTAGAGTAGTTTGTTATGCATCAATAACTGATACAGTAAAAATATGACCAAAAATACTGCAGTCTAATGTATTAACACATTATTATATTTTGAGATAGTACAAATTACCTAAAATTCACCTAAAGAGAAGATCCATTCACTATATTGGTAGATAGATAGATGGATGAATGCATGGACACCAAAATGCGTCCACGGATGGTAGGTAGATAGATGGATTAGATACATAGGCAGGCAGACAGAGATGAATAGATAAATAGACCATTTTGTAACTATATATTACATATAAAATACATACCTACATATATACATAATTGAAAAATAAATACAAAAGGTTATTAACTGCTAAAGCATATTTGGTTTATTTTAGACACTCTAAATCATTTTCTAATAAAAGTATAAAAAACTTAATTGCATTTTTTCAGTTCTGGGAACTTCCAGGATAGAAGTTCGTTGTCTCCTTTATCTTACATTTTTCATAGTTTTGTATTTTTTTTCAGGAGTCAAAATGTTTTTATTAAATTTACCTTTAAGTTTTCTTTTGTTTTGATACTATAATTTAATGTTCACTAGATTCTTCTTGTTTTCTGTTGCCTTTTGAGAGATGTCACACCTTTTGAATACCTTTGAGGATATCTGTATGTCCATTTTTCCTCCCCTCATCTTATCTGTTTTCTCTAAGACCATCTTATATTTTTTGTGTATATTGCTCCTTCACATTCTCTATAGGTCAGGTAATTGATGATTGAATGTAATTAAAATTAATTGAATGATATGATATTCCTTATACATATGTAACCATACATATATATACACACATGCATACATATACATGTAAATATGTTTATAGCAAATATATTTATTAAAATGGTATAATATAAATGTGTGTAAGTTAATCTGTAATATAAGTAGCAGTCCCCAAATTTTTGGTACCAGGGACTGGCTTCGTGGAAGACAATTTTTCCACATATGGTGTGGGGGATGTGGAAATGGTTCAGGTGGTACTGCAAGTGATGGGGAGCGGCAGATGAAGCTTTGCTCGCTCACCCACTGCTCACCTCCTGCTGTGCGGCCTGGTTCCTAACAGGCCACGGACCGGTACCAGTCCATGGCACAAGGGCTGTGGACCCCTGATATAAGGACAAATTTCAAAATTTGAAATACTATAATTCACACATACACATGGATTAATTGTGTTTATTTTCTTTAAGAAGTCTCACATTTGGAATCCACATTCAGAGGTGGCTACCAAAACCTTAGTAAGTCCTTGTGGAAATATGCAGCAGAAATTTCAACATGGAAGCAACCTAATTGTCCATCAACAGATGAATGGATAAAGAAGATGTGGCACATATATACAATGGAATATTACTCAGCCATAAAAAGAAACGAAACTGAGTTATTTGTAGTGAGGTGGATGGACCTAGAGTGTGTCATACAGAGTAAAGTAAGTCATAAAGAGAAAAACAAATACCGTATGCTAACACATATATATGGAACCTAAAAAAAAAAAAAAAAAAAAAAAAAAAGGTCATGAAGAACCTAGGGGCAAGATGGGAATAAAGACACAGACCTACTAGAGAATGGACTTGAGGATATGGGGAGGGGGAAGGGTAAGCTGGGACAAAGTGAGAGAGTGACATGGACATATATACACTACCAAATGTAAAATAGATAGCTAGTGGGAAGCAGCCACATAGCACAGGGAAATCAGCTCGGTGCTTTTTGACCACCTAGAGGGGTGGGATAGGGAGGGTGGGAGGGAGGGAGATGCAAGAGGGAAGAGATATGGAGACATATGTATGTGTATAACTGATTCACTTTGTTATAAAGCAGAAATAAACACACCATTGTAAAGCAATTATACTCCAATAAAGATGTTAAAAAAAAAAAAGATGTGGCAAATATATACAATGGAATATTACTCAGCCATATCAAGGAATGAAATTGAGTTATTTGTAGTGAGGTGGATGGACCTAGAGTCCATCATACAGAGTGATGCAAGTCAGAAAGAGGAAAACAAATACTGTATGCTAATGCATATATATGGAATCTTTTTTTAAAAAATGGTTCTGATGAACCTAGTTGCAGGGCAGGAATAAAGAGGTAGATATAGAGAACGGACTTGAAGACATGGGGTGGGAGGGCAATGCTAGGGCGAAGTGAGAGTATCATCGACATATATACACTGCCGAATGTAAAATAGTCAGCTGGTGGGAAGCAGCAGCATAGCACAAGGAGGTTGGCTCAGTGCTTTGCAATGACCTAGAGGAGTGGGATAGGGAGGATGGGAGAGAGGCTCAAGAGGGAGGGGATATGGGGACATGTGTATGCATATGGCTGATTCACTTTGTTGTGCAACAGAAACTAGCACAGTATTGTGAAGCAATTATACTCCAATAAAGTTATATTAAAAAAAAAAGTGTAATGGAGAGGGAAAAACTGACCATTTGTTTCGAAAACATAAAAATACTGAAATTCTAAAAGTAAAAAAATAAAATATAAAATTATTAGAGCAGAATGTAATAACATTTTTTAAAATTAGAAATATTAAGCCACTACTTGGGAACTGTTTTTAAAATATCTCACAATATTTAGATAAACAGTTCACCCAAAATAAAATTGTACGTTATCTAGAAAATGCCAACATTGAAAACATTTAAGAAACACAGGAAAACAACCAAAGCACTCTTTGCTCCAAAATATTGAGTCTACTATAATTTATTAACAAATAAGTGTTGATTTTAAATGTGCTTATATTAACCTTGAAATTCACACAGTTAGAAAAACACCAAAACAATTCCAAGAAAAGAAGAAGACAAAGATTAACAAAGAAAAAAAGCAAACATTAATTCTTTAGGAAATACAAAAATTTAAGAGCTATTTTAAATATCAAATAAATATTTAGCGAATAGAATTAAGGAAATATAAAACAGTCACACATAAGGTGATAAATTATAGAAGAAAAAATATGGAAAGATTTTGATGAAATCTATGAATATAAACTGTAATAATGGATGAAAATTATATTTTTAAGGAAAACATAATTTAACAAAAATGGGCTTCATAAGAGCTGACTAATTAGAATAGAAAATAAGAGTAAAACTCCCTTGAAATGCATCAGAAAGTAATTCTCCAAAATTTTTAGGAACTGATAAGTCAGGTGCTATTTAAAGTAATCCAAGTATGGTGAAGGGGGAATGCTTGCATCTTGGCTTTCAGTCCTAAGAAAAAGAAGATGACATTTGAGACTCAAATAAATCTTTACAAAATGGTTTAAAAAAATAATAATTATTAATTGCTGAAATTAGTAGTGTTTAATATATGTTCACTAGAAAGAACTTTCTTGTTCTATAGTCATTGCATGAACAGGTAACACCTTATATGACCACCTTGTATGAACAAGGAATAAATATCTGACAAACTCTGCATATTAAAAACTTACAAAATCACATTCTAGGTTGACCATCCCACTTAATTCAATTAATTATTTAGGTGCAAGCTCTGAAAAAAATGTGTGACTGATCCTGCCAATATAACAGTGTGTTTCCACCTCACAGAGAATTAAAGAAAATTGTCGCTTAATTATATGCCTTACCACAGAGGAAAAGTATAAGAGTTATGTTTATTAAAAATGGGACAATTTTAATATTATTTTGTTAGGGGAAAAATTTCTGAGTTAAATTGCATTAAACATTTGTTGAGAACTGCTAATGGGCCATTTGTTCAGCACTGACTACAGGGCAGTATTGTGCTATAGAAAAAAAGAAAAAGATTAACTCTATTACCCTACATTATAGGGAAAAAAAGATGTCAATGAGACATTAAAAATATTGTAATCTCCACAAGTCATATAAAGTTACTTCTAAGATGAACATAAAATATCAAACATGAAAGAACAAATAGAAAGCAACATAGATTGTTCAGATCTTTGAAAATATGTCTCTGGAAGAATGAGGAAAGTGCCTGATCTAATTCAGGACCCCTTGGGCCTCCATTAGAGCCTGAGACAAATCACATCATCACAGATATGATGATCCCCATTAAATCATGGACATGTGCCTTCTGTGAGCTGCTTAGTAGGGGTGAGACTGCTGGCAGGGTACCCATTTGTTATGGAATGTTCTATTTTTTTCTTATTTTACAATACAAAATATACTAAGGAGATTGCATATTAAGCCCTTACCAGGTATTATTTTTATTATATATTTATATCAAAATTTGTGTTTGTTAGGCAGGAACGAGATACCAGATAGATCCCTCATTAGATCAGAATGAAGAAGACTGCAGAGAAAGGAAGAGTGGGGGAGATAGGAGTGGATACCAGCAGAAAGAACTGAGATTTTGGTAGAAGAGGCCGAGATCGCTAGAATTCAAGAATATCAGGTATAAATTATAATCATAATAAACCAGTCTCAAGCAATTTTTGTGTTCCTGGCTCTGCAACATATGCTTCACGTATAATATCTGCTTTATTTTCTAAATAATCCTTTAAAGTAAGTATTAGTTTTAGTGTTGTCATGTTACACATGAGGAAGCAAAATCTTGAGGAAGTTAATTAACTTTCCCAAGTTTACATAACAAGTAGATGGTGGGGCTGAGATTCAGTCCCAGCTATTCTAAATCTATTCTGCATTGATGATCACAGGGTCCATTTTTAGTAAATGGGCTGGACTCTGTTGACCTCTGTATTTTGGTCTCAACAAAAGAGGGTTTAGAATTTCTACAAAGAGCACTAAACTGCCCTGACCTCATATAGTAGGCGTCTCTGGAATCAAAGCAAATATAAAAGAGTAGAGACACCTGCTTTATTGTTTTTGTAAAAGTAATTATTTTGAGGTGTCTCTAAGTTCCATCCCATGTTCAACTTTACGGGAAAAAAACCAAAATATAACAAAACAAAAATTCATTGATTTGGGGACTTCCCTGGTGGCACAGTGGTTAAGAACCCGCCTGCCAATGCAGGGGGCACGGGTTTGAGCCCTGGTCCCGGAGGATCCCACATGCCGCAGAGCAGCTAAGCCCGTGTACCACAACTACTGAGACTGCGCTCTGAGAAGCCCACGCACCGCAACAAAGAGTAGCACCCGCTCTCCGCAACTAGAGAAAGCCCACATGCAGCAATGAAGACCCAACACAACCAATCAATCAATAATTTTTAAAAAATTCATTGATTTAGTAACTTAACATTGTTAAGTTTTTAATAAAATATATAGAGCATTTAATTTAAAATATTTGAAACTTTAATTGACTTTTGTTTTCAGTAAATATACATTTTATTTGTAAATTAAACATTCCCATATACTAGAGAAATTCATTTTTAGAAAATTTTTATTGAAATTTCTATTCTTCAAATACCTGTATCATAATTAGTATATCTTTCTTGATATGACTCATTACTAATTTTGTTCAATAAACATTAAAGTCCTTGGCAAAATAAAAGCTGATTTTTCTCTTATTTTTAGTGTTTTAGAAAGCTGAAGTTTGAGTTCATTTGTGTCATATTTTAGTTCCACATATAAGTGATATCATGTGGTATCTGTCTTTTGCTTTCTGACTTACTTCACTCAGTATGATAATCTCTAGTTGCATCCATGTTGCTGCAAATGGCATTATTTCATTCTTTTTAATGGCTGAGTAATATTCCTTTGTATATATGTACCACATCTTCTTTATCCATTCATCTGTTGATCGACATTTAGTTTGTTTGAATGTTTTGGCTTTTGTGAACAGTGCTGCTATGAGCATAGGGGTGCATGTATCTTTTTGAATTATAGTTTTGTCCAGGTATGTTCACAGGAGTGGGATTGCTGGATCATATGGTAATTCTATTTTTAGTTCCTGAGGAACGTACATACTATTTTCCATAGTGGCTGTACCAACTTACATCCCTACCAACAGTGTAGGAGGATTCCTTTTCTCCACACCCTCTCCAGCATTTGTTATTTGTAGACTTTTTAATGATGGCCATTCAGACCAGTGTGAATGCTACCTCACTGTAGCTTTGATTTGCATTTCTCTAATAATTAGTGATGTTGAGCATCTTTTCATGTGCCTACTGGCCACCTGTATGTCTTCTTTGGAGAAATGTCTATTAAAGTCTTCTGCCCATTTTTCGATTGAGTTGTTTGGGGTTTTTTTGTTGTTGAGTTGTGTAAGCTGTTTGTATATTTTGGTGATTAAGCCCTTGTCTGTTGCATCATTTGCAAATATTTTCTCCCATTCTATAGGTTGTCTTTTCAGTTTTTTTAATGGTTTCCTTTGCTGTGCAAAAGCATGTAAGTTTGATTAGGTCCCATTTGTTTATCCTTGTTTTTATTTCTGTTGCCTTGTGAGACTGACCTAAGAAAATATTGGTATGATTTATTCAAGAGAACGTTTTGCCTATGCTCTCTTCTAGGAGTTTTTTGGTGTCATGCCTTATGTTTAAGTCTTTTAGCCATTTTGAGTTTATTTTTGTGCATGGTGTGAGGGTTTGCTCTAAATTCATTGATTTACATGCAGCTGTCCAACTTTCCCAGCACTACTTGCTGAAGAGACTTTTTCCCATTGTATATTCTTGCCTCCTTTGTTGAAGATTAATTGACTGCAGATGTGTGGGTTTATTTCTGGACTCTCTATTATGTTCCATTGATCTGTATGCCTGTTTTTGTACCAATAGCACACTGTTTTGATTACTATAGCTTTGTAGTATTGTCTGAAATCTGTGAGAATTATGCTTCCTGCTTTGTTTTTTTTCCTCAGGATTGCTCCAGCATTCTGGGTCTTTTATGGTTTCATATAAAATTTGGATTATTTGTTCTAGTTCTGTGAAAAATGTCATGGATAATCTGATAGGGCTTGCATTAAATCTGTAGATTGCTTTGGGTGGTATTGCCATTTTAACAATATTAATTGTTCCAGTCCAAGAGCATGGAGTATCTTTCCATTTCTTTGAATCCAGTAAGGGTTTTTATTAGTCTAAAATAAATCACTTTTGACATCCATTTCTGTTAAAATGTTTTGTTGTATTCAACCAATGTGATCATTAGGGATACTTTTATTGTATAGATCCTAGTCATTTATTCATTCATTCACTTGAGAAAGGTTCACTAAATACTTATGATAAAACGTTTACTTAATTTTATTCTGTATTTAAAGTTTCCAACACTGTTATGTTACAAAATAGATTCTGGACCTAGAATTCATACCAGGCCTGTGTGTACAGTTGTAAATCACATCACTTAGCCTTGTATACATTTCTTTCCTCTGCTTTGTTTGCATAGATAATTTGGGAAATGGTATTAGTATTACTAATCATGATGCTGCAGCTTTTATTTCACTATCATCTCAAAAGCTTGTTTTTATTTATGATTCATAAGAATAGAATAATAAGAATAATTCATGCGTTACAGAGCAGTTATGAGAAAATTAAACTGCCTGTAGCATTCTTGTGGATAAACGTTCTTCTTGGGTCCATATCTGATTAACTCAGATCTACATCTTACAGAACTAATCCAAATACAAATTTCCTATCCTTAGTCCAAGTTAAAAAAAATAACAATTTATTTTATGAGTTGCAAGATGTTGCTCACAAAGCACAGATACTTTAGCCAGAAACTTTATGCCTCCATGTTTAATGCACTCATGAGTTGAAGATTTACCTGATTTTTTTTTTTTTTTCCCATGAAACTACTACAGTTAATGACTGTTCATTCTGGCTTACTTCCTAAACTGTACTAAGTGTACTAAATCTATGGCTTTTTGAAGGAAGTTATAACAATCCTAGGTTTAATAATATTTGTTTTCAAGATTATCAAAATTATAAAAATATAGTCTATATAGTAATTAAAATGATTTTCCATAAAAGCATAGCAATCATCCATAAATTATCAAATTTACAAATCCAGAGAAAAAATATTCATAATATCAGTATGGTAGAATAGGTAAGCATTTAGTTAAATTTAATTTTCTGTTGCTATAAATGTATAACACCAAGTAATAACCAAAAACCTGTCAAAAACATATTAAAATATTAGAGTCATGAATAAAAGAAGAACATATTTTGAAAGTCAGAGAACTAGACAAAGTTTTCTGAGAAATGGAGTTTACTTGAAACAAACTACAATTTGCTAAGGTCTCCCCTAGACCCTCTCCTCCAAGACATTTCCTTATCTTTGTAGCTCAACAAGCAACTTGCCCCAACAGAAATATTTTAACCTTCTGAGTTTTCTCCATCATCTTATGCTTTCTTTCAAGTTCGCATTAGATATTTTAATGGATTAAGTTTTAGTCTTAGGAGATATATCAATAGAAAAGGTTGGTTGTTATTTCAAAGAGAAAGCAGCCACATACATGATGGGTACTGCATGGGAGTGAGAGGGACTTATCAGGCAGATCTTAACTAAAATCCTTCACTGGGTTTCCAGTGCTTTAGCATAAAGATCAAACACTTTAATATTGTCCATGTCCCATTTAGTCTGGCAAGTGAAGTGTTTTCTAGCCTCATCTAATAACACTTTCCTTCTCAGTGGGACTCTGCTTTTTTGTGATATGCTTAAAGAGGATTCAGTTGGGTTGGAATATTATTCAATACATATACTTTCTCCTCCTCACAGGCCCACAGCAGCTAGCACAGCACTTTTCCACAAAGTAATCCAAGCAGCCTCTACCAATAGTTCAGAAATGATTTATGAGATTAAACCTTCTTATCACCCAAAATCTGAAACCCTATGAGATGGTTTAAATACCATGGAATAGCTCAGAGTTACTAAGTACTGTACAGTGATTTAAAAATCTCCAAAGCTTTCTTGGGAACATCTGGAAAGAATGACATGTTAATAACTATCTTCTCAATACTCATTTTACAAACTAAATTGAATGATTGAAGGCAAATATCAGCCTAATATGGAGAGACTAATGTCAACAAATAGAAATTATTGAAATATATGAAATTTTGAAGATTAGATTTTTGCCTATAAGTGAAAAGTAAAATAATGCATTAAGAGGCAAGTCACTATAATCTTTCCTGGAAAAAAATCACAATTTTAAAACACAAACTTAGAAAAATCTACTAGTATTCCCAAGTTGGAAAGCTAGAAATAAGCACAATCATAAAAAGAGGAAGCTCTTAATAGGAATTTTTTCACCAAATGCACAACATCAATATCTGGTATTTATAAGGGATGGGGAAGGGGGTCAATCTACAGACCACATGACAGAGAAAGCCCAGGGGGTATATATTACTAGCACTCATCAATATACTGGTCTCTTTTTTCTGGAGAACTGGACTCAGGAAGGGTACATTTACCCTCCCACTTGTTCGGGTCGTGTGACAAATTCCAGTCAATGGTCTTTCGATGTGTCAATTTTGAATTGAAGCAGACAAAGTCAGGTGTGACTTCTTTAATTCGCTAGAATCTCCTAGGCATCTATTGTAGAAGCCCATATTCCAGATAGTGCAGGAGGTAGGAATATCAGGAACTGTACGTTTACCCTATTTGCAAACCAACCAATTAACTTGTCACAGTTTCACTGATGCTAGCAGAACACATGAGACTCCTGGGTCAGAGACAAATGACTTTACTTCTCACAGTACAGCAAGCAGTAGGAACTTCATGCTCACATTGGTTCTTCCTGCCCCTAAGTACCATGGGAAATGGCCCAAGTGAACGCTGCACATAGTGAGTTTTGTCCAATTGAGGAACCCAGAGTTTAGGAAACCCCTAATATGGTAAAGGGGCTGCTAGCTGATGTGTCTAGTCTTTGTTCCAGAGGCAGGACTTTTATTATCCCAGTCAGGAAACAAGTCTGCCCTGTCTCCAGAAGGACGATGATATTGCTGTTCCAAGACTGTTTATTAGTCAAACATTCTGAAAAATAGAATCTGGAATAAAAGCTGCCAGCATCTCTTTATTAGACATACAGACTGCAAGTGATCTGTGGAGAACTTTCTCCCAACAGGGAGTGTCTCCAACAACCTGGGTATCTGAATGACTGAGAAACTGATAGAACTGAGGCTACCTATAAAGATAGTGGAAAAAAATAGCTGAAGTTTCCCACAGCTCGGAGATATGGAATGATTGCAATAGAATGACGTGGGAAAGATGAATGTTTTCCTTGTCATATTAAAGAAGAGTGTCTGCCCTGTGGTATGATATAAAGAACAGATACCAGGATGTAAGCTCCAGAGGGCAGAGGGGTTTGTAAATTTTGGTCACTGCATCTATCCTAACTAACTCCTGACCAATAATGATGCTTGGTGAGTATCTGCTCAAGATATGAATGCATGAATAAAACTGGAACAGATAACAGATTCAAAAAGAAAAGATAAAAATTCCTTCTGAGTTGTAGCCAGAGTTAAGGTAAAAGCCTTATATATTTGAAAGTAGATTTTCAAAGCTGGATATTGAGTCTGAGGATGTCTTAGAGGTGGTAGCTATTTAGAGATTATTAGCAATGGAATAGGAGGAGAAAATAATATATTATTGTTTTCTCATTATACAACAGAGTGCCTTGCACATGGTGTGAGCACTCGTTTAGTGTTTGCTTAAAGACTAAATAAAATTTTGCAAGAGTCAGGTCTGAGATATCATTTTGTATTACATGTTGGTATGAGATATAGCAGGTATTAATTGATCACAAAAAGCAGGTGGCACACGCATATAGCACAATTACTGGAGGGTTTCATACAGACACTATTTACAAAAATGTGGGCAGGTGTGCAAAACCCACAGGAAACACTGCAGCAACACAGAAGAAGGATCAGAGTGTTGTCACTTGTTATTCCCTAAATATTGGTTTGGCCAAAAAAGTTCGTTTGGGCTTTTACATAACATCTTACAGGAAAAACCCAAGTGAACTTTTTGGCCACCCAATAAGAAGAGAGGGGCAGGTGATTACCTAGACCCAGAGGAGAGAGTCTTGCAGGGAAGGCTACCAGAAGGGAAGCAGTAATCTTAAGTTGAAGGACACGGGGGCCCCAGATGGGGGAACCATGGAAATATGTACACTGGCCAGATCCGCCTTTCTTATCATTGGCCAAATAGAGCTGGAATTCAGAGGGCAAGGAGTTATTTTAATATTCCCTGTGAGTTAAGCTTCTTACATTGGGAAAAGTATAAAGTAGCCTTAGGGATCAAGTGGGTGGTAAGGAAGCATAATACCAAAATCTAAAAAGTGGAGCATTCATAATTATGAGCAAAATATTTTGTTTTTCTCTAAGGTATTTGATTGCATATTTACCCAAATTAATTGTCTACTGGAACACTGTATGAGAGGCTCATTAATGTTCTGATGATTATTTCAAAAATATTTTGTTTTTTCATAGATCTGGATCTACTAGATTGAGGTGTAAATAGAGTAGACTAATGATTGAATATTCGTAGTGAATAGAACTTCTCATTATGTATTCTAAAAGTCAAAAACTAAGCTGACACACGACAAGAAAATCTGAGAAAATACTGCATTTTTTTCTTAAGAATCCCCTGTTCTTTTGTTCTTTTAATCCCTCACACAATGAATCTAGGAAAAAGAGAACACTAGGTACTTAAAATGGATTGCCAAGTTTTAGATCTTATAAAGACTGGAATTTCTTTTCTCTGTAATAGGCTATTATGAATTCATATTTGTGAAGTACTTAGGAAATAATTCAGTTAATATGTATTATAGCCGTTGGCCATTCATCTGTTTCATTCTAGTCATTCATTTCTATGATCACAGAAAGTCATAGGGGTTCTATATGCTATTCAAAATTGCTCTAAAATACAAAGAAAAAAGATTGCTTGCTATTTCAAAGTGTCTGAACAATGATTTATTGCTACATTTCCTCTGAGAACTTTATCATTTTGGATTTCAGAAATACATTGATTGTAAACTCTTAAACCTTTCCATTTTTGTAAGTAATTAAATGTAGACCAAACATTGTAAAGGTTTTGACTAGGATGTAATTGAAGTCCTCTACTTCCTTCCTACCCTCACTAGTTTATCTGAGGTTGAAAAAGCTGAAGATCACAGAGACCAAAGTCACACAGTTAGCTATTTAGAAGCTGCATCAGGATAAGGCTGACTTTCTAAATTTGGACTGGGATTTATCTACCATCCTAGTGGTTTTAAAAATGATTTACTGGGAATTTTTGGAACTCCTAGTAGGGGAAGTTATTGAGAGACAAAAAATGTAGCGAATCTGGGCCCTCCTATCTTGATTCAACCATAGCCTGCCAATGTTATTTTACTTTATATGTAAGTTTTATGGTTTTATCCATTCTTTTCTTTGGTGTTGTTTTATATGGTTTCAAGTGTAAAACATATTTTAAGTTAGTACTCTGCCACTAAAATATTTAAAAATCTATGCACTAGAAAATAATTCTCAGTATAAACAATGTTATTTAGTATCTATTTATCCTCTGAAGACATTTTAGCTAGCATGGATATCATCAATCTCTAATAAAGAATATTCCTTAACATTGTATATATTAGATAAAATTGTGACTCCAACATTATCTGCCTCATTATGACATCTATCTTTGAGTATAGAAGGAATCACTGGAAACTGTCCACAGGGAAACATATAGGAGGGGAGTTTTAGGAGGTGGTCAAAGCCCAACATATATTTCCCAGATTCAGAGATGAAAGTATTAGCTTGCAAAGCAGAGTTTAGGCATATGGTTATGATAGAGAACTTTATTGAGTGGTGTGGTATTAAGTTAATACTTCAATGAAGTGGAGATTGAGTTGGCAGAAAGGGTAATGGAAAGAATTATCAAGAAACAAATTGTGTATTTTGTATCCTGCAACTTAACCAAATTCATTGATGAGCTCTTATAGCTTTCTGGTAGTATCTTTAGGGTTTTCTATGTATAGTATCACATGATCTGCAAACAGTGACAGTTTTACTTCTTTTCCAGTTTGGATTCCTTTTATTTCTCTTTCTTATCTGATTCCTGTGACTAGGACTTCCAAAACTATGTTGAATAACAGTGGCAAGAGTGGACATCCTTGTTTTGTTCCTGATCTTAGAGGAAATGCTTTCAGTTTTTCACCATTGAGAATGTTGTTTGCTGTGGGTTTGTCGTATATGACCTTTATTATGTTGAGGTAGGTTCCCTCTGTGCCCACTTTCTGGAGAGTTTTTATCATAACTGGGTGTTGAATTTTGTCAAAAGCTTTTTCTGCATCTATTGAGATGATCATATGGTTTTTATTCTTCAGTTTGTTGATGTGGTGTATCACACTGATTGATTTACAGGTATTGAAAAGTCCTTGCATCCTTGGAATAAATCCCACTTGATCATGATGCATTATCCTTTTAATGTGTCATTGGATTTTATTTGCTAGTATTTTGTTGAGGAAATTTTTGTCTGTGTTCATCAGTGATATTGGCCTGTAATTTTCTTTTTTTGTGATATCTTTGGTTCTGGTATCAGGGTAATGGTGGCTTCGCAGAATAAGCTTTCCTCTGCAATTTTTGGGAAGAATTTCAGAAGGGAAGGCTTTAACTCTTCTCTAAATGTTTGATAGAATTCACCTGTGAATCCATCTGGTCCTGGACTTTTGTTTGTTGGAAGATTTTAAATCACAGTTTCGATTTCAGTACTTGTAATTGGTCTGTTCATATTTTCTATTTCTTCCTGGTTGTCTTGGAAGGTTTACATGGACATGTAAGACATGGTGGCTACCAGAGAGAAACTGGAAATGTTTATACTTAAAAGATAAATTAACACTGCAAAGCAGTAGTGAAGCATACATCTGGATTTGTAGAGCAGACACTCTATCCCAAAGCTCAAAGAAAGGAAAGCCTTATTATCACCTAAATCTGAAGCATAGCCAGTTGGCTAGAGAAGGACAGGTAATTTAAGGTGGGCCAGGCAATGACTCTTTCCTGGGAATGTGCATTGGGGCTTTGCCACTACATCATATGATGTGACCACTTGAAGCAAAATATTGTATAGAGATGATACTAGAGCTGTTGTCTTGACCAGTCAGATCTATATGTGAGCAAAACTTTGGGGAAAGAGAATCCACAAGTGAACAAAGGGAGCTATTTTGCAGAGAGAGCATGAAGCAGAGGTAGAGAAAAAAAGCAAAGATTAGAGAGAAGGGTGGCCCCATCAAAAAGAGGAAGTGATTTCTGCTTCTGCTTTTCCACTCAGCTATATTTTCTGGCTTTGCAAAATCTGTGAGGATACCTGTTGATTCTATGTGTAAGTATCTGTTTTCTTGGGCTAAAATCTATGTAAAGCTGTAAAAAACAATTATCTCTGATTAAAACAAGGTAGTTGCTTAAAGAATTGAATGTCTAGATTTTGAGAGAGTAAACAAAGAAGAGAAAATATGTGAAAATTTGGAGTAATTCATTTCTGGAATTTAAGATGTATTTTTGACAAAGGTTTACAAGTAAGGCAAATTTCTTTTTTAATTTGGAGAGTATTGATCAAAAGAACTTCAGAGTGATTAAGAAATAACACTGGTTGAGGCAATAAGGAAGTCGACCTAATTATTTAACTTACAATATAAATAAAATCAATGTGAGTGTAATTTGGTTAAGAATTAGTTTTCAGTCTAAATCTCTATGTAAGTCCAATTTATTGCATATTAGTTTGGACTTTTGAATATAAGAACAGAAACCCAAATTGACTTAATTTAAAAAAGAATAAGTAAATAATTTTAGTTCCTAGAATTCAAGGTGGAATTGAACTACTCAGGTGTAGAAAGGACAGAGATAGAGCTGGACCTCAGGGGTCTTATGAAGATGTAAATAATATCAGTCTCACTTTGTCTCTGGCTCTTGTCTCTTAATCTCCCTCTGTGTTTGATTCTGTCTACTGGCATATTTCCTCTGTATGGCAAGAAACATGTCAGCTAACAGTTTCATAATTTTAAAATTCATGGCTTTAGACACCATGAAAGAGAATGACCCGCACCCAATCCCAAAGCAAAGTTCCATGGAGGCATTCCCTAATCCAAATTAAATCAGGTATTCATAATTGGTTGGATCATCATCAACTGTCAGCAGACAGAATAGCAATTAAATTAAGATGAGAATGATGGGTAGATTATACTGTATTATCTGAGCAGGGCACAATCTAATCACAGGAGTCCTTAATACTGGAGGACCTTTCTCAGCTGTGGTCATAGAGAGAAGGCAGCATGAGAAGAATGTCATGCCCCACTGCTGGTTCTGGTATGCAAGCAGCTATGTGCAAGAAGAAGAGGGAGGCCTCTAAAAGCAGGAAAAGGCAAGAAAAAAATTCTTATCTAGAGCACCTGAAAGGAATGCAGCCCTCCTGACACTAGTGAGACCCATGTTGGATTTCTGACCTACAGAATCTAATACAAAAGTTTTGTTTGTTTTTAAGTCACTAAGTTCGCAGTGATTTGTCCCAGCAGCAATAGAAAACCAATACAGGGAGGAAGGGAGATACCCTATAAAAGGGATGCTATAATGACTATCTCATACACTTCTAATATCAACCATATTATTATGGGTGATTCTGTCAAACTCTGTTGTCATGCCTTATGGTTATAAAGTCTGATGGATGGATAGCTAGTTAGATAGACAGATAGATAGATAGACAAGTATGACTCAAAATAGCCTCAAAAAATCAAATCATCAAATTATCTTTCTTCATGGTTTATGATAATTATTGTACTTTTGGTTGCTTGCCTTAAGTGCATTAAATTTTTAGATGTACATGCTTGACATAATACTTACATTTAAATAAAATGAGTGATAATTTAAATGAATATTTTTGAAATTATATATATATATACATATATATATATATCCAAACCTAGTAGTTCATGACACAAAGATCCTAAAACCCTTGTAATTAAGGGTGCTAAGAGATCTTTTGTTCTAATCTTTTGTTTAGTTTTTGACCCCAGTCTCTGATACAGATCTCCTAAGACCTTTGTAATTTCCTGAGTGGTAGGAATGTCTGATACAGAGCTCCTAAATCCTTTGGAATTCCCTGTGTGATAGGAACATCTTTTGTTCTAATAAGGCAACTCATTAGGCTCCTGCATGGGGGCTGGTTACCAGAAAGACCAAGCCATGATTAGAAACTTGGAACTTTCAGCCCCACCCCTCATTCTCCAGAGAGGAGAGATAAGCTACAAATGGAGTTAATAACTTATTGTGCCTATGTAATTAGGGCTCCATAAAAATCTCAATAGTACAGAGTCCAGAGAGCATCTACGTCAGTGAACACATCTATGTGCCAGGAGGGTGGTGCACACCAATTCCATGGAGACAGAAGTTTCTGCACTCAAGATACTTTCAGACCTCTCCCTATGTACCCCTTCATCTGAGTGTCCACCTGTACCTTTTGTCATAGCCTTTGCTTTGTAATAAACTGATAAACATAAGTAAGTGTTTACCAAGTTCTGTGAGCTTCTCTAGCGAACGATGGATCCAAGGAGATGGTTGCAGGAACCTCCAGTTTGTAGCCAAGTCAGAAAGAATGTATGGTTAACCTGGGGGCCTATTACTTGCCATAGGCTTCTGAAGTGAGGCCAATCTTGTGAGACTGAGTCCTTAACCTGTGGGATCTGTGGCAACTCTGGTCAGTATCAGAATTGAATTAAATTTCAGGAAACCCAGCTGGTGTTGGAGGATTGTTTGTTGTGTGGAAAACCTGCATATTTGGTGACCAGCAGTCAAGTAGTATTGAGAATATGGAAATACCCCTTGAGTAGTGAGCAAGAGAGAAACAGGAGCATTATCATTCGACAGTATTAAATACATTTTGTAGCTTTATTTTTTAAAGCAGGCAAAATGTTTTGTAACATAACAAAATCATAATATCTAAATTGTTTCTTTTGTATGTTCAAATTTTACTATGATATTAATTTTAAGGGTGTAGACTTTTACTTGAATCTAGGATCATTATATGGAAAGTTTAAACAAAATGAACACACAGGGTTTTGCCTATTTCTAGAGTAAATACATGGATAATTGTTTTTAAATCCACACCAAATATTGACTTTTAATTTTCCTTTGTTATGTATTGGAAAGCAATCTCTGTTTTAGAAGGAATGAGCCAAACTATCCAAACACGTTATGATAAGCATTTCAAAGATACTGGGGAAAAGAAATTTTTTTCCTTTTTGTATAATTAATGGATTATTAATTGCTGAACTGAAATAATAAAAAGTCATCAAATATTAACTTGCATTCTTTTAAAAAATAGAACAGGTATGTAATTAGCATTAAAAATCATGAGAGTTGTTACTATAAATAATAATAAAATGTTAAATTTTGTAAATTTGGAATTGGCTATTGTCTTCATCTCATGAAAAAGTGGTTAAAATATTTAAATAAAATAAAATAACAATAACTTTGAGGTGTTTACTTTCAATAATTCAGGATCATAATCAACAAATGATCCCCTAATCTTCTTAATCACAAAATACTGAACAAAGGGTGTGGATTTAACATTAGAGATTTATATTATGAATACAAATTACTCTTCCAAAACAAGATCCTGGTGATGATCCCTCATGCACTATGATTTCTGTGGACCAAATTCTATTCCTCCCAAATTTACCTGTTGAAGCAAAGTTTAAGAAATGAAGATCTGATTGAAATAAAGAGGTGTTTATTTGGGGTTTATTAGGACTGTAGCCCAGAAGACACAGATTTGAGAAGCACTTGAATTATGTTCCACCGGACTAAAAAAATGGAGGAAGTTTATAAAGGCAAAAACTGCAAAGCCACAGTGAGAAACATAAGTTATTTTTCAAGAATTTTAACTGGAGCTGCCAAGAAGTAAGGGTGTTGGTTAAGCAAAGATTGGTTTGAGTCTGAACATAGTTACAAGGGGGGACCTTGAAACCATAGGCTCTGCTGGTTAATGTTGTTCTAAATATAGCTGGTGGTGTCCTTGGGTTTGGTACAGTTCAGAAAAGAATTCAAGTTTTCAGAGGTGCATGGATATGTCTGAGACCAGATTCTCAGCGGCTACCCAATCCCAGTTTTGTATGCCGGAATTCTGTTTACTCCATTCTAATTTTAATTTGTCATCAAGTTCTAGTCCCCAGTGTGACTGTATTTGAGAAGGAACTTTTAAGGAGGTATACAAGGTTAAATGAGGTTATATGTGTGGGCCCCAATCCAATAGGACTGCTTTGGGCCCCAATCCAGTAGGCTGGCATTATGAAAAAAGGAAGCGATACCAAGAATACACACAGAGGAAAGGCTGTGTGAGGATAAAATGAGACGGCGGTCATGTTCAAGCCAGGAAGAGAGGACTCATGAGAAACTAAAGCTGCCAACACCTTGATCTTGGTTGGACTTTCAGCCTCCAGAAGTGTGAGAAAATAAATTTCTGTTGTTTAAGCCACCCAGTCTCTGGTATTTTGTTTTGGCAGCCCTGACAGACTAAAACAATAGTGTTGATCACTCGTATATTAAGACCAAATAAAATTTCACAGAAGAATGTCTTTTATTACATCATGTGCTATGTTCCACTGTGCAGCACACTTAATAGTATTCCTATGGCATTCTTTTAAAACAATAGATCAACAGCATAATTAAAAATGTATTTGGGGAAAAAAAAATCTTTATTCCAAAAACATTGCCAGTTCCTAAAACATTCCCTCATTGTTCAAAACAATGTTGGTACTTTATTATGTGCACTATATAATGCTAGGACTTAAACATTTGAGGACGATTCAGAGCCAATATGGATGGGACTTATGTCTGTTTCTAAAATTTCCAAAATGTTTCATATATATTAAAAGCTAAACTCATAGTAATGAACATTGATGGGAAAATAATCATTAATTTCGATTATTCAAATATAGTGAATAGGATTCTGTTCCTCTTATTCTCCTTTATCCAAAACAGCCTTGCTTTATGTGTTTTATACTTCTACCTTGTCTAAGCATCCTTTTGAAGAAAGGATTTAGGATTAGAAAAATTTCAAACTACTAATGAAGTACTACATTCACTAGGCTAGGCCGTAGTTTACTTATAAAATAATGATAGACAAAATATCTGAATTTACAAAGATCAAATTATTGAAAAAACTATTACCAATAACCTTCCAAAAGTATCAGACACAAAATAGTTTACTGACTTTTTAAAAAAAAACTGTAAGGAACTGTGTTAATTAGGCATTATTTAACTTGAGTGTTTGCAGAAAGACTTATAGGTTATACATTGTATATACTCATGGAGCAACTGTGTAGGCAAAGAATACAGCGCACAAATGGCATAAATGGAATATGTTTCTTTGTCCATCCATTTTTGGGTCCCTCTGGGTGTGCTCCATACAGATTTCACATACCAAAGGCATGTACGTAAAGTACCCCGGTGCCCGGTTCCAGGGAGTAAGCCCAAAGTCTACTACTGTTGGGAGCCTATCATAGTGAACTGGTCACATTGGTACATTCTAGTTACCGGAACAGTCTTAAATATCAACACCCTCAAAGCTCCAGTGTAACCAAGCTCATATTATATGTTCAACTACTAATACTAAATACGTCTAGGAGGCTAATACATCGTGCCCTAAAATTACTCATGAAACTACAGTTCCAAGAATACCATTTATATACAGTTTATCAATATAGTTATATATAGGATTCCATAGTGGTCCTCAGGGGTCACCATAATGCTGTAAGAAATTCTGTTTAAAGCATTCTGTGATGTAGAAATACATGCGTGTCACAATCTTTTATCATCTGACTCCCAACTACCTCTCTAGTTTTACTTGTTTGTTTTCCCTACCATTCTTCACTCATGTTCATGCTGTGTCACTCGGCTTCCTGATACAGACCTCCTAGTTCTTTCTCCAATGCATGTCCTTCCCTCCCCCTGACCTCAGGGCTTTGATGCTCCTTGCCATGCCCTCCACACCACCCTTTGTGAGAACATTCCTTCTCATCATAGAGCCACACTCACCTCTTCAGAGAGACCTCCCTGCAACACGCTACCTAAGGGTCCACCCTATGGCACTGAGCATAGTCTGATTTTATTTATGCTCTGTCTCTCCCACTTAAATGTAAGGTACAAAATGAGATCAGAAATGTTATATTCCCAGTGCCTAGAACTGTGCTTGTCACATGTTATTATGCTGGCATACACTTTTTACTTATCAATGAATTCACTTTATTTGGTTTATTGCTTAGATAAACAATATAATTTGATTTGAAAATAGTTTGAATGCTGAAGCTATTTTATACATATATTGGCAGCTAGTATTCATAATCAGATTGGTCCATATATAGTCAGTATTGGTGTTATAGATGTTGGTCCTACTAAGGTCATCTATTTATTTTTTAATTACTGTAGATATTTAAGCGCTGACAACATCAAACATGCTCTGTGTCTCTAGGCTTTTATGCTGTGAATGTGTTATAACACATATGGTACATACCTAACATTTTCTATCAATCCTGCAGACACCATGCCTTTGAAGTTATTCTTTCTTAATTGCTGATGCTTATAGAAAGTCTATAGTTGCAGGAATCTTGCCTTTTTTTCTTTTTCCTTTTTTTTAGGTTTCAAAAATATTTTCTGAGAAAGTTTCCCCTCAGAAACTCAATAGCATCAAAGACAAAGACTTGCCTCGCCTTCCAGATTAATGTATAATTATACATAAAAGAAAAGTTTATAGGGATTAGTATTATTTATATGCAATAATATTGTTAACATCTGCTTTGGGGGAAATAATTTGTAGAATTTCATTTTTTTCCCTCGTTTCTTCAGATTAGCCAATCCTAACTCCTCCCTGCAAATTAAAAAATTGATCATTTGGGGTAGCTCTTGTGGTTCAGTGTTTCAGGGGATGTCAATCACCTTTAAACCTAAGGTATTGCTCTGAACATGGGGCCACTGAACTTGAGCCCGAACCATAACTCAAATTTTCCAAGCCTCAAGCACTAGCTCCGGTGACGAATGGAACAGATTCTAAAAACTACCTTGCACAAATAATGCTTTTGGATCTCTTGTGCTCTCTTGCAGAGCTGAAACATCTATTTGTCTTCTAACCCTTAAGGACAAAAATGAATTAGTCTTTCTACTGCTAATCCAATTGGTACCATTTTTCCTCTTGTGATTGACTGGTTGTATGGACCATCTGTCTGTCATTTTAACTACTGGTTTATGAAAGCTTCAGTGTGATTCAAAATTCTATATTCTCCGGTAACCTTCAATGCAGGACTGACTGAATAGAAATGAGAAGGTAACTACCTAGGTATAAAGCTATTTTTAATCTTGTTTATTGTTTAAATTTAGATTGCTCTCTAAAGAATAATATTGCTATGATAATTGCTCTGTATGGAAGAGTAACAAGTGACAGTGATTTTTTAAAACATTTTAATAATATTTATTAAATGCAAGATGTTGCAATTATTTTGAGAGGCAGCATAATGTATTGGCTAAGAACATGGATTTAAGGCAGATTACCTGCATTCAAATCTCTACTAGAACCAATAGTCTCTGATAGTCTGCCTTGGAAATCTAGCTGCCTTGGCCTCCCCAGAAGACAGTTTAATCACCATAACTCAGTGAGAACAGAATTCTCCACGTGTGTGCTCTCTCCCTGTGCTACAACCTGGGAAATTTTTCCAACCAGGAATTAAACTGAACTTTACTGATGGAAAATCTGGAATACTCATTCTCAGAACTCATTCATTTTTAAGAGCTTTCATTGACTTAGTATCAATTCAACCAGCCCTCCCTCAAGATTTGATAGATCAATTATTGTAACACTTGTTTTACAGGAAAGAAGAACAATTATGAATAAAACATCTTTTCAAAAAACAAATTCTTAAAAATAAAAGAGTGCCATAGGTTTCAGAAAAGAAGAAAAATACATTATTCTAAATCCAAATGTAGTCTTTAATGGAAATGATCCAAAGAAATAATGAAAATTATTCATTCAAGTCAAAGAACTGTTAGGGCAAATTTAATGCTGATTAATCTATTAATGGCACCAAAAGAGACTCTTGATAACCATTAAATCAAGGAAGTCTCAAACTATAAGGCATAGAACTAAAGAAAGGTAATATAATTTGCAGCAAGGTGATATGATTTGGGTACTTAATTCTTTTTACTTATCCTGGTGTCTGGCCTCTATAACCATATTAAATAAATTACTTAAATAAATGCTGTTAGTGAAGGTCTGCTTAAACACTTAAAAAATGATCAGTCCCAAGAAAATATAATGTACATGCTTACTCAACTTATTCATATGTTACTCATATTTTAAATTACTCCAGACTTTTGAGCTGCTATCAATTAGATTGCCAATCAAGTCACATATTTGAAAACTGACTTGAAAAGGAATTATCTAGAAACTGGAAATAAATGATGTCTACTAATTTCTGTTTATGTTCTCTGAACAAAGAAGAAATAATTTACATATATTTAGAAATTAAGTAACAGAACTCTAATCTTTGGGTGAAGAAAGAAATTACAAAGAAACATAAAATATCTTCACCTGAATTATAATCAAACATAGTAAATCAAAATGTGTGCAATGCATTTTAGCAGTGATTTAAGAATATTCATAGCCTCATATGCTGTATTAGAAAGAAAAGGATGCTAAAAATAAATGATTCAAGAATCCATATCATAAAGTTTGAAAAAAAATAGATGTAATTTAAATCCAGAAAAAGTAAGAGAAAAATAACAGAGTTAAGAATAGATATAAATGAAATAAGACAAACCAAAATATAAAAATAAACTTATCAAAAAAAACCCCACTAATCTGTTCCTTTATAAAGGCTAATAAAATTGTAACTAAAAAGACTTACCCTGGGAAAATAAAAGAAAACAAAAAAACAAATACTAAGATCAGATACTAGAGATATTAAAAATATATGATAAAATTAGAAACATTTTTATACCAATAAATGTAAAAACATTGACGGAATAGAAAATTCATGAACACAAACATCCTCTAACTTAAAAAATGTGAAAGACCTGAATATTTTCAATTATTAAAGAAATTAAATCAATATTTCAAAAGCTTCCCTCTTTCAACAATTTAGATTAAAAGAAGTACAAATATCATGGGAAAAAAAAAAGCTACTGAAGTTCACTCAGGAGAAAGTAGATAACTTAAATTATCCTGTATTTACTTTAAAAATTTAATTCCTAATTTAAAAACCTTCCCTGAAGTTAAATCTTGACTTAAATAACTTCGTTGGTAATTTTTTTCAAATACTCCAGGAAAAAAAGAAATAACACCAGTCTTATATAAACTTTTCTAGAAAGTAAGAGACAGAAACATTTCCCAACACATTTTGTGAAGCTGAAAGCATCTACCCAAACCAGACGAATGTGTTCTAAGACATAGACAAATAAAAAGACAAAACTAAACTAAATTTAAAGGTTAATATCCCTCATAAGTGCAAGAATTCTGAATAAAATATTAGCAACTCAAATCCAGGAATCTATAGAAAGGGTAAACCTTATGTCCAAGTGCATTTTATCCCAGAAATGTAAGGTTAATTCAAATTTCAGCAGTCAATCAATGTAATGTCCTGTATCAACAGGCTGAAACATAACAAAAAGGAAAACTATAATCAATCTTATCAATAGATGCACAGAGCACTGCACAAAATTTAAATCGATTAATTATAAAAACTCTCAATAAACCAGGTGTAGAAGGAAATTTTCTCAATCTGATATATTAGAAAGAGGTGAATCTCATTATGCATAAATTATCACAAATTTAAAATGAAAAACAGAACTTGCCAACAAAGAAACTTTAGATCCAGTTGATTTTACTAGTAAACACTTCTAAGAATTAAAGTAATAAATAGAAAGAAATTTACACAAAATTTCCAGATATTAGAAAGAGTGGGGTAGGGAGAAACTCTATGTTTTAAAGGAAAAATATCCTTAATATAAAAAAAATTTAAATAATATTTCAAGAAAGGAAAAACATATTAAATTGTTGAAAATAATCCAGTGGTATACATTAGACCAACTAGAAAGTAGATCCATGTATGGAAACTTTAGGCTTGATCGCAATGGAGGTGGAGCCTTTCATCAGTAGGGAAAAGATTAATTATTTTTAATAGTTTTCCATTTTTGAAAAAAAAGAATGCTGCCCTCTCATCATCAAAAAAAAAAAAAAATCAATTTCTATTGAGTATAACACAAGAGAATATCTTTATGATTTTCAGAAGAGTGTAATGTCCTAAAGACAGAAAATATAAAGCAATCTATGCACTGAAAGTAAATGCAAATCTATATGAAACACTTATAAAACAATAAAATAGGTACAGACAATGCAAAAGAAAAATGGATGCAGAACATAAATAAGCATTTCACAGAGTAAATACAACAAATAGGCAACAAATCTAATACTAGATGCTCAGCCGCATCAGAAAGCCAGGTGATAAAAATTAAAGCACTAAAAACATTAGGATTCTATTTTTCACCTATAGGTTTAGGAAAAATTGAAGTTTAACAATAATGAAGTTGGAGAATATCTGAATCAATCAGAACTCACACATTCCTCAAAATAAAATTTTCACAAATATGTTGCAAAACAATTTGGAATAAACTTCTAAAATTAAGTATGCACGTATGGCTTCAATGTTTTTCATCAATGTTTTACAGTTTTCAGAGTACAAGTTTTTTACCTCTTTGGTTAGATTTATTCCTAGCTATTTTATTCTTTTTGATGCAATTGTAAACAGGATTGTTTTCTTAATTTCTGTTTCTGATAGTTTATTATTAGCATATAGAAGATGAGATACCACCCTTACTGTCAAAATTACTGTCATCAAAAAGATAACTAATAACAAGTGTTGGTAAGGATGTGAAGAAAAGAGAACAGTTGGGCACTGTTGATGGGAATGTAAATTGGTTCAGGCGCTGTAGAAAACAGTGGGAAGTTTCCTCAAAAAATAAACAAAAATAGAACTGCCATATGATCCAGCAATTTCAGTCCTGGGTATTTACCCAAAGAAAACAAAAACCTCCCTCTGTATATGCAGTTCCTTCATTTTTATAAGGAACAAGGGAAAGAACACTGACACAAAACCCATTTCAAGTCTTATCTACTGCATAACCTCCTTTGCACTGCTCTTTTGCCTGCACAGATCTGTAGTGAAACCGATCTTGAAATATCTGCATGTCTCCATTCTCTTTACATTTTTAACTTGGAACAAACTTTGTGATCTGTCCTAGGTAATGAGTGTGGACACATTCTGCTGAAGTCACATCACATATACATAGATTATGCTTCTACAATTTTGAAAATAACTTTATTGAGGGATGCCTTCTTTTCCTTACGATTGTAATTTATTGACATTATTTTATGATGGATTCAGCATTTTCACTGTTTAAAAAAGCTATTTTATATAGTTTATTAATATTATAAATTATCTTTTATAATTAAAAAACATTTATGGATTTGAAAAATTAAACATATTTTTAATAAGTTATTAATCATATAATAGTCTATTTTCAAACAGTATACATGGAGTACTTTATGGACACAAATAAATTATTAAATAAATTCTATTATTTACTAATTTCTATTACTTCATATGGCAACGTTCTGAAAAACAGTAAAATGATCTTTGTATGTTTATCTATGCTTCTAAACATGAACTAAATGCTTTTCAATACTCATTGAGCCTTTAAAAGGAATAATTTCGAGATACTAATTTTCCTAATTGTAAGCTGCCAAGGGTAGCAGAAAGTTCCAGAGTCAGATTCTCAGGACCGTCCTTTGTAGTCTCTGCCATTTATTCATTATTTGACTGAGGATCTTCGATTTGTTCAGACTGTGTCTAGTGGTTCACAAATGGCAATTGATATTGCAAAAACTGAGCCAACTCTCTTAAAGGGCAGTTTCTAGGACAGAATTCTGTAGTATGTGTAAAGGCTTATTGAAAATCACGAAGATAAATTAACACTGAGAAAAATGAACTGTCATTATTTGCTTAGGTTGGGTATTAAAACTGGAGACAAAAAATTAGAGGCAGTGTCAAAACTCAAAAAAAAATTTTGGGCTTCCCTGGTGGCGCAGTGGTTGAGAATTTGCCTGCCAATGCAGGGGACACGGGTTCGAGCCCTGGTCTGGGAAGATCCCACATGCCGCGGAGCAACTAGGCCCGTGAGCCACAACTACTGAGCCTGCGCGTCTGGAGCCTGTGCTCCGCAACAAGAGAGGCCGCGATAGTGAGAGGCCCGCACACCGCGATGAAGAGTGGCCCCCGCTTGCCACAACTAGAGAAAGCCCTCGCACAGAAACGAAGACCCGACACAGCCATAAATAAATTAAAAAAAAAAAAAATTTTTTGATCCTAATCATGTTGTGTCATCTGACCACATTTAGGTATTTCGAAAGAAAAACTATTTATAGAGTTGTGATCATGTTATAAAGTGTACAAAGACGCTCAGGTTGCTCCCACATTAATTGCTATTGTGGTGAATTACAGAATACCGCCAACTTATTTTGAAGATACAAAAAAGAAACACTGATAGCACATCAGTTAAGTGTGACACTTGAAAACTGCACTTTGGGCTTCCCTGGTGGCGCAGTGGTTGAGAATCTGTCTGCCGATGCAGGAGATACGGGTTCGAGCCCTGGTCTGGGAAGATCCCTCATGCCGCAGAGCAACTAGGCCCGTGAGCCACAACTACTGAGCCTGCGCGTCTGGAGCCTGTGCTCTGCAACGAGAGAGGCCGCGATGGTGAGAGGCCCGCGCACCGCGATGAAGAGTGGCCCCCGCTCTCAGCAACTAGAGAAAGCCCTCGCACAGAAACGAAGACCCAACACAGCCATAAATAAATAAATAAATAAAATTTAAAACTGCATTCTTAGAGCTGAAAACCCTCACAAAAAATTGATGAGATTAAATGAGTACTTTCTTACTTTAGCTATTAACTTCGATTGATACCTGATCTTTTTATGGGAAAAAAAAAAAAAGGAAACAGAGTACAGCTTTTGAGGCTTTTTTTTTCTTTGTTTTTTTGAGAACCAGTACACTTGAAAGAAATATCCAATACAAATTCACTGGATGCAGCAAGAAATATCCTTTCCCTCCTTGGATATCAAACACTATTCCTGGGGCAGCAAAAGCTTAAACTAAGTATATTTGGTCGTGTAGTTCAACTTACATGCTGAAATTTTAGAAAACAATTTTAACTGGACCCACTACTCATTTTCCCTTTTGTTCCCTTCTTCCGAATATATAGCTTACTTCATCATTACAGTTTTCCTATACATTTCTTTAGTGCTGTTTAAAAGATGAACAGTTTACTTTTCTCTCCCTTATAAGATCTAGTCATTCATTGAAAAATGATCTTTAAAAATACCTACGAGATTATCAGATAACAAGTTATGTGAAAACAGATGAGCATCATTTAACCCCAGCATCAAAAAAAATGTTGAAGTCAAAGAGATTTTGAAGCTAAATAAATATTATAAAATGTATGTTTTGAAATTACACTGGGAACTCAATAAACTGAGGAAGGATAAGATAGACCAATCCATAGCAGCTCACTGTGCCACCTTCACAGTCCCTTGGGCTTGTGGGTTAGCTGTGCAAACCAGATGTAAAAGAATGGAAACCTTTTATTCCCACTTCTGTGGTTCTCTGGGTACTGTCTTTTACACAGAGAGGAAATGCAAATCAAAGTTGCCTAGGTAAAAAAAAAAAAGTCTTCAAATTAAGACTTCTAATGTCTTCATACATTGACCTATAAAACTTTAGAAAGTAATGAAAGTTTTTGGGTGAGGGGTAAAATGAACAAAAGCTTTAGAACGCACATAAAAATATGCAACAATACTGCCATCTATCGCTTCAAATATTTGTCCTTCTCAGATATCACAATGTATGTTTCATGTTTTAAAATAACAATACGTGACTTACATGCTGCTTTTGGTTTACTTAATTTTATACCAATGTATATAGCATAGAGCATTTGAATACAAAGAAGAATTTCTTAAATGATGCTATATATGTCATATAAGAAATGTGTTTATCATTAAGTAGATACAATAACTTCACCAAACAGCATTTTGCTTTCTAAGGTTTTCTTCTACACTTATTCAAGATGTGAGTGGAGGTCACACTTGGTGAACCAGCTATGAATAAAAATATAAGTTGTGTTTAGGGTAGGGATGAAATATTTATAAATAAACAAAGCAATGTGTAATTATTTACATAATCACACTGTAATTAAGGCTGCTTATAATGTTTGGCATTACATTTATGCCACACTTCTACATATTTCAGCCTTAAAGAAGGTCTGCTTGAAGAAAAGGAAAGACAGGAAAAGATTTCAAATTCTTTTCCTGTCACAGGGAGACACAAAGAAGATTGTCACCAGTCTGGTTTCTTCCCAAGTTCTTTGCTTGACCCTGAGCTTAAGTCAGCCTTGTGTTAGGAACTATTGTGATGAGTTGAATGTATTATAAACTAATCTGGCTTTCAGGGCTTTAGTGTTTGCTCAAAACCTCATTTTGAAGAACTAGGATCAAATTTCACTGCTTTTATCAGCTCCTGGAATAACGGGATAATAGAGCTTATAAAGAAATAATGCAATCAGGCTTTCATTTTTAAATTCAGCAGTCTTTTTTGTTTGTTTTGTTTTGTTTAATTTTTGCCTTAGAATAAATTATGCAAGTACTGGGCTTATATCTATGTTCAGAATTTTCAAACTAAATCTTATTATTTACATTTCTATTCAAAGGTAAATGCTCTTTCGCTGTTTTATTTTTATTTTATTTTTACTGAAACTGCATACTGTACCATGATTACTTTGTTTTAAAAGCTTGAATCTATTGGGCAGGTTGATCTGTCACCCTCTCCCCCCCCATGGCTGTGTTGATTCTGTCTGGTAGACTAGACTAACATAGATTTCTTACTATACAGTGATCTCACTAAAGAGAACATTTGTACTTAAATCATTCTTCTCAGAATATGGTTACTTGTGTTCAGATTTTGTCTGTTTTCCATCAAAGTTTCCATTGCTCTGGTATTGTTAAATTTGGTTACATAATTGCTGTACAGTCATGAAAGAGATTAGCCTGACAGTTTTTGTGTTGAGTCATGAAAGGTGTTGATGCTTGTTTGCCCCTTCACAGTCAAGAACATCCCAAAGAGAAGTACAGTTTCAGGACAGAAAACCCGGAAAATTGATCAACGATCATGACAATATGGGAAAGAGACAACCATCTTGACATAACCACTGCAATCTTCTCCCTGTCAGAAATCAGTGAGTCAATAATCACAGGGCAGCCGTTACCCTCCTTGTGAAGCAGCTAGCCAGACTACTTCATCTCCTTCACTACTATGTCATTCCCCTCCCCACAGAGGGTAACATGTCTCTGAAACTGCAGGGTTAAGCAAGGCAATATGACCATAGGAATGAATAAGCAGAAACGATGCTGTATTAATTCCCTACTGCAGCCAAAACAAACTATCACAAACTTTGTGGCTTAAAACAACAAAAATAATGAAAATATATTATATTATAGTTCTGGGGCTCAGAAATCTAAAATGGGTCTCACTGGACAAAAATCAAGGTGTTAACAGACATGAGTACCTTCCAGAGGCTCCAGGGGAGAATCTGTTCCCTTGAGTTTTCCAGCATCTAGATGTCGCCCGCACTCCTTGGCTCATGACCCCTTACTCTGTTCAAAGTGCATCACTCCAACTCTGCTTCCTTCATTACATATATTCTCTGTAAATTTGATGCCCTTACCTATTTCTTAAAAAGACACTATGATAACATTGGACCCACCCAGAAAATCTAGAATAATCTCCCCAACCCAAGATTCTTAATTTAGCTAACTGTAAAGTCCCTTTTGCCATGTAAGTAATATATTCACAGGTTCTGGAGATTAAAGCATGAGTTTTTTGTTTGTTTGTTTGTTTTCCATTCTATTTGAATTCTTGAATCGCTTTATTTCAAAATTTGGCTTACATATGCTTTATATCTAACAAACACATATCTAGTTCCTGTTACATTAATCACTAAGCTCTTTGTTGAAAAGTATTATTTTATTTTCATTTTAAGATTTTAAGATTTTCTTTTAATTCCAATTACACAAAAATTAAATTTTCTTCATATACTTTTAACAGTCAGACATATTTTACTTTTAAAGTCCATGAACTAGTTAGTGGCAGTATTTTAATAACCTGGTATATTACATTTTAAAGTTTAACATTAGCAAAATTTTGCTTCACAAATTCACTTTTTTAGAATGACAAGAAATATATACAACTTAGAATTCATACTCAGACAAATGTCCTTTTCCTTTCCTCAAAATTAAAGCTTTAAAAAGTACAGTATAAAAGTTTTAGATATGAAGGCACTGCCTAGCTCTGCATCACATGGTTAATGTATACCAGGGGTGTAACTTGCAATGAAAGTTTCATAAGTTAATACTCTTGGACACAGTGAATTCTAAAAGCTCTGGTTTTTCATTCACTACCACAACTCTCCAATAACTAAGGAAAAATATCAAATGAATTACTATGTTTTAAAGTCCCTTCCACAAACTAACCATGGCCCACCTTTCAATCTTAGAACACTCTCTTTTGCTTTGTTTGTATTATTTACAGAAGCTCTTTTTTTTTCTTTTTTCTTTTTTCAGTTCTTGAAAAGAATTAAACTCTTTCCTGTCTTGGTGCCTTCACATATGATTTTCTGTGTGCCTGAAATGATATACCTAAACTCATTTTTTATAGAATGTTTAATGCTTTTTGCGGTCTCAAGCTATTTGTGTATTTGTGACCTTGCAATCTCTCTTAAAGGCGGGCTGAGGAAATATCTTGGACACCTAGTGAGTTGTCATTTCTTAAAAAAATAAAATAAAATAAAAAGAAATAAATGCAGCAAACTTCTTGCTGTAAACTTTGGGTTTACTTTAAATTTGAAAAAAAAAAAAAAAAAAAAAGGGCATGAATGCATGATAAATATAAAACTTCCAAACAATACAAGCATGTTTTTTAAAAAAGTATGATATAAGCATCAGCTCCTCCAATTTTAGCTCTAACCAAAGGTTTACACGTTAATAACTTGGTTTGTCTTTTCCAGACTCTAACTGAAACCGTGCACCTCAGATTGGGACTTGAACCCATGGTCTTTTAAATGAGATCACACACCTGGTCTCAGGACTTAATGAAGCTCAGGATTTTTATGTCTCTTTGCAGAAAGAATTCAGTGAGAGACAGAGTGATGGGTAAGAAGTGGATTTATTCAGAGAGAAACACAGTCCATAGACAGAGTGTGGGCCATCTCAGAAGTCAAGAGGCCCCAAAACATGGCATGGTTAGTTTTTATGGGCTGGTTAATTTCATAGGTAAGGATGGGAAGATTAGTCCAACTATTTCAGGGAAGGGGCGGGAATTTCCAGGAATTGGGCCACTGCCCACTTTTTGGCTTTTTATGGTTAGCCTCAGAACAGTCATTGTGCTGGTGGGTGTGTCATTTAGATGCTAATGTACTATAACGAGCATATAATGAGGGTCAAGGTCCACTGGAAGTCGAATCTTCTGCCATATTGGATCTAGTTTGTTCTAACCAGTTTTTGTCATATTCTATGGCTATGTCATTCTTTTAAAGGTTGTGCCCTGCCCCCTTCCCTCCTGTTTCATAACCATATATGAATGGTTATGACTGGAGCAATTTCTATTTCTGAATGTAAAAAGTAACCAAAAGTCATTACAACCATTAAACAATTTAATAATACTAAAAGATATAGTTTAGAAATATCAGATAACTGTGGAAGCAAGGAAAACGATAAGAATTTAAATTCCAGAGAGGAAAGATCCTTTTAGGATACAGTATATGCATTAAATCAGACTTTGTACTGTGTCTCTAACAGGAAGAATATGTATATGTGTCTGGGATCAAAGAATGTGAATGCAGGAGTCACCCAGTTACCCCACTTATTGCTAGAGATTTTGTGCTTCGTGTCCCTGTGATTCTGGGCTGTGTGGGATTGGAGCTTTTGGTCACCAAAGGGAGACCCATTCTTGTCGAGGAACATGGGAAGGATCTCAATAAACTATAAACTCTGACTGTTTCCGGGATATTTTGGACTTCTTGTGGCCAGCTTGAGTAGGAATTGCTATGCGGTCAGGGACAAATGACCCTAAACAGCAGACAGTGGTTGAGTTGCCGTCAAGCAATGAGGGCAAGGAGGAATATGTACTGAACCCATGTGACAACTGGTGCCTCTGTGCTCTTCATTGATCTAATCTAATTGTGAATGAACAGGAACAACAACCCGATCCTGAAAAGAATATAACTGCCAAAGACTCAGATCCCTCTGTAATAATGGCTTGGATCCTACTAATGAGTCAGTCACCAAAAACTACCAAAGTGATAGCTGAAGGGATAGCTGAGTTGAGGGGAATTTAGAATGAATAGATGAGGCGGGGGAGGACGAGTACCTGTTGCAACCTGAAGATCATCTGCAGAAACAGAATCTATACTGTATCCTATTAACCTCCCTCTTCTAAATTTCACATCAGAAAGAGAAGTCCCCAGCCACTATGGGGGAGCTCTTCTATAACCCTGTCTAGAAAGTAGATCTGTGTGGTGCAAGTGGTAAACTGTATTCACTATGAAAATGTGAACTTAGATTTACTACTTCTGGGAGGACTGTTGAGGAATGGCCCCAGTGCTGGCCCCTACTGTTAGGCAATACATAGGAGACAAAACCTAGAGAGCGAAACCTTCAACATATTTAAGACAGGTCTTTCACTCTAGACATTTGCCAGGTTACGAAACAGCATGTGGTTAAAATCTAATGAACTAAGCTCTAAATCTCCAAAAGATAGAAATTTCTGGAAGAAGTGATAAAGATCTGTGAGGCCCTGTGAAGTCTATATCTATGGGATAGTGCGGAGGGCGTGGGGAGGGTGAGAGGGAGGCACTGGATTTGAAAGGCAGTGTGAAATCTCTCAGTCTTATGTACTTAGGAGGCAACATCCCACTGTAAGGAGGGGTCTGTAACACTGACACATCAAGTCACGCTTCCCGGACATTTGCAAAAGTGAACTAAGTGTAGCTGCCACCTATCCCTCAAAGAGCCATTTTTGCATCACACTGAGGTGACTTCCCACACCTTCTATCTGTTAATAAAGGAATGGGCACTCATAGGGAGTAAACAGTGTACTCAGCAGAGAAAAGGATCAGTGAATTGAAAGAGTTCAACGGAAATTATCTTCAGTGAAGCACTGAGAGGAAAATGAATGAAAAAAAGAGAGATCTGTAAATATGATGTATATAGAATACAGTTAAATAAAGACTAACCAAAACATAATGATAGCCTACATGCGTGAACTTCTGTATTTATGCATTTATCACCTTTAATATATTTTTATCCTTTAGTTTTGATTTCATTTTTTATCCTGTCATCTTTTTTTCTTGCTAGTATACTATACAGTTCACATTGAAGTAGGACTAACAATATATTTCAATCAGTTGTTTTTTAAATGAATCAAATTGAAATATAAATATAACAGGAAAATGAGAACAATATTTATTTATTAACTACTTCATTTCTACCTACTCTATAGTATTTTTGGAATGGCTTAAAATATAATCCAGAGTTCCTATAAGATCACATAAAATACCATAAAATAGGGTAAGATGACAAGAGTCAATGGATGCTTGGTGTGTGAAATCCGTTCCTACCTTGATGACTAGACATCACACAGCTCATCTCTGTGAGAGGACAACATCCCTTTGTTCTTGCGCACCGTCACTTCTACTTCGGAGAGGCACTGTATGTAAAAAGCTACAAAGTGAATGTAGTTAATGAGAAGCTACTAAAACTGAGCCCCAAAACCTACCTCTGAGCAAAATGACGCTTAAAGCTGAAGGAGAGGGGCTTCCCTGGTGGCGCAGTGGTTGAGAATCCGCCTGCCAATGCAGGGGACACGGGTTCGAGCCCTGGTCTGGGAAGATCCCACATG
The DNA here is from genome assembly GCF_965194805.1 of Balaenoptera borealis. NCBI lineage: Eukaryota > Metazoa > Chordata > Mammalia > Artiodactyla > Balaenopteridae > Balaenoptera > Balaenoptera borealis. The sequence goes on along the minus strand of NC_138862.1, from coordinate 20,368,282 downwards.
CCGCGGAGCAACTGGGCCCGTGAGCCACAACTACTGAGCCTGCGCGTCTGGAGCCTGTGCTCCGCAACAAGAGAGGCCGCGATAGTGAGAGGCCCGCGCACCGCGATGAAGAGTGGCCCCCGCTTGCCACAACTGGAGAAGGCCCTCGCACAGAAACGAAGACCCAACACAGCCATAAATAAATAAATAAAATTTAAAAGGCTTTATTAAAAAAAACAAAACAAAAAAAAACTGAAGGAGAAGCAGATCACGTAGATTTCATTATCCAGCCCCAAAGCCTGTTTGCTCAACAGCAGAGTTTTGCACTTACAAGGGAGAAAAGAGCCTGTTTGGGGTAATTTATTTTGGAATTGCTCTGTCAAATGTTAATTTCATTTTGGCTTTGTGAGGGCAATTTGGCTCATATGTTTGTGTTTTGATAAAGGCATTAGAATAGTGTTAAAATTCTAATAACCCTATGGAGATTACAAAACTTTCTCCAGGCACAGTTCTTGCCTTTGGAAAGAATGAATGATGAATAAATAATGATGGACATTTTTTAAATGAATTCACTCAACAAACATTTATTGAGTGAATGCTGTGTGCCAGACACATGCTAAGCATAAATCATCTTATGCAACAGTAAGTGATCCAGAGTGCAAAAATGATTAACAGAAAACCACAACTGCTGTTCAAAATACCTACTTCGTCTCCATGCAAGGTTTCAAATTTAGTGAAATTTCAAAATAGTTTATTACTGACTTATCTAATCTTATGAATTATAAGACCTCAAGATACAGTGCCGGAAAATATGTATCTCTCATCTAACACATCAGACAGATATTCCAGGGTTTTTATGGTATATTGATCGTATTAGGGAACCAGACTTCTTTCATCTTCTACTTTTCCATCGCCATCGGCCTTGTCCACATTATGAAAAAGAGTTCCAGCCAGTGAGATAAAAGAAAAGAGAAAAGCTAGGGCAATTCATATCATTTAAAGGAAATGATCTAGAATTTGACCACATCATTTCTGTTCATATCTCCTTACCCAAAACAGAAAGTTAAGTCACACACCTAATGAAAGCAGAGGACATAGTGTTTAGCTGGGTGATCATGTAGATGCTTCTTTCCACAAATAAAATACACTCATCTTTAACCCAATAATGACAATGCAAGGACCCCTTCGCTTACTATACCAAGGTAAAATTCCATAATGTTTTTATGTTAAATAATCATTTCTAGCAGGTTTTAATATCAAATAATAAACCAAATCCTCTCCCATACAAAGTATAAAATAGGATAGGGACATGAAAACTACCATAATACTCCCATTTAGAAAATGGAAGCATATTAAACAAACAGCCTCTATGCCACAGCAATTGCCAATACATATGAGGCGTGAATATGACAAGTCTTTGCCCTGGTATTCAAGGAAGTCCTATTGATGAGTTTATATGGCAGTTCTGGGTTCTGTTCTCTTTAGAGACTCTTTGTTCATTTTACTCTGTGGCCACATTGATGATAGCGATGGAAAAGGTAAATTACATCCTTGAAATCTGCCTAACATTTTCTTCTGATTTTTGCAGGGTATGCTTGGAACCCAGAGTTGCTAGTAGTCGCACATTCCCAGGCTTTTTCAATCCAAGTAGTTATGGTTTGTTGGCTCCCACAAAATGCACAGTAAAATTCCAGTTAACTTGATTCTAATAAGTTCCACGTGCAAGTAACTACAACAAAGATCATATTTTTAAATAGTCGGTTTATCTTGTTGCATGTCTGATATTTTTATTAGAATATCTCTAATATTCTAGTTTTTTATTAAAAATTTTTATTAGCCTCAGAATTCTACCATCCCTTTCTGTTGATAGTGACAACTACTCTAAAGCAGGCTTCAAAGTGAGAGTTACAGATGAGACACCATACTGCTCTGGATGGCTAGAAGAGAAAGAGGGTCCCCCTCTGTGCTGAGGCACTCCCACAGGCATCGACTCAGTACGTGGACAGGACCTTTGTAAGAAGTGAAAGGGGCTCCATCCTCTCAGAGCAGCCAAGCTCACTGCATGTTGAATGGAGCTGAAGCTAGATTTCAGCCCTAACCTGCCCTCTTCACTGCTGGGCATCACTCAGCTGTACACACTGACCTTGCATTATGGTCATCTGGAGCAATAGGCTGGAGTGGTAAAGAAAAAAAAAGGTCTTTAATTCGGTACTTGCAGCTGGGCTGGCTTCCAAAGTCTAGCTGAAGAGATGGAGAAAAGATTAGGGATACAATGTTGTTTCCTGCTCAGTCTGCCTCTTTATTTTTTTAATTAATTTTTACTGGAGTATAGTTGATTTACAATGTTGTATTAGTTCCTGCTGTACAGCAAAGTGAATTAGTTATAAATATACATATACCCACTGTTTTTTAGACTCCTTTTCTAAAGGACTTAAATTCTAAAGATTCCTGATAGGTCATTACAGAGTATTGAGTACAGTTCCCTGTGCTATACAGTAGGTTCTCACTAGTTATCTATTTTATATACAGTAGTGTGTATATGTCAATCCCAATCTCTCAATTTATCCCTCCCCCTCAGGCTGCCTCTTTAAAGTAGGGCATTCTTTTAATAAACAATCTGTACTTTACTACTGGTAACAAGAAACAGGAAAAAAAAAAACTTTGCATATATCCAACAATTTTTGCTGAAAGATAAAACTCTGTTGGTATATGATCTATCTTCTAAAGGATCCCTGGTGACATTTTTACCAGGACTTATCGGAGGTCACCAACTCCAGCAGCAATAGCTGTGTCCTTGCTCAGCTTTCTCCCTGTTCTATTAGGATTGGCCACATTGTTCTTATTATTTTGTCCAGAATTTTTCTACATCTTTCTACTAAATTGATTGGTTGGGATATGAGCTAGGTTATTTGCATAAGGGACCACAAAACACAGGAACTTGAACAGGATTTAGAATTTGTTTCATTCTTACAGGACAGTTGTGTTGGTGGGCAAAGGCAGGTATGGAAGTTTGATGATGTTGGGAGACAGTTCATCTGTTGAATGGGTTATGGGTTTACTTGGTAGAGGTTAACTCAGCACAATAATTGTGTTGCAGTCTGTAGATGGGAAGAGAAGGGAAGGTACACCTTTTCGTGCTAAAGTCTAGAAATTTTAGTCTGCAGTGGGCATTTGTGTACCCTGTTAAAAATACCCTTACTAAAAGTAAAAAGATAGATGTGGGTGGAACCACTGGCAGCCTCTTTCAACATATAGATACAGATTTTAATGTTATTTTGAATATTTATAAGAGCACAACGGAGGAAGCCAAATAAGTGATATCATTTTTTAAGCTAAATAAGTTATATTACCAGGTAACAGTATGATAATAAATTATATAACAAAGTGCTAATGACACTATTAGAAACACTTTCTTTAAACATTTTCAAATCAAATTCAGAGAATAAAGGCCAAATGCCACCTGGAGTGGGTAAGGAGACAGGTGTGTGAAAAAAATGCATGAATTCAACAAAATATTATGCTCATATTTGAATGGAAATAAATGAGATGGTATGTCTGTAACTGAGTGTCTCCAAGCAAATTTCTTTTTACACCTCTCTTTCATCATGGCCCTTGTTTTAGCACTTCCTCAGCAACTGATATCCTGATTAATGTCCCCTAAATTCAAAGTTGTTATTATGAATGATTTAGATTCTGGCAAGAAATTATATAAGCACAATTATATTCAATGTACTAGCAATAAATCATCTTCTGCTATAGTTGAATGTAAGTTTAGGAAAATATTAAAACAGTCATAATAAAAAATAAATCTTCTATTTTCATTGTTTTCACAAAAACAAACTTCTAAGTGCTTAAACTTAGATCATGTACTTTATCTCCAAAGAAATATTGCTGCTGCTTGTTTAAACCAAAACAAATTGCCTATGTCTGCACTTATAAAATCTTGAAACTGATTATTTTTATTTGTTACAATCAGCAAATCCAACTCCAAATATTTCACAGTGATCTGCAGATTAGTTTCTCCCCTGTCTCATAAGAAATACCTGGAGTCAAGGGCAACTTTTAAATATTTGGAAGTTGGCAATATCATGAAACAGGTGTGCATTGGGAGTGAAGTGGAGTGGACTACATCACTGATTTGTATTGTGAATATTTAACAAACCCTTTTGTTTATAATCGATAGGTAATCACAAGTTTGGGTTGAAATACGCAGCTTTCAGGGTTCAGTGTAATATAGGTGAATTAATGAATTAATATAGAAGATTTAGATCAATGTCTAGCACTCAGAAAACAGTCAATAAAAGTCAGCCTTTCTGTGTATCTTACTCATAAAAGTTGTTCTATGAATATGGAATATAATTAGAATATTTTATATACTTTATACTTCATATAAATATAGTATGTCTGTATTTTTTCTTTTTTATCTTGAATTACTTCCAAAATCAATTTCAATTAATAGCTTGTAATTTGCCTTACAACAATATTACTTGTTTAGAAGATTTAGTAAATCTTCTACTTCTACTCTACTTCAGTTTCAGTACGGGTGTCTTCTACTTTGCCTTACATGCTTATTGAACCACAGGAGTAATTTTTGATTTGAATATGTGCCTGTTCAAAGTTGATAATTCAATTTTTTAAAGGTCGTCTTTATTTGTGAGGACCAGTGTTGCACAGAATCACTAAGAGCACAAACCCTGAAGCCTAGCTTACTCACTGTGGTGACAGTATTTCTCTTTACAAGTGTCAAAAGAAGAGTTAACTTACTTACTTTGCTATTTATATCTCATATATATCAAACATATGTTAATATATCTATGATCATAGATTTATCAATGGATATTTTGGGAAAAATGAATGTTAAAGGTGGAATATAAAATTTTTGACTTTCCAAAGCTCCTGATCATGACATAGAGAAATGATTGATTTTTGACGTATAGTAAACATTCATCTATTACTGACCAGATTCTAATGAGGACAATTCCAATTACTATAACTGTCTTGAATAAAGTATTTCTTCTTTCCTATTTTTAACCTTAAATACTGTTTATATTAGGCATTGAAGAAAATCAAATATATTGACAGGTTCGAACACTTACATAAAAGCCTATTTAAATCAGTATGGGGGTAATGTTGTGAAAGACAGCATTTGACTAAAACTGTTACTTCAATTAATGATTAATTTGTATAATCAATTTAAATAATTATAACCCAAAGAAAAGACACAAGAAATCGAGTATATTGTACTACTCAAAGGAAGATGCTTAGTAACAGAAAATAATCTTGCAGTACAAGATGCAGATTAACAACTTTTGAAATGAATTTACAAATCAAAGTTACAGAATTTAAAACCTCTAGGAAAAATAAACATGTAATTTAAAAGATTACAGTTATGATATGATATAGAGTATTTGATAGTATTCTGGTATGGTAGGTAGAAAAATAGCCCTTCAAAGAAGGCCGCTTCCTAATCCCCGAAACTAGACATATGCTACCTCACCCATAATTAAATCCCCATAATCATTTTGAACATTTTCTTTGGATCTACCAAAAAAGTGGTGGGGGACTTTTCATCAAATTATTATATTTTATTTGTTTTAATATATTATATTGTCTTGTAAGGAGAAAAATGAAGTTCGTATGCTTCCTTTGTTGTCATAGCTACAGTAATTCACAGAACAAATTTAATACTTAACTAATGGAGAAAGTGTCAAAGAGAAAGAGAAGATCTGTGATCTGTGGCCCAAAAGATAAGCTTGAGATAGTGGTCTACTTGAAAATGTTGGAATGAAATGTTTCAGGCCAAGATATAGTGATTACCTCTTAAATCTTCTGTCCAAAATCTTCAGTAAAGTCCACATTTCTTCCTAATAGCTTGTGGATTTCCTCCCCCTTCTGGTGAGTATTGGGGGTGCAATATGGGTGCGGGAGACAGGGATGCAAAGCCTGTCAGGTAGTGTGGCTTCAAGTATAACATGCAGCACAAATAGAGGCTGTTCTTGGCAGATTGGTGATATATGATCAATACATGTAAGAGGATAATAACTATAATAATATAAAGAGGAACTTTGCTGTGATGGAGGAGACAGGTTGAGAGTGAATAGAAAGGAAAATTACCCTGATATCACATATCAGAATAATCTTAGGAAATTGATATCTAAATTAGCATTAGAATTAGCTTAGCTGTAGGTCAGAAAGAGTTGGGGATGTGAGGTGGTCTAGGAAAAGGCAATTGTGTGTGAACAGCATGATTCAGGGCCTAAAGTGAGATGGAGGGAGAAGTAGACAGGCAGGAGAGACATTAGGGATAGTGTCATAAATAGCCTTGTCAGAATCCACAAGGGCTGGGACTTTATAGCCTGAGGGCAATGAAGAACCCTGGAAAGTCTACCCCTTAACAGGAACTGAGTTAATGGTTGGCAATAAAATGGTAAATGAAATAGATATAGTCCTCTTCGCTTTCATGAAGTTTAAATTCCTCTGAATGCAAAAGACATTGACCTTTTAGTCACATAGATTTTTTTAAAAATTAATAATAAAATGGCAGCCTCTCCCTTTTTTTTTTTTTTTGATATATCTAAAGAAAATGTCCAGAATGACTATTGAGATTTAACTTTTCACTTACCTTATAACTTGGTCTTTAATATAGAGTCTCAACAAACAGGTTTTCAGAGTAATTAGATCGTCACTCAAAAGTAAACTCTAATGTTTCAAGTAAGAGTGAATTGGAAGAGACAACACAGCAGTAGGAAGACTGCTGTAGCTGTCTACTAAGCAACTACCACATACATTTCCACATGTTCTTAGTCTGCTCACTGTTTAATCATAGTAAGTGCACATTTTCATTCCTGTGTTAATCTATTCCACTAATATATTTTAAGCATCTACCCTTCCTATTCCTTTCCCTTTATAGGAAATAAGCTAATTGTCAAAGATAAAATAATAAGTGAAGCAGACACACCCATGCTTTCATGAAGTGTAAACTCCCTTGGGTGCAAAAAACATTGAACTATTAATCACAAGGGTAAATTTATTACTTCACTATGTGCTTACTTTGTGAAGGAAGAGCAGAGTTACCAATGAAAGCATAATATAACATAACTTTGTCAGGGCTAGGTTAGGTCACAATTCTAAACTGTTGTGGGTTTTTCTTCTTTTTTTTAATTTTTATTGGAGTATAATTGATTTACAATGTTGTGTTACTTTCAGTTGTACAGCAAAGTGAATCAGTTATACATATATATATATCTACTCTTTTATAGATTCTTTTCCCATATATGCCATTACAGAGTATTGAGTAGAGTTCCCTGTGCTGTACAGTAGGTACTTATTAGCTATTTTACATAAAGTAGTGTGTATATGTCAATCCCAATCACCCAATTTATCCCTCCCTGCCTACCCTTGCCCCCTGGTAACTGTAAGTTTGTTTTCTGCCTCTGTCACTCTATTTCTGTTTTGTAGACAAGTTCATGTGTAACTTTTTTTTAGATTCCTCATATAAGCCATATCATATGATATTTGTCTTTCTCTGTCTGACTTACCTCACTCAGTATGACAATCTCTAGGTCCACCCATGTTACTGCAAATGGCATTATTTCATTCTTTTTTGTGGCTGGGTAATATTCCACTGTACCACAGTGGAAGATGTACCACATTGTTTTTATCCATTCCTCTGTTGATGGACATTTATGTTGCTTCCATGTCCTGGTTATTGTAAATAATGCTGCAATGAACACTGGGGTGCATGTATATTTGTGAATTATGGTTTTCTTCAGATATAAGCCCAGGAGTGGGATTGCTGGATCATATGGTAGCTCTATTATTAGTTTTTTAAGGAACCTCCATACTGTTCTTCATAGTGGCTGTAGCAGTTTACATTCCCAACAATAGTGCAGGAGGGTTCCCTTTTCTCTGCACCCTCTCCAGCACTTATTATTTGTAGATTTTTTGATGATGGCCATTCTGGCCTGTGTGAAGTGACACCTCATTATAGTTTTGATTTGCATTTCTCTAATAATTAGTGATGCTGAGCATCTTTTCATGTGCTTTTAGCCATCTGTATGTCTTCTTTGGATAAATGTCTATTTAGATCTTCTGCCCATTTTTTGATTGTGTTGTTTGTTTTTTTGGTATTGAGCTACAGTTATCAAAACAGTGTGGTACCAGCACAAAAACAGAAATATAGATCAATAGAACAGGATAGAAAGTCCAGAGATAAACCCACACACCTATGGTCACCTAATCTATGACAAAGGAGGCAAGGATATACAATGGAGAAAACACAGTCTCTTCAATAAGTGGTGCTGGGAAAACTGGACAGCTACATGTGCACTAATGAAATTACAACACTCCCTAACTCACCATACACAAAAATAAACTCAAAATGGATTAAAGACATAAATGTAAGGCCAGATACTATAAAACTCTTAGAGGAAAACATAGGCAGAACACTCTTTGACATAAATCACAGCAAAGTCTTTTTTGATCCACTTTTTAGAGTAATAAAAATAAAAACAAAAATAAACAAATGGGAACTAATTAAACTTAAAAGGTTTTGCACAGCAAAGGAAACCATAAACAAAACAAAAAGACAACCCTCAGAATGGGAGAAAATATTTGCAAACGAAGCAACTGACAAGGGATTAATCTCCAAAATATACAAACAGCTTTAAATTGTTTTTTAATTTATGAAATTTTAGAATATCAAGAGATTCATTTGTCTTCAACCAGCCAACATTTGAGAAACTTATCTCCCCCAATAAAATCATTGACTTAAAAAAAAAAAGAGAGAGGGATCCACTATATCCCAGTAATGCACAGCTCTGAGTAACAAAGATGTTAATCTTTTATGCTAACTTTCAAAATGTAGACCAGTTAACTCCAGATAACAAAGTCATATTTGCTAAGGAGTTATCTATTTGCCTATGTATATTAATAGATGTTTTTTACACATTTTATGTTTTTCAGTTTTTACCTCTCTGAGAAGTGATTTAGTCACTGTGACTCAAACTCCAACAATTACTTATTCTTATAGTATAGGAAATGGATGCTATTTTGAAGTACTGTAGTTCAAGTCACTACATGTTTGACTTGAAAGTATTTAAATATCTCTTTTTCTAGGTAGTTTTTAAACATATTTTTAGCCTTAAGTTATCAGATGTGCTACTAAAATATCCATATAACTATAATGAATATAAACCTCTATGGATATAGAGACATATGAATGTTCACAAAGTATTCTTGGCCTCTGTATTAGTCTTCTTATTTGCAGGAGGGAGTCAAAAAGAATTGCTGACCTCTGCACATATATGTGGAACAACTCTGACAAGCAATCCTTATTTATATATGGTATTGAATCAGGAAAAGTTTTATAATAGCATCTCTTATTCCCCTTCTCCAAAGAGGATAAATCCACAGAGAATATTCTTAGGGTTCTAAAATTACATTTCTCTTAATCTGCTGTTCAGATAAAGATGCAAATTGAGATAATGATACCGAATCCTCCAAATGACCCTAGTTAATCATCCCACAAAATTAAAGAATTAATTAAAACTAATGCATCGTCTGGAGACAGTGATCCCTTCTTAAATCGAAATGCATACTTATTATCCAGCGTTTTAGGTATTTTTGAGTTGAAAAAATAAATTAGTATAACAAACAATAATTAAAAGCTTATTGGATTGCTCAAATGTGACATTATCACTGATGTTGTGTGCAGTTTATTATTCAACAAAGCTTCTTTTTCTGTTGCAAACATACAGATGATTTATCTACTTGGGTACAAATGATGAAAATTCTATATACTTGAAATTATTTTACATTCAGTGATCATATTTCTCAAGATTAAACCAACAAATCATAGAAATATTCTGACCCAATTCAACAAACCATAGAAATATTCTGATCCAATTATAAACTGTTAAATTATTTTTTTTTCCTTTTATAATATAAGCTTCTGCCAATTATCAACATTCAGCTAACTTTAACTTCTCCCATTAACCTAGCCAAACCTAAGTAATTTAGAAATTTCTCAAACTCATTTTATCTTTTTACATTTCTTGCAGATGCTCAGACATAGGATTAGAAGTTTTTAAATGATTCAAAGCAAATAAAATCAGCATGGCAAGATTATGAGATGGTACTTAAAATATAGTTTTTAAAAATATGGGTTAGCTTTATAGATGAAGAATACATCATTATTAAAGAATGCTCCACAATCATATTTGCATACGATATTTCACACTTAGCTTGTATAATCTGTAGCATGATAACAGGAACATCAAATCTCTTCATTTTCAAGCTAGTAGAGGTAATTATCTAAAGAGGGAAAGAAAAATGATACTCAGTATCATAAGGTGTATAACTTACATCATTATTCAGAGGTATAATTTCTATGATATAATAAGTACCATGCTGTTTTTCTGATAACAATAAGAAAATTAAACCATTCTGCATAATTTAAAAATTTCCAAGGCATGGCAGTGTAAACAATTGATGAACTATATATAGTTTTGTTTTTTTTATTTTATTTTATTTATTTATTTATTTATTTATTTATTTATTTATTTATTTATTTATTTATTTATGGTTGTGTTGGGTCTTCGTTTCTGTGCGAGGGCTTTCTCTAGTTGTGGCAAGCGGGGGCCACTCTTCATCGCGATGCGCTGGCCTCTCATTATCGTGACCTCTCTTGTTGCGGAGCACAGGCTCCAGACGCTCAGGCTCAGCAATTGTGGCTCATGGGCCTAGTCGCTCCGCGGCATGTGGTATCTTCCCAGACCAGGGCTCGAACCCGTGCCCCCTGCATTGGCAGGCAGATTCTCAACCACTGCGCCACCAGGGAAGCCCTATATATAGTTTTGATGACTTTATTTTTACATTGTTTTATACCATATAACATTCTAAAACAGGACATTATATATTCTTATTTTGAAATTTAAGCAATTTTTGAAATAGATATTATCATGAACAGAAAGCTTATCATCAGTTATGCTGGATTTCAATTTTTTTCTAAGCAATGGGTAAGAACAGCTCGGCTAATAAAAATCATTGAATTTGGTTCTACTAAAGTTAATTTTCATAGGAAAGCCACAGGGTCAGGATCCAGAGAACCAATTTCTTCTGTTCTTAAGACATCTAGATGCCCTATAGTAAGACAGCAGAATTAACTTTGTAGTGTTATGTCTGAGTTACCTTGGCTCTTTAGTGTTTTTACTCATGTCTCCTTATTTTTACTTTGTGCCCAGTTTTCGTTGCATCAATTTTTTTTCCATCATGAGGTGTTAGCTGACAATGCCAGTGTGATTAGGAAATATAGTTATATTACTTCAATTGCTGTTTATATTCACAATCACAAGATGCACTGAAGAGCATCCCATCAATTCCTGTAATAACTCACTTTGAAATAAGTCTGAATAAAACTGCAGAGTCAAGTGAAGCACAGAATAAGGATGATTTGCTTTATTTTGCCACTTGCTTATCTGGGTCTCTCTTATTACTGGTCAAGTGTCTTGCGTGTGCTAGATGAATAATACAAAGGAAACAAGTAATCATTAGGCAGAAAGGAAGCTCAAAAAAAAGTTGTCTATTTATCTCAAAATTTGTCTATTTTATATCATTTTATCCACTCCTTTTGAATAATCCAGATTTAGTACAACAACTGGTCTCCTTGGATGCTTTTAAAGAAATTTCTTTACATGTGAGCACTTCTCCCAGTGGGCTTCTTTGCAAGAGTGTACCGATTAAGTCATTTTGGAATGGCAAGAAAGAAGAAAGTACAAAAAAAATTCACCTCAAGCAAAAGAGCACATTTTATTCACAGAAATTTTTAAATGTGGGTAAAAACATCAGAATATATGATAAAACTGAATCACTGTTTGGATTTGAGTTATATTTTTGTAATACCAGTCCTGAAACTTCATAGTATTAAAGCAAAAAATAATAATAAGCTGTGAAAAATATTTAACACATGTTATCTAAGAGAAAGGATTGACCAAGAAATATACAAGATTAGGTAACTATAATAATAGTAACATCAATATAAATTTAAAAAGTTTAAATAGCTCAAATTTCGTGAAATGTATAGATCTTATACAATTGCAATATATTCTTCAGACATTTTATGACATTAGAGTCATTTGTATAGTTTATACAAACATGACTTAAGTAGAGTTGAAATTCATCCCCAGAGGAAAATTTCAGTGAATATTCAACAAATTATTATGATCACTAATTTGAACAAAATAAAATACTGAGAAACAAGTAGTATCCTTCCTTCCATTCCTCTCAGAGGATAATTATAAAAATAAAGTAATTTTTACAGGCTACTTATAGTGCACACGAGCACTGATTTTGAAACGAAGCAGGACCCTATGGTCCTTGCCCCCATGTCCTCAGCCTGTCTTTTGTCTGTGGAAAAACTTTAGCCAAAGAATAAGTTTAATCAGAGAAGTGAGAAAATGCAGAAACAAAGGAAAACAGTCAAAAGAGACCAAATAATAATAGTTTAGTCCTTAAGCAAAGTCAAGGACCTTTAATTCCTCTTCAAGGAGTATAGATAATATTCTGAGCTGTATCCTATGAGCTGTCTTATAGATACTAAATCCCCCGCCAGGTGGAAGAAGTTAACTACATGATGACCAGACTGTAGCCATAAAATAAGCTGCCACAATTCCAAGAGCTGGCCTCAAAGAAATGGGAACAAACCGACCCTGGAAATGAAGATTAACTGTACTTAAAACAATCAAGATGACGCTGATCAGACCACCACACGACCAATTTCAAGATGACTGTCAGAGCTGCCTGTGCTGTTTCTGCCTGGAGCCTCTTCCCTTCACATATAAAAGCTCTTGCCCACTGATTGTCATTTGGGGGAGGAGGGAGTTGGCCTTTGGACAGGACTCCGCTCCCCCTGGCCAGGTTGCTGGTATCCAAAATAAAGCAAACTTTCCTTTCCATCAACCTTACCTCTTTTTTGGCTTCAGAAGGGCAAGCAGCCGGACCCCACTTTTGGTAACAATTTCTCCTTTTTTCCTCTCATCACTCCACAGGTAGTACAATTAGTTGTGACTCTTACATCACAGTCTTGTATTGCTCAGCCTTTAAAATTTATGATTGAAGATCTCATACCTTGAGAAAATTTGTCTTCCTTCTGTATTATTAAATACATTTGAATAATTCCTGCCTCAGATTCTCTACCTGTAGAGCAATATATTAAAAGTATTTTAACAGTAACATTAGGACATTTAGAAGAAACAACTGAGCAATGGTGTAGAAGATGATGGAAGGGGAAGGTGTTTTTCCACAGTCAGGATAACCCAGAGGAGGATGCAGCAGGGATCCAGAGGAGAAATAATCAGAAATAAATACTCAGCAATATAGTATGGACACAGAAAAGAGGAGAATTTGGAGATAAAATTGAGATGCTAAATTTCCCCTCTTTCACCAAAAATTTGTTTCTACTTTTTTTTCAATATATGAGCAAATGAGGAGGAAATATTAAAGATAATTCTCAGGTGTATGGTGTTGACAAATAAGTAACAGATAGATGGATAGATAGCTAGATAGATAGGCACAATTCCTCATGCAGTTACAAATGAGGCTGGACACAGGCAAGACTATTCTATTGCTCAGGAAATCCTAAATAATTTTGAAGGAGAGCAGAAAAGGGAAGGCCTGGAGCTAGATCAGCTAATTTCTCTGTAGACTACCCTGCCTCCAAGAGACTGCTAGGCAGTTACCTAGCCAGAGTTATTTACTCTTTTCAAAAAAACCCATCAGACAAGGACCTTGCCCTCTCCACATCCTCCATCATCCCCCCCACACCACATACACAGTAATATAATAATAGATAGATAAAATGACACCCAGGTCATTCTTAGAGAAATTTATTTTTACGAAGCTCTGTGTCACTCCCCTTAACACTATGTATATGCAGTAAATCCATGAAGTTGGTGCAGTTTCCATTAACGTTTTACCATAGGTGCATTACACTTACAACAGTGCTCAGTTTCAAGAAATAAACCAGGCTCAGGGCTCCACCATGCTTAGAAGTCTTTTAGTCCAGTCACCCTGCAGAAGTCAAATTTTTGCCACCTCTGCTTGATTCCAGATTCAGAGTCCGAGAGACCTATACCTTCAGTTTCTTCTATGTGTATGCAGTCCACAAGTATTAGTATCATATTTGTGAATATGTACATATATATTCAGGAGATATTTATGTGGGGAGTCAGAGAGAGTGAGAGAGATAGATTAGAGAGTGAATAGATTTTACAGTATAAATTTCCAGTGTCATCTTGATCAGATATCTTCCAGGAAAACATTTTTCTTTTGCAATGTAGATGTTAAAACACACACACACACAATGCCATCATCACATGCCCTTAATATGTTAGATTGTATTTGGCAGCATGTATCATGACTCCGAATTTGGTAGTTTAACCAATTTGAGGTAGATTTTACTTTTTCACAGAAGACATAAGTATTACACAGCTGGCGCAGAATTTTCATGATACCAGCAGGAGCTCAGCGTTCTTCCATCTTTCTGCTCTGCTGCCCTAAGCACACAGCTACTGTTCCCATATTTCTATTTGCATAAATTTATCTTCCTCCACATTTCACATTATAGCTGGAAGGTAAAAAGGAAGAATACTTAGTTCACTTAATTTTGGAGAAGAAAAATTCCTTGTTATAATTTTACTGTCATCCAGGAAGATTGAGGTACTATTTTAAAGCAAATGACATCTTTTTTTTTTTTTTTTACTCTCAACAATTCTGAAAAGATGAAATATGCTAAGCATAATTTTAAACTCTTTTTTATGGGTAGTCCATCAAGAAGTAACATTGATTAAATGTGGACAGCCATCAATTTTATTTATAGTGAAAGAGTACTTGCAATGATAAACAAAATTATTCTAAATTTCTTACGAAAAATTGTGTCCTGAAGAGTAAAGGAAACTTTGAATTAGAAGAAAATAAATGGAGACTTGCCATAACACATATAAAAATATTAAATGTTATTTGTTTATCAATAGACTAATAAATTAGCTTTTAGTAAATATTATTACAAAATACCATGTGATAAACCATTTATTAAATTATTGAAGTACAATTAAAAGTCTTAAGTTCCCACATTAACTGTTCATCACTCATGGAACTAGTACTACCATATTTGAAAGTGTCTTTTCTTTTTCAAATTACACTTAGAAAGATAAAAATATTGTGATTTTAAAAACCAGGTGATTTTAAAAACCAGGTGAAAAACCTTTTCATTATCAATTTTACTTTTATTTTGTTGTTAAGATTGGTTAAAATTTAATGCTGATTCCAGACTTCTAAAATTAAAAACAAAAAAAAATCTAAAATATTTCAGATTAAATATGTAGAAGCAAATAAAAAACTGCTCAGTCTTACCTAATATTTGGAAAATAGGAGAATAAATTATTTTTTCTAATAATGAAGCTAACTTTTGAAAGGGGTCCAAGTATATACAATAGAGCAAAGACAACAATTTGATACTGTCATAGATCTCCCTGTAATATGTTAATTTGCTAACAAAGAGTTTAAGCTAAGTGTACATTTTAATATTTTCCACAAACTAAGTAAATTATTTTTGCCTATTTAATTAGATGAATAATGACTTTTGTCCTTAAAATGCTATCAGCTTCACAGTGGAATTTTGTGTGTGTGCAATTTTTGCTTAGATGCTTTGACAAATAGTCAAAAATAGAAATTCTAAATGGACAATTTCTATCTGCTGCATGATGTATAAATAAACTAAATATAATTCTTTAGAGTCTTACAGCATTGATTGCTTTGACAAATCCTGCATTTGTTCAATCTCTATTGTTTAATTTTTCAATAAGAAGAGAAGAAACAAATGTTGTGCCTTGAGCAGAATTAGATATAGAGGATAAAGTGAGAATATAATTGAGATGACAGAAACTAAACAATGCTATGTGGCAACCATACAACTCTCAAAATAAGGTCTACAGAATAGTAAAATCCAATATGTTTGTATTTTAAAAGATCTTTGCAAATGTTAACAGAAATATTGAGTTTTAGTGGGTTCTCTTTACAAAGGGAGGAATAATGGTGTCAAACACCTACAATAGTAGAGCAGGAAGAGGGTGAGGGATGGATCAGGTAAAAACTAGGCCTAGTACCAGCACATGTTTGTTATGTTATTTCAAATACTTTTCCAAAATGGTTGCAATAATTTAAATTAACACAAAAAGTGTAAAAGTATTTCTTTTGAATCAGCTTGCACACTACCATTTAAAGATGTCATTTTACTGTGTTTCGATCTTATAGAAGTAAAATGTCTGAGTTTCCAACAGGAGGACTTCAGGACAGAAAAAAATTATACCAGTGATAAACACAAAATTGTTGAAAGTGATAAAAAAACAAGAAAGATGTAAGTATACATAAATGAATATTGGTAGTTAACAATATTTGATTTTAAATTATGCATATGTAGTATTGACATGCATGGTAACAATGATACAAAAGATGGAAGGAGGTAAAATGGAATTACATAATTCTACTTTTTAGTAGTCTTGGAGAAATAGTAAATGTAAAATTTTTCTATGGAACTATGATACATACATATTTTATTCTATAGGATACCACTAAACAATAATTAAATAATGCATGCTTAATAACTTAATAGAAGAAAATGGATTAATTTATTTATATCACATTAATATTAAAGAAGTAAAAACAATATAAGATATTGGGTTGGATAAAAAATGTGTAGTAAGAAAACTCTAAGGCGTAATATATTACTATGAATTTTAAGAAGGAGGCATATATAATAAGAAAAGGGTCAATCCATCAGGAAGACATAAAGATATTAAAACTGTATGTACCTAAGGTCACAGTTTCAACATATATAAAGGAAAATTGACAGAACTAAAAGGAGAAGTAGACCAATAACAAACACAGTTATAGATCTTAAGACATTTTTCAATTTTTTGGAACTTTTTATTTTATATTGGAGTATCTCCGATTAACAATGTTGTGATAGTTTCATGTGCACCGCAGAGACTCAGCCATACATATACATGTATCCATTCTCCCCCAAACTCCCCTCCCATCCAGGCTGCCACATAACATTGAGCAGAGTTCCCTGTGCTATGCAGTAGGTCCTTGTTGGTTATCCATTTTGAATATAGCAGTGTGTACATGTCATTGATAGAATGAACTAATATAAACCAGTGAAGTATAGAAATTATGTGAAAATCAGAGCAAGAGAGAGCGGGAGAAGGTGGAGTAGAATGAGGAGGAGGAGGGGGGGAAGGGACAGATCATTGCACTAAATAATGAAACATACATATAATTTTCAGGATATTTGTTCCATTCACCAAATTTATTTATTTGCAAATATCAAGAAAAATGGTTCTATTGTTCATTTATTTTAAACTTTTCATTTCTCTCAAACACAGGAATAGTAGAATTTGGATATCACTAAAGAGAATACCGAAATGGACAGGAACATTGGTGAGAAGATGATGAATTTTATTAGACAATAGGTAAATGAAAATTTAAATCAAAGAGAGTGCCACATAAGAAAATAACATATAAGAAAATAACAACAATAAACAAACAAAACATAAACCAAAAAGATCTTGTCATTACCAAGTGTTAATGAGTCCATAGAATGTTCTTATATATTGCAGATGGACCCATAAATTACTACAACACTTCTGAAAATTGTTCAGCAGAATCTCCTTAGACTATATACCCTCTGATCTAGTCATTCTACTCTTAGGAATATGTCCAACAGAAATGTATGTCTATGTTATCACATACCCATATAAGAATGTTCATAACAGCACAGTTTGCAATTTCCCAAATCTGAAAACAACACCAATATCCATCAGCATTGAAAAGGAGACATAAATTGTGTCATAACTATATGGTAGTTATGAAGGAATATACAGTAATTCAGCAATAAAAATGAATGAGCTACTTTTACATGCAAACAACATGGATGAATATTAGAAACATAATGCTGAACAAAATAAACTAGATACAAATGAATGCACATGACATATACACTTCAAAAAAAGGCACAATTATTGTATGATTGTTAGAAGTGACATTAATGTTAACTCTCAGGACTAGTATTTGGAAAGAGGTAAAGGGCTCCTTTTGGGAGCTCATTTCTTGATCTGTATGCTGGTCCCTCCTTGGGAATTATTTTATGAGCAATTTATTGATTTTTGTAATTTTGTTAATGCTTTTAATTTAAGTGGCTATTTCATCATTGACATGAGCCACAAACACTTAGACTGTAATTTTGTAAAAGATATCCTTTCTAAAAAATAATTCTAACTTATTATATGAAATTATTACAGAGAAAAATTAAGAGAAGTGTAATATATTAAAGAAGACAGAAAGAGATGTACATGTTAATAAACTAGATGATGCAATATTACAAGAATACCAATATGTCTAATATATTCCAAATAGTAGAGATTTAAATTATTTTCAATTAAAACTCCTACTGAAATTTTTATGGAAATAGACAAGCTGGTTCAAAAATTTATATTAAGTACAAAAGCCCAGAATAACCAGTTTACAGAAAATTGTCATGAGTAGGTTTTCCTTTCAATACATATAGAACTGTTATAAAGCCAACACAGTTTTGGTAATGTGGCAAAGTAACGTATGACAGTTATGAGTTTGGCCCAAGGTTAGATAAACTGACAAAAAGAAACAAAGTTGAAAGCTCAGGGCTTTATATAAAGTGGAAATCCACTTTATAAATAGCTTTCATTTTTTGATAAGTGAGGTTTTCAATAAATAAGCCTGGCAGTTTGAGGGAAAATGAAATTTATCCCCTCCTAACATACAGTTGAACCTTGAACAATATGGGGTTTGGGGTCACTGTCTCTGCACCTGGAAAATCTATGTATAACTTTACAGTTAACCCTCCATCCCAACCGTCTGTATCCATGGCTCCTCAATTCAACCAACCACTGGTCCTGTAATGCTGTAGAATGTTTCACCTATGAGTGGACCCATGCACTTCATACCGCATTGCTCAAGGGTCAACTGTATCAATGAATAGCAGTTACTTAAGACTTAATTGGAAATAGTAAAGCTATAAAACTTTAGAAGACAATAAAAGAGAATATTTGACTGCCAAAGAATGATGGGTTCCTTAAGTGAGAAACAGAAAAGTACAAATAATAGAAATTTTTTACTTGTGGGTCTGCTACTGATAAATTCTTTCAGTTTTATTTGAATTTTCCATTGTATCATTTTTCTTTTTGAAGGATATTATTCTAAGTATAGAATTTAATTTGTAGCTAGCTTATTTTGGCACCTAAAATATTATATTTTCTTATGATTTCAATAGTTTCTTTTTACATATGAGCTGTTGGTCTTATTTTTTTGTTGTTGTTCTTTTTTTTTTTTTTAAAGAAATTCACGTTCTTTTATTTATTTATTTATGACTGTGTTGAGTCTTCGTTTCTGTGCAAGGGCTTTCTCTAGTTGCGGCAAGTGGGGACCACTATTCATCGCGGTGTGCGGGCCTCTCACCATCGCGGCCTCTCTTGTTGCGGAGCACAGGCTCCAGACGCGCAGGCTCAGTAATTGTGGCTCACGGGCCCAGTTGCTCCGTGGCATGTGGGATCTTCCCAGACCAGGGCTCGAACCCGTGTCCCCTGCATTGGCAGGCAGATTCTCAACCACTGCGCCACCAGGGAAGCCCTGTTGTTGTTCTTTTTAAGATATCTTTTTTTTTTTCCTGTTGCTACTTTAAAATTTTTGTCTTTTATATATAGTGTTTAGTAATTTTAATTTAGATATGATTTTGTTTTTATTCATCATGTTTGTGTTTCTCTGGTTTCCCTGAATTTGTAGGTGGATGTATTTCATCAGTTTTGAAAATTCTTGGCTAGAATCTCTTCAAACATTTTCTGCCTCAGTTTCTCTCTCTCCAGTTCCCTTGGATTTCAGGTATTTATGTGTTGCCTATCATGGAGATCCTGTTCTTTTTCTTCCACTTTTCACTCTTACCATGCTTAAGTTAACATACGTATTCTATGTATCTGTTTTGCCATTCCTATAATTGTATTTTTATTCAAGAATTTCCATTTTTTACAATCATTTCCTGAATTAAAAATAATTATATGTATCTTCTTTATTCTTTTTCTCTCATTTTCAGTTTAAACTTAAAAAAACAAAAAACAAGCAACTTAAAAAAACAAAAAACAAGCAAAACACCTGCAGGGCATTCTTTATCTCTGTTTTTTTTGTTTGTTTTGTTTTGGTTTTGTTTTTTGTTTTATGGATGTTTTGTTTTATTTTTTTTATTCCTCATTGGGCCGAATCTAGGAAAGGCTACATTAAATTTCCTTCTATGCACTGGATAGATAGTCATAACTTTTGAAATATATTAGATTTACTTGACAGGTTCCCCAAGTTATGCTCAGCAGGACCCAGAACAGTTCTCCAACACCCTCATACCTGCTCCCCACAGCCTTGAAGATAAAAGTTAATACTGTCTGTTCATTTCTCTAAAACAGCAGCAACCACTTTCCAGTTACAATCAAATTTAAGTTATTATCCAAATGTTTTTTCTTAGAAACAGATCTGCTTTTTCTCAATCTATTTATTTCCATTTCAGTACTTGGAAACATAAATTTACAACATGTGTTTTGAAGAAAAAATGATCATGCTGAGAAAAGAAAGAAGTTATAAGATTTTCCATGGGAATTTCTTAAAGATTGCATATATGGATGGAAATATAGAAAATAGATGAGTTAACATAAATTTTAGCAAATAGAAATGTAGGCTAGGCACAAATGATGTTCAAAAATAAGACCAGGGTATATTTCCATTTTTAAGAAAATTAAAATTTAGATATGGTTAAAGTGGTAAAATAATTGACTGAATCCAACATCCAACAATTAAACTCAACTTGTTCACAAAAACAAAGAAATTTTAACTTTCTTTGTTTGATTTATTGGAAGATATCCATTTGCAACAGATCCCTTCTGGCATCACCCCTGTTCATCCTCCCCTCTGCCACACACACACACACACACACACACACACACTCAGCAAACATAAAGTGACTATCATAACATCAAATTCAGCAGTCTTAAAGGGAATAATACACCAGGGTATGTAACAGGAGTTAAATTTGTAAATTTATAAATATGTAAAAGGAGTGAGTTTTTCTAATTGAGCATGTCAGGGGCTTCTGATGAGATCTATTTTGTGATGGTAATTTTTATATAGGGTTTTCATTTTGTTTCCTTGACTTCTATAATCTCAGACTATTTTGGAGTTTAATTCTGTACACACTTTTTCTCATCAGAAATAGCCAATCTTTTTTTTTTTCCAACATAAAATTTGGTACCATAATATGAGATTTTCCTTTATTTTCTCTTTTAGAAAAGTATTGTCTTGTCAAAGACCTCTTAATGCCTCTATTTCCTGTTAAAAATACTCTTCCCTTGAAGTTTACATTTATTTTTCTTTTGAAAATGTGTTGAATTATTTTCCCCAAGAATCTGAAGCTTCTCTACCCACCTTTGTTAAATAATTCTTTCTCTATCCTGGTAATAATGTGTCATGTAATGATAAAACAAAAACAAATATGTGTTGGACTCAAGAATATGACTTTAATTCAGATTTGCTAGATTTGAGTTTTCTATGGCCATTATTATAATCATATTGAAAAGGCATTAATTTAACAAAAATAATATTTTAGGTTCTTGAGACAGACTAAGAAGTTGCAGCTTCCCAGACTTTCTCTCTGTGAAATTCAAATAATTATAAGAAATGTATTCATATTTTTATAATGTAAGGATTCTTTCTTTAATGTATACAGGGTTAAATAATTTGAATCATCATATTCAAATGTAATAAGTAAGGAAGATATTGGCTTACAAGGGTTTTATTTTCAGAAATATATTAACTCTATAAAATATATGAATCTGAAAATCTTTTTTGTTGCCTATGTGTTTTTGGATATCTTCTTTGTTATTAACAGTGATATGTTATTCAATTCATTGAGACTGAATAATTCAAAAATCAAGAGGAATGCAGTGCAGAGTAAGTGGTCATTTACTTTGTAATATATGAATTACAGTAAAGGGTGAATTCCTGTCAAATGGATTCAAATAAGTTGAAAGGCATTGTAATCAGTAAGTAGCAAGTGGACTATTAACACATTTCAACTGTCTAAAAAAGAAATCTGGGGTGACTAGGAGCACCTAACTGAACCAAGATGGTCATTTTCTCAGGGGAACTCTTTGTCATCATCTTCAAATGAGGAGAGCAAAAAAGTCTCACAGTGTGAAAGCCATCATACATCACAACTGAAATAATAGGAAGTAATTAATAAACTTCATTGACTTAAGTGAGTTGCCAGATGCATCTGAATCCGAAGTAAGCAAAAGAAAAGCAATGGAAGCCCATAAAATGTGTCACAACAGTTTATGACAATTTAACACAAAAAGATTCATCCGATTCCCAAAATAATGTAATTTCAGAAACAGAAGTTATTTAACTTGAACATAGAATCAAATTCTGTATTTTACCATTTTAAAAGCTCCATTTTTCTTTTTTCTAAAAAAATTAGTTAGAAAACTAAATAACAAACAGCAAAAGTATGGGCCAAATGTACCAAATGCCTCAGTTGTATAAACAATGAGTAGAATCAAAAAAAGGTGAATGTAAAAATTAAATTCTAAATAGGAGCTCTCTGTTTTCAGAGAATATTTTTAAAAAGAAAATAAAGCAATTACCAAATATTTTTATTATGCTTCAATTCTGAAAGCTTATTGCTGATTTAGTTAACAAGTTATACTTTGATATAAATGCTTGATGATCATTTAAAATATAAATGTTATAATTCAAAAAGAGTCATGTACCACAGTGTTCATTGCAGCTCTATTTACAATAGCCAGAACATGGAAGAAACCTAAGTGTCCATCGACAGATGAATGGATAAAGAAGGTGTGGCACATATATACAATGGAATATTACTCAGCCATAAAAAGAAACGAAATTGAGTTATTTGTAGTGAGGTAGATGGACCTAGAGTCTGTCATACAGAGTGAAGTCAGAAAGAGAAAAACGAATACCGTATGCTAACACATAAATATGGAATCTAAAGGGTCATGAAGAACCTAGGGGCAAGACGGGAATAAAGACGCAGACCTACTAGAGAATGGACTTGAGGACACCGGGAGGGAGTAGGGTAAGCTGGGACAAAGTGAGAGAGTGGTAGTGTATATATAGACATATATACACTACCAAATGTAAAATAGATAGCTAGCGGGAAGCAGTCGAATAGCACAGGGAGATCAGCTCTGTGCTTTGTGACCACCTAGAGGGGTGGGATAAGGAGGGTGGGAGGGAGGGAGATGCAAGTGGGAAGAGATATGGGGATATATGTATATGTATAACAGATTCACTTTGTTATAAAGCAGAAACTAACACACCATTGTAAAGCAATTATACTCCATTAAAAATGTTAAGAAAAAAAACGAATAAATAAATAAATATTTAATTAAAAAATGTAAAAAAATAAAATATAAATGTTAGAAAAGTATTTTAGAATATATTATCCTCTTTTCTTATGAAAAAGTCAAACTTGACCAAAATGCAGTACATTAATAATATGCTTTCTAAGGCATAAGCTTTTGTCAACAAAAGTACTAACCCTGTAGCCTCGTGTCATTATAAACATCATGAAAAATATGTTTGTAAATATAATATTTTTATCAAATATTTATCAAATTCTCATTTCTCCAATCATTTTCAGCCTCCTGCCACAGCAGCATAAACATGTGTTAGTCCACTTATTACCAACCAGGTTCTAATACTCCAAATATTTCTAAATTATTATATTGTTCTTAAGAAAAAGGCAATAGTGAAGATTGTCAATTTAGTTCTACAAGAGACATCTCACCCCTCAATTAAGAGATACCAAGGTGCTGACCTGGGAATTGGTGGTTTTGAAACTATTACCCAGGTGTCTAATGAGTAGCCTGGTTATGAGGTATTGTGTGAGATGATATCAAGTAAAGTTTCATTGCTAAAAATAAAGCTGGTACTTTTATCCATTTATTGAGCTATAACTCTAAGTAGCACAAAGATGAATAAGCACTGTCTTCTTATACAATAAAATTAAATTTTAGCAGAAAAATTATATATATAAAGATTATCTGTTTTATCTATCACCTATCAACTTTAGTGATTTATTCTGCTTTAAAGGTGCACCTGAATGACTCTCAAGTCTACATTCCAAAAAAAAACTTGGTCTCAAATTCCTGAATGTTCTTCCAGTTTCTTAACTTCAGCATGACTGAAGCTAAACTCACTATCATCTGTACTAAATTAGTTTCTCCTCCCGACTTCCTTATTTTCTTAAAGCTTCAGCATTCTTCTGCTGGTCCTGTTTTATTACTTGATTGAACTTTTATACTTTTTCTATCTCCAATCCATTCTAAGTCAATAAAAAAAATCACTTTAAGTTCCATTTCAAAATTATGTTTCTACCGCCAATAGGCAGATTCTTGTTCTCATTAATTCTCCATACAATACAATTATTGTACCTACCGCCTCCAAGTGTTAAGCTTGACATCACCAATTATTACACTCCCAGAAGTTTTAATACTCCATTGAATGCAGATTAAACTCATATCATTATATGTGTGTTTCAAAACCCTACACAGTGTAACAGTACTGTGATTATTAAAGCAGTATTCAAAGCTCACAGACAGATAATGAACCCTTCCTGTTTACCTGTATACTAATTAAAACAGCAAGTCCTTCCCCATGCTTTTGTGTATGAACTTTGTGCAATTTCACTTTTTTTTTTTTTTTAATGCAAAAGTAAAGGCTGCTCAGAAATAGTTTACCAGAGGAACTATTAATGGTTTCTATTGGTAACGTCTTACGGAAAAACCCAAACGAACTTTTTGGCCAACCCAATAAAATTTGTTACTCATAAAGTAAACCACTGTGTTGTTATAGCTAACTAAAAAGCAACCCATATTTTGCAGTCCTTCAGACAAACAGTGGTTGAAATCTTTATAAAACTGCATCTTCTTGTGTACATATCTGTGTTAGAATTTCTGTAACTTCCAGGAATGTTAAATTTTTATCATTACATCATAATTATTTTCTTGACCTGGTCACATGTTTCTATTTCTACTGTCACAATTAAATTAAATTAAATTTTTTTTAGTTTGACTTTATCATATTTCATATATGTTTATCCAACACTTATGTCTACGAGTTAGTATCAAGATTAATTTGACCTATATGATTTCGATGACAAGATTTTAAGATAAATATCCTTTGTGTTTTCTACGAAAACTATCCTTACAAATCTTTAATAAAAGTTTGCATAGTGACACTTTTTTATTATTGGAATAGTGTTTTTTTTAAGTGAAAATGGAAAGGATTGGCATCTGTTGGCCTTGGGAGATCTTGTCCCACTTTGTGATTGTAGTCATTTCTATAATGGAAAAAGCATAATATTCAGTATTAAACAGATGTGGGATCTCTTCCTTCCTCTGAATTTTACAAATACTTATGAAAGCATTAACACATGTATCTCTGCTTTATAAAGCCTGGCGATATTAAATAATGCAATACTTACAAAGTTCTTTCCACAATGGCTAGACCATGGTGGATGCCCTATAAATGTTCATTCTTCCTCTTCCTTTGTATGGCAGAGGTTGTTTCTCAAGATGTGTTCTCCACTCTTCCACAGCAAGTAAAACACTTTTTAAACAGCAATAAAGAGTTCCCAGCATCTTTACTACATGTGTGTGGAAGGGAACAAATCCTGGCCAGGGGAATATTAGCAGAAGTGGTGTAGGAACTTCTAGGAAGCCTAAATCAGAAGAATGTGAATTTCTTATCTTTCCTTTTTTGTTGTTGTTGTTAGCTGGAATGATTATGTTATTACTGAAACTTAAAGAGCCATGTTCAGTGACCTTAGGAATGGAGAACTATAGGGGAAAAATAAAATAAAACATATCTGGGTTTGTGAAATTGTCAAGATACTGGGCATGGAGCATGATTTTTACATGAAAGGACAAGTTTCCATGTCTTAAATCACAATTATAATGGGCTTCTGATGACTCCTAGCTAAACATAACCCACTTTCAATCTCCCTTTTTCCTTATCTAATGTAATATTTTATTTCTTCTGTAAGTAACTCCCTTAATCATATAACTATTCCAGTCATTGCTTTCAGATTATATTTCATCTTTTGGTTAGTTAGTGTTTAATGAGGACCTGTTATGTGACAAGTCTATCTAAATTGTGTAGACACAAGGGTCAACACATCAGACTAAAATCCCTCTCTCAGAGACCTTATATTTAAGTTGAAGAAAATAGAAGGTAAACAAATGACTAAGGAAATTTATATTATGTCATCTGGTGATAGTGTATTGAAGAAAAAGTAAACAGAAAAGAGAAAGAGTAAAGGTCAAGGTTGTGGGAGGATTGTGAAGATGGAGTTGTACTTTGAAATAAGGAAGTCAGGAAAGGGTTCAATAGGAAAATATTAATTGTACCATGACTTGAGAAGAAAAGAAACCAAAATATGTGGATATGAGGGAGAAAATCATGACAAGTGCCAATTCCCTGAGTTGGTAGTGTGTCTGGGGATGGAGAAAACCATGGAGACCAGCTAAAGCTGGAAAAAAATCTGAGAAAAAAGGTGAAAAAAAGGTGGAAAAAAAGCTGGAAAAAAGGTGAGACAGAAAGGAAATAAATTTAGAAATGTGAGAAAAGGGCTCAGAATCTCCTTTAAATATGCACTTTTGTTCTTGACCTTTTCTTTACATAAAAGATTTTTAACATTGAACTCTTTTGAAATTCTAGATATCCTACAAGTTTTCAAATGTATTTTCTTCTAGAAGCCCTTTCTGATACCCTTGTGCAGGTGACGGCAACTCATTGACAATATCCTGATGATTTGATTGCACTTTTTAAAAATTTATTTATTTATTTATTTTTGGCTGTGCTGGCTCTTCGTTTCTGTGCGAGGGCTTTCTCTAGTTGTGGCAAGCGGGGGCCACTCTTCATAGCGATGCGCGGGCCTCTCACTATCGTGGCCTCTCTTGTTGCGGAGCACAGGCTCCAGACGCGCAGGCTCAGTAGTTGTGGCTCACGGGCCTAGTTGCTCCGCGGCATGTGGGATCTTCCCAGACCAGGGCTCGAACCCGTGTGCCCTGCATTGGCAGGCAGACTCTCAACCACTGCGCCACCAGGGAAGCCCCTGATTGCACTTTTAATACGCCTTGCTAAAGTTTGGCTATAACTAACTTAACCATCTCACCTGATAGACTGTTTGCTGAAGGTACAAATTGAACTGTATCATTTTTCATTCAATACGAATTAGAACCCAAAAAAACTCATTATGTATGGAGCTATGCTTTTATATATGCATGTATCTGACTAATCAAGATGCCATTTTATTATCTTACACTTTAGCGTAAGTCTTTTGAGGTAATTAGAATAATTGTTTCTTTATGTCAGAGCATGTTAGAATTCTAGTTAATTATGCACAAACTTGCTTAGTGGGGACCATCAAAGAGAAAAGTATAAATAGAAATGCTTTCTTCAGGCTATAAATAAGGACTAATGAAACGACTCTACCTCACAGATTTTTGTCCAAGCACACTAATTACTGCTGTCTTTCTTTTGACTGGCCTTTTAGTAGTTTCAGTCTCCTTGTGTGGAGAAACTGTTGTACAGAAAAGAGATTTTCATGATATCAGAATAAACCTGAGGTTTGTGGAAAATCTCAGTCTCCTTCTACACATTACTTTTCTCCTTATTTTAAAGTCCCACCTGGATTTAGAGCAAGCCTCCAAGCGAGACTAAAATTCTGTTGGCTTCATTTTCCCCACAAAAGTCTTTCAATAGTGAAAATCTTTGATCAACCTGCAAGGATACCATTAATTCTCTGAGGGACGGAGGGGATAAAAACAAAATTCATCACAGAAAAATGACCAACAGAGAAGCCCTCTCATACACACCCAAGTCACACACACAAACACATAGAACTGATCTGAAGGTTATTATGGTGACAATAGAGGTTGAGCTTAAAATCTTCTCTAGCCTACAAAATGTATAGAAGTAATTCCTTATGATACTGGTTAAAGCTTAATTTTGCATAATTAGTTTTTTTACAAAAGTGAGAATTTCATCTATTATCAACTCACCTGGGCAGGAAAATATTATCCTATGAATTGAAATCCTTATGATGACATGGTAGGAACCATCTAATGAATTATTGTGTTAACACAGATTAAGATGATATTCCCTTTAAGAAATAATAAACCACATAGAAGAGAGGCAAAAAACGGTATACATTCTTTCAACTGTTCTTAATTTTTTAAATATGTTATTATCATGATTTTCCAGAAATTTATTCAAGCACACACATGAATGTTATTGCTTTTTGCCCCATGAAACCAATTACTTATAGCTTTTTACAAACACTCTTTTCCTGAATTTAGCAATTTTCTCCATTAGCTTTGCTGTGGGCAACCAATATCATAGCAATTACAGAGAGATTGTTCAATGAATACTAACTGCTAACAAAAATCAATGAGACTTTGCATTGCCTCTTCATGTAAAGACCACGGTTTCCTTTATCACATTATTATGGTCATTATTTGGTAATTCTTGCTGTGAATTCTGATTGATTGATTTTAAAAATCTAGAACATAGGATAATTTACTTGGATTCTGGTACTGGTTGGCATAAAAGGAATGAGCCTACTGGTGTATTCCCTAGAACTTCCTTCAGATTTTTGTTACAAGATCAGACTCTTTGTCATCTATACAGTTAGCAAAATAAGAGATTTCATTACAGAATTATACCAGTTCTTTGCTTTATTTCCTTTATGTATCAGGGAAGCATAACCACTGTGAATGTTCTGAATAAGGGATTGCAAGAGGTAGATCACACACACTTGGAGGAGGAGATGGGACAATAATGTCTGGAAGGTGGAGCTAAAAGTTCAGAGAAAAGTTACTCATCAGTGCTCTTGAAGCACTGGGATCTGGAGAAAAGTTTGAGCTTTCTGGTCTGTCCAGATGCCCCAGAGGCACTACAAAGGAGAGCTAGTAGGAGGTGCTACCTCTGTGCCCTTTGGTGGGCCTGGGTCCATTGTGGGTCACCAGGGCATTAGGAAAAAAGGGTTGGACTATTAATAGGAGGAAGCCAAGACAAGCTGGAATCCGCTAAGATCTCTGCACCTGGCTCTCATTCATGTAGTTGTGAAACCGTCATAAAACAGTGGCTCCTGCTTCACCTCCAGCTTCCAAACCTCATGGCAATGTTTTTTAGATCAACTCCAACTGAAAACCATACAGAGGAGGGGACAATGGGCGACCTAGTTCTAGGTTAGACAAGGTAGACACAGTGCCAAATCACCACATGAAGCATTTCTAGTTTTCTACTTTCTTAGTGAAGTCTTGTAAATGTGTGCTCCAATGTGTAAATGTGGTTTTCAATGGTTAAATTTTGGTTTTGATTACATCTAATAAATATAAACTGTGTATGCATATGTATGTATATATGAAATGATATGAAGGGTGATTAAATTGACCAGGAAAATAGAAGAGAAGAGTGGAGAAAAAGATGAGGATTTTTTCTAATAAAAGGAATTAAATGATTTTTCAATATGTGATGACTATTTGAAAAGAGATTAAAATCTTTTATAAAAAACATTCATTATGAAGACTTAAAAAATAAATGAGTGGGGCAGTAAAAAGACAAATTTGATAATAATTTATATGATACTGGGTTTGGATCTTAGGAAGTTTTCTAGCCCTCAGATATAACCTATATTCTGCAAGATCATCTGCGTCAATAATGATGATGTATTTTTGCCCTTCACCTTGACTACTACCGTCCTTGGCTTACGATGTGAATAAGGAAAAAGAGCCCAATTAATTGTTTTACTTCAAACCTCAAAAATCATTATGTAAACAGCTCCACATTCTATGATTTTAAGTCAGACTACTTTGAGAATGTTTGCTAGGATTACCCCAGACTGCATCATTTTGGGTACAATCCTAGGAAAAGTTAATTTGGGAGTAGGAAAATGAGATAGAGAAGGAAAGGGAGACAATACAGGGCATGTTAAGAAGCAAGTTCCCAGGGTGGGCAACTGGAACTCTATCTGACTTGGGACGGCTGGGACACTGCATGGGGACTGCTTGTGAGTTACCCATCTGAGAGGAGGGGAAGATGGTAATCTATTCACCAACTCCCTTTGCTTGTTATTAAGAACTTGTTCCAAGGTGCTTCAACTCTTCAGCAACTCTGTTCTTTTGGCACGTGGAGCTTGCTCTTATATACAGAGAAGCCTGGTTTCTCCCTCAGAAAGAAACCACTAGTGTACATACATAGACTGAAACTCAAAAAGCCATAGGCAGGTCACAACAACATCTGTTATGGAGGATTTTCTCCCCTCCTCTCCCCAAAAGTTCTTCCCACATAAAAAAGTTTCCAAGTGAGACTATCTCATGAAAGAGTGGGAAAATATTATTTGATTTCATTAAAGTTGTTTAAATATTTAGGGGTTTAGAAAAGAAAAATTCTATTTGTGGACAGTTCATTTTCTATAAACCTCAAAATCAAAATCTTATAAGTGAATTTTATTTGAAATACAATTTAGTTTATGAACATTGGTTGCCAAAACTGTTTTCTAGGACCACATGCTTTGCTATAAAATGACTAGTACAGGAAAGAATACTTAAATATATAGAAGCAAAAATAAAAACTGAAAATTTATAGTAAATAAAATCATCAACACATCTATGCAAATTTTTTTTTTTTTTTTTTGGTCACATCGCATGGCTTGCAGGATCTCAGTTCCCTGACCAGGGATTGAACCATGGCCACAGAAGGCCGAACCCTAACCACTAGAGCACTAGGGAGCTCCCTATGCAAATATATTCTAGTGTATGTGCACTTGTCAAAACAAGTTAAAGAAACTCATTTACCAATATAGAATCAACATAGCACAAACCTGTATACAGAGATGATTGAGGACAGGGGATCAACTTGACACTAACAGGCAGAAATTTGAATTCCAGTTCTCACCTTCATTAACAATGTTTTTGAAAAGCTCTATTTCATAAAAAGTTTTTATATGAAAAATAGAAAGTTTGGTTAATGAATTTCTATTTTCCTGCCCTGAAACATTTGCTATGTTTCTAAGAAGGCTCAACTCGTCTCAAATATTCTAATGATATTCAACTAGGACTATTTATTGAGCTCTCCTATGGGATCAGTCAGAGAAATGTAAACAAATTTAGCCTACAAATTTCCATAAAGAAAATTTTTTGGATGAAGAAGATGTTTAGCTGAGGGTTTTGCTTTATAAATATGGATCAAAATATAGCATAATTATGAAACAATTTATTAATTTTGAGAATTAATTAAATATCAGAGAAAATAAATGACCACTCTCTTCTTTGACTCCCTTTTAAAAATGTGCCAAATGAGACAAAAACAGTAACTTTGTCTGTAAACATCAATTTTCACCAACTCAATATGACCCAATGCTTAAAGGTATCACTCACATTGTTCTACTGGCAATGAATTTTCTCTGACAGTATAAAATACAGTGATTCCCTGATCCCTGGTGACCACAGTAGTTAACTTGTTCAGTCATGCCTGTAACAATTCCTTCAGTACATTAGAAAAATTACTTAGGGATAATGTTCCCAAATCACATTGCCCAAACTAACTGTTCAAGAGACCATTATTGCCCTAGCCTAGAGAAAATTCAAGTTTATTAATAAACACGTACATCCATGCAACGGTGCAGGATCAAGAGTCAAGAAGTCACTGACTTTGAGTACATCAAAACTGTGATTTAGAGAGTTAAAGGACTGATTGTAGAAAAGCCCAGCTGAAAAATAAAAAGGTATCAACTTAGGTAGAAGAGCATACAAATTCTCAGCAGCCCTTTCTGCTTGTGGATAAAAGGTCAAGGCTTAAAAAAGAGATAAAAACGCTAATAATGATTAGATCATTTTCTATGTTTTAACGGGCATATTTAACATTGCAGAAATGTCAACTAGCATACCAGACTGTATTTCTATGTATTAGCATTAACATTTTATTTCAGCTGTAAAAACAAATGACTATTAATAAATTAAACAATTCCAAATGAAATCAATTTGTTTCACATAGAGCTTCTTTGAATAAAACTGATGTCCGAGTTTCTGCTGGAAACTTACTATCCTATAGAACTTCTGAAGTGTGTACGCAAAAACATTGTATATATTTTCAAATATTATTTTTTTTTCCAGTACCTTCTCTGGCACAAATAATTTTGAAGAGTGAGGGGATTTTATTCTTGGTAAATATTGTCTATCCAATGGGAAATAAAGAGTAACAATTACTTCTGGATTGTCATTAATAATCTAAATTGCTTAAATTTATTATAACACCTCAACCTTAAAAAAATAAAGGTAATATCTCATGAAGGATGCTGTAACATGTATTTTTGTCTTCTAAGATTTCTAAACATTCTTGGTTTCATCAGTTTACTTCAAAATGTAGATGTTTCAGAGTTCAGAGGACTGACTCAAGATTCATGTTTCTATATGTGTACACTAAGAAAGGATTTGGAGACTAACATATATGGAATGGTAGAATAAGAAACTCCAGAAATCCACTCCTCCAGAAAAGCAATGTAAACATTGACAACAACTTCAAAACCAATATTCTCAGAACTCTAGAAATTAACCAAAGCTTGCAACCTCCCAAGGACTATTTATTTAAGGAAAAAATGGTTGAATATCAGTAAGAACAGTGCGGTTTGTTGTATTTTAAGTTTCCCTTATTCTCATCCATGCTCCAAAATTTCCTCTCTCTAATAGATTCTCAAACACAGTAGCTATAAAAACCAGCATCCCAGAAGCAACTTGAAGAGCAAGTTTGGACCTCACCAAAAAGCCTAGACTACTGTCACTATTTGTCCTGTTTGGCAGCTCTCTGGAGACCAGCACTTGTTTTTATTTTTGTTTTGTTTTGTTTTTCCCTGGCACAGAGCTCATGTAATACAAAGTCTGACTCCATTTTTATGCTTGACCACTGACAGCTTTTATAGCTTACCTCTTTCCCTCTGGCCCACATGTGTGAAAGCTGATAAGAGAGCCCAAGAGCTCCCTCCTTTGGCGCTGGTGAGAGTTTAAACCATGCAAAGCCCTGTCCACGTGTAAGCACCCATCCCGTTACAACAGCAAACCCCCTAAATCTGTCTACTATTATTTTTTTATCAAGCCATTTTGGACCAAGTTAAGAGGACAGTCCTGTTGTCCTCCTAAAGCCTCATTATATAAAAATAATAAATCTTTCATATCCCCTTGGAGTGTGTTTGTGGCATCATCAGTCTTGAGACCTGAAACAAATTTTGGGTAAGGGAGTCCATACTACCTCTGCAGGAGGGACTAAATAATTGGTGTCCTGAGCAGGATGTCCAATTGAAGACCACTACCAAGGTCTTTCTTCTCTTGCTTTGGTTTGCTAACTGGCTCTACTGTCTGCTGGTGAGCATGAACTTTGAGCTGCTTCTTACTGGGTAGCTAGCACTTTAAGCTGTGATACTTTGTGCATATTTGCTGAGTTTTACCAGGCCTCTGTTATAGATTTAAGTGACCTAAGTCAGAAGTTTTGATAAATGACATTTAGGGACAGGAGTATAGGACTAGAGGCTCCTCAAAGTGGCCCTGGGTCTTCTGTCTCAGCCCAGACTTATCTGTATATCTTAGAATGAATCATGTCTCAATTCCAACATAATCCATGAAAGATGCTAAACACAAGGGAAATAATTATGCCCTATGTGATATACGGGCTCATTGGATGGTCACAAATGTGGAGGGAGAACAGTCAATATTTGAAGAGATATAATTATTTAAAAATTTGAGACTGCAAGTGGCTGTGTGCTGAGGGACCCGGGCTGTCATGGTCTCAGACGAAGATGAATTGAATCTTCTAGTTATCGTAGTTGATACCAGCCTAATTTGGTGGGGAAAGCAAGCATTAAAGTAATCTCAGTTTACTTTATCAAAATGCATAAATGCAGTGATGGTGCTAGGAAATTTTCACTTATTCGTGAGTCGTTTCAACAAACTTGCTGTGATAGCAAGTCACATTCAAGAAACTCTATTCTTATATCCCGGAAAGAATGGCAGACTTGGAGACTTCTTTGGAGACTCTGGCAACTCTTCTTCTGAATTTAATCCCTCAGGAAGTGAAGACGGAAAATACGAGTTGTTAACAGCAGCAAATGAAATTATTGTTGAAGAGATCAAAGATCTAATGACCAAGAGTGACATAGAGGGTCAACATATAGAAACTCTGCTGGCAGGATCCCTCGCCAAAATTCTTTGCTACATTCAGAGAATGAACAAGGAGGTTAAAGATAATCAGGAAATGAAATCGGATATTGGGTGATTAAGGCTGCAGAAGATAGTGTGTTGCAATATATGAACTTCATGAATGTCAACTTCGCAGCACAGAAGCAGAATATTTTGATTGGTGCCTGCGTGTTAGACTCTGATTCAGGACTCCTCCAAAAGGCTTGTGACATCACAGGGAGACTGTACCCTTCCTTCTGCAGTATATACTGTGGGTTTTTCTTCCTGATCAAGATCAGAGATCTCGGTTAATCCTCCCTCCCACTCCCAATTCTTTTTGACTACCGGGCCGCTTGCTTCTGTCATCGAAATCTCATTGAAATAGGCTACATCTGTTCTGTGTGCTTGTCAGTATTCTGCAATTTCGGCCCTTTCTGCACTACATGCAAGACAGCCTTTAAGATTTCTCTACCTCCAGTACTGAGGGCCAAGAAAAAGAAACTAAAAATGTCTGCATGATAGTAAAAATTGTTTCCCCATCACTTAGAGCTATTAATAGAAATTATATGGCAGAATCTTTGTTAGGAAGGCTCTGAAAAAAAGAGATATGTGTAAGATAATTTTTAATTAACTTTCTTACAGGAAATATTGTAAAACATCATCCTCATCCTGTGTTTCTGGGGGGCTGATTTATTGGAGGGAGTCATTCTATGCAATATACCCTAAAATCTTTTCTGACTGTTCTTTGTCCAGAAATGGGGGAAGAAAGCACAAATTGTGACTTTTTTTTAAAATGAGATTATCGTTTTTCAAAGAGAGTCTGTGCTGATTATAGGTGTCAGAACCTACCCATCTAGGTTCTTACTATGAAATGTACAACATGAAATTTGAATGCAGTTTTGGAAAAAGTGACTATTTATGGAGTAATGGCATTAATCAAGATAGAACATCTTACTTGAATCAACACTTAACTTTGACAGTAGTCAAGTAAATAAAATCCTTATTTTCTAGATTGAGATTTAGCTCCAGATATCAGCAGATATTTATTCTTTTGTCTGACATCAGTACATGTTTAGACAGAGTCATCCAAATGATAGTTTGTCACTGAATATCTCTAAAATCTGATTTTAAATGAATAAGGAGAGTGAGCGCAGTAGTCTGGTAGCAACTTTTTCTTTAGAAACAGTTGTGTGAAGAGCTTATTTGTGAAAGCCAACGTCTGGGTTCTGAGGGGGAATTTCTTGGGGAGAATGGCTTCTTTACATTTAAGTGTTGCCCCCTCATAGAATCCATCCCTTTTTTAATGAGGAGGAGAAAAGCATTAATACTGAAGAACTGTTCTCTAAAAGGTTTGAACTTAATACTGCAAACTTCTATAAGTTCAAAAGAAAAATTATTTGTAATTTCAACAATAAAAAACTTATTTTTCTATGTAATTTTGAAGTTATTAAAAGTCCTTTTAAATTCCAGCATAGTGTAGAAAGGATTTTCAGGAATGGGGGCTGGTTTGATTTGTTTTTTAAAAGTATATTGACAAAAATCTATTTGTGTATACAACCTTGTATATAAATAAGATTTTAATTTTCTCTTGATACCATCTCAGAAACTGAGTTTCATTTAAGTAATTTGGTGTCTGTTTAGATTATTTCAGGTAGATTTTGTATTCTGGATTTATGATTTTGTTAACAAATACCCAAAGATTTTGGTGATCACTTTCCAAGTATTTGTTAATCCTTGAGTTTAAGAATCTGTTTGTCTTTTAAAAATAATATTCAATATTTCACAGCCTAACTAATTGTAATAGAGATCACTGTTTTAAGTCTATGAAGTAAAGCATCATATATCTAAAGATGAATAATTTCAAACAAGCTGATAAGGTTTCTGTTATTACTTTTTCATTTGAAATGTTTTATGGACAGGCTTAATTCTGTTTAAATTTTACTTTTAACTATTGTGTTAATGGTTTATTTTGTATAAATTTTTATAATAAAATAATTTAAATTTTCATTAAAAAAATTTTGAATTACTGATATCCATACTCCTAAAGACAGATGACTCACTAGAACCCTACAAAAATATTTTGCTGCTTATGCCTCTGTCAAAGCAAATATCATGATCTTCAGGATTGTAGAAAAACACACCCATGGCACCCCTGTAGCACAGCCACTAAAGCTCAGATGGATCTTTGAACCCAATAAAGCAAAGAGTGAGGCCCCTATATGTGACCATACTGATTTGATGTTCTCTGGAGCAAGAACCTTAGAAATATACCTACACCAAAGTATATCAACTAAATGAGGAGGAGAAAGAAAGGGAGAAAGGTAGAGGGAGGAAGGAAGGAAGGAAAGAAGGAAGGAAAAGGAGAAATGGAAATATGAGCAGACTAATTACCAGTAATGAAGTTGAATCAATAATTTTAAAAAGTCCAAGCAAACAAATCCAAGATCAGATGGCTTTACAGGTAAATTCTACCAAACATTTAGGGAAGTATTAACACCTATATTTCTCAAACTATTCCAAAAAAATTGCAAAGAAAGTAATGCTTTTGAAATCATTCTACAAGATCAGAATCATCCTGATACCAAAACCAGACAAAGATCACACACAAAAAATAAAATTATGGGCCAATATCACTGGGGAGCATAGATGCAAAAATCCTCAACAAAATGTTAGGAAACTGAATTCAACAATACATTAAAAGGATTATACTTCATGATCAAAAGGAATGAACTATCAGAAAGAGAAATTAAAAAGACAAACCCATCCACAATTGCATCAAAAAGATAAAATACCTAGGAGTAAATATAACTAAGGTGGTAAAATATTTATACTCATACACTGTACACATGGTATCAACTACCATCATGCATGATAAACCCACTGCAGAGTTGCTGTTTTACATCCCTTAACCAAGACGCCTATGATAAAGGTCAGGACCCAAGGGTCAACATAGTTGGAGATACTTCTGATAGTCATCTTAGCACTGGATGCCATGGCCAACAACTAGTTCATCAATATTTTTATAGAATCTTGAGCCATTAACAATTGTCTGTCTGCCTGATACAGCCAATGGCAGCAACAACATTCCTTATCTAAGGAATATCTTGACTCATAGATACCCAAAATATAAATCAAGGTCACATGTCTCTACATGACTTCATCAGCTTATTCCCGTCAAGCAACCAGATATTGGAAATAATGTTAGAGAAACAATTTATTGGAATTTCCAATCAACCTTTCTTGACTTGAGGTTAGACTATTTTTCCCCTGTAGAGGAGGAAAGAGTTTCTTTCTCCTGAGGTCTTCTGGGGTTTCTATTAGTCTAGTACTACATTATCTCAATTTTAATATTTGAAGATTTCCAAATCACTTGGGTGATCCAACACAGGGCCATAAGTGTGCATTTTAGAGCTATTTAACTTACGGTTCATCTTTATCTTAGTACATAGTTTTGGAGGATACAAGCTTTAGTTAGTGGTTGCCAAGGAGGAGAGGGAGATGGATGGAGGAAGAGTTAGAAAAAAATAGTGAATTAGAATGGATCCTTTAGCTGGTTCCTTGTTTAAACCTAAAAAAAAAAAAAAAAAAAAAAAAGCTTAAGTTAGTGAAGGTTTGTCATAATTTCTTCCTTTGCTACGCCCTCATCTTGAACTTGAGTCTCCATAGACTAAAGAGGACATCAAAAAGACAGCCAATTTTTGAGGCTCTTTTTTTCTTCCTTTCTTTCTTTCTCTTTCTTTCTTTCTTTCTTTCTTTCTTTCTTTCTTTCTTTCTTTCTTTCTTTCTTTCTTTCTTTCTTTCTTTCCTTCTTTCTTTTTTTCCTTTTTATCAGAATATACCTTCCCTTTTAGCAGAATCAGCTTTCGGTACTTTAATGTTTCCCAGTACTTGTGCTATATCTCACACCACCAATAAGATGCCTTGATTATTTTGTCAAACCTTTTAGTTATTCTCATGAAAAGGTTGAATTGAGCCACCTAATACTCCATGAGCTAATGCAGACCCTTAGCCGATTTTATATTCTATGCACACATTCTTAAGTAATCTTATTCAAGTGGAATAAGATTCATGTTGGGTTATTTTTTGTGATAAAATGACAAAATCATTGCTGTAATTGTAATAACTCAACCAGATATTTTTCATCCATCATGTGTGAGTATCACAATAAGTCACTCTCATCACATTGTGAATTCTAAAATACCTAAAAATTCAATTTCACTACACTTCTCTATCCTTGATGAAGATCTCTATCCTTGATGACTGAATGTAGTTTATGTTTTAGAGATGAAAGATGTTAGAGAGGCACTGTTTTGCAGTTTGTTTTCTTCCTGTCTTTAATCTGTCTTACAAAATACCTTCATGAAAAGTTGTATATCAACAACTGGTAAATTTATTTAAGTTTTGAAGAGTGATATTTATGTACAGTATGCATATATGTATACAGAAACATGACATATATTATGTATATACACATATATGCATATATACATATACATGCATGCCAATTTTGCTAGGTAACTAGAAAACTTTAGAATCATCTAAAGAGAAAATACTGTGGTTTTCTTACATATACTTTTATTTATAGACTTCATCCAAAAAATGAATCAAAGCAGCAGAATATATGCCCTATAGGAATAAGGAGCTTTAATACTTCTCTACCACATTTTATAGACTTTATTTCCTTTTCTAATCAAGTGAAATTCTATAAAAGGAAACTCATTTTCCTTTGTATTACATCTTGATTAATCTTTTTATTTACAACGTGACTAGATAAATCAAGAGACTATTTTATGAAGGTTATCTAAATTCCACTAAGCAAATTAAATTAATTGACAAGGGTTGGCTGGGTATTTGTGAAGTACTACGAAGAACTCCATTGTTATTGTTAAGAACTAGACATTTACTCCTTGTTAAATTAACAGATTCAATTGAGAAATCATAGTTAATACAATAGTCACCCACTTGGTTATACTCTGTAATTACTCTATATGACAAAGTTACTAACATTGGAAAAAACCACCAATAAGAACTAGCTAAATCACAGCCCCTTCATTGTGGGGAGGAGAGCATTTTTTTTCAAATTTTCAAGTAGTGCACTCAAAAATACATTTATTAAGCTTTTACCACTTGAGTAATATTATATTTTTGGGATGAACTGAAGTGTATCATTTCAATTTTCCAATCTGATAATTAGTAAACATACTCTCCCCATGATGAAAAATATTGAATCTTGTCATTCTTTTTGATTCATTAATCTCTCTCAAAAATTTAAAAAAATCAGTCTACCCTTGTCTTATTATTCAAGAAATGATACAAGTTGGAGGCTAATATTGAAAGGTTAGATAATGGATCCCAAATATTTTAGATACTAACAACATATCCTAAGCGATCTGCAGTAAAATACATTTCCTGAAATCAAAAATTTTTAGTGAATAATTGTTTGCCACTTACTATGGACTAAATATTTGGGTTCCCCCAAAATCCATATGTTGAAACCCTATGTGAAGGTGGGGGTTTTGGGAGGTAATTAGATTCAGATGAGGTCCTTGGGGTGGAGCCCTCATTATGGGGTTAGTACTTTTATAAGATGAAGAGACCAGAGGTCTCTCTCTCTCTCCATGTGAGGAATCAGCAAGAAGGCAGTGATCTGGAAAGAGGTAGAAGGCCCTCACTATGAATCTGATCATGCTGGCATCTGAGCATGCTGACCACGAGGCTGATCTCAGACTTCCAGCCTCCAGAACAGTGAGAAATAAATGTTTGTTGTTTAAGGCACCTAGTATATGGTATTCTGTTATAGCAGAATGCCAGACTGATTAATAAAATACTCATTTATAAACATCCTATTCAAGGCTAATTTGCAAACTTTTGTTCCTGATTGTCTGATGCTTTAATTCTTGACTACCTAGAATCTATTTTACATGTATGAACATATCAATCACCCCAAAGTATGTTTAAACAGAGTGAATGTTTACAAATATAAAATGGCATTTTCTAAGAATTTAGGCATATACTAGGATATGATAACAAATTTGATAAAAAGTTTGTTTCTGTGGTTGTCCTTGCCAATGTTGAAATGGAAGCAATTGTAAA
Source organism: Balaenoptera borealis (assembly GCF_965194805.1). Taxonomy (NCBI): domain Eukaryota; kingdom Metazoa; phylum Chordata; class Mammalia; order Artiodactyla; family Balaenopteridae; genus Balaenoptera; species Balaenoptera borealis. The sequence goes on along the minus strand of NC_138862.1, from coordinate 20,327,828 downwards.
AATAAATAAACTTTACAATAAACAGAAATAAAAAAGGCAGAATTGATTATACCAATTTACATTGATTGGCTGTTTTAATAATGTCTTTAAAATAGTAGACTTTTTGTTTTTGTTTTTTTGCTATTGATTTATACAGCAAAGCTATAGCTATATGAGGGCTTTCACTCAAAACCCTTGCCTTATTAATAATAGTTTGTGCCAATCAGATTAACAGTTTGATGTCTGAAAGATTACCTTTTTTTCCAGTGATACTTTCATATTAGTGGTAAGCTAAATAGCACCTCTCCTCTCCAAAGAAATATCTAGGTCCTAATCCTAGAATCTGTGAGTCTTATATTACATGCAAAAATGTCTTTACAGATGTGATCAATTTAAGAATATTGAGATGAAGAGGTTATCCTCAGGTAGGTCTTAAATGACATCACAAGTGTTTTTAGAAGAAGAAAGCAGAAGGACATTGGACTACAAATAGAATGGAAGGCATGAATAAGGAGCAGAGGGAATCAGTGTCAGAGAGAGGAGGTGCTGTCTATGCCTCTGACTTTGAAGATGGAGGAGGGGGCTATGAGCCAAGGAGTGCAGCTCTACAGGCTGGAAAAGGCAAGACATCGATTCTTCCCTAGAGCCTCCAGAGGAAGCACAGACTTGCCAACAGCTTAATTTGGGTCCCATAAGCCCCGTTTCAGACTTCTGGCTGCCAAAACTGTAAGAAAATAAATTTCAGTTGTTTTAAGACACCCAGTTTGTGGTAATTTGTTACAGTAGCCATAGGAGAGTAATATAATATCGATGTAAAAATTGATCATTTTCCAATAGTTGGTACATATTAAGCTTTCAGAGCTGCATGTTTTCCTACCGCTAAAGTAGAAAACTTAGAGGCACTACAATGTGCTCTTTCCCTGTCCTTAAAATATCCTCATCAATATACACAATTTTTTCAATAAACAAATGCATTTGACAAACATTCTGAAATCCAATTCTATAAGGGGAAACACATATATATATATATAAATATATACTCTAATAATCAGAGTCAAAGATGCCAAGGATGCTTAGATCCACATCTGTCCTTCTGAGCTTAATTTTGGAAGACATTTTGCAGTGTGTGCCAGAAATTCTCAGAACCTGAGACAATGTTTATTTAGGTAAAAAAGGGCCATTTATCCTATGACAGAGGTTATTCTGATATGTGACAAGAAGTACCTACAAAGTATTCAACAACCCATTTCTTTGAATTACTGCTTCACCCAAAAGCAGTAAATCTCTTTTTGTTTCAAATGGAGCTTAAGCAACTGGCAGGTTGCTATTGATACATAGCTGCAAATTCCTTTATGATTGGAAAATTGTCCACATTTCTCATTTTAAGAGCATTATCAGAGTACAGATAAGACCTAAGTCCTTTTCCTCTTCATCTCTAATCATGGTATTAGATTCATCCTTAACCCAATAGCTGATATTTATTGAGTACTTAGGATGTGTCACTCACTGTTGCAAAAATTTTACATGTATTAATTCATCATATCAGTCTTGTACTGTGAGTGGTGGTAATGTTACAGCTACAGTTTTACTGGTGGGAAAACTGAGGAACAGAAAGTTTACAAAACTTGCCCAGGGACCCACAGGTAGTGGGAAGGGCAGTTTATTTGCAGAAGCAGCAAGGCCACTGGCTCACTGTCTATCAGCTGGAGTTGCACAAGCCACTCCTGATGAATCATCTAGAGACTCTGAAGACTGCAAGAGGGTAAATACCTCTTAGCTGATGCCAACCACATACACTTGTGCACACACATATACATTATCAAATATAGTAGGCATCTACGATGAGCTGGACTGGCTGACCACTTATTAGCATAACCCTCCCGCAATCTGCACAGTCTCTACTCATAAAACATTAAAAACTTTGGTCTTCTCTATAGGGGATACACAAATTAGCAAGATATCGTCTATAGGTTCCACCTCTAAAACATTTTAAATTTAATATGTAATCCAGATATATGCACTTATCTCTAGCAAATGTATAAATGGTATTATCTGACCCATAAATTCAAGGTGAAAATTTAAAAAATATATATATTTTTTAATTTTATTTAAAATTAAATTTTAAAAGGTTGTACATTTAAATTTATTGCTGTAATAATAAGAATTTTGTAGAATGTAAATATTTCTCTCTTGAGTTTTCTAAACACCCCTGGCTTTAAGTAGTTCATAAACCCAAGTAACCAGAATCAGTTTAGTAAAAAGTACACATCCCAGCTCATCAAGGCTGAGTTAGTTTAGGCTTATCACTTTTATATGATATCACTGTTGAAACTGGTTTTAGAGTCTAATACATGACACATATTTTCTGCATTTTTTTTCCCTGCTTAGATCTTTCATAGGTATTAATAGGATGATTTTCCCCTTCCAAGTTGTTTGTCCAAGAAGGCCTCTCCCCTAGGCTTCCAGTATTGCTGGGTCAAGAGTAGGGGTAGAAAATTGAGAAGAGGTAACATACTCACCACCACTCCTAAAGTTTCCATCTAAGTGGAAGAGTGTCCATTAGCTTGGTGTTCTTTGTCTTTTTCTTCCTCCTTTGTTTACTCTCTCCAAGCAAATGGTCTATCTATCTATCTAGCTATCTATCGATCATTTAGTTAGCTATATATATATGATATATATATATGGCACTAGTGTATGTAATCTACTCCTTTTCCCTTATATTTTCTGTTAATCTTTGTCTGCTCAAAGATGTCATATGTTATATGTTATATTACATATGTTACAATGTCTTGTTATATTAAAATGAACATGATTCAGCAACTGTGTGTCTTCAGGATGGATAGAGTGTACTCATGCTCATATACAAAGACCAGCATGATTAACCGTCAACAAAATTTATTCACAGCTTTGCATTTTAAAATACCTGTGTCAATTAGTTACAATAAAATATGCACTTAATGGGAAAAAGAAACCGATGTCATATGTTTTCAATTGGTCTTGGATATGCTATAAGATTGATGGTAAAAGTTCTGTACCTGTGAGGTAGGCCTATGATTTTCTGACCTGAGAGGGTGGTCTTCCTAACACTGGGTTGCTCTGTTATAAAGCCCATTGTGGAAATACCTAAATCAAGTCCTGTAGTACAGCCTTTCGCTTCAAATAAAATTTTTATTTAATTTCCATATGCCTTTCTTTGAATATTTCTCAGGTTGCTATTTGCCATGCTTTTACTTTAAAGACAAACAAACAAACAAACCAAAAAAAAAAAAAAATCTTTGCACTTTTTTTTAATGTTCTTTTCCTGTAATTTTTTTCTTATTTCTTTTCATTCTATTCATGTGTAAATAGGTATCTATCTATCTTACCTATCTATTATCTATCTAATCTATCATCTATCTATCTATCTATCTCTCTGTCTATCTTATCTGTCTATCACCTATCTATGTATCTATCTATCTATGTATAATCTTATGGAAAATCCCAAACGAAGTTTTTGGCCATCCTAATATCTATCTCTCTCAATTTATCCCAGATGAATTCATATGAAACCCTTTTTACCTCTGAGCTACAGTTGAAGAGTTGAGCTTTATTCTCTTTCTTCTGTATCTTGAGAGAAGTGTAAGGAAGAACGGTCAGAGAATGCCTTCCTAGGGCTGAGTAGGGTCTTACATGGACAACCTGAGCTCAGCTCTCTGTTTTGAACTTTTGTGATCTGACCATTTTCAGGGCCCCACTATCCTCTTTTTCATCACTTAGAAAATGATTTTAGATCCATTGAGATTTAAATTGTCATTAAATTTTATACCTTCACCATATTTTTTGATGTTATTGTTTGGCTGAATTTGACAGTTCCTTTTATAAGCTATTGAGGTTGAAATATTCTGGAATTTACCTAGGTAGTCAATGTAATCCATGAATACCATCCACCAAGGTTATAGTCACAGACTAAATAACTCTTTGACAATGGCTTGAAAATGTTGCATAAAGACTCATGGTTCTTAACATAAGGACCTCAAAGTATAACTGGAATAAATTAGATCCATAAACTCAAAATGCCAAATCATCTACTTTTTTTCAATTGAAAATACTTCCTCTGAATCCTTTATCATGATCTCTGACAGGGAACCTCCACAGGGTAACACCTAGGCTGACATCCAGTCTCCTGTTGCATAGACTCTGGAGTTCGATCTGTGTTACCATTGCTTCTCTTTTCCACATAGAGCAGGTCCCAACAACTGTTCTACTGAAGGTCCAGATCCCTGGTCACTATGAATATTTGAGGGAGATTGATGCCATTCTCTCAGCACTTACACTGTTAGAGTGTTTCCTGAAACACACACTTTGGTTCCCTGCTTGTTCTGTGTCCCGTGTAGCCATCCTCCAAATCATGGGTCACTACCAGGTGCCTTGAATCAAGCTTGGTTTAAACTAGGGGTTCTCAACCAGAGAGGATTTTGATCATCCAGGAGATATTTGGTAATGTCTGGAAACTCTTTGATTGTCATAACTGGGGCAAAGGTTTGCCACTGGACATCTATTGGGTAGAGACCAAGGATGTCGTGAAACATATAATACAGCCCCACAAAACAAAGAGTTAATCTAGCCCAACCTGTCAATAGCACTGAAGTTGAGAAACCCTTGTTTAAAACATTGTAGACCTGAAGCCAAACCTCCAGGCTCCAGATAACATTTTTTTTTTTTTTTTGATATTGACAACACCAAATGTGTGATTAAACTCTATTTCCCAGTCATCTGAAATACCTAAAGTCTTTCATTAGTGTAGCTAACTTGACATCCACATACATCTCCAATTATTCATGAAGGGTAACAATTGTTATTACTAAAAGGTTAGTTCCCTAATGAGCTCAAAATGATTGAAGAAGCCATCTGGAAACTTTCTCACCAGAACAGAAAAAAAATTTTAAACTATCTTTTACCAGACAGCTTTGTTTGGAAGTTTTAGGATGCTTGTACAAACTAGATTTTTAAAAATCTAGTTTGGCTATAAATACTCCATCATTTAAATCCACAATGGAGTCAAAAGTTACATGTGTCAACACAAATAATCAATAAGCAATCAATAATAGGAATAGAAGAGAGTTTTATTTGAGCCAAACTGAGGGCTATAGCCCAAAAGACAGTCTCTCAGATAGCTCTGACAAACTGCTCCGGTGAAGCATGGGTTTTAGCACAGTTTTATGTCTTGTCAGAACAAAGGACATCAAACAAGTCAGGAATACATTCCTTTAAGGTTTTTTAAAAAAACAGATCAGCGTGTACACAGTGAGTTGGTATGGCCTTGGTACCTAGGAAAGGAGTCTTACCATCGAAGGAGTATCAGCATTGGTGTCTCAGGAAGGGAGGAATTTAATCTTTATTTTGAACATAGACATTCTTCACTTTTCGCCAATGTGCCTTTTTCTTTAATAATTAAAGCAGATGAATAATGTATGCTTGATAGACCACAGACAGGCTGTTTTGTTAGCATAAAATTCAAGTTAACTTATGTATAAGCCAGAATGATTTCTCCATACCTCAATATGTGAAAATCTCTTTCATCACATGACATATCAAACTCCTTACATTACTTGATGCCAGAGCTATAGCCTTTCATATATTCCAAATATATATCTTGGAGGAGTCTCTTTAACCTAAATTTTACCAGAATATAACTCATTTGGTCATATTGGTAATGTGTGACTGCCCCCCATAGAACTGGGGCAAATTTGAGCTGACAGCATACTAACCCCTCCTAATCGGTTTAGGAATGGAAGCATTGTGCAGTAAAAGATAGACAAGGCATATCATCAGCTGAATAATCCTTGCAGAGATCATTGTGGACATCTCAGCGAATTCAGAGCTTCTGACCCACCATCTTCTGAAAAAATTGCTCTGAGACTTATAAAATTTGTGAATGCAAAACCAAGTCCTATATTTATAATTTTATGGGAAAGGCAGAACTTCATATCATGGCAGATTATCAAACTGATCTCCTGTCAGAGTCTATGGATCACAGCGTTTTTTATTTGTGCCAGGTAAGACGTGAACTGCCTGGCCTAAGGAAAGAGGTCACCTGCTGCCCTATTTCCACATCCAGAAGCAAACCAGAAAGCTGGTAAGCCTAGCATTTGACCAGACTAAAGGTACATGCACTCCTGTGTACTCACATCGGGGTAAAATTAAATCCTGAGGTTGTGTGCTAATTCACCTAAGAACAATGTAGGGGGAAGCAGAGGCTCCCAAGTGTAGCGCTCCAGGGCTGTGTGCAGGAACAGAGTAGTTTCCACTAACTGGTGCAGTATCACTACTAGCCTTGAAAACAATATCAATTTATATTCTAATCTTGTACCCCACAAAGCAATTAATTCCATGTAAAGACTTAATCCTAACAGGAAAAAAAAAGCATTACAATTATATGAACATATAAAATATTTCTCTTATTATGAGATATTAAAAGATGTTTTAAGTTTAGCTACCTAAGAAAAAAATTACCAGAGGAAAACTGGCAGATTTGACTGGAAACTGGTATTTTTTTCCATACTTTGTTTTTAGCCTTAGAGAAATTGATCGTCAGAGGCACGGACAAAATCAGACGACTGCTGAAGACAGAATTAAGATGAACACTTTGAGTAGTTCATTAAAAATGTTCCTGGAGCAATTATTCAACTTATTAGCAGGAATGAGCTCTAGCCCTCCAGTCTGAAATCTACTCATCACACCAGCCACGTGGCAGAACCGCAGGCAGGAGCAGTGACCCCGAATAAAGCTGACCTGGATTAAAGAAGCCGTGAATAAAACATATTGGCCAACACCACAACCTAGAACTTTTATGACAGCTTTACTATCCTACGTCAGCTTCCTCATAAAAGTAATTAATTTTCCCATGGAGCAGGCGGAAGTTGTGACAAAATCAATGCTAGCAATTATTCATTAAGCAGCACGGAGGTGAATTACAGAAGACCATGAGTAAGATATGTTTATCAACAGGCAACATTGGTAATTAAATTTATTTTTATAATTAAATTCAAATTAAATTTTTGTTTATATGGCAAAATATTAAGTAGAGTAAAACAGAAAGATGCTCCAACCTGACAGTAACAAGAGCAGACCGAAGATTCCATTAAACAGTTCTCTGAGAATAGGAAAAATGCTTCATCGTTACATTTTCCTAATTTCGGAGACCCCGAGGTCAAAGTCACTGGAAAGCAACAATTTTTATGTCTCAGTCCTGATGTTCTCTGTCTTTGATGACAGACTTATTGTAGACAATCTCTAAAAGTATGATGATACCCACAAAAAAGAAACAATAATGAGTTTCCTATTCATTTTATCTCAAGCAAAGCCTGATATGCTGCAGTATGTATGTATGAATATATGTGTGTATGTATATTCCCACATATGTTTGGAACTGACATTATCCCTCTTTATGTAGATTTCACAGGTTAATATTGTCAACTATCTTATGCATAGGCTATTGTCAGATGTAATTAGGGACTTCTTACCTACTCTCTAGCCCATAGGTGCACCTGACATAACGCACAGTCATGTCTGAGGGACACCCTGACATTGGCTTTTATAGATGTCTCTTACACACCAGTAAAGGTTTACAGTCTCTTTCTAAATTTAATCATTCTCAAAATGTTATTCTCAAGTAAAAAACACATTTCTATTATTTTCTTTTAAAGTTGTTGGCTTGTAAATTTTTATTTTTCATGAATAAATTACTCTACTTCTTAGAATAAGGACAAGCGATGTTTTTTCTTCATAACTACAACCTCATATGTGATTTTACATGTTTCCCTAACTGAACTCTCCATTATGAGGGTCCTCAGGACAGAAGTACTGAGCCTGAGAGAGAGCAGGCAGCCTGCCTGATGCCTAGTAATGAAGCAAGACAGAATCCTTCCCACAAACACACATCTTCACATTCACAGACTGTCAAAATGTAGAGTGATTTGTTTTTGAATTTAAACATATGTACATATATGTATGTATGTATATATATGTCCATGTGTGTACATGTATGCTTAAATGCAATCTTGAGATAAAAGTACTCTGAGACACAGGCATGCTATATAGGTATTTTGTATTTGCCCAGGGAGCTATGAACATGTATATTCTTGTATATGTATATTTATATGTATGTATATATATATATATATATATATATGAGAGAGAGAAAGAGACAGAGGCAGAAAAAGAAAGAGAGAGAGGTAGATCATTCCAGAAAACATTTCATCTCAAGGGAAAAGCAGTTGAGCACTAAGATATGCATCACATATAAAGATACAGCTTGGATTTGGAGAGTCATACTTAATATAGGGCTCATTACTCAAGTTTCCTTTCAGCTTGTACCAAGTGCCCTTGCGTCTCAGCCTTAGAGAAATGGGTTTGCATTTAATGCACAAGATACTTTTAAAAAACGATATTTTTAGCATCATCATGGGACTTTGAGAGTCAAGGTGAATGCATATGTCAGCTGTTGACCCTGGTAGGACTGGCAATCACGCTAGTGCTTTTAGGGCTTCCAGAGAGACTGCCCTCAGCACAGACATCAGTGCCAGTTTCAGACACCAGTAACACTGTGGAGCTCCCACCTTGTCAGATATAAGTGCCTTAGCAGTTACTCCAGGCATAGAAAACCCCGGGTGGAATCAGGGAGGAAATTGATACTAGCTACACAATACCTACAGAGACTGATGTATGAGGAGATTCCAATTCCTGGAATTTTCTGGATTATTTGAGATATGTTGGTGGGGGGTCTAATCCCCATAAAGCATGTAGGAGCAGAACAAGAAAAAAAATATTTTTGTGTTTATAATTATCTTTATCTACTTAGTTTTGTATATAGTGTGATATTTTCCTGGACACGCCTTATTTCTCCATTGTCTTGGAGTCCAAGAGGCCACAACTGGTATCGAGTCATTCTGTGTTTGTGTGCGTGTGTGTGTGTGTGCATGTGTGTGACTATGGGATATACAGCTCTTATCACACAGTATCTATCTATAGAAATCTCATCACAGTTGTGTGTATATGTGCTGTCAATTTCTTTTAAAAGGGATATTTATTGGATTTAAATGTAGTAGCAGCCACTAACAACATTAAGGAAATGTTTTATTTTTATTTTGGATTGAATGCAAAACAAGCATCTATTAAAAATCCATTTACTTTACGAATGACATTCTGTATATTTCGCACATTCCCAAATCTTCTCTGTTCAAGGCATTCTTTAGTATTTAACTTTTTTTTCAAAGCAACCCTGGGCCAAAGGGAATTCTAAAAGTTGCATTTATATTAGTTAAGCCTAACAGCTTAAAAAGTATTCTTAACAATTATCAGTAAACTTCCAACTCAGATTAGATGCTGTCACCTTTGTTTTCTTTTCTACATTGTTTTTCTCCATTTTGTCTTAGTCATCACTGAAAACCCAGTTTCACAATGGTAAGATGCCATAGAAAGAAATTTAGTGATCTGATGTTTAAACTATAAATTACTTTGTGCTAGCAGTTTTCGCAGCTTCCAATAGATGCCACTGTGTTTCCCTCAAATAATTTAAATAATATTTTAATTTTATCCTTTAAATTAATTTAACTCAGTCGTTTAATAGAATCCTTTAAAAATTTCAAACAACCTTGTGTCACAGTACTACTCTGAGTGGGATTCAGTGTTTGGTTTGGGAAAGGCAGATATATTTGAAAGTCAATGACTAATGTCAGAGTAAAAATACAGTAGTTCTAGATACATGTACTAAAATGTTTACCAAAAAGGAAACACTGTTGACAATAATATTTGTCATTATAGACAAAAGCAAATAAAAGTTGATGCTGTCAAAGTAAATTAAATATTCAGTGAATATAAACCTTATTATCATATATATAGTTCTAGGCAAACATTTGCAAGATAAACCTAAGTTTTAAAGTTTTTTCTTATTCTCAGAAGACATTAATATATCATCTAAAATGGTGTATAGAGTGAAAGTGAATAAAAAAAACAGATAAAGTGTTTTCACTTTGGTATAAGAGAAACTTTTTTGCCTAAGAATAATGTGCCTTAAGAATTGCTTTTCTATGAATTATTTCTCTATAGGTTGAGATTTCATCAGCATAATACTAAGCCATATTAATGATTCTCTCTTTGTATATAGCACTAATAAGAAATTTAATTTAAAACCATCACAAATAAAAGTTCAGTACAAGCAAAAAGCTGTTGTTTTGTTCACTTATAAGCAGGCAAGATATCAAAAACTAAATAAAAAACAATATTCAAATATTTTCTGAATAAGCATTAATGTGTATATGCATTATTTTCTCTAATACATTACTTTATATTTGTAAGGTATTTTCAAAAATCATTAGAGATCTTCATTTATATGATATAGTACTTCCTCTTATATAACAGAATGCTAAAATCTAACATATAAAATGATAAATGCATAGAATGTTTTATTGTAGTGCTAAAAATGAATAGTAGTTCTGTGGGGGGAGCATATGTGTTTTCCTTCCTCTACAATCATGCTTCTATGTCTGCTTATTCTATCTGAACTCCCAGCTCCCCGCTATAGCACCAGATGTTAGCCTGGTGTGCTGAGGATCTTATCACTGGGGATTCTGCAGATCTAGTGACCATGTTGGCAGATGACGTGGGCAAGGCGCAGTTGCCCCCGATTCTTACTCCCTCTAGCATCCTAGGAAGAGCTCAGTGGATGCACCAGCCTCTCAGTGGTCATGAGACTCTAGCATTTGTTTTCAAGGCCCAGGATTCACACTGCATCTCTAGGTCCAGCTGAGAGAGCTTCATGGGACGTCAAACCAAATGATTTATAATCTCCGTTGTATCTCCTAGTTTCTGTCCTGGAGTCCAGCGGTCCTGCTGTTCCAGGTCCAAGCACAACTATGTGTTGCAATTCTGATTCAGATCCATGGTGATGCATATCTTATTTCTGCACATGATTGGTTCCTTTTTCTATTTTATCTAAGTTTGGTGCTTGACAGATTGAAAAGTGGTGGTCTGCCACGTAAAATAATGGCACAGACTTTGCCAGACGTTTGCAAGGCAGGATAAAAAAAAAAAAAAAAAAAAAAACAGTCCTGGTTTTAAACATGAACAGAGGATGAAATATTATTATATTAAAGACAATAAGCTTTCATTAATTTCTTATAACTTCTGAAACAGGATAAATAAAAACCATAAACGGGGTCTCAAAAGTGGAAAACAAATAAAGAAAATAGATGGAAGTGATAAATAGCTTAAACATCAAGGTGTAAGAAAAGTAAATTTTGTATTCAGAAATGATCCTCTCTCAGGATAATGTATTTCAACAGAAAGCAAGTGCATAGAAATTGGAAACAGCTCAGTGAAAACTCAGGAAAATGGTCTTAATTTAATTAGGAACTGCCTGTCATTAAAGCTTTATGTCAGGGCTGGACAGAGACACCTGGGCACCTTTGACAGGCAGTAATTAAGTCCTCATTTAAAATAAAGACTAAAAAATAGACATTTGGTAGAAGAGAGAACTTCTTTCTATAAATGTTCAAATTACATTAATTTTGAAATAAGTGATCAATAACCAATAGAGAGTAATACTATAGTCTACCTTAACAGGTTCTGTCTTGTTTTTGAGATTTTTTTTTACAACCACACAATTAAATTGAAAGCATATGCATATATATATATATATATATAGATATAGATATATATCACATCTTCTTTATCCATTCATCTGTTGATGGAAATTGCAAATGATATGATCTATAAGGGATTAATATCCAAAATATATAAACAAATCATACAATTCAATATCAAAAAGACAAACACCTTGATTAAAAAGTGGACAGAGACTTGAATAAACATTTTTTTCAAAGAAGATGTACAGATGGCTAACAGGCACATGAAAAGATGCTCAACATCATTAATCATCAGAGAAATGCAAATCAAAAGCACAGTGAGATATCACCTCACACCTGTCAGACTGGCTATCATCAAAAAGACCACAAATTACAAATGTTAGTGGGGACGCAGAGAAAAGGGAACCCTTGTACACTGTTGGTGGGAATATAAATATAACCACTATGGAAAACATTTTGGAAAATACAGTAGGTAATCAATAGGTGAAGATTATATTCATCATTAGTTTTTTACCCATCCTTCAATCAGAGTGCCAAAAAGCAGAAGTCAACATCTTTCCACAGCAATGCTACTTTAATTAACTGTCATTTGAAAAATTAATAAAATCTGTGGTGATTAATGTTATGTGTCAGCTCGGCCATGGAGTTCCCAGATGTTTGGTCAAACATTATTCTGGATGTTTCTGTGAGGGTGTTTTTAGATAAGATTAGCACTAAAATTGGTAGACTGAGTAAAGCTAATTGCTCTCCCTAATGTGTGTGAGCCTCAAACAATCAGTTGAAGGTCTGAAGAGAACAAAACTGACCCTCCCTGAGTAAATGAGAATTCTTTCTGTTTGATTCTCTTCTAACTGGGACATCATTTTGACTGGGACATCAGCTCTTCCCAAATATTGAGCCTCCCCGTCTTCAGACTAGAACTACACCATCAGTTCTCCTGGTTCTCAGGCCTTCAGACTCTGACTAGAGCTACATCATAAGCTCTTCTGGGTTCTACCTTGCCAATTTTTTTTTTTTTTCTGCACCGCACAGCATGTGGGATCTTAGTTCCACATTGATGGATTGATCCCACACACCCTGCAGTGGAAGTGCAGGCTCTTAACCACTGGACCGCCAGGGAAATCCTACCTTCCAATTTACCCTGCAGATCTTGGGACTTTTCAGCTTCCATAATATGTAAGCCAATTTCGTATAATAAATCTCCTTCTCACTATATGTACATTTTAATAATTCTGCTTATCTGGAGAACACTGACTCATATAAAGTCCTACTTCTCAGTGTGCATGTTCATTTAAGATCATATCTCAAAAGTTTTATTGAAAAAAATGAACTTCAAAAATATCAGGTCAATCCATTCTTATAGATAAATGTAAGCCTCTTACATAATGAATTTGTATTGACTTTGTTTCAACAAATGTTAAAATAATTAGGGTTTTTTCTTATTAATGAAGTCATAGTATGGCTAATAAAACTTGTATTAGAAGAAATGGATTTACAGTCTGCAGAGAAAAGGCATATGCTGCCTGTTATAGGTTGAATTGTGTCCCCTCCAATGATAAATTGAAGCCATAATTCCTAGTACCTCAGAATGTGACCTTACTTGGAAATGGGGTTGAGGCAGAAGATAGATGGTCCCCAGGCTGAGCAGCTGAAGTCTGTCCCCTGTGGACAGATACTTCAAGAAAAAGATAATAGCAGAGGCAGAGAGGAGCTGAGTCCCGCCCAGATAAAAGATAAAGAGACCACGTATTTCTCATTCTTGAGGTCAAGGAGACTTTCCTGACTACCCATGCACAGAAGGGCTCCTCGGGGGTCAAAAAGGGAGGAAACAGCACCCCATAATAGGTGATGTCAACCTTCCCACAGGCCTCTGTGCTGGAATCCATCATGGCTAAGAGATACACGTGCACACAGGGGAAGACACTGAGTTATACCAAATATGGACTCAGAGCCAGGCAAAGCAAGATGATTGGCCAGAGGAAACACGGAAGAAGTGTCCCACATAAGTAACTTAAACTACCACTAAGGCGCAACTCTCTGAGCCCGCCCATGTGTGCCTATTCACATGTACTTATTTTCCTCCTAATAAACACTTCACTTGTTTCACCACTTTCTGTCTCTTTGTTGAAATTCATATTTACAAAGCAGACAAGCCAGGGCCTTCTCACTAGCCACTGGCCCTCGTGGCCTAGTGGTTAGGATTCAGTGCTCTCACCGCCGCAGCCTGACTCCAATCTCTGGTTGGGGAACTGATATCCTGCTTCAAGCCACTACTGGTCAAGGCAGCGAGATCAGGGTCATTACAGATATAATTAGATAAGCTAATATGAATTCATATTGGAGTAGAATGAGCCCTTAATTCAATATGACTGGAGTCCTTATAAAAAGAGGGAAGAAGATATGAAGACAGACACACAAGAGGCCTTGCCATGTGACAGTAGAGGCAGAGATTGCAGTGCTGGAGCTGCAAACCAAGGAAAGCTAAGGATGGCCAGCAAACCAACAGAAGCTAAGAAGAGGCAAGGAGGGATTCTTCTCTATGGATTTCAAGGTAGCATGACCCCGCTGACACCTTGATTTTGGACTTCTAGACTCTAGAACTATGAGATGATACATTTCATTGCTTTAATCTACCCACTTTGTAGTATTTTGTTGTGACAGCCTTAGGGAACCAAACACTGTCCAAATATAAAGTGATTATTTTAATATTTGTCCTTTAAGTACTTTTCAAATTGTATATCCAAGGTTATTCTATTCATATGAAAAAAGATGAGAAAACAATTTGTAAACAATAGTTTATTTTAAAAAATAAATCTTAATCTTTATTAATATGGGAAAAAGGATAATTTTATTTAAAGCCAAGGTAAAGGTAATAAGAAGTAAAAGTTATAACAGAGATCTGAACTGTTATGATAGTTTGTATATTCATTGTTCCCACAGAAAATTCCATGCATGCCAGTTTGAAAATAGGGATACAAACATAATTACCTGCTGATTTTCTTTTTGGTAACAATTATCCTCTGTGATAAAGACTATAACCAATTCAATTTATTTTTATATTGGGAGCTTTATACAAAGTATCCTATAATATCTAACAGAGAAATACAACAATGAGAAATGCTTCATTTTATTGAATGCAAAGTCTTAACATGAATGGAGAGAAGATCCTGTCTGCAGATAAACTGACATGTCATAAAAGAAGATCAGGTTTGAAGATTGTTTCTAGTTTAAATAAAAGTCCTTGCATACTTTATTTGCAGAGAGGGTATTTAGGGGTAAAAAGTGAATGCATTTGTATCTGTAACCAATATCTTTTTAATATTAAAAAAATATTTTTAAAAATCCCCTAAGAGAGAAATTCTGTTCTAATTTCAGGAATCATCTTTGCTTCTTCTTTTTATTTCAAGCCCCACATACATACAGTTGACTTGTTACATGGTAGAGATATTTAATAATATCCTCTGAACTGGGAAGAAACTTTGAGACCAAAATATGAAGCAGGCAACTCTATGAAGTGCAATTATGAGGTTTATTGTAAGTAACTTACATATAGGCAGGATAGGGTAGAGGACAATGGAAAGGCATTTGCAGCTGCATTCTATGGCCAAAAGGGATACAGGGAGATTTAAAGGGGCCAAAGCTAAAAATAGAATCTGACTACTAAGGGAGAAGCATGTCTACACTGACTGGAACCAGGGTGCTTTTCCTCCCCCCAGGCATGTCATGTATTCCTCATGAACCATTAACCATCTCTGTCAGCAAAAGGCATTCTTCTAGTTTTCATATCATATGAAGGCAAGGGTAAAAGTTGATAGGGAACTTATCTGGCTTGGGGGCATTCTTTTGAGTAGGCTAAAGCTCAGTCGTGCAGAAAGGGGAGCGGCTAGGACTGTGGGCCTAAGATGGAGCTAATAAAATGGAGTCAGTGTGGTTCAGCCACACATGAACATAACACTGAACAGTATATCTTATTGATTTCAAAATATATCCAGAATGGAACCATGTGTCTTCACTACACCTCTGTCCCAAGTCACCATCATCTCTTACCTGGGTTACTACTGTAGCCTCTTAACTGGTTTCCTATTTCTTATTTTGCCCTCCCAAATAGTGCTAATGAAGAGTGATGTTGCTAAACCTAAGTCAGATCCTATTACTTCTCAGTTGAAAACCTGCAGTGGTTCCCCATTTCATTCAGGGGAAACACAAACACTCTCCCATGGCTTGCCAGGTCCTACCCTTCTGGTTCTGGGTCTCTTTTCTAAGCTCACCTCCTTTCAGTCTCCCATTCCTTTACCCTACACCCTGGCTTCCATGGAGTTTCTAGAACACACCAGGTACAGTTCCACTGTGGGGTCACTACACTGACTTTTTCCTCTGAATAGAAAGCTCTTTTCCCTTTATCAACATGGCTCACTCCTTCACTTTATTTGAGACATTGTTCAAAAATCAGCCTCTGTGTGTTCCACCCAAAATTTACATTAAGTCCTAAGTTCCAATGCCTCAGAATGCTACAATATTTGTAAAGAGTCAGGGCAGATACAATTAGTTAAGATGAGGTCATACTGGAGTAGAGTGGCCCCTAATCCGACATGACTGGTATCTTTATAAAAGGGGAAATTTAGAGACAGACATTTCAGAAGGAAGACTATGTGAGGAAATATAGGGAGAACACCACATGGAGGTAGAGATCGATGCATCTGCAAGCCAAGAATACCAAAGATTGTCATCAGCCATCAAAAGCCAAGGGAAAAGCATTGAGCAGAATCTCCCTTACAGCCCTTGGAAGAAATCAACCCTGCCAACACCTATATCTCAGACTTCTAGCCTCCAGAAATGTGACATAATAAATTTCTGTTATTTAAGTCACACAGTTTGTGTGACTTGGTTACAGTAACCCTCAGAAGCTAATACAGCTTTTCAATATGTTTTACCCTTCCTATTTTAAAATTTCTATATCGTACATCTCCACACCCATACTGACCCTACTTACCCTTTTATATTTTTCTATATCATTCAAAATAATTTACTCTTCCCGTGTTAATTGTTTAATGTTTCCTTTATTCAACTAGAATATAAGCACCACAAAGGCAGCCCTTTTTGTTCCATTCACAGATGTATAGCAAGTGCTTTGAATAAAGCACCCGTCACAAGGTACGTTTTCAATATTTTTGTTAAATAAGTGCATTAATACAATGTAATAGATTATTCTACGTTTTTGAATAAATGAAGAACACTGTGAGATATTTAATTTTAGCAGTATAGTATACCACATTGACTTGTGTACTTAGTACCATAAGTTTGAAAATGAGCATGAGATGCTATTGTGTAGGTATATATATAAGATAACCGATCATGGAAGAAATTTTTTATAATGACTTAGTATAAAATGATTATACGTAGATAGTAAAAGAAGGTAAAATTCCTGACAGGTTATTATGAAGCTGTACTATAGTATTATCCACCAACAACCAGCAAGTAATAATTAAACTCCTTCTAGTATTAGCCGATGCTATTCTAGGATCTGAAGGGATAATTATAACATTAAATCATGGTTCATGGATCCAAATGTCTCTTAATGTATCTAAAAGAAAACAACTGGTAGCAAAGCAAATTATAGAACAAATAGTTGTGATAATAAGCACCAAAAGCATTAAAACAATTGCATAATATGATTCAAAAGCTGGAAAAAGTAATTACTGAACAAGTGCAACTTGAAGTGGATCTTGAAAAATATGTCTAAAAGTTATGTCCAAGACATACTAGAAGATTTATTTATAACAGTTCCATCTACTATTATATTTTATATAATATTTACTACTATATATTTCATATGTAAAATCATTCAGGGTTGCAAGGTTACACTGTATAGATATAAATGACTTTATAATTGTTATATTTAAGAAAAAAGTTAAATTGGAGAAACAGAACAATTTTGAAAGCATAAAATGTAGTTGTGTGGCTAGTAAAATATTATAATGACCATATGAAAATTGAGATAATGCAAATATATATTATATTATATTATATATAATATTATAGATGTATGTGTGCATGTGTGTTTGTGTCTATTCAAATCTGAACACATCAGTAGCAGAGAAGATATTTTATACCTCTCTTGATCCATAGAGACCAGTACATGTTCAAAATTGTTTCATATGTGTGTGCGTGCATGCGTGTATATGAGAGAGAGAGAGAGTAATAAGAGAGGGAGAGACTCAGCAATCATAAAATAATTTTTATTTACTTATTTTCATTTTGGTGTTTTAGAAATAAATGCATGTAAAGCCTGAGACATTAAATCACTGCCCAGGCTGAGAGGATTTCTAAAATGGTGATAGAGGAGAAGGGATAATAGGGCCACTTTTCTTAAGAAATTTTCAATTTCAAGTGATGAACAAGAAGGTGAGAAGCTAAGCAGAGCTTTAAGTGTATACATGACACTGGAGACACAAAACAATGGAGTTAAGGACACAAAAAGCATAGGTTTTTTGGTAAACAACAGAATATCAGTTGAGGTCCTGACCCATGCACACTATAAGCAAGAGTAAGTATGATAAAAATCAGTTTCCTCATATACTAAAGTCCCCCTTGGAAAGAGCTCAACCCCTGATTGAATTAAGGCAGATATGAGATTATTTATTGCCTCTTAGTAACAGAAGTATATACTTCTTGATAAAAATAAACATTGTTTTTAATCTCAATTTCTCTATAATTTTCACATACAATCAAGCACTGAATCAGAAGTTATCAGACAAACCATAAAGATCAGAAAATATTGCAAACCATTAGGAAACATAGACCTAAAGGAAACAGATGTTAAGCACAGATTTTGCAACATATGTTTATAAAAAATAAACCAATATTTATTCCATAACCAAAAAAAAAATTCGACATGAAAACTCAGTGTATGTTTGTAACAGCAGATTAGACAGAGGTGAAGAGAAGGTTAATGAACAGAAAAGTATGTCAAAAGTAAATATCTAGAGAAAAGCACAAGAAATAAAAGGAAAATGTAGAATAGAGTGAAAGAGCACATGTAATATGATGAAAAATTCTAATATATGTTTAGTTAAAGAAGGAGAGGTGAGAGAGTATTATTAAGAAACAACAATTGTAGAGGTTATGTCTGAGAATTAACAAAAACTGGAAATAATATAAAGCCACATATAAAAGAAATACAATAAATCTTAAGTAAGACATTAAAAGAACACCAGACTTCAAAACAAAACAAAACAAACAAACAAAAAAACATAGCACAACTGTTAAACACCAAAGTATAGAGAAAAGCTTAAAAACAGGCAAAAGCTGGGGTGCAGGACCAGGGATGGGGGCATAAAAGGGATTTTACCTGCAAAGTAACAATATTAGGGCTTACAGCTAACATTTCAACAGTAACAGTGGAATGCAAATAATAATGGAAAAATATTTTCAAAGAATTCAAAGTATCAATAATTGTCAACCTGGAATTCTCAACCCTTCCAAAAATATCTTCATTTTTAACTTCCCTTGTCTTTTCAGTTACATCTTCGTGTCCCCTCTAGGCTTAATTTACTTATATTTATTGAGCTGGTTTGTTTATATTCTTAATTCACCATGGAAAATTGGTTCTGTGTCTGTATCATATTTAGTGTGATCATCTATCACAAGGTCTAGCTTATCATAGCCCTAAGAAATGTTTTAAATCATATGTGTAAGTGCTCAACTACCTCTTGACAGTGTTCCCTCTTAGAAGTTAATCTTCAAAATTCCTCTTTAAATAGGATTAAAGGAGAAATACTGGGTATTTTCAAAGTGCTTATTTTTGCATGTTAACAAAAATGTACAGCAATTTAAATGAATGTATGAATTAAAGTCTTTCATTGATTCACATGATTATTTATTCAATCCTAGTAACATGAACAGTACCTGATGTATAGTAGCCACTCACAAATTCACATACTCAGGACATGTCACTGTGTGTATGACCACATATTCTGCTTATTCAATTAATTCCTCATCTAAGTCTATCATCTCCACATTCTCTACTTTCCCAATTCAATCAGTGAAACCGAACAGTTGATATACAACTATCTCTTTCTAAAGTTTAGTTTCTCCTTCTTTCACCTTAAATGAAATTTATTTTACTTTATATATTTTTATTTTTTAACTTTTCATTTTGAAATAATTTCATACATACAAAAACGTTGCAAAATTAGTACAGAGTCCATTTACGTATCCAGCTTCCACATGTGACAATACTTACAAAACCAAAGTGCAATTATCAAAAAGAACAAATTAACATTGTTAATTTGTAATACTGTAATACATGTAATACTGTTAACCAATCTAGACATTTTATTCAAACTTCACCAACTGTACCATTAAGTTCCCTTTTTAGTCCTAGAATACAACTCAGGATCACATATTGCATTTAGTTGTCATGTCTCCATATTTTCCTCCAATCTAGGATAGTTCCACAATTCGTCTTTCATGACTTTGAAATTATTGAATGTTATTAGTCAATTATTGCAAAGAATTCCTATCAATTTGGCTTTGTCTAATATACATCACAGAAATTATGCTGTGTTATTCCCAGTGCATCATATAAAGTGGCATGTGATGTGATATTGTTACTGGTAATATTTATAAGGTAAGATAATATTTCATAGGTATGAGATAAATGAACAAAACCATTTTGAAATAAATTCTACAAGCTTTTATATTCCATCAAATTTAAGACGTAGACTGTAAGAGGCATCATTGATTTATATACATTTTTAAACAAAAATCATGTTTCCAAATAAAGTATGACACAATAACTTTCTATCACTTAGTGTGTCATATTAATTGAAAAGTTTATTTTGTTATAGATATACAGATAATAGAAATGCTGACATAGGAGCAGATATAATGAAATTTAGTAAGAGCAGTCAGGAAATTTGTAGTGTATCACCACAACTGCTGCCCTACAAACTTTGTGATTTTCTTCTTAGGTTCACAGATGCTAAAATGGTAGAAAATACGTATCTTGGAATCAACGAACATGAGTAAATTAATACCCTGAAATCAGGGTAAGAAGTCATACTTTGTAGTTTAATTGTTGGGAATCCATTAGAGCAGGGGAATATCATGATCAGAGTCAGGCTTTAAGTACTGGAACATGCTACTCTCCAGGAAAGGCAGTGAGGGGAAAAGTGCCTGTCTGAGTTTGGAGATCATGTTGCTAAGAAAACAAAAGAAAAACAACACATCTATTTATATAGCTATACTATTTTACCCAGAGCCACGGGGCTGTGCTAAGAGTACTCTGCTTTAATGTAAACATTGGGAAAAGAGGAAACAATTTTAGAGAACAAACATAAAGGGATCTTGAAATCATGATTTTCAAATATGGAGATCATTTTCTTATTTTACAGTGTGATGCCCCATGGATTTGCTTATATTCATGACCCAGTGATTGAATAGTGAATGCAATTACAATAGGAAACCTGACCAAACAATCAGGAACAACTTACAATTATAGATATTAGTTTACTAGAGTAACAGATTTTTACCTTTGTAAATTGAAAGGTGTATTTCCAAAAAAGTAATGTATAGTATTAGAAAACCTAAATGAATTATTTTAATTAGAGAATCTATCAGTTTATGTCAAAGAAATAAAGTCATTCTATTATATACACATAGATCCATAACTAAGGTGACTGGATAACCAAGTTTGCTCAGGACAATCTTTATCTATAGTTACTGTCCTAGAATAATTATCAATACCATTTCATTTCCTTCTCAAAATTGTTCCAGTTTGATAATAAGTTATATGGCCATTGAACTGATAACTGAATGTGTGTATTTCAGAAGCATTTTTAAATTGTTGGTTTAGGATATAAAATATCAAAAAAAAATACTCTTTTTCATATTAATTCCAATCAAGCCATGAGGGGCAGAATGTAAAATTATAGGTGTTCTATCATAAACTTCCAAATTTTATTTTTCATTTTAAAAACATGCTTGTATGCTGTTTCTTATGTAAGTTTTATTTGTCACGGTTTATTGAAATGTGTGGGATTCTCAGGAGATTTTCTAGATAATTTTAATAGGTACAAAACAGCATAAGGTATTTAGAGAGTAGATAACAACATGGACTTTCCCAAAACCTTTGAATCCTGACTGATTCAAAGTCATTCAAGTCTCCTGTGCCTGTTTTATAATTTGTAAATTAAGGATCATTACTGTGTTTACCTTAAGAGTTGCTGTAAAAACTAAATGAGTGATAAAGTGTGTATATAAATTAGATATAGTACTTGGCATTTTGTAAGCATGATATAAGTCTTTAACTAAAGATAGGTAAATAAAGATAAAGAATAAGAGGTATATCCTGGTAGATAAAGAGGAATACGTGTTTTTTATTAAGTCTTCCGTAAAGATTAGTATTTTCTTGGGAG
This sequence comes from Balaenoptera borealis, assembly GCF_965194805.1. NCBI lineage: Eukaryota > Metazoa > Chordata > Mammalia > Artiodactyla > Balaenopteridae > Balaenoptera > Balaenoptera borealis. The sequence goes on along the minus strand of NC_138862.1, from coordinate 20,305,807 downwards.
AAAGGGGGAGGCTGATGAGTTCTCAAGCACACTTTGAGAGGACACACTTAAAGAGGAGAAACAGAGACTTAGTCAAAGAAGTGATCATGGCTCTTCAGCCCTCTTAGACTCTTTACCACACATATTTAAGATAATCCTCTTCAGAACTTGGCACCACAAAGATCTAGGATAACTTTTAGGAATGTGACATAGTACGACTTCCAGGAGTTTGAATACATCTCTTAAAATAGCTGAAAATTAATGCAGAAACAAGAAACATTTAGCTTCCTTGTCTCTTCTCTTTATCTCTTATTTCATGTCTCAGATGTCAGCAAGTCTTATTGACGCTGCCTTTACATATTTAGAAAATGTGTCCGTATATAATCATTTCCACTTCTACCACCCTGCTTCATGCTGGCATCACTGTTATTTCAATTGCCCACTAATTGGTCTCTCTGTTCTGCCCTCATCCTGCATTCAGTGCATTCTTTCCCAATAGCAAGAATTATTCAGTTAAAACAGAAGACATAGCTTATCTCTCAAAACCATCCAATGGTTTCCCAGTCTATCATAGTAACAAAGTCCTTACAGTTGTGCACAAAGCCCTTTATGAGCTGATCCCTGTTATGTCTTTTAAATTATACCCACTAATACTGTCTCCCTTTCTTGCATTTGTAGAAGCCACACTAACTCCATGCTTGTACACCACAGGCATATTTATGCCTCATGGATTTGTGCTTATTTTTCCTTGAACATGAAAACTCTCCTCCCACATAGCCATGTGGCTCAAGTGTTTACCTCCTTCAGGTTTTAGGTAAAGTTTCTGCTTTCAGTAGATCTTTTCTTGACTCATGTGAGAGAAGGAATTTCTGTCTCTTTGGTCCCTGCTCCATGGGCAGTGTCTGGGATGGTTTCTGACATATAATAAGCCCTCAATAAATATGTGGTGAATAAATAAGCATTGCATTAGCTATTTTATTAGCTACCTTTTGATAGCTAGATGATAGCCAAGTTAATTCAATATGTCAGCCATGATTTAGGTTAAGGGTCAAATCTTCATCTCAAGCTAAATTCCAATATCAAGTTTCTTTCTGCTGTGAAACACATTTTGCTAAAATATAACTGCAGAAGTTGAGATAACTTAGATTGAAATACTAATATTATCTAGGTGTTTAATATATTTTCGCAGCACTTAATACTAATAGCAATATAATAATAGAAAATATTGCATGTAATTGACTAGTAAAATATAATATACTAGTAAAATGTTTTGTAAACTGCTAATGAAGAAGCAAGAGGTTAATTATAAAAAGTGATGGCTATTGAGTTGCACATTTGAGTACTTTCATTTTGACAAATGATTGTTACCAGCCCAGAACCTGTAATGGCGTTGTCCATTCTCAATCCGTAAAGAAAGCATAAAATTCATCCTCATTACTTTTATTGAGTGTGGAATTGTTTATCTATTAAAATAAGAATTATATCCATTAACCACAGATTTATTTTAATAGACCCTTCTCATGCAAGAACATCTACGCTTACTAAGCATCCAATAGGACTTATTTTTCCCCCTGTAGATTTCCTTCCCTTATTCCAAAAATGTCTCTTCTCAAGAACACTTGATGAGTGACCACTTACTATACAGCATATTGTAGGCTGAATTCATGAACATGCTTAGCCAAAAGTTCTATCAACATTCTTTGCATTACAAGATCAAATTTAGATTTATTACATTCAAATGAGAGAAGACAATATCATAATAAAATAATAATTCTCTAGAGAACATTTTTATATCCAAAATATAGTAAAAATTTTTACCAAGCTCCTTAAAAGTGATAGCTACATAACCATAACATGTTTTCATAAACAATTGATGTCGTTAGTAGCTGTTGTCTCCTCAAAATCTCTAAAATAATATTCTAAAATATACTTTCCAGAACAAGTGAATCACAGATATTAATCTAAAGTCTGCTAAACAAAAGAAGAGATCTGTGTATATTCATTAACATATTGGTATTTCTTGAATTAATATATTTTTGGCCTTTTACTCATTTCAGTGTTGTTTCTGTTTCTCTGGCTACTTCCTCCTATAAAATGATTATTTATACCATATGTTGGATCTGAGACAAGAGTTGTCAAAGGACATTGAAATGGAATCAGATATTTCAGGAAGTCAGTCACCTCTTTAACGATCCCTCCAAGTGTCAGTTATTTTGATACTAAATTTTCTGCATTTCCATAAGATAAAAATAAAGAAATATCTATATTAATAATGTAACAAACTTGAACAGTTGTTTTGCAATGTTAACTCATTTTCTGTATGTTCATTTAAGAGATTCAGTGATCTAACATTCTCTACTTTGGAAAATACAAACATGCTTATTGCAGCAAAACTTGCTCTGGTAAGAAAGTAAACAACATAATGCAAACTCAACTCAGTGCACTGCATTCATCTTCTATATTCATTACCAAGTGTCTTTTGAGTCTAACTTTCTTCATTTAAGAAACAAAAAATAATACACTAAAGAAGCATGTCATTTCCCAAAAGTAATACCTTGGAAAATTCTTATGTAGGATTTAATTAGGTAAGATGTCTTCAAGTGAGTAACTGGTTCCCTCACTAGAAGATTTCTGAAATGTTTATCTGAAGGCAGACCTATTATATGTTCACCTTCAGGTACCAAAGGGTAACATGTCTTATTAATGCCTCTGATGAAACTGTTCTGCTTCCATGAGCATAGCACCAGAAAGACAGCTCATCAAATAAAGTGGATCCTTTTTAATCAGTTGTCCAAAAATGATATTATACAGAGTTACACATTTCCTAGAACCAAGTTTCTATTTTTACGGCAAAAAATGGAGAAATTTGAATACATTGAATCATTTTGCTAGCGAAAAGATACCAGTTATAAACAGGTATTATGGGGAAAATATCAGATATGATTATTTTATAGAAAACTATTGAACAAGTAACATCAGTTATACATTGTAAGACTAAATTTTACATTATTTTCTTTATAGGACCCATACTCTTTTCCTATTAAAGGAATGCAGTATTAAAGTTATTTTTTTGCGATTCAACCCACCTAACATGTATTGTTTAGCAAACAAGTAGATCCATGCATTCCTATTCCAATTTATATAAATTATAAGTTTAACACCAAGAAATTAACTATTTTTCTTTACATTTCAGTGCCAAGGAGACAAACCTGTCAAGTTGTAACTTAGTCATCTTTATGATGTATATGCTGTCACTCTAATCTATATGCTGAAGACATCCATATGATGTCTTCAAAAAATTACAGGAGTTTGTATACCCATGAAAATTACATGTCTATACACAAGAAAAGAAAAGTGGTATATTCAATTTACAGCACTGATAAATTAGTTTACAAGTAGGAGAAAATCTTAGACTCTTCACAGTTTTGGACAGTTTGGGCAATGAATGTGATGCTGATAGATACATGGTCTTCTGGAAGAGGAAGAATGAAAGCTTTGCAAGCTGTTCAAGAGGATTTGAGAGAAATCTATGGAAACCAATGGTGAAAATGACAGTAGTGAAAATGTTGTATGGTCAACGAGGATATAAATTGTCCTCGATTTTATTGCCTACAGCTGAGGAGAAATTGGACAGATGGTTGCAAATCAAACATCATGAAGCAGAATAAAGGCTTAACGGTGTCCTGGTTTTGCTCACTCTCTTATGAGGAGGGAGTTCTACTTGCCTGCTGGAGGTCACCCTCTGGTCCACCACATGATGTTAACATGATGTGTAACAACTAACATCAAGATCCATCCAAAGTAGGCAGAAAATCTGGACACTTTTCTGATGTAGTTATAAAGATGTACACCTACATTGAATATAAAAGGAGGGAATTTAATACTAAATGTGGGCAGAAATCAGGCACATGATCAAACTTTCACTGGTTCTCTTGGGAGAGGAGGATCAAGGTGTGAAATGCTTATAAAGGGCAATGGCAACAGTTGGGACATCTTAGGGCTCAAGCCTTCCCACACTCCTTAGATTTATTAAGACGTAACACTACAGAGTATCAGAATTCAACATAGTGAATCTTACTTGCCAAAAGGGCCCTTTGGCTCTCTTGGGAAGATTTCCTTTAAAGAGAAAAAGGTCCATGGGAAAATTATAGATGCGGTATTCTAGTATTCTAGTATCCAAGTTCTTATAGACTTGGGTTGGGTTTTTAATGCCAATGATGGTGACAAACTGAAGAATGTGAAACAACAATCTAGATATATTCTTGTGTTCATACCTGTTCGCCCTGCAAAACTCCCCTAAATCTTTTGTAGAAACCTGAGAAAAATTTAAGAGACATTATCTTGGTAATATGGCCAGATTAAGGTAAACTCCTAGAAAAAGGTCACAACTGTGTGAGCCAAACCCCAGTCACCCAAAGGGAGAAAACTCCTTGGCCCCAAGCCATAGAGCAGTGTGACTGTCTTTTTTTGAATCAAGGGATCCTCAGACCTGAAAGAGATAGTGTCAGTAATGATGTCCCACAGTCCGATACAGGGCTCTGGTATATTTGAATAAGGCATTGGAAACTGAAGGAAAATGTACCTGCTTACTGGCTGCAAGCCACCCTCTATCACTGTATTAACCTTCTACCTCAGCCTTAGATGCTTTAAGAAAAGATGATGAAGGGTGGGACCAAGATCTCACTGACTCCAAAGAAGATTGAAAACTATATGTGTGTATTCGCGTATATAGGGAAACTTTCATCCTGGAGGCTGACAAATGAAGGTGACAGCAGACCATAAAGTGGACTACACAGGAATGATTTCTGTGAACTAGGTGTGAGTGTTTATGCATGTGTATGTCTGGTGCAAGCAATAATTTAGCTCGTTTTCCATTCTGGCCATGTTGAGTCTCAGTACAAGTTATAGGACATCAGAAGCTGGGGCGATATTCAAGAAAAAAAGCAAGCAAACTGTTACAGGGAGTTCAAGCGGTCAACAAGTCTGGGAATGGAGGTGAAACACAAAGAACCAGCCAGTCTCAGAACTCACCATTTTAGAGGTGGAAAATCAGGGAGAGAGAGACTAAAAAGCGGGAGTGAGAACTTTAAACAAAACATCCAACAATAGGATACAGGTGCCGAGTAAATAGTACTGCTGCAATAAAATAGTTCTCCCAGAGTTAAGAAAAGGGACTCTTTGGAGCTTTCAAAGCTTATCTTTATCCTTATTATTTTATAAACCCCGCCTCTGTCCCTAATTCCTAAGCCCCATGCTACCTATGTCTTCTTTTATTCTAGCTTTTGACTATGCCCTTGCCAGAACTGAGATGACTTTATGTGTAATTCTCTAGTTTCAACCCTTTCTTAGCTGCTGTAGGAATTATTCATGGTCTTTTCTCTGTCTTCTATTCCCAGTGCTGCATAGAGACTCCTATCACCACTCACTTCTCCCGCAGGAACATTTCCTCTAGCTGTCCCCCAGGGGCAAGTTATCAAAATATGAGAAACAGAAACAAAGTATGACAGCCCAAGTAGACCACGTTAATAAAGAGAGAACGTTTGATTCAGTCAATTTCACTTTATGTGCATTTTGTGAGGACATTTACCAACCTTGTTTAGACCAATGTTTGGGCCAAAAATATAATTACTTTGTTGTAATTATAGCCAGGGCAGAACCACATATGATAATGTGTAACACTCTGGGTAGGAAGAGAGAAAGATTCTTGTTTTTATTGTATTTAAAAACTCCGATCATGAACATAAACACTCCTAATCCATGAACAATTACTGAACTGTGCATTTGTATAGCATCTGTTTCTATGGAATCTAAATAGTAAATGTTACCTACAGAATATATAAGTGCAAATTTTTGTATACAAAACATCTTTTACAAATACATTTTCTTTCCATTTAGGTAATAACCCCAAGCCAAGACAAATATGCAATAATATTTTCACTATTTTCACTGAGGGTCTGTTCGATGTAGAAAAACAGTGTTGTTTTCTTCCTGTTCAAAATATAATATGCTTTTTTTTCCATTTAATTCACAGGGTGCTTCATTTTAATGAATATTCTTCATTCTCCAATAATAAGAAACAAATTTTTGTTCATTGTCAGCTTGTTTGAACATGTCTGCAATGAATTTCAGAAATTAACATACATCAGGCTCTTAGGGTTGACTCTGGAATATGTTAGAGAGTACATAATTTGGGTGCAATTTCTCTAGTAAATGTCCTAGAAACTGTAAGGGCTATTGTGTAGATTGGCTCCAAAAAGAGAAGGAATCTCAAAAATCTATATCATTCACTAAACTTCATTTTAAAATGCTCTGTTAAGTGACTCTTTTTCTTATCAGGCAGTTAAAGATAATAGTAATGTGAAAATATAATCAGAAAAGCAAGCCACTGATGACTTAGATAAAAAATAAAATGTCTCCCAGAAAAAACAAACAAACAAACTGGAAGACACAAAAAGACTTGGAAGACCAAGAGAAACATCTTCCTTATTTCTCTTAAAGTCCAGTCTCTAGAATTTGCCTACCATCAGTTTGATAGCACCCAGGAAATTTTTTTTAAATATTAAATTTTTGTTAATGATACTAAAGCGTTATCCTAATGCTAAATGCTTTATTAAATATATTGAGAATTTACTTCTTCCTGGATCCAAGTTTCTTTAAAAAGAAAGAAAAAATAATAAACTGACAAGACTGAATTGAGACATAATGGGATTGATACCAGAGATTTCATATAATAGTAACTTAGTTTTACAAAATTCTCCAGCAGGTTTTTTTTTTTTTTTTTTTTTTTTTAAATCAATTAATTAATTATTTATTTATTTTTTGGCTGTGTTGGGTGTTCGCCTCTGCGCGAGGGCTTTCTCCAGTTGCGGCGAGCGGGAGCCACTCCTCATTGCGGTGCGCGGGCCTCCCACTATCACGGCCTCTCTTGTTGCGGGGCACAGGCTCCAGATGCGCAGGCTCAGTAGTTGTGGCTCACGGGCCTAGCTGCTCCGCGGCATGTGGGATCCTCCCAGACCAGGGCTCGAACCCGTGTCCCCTGCATTGGCAGGCAGACTCTCAACCACTGCGCCACCAGGGAAGCCCTCCAGCAGGTTTTATATCTTTTTCTATGTGGGTAACTCTGTCTTAGTTAGGGGCAGGATACACTTACATTCTATTGCAACAACAAATGGAGGGATAAATGTGATGGTTAAAGCAAAGTTTCTAAGAGACTAGATGTTAAATGTCCCCACCACAAAAAAAGAAACATAAATTAAATGATGTGATAGAGGTGTTAGCTAATGCTAAAGTGGTAATTACACTGCAATATATAAATGTATCAAATAAACATGTACACTATAAACTTTCACAGTGTTATATGTCAATTATTTCTAAATTTTTTTTTGAAAAGTAAATACATAGAACTCAGAGTCTGCCAATGTAAAGTCATCACAGGGTAATAATTATCACAAACCTATCACCATGATTTATATTAACAAAAGATCGCAAGTGATTATAGGCAAAGTTCTAACAGATAAAGGCAATAGCATTAATCTAAATATAAAAGTAAGAGAGAAGAGAGATTTAATATCAACAAAAAGCCAATAATATGCGGTGGCAATAGTAACATTGGGTGTTAGGGCTTCAACATGTCAATTCCATGGGGACAAAATTTAATACCTGACAATGACTTTTGAGGCTAGGTTATAATAGACTGTGTAGATTCCAACGTTATTTCTGGAAATTTTTATTTTATAGCCTTGAGTTGTCATTTAAGAACTTCAACTACCAAAACTGTGTAGGGACAATGCAGAGAGCAGCCATTTCATATTGTAAATGAAACTCTAGGTGTACATATACATGTATAGACAAGTTTCCTGGTTGTGAAAATATTGCAAGATGATGTTATTGACCTGTGGACTATCTATTTACTGAGTCTATATTTGGAATGCCTGGATCCAAGAAGTCAGATACTGTAAGATTGAATTTGAAAATAATGCATGAAAAAGTGAAACTGTGGATCCTATAATGTTCCAAGACTTTGTTCTGAGCCTCTTATCTACCTACTTTTGTTCTCTAGATGATGTCATACAGTGATGTGGCTTTTAAAAGCATTTCTATTCTGATGACATCCAGAATTCTGTCACCAGCATGATCTCACCTCTAAACTTCTACTGGTATTTCAAATGTCCAGCCCACACACTATTTCTCACACAACTTTTTTAATCAAGTAAATGGTAACACCTCAAATCATTTTTTAAGAGTCATAATTTCCCCACACACTCAAACCATGAGAAAGCTTGTCCAGACTCACTCTAAATGTGTGGCTTCTTACCATATATTTATATATGCTGAAAACACTAACCCAAGAAAAGATCTTTTCTCACACTGAACACTTCAAAGTCATCCAAATTGATCTTTCCTACTTTATCTCTTGCTCCTCTGCCATCAGCCATCCACAGAGTTTCCAAGGAGAAATAAAAACAAAAACACAACTTACATCATTTCCATTCCCTGCCAAAACTCTTCAATGGCTGCCCATTGCAGTGAAAGCAAACTCTAAATCCATTATTTTGTTCTATAAAGTCTTAATTTAATTGATTCTTGACTTTCCCACAATTTCCACCCTCATCTCCAACTTTTTTTCTCTTTACTGTATACACATTTTCTTTCTTTACTATCTTCATCATACAAAGCTTGTGTCTGTAACTGAGCAAGATCTTATGGGGCCTTTCCAGGACAGACCCTTCCCCCCATATCCTCTGCTTTAGCTCCTCTCTAAAGTACCTAGATAATAGTATCTGATACACTTCTCCTGAGTTGTTATATAGATGTTAAAATCCCTGCCAAATGGAAGAAAGTAACACATTCCCTCCAGAGTCTGGCCAGAGCCAGGAAATATTTGCAAAAGCTTATGGCCTTTTTACTTTACCTCACCATCATCCAATCAGAGAATTGTGTTGTGCATGAGCTGATCACATACCCTGGGACTGCCCTCCCTTGCCTTGCTTTTAAAAATGCTTTGCTGAAGCCCATTGGAGAGTTTGGGCTCTTTGAGCACTAGCTGTCACAGACTCCTTGTGTGGTGCCTTATAAAACACTGAACTTTCCTTCACCACAACCTGGTATCAGTAGATTGGCTTTACTGCATGTGGGTGAGTGTGGTCAAGTTTTGGTTTGGTAACATGTCTACTTTAGGGCAGTTATATCTCATAAAAGCCCTTCTCAAGATCTGTAGGCCAGCTACTTTTAGTCACTTAGGTCTCATCTTAAAAACCCCTTCCTATTCCAAACCTTATTTAAACATGCAATCAAAGACACTCCATATATTGTCCTATTCTATCACCATGCTTAATTTTGACAGTGACATTTATCTATCACATTTCTTAGTAGTTTCCTACTTGTTTATACATTTATTATCCCTCTGCCCTCCACCATCACCATTAGGATAAAAGTTTCATGAATTAATGCTGCTTTCTTCCCTCTTTACCACTATATCAACCATACATATAATCATGCCCAATTCATAGTAGGTAATCAATAAATATATATTTAATAAATTAACATTTGAGGAGCTTCAGCCAATTTTTAGAACTAAGCACAAACCACTAATCTACCTTTTAATTTCTCTAAAATTATACCTCTAAATGTTCTTTTTGTACTAAAAAGAGATACTCAATACATATTCTTATTCACCTGAGATTAACTTCTTAAAAATTAATGAATTTGAGCTTTTAAAAAGTAATAAATTGTTAGTGAGAGTTCACAATAGAAAATCTTATTCTTATACTTAAACCTCAAAGCCTCTTTTAACCATCAAGAGAAGAGAAATTTAATAACAGTGAGAACTACAGTTTAGGAAGGTAGATATTATAATTAAAAATTTTTATAGTTCTTTACTCTTTTGATCAAATTAGAGTAATAACCATACAGTGACTATATTTGTAGTTAGACATGACAAATATATAAAAAATAGTAACTTTCCATGTGGAAATAATTCTCCACATTCCTCTACCCACAGTAGGAATCAGGGACCTATAATTATAGCCATACCATTTAACTTCTTAAGGATGATGTAAGGCCCAGCTATGATGAACTGAGTTCCTTTTATATTGGAATAATATGTGGCTCATCTTGCTTCATTCCCTAGAAATCTTAGCCAAAATGTTACAGTTAATATGTTTTCTTAGACATGAAATTGTTGGGTTAAAAGCATGTTTAAATTTTTAATAGATACCATCAAATTGCTCTTTGGAAAAGTTGTTCCTACTTTTCCTGAAACGCACAATGCTTGAGAATGCTCGTCCATGTCTTCCTATCCTGGTTAATGTCAGATATTTGTGATTTGTCTTGTAAGCCAACTTAAAAAAAAAAAAGTTTTAATCTAATCTGTGTAGAGAGAACTCTAGAATTTTATTCATTGCTCTTTTGTTTAAAATGAGGGGAGGGGATAAGATTTTCTATTTGTTTAATGACAAAAATTATTACATATTAAATAAAAACAATAAAGCTAGTATTACTGAGAGGGGAATAAAGTATGTGATTGAAGTTTTTCCAAAAAAAAAAATTACAATTAAAAAAACATAACTGAATCTGCTTCTTCTTCCTTTTTTTTTCTTGACATGAACTTAGCCTCACATGATACCCAAGGGAAGTAGGATAAAATATTAACAATGAACTCTGTCATTTCCAGCAACTAGAAGTTGGCGCAGCATATACCAAATGCCTCAAGAATATTTGTTTTAAAAATGAATAAAAGAATGAGTAGATTATAATAAAGACACTTGTATGTTTTCTTACAAATCTGTTAACCATACTGTTTGGGTCGATGATGTTACCTATTTGGTCTCTTTATCTAATTTTTCCATAAATGTTATGGACTGAATTTTGTGCTCCCCAAATTCATATTTTAAGGCTCTAACCCCCAATAAGAATGTATTTGAAGATTAGACATTTAAGGAGTTAATTTAGGTGAAACGAGGTCTTAAGGGTGGGACTGCTATCCTTCTAAGAAGAGGAAGAGACACCAGAGATCTTTCTGTCTCTCTCTGCACACACAGAGGAAAAACCATGTGAAGACTCAGGGAGAAGGTGCCTTCTCCAAGCCATGAAGAAAAGTTTCACGAGAACCATCCCTGCGGACTCCTTGATCTTGAACTCCCAGACTCCAGAACTATGACAAAATACATTTCTGTTACTTAAGACACCCAGTCCGTTGTATCTGGTTATGGCAACCTGAGCAGACTAATACAATGAGTCTTAGAATAATCACAGTCACTCAATCATTTTATATTATGTTTTTGCCACCTGAGCTGGATAGGCAATAAAATTAATAAAATAACTACATGTATCTCATTTTTATTCCCAATTATGTAACTTGTGGATCACATAGCTGGAGGTAATTGAGGCAAATTTGAAGACACCTGTTAGATCTCAAACTCATTGTCTGATCCACTATATCAAATAATCTCCCACTTTTTAATGTATTCTAAAGTAAGCTAATATAAAAGTAATGTATTTGTGAACATATTATAAAATATATGAGTGACTTTTGGAAGCACAGGGCTGTCAGAAAATGTAGCTTCAAGTGTTAGTTTTATCATATACTAGCCTTGCAGTTTTGAGCTTCTTTGAACATTGGTTCCATTATATGTAAAATGAGACAACTAATACCTTTCTAGCAGATTGATAAAGGAGTTAAATAGTAAGTGAATTAAATATATGAAAAAGCATCCTAGAATCTACTCGGTACCATATAAATATATTTTCAATATTTTAAGAATATAATATAGTATAATTTTATTGACTATTTGTCAGAAGGTAGACGCAAGTAAAACCAGTGTTTAAATGGCTTTCAATAACTCTCAAAATAATATATCTTGAAATGTGTACATTATTTGTTCAGCATGCTTCATGTTTCATTGCATTTTTAAATGAATCAATCAGAAAACACAAAAACATATTATAAACACATATATGCTATATATAACATTTATATTTTAATATTTGTATTTATTAAAGAAACAAGTTTTGAACTAATTTTACTAAAACATTTGAACTTTATAAAATATTTCTGCTTTATTTATTATCTATAAGAATCACACAAAAAAATGTTGGGTGATATATTATTTTGTTTGCTTTAATATCAGTGAAAATGCTCAGAGTTTTTAAAATTTTGGTTTAAGTCTTAACATTTTGCTTGCAAAATTTATTCATCATAAACACCTACCTTTTCCGTATCCTGGCATATGGTAAAGAAAATATTATTTTACCAAAATAGCCTCATACAAAACAGATATCAAGGAATAAAGGCTAGAAACATAATTGTCTTTTTCTTCAGTCAAAAGTACTAAAATTCTTTTATAAAACTATACATAAATATTAATGGAATCCCGTAGCACAAACTTATATTAAATTTATTTTTATAAGTAACAATTTAGTAGGAATATTATATATGTACAATTTTGACTCTCTAAAAGCAGATGATTTCTGTGTAATATCATTAAAGGAACAATTTTTAAATTCATTTCATAAAAAATAGTCTCTGTCACTTAGATGACAGAGACTTTAAACACCACAACATAAAATAAGTTTGCCCATATCAAACATTTAGGGTCAGGAATATAAAACAATATCTAATGAAATAAAGTGAAAATTCTTCCATTCCCCATCTCTGTTTTTTCTTTATCCAAAGAAATGATATATTTTATGCAACAATACTCCCTAGGAATAATTGACTTAACCCAAAATGAGAGAGAAAAAGAGGGAGTTATGAACAGAAACAAAGAACTTCATCTGCTCTAAACTACATTCAAAAGGTTAATTATAATATACAAAAACTAGCTAAAGAATCATTAGAACTCCATGTAATAACTGGTCCCAGATATCAATTCATTTACTTCTGTACAGCAGCCACTAACAAATGTTCTTTTTGACCAATATGTATGGCCGTTTCAAAATTTTAATACTTCTGAATTCAGCCCACAAGTAATGCTTTGTTTATATATGTGGACAATGCACAAAATAGAATATATAAATTTGTATACAATATTAAATAAAGTTGAAATATACTATATTTGTTGTCATTATATTTATATTTTCTTAGAAACTCCCTTTTACCTCAGTCATCTCTAAATGACCACCTTACTCGTCCTCTGTTAACTGTACCTCCCTCTTCCATGAGTACCCAACTAAGCTCATCTTAAATAAGCAGCCAAATGCACAATTTTTCCCCTATATATTCATATAGTCTTATTGTAAATAATAAACATGTTTGTGCTTGTGTGCTTGCACATATGTGTAAAATAATATTTCAATCAGTATTTACGGAGAGAAAAGCTTTTGCTAAAATCTGTGCTAATTGTTGGGTATAATATTACTACTCTCACAAGCATAAAACCAACAAAATTCCCTCTCTTATTGAAAATATAGCTGTATAAATATATTAATGTATCATATATGCACGATCTATACTAACAGTACTCAACACACAGCTGTCAAAATTCTGCACAATGCCATCTCCCTTCAGCCTCAAGGTCTCCACACAGGTAGTTCCCTAGGCCTATTTTTATACCTTCTCCCTGCCCCTACCCTACTTCCTTGATATGTTATCCTTGTCTAAATAACACCTTCTCAAGGGATCATCCATAACTCCACAGGCTTTAGAGAACCATAAAACTATTTTATTTGTTTCTTTTATTACATTTAAAATTACACATTTACCTTTCTGATAAATATATTAGTGGTTAATTATTGAAGTGTTATCAACCATTTCAATAATGATGATAATTAGCATTTAATGAATGACTACAAGCATAAGGGCTTAAATGCATCATCTTCTTTAATCCTTGCAATTTCATGCCAGGAATCACAGAGCTAGAGTTTGATCTGAGATAGCATAAATCCTGAAATCACAGTCTTATATTGTTGAAAAATTTGCTCTTTGTTTTCTATTAATATTTGTGTTTACTTCACTGTGGTGCTATTGGTAGGGCAAAATAAGGATTGATTTTCTTTCAATACTAGATGTGTTTGGTATGACATATTATGTGATTGTACTCACTGCCAATCTCCATATTCTGAATATCTAGTTGTTATGCTGGTAATTAACTGCTTCATGCATGTACTTCCTCTGCTTTAAAGCCACATAGATGGCAGAGCTCTTATTCTTTATGAGGATAATAGCTTGTGTCTTGTTTGCTAGATGTTGGTGTCTTCACCTATTACTCAATTCATGACACCTTCTTTGTGATTTTTGTAAGAGAAACTTCTGGTTATCAGTAAAGATTTTGTTCCCAAAATAACAATCTGAAATTGGGGGGAAAAAATCCTAAGATATTGTTTTTCTTTCCTTCTCATAAGTGATTTTCATTTTCATGTATTTTTCCAGAGTTACTGACATATCATTGACACATAATTTTGTGTAAGTTTAAGGTGTACAATGTGATGATATGGTATACATATATACTGCAAAATAATTGCCACAGTAGGCTAGTTGACAATCCATCATTTCACATAGTTATCATTTTATTTTGTGGTGATAATTTTTAAGATCTACTCTCTTAACAAATTTCAGTTCTATGGTATAGTGTTATTATGTATAGTCACCATGCTATACATTAGATCCCAAGGACTTATTCATCTTATAACTGGAGGTTTGTTTTCTTTGACAAACATCTCCTCATTTTAACAACCATCCAACCCATAGCAGCCACCAATCTACTCTTCGTTTCTGTTTGACTTTTTAAAATTCCACCTATAAGTGAGATCATACATTATTTGTTGTTGTCTATCTGACTTATTTCATTTAGCTTAATACCCTCAAGGTCCATCCATGTTGTCACAAATGTCAGATTTCCTTCTTTTTAGTGACTGAGTAAAAATCAATCAATCTATCTATTTATCTATCTATCATCTATCTATCTATCTATCTATCATCTATCTAAATTTTCTTTATTCGCTCTTCCATTGCTGGTCACTTAGGTTGTTTCCATATCTTGGCTATTCTGAATAATGTTGCAATGAATATGGGGGTGAAGATATCTCCTGATCTAGTGATTTATTTCCTTCAGATATATAACCAGAAATGGGTTTGCTGGATCCTATGGTAGTTCTATCTCTAATTTTTTAAGGAAAGTTCATATTGTTTTCCATAATGATTTTATTAATTTACATTTTCAACAACAATCCACAAGCGTTCCCTTTACTGAACATCCTTGCCATTACTCATTATCTCTTATCTTTTATATAATAGCCATTCCAACAGGTGTGAGGGGATATCTCATTGTGGTTCTGATTTGTGTTCCCCTATGATTAGTGATGTTGAGCACCTTTGCATGGACCTATTTGCTATCTGTATGTCTTTTTTGGAAAAAATATCTATTTCAGTCCTCTGCACACTTTTTAATCAGGTTATTAACTTTTGGTATTAACTTGTATGAGTTTTTTTATGAATTTTGGGTATTAACCCCTTATAAGATATATGGTTTGCAAATATTTTCTCCCATTCTGCAGGTTGCCTTTTCATTTTGTTGATTGTTTCTTTTGCTGTGCAGAAACTTTTTAATTTCATGTATTGCCATTTGTTAACTTTTCCTTTTGTTTCTTGTGCTTTGGGTGCCATAATCAAAAAAAATATATTGCCAAGACCAACATCAAAGAATTTTTACCCTATGTTTTCTTCTAGGAATTTTATAGTTTATGTCTCACATTTAAGTATTTAGTCTATTTTGAGGGTTTTTTTTTTTTGAGTGGTGTCAGATAAGGGTTCAATTTCATACTTTTCACGTGAATTTCTAGCTTCCCCAATCCCATTTAACTAAGACTATCCTTTCCACACTGAGTATTCTTGTCTTTCTTGTCAAATACTATTTGACCATATATGTGTGGCTTACTTCTGGCCTCCTGATTATATTCCATTGGTCTTGAATTTATTTTGATGCCAGTAACATACTGTTTTATTAGTATGCTTTGTAGTATAGTTTGAAATCAGAAGCGTGATGCCTCCAACTCATTTTCAAGAGTATGTTATGTAATATTCTGGTGCTTTTGGATAAAATGTTTTGTGTATGTCTGTTACATCCATTGGTATAAAGTGTTATTCAAGTCCACCGTTTCCTTACTGATTTTCTGTAGGGATGGTCTGTTATTGAAGTCCCCTACTCTTATTGTATTACAGTCTATTTCTCCCTTCAGTTCTATTATGATTTGCTTTAAGTATTTAGGTGTTCTATTGTTGGGTGCATATATATTTATGATTGTTGTATTTTCTTGATGAATTGACCCCTTTATCACTATATACTGACCTTCTTTATCTCATGTGACTGATAATATATGTATAAAAAATATATATATATATATACACACTACTCCTCTCTTTTGGTTACTATTTAAATGGAATATCTTTTCCCATCCTTTCACTTTCAGCTTGTGTGTGTGTGCTTAAACCTTGTGTATGTCTCTTGTAGGCAATGTGTTGTATTTTTTATCCATTCAGCCACTCTGTCTTTTGATGGGAGAACACTATATTTACATTTAAAGTAATTATTGATAGATAAGGGCTATTGCCATTTTGTTAATTATTTTCTGAATTTTTTTTATTTCCTTTGTTCCTTTATATTTCTCTTGCTATCTTCCATTGTAATTTTTTTTTTGGAGTGATATGCTTTATTTGCTTTCTCTTTCTTTTCTGTATATCTATTATAGGATTTTTTTTTTTTCTTGGTGGTTTCCATCAAGCTTACATAAAATATCTTATAGATATAACAGTCTATTTTAGGCTGCTAACAACTTACCTTTGATTGCTTACAAAAGATCTACAATTTTATTTCTCCTTCCTCCATATTTTATGTTACTGATATTACACTTATATTTTTATGTTGTGCACCCATTAACAAATTATAGTAGCTATATTTATTATTAATACTATAGTCCTTAAGTTTTATACTAGAGATAAAAGTGATTTATGCATCACCATTACAGTATTAGGGTATTCTGAATTTGACTATATATTTACCTTTACCAGGGAGTTTTATGCTTTTATACATTTTTATGTTGTTACTTAGCATTCTTTCATTTCAACTTGGAAAACTCCCTTTAACATACCTTTTAAGGCAGGTCTAATAGTGACAAACTCTCTTAGCATTTGTTCTGCGGTTGTCTTTCTGTCATTTCTGAAGGACAACTTTGTTAGGTATAATATTCTTGGTTGACAGCGTTTTTTTTGTTTGTTTGTTTTTTTCCTTTCGACATTTTGAATTTATCATCTCACTCACTCCTGGACTGCAAGGTTTCTGCAGAGAAATCCTTTCATAGTCTTATGGGGATTCCCTTGTATGTGATTAGTTGTTTTTATCTTGCTGCTTTCACAATTATCTCTTTCTTTTTGACTTTTGACATTTTGATTATAATGTATTTTGAGGTAATATTCTTTGGGTTAATCTTGCTTGCAGTCTTTTGAGCTTTCTGTATCTGGATGTCCATATCTCTCTAAGATTTAGGACTTTTCCAAATATTATTTCTTTAAATAATCTTGTTGCCCTTTTCTCTCTATTCTCCTTCTGGGACTCCCAGGAGGGGAATGTTCATTTGTTTAACGGTGTCCCATAATTCATGTGGGCTTTTTTCACTCTTTTTCATCCTTTTTTCTATTTGTTCTTCTAACTGGCTAATTTCAAATAATTTGTCTTTGATTTGCTCATTCTTTCTTCTGCATAATTGAGTTTGCTATTGAAGCTTTCTATTGATTTTTTTCCATTTTGTCATTGTGCTCTTCTGTTTTGCTCTTTTCTTTATGGTTTTATTTCTTTATGCAACATCTAATCTTGTTCATGCATTTTTCCTGATGTTGTTTAAATGTCTGTGTTTTCTTGCACTTCATTGAGTTTCATAGAATGATTATTTTGAATTCTGGTTCAGGCAATTCATAGATCTCCATTTCACTGGGGTAGGTTACTAGCACTTTATTAGTGTCCTTAGATGGTATCATATTTACCTGTTTCTTTGTGTGGTGCCTGGACATTTAAGGGAGGAAACACCTCTTACAGTCTTTACAGACTGCTTTTGAATGGTAAAATTTCCTCCTGTCTATTCCCTGGGCTCATTGGTTTACCTCTGAAATCACAGTCATACTGGGTTGGAGCTGTGGTTGGTGGTTGTGATTGGTTGGTCTGTGGTTAGTGGGCTTATTACCAGGGGATTAGGCAGGCATGGATCTTGTCTTGTCCCTGGATGGGCAAGACTACCTCCAGGAGTTTACTAGCTGACACTGGGATAAGTGTTCACTTAAAGGTCTGCAGTTGGGTCCTCAGACAGTGGGTCTATTACTAGGTGTGTGGAAGGTATGACTCCCACTGGATCCCTGGGTAGGCAGGACTGCTTCCTTACTGTGGCTGGAAGGGGCTAAAGCTCAGTACAGGGTTATTTCAGGATCTCTGGGGACACAGAAGGGAGTGTTTCCTGCTGGGTCTCTGTGCTGGCAGTACATTTCACAGACTAAATCTGGGAAAGGCTGGAGCTGAGTGTAGGTTCCTTTCAGGATCTCCAGGGGCACAGTCAAGAGTGTCTCCCACAAGGTCCCAGGGCTAGCAAGACTACTCATGGACTGCAGCTGGGAGAGCCTGGAGCCCAGTTACAGAGCCATTTCAGAATTTATAGCCAGACTAAATTTTGCAGACTTACCTGTAGGGGCTCCTGGACGATGGCTGAGAGGATTTAGAGCCAGGTCACAGGTTCCTTCAGGGTCTACAGCCAGGACCAAGGTCTGTGTGCCTATTACCTGAGGCATGAGCAAATGGGTTCCTTGGCATATTGTATTATCGACAAGTTCAAGGTCGGACAGGGCTGTAGCTGAGCCCTCAAGGGTATGGAGCTGTTTTGGGGTCTATAGCTGGGACCATGGTCAGCAAGTCAGCCAGCCAGCTGCAAACTTGACTTATGAAAATGGTTCTCCTCAATCTTGGACTTCACTGAAGTTTCAAAATCTCCTACCTGGATCCCAAAGCTGCCACAAAGTCACTTGTGTTCATGGATGGCTGCCAAATTATTACTGACAAAGTGTATGAGTGGGGGATCTCTTACTCCATCATTTTATTAATGTCACTTTCCATAAGTGACCTTCTCATAACTCAGCCCTTCCATAGCTATCAGCTCTGGTGTGTGTGTGTGTGTGTGTGTGTGTGTGTGTGTGTGTGTGGTGTGTGTGTGTGTATGTGTGTGTAGATTAGGGCTCTACTTACAGGCTAGCAGAAGCAACACAAAGAGAAACATTATCCCTGCTAATTTTATTGCTGGTTGACCAGATGATAAAATTTGGCGATTTAGTGGTGCATTTCCACAGTATTTTCCTTTTTTTTTTTTTTTTTTAATATGGCATTTTCTTGAGGGATTCTTTTTTTTTTTTTTAATTTCCTGAAAATACCTTTTAAATTTATTTATTTATTTATTTATTTTTGGCTGTGTTGGGTCTTCGTTTCTGTGTGAGGGCTTTCTCCAGTTGCGGCGAGTGGGGGTCACTCTTCATCGCGGTGTGTGGGCCTCTCACTGTCGCGGCTTCTCCCATTGCAGAGCACAGGCTCCAGACACGCAGGCTCAGTAGTTGTGGCTCACGGGCCTAGCCATTCTGCGGCATGTGGGATCTTCCCAGACCAGGGCTTGAACCCGTGCCCCCTGCATTGGCAAGCAGATTTCTAACCACTGTGCCACCAGGGAAGCCCTCTTGAGGCATTCTTAACATTTTTACTGCTTGACTCTTTAAATCTTACTTCATCACATTAGGAGTAAGACAATTAAAATTATTATTTAGATGTAGCATTTATAGCCATTTCATAGGTTTAAAACATTAGTATTTGAACACAAGTTAACAAAAAGTTTTTAAATAAAACATTTAAGAGTTGTATTATTTTTGATGACTCAGGTGCAAGTAACAAAACCCAAAATCAAAGTGACCTAAAAAGGAGATAATATTTATTATCTCACTTTTTAAGAAATGTTTAGGTAGAGCACTTCCAAGAGCTGTTTAATTTATTGTCTGCATGACCTAAGAAATGTTACTTCTAACTTACTGCTTTTCATTGTCAGTGTGTTGGTTTAACCCTCCTCATGGAGCTAGCTAGCACAATTCCACAATTTTCATACATATCTGCCAACTTTGAGCCTAAAATGTGTCATTGTGTCTTCCTACGGGTATTTAATGATTAGCAAGTAGACCATTCTCAGTAGTCCCCTTCCTGAAAAATGTATTATACTTGAAGTTTTATTATCTTATCTTCAAATTTAAAACAGTTATGTAAGTTGTGCTGACAGTTATATAGCTAAATTTTAGCCATTTTAAAAGTGCCCAAATCAAAGTGAAAAATAAGTCATTCATCAGCAAACATTGGACTGTACCAATCATTCTCAAAGGATGAGGTATTCTGGATATAGGGGAATAAAACCAAGATTCTACCCTCATAGGGCTTAGTTTAGTGGGAGTTGACATATATTAATAAAGGATTTTTTTAACTGATATATACAGACTTACATGAAAGAATCAAAAATTGTTTTTTGGAAGAGGAACTATTAGAAGACCAACGAGGAAGAAGAATTTAATAATAAATATAAAATATATTCTGTCTCCTAGGAAAAAATAGGCCCCCCATAACCTACACATTGATGTGGAAAAAGTATTTTGAACACCAAGAAAAACTTATATTCTGATATTGTTATCTCTGGGTATTAGATTAATTTTCAGAATCACACTCAGCAGATGAATTGCCCATATTTAACTTAGACCGTTAGAAATTAATTACTATGGTAAAATTCCCATAGTAACTATCTAAAGCAACATGGAATAAAATTAGAATTTTGGGACAAAAAATGATCTATCGATATATAATTCAATTTAATTTAAAAATTGACTCATTTAACAAAACTTACAAACATCCTTATATCTAAATCTCTATTCTAGAATCTGTTAGGTTTGTGTCATCCAATGGAACACTGTGTTTGGCCACCTGAAGACTAAACCACTTCAAAAAACATCAAATTCTTCATTAGACAAAATCAAATGGTAGATCAATATAAAGAAAAAAATACAAAGGTGTTTTGTTCTCCAAAACCTCTCATATATTTTGTGTCAGATATCCTGTTGCTAACACTTAGTTAATAATTAAACATGCAGGGACTTCCCTGGCAGTCCAGTGGTTAAGACTTTGTCTCTCAATGCAGGGGGTATGGGTTTGACCTTTGATTGGGGAGCTAAGATCCCTAGGGGCCAAAAAACCAAAACGTAAAACAGAAGTGATACTATAACAAATTCAATAAAGACTTTAAAAATGATCTACATCAAAAAAAAAAAAATCTTAAAAAAAAGAACTAAACATCAAGCATATTCAAGGAGAAATACTGCAAATCTACGTAAAAATTCAATGTTGATGTAAACATTTCTCCAGAAGTATTATAAATATAAATAAATAAAACACACATCACTTAATGATTAGAATTACTTGCTTTGCTCAAATACCATAAAAATGCATAGTATAAAGTTGGATAGAGAAGTGAGACGATCAAAAACAAGTGAGTAGTCCATCCACACATATACTGTGTTGACTCTCCTAGGCCCCAAGAGAATACCACAAATTTTATGTACATCTTGTACTACAATCTGTCACTGACCACCTCATCTAACTGTGTTTGTGTGTGTGCATTTCTCTGAAAAAAAGCTATTTCCTTTACTCCTAAGTCAGATCTATCAGGATGTACAGACTCAATTTTATAGAAAGAAACATAATAATCTTAACTTTCAAAATACTAAAATACTGATGCCAACTCAAAACACAAGTGAAACTACAACTGGAAACACTTCCCTGTTACTCCAAAATGTACAATAGCATACTGTAATACAAAGTGCTTTTTTAAAATAAAACATTAATGTTCATGACAGTTCCATTAGATTGTTCAAATAATTTTAATGTGGTCTCAAGTTGCAATCAAAATAAATAAATAAATAAAGTGTATGGTGAAAAGCATACTAATTGTGATCAGGTCTACTTTTCTCTATTCTTTAATCAAAGGCAAAGCACTCTATAGTAAAAGCAGCAATACTTCCTGAGATGTAGGATATGTGCATTGATTCAATGAACAATTGTGTATGTTTTGATTTGAATAGATACTGTCAAAGACATTTTCAAAGGAGTGGTACAAATTTTCTCTCTCACCAGCAGAGCAAGAGAATTTCAGTTGCTCTAAGTATCCTTAGAAATTAGCAGACCGGAACTATATTCAAAGGTTTTAAGATAAATATTCTCATAATGAGTGAACACATGCAGAATATGAGCAGATAAATAGAAACTATATGAAAGAGCAAATGTAAATTCTACAACTAAAAAGTACAGAATTTCAAGTTAAGTTTAACACCATATTGGAGATGTCAGAAAATGGTCTGAGAATTTGAACATAGATCAACAGAAACCATCTAACTAGAACAGATAGAAAAATAAAATAAAATAAATGAACACTGTAATCTGTGGGAAAATATCAAGAGATCTAACATATGCATATCTGGAGTTCCATAAATAGAAGAACCAGAATGGGGACTGAAAAAAATATTTAAAGTAAAAGTAGCTAAATATTCCCTAAATCTGAAAACATTATCTTACAGATTGAAGAAATTCAGCAAACCTCAAAGAAAACCTCATCTTAACCCATTCTAGTCAAACAACTAAAACCCAAAGATAAGCAGAAAGTCTGGAAAACAGCCAAAGTTAAACAACACATTACATAAAGAGATGGAAATAATTTCAGCTGAATTGCAGTAAACAACAGATACCAAAAGACACTAGAACAACATCTTTAAAGCTCGGGGGTTGGTGGGGGGGTGGAAACTAAATGCAGATTTCTATATACAGTGAAAATATACTTTAAAAATTAAAAGAAATAAATAATTTTCAGATACTTAAAGAAAGAATTATCAGTAAAACTTTACTACAAAGTATACTAAAAGAATGTCTTCAGATTGACAGAAAAGGAAGGAAACACTCAGACTTACAAAAATTGTTTAATTATTTCAGAATTTTTGTTTATTATGCTCATATGTTTGCTCTATTACATACTGGAAGTGCTTAACATAAAATGAAAAAATTATATTTATAACTGCAGTTTATAAGGCCTAAGGGAATATAATTAAGTTACAAAGGGTACAAACTGTTTAAGATAGTTTAATTATTTCCAACTGCATTAATTTAATATTAATCAATGAGAAGTAAAGATTAATTAATTTGATTAATAATTAGGATAATAAAACATATATTTTACCTTAACAATTTCTTACAATCCAGGTAATTTATAACTTTAATATACTGGATGCTAATTTTAAATTCAAGCAATTCTAAATAGACCTTTTTTTCCACATATTGAACTTTAAAAACTTCACACTAGCTCTACTATTAAAAAGATGATAACTGTTTTCAAGGAGATAAACAAAGTCTATTGTCTCCAAGTATCCAGTATCTGCTATACAGTATGGAATACAGATAAAGGGGAAAAGATCAGCAGGACATCTTATAAAATGCATTGTAAAAATGTTCCATAAATTGCATCCTCACCATCACTCTATTCTTGATATTATCCACACATGACAGTCATCCATTTATATGTGTTAAATAAATATTAAAAATTATTTAACTAGACACTCAAACACATTCCTAGCTGTTGCCTGGGCATGCTGTGCTGAACAAGAAAGGATGTGTTTGCATGGGCTGAAAAAAAAGAATGATGGCCAGACTAGTTCCAGGGGGTGATTTTGCCATCTTACTCTTCGGCTCACTTTTGGTACTTTTGAGGTTACAATGAGATAGTCATGTAATTATTTCTTATCACACAAATTGGAAGTTTTAAGAATTGACGGTGGTGTATGGACCTGTCTACACTCTAAAGAGACACAGTCTTTAAGTAGACCACGTTTGCCTTGAGAAATTATTGAGACAATTTTCGAGACAATTTTCTATTTGGTCTCTTATTTCAGTGCCCCATTTCCATCCAAGCACCTAGATTTCCTTTTACTAACCCATCTTCTCTGAGACTCCATCTATGGCTGCAATACTTTTTACACCTCATAAAAATGTATTTTCAGTGATCCTTGTTCTTCTGTCTTCCAGGAGAGTGGCTAACACATTTTCCAACTTTGAAGTCTAGTTTCAGTGGTAACCAGAATCACATTTTGCATTCCCACTTATTTCCTGTACATCAAACAGAGCCATTATAACTCAACCCAAACATTTTATAAACACATGTGTTAGTTTTAATGGTTGACTGTCCTTTAAATAACCACACATAGGAGATGAAAAATATTCATGACTGAAAGGTCAGCTGTGAATAAGCCTGATTAGAGAGAAGACTTCAGCAAACAAGCAGAAAAAGGCACTGACATCACATTTATTTCATAGAGCACATTTGCTTGTATTACTCTGGATAGAGAAAACATTCAAAATTTCTCTAAAAACCAAGTTGGTCTATTTGATTAGTTAAGTTAAACACTAATCACAAGATTATCATACAAATAGTTCAACTCACTGATTTAAACATGTTTTTAATTATAATAAAGAATATGAAAAATCTATGGAACCATGTATTATTCAACAAAATTAATATGGTCTATGCGAAGTGCCATACTAAGTATTGGCAATACAAAGATCACAGAAATAAAACACATCTGCCTTCACTGAACTTGCATTTTAGTGTGTGTCTTGGTAACTTGAATCCCCACACCCAAAGGGGATAAAAAATTGCAAAGAATAAATTTAAAGTTCATAGACAATAGTAACTTCATATGATGTTTACTATCACATACTAGAGACATCAGATGTGGCACACTATAATAAGTACAAGACTAAAGTAGAATTTTTTTAATTTATGCATTTAACAAAAGTGATATTTTTGATATTCCAAAAGTGAATCCATTTTTTTGGTAGCTGTATTGGTTATCTCTCATCATATAACAAATCACCCCAATGCTTAGTTGTGTAAATAGTAGTAATTTATTATTTTTTATAGTTTCTGTGAGTCAGGAAATTTGGAGCCACTCAGCTGGGAGTTTCTGGCTGGGAGTTTCATCAGATTGCTCATGATGCAGTCAGAGAGCAGCCGGGTTTATGATCATTTAAAAGACCTCTTCACTCAAATGCTTGGTCCAGGAAGACTTAAATAGCTGGAGGCTGAAGCAGCCAGAGCTCCTTGGGCATCTTTCCCTACCTCTTTGTGGTCTATTCCCATGATCTCTGCAGTGTGGCTTTAAAGTAGCTGAACTACCTATATGGAGGTGCTTGCAATTCCAAAAGCATGAGTGAGAAGGTAAGTGTAGTGTGGTCTCTTATGATCTAGTCTCAGAAAGAAAGCAGCATGACTTCTGCTTCATTATTTTGGTAGAAGCATTTATAAAGTTCTTCCCAGATTCAAGGGAAAGGAGCATAAGTCCAGTCTCTCAAAGGAAGAGAGTCAATGTTACATTGTAAGAAAAGCATGAAGAATGGGATATATCGGAGAGCTCATCTCTGGAGAAAGCATTCTACCATAGAAGCCATACATTCAATTTCTCAACACAACATTGCTAAAGTTTTTTGAGGGGGATGAATTGCTTAATGTGTCTAGAAATAAAGTTGCTAAAGAGGAGTTGAATGGATTTTGTTATTGGGAACTAGAAAATGCTTGGATTGTCAAAAAGACGTGAATAATTTGTTTAGAGAGATGACCATGATGATGGAAAGAAGATGGGTTTTACTTCTGGTTGTGTGAGAACTCAAAGAATATCAGAACTGTGGACTAATAATCCTCGTAATTAAAATAAAAAATAATTTTATTCAATATGGTCTATTGTATGCCCATGATGCAAGTAAAGTCTTTCTGGAAATCAAAGAAAAATTGTGAGATTTGCAACTTTAAAGAATAACAATCAATCCTACAGGCAGCTCTTATACTCTGATGGAGGATTTTAATTAATGCCTGAAGTTTTTGGCAGGTTACTGGTTCTGCTACTCTAGCTATGGTGAATGAGACCCTGAGGTTTCCTCACATTCATCACTATGGAATATCTTCTTTAGAAGGGTAAGAAAAAAGCTTGGAATTCAATATTGGGGACACATATTAATATATATTTATATATTTTTAAAATTCATATTAAGAATTAGTCAACTAAAATAGTAACTGAATTTAAAACCCTATTATAAGGATAAAAATCTAGTAGTATTTTGGATTAATAAATAATTGACACAGGTTGATAAAAAAGCTCATTTCAATGGGCTATTGTTTAGAGAATGCATCAACTTTGTTTTAAATGGAAAACTAGTGATTGGGGTCACAGGAAGATATATTTGAGAAATAAGTATGAATATGATGTGAATGTGAACATATAAATATGGCATGAATGCACACAGATATGCATATATATATATATATATATATATATTATACATGTGTGCAATATGTTTGTATGTCTACTTCACAGCTATTGAAAAAAAAAAGGGATAATTTAAGAGAAATCTAGTTCTAACTGGAAAGTGCTGGATCTGTCTTTCCACCTGCAAATTCGAGTAACTAAGCTGAATCTAATGAGTGGATCCACAACTACCGCTGTATTCCATTGATTAACTCGTTTGCAGACTTAAGGAAATCAGTACATATAGTTACTCAAGGCTTGTAAAGAGTAAATCTTTACAAATGTATATTTACTGGCTAAAATCCATTGCAAACGAAGATGTGTGATCTTTTCACACTTGGATTCTATGAAGCTCAGTGATACAATCCATCCTTTGGTCTCAGCTTCAGCACAATGACTTCTGAGTCCCAGTTCTCTTTCTGTCATACCTTCATTCTCTAAGAATCATTGTTCCCAAATTGCCCATATATATTGGGAGGAGCTGATTTGGTTAGAGAAAATACGGCTCTCACAATTTCACCTTTTAGTTCAAAATGGTGTAAATGTAAAATCTGTTAGGATTAAAAGAACAAAATCAATCTAAAAGAAGTTGTATTTTATCAAATATTAAAAGGTCAAATAGTGTGACATCCCTACTCTGGGAAAATTTATTTAAGAAAATTCAATCTACTGAGAACTCTTATCTTTGAAATATTATAAAGGTCACAGAACAAATTATTTAAAAGCATCACAAAGGTAGCAGTTTTTTAAAATCCATTAATGTTTTAGAGACTTTTACCTTTGCTGTCTTCTCTTTTTTACCATACAGTCATTCCTCCATATGCAGTATCTCTCTCCCACTGTAATAAAATTACATTTCAAGGATAACCGATAATCTATTTACTGAGTATAACATCCTCTTTAATTTCTTATCCAGTTCAGTCTCTTGCAGCATTTAATATTATTTGCTCTCACTTTCTCTTTGAAGATCTTACATACTTGGCTTTTTGATTATCTTTTTGTTCACTGAAATGTTTCTCAGTCTATTTACTGCAACCTCCAAATTCAGCTCCTGAAACCCCCCGGTGTGTACACTATCATCTAGTGTAAAAAATACCTTATTGTCCTCCCTTAATAAATCTGAACCTTTGTAAAAGTTGTTGATTTCTCTGAAATATATTCTCCCTCCTTCCTATCCCTATACACTTTTGATAACCTTGTTTACTAGTAAAATTCCTAGTCATTCTTCAAGATTTAGATGATAATTTTCCTTCTCTATACATCTTCCACTCTGAATTTTGATAGAATTCTAGCACATAATCTTATTCCCAATACATAAGAAAGTCCCTGGCAAATAAGAGACTTCAATTTTTGCAGTAGAACAAAAAAAAAAAGGTTTAGATTCAGAAGTCCTATATTTAAATTTTAGCTTTCTTACGTATCTAAAATTAAATTAATAAATCCTTTTCAAGAAGTCTTTTTGCTTCATAGGAAACACAGCTAATAACAGTTTTCTTAAAAGAGTTACATGAGATAATGCAGGGAAATTACCTACCTTATAGGACAATATGGACGTTCTATAACTGGTTGTTACTACTGCCACTATATTATTTTTCTGTCCTTTCACCTCTTCTTAATAGTAATCAATAGTTGAATAAATGAAAATCTTAAAATCTCCTTTCTTTGTAAAACTACATCACGAGTCAAGATAATCACTTTTCTAGAGAGATACGTGGGTATAATGCATACTCTGAAATCTATCGATACTTGGAATTTGTTTTTCTCCTGTTGGAGGAGGTCATCAAGAGGATATGGCTGCTAGTTGCCCCTTGGGCTGGATCCAGGCACTTAGAAGCTCTTCATCCCCTCCCTTGTCCTTGGAATGCCTCTCCCACAGCGGGAGACATTTTCAAGGATGCAACCCTGAGAGAGCAATGTGTTGTTGAGATCATTTGGATGGTGTACATGACTGAACCCAGTTAAGACCTCTGTATATAAATGTTTAAGATTCTGGCAGGTCAGTAATTGATCCACTGGCTTTACTACATGTTTGCCTTTACCAGTGGGATTTTTCCTTTCATATATTTTCTTATTTATTGTTATAGCCTTAAATTTTTGCTTAGGGAAATGGTAGTTCTATTTTTAATTTTTTGAGGCCTCTCCATAATGTTTTCCATAGTGACTATAACAGCATTACATTTTTACCAACAGTGTATAAGCGTTCATTTTTCTCTATATCCTGGACAACAGTTGTTACTTGTTGTCCTTTTAGTAACAGCCATTCTCACAAGTGTGAGGTGATATCTCATTGTGGTTTTAAATTGCCTTTCTCCTGATGATTAGTTGGCCATCTGTATGTCTCCTTTGGAAAAATGTCTATTAAGGTCCTCTGCTCATTTTTTAATCAGGTTTTGTTTTTTTTTTTTTTTTTTTGATGTTGAGTTGTATAAGTTCTTTGTATACTTTGGATACTAACCCCTTATCAGACATATCATTGAAACTATTTTCTTCCATTCAGTAGGTTGCCTTTTCATTTTCTTGATAGTTTCCTTCACTGTGCCAAAGCTTTTAAGTTTGATTAGGTCTCATTTGATTGTTTTTGCTTTTTTTCCCCTTGCCTGAGAAGACAGATCCAAAAAGAATAGTGCTTAGACCTATGTCAAAGAGCATACTGCCTGTGTTTTCTTCCAGGTGTTCTGTGGTTTCAGGTATTAAATTTAGGTCTTCAATCCATTTTGAGTTTATTTTTGCATACTGTGTGAGAAAATGTTCTAGTTTTATTCTTTTACATGTAACTGTCCAGTTTTCCCATTACCCATTATTGAAGAGACTATTTCCCCATTCAATATTATTGCCTCCTTTGTCATAGATTAATTGACCATATGTGAGTGGAATTATTTTGGACTCTGTTCTGTTCCATTGATCTATCTGTCTGTTTTTGTGCCAGGACCATACTGTTTTGATTACTGTAGCTTTGTAGTATAGTATAAAGGCAGGGATCCTGATACCTCCACCTTTATTCTTTTTTCTCAAGTTGCTTTGGTTATTTGGGGTATTTTGTGGTTCCATACAAATTTTAGAATTATTTGTTCTAGTTCTGTGAAAAATGTCATGGGTATTTTGATAGGGATTGCATTAGAGCTGTAGATTGCTTTGGTTGGTACGGACATTTTGACAGTATTAATTTTTCCAATCCATGAACACAGGATATCTTCTCATTTATTTGTAGTGTCTTCAATTTCCCTCACCAAGTTCTTATAAATTCCAGATAGTCTTTCACCACCTTGCTTAAATTTATTCCTAATTATTTTATTAATTTTGATGTAATTATAAATGGGGCTGCTTTCTTGATAGTTCTCTATCTGATAGTTCATTATTGTTGTACAGAAATGCAACAGATTTCTGTATATTAATATTCTATCCTGCAATTTTACTGAATTAATTTATTAGTTCTAACAGTTTTTTAGTGGAGTCTGTAGGGTTTTCTATATGCCATATCATGGCATCTGCAAATACTGACAGTTTTACTTCTTCCCTTCCAATTTAGATGCTTTTATTTATTTTTCTAGTCTGATTTTTGTGACTAGGACTTCCAATACTATGTTAAATAGAGATGGCAAGAGTGGGCATCCTAATATTGCTCCCAATCTTAGAGGAAAAACTTTCAGCTTTTCTCCATTGAGTGTGATGTTAGCTGTGAGTTTGTCATCAATGGTTTTTATTATATTGAGGTATGTTCCCTCAATACTCATGTTGTCAGAGTTCTTATGAATGGATGTTGATGTTTGTCAAATGCTTTTTCCATGTCTATTGAGATAATCATGTGATTTTTATCATTTCGTTAATGTAGTGTGTCACACTGATTTGTGAATTTTGAGCCATCCTTACATCCCTGAGATAAATTCCACTGATCATGATGTATGATTCTTTTTTATGTATTGTTGAATTTGGTTTGCTTACATTTTGTTGAGGATATTTACATCTATGTTCATCTGGGTTTTAGCCTGTAATTTTGTTTTTTTCTGTAGTGTCTTTGTCTGGTTTTGGAATGAGGATAATCTTAGTCTTGTAGAATGAATTTGGAAATGCTCCCTTCTCCTCATTTCTTTTTAAAAATAATTTGATAAAGATAGGTGTTAACTCTTCACTACATATTTGGTAGAATTTCCTGGTGAAACTGTCCAATCTTTTACTTTTCTTTGAAGGGAGTTTTTTGATTACAGATTCAATTCAATACTAGCAATCAGTCTGTTAGTTTTTCTATTTTTTCCTGATTCAGTCTTGGAAGAGTGTATGTTTCTAGGAATTTATCCATTTCTTCTAGCTTGTCTAATTTGTTGACCTATAACTGTTGGTATTATTCTGTTTCTTTGTATTTATATGATATTGGCTGTAACATACTCTTTCATTTCTAATTTTGTTTATTTGGACTGTCTTTTTTTTTGTTAGTGTGTCTGGCTAAAGGTTTATCCATTTTGTTTATCTTTTAAAAATTCAGCTTTTAGTTTAATTGATCATTTTATTGTTGGTTATGTCTCTTTTATTTATTTATGCTCTGATATTTATTATTTCTTTCCTTCTGCTAACTTTGTACCTTGTTTGTTCTACTTTTTCTAATTCCTTTAGATGGAGAGTTAGGTTGTTTGAAATTCTTCTTGTTTCTTGAGGTAGGCCTCTATCACCATAAACTTTCCTCTTAGAAATGTTTTTGCAACATCCCATAGATTTAGGAAATATGTGATTTTATTTTCATTTGTCTCAAGGTATTTTCTGATTTCTGCTTTGATGTAAGTGGGATGTTAAAGTCCCCTACTATTATTGTATCACTATCAATTTCTCACTTTATGTCTGTTAATATTTGCTTTATATATTTAGGTGCCCCTATATTAGGTACATATATATTTATGAGTTTTGTATCCTCTTCTTTTATTGATCCCTTTACCATTATGTAATGTCTTTCTTTGCTTTTTGTTATAGACTTTCCTTTCAAGTCTATTTTTTCTGATATGAGGATTACTATACTTGCTTTCTTGTTGTTTCCATTTGCATGAAATATCATTTCCCACCCCCTTACTTTCAGACTGTGTGCAGAGGACCTTAATACACATTTTTCCAAAGGAGACATACAGATGGCCAACTAATCATCAGGAGAAAGGCAATTTAAAACCACAATGAGATATCATCTCACACTTGTGAGAATGGCTATTACTAAAAGGACAACATATAACAACTGTTGTCCAGGATATGGAGAAAAATGAACCCTTATACACTGTTGGTAAAAATGTAATGCTGTTATAGTCACTATGGAAAACATTATGGAGAGGCCTCAAAAAATTAAAAATAGAACTACCATATGATCCAGCCTTTCCACTTCTGTGTATTTATACAAAGAAAATAAAAACACTAATTAGAAAAGATGTATGCACCCCAATATTCATAGCAGCATTAATTACAATAGACAAGACATGGAAACAGCCTAAGTACCCATGGACAGATGAATGGGTAAAGAAAATGTGGTGTGTATATATATATATACAATGGTATGTATATGTGTATATATATACAAGGGAATACTACACAGCCATAGAAAAAGAATGAAATTTTTCCATTTGTGACAACATGGATGGATCTGAACTGTATTATGCTTAGTGAAATCTCAGACATAGAACACAAATACTGTTTGTTTTCACTTACATGTGGAATCTAAAAAATAAAACATATGAATGAATATAACAAAACAGAAACAGAGTTATAGATATAGAGAACAAACTACTGGTTACCAGAGGGGAGAGTAGAGGGGGAAGCAGCAAGATAAGGGAAGGGGATTAAGACAAATTACTAGGTATAAAATAAATAAATTACAAGAATGTAATGTACAGCACAGGGAATATAGCCAATATTTTATAACTTTATATAGGATATAATCTACTATAAAAGTATTGAATTTTTATGTTGTATACCTAAAACTAATATGATATTGTAAAGTCATCTATACTTTAATAAAAAAAATGAATAAAGCAAATCAGTCCATATTTGGGGATAAATGCATATTAGTCTGTAATACTGCCACTGTAAAAAAAAAAAAACTGTCAATCTCTTATTTCTTCTCATATAAATGCTTTGCCCTTAGATATATAAATATGCTAAACTCCTGTATCAAGGTCATGAGGAAATCTGAATTTACCTTAGCAATTTAAATAATTACTTAGGTGACAAACATTAACAAATATCAAAGTTCAATGTTTTATTTATTCCTCAGAAATTTGCTAACAATATTTTAATTCTTAATATCCAGTACACTAACTCCAAAGTTGTGAGAACCACAATTTTATGAAGAAATACATCTTAGTATATTGTTGAATAATTAAGGCTCACTAGTTACTAGAATTTTTATCCAATGATGATACTAAGTAATTTTGCAAGGTTAATGAATTTTAATTTGAATGTCATTTGTTACTGTCTGCTTCTTCCTATCTGCTGCAGGAAACCCAATCTATAATATTAAAGCTCAGCGTGGGGCAAAGACACAATGACCTGCTGGTAATTGCATGTTGATAATGTTGTACAATAGTTGGTCCAGAAGTAATCTGGCCTGGTTAATCTGGCATGGGACCATAGTGAAATGCCACAAAGGTTACTGCGTAATATGACTCAGAATTTGAATAACAGTAGTCACCTTGAGTGATAGAATAGTGGGGTTATGTTTACCCAAGTGGTAGCAGTATGGATATTGAATCACTTAACAGCATTCATCTCAGGCAAATTAATTAGCTTAGACTTCTCCAAAGTCACTTAGCAAAGATTGCAAATCATTGGAGAAACCAGTTAAACCATAATAAAGGAGCCCATGCTGATCAGTTTGACCATATATTATGGACTGCAGAGTCTCCCAAGCACTTTTTTTTTATGCATAGAAACATAATTTAAGGTGGAATCATGACCAGAATGGAAAAAGAGACATTATTGGGATAATAGATAAAATTTTAAAAGGTTTTATGTATGGGATGGGTGAATGAAATAAAATATTAACAACTGATCATCTTATGAGTGGAGTAGGAGAGTGGTTTGTATTTTTCTTGCAATTTTTGTGTACATTTGAAATTATTTCATAATGAATAATTTTTTTAAAAATCCCAAAGAATAAAAAATTCAAACACTAAATAATAGTAATAAGTAGTTTAACAACCAAACCTGTCATAATAATTTTCTTTTCAATCGAATCAACCTTAAAATCAAAGAATCGATAGGCACATAAAGATATCCTCGTGTTTATTATTGACCAAGTAACTCTCAGTGAATACAATACTTAATGAATACATAATAATACAAATAGGCATAATGCATTTAGAATATTTAAGAAGCAGGTCTTGGTATAGTTTTATTTTGAAGAAAGAACCTAAGGCTCACATTGTACAATCAAAGCAGTGCCTGACACAAAAATGTCTATTTTTTTTTTAACATCTTTATTGGAGTATAATTGCTTTACAATGGTGTGTTAGTTTCTGTTTTATAACAAAGTGAATCAGCTATACATATTTTAATAGTCAAAAGCAAAAACTTTGCTGAACCCTGATAGTCAGTTATCAGGGGCCGCTTCAAATGGTAGTGTCAAGGTTCCCATAACCAAGGGAGAGGGGAAGACCCAGTGAACAAACACTTTCTAAGGCTCTGCTTAAGTTAGGATTGCAGCTGTCTCATGGGCAAAAGCATTCACTTAGCCAACCTCAAAGAGAAGTGTGGCCTGTTGAGAGTCATTACTGCAATATTCCACCATGAGTGGGCATTGCCAATCAGCTCTCCAAATTTCTTGTAATAAGGTACTTCCTTGTAAGTATTAAAAAAGAATTTCTCTTGTTCTCTTGTTCTTGTTCCTCATCCTCTCCATTACTTGATATTTCAGACTGAAAAAGTTTTGCCTATATGTATAAAATTGTATCTTATTGGGATTTTCTTTTGCATTTTCCCGAATACTAGGTAATTTGAATATTTTTATTGATCAATATATGTTTATTCATAATTTGTATCATCTGTTTTGTATATCTTTTGTTTATATCTTTAGTTTTATATTGGCTTTTTAAAAATTTAGCATTTATCTAACTGATTTGTAGAAAATTTATATATATATTTTGGTATTAATTGTCTATTATATATGTTCTAAATAACTTATTTCTATTTTTCATGTCTTTTCATGTTTAACAGAGTATTTTGATATAGATAAGTTCATAATTATTATGAAGGAAAATGTATCAATCTTGTGTTTTCTTTAAGAAATTATTTCCTGTCCCAAGACATAAAAATATTCTCCCATAGTTACTGATGACATTTTAAAGTTTTCATTTTCATGTTTAGATCTTTAATATAACAAGAATACATTTTTGTAAAGCATTTGTATAGGTATCCCTTTTTTTTCCATTGGAGAAAAAATGACCAAACATAAATTGAAGATTCTATTACACTTACATTGACACAAAATTCCAATTTTGTCAAATATACCTTTTTTGCACAACTAAGTCTACTTTAATTCTATTCTGTTCTACTCATCTATGTTTGCTCTCTGCATCAATACATACAGGCTATCATCTAAATTACAATAACTTTATAATATTTCTGATAAGAACAGCCCCCTTATCTTATTATTTTTCCTCAGAATTTGCCTGTCAATTTTGTTGACCTGTGGTAACTTTTGGTGATACACATATACATACACATACACACACGCACACACACATATGCATAGACACAAACAAATGATTTATTGAACGTTCCAGTTGGGATTGTTATTAGCATTGTAATGACTTATGATTTATGGCTTAATTTAGGAAACATATACAGTTGACCCTTGAACAACAAGGATTCGAACTACAAAGGTCCACTTGTATGTAGATTTTTTTTCACTAAACATGCACTACAATACTACATGATCCATGTATGGTTGAATTCAACTGTGAGTTTACAAGCAGATTTTCAACTACAGTGGGGGTTGGCACTCCTAACCCCTGCGTTATTCTAAGTTCAACTCTACATACTTCTGATATTGAATCTTTCTGTGCATGAACATTGTTGTATCTGCCATTTGTATAGAAACTCTTTAATGTCTTTTAACAAGGTTTTATAATTTTCTCCAATTGGGTGTTATACTTTCTTCCTGAGACTTTATCAACTAGAATCTTGCTCAATTTTAATAAATAATTTATGTATATTTTAGAAGAATGTATACATATATATAACTTATAGGTGCAGGATTCCATGTGTATTTATTTGATCAAATGTTTTATGTGCCGTTTACATCTTCACTATTTTTAAACAATTTTCTGCCTACTCGATCTAGGGTAATGCAAAACTACCAAAGTGAAAGGGTGATTGTGAATACATCAGTTTCTTTTTGAGTTCCATAAGCTTTGTTTATGTTTCTCATACATTTTGAAGCTCTTTTACTAGGTAAATTGAGGTTTAATGATAAATATTAATAAGATGTTACAGAAAAACCTGAAAAAATTTTTGGCCAACTCAATATATCTTCTTCATGAATTGAACCACATATCATTAAGAAGAAAACTTGTTTTTACTTAATAATAGTTTTTTTCTTTTCCTTGCCTTAGAATCTAATTGGCCTGTTCTTAATACAGCTCTTTTAGATTCCTTTGTGTTCACGTTCATTTGGTATAAATTTTTCTTTTAATTTATTTTATATTCTAGGCATATCTCTGGTATATGACATAATATGACAAACTCTGTCTTTACTGATAAATTAAATACAGTTACATTTATTATGTTTACTGGCAACGTTGGATTCTTTTCTATCATCTTGAATAGTACTTATTTGTTCTTTTTCTTTTTTATATATTTGTATTTTTAGAATTCATTTTTAAGGTGAAATTTACACAATGAAAGAAAATTTCTCCAATATTTTATTTCGTTTAAATGTCAGAGAAAAATTCTTACTGTTTCATTTCAAAATAATCTAAAACTTGGTTTACTATTTGGTTCAATTCAGAATATAAAGCCAAAATTAAAATATGGTTTTCTTTACTCAGGACTGAATATTTTTCTTTATTTGCTCTGCAGTAGTTATTTCCACTATTTTATCTTCCAGGTCACTTATCCATTCTTCTCCCTCAATTATTCTGCTATTGATTCCTTCTAGAGAATTTTTAATCTCATTTATTGTGTTGTTCATCATTGTTTTTTTGCTCCTTAGCTCTTCTAGTTCCTTGTTAAACATTTCTTGTATTTTCTCCATTCTATTTCCAAGATTTTGGATCATCTTTACTATCATTACTCTGAATTCTTTTTCAGGTAGACTGCTTATTTCCTCTTCATTTGTTTGGTCTGGTGGGTTTTTACCTTGTTCCTTCATTTGCTGTGTATTTCTTGGTCTTCCCATTTTCCTTAACTTACTGTGCTTGCGGTCTCCTTTACACAGGCTGCAGGTTCGTAGTTCCCATTGTTTTTGGTGTCTGCCCCTAGTGGGTAAGGTTGGTTCAGTGGATTGTGTAGGCTTCTTGGTGTAGGGGACTGGTGCCTGTGTTCTTGTGGATGAAACTGGATCTTGTCTTTCTGGTGGGCAGGACTGCATCCGTGGTGCGTTTGGGGGTTTCTTTGACCTTATTATGATTTTAGGCAGCCTCTCTGCTAATGGGTGGGGTTGTGTTCCTGTCTTTCTAGTTGTTTGGCATAGGGTGTCCAGCACTGTAGCTTGCTGGTCATTGAGTGGAGCTGGGTCTTCACGTTGAGATGGAAATCTCTGAGAGAGCTTTCGCTGTTTGATATTACGTGGGGACAGGAGGTCTCTGGTTGACCAATGTCCTGATCTTGGCTTTCCCACCTCAGAGGCTCAGGCCTGACACCCAGCTGGAGCACCAAGACTCTGTCAGCCACCTGGCTCAGAATAAAAGGTAGAGAAAAAAAAAAAAGAAAGAAAGAAAAATAAAATAAAATAAAATGAAGTTATTAAAATTAAAAATATTATTAAAAAATTAAAAAGTAATTTAAAAAAGACAGACAGAGCAACCAAACCAAAAAACAAATCCACCAATGATAACAAGTGCTAAAAGCTCTACTAAAAAAAAAAAAAAAAAGGGACAGACAGACCCCTAAGACAAATGGTAAAAGGAAAGCTATACAGACAAAATCACACAAAGAAGCATACACATTCACACTCACAAAAGGAGAAAAAAGAAAAATATATATATATATAAAATTAAAAGGAAGAGATCCTCTGTGTGGGAATCTCTCTACTTTGCCCTCTGCACTCTTGTTGCTGCACTCTCCTCTGTGGCTCCAAAGCTTCCCTCCCACCCACCTGCTGTCTCCACCTATGAACAGGCTTCCTACTCTGTGGAAGCTTTTCCTCCTTCACAGCTCCCTCCCAAATGGGAAGATTCTGTCCCTATTCTTTTGTCTCTATTGTTTTCTTTTTTCTTTTGCCCTACCCAGGTGCATGGGGAGTTTCTTGCCTTTCAGGAAGTCTGAGGTCTTCTGCCAATGTTCAGTAGGTGTTCTGTAGGAGCTGTTCCACATGTAGATGTATTTTTGATGTATTTGTGGGGAGGAAGGTGATCTCCACATCTTACTCCTCCAGCCATCTTGAAGCTATCCGTATTTATGCCATTATAACCCAGATGTCTCTTAACTATTCTTTCCCAAATCTCTGTCTTTTTGGTGCTGAATTTATATGACACTTTGTGTACAACTTTATATATTTCTTCAACTGGACTAGTTTTTTTTTGGTTGTGAAATTATCTATTTATATGAATATTAACTTTTGTTAACTATGTTTTATGTAAAATAGCTATGACTCTCAATTATACTATTAGCAAATCCTTGAAGTTCTATTTTCTTTTGAAGTATGAGGGGATTTTTGACAGTAGTATATTCTTTTCTCAAATTTTTGCTAACATTTTGCTTTCTTGAACAAATTATTTTATTTTCTTTATTTTAAAATTCAAATATCCAAAAATACTGGAATCTACTTCTGGTGTTTATTGTCTCTGTTGACTCTTCACTGTTGGCTTATTTTCCCACGTTTGAAATCTTGATTGTGCAATTACGTAGGCAGACTTTTATCTGCAGGAAGTCTGAGGGCTTTGTTGAGGATGTTTCTTCACAAAGAGAATTTTTTTGTTTTATTTTGGCTCTGCAATATGCCCTCAAACCCTACTCACTCTCAATTAATAAATACCTGAAATTCATTGTCAGCCTGGACTTTCCTGACAGGCTGGGAGTTCTAAATACTTGTGAGGACTATGAATTTCAATAGACAAGAGAAACTTGATTCTTACCCACAAGCCAGGCAACCTAGTTAGGGTTTCTTCTAGTTCTCCTTTCCCTTCATGTGGATTTTTTCTAGTCCATACTTCTCCCGAGAGTGTGGCCCTTCAAAACTCTAAATGAACGTGTAGGCTTCAGATCCACTTTCTTATCTTACTCTGGCTTAAAATAACTTAGCCTCCTTTAAAATCAAGTCTCTGATTATATAGAAAAATCGGAAAAGATCTCTTATCTCCTGCTTTATGTGTGTTATATATTATAAAGTTTATATATGTTTATATATGTATTTCTTGTACATGTCTTATATTGTATATATACACATTTATTTTACTTTTCATAATCCCATGTGTATGTGTCTTTTCAGAATTGAAAATGTCTCATTTTGCTATAAACAACTTTTATTTACTATTCAAAGATATCTTTATGAAAATCACGTTCTATATTAGAAAAAGCAGAATTTGCTATGTAGAGAGTGGTACTTCCATTATTTACAGCTAGTGATGACATGCAAAGGCAAATCAATATAAATAAACACATCCCCCCAATAATATGATAATTTTTATTTGTATGGAATTGATTTAGTAGTTAGATAGAAAACATATGTACTGTTGAATTAAATATATTTTTTAAATACATTCTCCTAGATTTAAGTAGAATTAAGACAAATTTTGAAATATATACATATTTTCACATTTTAGGATACAGTGTTTATATTTTTATTAAAATTACTATCATGTGTCATTTATTTCCAATAAATGCTCAAAGATAAATAAAGGAAAGAACTTTCATCAGAAAACTGTATACATAATGTTTTAAAACAGAAACATACAGTCCCAAATGGAGTAACATGTGCTAAGCCCCAGGTCAGCAAACCAAGACTTAATAAAATACCTAACCTAACTGCAGTTTTAGCCCTTCCCAGGAATGTGACTTTTAACCAGTCAGTCTGGAATTTCCTGGCCAGCACTAGTGAGTCAATCTGCCACATAGACCCCTGCCTGCCCCCAAAGGAAGGTGACCTTGCCTGAAATAATCCTTTCTATTTTTATTGACTTCCTTGTTCCACCCTCTCTCTGCTGTTGAAAAACTTCCATTTTCCATGTTTCTTTCTATTTGCCAGATGGGATGCCACCAGATTCACGAACTGTTGAATACAGAAAATTTGATCTTTACATTTACCCAGCTGAATTTTTTTTTTCACAGTATAATAGCTTTAAATTGTCCATTTAAAATGATAAAACAAGAACCAAAAGTGTTTCCAATTCGAATTTTAATAATATATTTAAATATATTAGGTCTGCACAGTTAAGTTAAAAGCTGCCTAAGTAAAAATATTTACTTTGAAATGTTAACAACAAACATTAACAATTTTCAACACTATTATCATATCCCCCAGTTTTAATTCCTCATTATTTCTTTTTAGAAAGAACTTCCTATTTACATGGTTAGGTAAAATGATAAATTTGTGGAGCAGTTTCAAAGCAATAATAATTACGCCAGTATTAGCACTTCATGAAATTTGTAAATCTTTAATAGCGTGCTGAGCCACATATAAAAATCACTAAAATGCACTAAATGTGCATTTTAGTTGCAGATTTTTTAAAATACATTCTAGTGCTATTTCAATATAAACTGATTTAGCCCATGCTACAAGCCCTGTCCCATAAGCCAAAATTTATTTTTAATACTTTTTCCTTGAGTATATTGATTCCCAGGTACTTGCTTAGTGATATGATTCCATAATGATTTGGTCTCAAAACCATGCAAGTTTCAAAATTCTCTGAGATTCATTAACCTCTTATCTCCAGACTGATGCAACATTGGCATTTGAACATGGCTTAAGGCAATTTATATGCAGGCTAAGTAATGCAGAGAGTGAGGCAATTATTCCTGTTAGTTATCTACATTGATTAACTTCACCTTCAAGCTGCTCTTGTCTCCAAATCATTTGATGAACAATGTACACAGGTAAAGGATCCAGTTAAAATTGTAATTCCCTCAATTCCCTAGGTAATACATTTTTTCCTTCATAGGAAGAGAACTCATCTGAAAGATCAAGGCTGGAAATGAGTAAAAGTCTGTCTTTCACGTAATTCAGTGATTCTCAGCTTTCACGTGCATCAGAATCATCTAGAGGGCTTGTTAAAGGAGAGATTGCTGGGCTCCACTCCTGGAATTCCTGATTCAGTATGTCTACGATGGGGACTGAAAATTTGTGTTTCTAATAAGATCCCAGGTGATGATGATGTCCCCAGGTGTTTTAGGCACCACAGTTTAAGAACAGTTGACCTGTGCTACTACTGGAGAATTCATCATGTATTTATTAAATTGCTGACCTACATTCCTATTGTATTTCTCCAATTGTGTCTGATAAAGTATTGACTGAAATAGTCACTTGACTTTAAAATAGTTTAAGACTTTTTTTAGAATGTTGAATCAGTTCTATTCAGTAGGTTCCCCATTTAAAAAATGTAATAAAAACCAAAGCTGTTTAAGAAACTCTGCAGGACAGCTTTTGTGGATCAGTTAGGTAGACAGATCATCATATTAACACTTTCATGTGTCTTCTTGACAGAGGTAATTGACCACCATGGTCTGCTTAAGAAGAGGAAAGCTGACTCTTGTAAATAGTCAATGACATATCTATATATGTGAAAATGAGGCTGAGGGCAAAGTAAAGGGCACATCTAACCACAATGATGCATTTTATGTTGCATCAAAGAACATTCTAGGTTTCATTAATTCTGGGACTGCTCAGATTTCTTCCAATTTGAAGTTGCCGCATAAAATACAGAATGCCCAGTTAACTGAATTTCAAATAAATGAGTATTTTTAACATAAATATATCCCAAATATTACATGAGGCATAATTTACTAGAAATTATTAGTTATTTATATGAACACTAAATTTAATTGGATGTTTTTATTTACTAAATCTGGCAACCATATTCTAATTGGGCTTCCTCATATGAAAGGTTGGCAGAAGCAGTGTGGGTATATATATCTAGTTATGAGTAAAGTGTTTCCCTCCTCCCAAATATATCATTGTATGATGCAGTGTTTATCAGTGAAACAAAACTATTTTGAGTATTAACACCTTACACATTTGCTAGAGAACCTGAGGAAGAAAAGCTCCAAAAGGGAAAAAGTTACTAACCAACCTCCTGAAACACTTGTGTGGTTAGAAAAGTCAAAACTAGCAAGAAAATTTGGAAAACCAGGCATGTATACATCTGCCAGAGTAGGAATGTAAAAGAAAACTAGTGGAGAAGCTTATAGAAAGCTCTTGTCTCTGCCTTTGGAGGTGAGCCCTTGGGAACCAATGATATTATGGCCAATTGGTGATTAGACATGTAGGATAAAGATCAAAAGGTAAAAGAGCAAAGTTGGAATTGGAGATGGAGATTTAAGAATGGTGCCCTATATTGCTCTTATTATCAGCCACTGTTATAAGTTGTTAAATTGTAAACCTCCAATTAGTAAGGAGATCAGCTTAACTGAGTCCTCACAATTGTGTCTTGGATTGTTATTTCAAAACACTGAAGCTTTTTAGCTTTATCTACATAAATAAGTTTGAATCAAAGTCAATAGGAAAAATAGAGAACAAAGATAGAGCCAACTGGTTTCTCGAAAAAGGTGGGGAGGGCGCTTAATTTGTGTGTGTGTGTGTGCGTGCTATCTTAACCTGTACTTTCTTATGGAAACAAGATTAGAAGAAACTGAGGTGAAGATATTTACCTTCCTCATTGGCAGATGTTTACTGTTGATGAAAGTAAGAGTCCCTTTGCAACTTCCACTTCTCCTAACCCTTCCATCTTGACATAATGCCAGATTAGTATTCTACATGTAAGAACATAAAATAGGCTATAGTCTATTGAAAAGTTTCATTAAATTGACTAATCAAGCCAAACAACCATTAAAGTCAGGCAACTAGTTTGGATTTCCCTGCTGTTTGAGCAGCCCAGATGCTCTGCCATAGTAGACTAACCCAACACAGCACTGGTTGTGTTCATTCTGAGTCTGCAATGTAGTCCTTTCAATTTACTCTCTCAAGTAGAAAAATCCGTCAAATAGTAAACTACTTCATAGTTAAATTATAATCAAAAATCATCTGAACAACTTAATCCTCTACATATTTTTACTTTTTAATATATATATATTTAAAAATTTTTCCTAACTAAAATTCATAGATTTAGTAAGTTTTTAAAAACATCTAGTAGTTTTATCTTGTACAAGTGCACAGAATATATGTCAGTTTAAGAAATGTTAAAACTGTTAAAATGATAAGAACAGCAAGTACTTATGTTTACTGAGTTTCAAACTGTACACTTCAGAACAGTTTTGCTTTTTTTTTTTTTTTTTTTTTTAACCAGATGCCAGTTTCTCAGAATAAGAAATGACTTATTTCATGGGTGGAGCCTTTAGCGCTGCATAATGTGAGTCACCTGATGCTTCAATGATACAGAGGGTGTCTTTAATTATATTACTTCACTTAGTGTAGAAAAAGCATGCTTACAAAATAATCTCTTTATTACTGTTGCTCCATGACTTTCTATATAAACTGAAAGTTTCTCTGGAATAAAACATCGGTTCTAGAATGTCTGCACCACCATTTTCTACCATAATGTTATCAAAGAAATGTCATAAGGTAGACTAATTTAGAAGATATTATGAAATTATTAACTTGTTACAATATTTCTGAGATTTATTTTATTGTCTCTACTTTTTCTTATACAAATAATTATACTGTTTCACTATTTATTAGTGATAAGTTCATAAGTACGTTCTAACAGCATTTTTTCTGTAAAATTTATTAAGCAATTTATTAGTCTTTAAATCAATGTAGAATACAAAGAAAAGGATATATGCACCCTTTCCATAGTGCACCATTCTTTAAATATTTCCAGTCTATCTCAGATTGAATGATAAGGTATTAAAACAGCAGCAATTCATTAAACAAGCTACTCTTTTTTTTTAAAAAATAAATTTATTTATATTTATTTTTTGGCTGTGTTGGGTCTTCGTTTCTGTGCGAGGGCTTTCTCTAGTTGCGGCAAGCGGGGGCCACTCTTCATCGCGGTGTGCGGGCCTCTCACTATCACGGCCTCTCTTGTTGCGGAGCACAGGCTCCAGACGCGCAGGCTCAGTGGTTGTGGCTCACGGGCTTAGTCGCTCCGTGGCATGTGGGATCTTCCCAGACCAGGGCTCGAACCCGTGTGCCCTGCATTGGCAGGCATATTCTTAACCACTGCGCCACGAGGGAAGGAAGCCCCCACAAACAAGCTACTCTTATCTGTACACTTTTGCTATTGATTACCAGTAAAAGAATGACTCATTTTGGAGGTAGTAAACTTTGGTTACTTAGCAACAAAAGATTAAATTCAAAGATTTGAGATAATGGAGAGGAGATAAACACAGATGTATATGACTAAACTCCATAAAATATTTGTTTGAAATAGAAAACTGCAAATTTCAGTGCATTCTACCAACTGTCCTGAAGCTCGTTGGTGGGAGTCACAATTTATCCCCTGCTTTCCCATTATCCCCAATTCATGGATCCCCACTAAAGTCCAGGAGCTCTTCTCTAGGCTGTTAGATGGGAAAGTGAAGATTTGTCTTCCTATATAGGTAGCTTCCTAAAGACTTACGCCTCACTGAGGAAAAACCCTAAATGGAAAAGTATTGTAAAGCACATATGAGGCTTTATCTTATTCTCTTCATTTCTGATAATACCTCAGATTTAGAGAAACATGACTTTAACTTAATCCAGCAAAATATTAACTTTATCTTATACAATGAAAATTAATATAGCATTGTTTTTGTTTAAATAACTCTAAATTGCTTTTGAAATATATATCT
The DNA here is from genome assembly GCF_965194805.1 of Balaenoptera borealis. Classification (NCBI taxonomy): domain Eukaryota; kingdom Metazoa; phylum Chordata; class Mammalia; order Artiodactyla; family Balaenopteridae; genus Balaenoptera; species Balaenoptera borealis. The sequence goes on along the minus strand of NC_138862.1, from coordinate 20,261,337 downwards.
TCATTTATATATGTTGTATTCAGTTTGTAATGAGATGTAAAGAATGTAAACAGTAGAAATATAATGATTAAATTACAATATTTAATGAGCTAATGTAAAACAAGATTAAAACATAGAAGAGGGCATCTCTGTCCTAAGATCACAGATCTCCCTGTGGTTTTAACATCTTCCAAGAAAAGTTCCATCTTATAAACCTTAACATGTAAGCAGACATGAAAGAAAGCATCTTTGAATAGTGTCTACATCTATCATATGTTCTAGCTTTATGTCAGTAAACTCGCTTGGATTAAAAAATTATATATGATTTGTTACTTAAACAAAATATACATGTAAGAAAATGCTAATGACTTATGGCACACATTCACCAATTTAAGACTTACATACAATTTGGAGAAAAAAAAAATAGATACTCTGGAGGGAGTATCATAATAGCCACTATTAGTTTCTCTGCTTCCTATTAAACCTTCATTTTTAACAAAAGTAATGAAACAGAAAAATTAACAAATGGGTCTCCTCCAATGCTGATCTCAACAGAGATTTTTTTTTTTTTTAATTTACTTTGGAATACAGCCATAAATAAATGGCAGAAGTTTTGTTTTTTGTTTGTTTGCTTGTTTGTTTTTCAATAAAACAGAACCTAAGAGGGAAGGAAAGTCTTTGAATTATTTTAAGGGTCATTTTTCCAGAATGTTTTAAAATTAGAATAATCTAGTCACAGTTGATGTTCCTTTAGGAAAATTCCTTAAACTTACTTCTCTTTTCTATTTTATAAAATCATAGCATTGTTTTTTGGTTAAATGAATCAATGCGTGGATACATATAGATATTTGCCCTCCAGGGCAGAGTTTGAGGCAGCACAGATATATAGAAAGAACTGGATCAGTAGAAGTTTTGGAGCCTCTGTACACCCAGGCAGGAGGGGTAAGGTTGACAAAGCATTTGTAGGAAAGTGACTGGAATTTTCAAAATTATAAAGCCATAATTTTTACCCATAGAGCCATAGATGTATGTACAGGCAGTCAATGTAAGGTATCTTCTCCTTGGAGGAAATGAGTCTGAAGGACAGTTCAGGCTAGAAGAGCAACAACCTCCTGCCCCCTGCTGAGAGAGCAGACCAGTCAATGCTCTGAAGAATGGGAAGGTCCAAGTGTGGAAGTCTTGGAAATTTTGGTCTGACTAGTCAAGTCAGCAGCGCCAATGATGCCAAAAGCTGCCCTCCAGGGGATGGTTGACAATCAAGACTTTGTCACTGAGAGTGGAACTACAATTAGCTGATTAAACAGTCCCTTCCTGAGAAATAAAGCCATGATATGATACTCTCAGGTTTACATTACTGATAACTTTTGGACTGTGTGATGAACAGTAGGGAGAAGAGAATGAAAATATTTAGCAACACTTTTAAGTAAAGCTCATTTTATTTTGTTGTTTTAACTTTAATCTATTTGGAACTTTAAAATTAGCGGATTTCTTTCCAGGAAATACATAACAGTGTTGAATTTATATTTAAATTAGGGACATTTTATGTTGCTGGTGTTTTACTCTTGGAGAAACTTTATGTTGCCATTTATTCATTGCAACACTTCTCGTGGGTTTATTGGATAACACAGATAAGAGTTAAAAAAGACTGAATTTTCCGAGTACCTTTGGAATTAAATAAAATGATTTTTTTTTTTCCTTAGTGGCAAAAGATAAAGTTCCCTTTGTTAGCAATATGGAAATACATGAAGAAGATGCAGTATTAGGTTTAAGAGGAGTTACTGCAGGAGAGTAGAAGAACTGCCCTACAGGAAGCTCATTTCTGCTTGTCAGGGGCACACTGGCCTCTGAGGCAGTAGACTTTACAGCAAAGACCAACAGACTAAGAGAACAAAACTGAAGAGGATGTTAGGAACCAACAGTAGGTTGGAACAGTAGGTTCCACTCCTCAGGTAGAATTCTCCCTGCTTCTCTTCACCCTTTATTTAGTTCTCCCCAGGGAGTTCTCCCCAAAGAAACTTGCCTGACTGGTGAGTTTGAGAGAAGAAACTGGACATTGGATCATCAACTATTCTTTTCATCTTTTTTTCAGGGCTTTGCCGCATTGAAGCCAGCATTTATTCAGGTCTTCTTTGTTCCTACATGAAAGTTTTACAGGAATCTGTAATCCTCAAACTTTCCCTGTGACAAAGGAAAAGTAAACGTAATTCATGCCCACTGGTCTCCAAGTCTAAACTTCATCCCCAAACCCAACATTTAGCAGCAATAAGCTTGTTTTTTTTTTCTTCATTACCCTGATTTCTACTTCTATTTGTCAACAGCTGCAGAACTTGGAGTTATAAGTTACAGTTCTAACTCAGAATTCAATAGCAATTATAACAATGACAATTGCATGAAAATATTGAAGTATACGTCTCATTCTTTTTTTTGTTTTAATCTAGAGCGTTCTAATTATGCTTAATGGACACTTTCTTTTAATGCTTACTGCTTCAGCTAAGTATAAACTATAAACACTTCTGTCACCTTTCCAAGTGTTCTGAAACTATGTAACTCAGATTGTGACTCGAACTCAGCCAAATCCCAGATTGAGACTTGAACCCATGATCTTTCAATTAGAATCACTCACCTGGTGTATGGACTTACTGAGGCTCAGGTTCTTTGTGTCTCAGCGGAGAAGGAATTCAGAGAGGGGCAAAGTGATGGGCAAGTAGTAGACTTATTAATATAGGATGCTTGTGAGAGATGCAAGCGGTCAGTCAAGGAGGCTGTACCCAGAGGATTAAGTGGGCTACATTTTTATAATCAAAGGAAAGTGGTGGTGGCGGAGGGAGAGACTGCCTTCTTCCTCACTCTTTGAGTAGACATCAGGCTTACATCACTAGCTTCTCCTTCTTATCGGGCAGGAGGGTGCCTGACCCAATGTGGTCACATTAGTAAATAGCGCTTACTCAAATCAGCAGAAGGGTAGTAACATATATTAAAATATGTTGAATCATCTCCGGTTTCTGTACAATGAGGGTCTCCTACTTTGGAATGTCACTTTTCCCTTAAACTCCTGTCCTTGGGCTTAAGGATCATTATCTTGCTGAATTCGACCAGCAGAATGCAGGCCTCATGTTTTTCTTTGACTTAATGACCTGGGGAACATCTCATTCTTTTATTTATGACTTTATAGTTAAGCAAGCCTGCTTCCTTCCACAATGTTCTGATAGCTTTCTCGAGTGATCATTAACTTACAGTGGTCTCCCAAAGTTCCCTAGGTTTCCCTCTCTATCTATAATTCCTGACTGGGACTTCTATAACTACCTATATAACTATCCTATACTATCCCTAACAGTTCCATTTTCAGTTATTCCATATTATTTGCTGTATATCTGTATTATATCAAGAATCACATTCATTTGGCATGGCACATTTTCATGCCTGTCTTTATTTTGTGTTTGTAGTTGTTATTGTATTGGTCTCTGTAACACAAATCAAAGGCCATAAACCAAAGCAGATATTCATAAATGTTATTCAACAAATAAATACACTTCCCTAAATTTTAACATTTCTTCCCTATGCAGCTTTTACTTTTAAGCGTCTTCAGCAGAGTCTAAAACTACTTCGCAAAGGTCAAATCTGTCACTACCCCAAGCTCCCCTACAAATTAAAATAACAAAAGAAAATTAGGAGAAAAGACACATAATCTTTACTAGTATTTATGTGTACAGGGGTTCATAAAAAAAAAAAATTGAAGCTCATCAAAGCAGTTAGATTCTTGGGCTTATATACCCTTTTAACAGAGGTTTATATACCCTTTTAACAGAAGAAAGAAGATTTGGGCTTTAAGGGACAATAAATTGTGGGGCAGTGACCAGAAAATATATGGGGGAACTAATGGAAGATAAGGTCTATTTTAGTCAGGTCTGTTTATGCGAACTCATCTTCGTGACTCCCTGTCTTCAAAAATAAGAGTCACTCATCTCTCCCTGGTGAGGGTGGGTGTGTGGCACACCTTCCTCAAAGGAAAATTTATGCCCTGCTTTTAGGCAGGTATGGGGAGGGCAGAGAACTCTTCCTGCGCCTGTTGTTTCTCAATTGCCTTCAGCTCCAAACAGTTCTTATTCCTGAAATAGAGCAGGACCCTACCGTCCTTGCCCCCCATGTCCTCAGCCTGCCTTTTGTCTGTGGAAGAACTTTAGCTAAAGAATAAGTTTAATCAGAGAAGGGAGAAAATGCAGAAACAAAGGAAGACAGTCAGAGGAGACCAAATAATAATAGTTTAGTCATTAAGCAAAATCAAGGACCTTTAGTTCCTTCTCAAGGGCTATAGATAATACTCTGAGCCATATCCTCTGAGCTGTCTTACAGATACTGAAACCTCCACCAGGTGGAAGAAGTTAACTACATGATGACCAGACTGTAGCCATGACATAAGCTGCCACAATTCCAAGAATTGACCTCAAAGAAATGGAAACAAACTGACCCTGGAACTGAAGATTAACTGTACCTAAAACAGTCAAGATGACGTTGGTCAGACCACCACACGACCAATTTCAAGATGACTGTCAGAGCTGACTGTATTGTTTATGCGTGTAGCCCCCTCCCTCTGTCTATAAAACTCTTGCACCCTGATTGTCAAGGAGGGAGAGTCGGCCTTTGGACAGGCGTCAGCCCTCCCCCCTGGTTGCCGGCCTCCAAAATAAAGCAACCTTTCCTTTCCTACCAACACTTGTCTCTCTAGAATTGGCCTTCAAGCAGCTGGAGCTGGGTTCCATAACGTGACGAAGTGGCATATTTTTGCATGGCACGTTCTGGACCCCTTCAACAGAGTTTTCTGATACTTGATGAGAGTCTGAAAGCCCCATATTAGGGGAACACAGGATAATGTTCTAAAGACTCTAAAGTCAAAGTAACTTTTTTCTCCTCCTAACACATACCTTAATTTCTCATTCTCCTCTTAAATCATCTTTGGCTATTTTCAAGTTTAGCAATATATATTTTTTTAAATTTTCTTTATCATATGCTGGTTAGTCCAGTATTTGGCACGATAGTTTTACTATTGCCACATTTTAAAGTAATTTAAATATGCCATTTCCACTTTGAGATCGTGTTAGCCCAGGTTCCCTTGAAAACTGATTCTGAGGGAAAAAAAAAAGCACAATGTATTATGTGATTATATGCTAACACTTTAATGGGAGTGCAATCACAGTGGGAAGAAGGAAAGAGTGAAAAAGGGAAATGAGACAGAAGTGAGAAAAAGTCAATTAAAAAGGGGCTTCACCTACCTGCTCATGACTTTGTAATAAGAGTGGCTGATTGCTCTCTCTCACAAATTACCTTCAGAGAAGATGTACAAGCTGCTGCAGCTGCAGTCCATCTTAGAGTCGGGGAAGGAACGGAGGAAGGAAAAGACCATATTTTATTCATCACAGCTCAACCACAGGGCAGCAACCCTCACGCATTCCAATTATTGGGTTGGCCAAAAAGTTCATTCGGGCTTTTCCATAACATCTTATACCTTCCGTACATCTTATATCAACTGGCTTTCAAGACATCCACAATGAAAGTTAGATCTCAAGACAGTGCAGCGGTCTCCACTGCACAATGAAATGGGTTGCACATTTAAGGCAAGTGAATAAAAACATGAAAGAATTATTTAGATATAATGTTAATTTTCACAATCAGAATAATTAATAGTTATTACTTTTTCAGTTAAAAATATCTCTGAATAAATAGTGCGAAAAACCTTCAAAATCTCTACTCTCTACCTTCCCTATAATGTAATATCACAGCGTCTTGAAGCTGAGAGATGTGTGTAGAGCTAGAAGTGTGCTTTTTGTGAATAATACAAGCGTCCAAAGAGTCAAAATGAATTAAAGACCTAAATATAAGGCCAGACACTATAAAACTCTTAGAGGAAAACATAGGCAGAATACTCTATGACATAAATCACAACAAGATCCTTTTTGACCCACCTCCTAGAGAAATGGAAATAAAAACAAAAATAAACAAATGGGACCTAATGAAACTTAAAAGCTTTTGTACAGCAAAGGAAACCATAAACAAGACCAAAAGACAACCCTCAGAATGGGAGAAAATATTTGCAAATGAAGCAACTGACAAAGGATTAATCTCCAAAATTTACATGCAGCTCATGCAGCTCAATATCAAAAAACAAACAACCCAATCCAAAAATGGACAGAAGAACTAAATAGACATTTCTCCAAAGAAGATATACAGATTGCCAACAAACACATGAAAGAATGCTCAACATCATTAATCATTAGAGAAATACAAATCAAAATTACAATGAGGTATCACCTCACACCGGTCAGAATGGCCATCATCCAAAAATCTACAAACAATAAATGCTGGAGAGGGTGTGGAGAAAAGGGAACCCTCTTGCAGTGTTGGTGGGAATGTAAATTGATACAGCCACTATGGAGAACAGTATGGAGGTTCCTCAAAACACTAAAATAGAACTACCATATGACCCAGCAATCCCACTACTGGGCATATACCCTGAGAAAACCATAATTCAAAAAGAGTCACAATGTTCTTTGCAGCTCTATTTACAATAGCCAGGACATGGAAGCAACCTAAGTGCCCATCGACAGATGAATGAATAAAGAAGATGTGGCACATATATACAGTGGAATATTACTCAGCCATAAAAAGAAATGAAATTGAGTTATTTGTAGTGACGTGGATGGACCTAGAGTCTGTCATACAGAGTGAAGTAAGTCAGAAAGAGAAACACAAATACCGTATGCTAACACATATATATGGAATCTAAAACAAACAAACAAAAAAAAATGGTTCTGAAGAACCTAGGGGCAGGACAGGAATAAAGACGTCGACGTAGATAATGGACTTGAGAATATGGGGAGGGGGAAGTGTAAGCTGGGACAAAGTGAGAGAGTGGCATGGACTTATATATACTATCAAATGTAAAATAGCTAGCTAGTGGGAAGCAGCCGCATAGCACAGAGAGATCAGCTCGGTGCTTTGTGACCACCTAGAGGGGTGGTATAGGGAGGGTGGGAGGGAGACACAAGAGGGAGGGGATATGTGGATATATGTATATGTATAGCTGATTCACTTTGTTATAAAAAAGAAAGTAACACACCATTGTAAAGCAATTATACTCCAATAAAGATGTTAAAAAAAAGAAAACCAAGTCAAATGGACCCTCTAGCTTCAAATGAGTGTTCAGATACCTGTGCATGTTAAATCACATTGACTGTTTAATTTCAATCATTTTGGGAAGACTTATTTTTTAACTAATATATTCATAATTTCCTTTTAATTTAGGAAATTTTAAATTAAATCACCAAATATGGTAGAACCCTAATCCATTAATAAGTAAAAAATGTTACACAGGGAATTTAATTTCTTTATAGTATTAATAACTTTTATCCCATAAGCATTAATAGAGATACAATTTTTTTCAAACACCAAAACCCAAGAATGCTGCCTTTCAATCAATTTCTTTTGAAAGTTATAGTTCATGGAGCACCATGATTACCATTTTTCTGATAGTAGAAATATAAATGAATAAATAATTACCTACTTCAGCATTAAAATATAAAGTTATTACCATGGAAACCTGACAATGTATAATTAGGGGAAAAACTGACTTCAGAAATTGTTTATGTGATATGCAATTACAATAATTATTTTTGTTTCATAAGTAACTTATCATTTTAGGGCTATTGAGTACACAGCATAAAATTCTCACATTATTAATGTAATTCTGATCTAGTTCTTTTAATGATAGTACAAATTTCTAGTCTTATGTTTTTGATTTTTTAAAATACTACTGATGGCACAGTAAGATGTCCTACTCTCAACTTCATAAAAGCAGAAAAATATAACACTCATTTATATTTTGGATTAAAATGTGAAAATTTTTAAATTTAAGGATTAATTTCTCCATAACTGAAAGCTGGCAGTAATTGGAAGGTTATTGATAAATTGCTCTATAGAAATGCTCTGAATATGTGTTCTAATAAATGTTGCCTTATATTCTATAACCATGCAGAGGCAAATGTATTTGGGATAGCTAACTTATTTTAATAATTCACATCATGAAAACATAAGCAAATTAAAACAGTATTCTATGGACTTGATATTTCAAGTAAAAAATATTATGATGTGTCATAATGCACTGGTTGCAAAACATCCAATACCATGACTGTTAAAATGTCAGAGTGTAACAAATATCATAACTGCCTTTTATTTTTCTTTTCACTAGACCCTTATAATTAAAAAAACACAGTGTTTGCTTTTACTTTCTTGACAATACATTTATTAACAAAAATGCATCAAGGGAAAAAATATCTACCTCTTAAAATGCCTTTTGCTGTTATGGTTAGACATGCCTGACCAAGAATTTTCAGAGGGCAATATGTAGCTGGTCCCTAAATAAGAGGCATTAAATTTAGTAGAAGCATTTAAATGGTCCTGACGTCAATTTTACCAAAAAAATTTATGATTCATTTAGCATCCTTTATAAAAGATTTGATGTTACAGGTGAAGGAAATATTGTTTAAAAAAGAAAGAAAGAAAATATTTTATTTTCTGTGTAGCTACCCATTATTAAATCAAGTCTTTGGACATACTAGATGAGATGATACAATCTCTTATGAAGGCATTACATAAAATTTATCAAGCTGTTGTACTTTTCAGGTTTGTTTAGTGCTGTCTGCAGCATCACTAAATCTGCATTTCAAGTACAAAGGTTTTAAGAAAGGATTGTTTATACATACATGCTTAATTAATTTTAAGAAAGGTGCATGGCCCTGTAGGAGCAACAATTTTACCTAAGAATTGCCAACTTTGTAGTATTACTACTTGCTTAAGGACTTTAAAACTCTATTTCAGGGAGTTTAGCATCTGTGTGTTTTGAAGGAGGTATGTTCTGAATGTGCCTTGCAGTACTGTAATTCAAACATAGGAATCTTTGGATGGGAAAGAGTTTTTATCCCTTTCAATGAAATGTTAGGAAGTAATTTTGTGGGCTAACATTAAAATTATAACTTTTTGAAAGGTATTATATTTTCCTGAAATAAAATCTATGGTTCTGAATCAATAAGTGTGGTTGTTTTTGTTTGTTTGTTTGTTTGTTTAATTCTTAGAAGAATTCAGAGGAAATAAAACTAGTAAAGTAAAAATATTTAATTTTGTTCCTTAGTCCTCAGAATATTAAACACTGATTATGGAAAAAACAAAAAAAGAATAGTCAAAATAATCTTGAGAAAGAAGAACAAAGCTGGAAATATTAACATTATGCTCCCTGATTTCAAACTATGTTACAAAGCTGCAGTCATCAAAATGTATGATACTGGCACAAAAACAGACACATAGATCAAGGAACAGAATAGATAACCTAGAAATGAACCCACGTTTATATGAGCAATTAATCTACAGCAAAGGACACAAGAATATGCAAGGCAGAAAAGACCACCTCTTCAATAAATGGTGTTGGGAAAACTGGATAGCTACATGCAAAAGAATCAAATTGGACTACTTTCTCACACCACACATGAAAATAAATTCAAATGGATTAAAGACTGAAATGTAAGACCTGAAACCATAAAGCTTCTAGAAGAAAATATAGGCAGTAAGGTCTTGACCTTGGTCTTAGTAATATTATTTTTTGGATCAGTCTCCTCAGGTAAGTGAAACAAAAGCAAAAATAAATAAATGGGACTACATCAAACTGAAAAGCTTTTGCATAGTGAAGGAAACTGTCAACAAAATGAAAAGGCAAGCTACTGAATGGGAGAAGATATTTGTAAACAATATATTCAAAAAAAGGTTAATGTCTCAAATATACAAAGAATTCATACAGCTCAACATAAAAAAAAAAACTGATTCAAAAATGGGCAGGGCTTCCCGGGTGGCGCAGTGGTTGAGAATCTGCCTGCTAATGCAGGGGACACGGGTTCGAGCCCTGGTCTGGGAAGATCCCACATGCCGCGGAGCAACTGGGCCCGTGAGCCACAATTGCTGAGCCTGCGCGTCTGGAGCCTGTGCTCCGCAACAAGAGAGGCCGCGATGGTGAGAGGGCCACGCACCGCGATGCAGAGTGGCCCCCGCTTGCCGCAACTGGAGGAAGCCCTCACACAGAAACGAAGACCCAACACAGCCAAAAAATAAATAAATAAATAAATAATAATTAAAAAAAAAAAAAAAATGGGCAGAAGATCTGAAGAGACATTTTTCCAAAATAAATAAAGGAATGGCCATCAGGAACATGCAAAGATACTCGACATCATTAATTATCAGGGAAATGCAAATCGAAACCACAATCAGATATCACTTCACATGTGTCAGAATGGCTATTATCAAAAAGACAACAGATAACAAGTGTTGGCAAGAATGTGCAGAAAAGGGTTTCCCTGGTAGTGCAGTGGTTAAGAATCTGCCTGCCAATGCAGAGGACATGGGTTCGAGCCCTGGTCCGGGAAGATCCCACATGCTACGGAGCAACTAAGCCCGTGCACCACAACTACTGAGCCTATGCTCTAGAGCTCATGAACCACAACTACTGAGCCTGTGTGCCACAACTACTGAAGCCCTGGCACCTAGAGCCTGTGCTCCGCAACAAGAGAAGCCACCGCAATAAGAAGCCTGTGCACCACAACGAAGGGTAGCCCCCACTGGCCGCAACTAGAGAAAGTCCACACATAGCAACGAAGACCCAACACAGCCAAAAATAAATAAATAAAATAAAATAAAATAAATTTTTAAAAAACATTAAATAAAAGAGCAATGTACTTAAAAAAAAAAAAAGAATGGAGAAAAGCGAACCCTTATGCACTGTTGGTGGGAATGTAAATTGGTGCAGCCACTATAGAAAACATTATGGAAGTTCCTCAAAAAATTAAAAATACAACTAACATATGATTCAGCAATTCCTCTCCTGGGTATTTATCTGAAGAAAAAGAAAATGCTAATTAGACAAGATATATGCGCCCCTATGTTCATTGCATTATTATTTTTAATAGCCAAATATGGAAGGAACCTAAGCACCCATCAACAGATAAGTGGATAAAGAAGATGAAATATATAAAACAGGATATTACCCAGCCACAAAAAAGAATGAAATCTTGCCCTTTGCAGCAACCTAGAGGGTGTTATGCAAACTGAACCTAGAGGGTGATGGACCTAGAGGGTGTTATGCTAACTGAAATAAGCCAGACAGAGAAAGATAAATACTGTATGATTTCACTTATATGTGGAATCTTAAAAACAAAACAAATGAACAAACAACAAAACAGAAAAAAAGTTATAGATACAGAGAACAAACAGGTTATTACTAGAGGGGAGGGAAACAAATAAGTGAGGAAGATCAGAGGTACAATCTTCCAGTTGCAAAATAAATGAGTCAGTGTGGGGAATATAGTCAATAACTATGCATTATCTTTGTATGGTGATAGATGGTAACTGCACTGATCGTGGTGATCATTTTGAAATGTATAGAAATATCAAATCACTATATTGTGTAACAGGAACTAACATCATGTTGTAGGTCAATTATACTTCCAAAAAACCCACAAAAATAAACTTATAGAAAAGGAGATCAGATTTGTGGTTCCCAGAGGTAGGAGTTGGGGGTGTTGGGGAACTGGAGGAAAGCTGTCAAAAGGTACAAACTTCCAGCTATAAGATAAATAAGTACAAGGAATGTAACGTACTACATGATAAATATAATTAACACTGCTGTATGTTACATATGAAAGTTGCTAAAAGAGTGAATCCTAAGAGTTCTCATCACCAGGAATTTTTTTTCTATTTATTTAATTTTATATCTATATGAGATGATGGATGTTCATTAAACTTATTGTGATAATTATTTCATGATGTATGTAAGTCAGATCATTATGCTGTACACCTTAAATTTATACAGTGCTGTATGCCAATTCTATCTCAATAAAACTGGAAGAAAAAATAGTATAAGTGGGCAGAATGCAGACAGACATCATACTGATTCTACTAGATAAATAAAGGATGGGAAAATCATTACATTTTCCCTTTTATTTTGACTGCATGAACAAACACAGCCTATAAAATTATGTTAAACATAAACTTTTTCTCTTTAAAAATCAACAAAAGATCTTTAAAACTTTGATGGATTTATGTATTACAACTTCACCTGATCTTTATGGCTGCTGAAATTATTAACTAATCAGATAACACCTCTCTTATCAGCTTCTCTTGACAATATTCCTTGATGACAGGGTTATAGAGGACTCAGAATCACATTTCTATTATCCAAATACCAGACAGAAACATGCTCAGCTGAAAACCTAAAAGAAAAGCATTTTGTCATTTTGAGGCTTGTTGGCTTAAATAGAAAAGAAAAATAGTAAATTTATTTTTCAAAATGGATGTTTCCCAATATCACATAGTAAACACTCAGAAATTATTAGTTTCTATGAGTATTATGATCATGCTTACTCTTGCCCATTGGATGGGGAAAATATTTATCTTAAATGCTCAATAATCATAGCTTATTATGATTTGACTAGGGTAGCAGAGAAGTTTATGAGAAGTAATCAATAATAACAACTGTGATAGTAACATAAATGATAATACTTTATAGAGGTTAAGGATATTTGACAGAGTGATGATAATGTTACGTATGGAATCTACATTACATGAAGAAGAAAGTGATATCAGAAGATGCTTTACATCATGAAATTATTGTGAGGATAATGGCCTGAGAGTTCTAGTGAAACTGAGTGATTGTGGCAGTAATTTTCTTGAGCAAGTGAGATGAAGGCTAGGATATTGTAGTTGGGAAGCAAACTTTTGTAATAAAATTTCAGAGGTCGCCCAAAATCTGGAGGTGACAAAACTGGAGAGTGGTCATGGCAGTAGACAGCTGAGGTGGAGGGGGAGGAAAGACATCTGAAGATGAGATAAACCGAGAGACCCGAGTGCTGGTTAATCCCTGCGGAGGCCGAATTCACAATGATTAATGACAGGTGTGGGGAGAGAGGAGGACAGAGTCTTCAATGAATTAAGTGAAGTTACCATAAAGTTAAAAGTACAGGGTTATTGGACTTTTAAATCAAATCATTCAGCTTTAAAAACAATCTAGAAATTGAGGTTGTAAGTAAAACTGCAGTTGCTGATTGAAGAACTGTAAAACAAAGCAATCTCCGCATCTCTAATGTAGAGATAATTTTATTTGATTTGAGATTATGTAAATTGAAGCGCAGTTATTTCAACCTTAGCATGATAAAGCTCTTTGAAAACCTTAGTAAGAAAATGCTGAAAATACGCAAACTATCACCATGATAGATGCAAGCTTGATCCCATAATCTCTACCTGGAATGCATTTCATTCTTCTAGTTTTGTTTTTATGAGCAATTGTACCACAATACACAATTCCATTTAAGTAGATATATAGCATTTAATAAAATTTCAGAATTGTTCTCTATGTTTTATTGATCTAAGTAAAAGACAAAAAACAACATTATCCTTAACAAAGTGATGAAGAAGATTGTACAAAGGAAAATATTGTTTCGGTGTGGGTTCCTTGCCAAGCCAGGTAACTAAAACATACAAGCAAGTTGCTAAATGTTTTCATGTAACATAAAAACCGATACAGAAGACATATGTCTTTGGAAAGACTATCTTGTATCAGGAGTTGGACCTAAAGAGGAGATGTCATCTGGTGTCTCCAGTTTGTTATATAAGTAAACTGTGATTGAATTTGTCACAGAAAAATCCATAAGCATAGGACTTTTAGAAAGTTCGAATTATGGGTGACCATAGAGCACTAGCATTGCCTGTGAATAAAAGAGCCTTCTGTTTTAAGAGCCTCCTGTTTCAAAACTTCTCTAATTTTTGTGTACTCTGTTTCTTCCTTCTCACAGTTTCTGTCAGTCCAGCACAAGCCATCGTCTGCTTAGAGGACAAAAACAGGATGAAGAAATCTTGAGTACAGAATCTAAAACAAGGAAGTTCCCTGTAACTTAAAATATTGTTCATTTTCTTTGGGTTCCTTTTTAAATATTGGCTGGTATTAGGTAATATTGTAAAATGAAATATGTAATTAAAAATATGGTTTTGTTGTTTACTATCCATTCTTGGAGCCCTAGGCTGAAAGACAATGTTTTATATACATATACATATATATATATATATATATATATATATATATATATATATATATATATATATATATATATATATATATATATCTGCTAGAAAACACAGGTTTAGGAAAGTGATTTGGAAAATCCAGTTTTATTTTCATAGATTTATATCCCCACTAGAGAAGTTTAGTCATTTCTTGACATAGCAAAATCATTTAGCTTTGAATTGTTTTTCCCCTTCCGTGTGGAGGTGGATGGATTTCGATGTAGCAAAAGATGATATTTCCCACTTTTTATTCTTTGGATTACAGCAATGAAACAACTCAGAAATTTATCAAAGAAAGGGAAATACACTGTGAAAATGTGTGGTGAAAATAGGAAGACTTTAGTTGAAACTTTGATTAAAATAGGGTTGACATCATATAACTCTAGCAACAGTGTTATATTAGAAGCCATTTATCTGATAACATTGTTGCTTTAATTCAGAGGCATAAGTATGAGGGAGAGCTGTCTAACACATGTGCATCTGTCAATCTTAATGCTTTATGATTGCTACAAATACATAATTAAGTGAAGAACTGCTAGTCTTCTTTTGTGGTTAGTAGATAGATCATAAAATTTAAAATATGGAATTGATTTGACAGAGTCTAGAAAAGAACAATGCCATATTAAAGAGCTCTAGTACTGAAATAGATAAAATTAAATTTTAATTCTACCTTTCCCACTTACAAGGTATATAATTTTGAGAAATTCAGTTAGTTTCTCTAAAGCTCAGGTTCTTCATTTGTAAAATACCATCAGACTTATAATTTGTAGGAATTAAATGTGTCTCATATATAAAACTTGGCTTGGCTTGCATGAAGTAAACCTCAATAAATTATGTATACATAATAGTATGTGCATTTATATGTGTACTTATATGCATATTTGTAAAAGCCTTCATATGACTAGATGGATATTCAAAATAGGTTTTGCTCATGAATTTACATTGCCAAATAATATTCTACTAAATAGCTTACTCCGTTAAAAGGACATATGCAAAACTCAAATTAAGAGAGCTATTTCTTAAATAGCATACTAAGTATATGCAGGAAAATTATCATCCACACTATCTTACAATTTTCAGAAAAGCAGTTAAAATTAAGTCGGCAAAAGAAATTTATCAGGTAAATACATTGTGAATCTAATCTTTTACTTTTTTGTATCTACGTTGCTGCATGTTTTTTTGTATTACACATTTGTATGTCCCTGGGTCACTACGAAATATAGAATTACCTGCTAAACCACATTAAATTACTCTCAGTATGGTTTTAAAATATGCTGTAATATTGCCCTAATCAGACTCTCTCAATAGCCATAGCAGCTCACTGTACAGCTGTTAGATAAAAGAATTTTAGTCAATTGCCTCAAAGTTTAGTTGATTTCAGAACTGTGCACATCTAGGTCACTGACAATTTTCTAGAAATGGTGTCTGTAAGTTTGCAAGTTTACAGACTCACCATGCCTGTAAATTACTTATACTTAGGTCTAATTTAAATAAGTAGTTGCTTTCCTTAATGAGCAATTTTATACAGAAGTAACTACTATGTTAATGCAGATCTGTATAAGAATTGTTTAATGTCACTGAGGTTTTTAAATTTTTTTTAGAGAACAGATGCACCAGATCTTAAACAGCAAACCAAATTAACAAATTCCTCTAAAACTGCATTTCACATAATAAAATGAGACATAAACATGGTATTTATTATTACCTAAAAGATAAATTGTTTTCCTCTGCACAGTAATATGTTTTTAGAATAATTTATAAATAACAATCAGTTCCACATTCTATAGTTTTCTTCTGTTGTGGTTTCCAACTCTGGTAAGGAGATGTCCTACCTCACTAATAATCAGCAAAGTATAAATAAAAAGAAGACTATGCCATCAAAAATTGAGAATACCAAGTGTTCTTGAAGATGTATTGATACAGGAATTTCCTACTTTCCCTTTAATATTTTTCTGAGATTTTTTTCATAGGAAGAATTCTCAAGTTTCTAAGCACTGGAATTCCAGCGTTTGGTACCGGAAGAAAAAACAGGCCTAAGAAGATTCAGCTTACAATATTGCAAAAGAAAAATACAGAGAGAATTATTTTAAAAAATAGAATATGGAATAATGTCCCTTTTTATTGTACCACATGTAGATTCATAAATTTATTAATAATTTATTAATAGATAAAGCATTTATCTCTTGTTCTTCAGATTTCATGTTCTATCTAAATTCATAGTGAGCATTACTTGTTCAGTATCCAGGTAAAAATATTTGTCATGTACCCTTTTATGGCTCCAGAATATGAGACATTTTCTAAGCATCCACTGAAGACAAATGCTACCATTCCGGTGTCATTAAAGTATCCTGTATATATGTTTTTATACCTTAATTTCTTTAAAGGCCACCAACTCATGAAAATAGGGCTCAATCTCAGTCTGGTATAATTTGGAGACTTCTTTCTGGCTATTGGACAAAACAAACCTTTTCAAATTATTATAATTTACATATAATGCATAATATCATTACGTCCTGCAAAAGTTGAATTTTTAGTACAGCTTCGGTTTTATTAATAAGCCTGGTTATCCATAAGCACAGTAAAATCTTAGTAAAATAATCCAAGACAGAGACTGCTAAAGGGAAGGCATTTTTAACTGACTAGTGTGAAGTAGAAAATTACTACTTTTTGCAAACTAAAGGCAGTTAATACTGAGATTTTTAAAGAACATTTTCAACTCCAGCTGTTGAAACATTGCAGCACCTCTCATGCCAAGAACTGTCATCTCTATTGGCGATTTCCCCCTCAGTACAATTGGTAATAAGAGCAAATTTAACTTTGAGACATTTAATATTTATTTTTATGTTAATAACACAGAGAAATAATGAATTAACGTTATATCTTTGTGGGGTTTTTAGGCAATATTGCAGTAGCAGTAAGTAGGCAATGTCTATCAATTTCAGTGAGTCATTCTTACTTACTATTCATTCTGAACCAGGAGTCCAGAACAGAAATTTCAGCTCAAACATTGCAGTAACTAGCATTTCCCAAGACACTCGCTTTTTGGCATAACTGTTGAAAGTGATCATTAGGTGGTTTTCTTCAATAGAAGAGAGGGGATTAGCAATCTTGCTCAGTTCCTACAATGTTTCAAGTAGGGAGATTTTATGATAAGTCAGTTTTGCGCTCTGACTAGTGAATGAGGTAAATAAAAGCTGCATTTAATATATGGGAGGTAAGAGGGAAGTGAAAAAGATAAGAAATTACAGTCTCCTATTGACAAACGGAGGAATGCTGTCCTGTTGGAGACTTTGTTAACTACACAGAACAGAACAGAACTCATGTAGAGCATGTTTGGATAATGGGGGAAATGAATCTGTAAGGTAGAGTTTAATTTTACTGGTCAGCAGGAAGAGATTAAATTTGAGGGTTTATCAGCTGCTACCAGGGTCTTCTGGTCAATCATCACCACCAGAGTGAAATTCAAGTGAGAAGAGCATTGCTGGTCATGTTTCTAAGGATTAAAAAAATTAATATTACAAAGTTAGTTAATGGGTGCAGCTGACATTTTCTAATATTTGGAAACATAAATCCAAAAATGGTAGCTTTTAGTACTTGATAACCCATTATTAGACAGCAAAGCATAATAAGGCTTTTCCAATGAAGTTCTAGTGATGTTTTCAGCCAAAGGTCCTTGCTGAGAACACAACCACCAGACATTTACCGTGATACTATTTGCCCAAATCAACCTGTGAAAGGAAATCTGTTGACTCACCCTGATACTTTGGAAAAATAGTGGCCATACTTACCAAACCTTTTCATGTTACTACACACAGAGGAAATGACAATGTGTATATGGCACGCTGGGATGACCAGACAAAGTTGTCCAGGCCTAAGGTGAGTGGTCACGTGCTCTAAGAAGCTTTGGGCTCCGCCAGGACACTCTGAGGCGTGTCCTTTTTACAAGTGTCTCATCACATTATGTGGGGAAATCTGATCTGATCTACCAGAAAATATTCCAGCCCACGCAGTAACACTTTCTTTGCACGAAGGAGAATCCAAAGCTCTCGTTTTCCTGCAGCTGCCATATTTATAAGATCTGTAGGTAGAACATCTGGCCACTTCAGAATAGTTTGTACATAGAATTTAACAAGTTATTTGGAATTTCCCATTTTACATTTCAGATGCTTTAGGCAGGGACAGTACTAATTAATCCAAGGGAGATTACAATCTTCTTTACCACCAGACTTGTAAAGTGTGTGCCCACATAATTATTAAGAAGTATCCATACCACAAGATGTTTTAGAAGAATCTTGCTGATGGTCACTGTGTCAATTTTTGCTCATGGTTATACTTCACACATTCTGAAAAACATAAACACTGTCAAGATTTTTCAGGTGAATAATGGATTCTGAATATATTTACAAGTAGTCTCCAAAGGGTGAAGGGGAGGGAAGTGAGTCACTTTGTCTGGAGAGTCCATCCCCCCCAACATAGTTTGTGAGGTTGACAATAAAACAGTTCCTACATTACTACTGAGTCATGCTGTAGAAAATTTGGATGTATCAATCATGTTCAGTTCTTCTAAATATCACCTCTTTGTAGCATGTGCTGGGGCAAGGGTGACACTCTGGAAATGAGGAGTGAATACTTTGGTATTTTGAGCAACTATCTGGGGAGATCAAAGATGATCTGTGTGGAAAATAAAAAGATACTGGCTGTCTTCACATCAAAGTTTCTTTGTCTTTCTTTTCTCCATTTTATTTGTTTTTAATTAAGTTAGAAAATGGAAATATCTGAAAGAGTTACCGATGGAAATCGCTCTGTTGGTGAAGCAGAGTGTGAGAGTAGTCTGAGAATGAGGAATGACCACAGTCTTAGCTGTGTTATTAGGCAGAAAACAATATTTTTTAATAGCCTGAGTAGAAGGTAACATAAGTACCATTAAAAATTGAGCTTCTCCAGAAGCAAAAACCCCCTCATTACTTTCACAATTTTTCTCAGCCAAGAAGTACCCAAGGGCATCATGAAAAGGATGGTAACTGATGCTTTTAATGCGTGAGTGTACATTCTCCAGGAGAGCTGCCAGTTCCCCTCCTGGGCAGAGCACAGAGGAAACAGGGAAATTTCAAGACCTCACTGAACAGACTACTGACCAGAGACTGATTTTATTTATTCGTCGACCTATCAGTGTTCTACATTTATTCTCAATTATATATGTTTTACTAACTTTTAAATACATTGATTTATACCTGTGTAAAGTCATACATTGATTTATACCTGTGTAAAGTCATATAGAAACATATTTAAATAATATTATTTATAGATCTGAAACCTAATTAATGGTAACAAGTATATCAAAAGACAAGCATAGAAAAAGTCCATAATATGTCCATTGAGGTTACTATTTTCAGTGTCATAAAGTATTGCAAGAATATACAGGTATATAGATAAATATTTTTTTCTTTTGAACTTTAATTTCCTCAGAAGGCATTTTATACATAACGATTATCAAAGCTTTAACCTCAGATGTTAACAAATACCTTATTGTATCTGTCCCAACTTCCAAAGCAATTAGAGATTTAAATATATCAATCTCTATACAAATATAAAATGATATAATATTTATTTAAATATAAAATGATATAATATAAATGTAAAATGATAAAACATTTATTTAAATATATATAAATCCATGGTTTATTATTAATAATAAAAGCATATGTTAATAAAATATTAATTCATTATTTTATATAATATATATTCCATTTAATGTAATTCATTTCTGAAAATGGACACTCTGCTGGAGAGTGTAAATAGGGAGACTATCTTCCATTATTTTTTTTTTTTTTTTGGCCACGCCACACAGCTTGTTGTATCTTAGTTCCCCGACCAGGGATCGAACCTGCGCCCTTGCATTGGAAGCGTGGAGTCTTAACCACTGGACCACCAGGGGAGTCCCTCTTCCATTATTTTAAAAGGAAAATAATTACAATTTATTTACATGTCAACCCTCAGCATTTTCTTAAAATATAGCCAAAATAGGCAACCATACTTCTATATAAGTTACAAACTATCATACCAAAGTATAAAATGTTTAAAACATTTCTTCCAGATCCTCAAAAATTCAGTTGTGACCCATTGTCTGTAGTGACTCAGCAACACCTGCTCAAAGCCAGGAGGACCCCTTGGTTGAGTTTCACTGAGCTATACAAATATGCAAATGTGGTTCTGCCGTCCCTCCAACTGTATTTGAAATAGAGTTTACAGACTTTTCCCAGTGAAGATTTTTATGTTCTGAGACACTAATAATTTTTCCTATATAATAATTAATTGAAAAAATTGTTATTAAGCTTTAGATACATACCATGTGCTTTGTATCTTAAATACCGAGGGGCATTCTACCAGATAAATATTTATTCATGAAAAAATAACTATTTGAAACAATATTTTTCATTTATTTATTATACTGCCACCACTTTCCTAATCCAAAAGCATGTGCACACATATACTCTTACTCACTTAAAAACGTCCGCTCTTCAGGTTTTTTTCCCTTTCTTATTGCGTAATTCTAAGGCAGTATCACTACACAAGGTGGCAAAAATAGTTCCTGTAGTCTTGTGTGATCCAAGCCATCCACAATATCATAAGAACAGAGTATTTCTCGCTTCCTGCATGCTCATCCAATCCTGAAAAAGAGATCTGATTGGCCCATCTCTACCATCCAGGCGGCCCTGGATGAATTAGTGTATGGAAGTCAGTGGGGTATTCTAACTGGACAATTTGGATAAGAGAATCCATCCCCTTGTAGAAGTGGAGTCAGGAGATCACCAGGATGGTTTCTGGGAAAGAAACATTCTGGGTGGACAAGAGTAAAAATAAGATCTCTATCAACTCTATATTCAGGGTAGCTCTACCATCCCAATTACTTTGGCAGATATACTGAGGAGACAGCATTGAATTCTCATTCCCCTATTTTCCTTCCCAGGCCAATAAAAAGGACAGATCCAAAAATCTCAATGTTTTTCTCAGATAGTATGGACCATTGAACTATTAGTTGTTATGGGAGACTACATTTACAGCAGATGAGTGGTTCTTTGGTGGGATAAACTTAGAGGGATCATATTTGCATGTGTTCCCAAATTTTCTAGCCATATTCATATAAATTTAAGCCATTTCAGTTCAGGATGGATCATTGTGTCATGCTTTGACCACAGTGAAAGACTCAGTGGTCCATGTTATTTTCCTATTGTCCTTGCTATTATAGATATCAATGGCCCCAGGATAGGGGAAGAGATCTCAAGACAAACATTAGAGATAATGTTTCTGTTATAAAAAGGGAAATTCTTCTTCGTTATCACATGCTTGTATTCTTACATTTAAAGATTTTATAGCAAGAAATATAATACCATGGAAAATACTAATAACTTATTTAGTTGGTATACTTTTTTCCATGAAGAAATTATTACCCATCTCTAAATAGAGCCACATTCATAAAGTCAGGTAATAGAATACCAATTAAATGTTTTTATTAAAATTTGATTGGAAGGTACATGAGGCAAGGCTAAGAAGATAGAGTAATGAAGAATTATGAGTGGTGACGTGTTAAATTCTGTTGAAAAATGAGAAATAAGACAACCATTTAGGTAAGTAAAGTATAACCAGTGGTGATATCATAATGACCTTTGTGAGAAAGAAAGAAACTGAAGAGGAACTCAAATTTTCTGTACCTGTGAAGTTTCTTGTGACTTCATTGAAGATAGTGAGATACCAAGTATAGTCTATAGAAGAAGTGAATTGCAGGGGCATGATTCATATTGACTGTAATATAAAGGGACTAGTCATTCAAAGTAAGGGACTAATCAAGAAAACTCATATCAAACAATTATTTGCAAAACAGATTTAGTGTCTATTTATGCCTGTGCTGAAATCCTGAAATTTTGTCATGTTTTGACACTTTCTGCAAATTTTTTGCTAACCAGACTTCTTTATCTTATCTCTGATTGTATAACTTACTTTACCTACAGGAGCCCACCAGGATTTGACTCATTAGTTTTCTCTCAGTTTTCAGCTTCAAAGAATTTAGTCTTCCTTTCAATAGTTTTCCTTAGTTCCATACCATAGCGTGGAATAAAGGAAAAATGAAAAAAAAATGTATGCTATCAAAAATCATGACATTTGGTAATTTCATGATGTTACATAATGAAAATATTTGTTTCTAGGGAACTGAAGGGTTTTGAGTTTATAAGAATTTGCAGGTAAAGAGTAGAATGGTTGTTATCCAGGAAGGAGAGGAACTGGGGAGATGTTTACAGTATAAACCTACATACAGCATGTTGATTATAGCCAACAATACTGCATTATTAGCAAAATTAGCAAATTTCAAAGTTGTTAAGAGACTAGATCTTAATTGTTCTCACCACACAAAAAAAAGATAATTATGTGACATGATAGAGATGTTAGCTAATGCTATGCTGGTTAAAAACATATTGCAATATGTAAATATATCAAATCAACACGTGGTACACCTTAAACTTACACAATGTTATATGTCAGTTATTCTCAGCTGAAAAAAAATCACTCACCAGAATCCTTCATTCGCCTTAAAAATGAAACTATATAAATGGATCATAATCAACCAGTCCATAGTTAAGCTTAGGGTTCACTCTTGGAGTTGGAAAAATGTATAATGACATATATCCATCATTATAATACCATTCAGAGTATTTTCACTGCCTTGAAAATTCTCTATGCTCTGCCTATTCATTCCTCCTCCCTGCTCCCCAAAACTACTTTTGGCAACCACTGAACTTTTCATTGTGTCCATAATTTGTCTTTTCTTTTCCAGAATAACATATAGTTGGAATCATACAATATGTAGCCATTTCAGATTAGCTTCTTTCACTCAGTAATATGCATTTAAGGCTCTTCCATGTCTTTTCATAGTTTGATAGTTCATTTATTTTTGGTAATGAATAATATTCCATTGTTTGGATATTCCACAGGTGTGTTTATCCATTCACCTACTGAGGACACCTTAGTTGCTTCCAAGTTTTGGCACTTATGAATAAAGCTGCTATAAAAATTATGTGGGGATGTAAATTTCTAACTTCTTTCATAAGTACCAAAGAGTACAACTGCTGGATTGTATAATAAGAGTATGCTTACTTTGTAAGAAACCATCAAACTATCTTCCAAAGTGACCATGCCATTTTGCATTCCCACCAGTAAGGTATGAGAGTTTCTATTGCTCCATATCTTCCCCAGCATTTGGTATTGTCAGTGTTCCAGATTTGGGCCATTCTAGAAGGTATGCAGTGGTATCTCACTGTTGTTTTAATTTTCATTTCCCTGAGAACATATGATGTGAAACATCTTTTCATATGTCTGTTTGCCATCTGTGTATCTTTTTTGGTGAAGTGTCTATTAAGGTCCTCTTATTTTTCTTTTTTTTTTTTTTTTTTGTCCACACCGGGCAGCATGTGGGATCTTAGTTCCCCAACCAGGGATTGAACCCGCACCCCCTGCAGTGGAAGCACAGAGACTTAACCACTGGACCACCAGGGAAGTCCCGTGATCTCTTATTTTTGAGTTTTAAAATTTCTTTGTCTATTTTGGATAACAGTCCTTCATCAGAAGTGTTTTTTTGCAAATATTTTTCTCCCAGTCTGTGTCATAGTCCTTTGCAAAGCAGAAACTTTAATATTAATGAAGTCCAGCTTATTAATTACTTCTTTCATGGATCCTGTATTGTGTCTAAAACAACATCACCATACTCAAGGTTATCCGTAATTTCTCCTATGTTATTTTCTAGGAGTTTTGTAGTTTTGCATTTTTACATTTATATCTATGATCCATTTTGAGTTCATTTTGGTGAAGCATGTAAGGTCTGTGTCTAGATTCATTTTTTTTTTGCATGTGGATGCCCAATTGTTCGATCACGGTTTATTAAAGAAACTATCTTGTTCCATTGTACTGTCTTTGTTCCTTGTCAAAGATCAGTTGACTATATTTATAGGGGTCTATTTCTGGGCTGTCTATTCAGTTCCAATTATGTATTTGTATATTCTTTTGCCAATACCACACTGTCTTGATTTATAGCAAGTCTAGAAGTCAAGTAGCATCATCAGTCTTCCAACCTTGTTCTCTTTTATTCTATTTTTTTATGTTTATGTTTGCACAAAGACTAATCTTAGAGGAGGAGCTAATTGCTAAGACTTAGATAATATTTTCTGAAAAAGTTTGTTTTCAAAAACCCTTCTCTATTAAAGAGAAATGGTTCTGGAAACAGAGGAGTAATTAGGAATTTTGGTGATTATTATGTGTCCACTTAGCTAGGACTGTAGCACCCAATTACTTGAACACTAATGAAATTGTTGCTAACCTAGGTGTTGCTGTGAAGGTATTTTGTAGATGTGATGAATAGCTACAATCAATTGACTTCCATAAAAAGAGATTATCCTCCATATTTTGAGTGGGCTTTGTATAATCAATCAAAAGGATGTAAGAGCAAACTGATTTTTCCCTGAAGAAGAAGAAATCCCACCTCTGGACCCCAAACTCAACTCCTGTCTGAGATTATATAGCGTGCCAACCTGCCCTATGGGTTTAGACTTCCTTAACCAGACCCCACAATTGTGTAAGCCAAGATCAAGTCCTTGAAAGAAATTTCTTTATACACACATACACACACACACATGCACACATTCTACTGATTCTGTTTTTGTCTGATGGATACAGGAATCATATT
Source organism: Balaenoptera borealis (assembly GCF_965194805.1). Taxonomy (NCBI): domain Eukaryota; kingdom Metazoa; phylum Chordata; class Mammalia; order Artiodactyla; family Balaenopteridae; genus Balaenoptera; species Balaenoptera borealis. Next base: position 20,236,484 of record NC_138862.1, on the reverse strand, counting down.
AGCTATTTATTTTACTCTTGTCATGTCATACTGACCTGAATTTAATAACATATTACTTTCCTCCCTTGCTTTAAGCTGTGAAGAGGCACATGGAGATCCTAATACATGGTGTATATTCACCTTAACTATTTCTATTTAGAAAACTAAATCATGATCATTTTTAAACAAAAGATAACTAAAGTTGAAGAAGCTCAAATTAATCACTTTCTAAATATGAGATGATTTAGTTGGAAGTCATCTCTAGAGTAGCATAATTTTAAAGATACTTATTTTTCTCCTCTAACTATACTAAATCAGCACTGGGAAAACTTAAACTCTGGAGGTATTGTCATCTGTATCAGTCTTTTCAATATGCACACAGTCATAGTTGCTGTTGTATTTGGCATTTCTATTCTTCAATGTCACTTCTAATTAATGGTCTGGTTCTGATACTGTCATTTGATGACTTCTCCATTGCCATCTTACTTTATTAACTAATTATTTTCTAATTACTATTCTATGCCACTTTTTGATTCATTGGTTTTTAATATTTTGCTTAATTGATTCCCTTGTTTAAATGATGTGGGGGAAAAATGGAGTTAAATTTATCATTTATCTTGTAAATTCTGATTTAGGAGAGCTTAATTTGCTTTTTCCATTCTCTGGATAGAATCGCTAAGGAAATATTTTCTTCGTTCTACTCAGATTTCTATCACTGAAGTCACCTTATGCCATGACTTTTCAAAAGGCTCTTCAAAGACCTCAGAAACACAATGTATACTGGCATTTGTTTATTGTGTAGTTTTCTATTATGTTCCTTTTTATTTTTTAATTTGTAATATTTCTATATATTTTTTAAATTTTAACTCAGATCTTATTTCTTATATTGATAGTTAAATCGAGGATTAAAAAAGTGCAGAAATTGTCAATAAAATGTCAGAGTATGTCAGTGATATATCTGCAATTTTAAAGTTAAAACATTTTGCTGAAGAAAATTAGAAAATATTAAAGAAAAATTTAATTTCTATAACATTCAATATAATTTTCATAAGAGACAGAAGAATTGCAAAATGTAAGCAGGAATATTTTATTTTTAATATTATTCTACTGAAAATAAAACTATGTTTCTTTTTTTAATATAAGGACAATAATCTAAATTTTTTTTAAATTTTTATTGAAGTATAGTTGATTTACAAAGTTGTATTAATTTCAGTTTTACAGTAAAGTGAATCAGTTATACATATACTTATACTCACTCTTTTTTAGATTCTTTTCAGAATCTAAATCTTAGTGAATTAATATACCCATTAATTTGAATATCATAAAATTCTCATTCATGAAAATCTCCTTAGAACAGATAGAACAGATAGAGGATCTGTCTTTGACTCCCGAATGTATCAATATGAGTCCCAAATGTTAAATTTATTCCAAGAGATTATCATGACCAATGGAAAACCTTTATATATCTGTCACAATAGGCATGAAAATAATGTCACTTTTTTCTTTTTCATGTATCATTGCAGACACCAGACTCTAGTATGTGACTTATACCTATGAAAAGAGATGTTTTTCACTACAAGTTCATCCTATATTAACTTTCAAAGCTTTCTGAGCCCTACACAAAATGGTTACTCTAATTCTCAGAGTACAACCACAGGCAAGGGAATGTCCAGATATTGAGATATAGGCAAAAAATATGGTGTATGTTACCAAAACCACATTGGAAAAAAGGAAATTCATTATCTCAAGTATCCTGCAGATGAGAGATTTTAGAGTCAGTCTTTTTTTTTTTTCTAATGAATTTTTATTATTAACTTTACACACGTAGAATGAAGTTCTTTGCAGCATATAATTGATTGTATATTTTAAATTTTCCCCAGATTTGCTGATTTTTGCAGAGTATATTGATCAGTTCATTACTAAGAAAGGAGTTTTGATTATACTTTAAATAGGAGAATTTAAAACAGCCTGAATCCAAAATGTGCAGTGGCTACCATGAGGAAAAACTTAAATTTACTTCCACTAAATATAAGATTTCCCAGTGAAAGCATATTAAGTGGGTAAACAAAGGGCATCAATGCTGTTGCTGTTGACAGCAGATTCCTCCATATTCATGTGTGTACCTGTGTCATTAAATCACTTTTTTCTTAACATGCATAGTAAGGATATGAAAGGGTTAATTCAGACTAGAAATACTAGTCATTTAAAAAGAATAGATACAAGTATATGTATAACTGAATCACTTTGCTGTACACCCAAAACTAACAAAACATGGTTAATCAACTATACAACAATATATATATAAAAAAAGAGGTGTCCTCCCTACACTCAGAGGAAAGGAGCATCCTTATTTCCAAGATGGAGGGACAGCAAGAAGAGTCTGAATAAACAGGACTTTCTAAGTTTCCCCCAGCTTACTTAGCACATACTCTTTGTCCTATCATATCTCTCTATGACTTGCCCCATCCATCAAACCTAGCATAAAGACACTCAGGCTTAACCATTTCTTCAGGACTTCATTTCCTTGTGAAGACTTCTGTATCATGTAAAACTTATTAACTGAATTTGTATACCTTTCCCCTGTTAAAAAAAAATAATAAAATAAAAAATAAAAACTGTCTAGCTTACTGTCTAGCTTAAATATTAGGAATGGGAAATATAAACTTATTTGTAAATTAAAATTGGGAGTCATTTAGGAGAATTCATAATGAAGAATGTTTCCAATAAAGGTCATGGAAAATTCATAAAAAACCAAATATTTATGAAGATATTTGGCACTGATAAAAATATGTATAGCAAAAGTTAATAGCAATCATACTTCATTTTTAAAGTATTTTATTACTTGTCCTAGAGTTTGCAATATATGTGATGTACAACTAATTTAAGTACACTTTTAAATAACGCTATATCACTATAACATATACCATAAGGTTACTATAACTGATCTAACAGAGTATTACAAATTCCTGCCCCTTATAACATTGCTGCCATTCATTTTATTTATAGATATTCTATAATCATACAATATATGGTTACTATCATTACTTTGAACAAACATTATCTATTAGATCAATTAAGAAAAAGAAAATATTTGAAACAGATCTTACCTGCATTTATTCCTTCTTAAACATTTGTTTTTTATATATAGATCTGAGCTTCTGACCTACATCATTTTCCTTCTCCCTGAAGAATTTTTTTTTATTTTTAAATAGGAGGATCTGTTAGCAATGAATTCCCTTAGTTTTGGTTTTTCAGAGAAAACGTTTCTCCATTCTTGAAGGACAATTTTGCTGGATATAAAATTCTAATTATTCTTTTCTTTCAAAACTTTAATAATTTTACTTCACTTTCTTGTTCACATGGTTTCTGAAGAGAAGTCTGATATAATTTTTTATCCTTGTTCCTCTATAAGTAAGATGCATTTATTTCCTCTGGCTGCTTTCAAGATTTTCTTTGCCCTTGGTTGCCCAGCAATTTGAATGTGTAGTAATTAAGTGTAGATTTTTTTATCCTACTCGATGTTCACTGGATCTGTGATTTGGTGTCTGTCATTAATTTTGGAAAAATCTCAGCCATTATTACTTCAGATACTTCTGCTCTATCTTCTCTTCTCCTTCTGGTATTCTTATTACATATGTATTACACATTTTGAAATTGTCCCACAGTTCTTGGAAATTCTGTTCCTTTTTTTTCATTAATTTTCCTTTGCATTTCTGTTTGAGAAGTTTCTATTGGCATATCTTCTACCTCACTAATTTTTTCCTCAGGCTTGTCCCGCCTACTGATGAGACCATTAAAGGAACCCTTTGCTTCTTTTAGTGTTTTTGATTTCTAGCATTTTCTTTTGATTTTTTCTTAGAGTTTCTATCTCTCTGCTTACCATGTGTCCTCATATGTTGTCCACTTTTTTCATTAGAATCCTTAGAATACTAATTATAGTTATTTTAAATTTTTTGATAATTATAAATCTGTGTCATATATGAGTCTCGTTTTGAATCTTGTTTTGTCTCTTCAGACTCTTAACTTTTGTCACGCCTTGTACTTTTTTGTTGAAAACAAGACATGATATATTGGGTAATATGAACTGAGGGAAATAAGCCTTTATTTTGGATTTTATGTTATGTTATGCTAGGGGTTGGGTTAAGTATCTCTTGTAGCCATAGGTTTCAGAGTCTTCGATTTTCTCTGGTGTCATTTCTATCTCTTTTTTTTGTTTTTGGGTTTCCTCAAAAACACCTTCTTAAATAAACTGTGCACCTTGCAGTTCTTTCATCTGTAATACCACTTTATTAGAGTCTCATTGATGTGGTGGTAAGGTATGGGGGCAGGGTAAGCATTCTATAATTATAATTAAATCTCAATCTTTTAGTAGGTCTGTGTCTCTGGGCTGTGATTTCCACAAGTGTCTCTCAGAGTTTTTCCCTTCTCAGCTGAGACAGGAAACTGGAGTTGGGTAATTTTCCTTCTTCCAGGTTAAAAAGGCTCTGGTAAAGTCTTTTCACATGCTAAGTCTTTGCTATGGAGAATTCTCTGGCCATATTTCAAAATGGCTACTTTCCCCTTCATTTTTAAAAAATTTGCTACATATATGGATTAAAATTTATTTCTTTGCTCATCGGTATCCAATCATTCTAGCATCATTTGTTACAAAAACTATCTTTTGTCAATGAAGTTGACATTGCACTTTTGTCAAAAATCAGTTGCCTACGTGGAGGTGGGTCTTTTTCAATACCACACTATCTTTACTGTTGTAGCTTTATAATAAATCTTGAAATCAGGTAGAGTTAATTTTTTATTCTTATTCTTTTTATCCAAAGTTGTTTTGATTATTTTTGGCCTTTTGATTTCCATATAATTTTCAGAAACACTTCTTTAATTTTCACCAAAAAAAAAAAGCTGTTGAGATTTTTATTGAGATTGCATTAACTATGAATTGAATTGGTGAAAACTGGTATCTTAAGAATATTAGACCTTCTGATACATGATCATATTATGCATCTCCACTTACTAGGTCTTGTGAAATTTCTTTCTGTAATTATTTGTAGTTTTCAGTGTACATATTTTCATATCTTCCTTTTTTCAGATTTACTATTAATATTACATATATTTTGATGGTATTATAAATTATATTTAAAAATCAGATTTCTGATTATCTTTGACAGAATGTGAAATACTGTTAATTTTTACATATTGGTATTGTGTCCTACATGGTTGCTGAACTCTTGTTGATTCTAGTAGATTTATTCTATATATCATTACATTTTCTCCATATATGACTTTACCTTCCACAAATAAAGACAATTTAACTTCCTCCCTCCTAATCTGGATGACTTTCTTTTGCTTATTGCACTGGCTGAACCCTCCAGTACAACGATGGACAGAAGTGGTGAGAGTGGACATCCTTTTCTTGTTCCTTATCTTGAGAGCTAAGCATTCACTTTTTTATCATTAAATATGATGTTAGCTATAGGTTTCCAGGGGATACAGGTTGAAGAAGGTTCTGTATATTCCTATTTTATAAAGTTTTTATTAGAGATGGATATTGGACTTTATTAAATATTTCTTCTATGTACATAGAAGTCATCATGTGTTTTTTTTCTTTTTTGAACTGTTAATGTGGTGATTTACATTGATTTTTGAATGTTAAACCAGATTTACATTTCAGAAATAAAACCTTCTTGGTTCTGATATGTTACCCTTTTTATGTAATGTCAGACTTGGTTTGCTAAAATTTTCTTTAGAATGATTTAGAAATTAATTCCTCCTTTTCAAATTTCTAGAAGAGTTATTATAGAATCAATATTATTATTCCTCGTATGTTTAAGAATTTATTGGTGAAGCCATCTGGGTCTGGAATTTTCTCTATCAGACAATTTTTAAAACAAATTCTATTTATTGATTAGTTTTGTTGTATTTTTTGAGTGAACTCTGTTAGTATGTCTTTCCAGGATTTGCCCATTTCATTTAGATTACCATAATTACTATGATAATAATAATTGCTATAATTGTTACTCATAGTATCATCTAATTATCTTTTAAATACCTTTAAAATTAGCAGTGATGTCAAGTTCTTATTCCTGACTATTTCTGTCTCCTTCCTTTTTGTTGTGTTCAGTCTAATTGGATGTTTGTCAATTTTTTGAACTTTTCAAAGAACTAGTTTTTGGTTTCATTGATTTTTCCATTGTTTTTCTGTTTTCTATTTCACTGATTTTCATGCTGATCTTTATAGTTGTTTTTTTCTAATTACTTTGTGCTTAATTTGCCCTTCTTTTCCAGTTCCTTAAAGTGGACTTAAGTTCAATTATTTGAGAGTGTTCTTCTTTTCTACTGCAGTATTTAGTGTTATACATTTCCATTTAAACACAGTTTTAGTGCAGTCACACAGATTTCTATATAATGTGTTTTTATTTTAATTTACTTCAAAATACGATCTAGCTCATTTTTTATTTCTTTTGTGACCCATAGTTTACTTATAATTGTGCTATTTTACTTATAAATATTTGGAGATTTTTTTTAGAGATCATTTTGTTACTGATTTATATTATAAATCCATTGTGGCATAGAACATACATTGATCAACTTGCATCCTTTTAAATTTATTGGGAATTATTTTATTCCCTGCTCACCACTTTGCTTGATTCTCTTTTCTTTCTGAATCTTTTTCTAGTTTCTCTTGCTACGTCTTGAGGTTCACTAATCTTCTTTTCTGCAATATCTAATTTGCTATTAATCTCATATGGAGTATTCTTTTTAAATCTTACTCAATTGTTTTTATCTCCAAATATTTGATCTAAATATTTTTATGTCAGCTCTGTCTCCTTGAACATACGAAATACAGTTATAATTGTTTCGATACCCTTGTCTACCAATTCTAATATCTTTCCCAATTCTGCATTAGTTTTGATTGTTTAATTGTCTCTTTATTATTGGTCATAGTTTCTTGCTTCTTTGTATGCCTGGCAATTTTTTATCGGATGATAGATATTGTGAAATTTGTCTGGGTAATTGGTAATATTGTAATTTTATCTGTGTAATTTTTATATTATTATAAATATTCTTGAGCTTTGTTCTGGGATGTAGTCAAGTTTTAATGTTTTTTCTTTAAAAAAGTTATAATCAGAACTGAAGTGGTGCTTAGTTTAGGGTTATTTATTCTCCATTACTGACATAGGATCCTTCTGTGAACTTTACTCAATGCCCATGAATCATGAGATTTTTCTGGGTTGTATGGTGGTAGCATCACTATTCCCAGCCTTCTCACCATTAACTTTTTAGATGATTCTTCCCTTAGCCTTCGATTTTTTCCTCACACTTGTGTATTAGCCGTACTCAGGTCTTTGAAGCTCTCTCTATATATCTATCTCTGAAGTTCTATCCCCTCCAGAACTCAGCCTTACAAATCCTATATGTTCTGTCTTCACAGGCTCTGAGCTCTGTCTCCTCAACTTAAGGAGTCATCTGGTCTCCTCCTGGGTTACCTCTTCCTTCCCCATGGCCTGGGAATTCTCTTAAAGCAATGAGCTGAGATAATCAGAGAGTTCACCTCATTTACTTCCCATCTTGTAAGAATTACTGTCCTTTATTGCCAAGTTTAAAGTACCTTAAAATCATTGTTTTATATATATTTTGTCAATTTGTGGTTATTTTAGTCAGGAGAGTAAATCTTTTATACCATTCATGCAGATTTTGTTTTACAAGGTTGCTTTAAGTATTCTTAGAAAACTTCAACATTTTACTATACATAATATTTAAATAATATCTAGTTGAAAGATTTGAAATAATATGAAAACCATGTCAAAATATAGAGCTTAAAACTCTCTATTTGACTTCAACAGCTTCAGTCCCATAAGTTCCCTTTAGGTTATTAACTAGCTTTTTCTATAGCAGTAACTCACCAAGAGAGAAATTACTTCTGTCCAAGAGCAAAAAGAGTCTTAAAAAGAATCTTTAACATTCATGCCAGAGAACCTTGGAAATATATGCCAAACACTTCACGTATATTGATCCTAACACTTGCAGAACCTCAGTGAGAGAATATTCCTCTTTATATACAGAAAAACTACAGCTCTGAGAATTTAGACACCTTAACTAATAGGTAGTGGGGAACTTGATCAATGTCTTTCTCACTGAAGCAAACTGCCTCTGGCTGGTCATTCTACTCTGAGGTCTTTTCATTTTCATTCATAGCATTTAGTTTTCACAAACTGACAATGAAATTAATTTTTTGTAACAAAAAAGCAACATTTTTATTGTATTTTTCTAAAGAGAGAAAGAATAATAGAATGGGAGATACTGATATGATCTATAAATATAAAAAAAGAGAGAAAATTACACTAGTATGATATGATACCATATGACTAATTTTACCAATATATTGAAAATGCAGTGTTTAGAGGTTATAAATAGGTTCTGTTTGGAAAGCAATCTTTCAAAGCACAACTCTGCCTTCAAATAGACACTCCCATTTACTTCCGCATAAAAGGTACACATACATGATACTTACTGTGTTATTTGTTTCATTAAGATATTCATAGGCAGGATGGCTTTGAAGATGGAAGTTGCTTTAAAGTGAAAATGTTGCATGTATGTTTTCTATTATTATCGAGTATAAAACATTCCCTAACACAGAATGTAACTGAAGAAGAAAAGGAATGTATTGAGTGAAAGGTCTAATGTACTAGTTAAATTCTCAAATACTAACACAATCTTGTTCTCTATCATGATGAAAATAAATTCATTGAACCTAATTTGTTTTATAATTCAATGAGTGCAATAACTGTACTTTTTTACAGAGAAAAAAGATAAAATAACCTGGTATTATGAGTTGATTTATACTGACTAGAAATGTTACCTCAGTATTTATAAGGAAAAATATCATCATGATACAATCAATAATTTAGTTATCAAAATTTCAAAATCAGATCACACTCTAATTTATTGAAATCTGAGGGAATGTGTATTGATCCTTAAATCTGAAACAAACTTATATGTTGCATCACAGCTTACAACACTCACATTATAAGCCAGAATAATACATCACATCAAAATGTTGTCTTTTTGAAAGCAATATCATGTCAAATGAATTTGCTTAATTTTTGTAGACATTATAAAAGTGAGAAGTATCCTCACTGTCAGTGATAATCAATATAGTGTGCTGAATTTTATTGATCTACAGATTCATTTAATATTTACTGACTTGGCAAATATTTATTAAACATCTGTTATATCCACTTCCAGGTATAGTTCTAGGACCCTTGCATATAAAATAAATAAAAAGTAAAATAAAACGTAGAAATGTGAATTAGCTCTCATGTAACATACATTGTAATGGTGAAAAACTTATTAATAGAATAATGTAAATAAGTTTGAAACTGGCAAATACTATGAAGAAAACAACATGATTTTGTGATTTAATAAGTAAAGCTAGGGGGATTGGGAAGGATTTTTTTTTTCAGAAGAGTAAGTACTAATTGGTTAAGATAATGGAGTAGTGTATGGAAGTGGTTATTGAAGCCACAGCATGAATAAGCTCATGTAATGAGAGGTAGAGATAGAGAGTTGTGAAACTCCAATTTTAATGGTCCAATTAAGATGGAAAAATCAAAAGGAGAATTGAGAAAGAATGGCCAGAATTCTAGAAGAGAGTTTTCATGAAAAACAAGGGAAAAGAGTATTTCTAGAGTGACAGAATCAAGAACAGTTCTGAATCCTACTGAGAGGTCAAGCAAGATAAAGACAAAACTATTCCATTGGATTAGCAGCAGAAATTTCAATGGACACTTTAGCAAGGTCATGGTGGAATGCTGTGGACTGAAGCCAAATTGAAATATTTAGAGTAATGAATAGAGACAGATTTTCTGAGAGGGCGGAGGTGGATATGGAAAGAAGGAGGTGAATATCATCAGTATTTAGGATGTAAAACTGACCAGAGTTTATAATGGACTCTATAAGAAAGGAAAAAACTACAGATTGAATTATGACTACAAATTTTCTGACTTGCAGGCAGTGATATTTACCAAAACAAGGCACACTGGCAAAAGATCAAGAGTGGGTTTTTCTCTGTTTGCTTTTTTACAGTGGGATGGAATTAATGAAATTATGAATTTTAATTTGGGCATGTTGAGCCTGAAATGACTTGGAGTTATCCAAAACAACGTCTTTTAAAAGCTGTTGGATATCCTGGTCTGAAGTTCAGAAAGGTGAATAGAGAGGAGACTGTGAGTGACAGAAATAGAGCATGGTGGGAGTACTTTTATTTTAAGGAAATGGGAAGGACTCACTTGAGGAGAAGGTAAATATCAAAAAGGAAAGGGGATAATCAATAGCTGAGAAGACAGGATATGATGGGGCAAAAGACCTGTACTCTGAAAAGTATAAGATGCTGATGAAAGAGATTGAAGACAACACAAACAGATGGGAAGATCTATCATGTTCTTGGGTTGGAAAAATCATTATTGTTAAAATGAGCATACTACCCAAGGCAATCTACAGGTTCAATGCAATCCCTATTAAATTACCAAAGGCATTTTTCACAGAACTGGAACAAAAAATTTTAAACTTGTATGGAAACACAAAAAACCCAGAATGGCTCAAAACAATCTTGAGAAAGAAGAGCAGAGCTGGAGGAATCATGCTGCCTGACTTCAGACTACACTACAAAGCTATAGTAATCAAAACAGTATGGTACTGGCACAAAAAACAGGCTTATAGACCAATGGAACAGAATAGAAAGCCCAGAAATACCCACATACTTATGGTCAATTAATCTATGACAAAGGAGCCAAGAATATATTGATACAATGGAGAAAAGACAGTCTCTTCAATAAGTGGTGCTGGAAAACTGGACAGCTACATGTAAAAGAATGAAATTAGAATATGCTCTAACACCATATACAAAAATAAACTCAAAATGGATTAAAGACTTAAATATAAGACTGGTGACTGTAAAACTCCTATAGTAAAACATAGGTAAAATACTCTTTGATATAAATGGCAGTAATATTTTTTTGGATCCATCTTCTAGAGTAATGGAAATAAAAACAAAAATAAACAAATGAGACCTAATTAAATTTAAAAGCTTTTGCACCGCAAAGAGAACAATAAACAAAATGAAAAGACAACTTATGGACAGGGAGAAAATATTTGCAAAAGATGCTACCAACAAGGGATTAATTTCTAAAACATACAAACACCTCATACAGCTCAAAATCAAAAAAACAAACAACACAATCAAAAAATGGGCAGAAGACCTAAATAGACATTTCTTCAAAGAAGATATACAGATGGCCAACAAGCACATGAAAAAATGCTCAATAATGTTAATTATTAGAGCAATGCAAATTAAAACTGCAATGAGGTAGATTGTGTGGAGAAAAATGAACCCTTCTACATTGTTGGTGGGAATGTAAATTCATGCAGCCACTATGGAGAACAGTATGGAGATTCCTTAAAAAACCTAAATAGAACTACCATAAGATCCAGCAATCCCATTCCTGAACATATATCTGGAGAAAACTAATTTGAAAAGATAAATGCAACCCAATGTTCATAGCAGCACTATTTACAATAACCAAGACATGGAAGCAATCTAAATGTCCATCAACAGATGAATGGATAAAGAAGATGTGGTTTGTGCATACAATGGATTATTACTCAGCCAAAAAAATAAAATAAAATAAAATAATGCCATTTGCAGCAACATGAATGGACATAGAGATTATCATATTAAGTGAAGTAAGTAAGACAGGGGAAGACAAATATCACCCAATATCACTTACATGTGGAATTTAAAAAAACGATACAAATAAACTTATTTACAAAGCCGATACAGACTCACAGACACAGAAAACCAACTTATGGTTACCAAAGAGGATAGCGGAGGTGGGGGGGGGCAAGATAAATTAGGAGTTTGGAACTAACAAATACATACTACTATATATAAAGTAGACAAACAGCAAGGACCTACTGTATAGCATAGGGAACTATGTTCAATATATTGTAATAACCTATAATGGAAACGAATCTGAAAAAGAATAGATATATAACTGAATCATTTTGCTGTACACATGACTCTAACACAACATTGTAAATTAACTATACTTCAATTTAAAAAATGGTTAAAAAAGTAAAGACGATGAAAAAGCCAGTTTTGATGTATACAACAGCCTTAAAAGCAGGCACTTAATTTTGATTAGCTATGATTGTGATGGTTAAATCAAACCATCCTGAGTTCTTGAGCACAGGAATTTGATGTTGTGAAAATTGGGCCCTGTGAAAATTAGTCTCGCAGAAGTTTGAAAAACAATTTGAAGGTGTGAAAGTTGGGAGTTGTTCAGAACACCTAGAAGGCTATTACAGAATTGCATATGAAAAGTAATGAAATCCTGAAATAGAGTGGAAAGAGATAGGCAGGAGGTGACTATGAAGTATCTGCTTATGTTTTTGCATTCTTCATTAAAACGCTTCTATTCTGGTTTCAGAATCAGATATCCTAAGGTAATTGTTTTGTTTTCCTGCTGAGTCTGCCTGCAGAGGGATCCAGATGGGAAGATACTCTCATTAGGAATCTTGTTGAAACATTTATCTAACTGGAAGGCTACTTTCTGTGGCTCTAACTAATGGTAATTACTTTGAATTTTATTTATTTCTAAAAAATGGAGTGAAAAAATTTATTCTACCATCTGAAAGAAAAATATTAACAGTGGTAGGATAGCTTTGCTTTGCTCTATTTTGGGGCCTCCTCCATCAATTAAGTAACTAACCAATTTTTTAAAAAGATTTAAGATATTCTTTTTAGAAAAATCAAAATAATAAAAGTGTTCATCAACATTTCCTCTTTCTAGCTAATTTTTGTTTGTTTGTTTGTAATCCATTCAGTTTTGTCTGATGCATTATGTATTATAATCAAATAGGCATAGAAAAAACATTTTATTTTAGAGCACCTGTATTTTAGAAATTAAACTAAAAGACAAAACGAAACAAGTTTTATTCTACTTTGTGCTATGTTGAGCTTTCTTCTTGTTTAAATGTTTGGTTTTAGAACTTTCAAATAAGGAAAACAATCATCTACATCATATTACTTGAAATTAATATACCCACAGTTCTTAGGGTATATATCTTAACATATCTCAAATTTATTAAATTTAATGTTTAATAAAGTATAAAAAAATTATTTGAAAATTTTGAAATATTTTAAGATGTTGTAAGGGTCTTTGTTTCTAGTCAAAATGAATAAAAAGTTAAATAGAATAATTCCATAAAATTATTACTATTTAAAAAAATAAGTTGGGATTATTTTAAAGGAGAATAAAACCATATTAGTTTACACATACAGAGATAGATAGATAGATAGATAGATGATAGATAGATCACAAACTTATCTGTGTGTTTTCAATAGTGACAAGTGTAAGATACACAGAATATGTAAAATGGGTCAGATTGGACCAGTAAAGATAATGAGGGAACTCACTGAATTAAATAGCTTTAGAATTTTTCATTAAGCTGTATCATAATTTTGCTATGTGCAAAGTTACTCTTCCCTACTTACATGGTAGCAAAATTTTTCATATGAACAAACTTTAACCTGTGTTTTTAAATTAGACATTGCTATGAATTATAAAAATTTTCCCTATGAAAGGTCTAAAAGTTAAACATATAATAAATAAAATTTTTAAAAATTAAGAATGTAGGGGTGTTATTTTGTATTTTTTGTTTTTTGTTTTGTTTCGTTTTGTTTGTTTTACCAGATAGTTTGTGTCAAACAGGATATATCTGGATTCAAATTTTAGTTCTATTAATAACCTATTAATAGTTCTTATTATTATGTTGAATCATAATATTACAGGGTATTTGGGGATTTAAGAAAAGAAAAATTCCAACAAATAATACCTGACAATCATGGTAGCTATTCATCTTATAATTAAATTAATTTTAAGACTAATACATTTCTATATTTTAATTGAGGATAAAATAAGATTTGGAGTCTCCTTATCAACAAGAAATAAAACACTTAGGGGTTCTTAAGTCAATAAAATAATGTCATAGAAAAAGTTTATAAAGTGACATCATTAGGTAAAAATGCTAAAACCAATAATCAAAAAGTGGTGTTTTATTTTTCTGTTCAGTTTAATTCAACAATCATTTATTGAGAGTGTAATATATACTTAGCTTTGTACTATGCTACCCCACGAGTATAGAATAAGAAGATGGCAAGTTATTGCCTCTGTTAACATTGGGTTAGTAAAAATGCAATATTTGAGCATTGAATCAATAATTTTGCAGCAAAAACATATATTTACACCTAAAGCCAGAGGTGAGAATATAAGTTAATTTGAAAACAAAAGCTGAGAGGGCCTTTCACAATGCTTGGTTCCAAATATATGTGCCTGAGTAGTCATTAGAATGAAAGGATAATATTTGTTACAAACATCTGAGAAAGTCTCATGATGCAATAAGGATGTATCTGAACTTTGAGGAGTGGTCAACTTAGGAAAAACAAAAAAGAATGTCATTAAAAGAACAAACACAAAAGCACGAGAAAATCTATAGATGAGAAAATGCACATTGTGTATAGATTGATATAAAGAAATAGACTACTGTATAAGAGAAAACAGGCTTTCAAAAGTAGTGGGAGGTGAGATAAGGTTATACTACTATGAAAGATCATGTGTACTATGAATATTATTTGGACTTAATCTGAAGGGCAATGTAAATCTTTATGAGTTTTTGAGCAAAGTTAATATCTATTTCTTCACTCTAGTGTAAGTTTGAGTCAGATATGTAGTAAACAAAATTCACTGTATGTTTTATATTGGTTAATATACTGAAACAGTGTTTGCCTTAAATTCATTGTATTATCATAAAGGTAAGGGGAATCTCTGCATTCCCACTACACACTCTCCACCAGGTGACTCTCTAAGGACAGATGGGACAACAGCTGGCAGTGAGTGACCTGTACTACTGCCTCACTAAAATAATGATCTGTGCAAATTGTCTAAAAACCTATCATAAAGATTTGATCATTTTCCTAGTCATATTTCTATTAATCTGAAATCAGAGCATATTTACTTTTGTGGGTTTAATTATAAAAGTCTATGGTAACACAAACTTTTTATTATAAAAAAAAGATTTTCATTAAAGTCTATGATAACATGTGTTGGCTGAATTAGGTTAGTGTCTTAAAGATTAGTTTCTCTGACTCAATAATCTCAGAAGCACAAACATTGATGGATGACTTAAAATGCAAAAAACATTTTTGGGGGCTTTCATATATTATCATCTCTAAAGTTATTACACACTAATTAGAACCCAACCTCTCCTGTTACTGTATTAACTGAAGATCAATTTGCTAATCATTAAATATCACAGGAGCATAACAGGAATAGTACCCATCACCCCTGGCTTCTACTCTCAGACTTGGCTTATGTCTTGGAGCCTGTCAGGACTTCTGCATTTAGAGTCAAGGAGAATGCGTAGACCTCTGCAATATGGCAGGAGAACTGCCGGCAGAAAAGACAGATCGGTGAGCATCTTTTGCTACCACAAGCAGTCGCTTCTTGAGAAGCAACTCTGTAGCTTGCTTTTGAATTTTTTTTTCCATGAGGTATCTCTGTACAGCTAGTGCTGGGACTTACAAGTCTCTTACTTTCTGTTAAATATCATGAAAAAGACACTTATTTTCCTCTGTGCAGATTTAGGAAAGGAAAACATGTGGTATGCATGTTTACTCTAGAGACCATTTTATCTTTTCTTTGAAAAATTGCAGTAATACAAAATTCCCATAACATTTCCAAAATGCAGAAGTTAACAGCAAGAAAGTAAAAATCTTAATAAATTATCCATGTGAATGTCATGTGCTAACCTTATTCCCATTTATGAAAATAGTATCTCAAGTGAGTACAGTTTTATTTGTTCATTGATTTTGTTACTATTTCAAACTAAAAGGCCAAGGATTTTTATCTTGGTGATATATCCACTCACATTATTAAATCATTAAGTCAAATGTATTATTAGTTTATTTCTAATATAGATGAGAAAATAAGGAATAGAGGACATACGTACCATCTTCTATACGTGAGAAATTTGTTTAATTACTATTGAACATTAAGTAGATTTAATAAGAACAATTTATTTGAAAAATAATTCTGACTTGAACCTATTTTGTCCATCAAATCTATCTAGTACTTACTTTTCTTATGAAATATTCATGACCTTTCAGTGTGCTATCTTCTAAAATTATTTTAGTTTAAGTCTCTCAGGATTGATATATTTGTATTCCCTGAATGTAATCTATCAGGATTTTTTTTGAGAAATATTTTATGAAAATAGAGTTGTAGAGAAAAAAATTGAGGTTTAAGTGAATGTTGATAAGTTAATATTGTTAAATTACTATTGAGTGGTAAGACACATATGGTTTTAAAGGATTATGATAGTCATTGATGAGGACTGTAAAGATTGGCTGCTTAGTACTTGAGAACATGTACATTTAAAGTTAAAAAAACAAATATGTAAGGTGATTGATGTGTAAATTAATCAATGGTGGGAATTTTTTCATTATATATGAGTATAAATCATCACATTGTATGCTTTAAATTTATTAAAATTTTATTTGTCTCTAATACTTTAATAAAGCTGAGAAAAACTTTGAAACTTAAAGGAAACAGACAACAAAATAAGCAAACATAAGAAGCCTCCCATACTATCTCCTTTCCTAATGATGCTAGATCTTCATTACCGTGTGGCATTTTTTAATCACATGGAATTTGGGAGTATATTATTCAGAGGTACCGAGAGAAACAGAACCAGTAGAAGAGATGAAGAAAGAGACAGAGATAAAGGTGATAGAGATAGAGATAGTTAGAGATAGAGATAGAAATAGAGATAGATAGATGATGGAAGCTGAGAATATCCACCATCTGCTGTCTGCAGACTGGAGGTCTAGGAAAGCCAGTAATGTAATTGAAAGGCCAAAGAACCAGAGAGCTAATGGTGTAGATTCCAGTCTGAGTGCGAAGCCCTAAGAACCAGGAGAAACAAGGCCAGGAGAACATTGATGTTCCAGCTCAACAGTCAAGCAGAGATCAAATTCAACCTTCCCCTGCCTTCTTGTTCTATTCAGGCCCTCAGTGGTTGGATGAAGTTCACCACATTAGGGAGTGCAATCTGCTTCACTCAGTCTATGTATCCAAATGCTAATCTCTTCCAGAAACATACTCACAGACCCACCCAGAAATAATGTTTTACCAGCTATTTGGGCATCCCATGGCTCAGTCAAGTTGACACATAAAGTTAACCATCACAAAGAGAGATTGGGAAAATAATATAATCATCGGCAGAGGCTTATCTATATAAATTTTAGAGAATTTTCTTCTCTGGGCCAAAGTCTGCATTGCTCTCTGCATAGTATTACATTATATCTGCTTATGTCACTCTATCCTTTTACCCGCTTTATTTTTCTGTTAGTTCATATCACTCACTGACATAACATGAATGTGTGTCCTTCCTTGTTTGGCTATGTCTTTCCCTTCCCCCACCCATAACAGAATGTAAAACATAAAACCAGAAAGTTTACTTTGTTCACCACAGTGTTTCAAGAACCTGAAATAGTCATGGCGCACCGTAGAGGATCAGTAAATGTCTATTGAATGAGTGAATGTTCATTTATCAAATGAATTAATGAATTATTCTAACATTATCTTTGTATCATATTCCTCCATCATTAAAAATTGAGGTTCCCAACTTTTGTAGAAAAGAAATATGTTTATATATTTGTACTGTTCTGCTTTTTTTGTCCACACGTTAAATGGAAAATTTAAAGAACAGAGAATTAAGGTAACTCAGTGCAGATTCACAGCCAATCATTAGTGGGGAGTGTAATAAAACTGAAATCTGCAGCATTAAATGTTGTACAGATTATCTAGGTGTTTGGCACCTTCTATCTTACCATTTACGCATCAAGTGGCATCTAGATCAGGATGTAATTTGCTTGTGGCAACTCAGAGCTGCCCTTTTTGCAGGCATACACTTTTTTGCTCTCCCTTCTGCACTTGATCTTGTATGCAGAAGATACAGAAAAGGAAAGTTTTATTGTTGCCTCACAACCTGGGTCATCCAACACATCCTCTGTGGAATCGCAAAGACAAGAGGGAACAGGAAAATTTGACTTATTTCTATTTTTTGTTAGATGCCTCAGACAGTCGTGATTGGAAAGAAGACATGTCCTGATTCAGAATTAAACAGAGGGTACACACTATCCTAAATGGATGCTAGGTTTCTGCAGCATGAGCTGAGCAAATAAGGGCTATATAAAATGTAAGAATTGAAAGCTCTGCAGAGGCAAACTGATTTGAGGATACATATTCTAAATTTGTTAGGTTCATTCTACACATGTGCTACAGATCAACAAGGTCTGTAATTGCTAAAAAGGTCTCTCTATGGGTACTTAATTCCAGCTTGAGAAAAGACAATAGGTTGTGTCCAGTAGCATTTACAAACTGAGGTACAGTTCCAAGAAAACCCCGTTCCAATCCAAAAGACTGATTCATTTAATTGGATGATGAGTATCTTCTCTTTAACTTTTTGGTTCCAGTGGTTCCTTGGAGTTTTATTTCTGCTGCTGTGTTCTCTATATATAGACATGCACTTAGAAGTTGCTGGATAGCTGTCTCCAAAATTTCACAATGATAGATGACAAAATTAGATGACATTGAGAAGCAAAGTCTAATTCTATCTCCTAGACTTTATGCATGGCTCCACAGATGTGTTTATCTTTTTTTTTTAACATCTTTATTGGAGTATAATTGCTTTACAATGGTGTGTTAGTTTCTGCTTTATAACAGAGTGAATCAGCTATACATATACATATATCCCCATATCTCCTCCCTCTTGTGCCTCCCTCCACCCTCCCTATCCCACCCCTCTAGGTGGTCACAAAGCACCGAGCTGATCTCCCTGTGCTATGTGGCTGCTTCCCACTAGCTATCTATTTTACATTTGGTAGTGTATAAATGGAATCTATGTTTGTCTTATGTTCGATTTATTAAAGCATCTCGCTTCAAGAGAATGTGGATTAATGTGATTCTAATTTCCATCATACTTCCAAGTCTCTGCTCTTTTGAGATTCATAAAGGGCCTTCATCTTCACAGTGACCTAATCATTAGCTTCATGTGTGCTCTTTGTTTAAGCCCCTCATCCCACTGTAAGCTTTCTGCAAGTCTTTCTCTTATCTGTTCTCTCTCTAAATATGATCTACCAGGATAACATCTAATCATATACAAAGTGTGTCCGAAGCTCTTTTTTACTATTAAAAATTCCTTGTTTTTGTGATTTCCTTTATTTCAAACTTAAACTAAAACAGCTTCAAACTTATGTCTCCTGAATTGTCATTTCACTCACTGAAGTTCTCCCCTGTATTCTTAATAGTGAGGAAAGGGATTTTAGTTGAAGTTGGAATGTAGAGAGGACACATAACTTTCTATTTGAGCTCCAAACTGACACACCCTCCCCAAACTTTTCTCTAGCTCTTCTTCTTGGTCCTTCAAATCATACTCAAAACTCACTTCCACTAAAATACTTTCAAAATTAATCTCACAGTAATTTTTGATGAACATCTTTTCAGTTGTTGTTGTGTTTTTTTTTTTTTTGCTTCTTTACCATGGGCTGATTTTAAGTTTTACAAGGATATTATTTTTTCTTAATCAAACCATATGGACTGTGTGTTTTAGATCATAAATTATAGGAAAAAGTCTGATAAAATGGTGGGTATAAAACAAACACCTAAAAAAAAAAAAAACATAGAATCTGATTTAAATCTTGAAATTTAAAGAAAATTTTTTTAAAAACTTAGGTAATCTACAGCTCTTTATTTTTGTATTGGAACTAACTACAAACATGCAAAACTAAAAACAAAAATAAATAAAATATTTGATTAATCCATTTACTTTGAGCCCTTCTCTTTCTCTCTAACTCACTCTTTCTCTCTTATTGAAAATTCTACAATTTTCAAAGTCTTTAAATATCTTATAAATTAGGTGATGCTATAAGAGAAGATACTTAGGTAGCTTGTGCCTCTTAATTCCCTCACCTATTTTGCTCCTACAAACTACCAATTATAAAATAAATAAGTTGCAAGGGTGTAATTAATGTACAGCACAGGGAATATAGTCAATCTTTTATAAATTTTTATGGAGTGTAATCTATAAAGATGTTGAATTACTATACTGTGAACTTAAAGTAATATAATATTTTAAGTCAAATATACTTCAAAAAAGGTAATAAATATTCAGACTCATCACTTCAAAAAAGAAGGAAAGAGAGAGAGAAGGTACTTAGGGATTGTGATGATTAATTTTTGGTGTCAACTTGACTGGGCTAACGGAGGCCAAGGAAACTGGTAAAACATTATTTTTGGGTGTGTCTGTGAGGGAGTTTTGGAAATTAACATTTGAATTGACAGACAGATTACAGAAGATGTTCCCTCAGCAGTGTTTGTAAGATGTGCCCTCACTGGGGTCCTGAATAGAAAAAAAAGTCAGGAGAATGAATTCACTCTCTTCTTGAGCAAGGACCTCTGTCTTCTCCTGCCCATGGACATAAGCACTCCTAGTTCTTGGGCTTTCAGACTCAGAACTAGACTCATACCATTGGACCTCAGTTCTGGGGACTTTCCATTCAGAGTGGGACTTACTCCATTGCCTCCTCTGGTTCCTAGGTCTTTGTGTTTGGACTGGAACTACAGTTTCCTTTCCTCTGCTTCCACCTTGCAAACAGCAGATTGTGAGATTTCTCATCCTCCTTATTCACAGAGCCAATTCCTCATAATAAATCTCTTTCTATATATCTACATATATTGATTCTGTTTCTCTGGAAAATCCTGACTAGTACAGGGATAATGGAAGAAAAGTGTATTTGAAGAACCTGAACCAATAGATGGTTTTCAATACCTAAGTTACAGAAATAATACTTGCATCTAGGATAAACTAAGGACTTAATAAGTATCACTTGAATAATAAAATAATAAATGAATAGATGAATTGATTAATTAATTTGACTTTAAAAGAATAAGCATATTAGATTATATTTTAAAACATACCCAGGATCTGTATTACTCAATTAATAAAGAATGCAGACATGAAAATGACTGTCATGAAGGAAGAGGTTTATATGCACAGTTCCCTAGAAACAGGAGGCATGCCACACCATGCCACACATGAGGAGGAACCAGGGTCAGTCAGGAAGCAGAAGGAACAAGAAGAAAACATGGGTAAGAGCCTTTATTGTGGTTTCCAAAGGAAGAAAAGGGAGAGGTAGGTCAGGTAGGCTTAGAATTGGCTAGTTTGAATAATTTCAGTGGGCTCTCAGTTGCCTGGTACCTCCTCTGAGGTGATTAGAGCAGGGTAATGCTAGCCTAGCTGGAAGTGTAAAAGCCCATTAAGGGCTGGAGGAGAGGACTATGGATTGGATAGTTGGCATATGAAAGACACACTCCCTGGTAAATTGTCTTCTATCTCTAGGATTTAGGTAAGGCTGGGACAAACAGTCCCAGTGTCCAAAAGGCCCAAGATGTCAAAGCATCAAAATAAAAAGACATGCATAATACAGATTAGAAGACTTATTGTCTATTATTTTTGTTTGCTCAATCTCTCTCTCTTTTTTTTTTTTTTTTTTTTTGGCGTGGGAGGATTCCCACATTTATTTAGTGTGATTCTGGTAAGACTTTTCAACAAATAGCCCTACCATGTCTGCCAATCATGGCACCCCACATGCTTGAACACAGTGATTGATCTATCAACAAGCACATGATCCAAGGTTAGTCAGATTCTTTATCTTATTTATATGATGGAGGAGAGAAATAAAAAAGACGAGTAAAGTCATAAGATGCAGAAAAAGGTAGTGCAAGTGAGAAGTAGCCCTGATGACATCGTTTGAACCCCCAGCTGAAAGTGCCCCCTTCAGGTGGACTTCTCAGTTAAGGATAAGGCAATCATTGCATGCTTATTTTGCTTAAGAAATTTTGAATTTGGTTTATCAACTTACAATGAAAATAATCATGATACGATAGCTTTAATTTTTATACTAGAAATCATCATCAATCTCAAGCCCTGATCCCAATTAATATCAAGCATTCATGAATGGTCTCAGCCAGTTCTACAAAGTATAGAAAAATTAAATCCCTAGTGGATCCTCTAGTGGATTTTCTATTAAATACATTAGGCATCAATTAAATCTGACAGTATTTCATTCTATAAAAGGTGACATCATATTAACATTGTAAAAGATACAGTGTATCTTGTGAAAGGAAAATCAAAATGGAGTCAGTATCGCTAAAAGAGCTCTCTGAAACGGAACTGGGAGGAAGTGTGACTTATGAATGTTTCAGCCCAGATACGATCTAAACTTTTGACCACTTAATGTCTTAAAACAGTTATCCAGACATCAGCACAATGTTCCACAAACTCAGGATACTTATCCTACCCTTACCCTAAGTAACTTGTGACAGTCTATCTCTTAAGGACAAATATTTCTTTTTTTCCTTTTTGTGTCTGTCAATGATAATTCCTGCCAGACAACTTTAACAACCTCGTGGCTTTTGCCTTTATAAACACCTGACTCTTTCTCTTCCCCAGAACACTCTTTTGGTTTTACCCAAATATGTGTCTCCCAAACTGCAATTCTTGAGACCCCCCCCAAAAAACTCTTTGTTCTTTGCAGCCTTGATACTGATTATTGGTTGACAATCTACATTAGTATAATTTGTAGCTAATCAACACTAATAAAATAGAATTGAACATTTTCATGTGTAATGATTTGAGATTTGTAATAAGTATTTATTTATATTTAAAAATAACTTTGATTTTCCAAACTTGAATTTCTCAGTTAATTTTGTGTTTGTCTACTTGCAAAACACACTCACCTTTCTTAACTGTATAATGAATTAAACTATCTGGATAGCCTCCACATTTTTTTACTTCTTCAACATTGATTTAATTATTCTTGGGCTTCTGTACTACCACATAAATTTTAGAATCAGCTTGCCAAGTACCACAAAAAATCTTGATGAGATTATAATTGGATAACATTAAATTTATAAATTAATTCTGGGACCATTGACTTCATTATGACATTAATTCTTGCAAAAGCCAATGAATGTGAAATAATGTTTCCAAAAAAGATTTGATTTATCTAGGTTGCTTTATATTTTTGTTCCTATAGTCAATAGTATATTTTTTCTTAAAAATTTTGTTTTCTGTTTAGCACTAGTTTATAGAAATTTTATATTGATCTTATATGCAACAAATTTATGAATTCTCTTACTAATTCTAATAAGTCAGTAGACTCTCAGATTTTATGTTTTTAGATAGACAGTTCTATAGTATGCAAGTAAACAAAGTATATTTACAATCTGTGTATCAATAGGCTTTTGCTTTTAAACAAGCTATCCCAAAACTTAGTGGCTTAAAACAGAAACCATTTAAATAGCTCACTGTTCTTCGGGTCAACTATCTGGATGGAAAGTTCTTTTGATCTTGGCTGGGTTCACTCGTATATACATTTGCTGTCAGCAGTTGGTCAGCAAATGACTTTTCCTCTGAGAAGTCAGCCAGGTAGAGTGGTTAACTGGGCCACCCATGTTTCTTATCATCCAATAGCTAGCTCATAGCAGCTTGCCATGTTTCCAAGAGAATATAAGTGTGTATTGCCTCTTAAAGCCTAGGCCCAGAAATGTATTTCTGTGGTTTATTGTCCAAACAAGCCAAAAGGTTAGCCCAGATTCAAGAGAGGGAAAGTTGACTACACCTTTTTTGGGAAGTAGCTACTAAATCACATTGGCAAAAGGACACAGATGCAGGTAAAGAGGGTCATTTTTACAATAAGTTATACAATTCTTCTAGTTTTATTCCCTTTTCTCTCATGATATTTTAGGTAGCTTTCTGGTTCATTTTTACAAAGAAAGGTAATATTCTATTACTTACTCTTTGGGGTCAAACTTATGATAATGGTTGCTAAAAATTATTTGTAGTGGATAAGATGCATTATTAGACAAGAGACTTGATTCTCATCATCACATGTACTGTTGTTAGTGAAGAGTGTTATGCTATTTATGCCAAAGCCTTTACATTACCTCTCAAATCCATTTTTATGCACATCTTATTACATGTGTGTGTTTTAAGTTTTCAGGGCTCCTCTGTGTCTCTTTTGATTCTCAACTTATATTCTTTTGTAGGCATATCTTAATTACATACCATGTTGCATGTGACTATTTCACTTTCCATTCATAAATTTTTTCTTGACTGTTTACATTTTCTTTTTAGTAACCTCATTTATCTTCTCTCTCTTTTTTCCCCCTTAGTTCTTAATTAAGCATTACTTCTGGCTATGTCTGTTGGGGTATGGGGTATTTCTAGGAGAGATTAGCATTTGAATTGGTAAACTGACTAAAGAAGTTTACCCTCCCCAATGTGACTGAGCATCAACCAATCCATTGAGGGCCTCAATAGAGCAAAAAGGTAGAAGAAGAGGGAATTCCCTCTCTCTCTCTCTGCCTGAATATTTGAGTTGGGACATAGGTCTTATCCTGCCCTCAGACTTGGGAATTACACCAGCTGACACTCCTCACTCTTGTTTGTCATGGCTATGGACTCAGGCTGGAATTTACACCATAAACTATCTAATTCTCAGGCCTTCAAACTTAAACTAGAACATATACCATCAGTGCCCCTGATTCTCAAGCCTATAGATTTGGACTGGAACCGCACCACCAGCTTTCTTGGGTCTCCAGCTTTCAGACAACAGATTGTGGGACTTCTCAGCATTCACAGTCATGTGAGTCAACTTCTTACAATACATTTCTTTCAGGAGATAGATATGTAGATAGATAGATAGATAGATAGATAGATAGATAGATAGATAGATAGATAGATAGATAAATAGGTAGATCCTATTGGTTATAGGATATATATATGATATATGATATATGGATTATACATACATATAATATATAGTAATCTCTTTGTATTAGAGTTCTCCAGAGACACAGATTCTCTGGAGAATTCTAATACAAAGAAACTAAATTTAAAAAAAACAAAATAAGCTTCTTTGATTTTTAATTAATTTGGTCTATGGATGCTCCTAAATGTCAGTCAATCAATCTGTCAACAGTATGTTTTATGTACCACCATGTAATAGAAGCTAAAAATATAGCAGCAAACAAATGATATGATTCTCATAGAGTTTACATTCCAAGAAGTAAACATATAAACATACTTTGTGAAAGATAGTCTCTCACCTTAAAGACTGAAGAGTGTCTTTGGTATTTTCCATGTATGTATTCTGAGATCCATGAACAGATTGCTATATCATAACACACTGGTCCCTGGAAGGCATTGGGACTCAGGCTTTCAAATTTGCTGTTATTTTTTTTTTCTCAAACCACTTAAAAAAATCTATGCTAAAAGAGAAAAATGACTGATCATTAAAAAAAAAATCAATAGTGCTACCTCTATTTTTAGACCAAATTTAACAATTATATTGAGTCCAAATTTGTCTACTTCTCTTTCATATGTAGGTTTTCCCATGGTGATAATTTTATAAGTGGTTGATCAGGGCATTCAGAGAAAGAACAATGAAGAAGAAGAGTCTGAATTAGCACAGCTCACCTGAGCACAACTCCTCTCACACTTTGGGATCACATACTGGACTCTGATTATGGTGACCCTCAGCAGTCTACACTGCCATGGGGAATTTGACTGTCTAAATCTTATTGGCCTGGGAATTCCTTGAGGACCAGAGTACTTGGTTCTGTTTCACCTCCATTGCCCCATCCTAGTGCAGTTCCTAGTACCTACTCAGTGATATCTGGTAAACAAATATAAGAACAAACTTCATGTATATTAATATCCATGAAAGAACAGCTTTCTCCTGCCAGTTATTTTGGTTTATAGACACTAAAAATGTTAATAACGTGATTTCTGGACATGACAGATTCAAGGGCATGCATATCCCCATTGTACTTCCAAATATAATTTCTGAATAATATTTTTAAATAAGGAGAGGGAAAACAACACTTATTCTCACTGAAATCCTCTCAATGCCCTTCAAAGAGGGTAAACATTGGAGAAATTATTGCGAAAAAGTCAGTTGACTCAAACTGAATGAGCCAGATATTTGCTCTATGTCACTGCTGCCTTTTCTATGTCATCTCTGAGTAATTTCTGACTTCTTGGAGGGTGGTCTCCTTCTCCTTTTCAAAAATGCAGAGATTGATCAAATAGCAATATTAACATTAAATCTGCTTATCAGCCAAAATCAAGCTAAGCATTCTTAAACAAAAGGAGTGTACATGATCACTAAGACATGTAGGCAATGCTGTGTGTCTCATCCTTTAATCCTGAAGTAGCCTTGACTGCAGAAGTCCAGGAGTTGATTGAAAACATGATCCAGAAAAAGAGAAAAGGTTTTGCATAACTGAGACAGTTTCTGTAATATGAGAATCTGGCACAATATACTTTTAGTTCTGGTATTGTTAGAATAAATTAAATAAGAGTTCATATTAAATAGCTTAGTGAGGGTTGAAGCTCCAGATTCCTGAAAATGATGTTTTTAGTAGCTCATTCTCACCGTCTTCAGAGACTTTGCTGCTGTTAGAGCCCTAGTTACATGTGCTCTCACACAAGGTGGGTGGAGAATTCTCAGTGAAGTTTCCAGGATGAAAAGGTTTAATATCACTTTCTCACCTTGTTCATGACTGTTAATCTTGTTCTGAGGTCTTTCTCCTGATGGTCTCACTTTTGGCTGCATATCAACGTCAAAGATATTTGATTATTTTGTTATCACTTTCTTTAGAAATATGGAAATATGTCTTTAAATGACAACTCCATTACACTTCATGACGAGGTTGTAGTATGGCCTACAGTTCTAATGTACAGTGCTCTGGACTTATTTTTTTGTTAAAATATCTTCCCTAAAGTGGTATATAATCTGTGTCTTTCCTAATAGAAATAAGACCTGCTCATATATCATGATATTTCCTAATTGCTTCTGCAAAAACATTATGATTACTTAATTACCATCTAGTAATGGTCATTTCAAATGAACATGTTAGTTTGTTATGTTGTCTTCCTCAAAATGTCCATGTCAATACTATAATCAATGTTTTTGATCAAATCTTCCACATTAGTAAATAACAAACCAATAAGTCTATATCTGAATTATTAAAATTATTTGCTTAGAATATTATTCAGACTTTGATGCAAAAGCTATCACTAGCTATTGAGCAAATCACATACCTCTTAGCTATTTCTGTAATGACAGTGACTGTTGCCAACAGTTAAAAATTTTGTTTTATAAAATTTTCTTCTTAGCTGATAATGGATTTCTGGAACATGAATGTTTGGGCTTGGTTTTCTCAATGCTCTTCTGTTTTTATCCTTTGTAACTTATTGTTCCCTCAAGTACTAAAGTTGGATAAGTATATGTATTTCCAATCAACATAAATTAACTAACCCCCATTATGTCTCAATACTTGTCTTAGGAATTAAGGTAAAGCAGTAAATGAGATACACTGGCACTCCCCATGGACCTTAAAATCTAATGTGAAAGTATAAGAAAAGGACAAGAAAGATCCAGGACTTGGAAAGGGTAAGAGTGAAATCTTGAAGCAAGAATTAACATGGAATTCTCAAGGAATGGTGAAATCAACATCACTAACTTTGATGGAGGGAAAAGTAGATTTTTAGATTTCTCTTTATTGATTAACATTCCATTCATGTCGAGGGCACCAGTTACTGAACTTTTGTATCTTTCTCAGTGAAATTTTCTTCTAAATTAATACTTCAGTCTTAGAATTTATTGGTTAATGTTTGTGTGTGTGAGTAGTGCAAGAAGCCTTCTATTTTCCTCTTACCTTTTTAATGAACAAATTTGGTGGAAAATAGGATCAAATGTGAAAATTGTTGTGAAAGTGCATTGATGCCATGTTGCGATATGAAAAAATTAAAAATAAGACTTGCTCAAAAATATTATACCCATTTCCATCATCTCTCAAATATAATAAGTATTTAAAAATTTAGTGGCTTATTAAGAGCTCATTTGGGAATTTTGTTCAACTTGGCCAAATATGTCCAATTAGTATTCCAGAAAGTTGACTGGTACAGTGTAATGATTAGGGATGCATGTTACAGAATCAAACAGTCTCTGAGGATCCCAGACAGTTACAATCCTGGCTTTTCCATACACATGCTACCTGGACATCCAGCCTTCAATTCTACAATTTTAGCAACTACATTTTACAAATTTCAGGTAGAATTGCAGTTCAATAGCTTAAGATATTAGTAGGTACTTTTATATTGTAGGCAATAACTATATAGTTTTATTAATATCCTTTAATTTACTTCCAATTTATTTTGATTTATTTATTTCAGAGCGATATGAAAATATTCTAACATTCTCTTATTTATAAAAAAAATTTTCGTTACTTATTTTGATGTTACCCAGATGGCAAAGAGTTTTTCAGCAATTTTGGACATATTTTTGCTACATTTTCAAATGATCTGTCAAAATGACAAGAGTTTTGATAGCACTTTCATAAATAACACTGTGGCATATTATACTTGATGTTTCTATTTTCATTTAAAATTAATGATGTACTTTAAAACCCATACATTCTCTTTTAAAACAATTCATAACTGTATTAAGTTTGGGGTCTTTTCCATTAATAATTCTTTTGTATTTAAACTTTTTTTTTTTTTCCAACATCTTTATTGGAGTATAATTGCTCTACAATGGTGCATTAGCTTCTGCTGTATAACAAAGTGAATCAGCCATATGTATACATGTATACACATATCCCCATATCTCCTCTCTTTTGCGTCTCCCTCCCTCCCTCCCTATCCCACCCCTCTAGGTGGTCACAAAACACCGAGCTGATCTCCTTGTGCTATGCAGCTGCTTCCCACCAGCCATCCATTCTACATTTGGTAGTGTATAAATGTTCATGCCACTCTCTCACCTCGTCCCAGCCCACCCCTCTCCCTCCCCATGTCCTCAAGTCCACTCTCCACGTCTGCGTCTTTATTCCTGTCCTGTCCCTAGGTTCTTCAGAACCCTTTTTTTTTTTTTTTTGATTCCATATATATGTGTTAGCATACGGTATTTTGTTTTTCTCTTTCTGACTTACTTCACTCTGTATGACAGACTCTAGGTCCATCAACCTCATTAAACTTTACTTTTAAAATATTTTTATTTATAATTTGAGACATAATAAATTTGAAGCTTGTTATTTTTATTTGAGTCAATGTCACTGGTATTGCTTAGTTTTCTAGCTTATTTTAATAGTAAAGAATTCATACTTAGTATGCATGACTATGAATTAACTTTAAAATTCTCATTAAGAAATTCTAGCTTATGATAATTTTATTAAATGTTTAGAAGGTTAATTTTCTACACATATTCATTTGTACATTTTATTATAAGTTATTGTTAGATATGTCTTTAGCCACCTCTACATATTTTATATTACTTTACCCAGATTTTTAAATCAGCCTTAGTGAGACACAGTTTTAATACACTAAAATTTACCAATTTTCACTGTAAAAGTCAATATATGCATACATTTGATAGTGACTAACAGAAAATTTCCATCACTCCCCAAATTTCATTTCCTTCCCCTTTAACTGTAAATGCTCTCTCCCCACATCTCTTAACCTGGAAAACGCTGATCTTCTTTTTAAAATAATTTTGTCTTTTTAAAAATATTTTTTGTATAAACAAAATCATATGGTATGCAGCCTTTTGTGTTTGGCTTCTTTTGCTTAGCGTAATGCTTTAGCAAAGTGTCCATGTTGATGTTTATATCAATAATTTATTTTCTCTTATTGCTGAGTAGTATTCCATTGGATAGATATCTACAAATTATCTATTCATCATATGAAGGACATTTGGGTTCTTTCCTATTTGGATGTTATGAATAATGCTACCATGAACATTCACTGCAATCTCTGTGTAGTTATAAGTTTTTATTTTCCCTTGTTATACATTTAGGAATGGAATTATTGGGTCATATAAAAAGCACATGTTTAATCTTAAAACAAACTGTTTTCCTAGTTGCTTCACATCCATTCAAACACTGAGTCTTTTTTTAATATCAATCGCTTCAATATGTATGTAGTTCTAACTCACTGTGGTTTTATTTTGCTATTCCCTAATGACTAATCTTATCAAGTATTTTTAAACATGCTTCTGTGGTGAAATGTCTGTTCAAATCCTTTTCTCATTTTATCTTTATTTTTTTTCTTTTTTTCTTATGCTGACACAAAAGATATGCTCTTGATATATTTTAGATTCAAACTCTTTTGCAGAAAAGCAACTTGCAAACATATTCTCCCAGTCTATGGCTTGTTTTTCATTGGTTTCACACTGTCTTTTAAAGAGTAAAAAATGTTAAATTTATCATTTTATTTTATGCTTTTTATGTCTTAAGAATGTTTTGCCTAACCAAAGTTAGCTAAGATTTTATTTTTTTCTAGAAGATTCATAAATATTTCCCTTACATTTAGGCTGATCTTTCATTTTGAGTTTAACTTCTGTATATATTTTAAGGTTAGATTTGAGGTTAAATTTTTGCACATTAATATCCAACTGTCCCAGTAGTACCTGTTAAAGGGGTTACCCTTTCCTCCATCAAACTGCCTTTAAAACCTTGTTAAAAATCAATTGAACATACAATTATTGGTCTATATGTGGATTTTGTATACAGTTCCATTGATCATGTCAATTTTAAACCCATTCCACAATGTCTTCAAAGCAGATAGTCTAAATTCTCCACTTTGGTATTCTTTTTTCCCAAAATTTTTGGTTATTCTAGATCTCTTGAATTTCCATGAAATTTTGTAATTGGATTGACATTTTTTACCAAAAAAAAAAAAAAATCCCGTTGGTGTTTTAATTTGGAATTCTTTGAATCTATAGATGAATTGATATCATCTTAACAAAATTAGGTCTTGTAATCTTTGAACATGGTTTATTCCTCTATTTTGGTTTTCCTTAATTTTTCTCAGTAATACTTTGTGGATTTCCATGTACAGGTTTTGAACAACTTCTGTTAACTTTACCCCTAACATTTTCACATATTTGTTCAAATTATAAATGGTAATTTTTTACTGTTAAATTTCCATTTTTCTTTGAGTATGTAAAATAAAATTGATACATGTCTAATGACCTAGTAGTACACTATGGACTTCCTAACTCACATATAATTTCTAGCAGATTTTTTTTCACAGTTCGACTGAATTATCTGCATATGTGATCATAACCAGCAAATAACACAATTTTACTTCTTTTGTTTCAATTTGTATGACTTTTCCTTCTCTTCTTGTCTTTTTTCACTTTCATGACCTTCCTTAAGCATGATGTTGAATAGAAGTGGTGAGAGAAAACAAAATAGGTGAAAACAATCAGCATTACAATGTGCAAGATTTTAGCAGTTTTCCTTTATCAGGCTGAGGATGTGTTTCTCTAGTTCTAGTATACTAAGAGTTCTTTTCATGAATGGATTTTGAATGTTATCAAAGTTTTCCTGCATTTATTAATATAATTTGTGTTCTTTTCTTAGTGTGTTAATATAGTGAATTATATTTTTTATTTTTAAATGTTAGCACAATTTGCATTTCTTAGATAAATTCCACTTTGGTTCATTCTCCTTTTTCATATATATTCATATATGCATATACATATGCAAAATTAGTTGACTGTAACATTTTTCTTTTGCCTTAAGAACTTTATTTAACATTTTTTGTAATACATGTGTACTGGAAATCAATTATTTCAGCAATTTTTCCTGAAAAATCTTTATTTTGCCTTCCTTTTCAAGATACATTTTATAGATTATAATTTTAAGTTGATAGCTGTTGGTTTTTCATTCCCCCTGTACTTTAAAGATACTCCTTTATTGTCTTTCAGCTTGCATACTTTCTGATTGTGGTTTTATTATCTTTGTTCCTTGTTTCTTTTGCTCTGGTTTTATGTTCAAAGATATTATCTTTATTAGTGGTTTCCAGCAATTTCATTCTTATAAGATTTGATGTAGTTTTCTTGATGTTGTTATTTTTTTTAACTTTTTGGGTTTTTTGTGTTTATAGTTTTCATTGAAAGTTGGAAAATTTCAGCCATTATTTTTTCAAATAAATTTCTGTCCACCTTTTTTCCTGTAACTCCAGTTATGTGTATAATACACTTATTGATATTGTTCTAAAGATCTGTTCATATGTAGTAGCTCTGTTAGTATTTTTGTTTCAGGTTTTCTTTTCTTCTGTGTTTCATTTGGATAGTTTTTATTTCTATGTATTCGTATTCATTGACCTTTTATTCTGAAGTTTCTAATCTCCTGTTAATATCTTCCAGTGTATTTTTCATTTCAGATAGGCTATTTCATCTCTAGAAACTCAATTTTATTCTTTTCTCATCTTCCATTTTGCTACTCATTATGTTCATTTTTTCTATATCATCTTGAAAATATGGATTACACGTACGGTAGATGTTTTAATGTTCTTTACTGTTAATTCTGTAATCTTTTAAAATTCTGGGCTTACTTCTATTTGCTGCATTTTCTCCTGAGTATTGATCATATTTGCCTACTTCCTTTCATGGTTGTTAGTTTTTGTTTGGATATAGGGCATTATGAATTTTATGTTTTTGTTTCTTGGGTATTGTTGAGAGTCCTTTAAATATTGTTGGGTTTTGTTCTGAGATGCAGTTAAGATACTTGGGATCAGTTTGATCCTTTTAAGACTTGCTTTTTTTTTTTTTAATTGTTCCTGTCTTATTTATTTGATTTTTTTTTAACATCTTTATTGGCGTATAATTGCTTTACAATGGTGTGTTAGTTTCTGCTTTATAACAAAGTGAATCAGTTACTAAGCTTTGTAAGAATGGTCAAGACAAGCAGTATAAATTTAACTTGTCCTTATTACTAATGCAATACTATCTACATATTGAGGTCTATACACTATGCCCTTTGTATTGTAAGTCTTTCCACTTTGTCTGGTTGGGACACTAACTTTTCCCAACTCTTTGTGAGCTACAAGCATTATTCCACTTATTGCTTTCCAATATTTCTTTCCCTAACCTCAGATAGTGCCCTCTTATGCATGTAAAGTTCAGTTCTCAGACAAAAATGAGGGGTTTCCCCAACACAAATATCCAGTGCTCACTGTCTGTCAATCTCTCTCCTCTCTAGAATTTTGCACTGTACATTTTATCCACCTTGGCCTTCCAAACTCCAGACTCTGTCTCCTTAACTCAGCAAGCACTTTAAGCTTTGATTGGTTCTCCACGTTCTGCATTTAAGTCTGGAAATTATCAAAGCCATAAGCTAGGGCAATAATGGGGCTCATCTCATTTGTTTTTATTTATTCAAGAATCACATTCTTATACTGCCTTTTGCCTGTTGCTCAATATCTTAAAAATGGTTGTTTTATATATTTTGTCTGGTTTTTTAGGTGTTTTTTTTTCTAGTTTGGAAATAATTTTTTTTTTCATTTATTCCACCTTCACTGCAAACAGAGACAGATTTTTTTTAAGTACCTTTTTTTTTATATTTCTAATTTTGCTATGTATGGTTTTTCATTTCTGTTCATAACAAGAATATATCATAAATGTAAAGATGCAAAACTTCCTGGATTTAAATCTCTGCTTTGCCAATTTCTTATTTAGGTGATCTTGGATGGGTTTCTGAACACTGTGTCTCAGTAACTCCTCATAGAGTTGTTGATATGATTAAATTAGTTAGCACTTATAAAGTACTTAAAACCATGTCTGTCATATATTATTATCTTTAATTCTGTTATCTAGTCATTTACCTTTAAATCAGGAAATCAAAGCCAATTTTCAGTATCATTATGCTTGTTAATACACTTTGCATTTTGTCTTTATGATTTTTAGTCCATTTTTAAAATAAGTCATTTTAGTATTTTAATATAAAGTGTCTCACAAATCTTGTGCTTCTATTTTTTAATGCATCATATATATAACCCTTAAGCTAAATAATGTATACATATAACCTCAGTGAATCTCCAGGACAATCCTATGGGAAAAATACTATAGATTGTTACACTCTACAAATGTAGAGAATAAGGTTTAAAATGGTTAAACGATTTCTCCAAGGTCCTACAGCTGTTTCACAAACAGTGGGATACAAACTCAGTTCTTTGTGATTCTAGAACCTGATCTGGTAGAAGCTATGTGATACTACCTTTATTAAATTTAATATAAGTAGAGTAAACGTGAGTCCAGTTTTGCTTTACACGGTTCTGCTTCATATCTGTTATCGTGGCTTAATTTTTACAGTTCCCATCTATGGTTAACTTGCAAAAAATTCCAGCTTGTTTGATAAATTGTATGTTCACTCTATTTATAACAGGTATTATTGACTGATATGATTTATAATGAGTATCTAAAACCTAGGAAGAGATTTATACAGTTAAAGGTGGTGAAGTCTGCAGTGTCATTTGCCAGTGCTTCACTGATTTTTATCACTTTGACTTTTAGAGAAAAAAAAATGACATAGGTGATGACACAACAGAAATTTGTTAGAATTTAGCAATTTGTTATTTAGCAATTCCAGTTCTGCTGCTTGGTACCAAATGAGACAGATATTGAATGACAGAGATTAGGTGAAGGAGTGAACTTTGTCCAATATTCAACACTCTTTCTTGCCTCCTCAGCTTTGGCTGAGATAGAAATACAATAATTAAATGTTTTTAACAGGAATCCGT
This sequence comes from Balaenoptera borealis, assembly GCF_965194805.1. Classification (NCBI taxonomy): domain Eukaryota; kingdom Metazoa; phylum Chordata; class Mammalia; order Artiodactyla; family Balaenopteridae; genus Balaenoptera; species Balaenoptera borealis. Next base: position 20,201,738 of record NC_138862.1, on the reverse strand, counting down.
AGTTGAGTGCTTTTTGGGGGTTGGAAAGCTAGAACAAAGAAAGATGTTAAGAGCAAGAGAAAATACATAGAACTAATATAAAAGAGAAGTGAATAGCCAACAAAGTTTTTAATCATATCAGAACCATACTTTTTAAAAAAAGAGAGAGCACTAGACATAAAAATAATCCATTCATTCATTTCAGTCATTCCTGAAAAGGTATAATAAAATACTTAATATTATACTATGCAAATGTGGAAAAGATGGTGAAAACAAAGTAGAAAATGTTCTCAGAAGAAAGGTCACTGTGTTATTAAAGGTTGTCTAAATTATTTTATCTGTGAAGTGAAGGAAAACACTGGGCTTTTCAACTGAAGGAAGTACTGAATGATATGCTAGTAATTGATAAATAGTTCAGGGACTGTCATGGAGTAAATGGTATAAAATTGTCTACTTTGCGGTCTCTGTCATGCTGTTCCTTTTGCTTGGAAATCTTCCTTCAAATATGTGTATTTGACAAGTCACCTTCTCAGTGAGGTCTTCCACAGTCACCTTATTTAAATTGCTAAATCCTGTGCACACACACCTCCTAGTTTCCTCTCTGTATTTGCCCACTTACCACATAATTCCACCTAATATGGTATATATTTTTCTTGTTCATGATCTCAAACCTACTAAAATGTGAAGGCCATGCAAGCAGGGATTTATGTTTATTTTGCTCACTACTAATCACCAATACACATATCAGTACCTGGTATGGTTCAGTAAATTCCAGTTGCATGCATGAAGAATGAAAGAAGAATTAATTCTGCTTCAGTCCAAACGGTTGAACAAAATTTGGCAGATAAACTGGAGGTTGGCAGGTTAGGCTCATCACGTGAAACATCAGAACTGCAATCTGTCTTTTTATGAGTTAGTAGCTGCTTCGACCATGACTATAATATTCCTGAAGTGACCTATGAACAACTGACAAGAATACTTTCAAGACTCACAGGTTGGATGAGAGGTTGAATTTTGAGTTTTGTTTCCTTTAACACAGAGAAAGTCTGATGATGTAGGGAAGGTATAAAAAGATATTCAAAGCACTACAACTTACAATAATAAAATAAAGAATGTCTGTCCCATTTAATCTCGGTGCTTGCTAGTTTATTTCTGTTACAGTATCTAACCTGGAAGACTTGCTTCTATAAATCCTGAAAGATAAAGACTGAACCAACAGGAAAGATGAAGAAGGTCTGAACTCTGGGAGTTAGGGTTGAGGATAATAATCATTCAGGAGAAGCAGTAGCCCATGGAGCTTTTTCTGCACTTTTTAGTAACACAGATACGGTTTAGAATATAGATGTTTGTTCTGAGAGAGAAGAAAGAACCATTTTATATGTCTTTATTTCTCTAACAGTTTTGAATGTACAAAATCATTTTTGGTTTTTTTAATATTACTCTAAAATTTAACTGACTCAGTGAAAGAGTTTGAGGAAATGAAATAATTTGAGCTCAACAGTACAACTTGAAACAGCAAAGACCTGCGTGTGTTGCTGTGTCAATCCCCTTGATACAACAGCTCTGCCAATTTACTTGAAAAATGTGCAGGCTTGTACTTCCAGCTCATCTTAAGAGAGAACAGTTCGGATACAGCACCTTACAAATCTTCCAGACCATTAGCTCACCTATTTCTGCTTCACCTATAAAAAGATATTTTGCACTGTGCTTTTCTAAAGCACACAAAAACAGAATGAGTTATATGCTTAACAGTTTTAACATTCCGGAAAATAAAACATTAATTTGTTTTTTCCATAGAACTATTGCATGTTAGGCTCAGTTCTTTTTTATCTATTATCTCATAAATATGTCTGTGGCTTTCCAACTAGGCCAAAAGCAAAACATTTGGTGATTCATTATAGGGATGCAGGCTTCATACCCTACATATTTTCAGAGAAGAAAAACCCTTTTGGCAATGAAATAATGTTCATCATTACCCTGAGGTGAATTTTGTTTACATTGTATTAAATTGAACGGAGAAAGACTGTACATGAGACATGGTAGGTTTGTTAAGAGGAAAATAAACACATTGAATTTTAAGGTGAACTTTTTCACTTGAACCTTTATTTCTGACAACCAATAGTCTTGGAGGATAACACTTTAGTGATGTCTTAATAAAATACATGTGTTCAATAATGTGTTGTGACCGCACTTCATTTTATTTCTAACAACATGACAAGTATTGTGGATAGTGAATTTGCCTATATAATTTCTAATTCTCACAGCAACGCAGCCAAATAGATATCACAGTCTTTGTCTTATGGAATAAGGTTAATTCGGAGATCAGTTAGCTAAAATATAAGCATGACCAGCATTGCAACTATGCCTTGCTGATTTCATCAGTTACAATATGTTTTTATGAGTAGTTACTGATAGAGCTCCTATATTATATTTAGAGTGAAAATTAGAGAATGCAAAGAAAGAAAAAGTAATAAAGAACCTAGAAATATAAACATATATGTATGTATACATTTGATTAATAGTTGTAACTATTAATTAAATTATAAATTGAAAAAATATATTTTATGTAGAAATTAAGGTGGAAAATACTTCAAGAAAGAAAATCACTCTTCTGATTAAACCCATGTATAGAGATGTGAATATTTCACAATTCAGCTCAAATATTTAGAGTCCAAGTTGAGATTGCTAGTTGAAATTTTTCTTAATGTCTAAACTAGAAAAAAATTAAGCATTACTGGAAATATATTGAAATAGTTTACTAATTTATACTATGTTTAAAAATGCCAACTTATAATTATAAATCAAAAATATTTATGAGAACTGTCACATGAGTGTAGGCACAAGTAAGTCTACCGGAGGTGATTTAAAGGTGAAGGAGAGCTGGTTTCTGCTATCAAATGTAAAGAGCTTGGAAGCCATCTCTTCTGTCCTCTTCACAAGTAAAAACTCAAAAAACTGAAAGTCTACAACTTTCTTATATCCATTAGAATATTGAGGCCATGCGTACACTGCCAACCTGAAAAACTGGAGAAAGAGCCAAGTACAAAGAATCACAGCCTATGGTAAGCTAGATTGCTGGAGGTTCAGCGTGAACTAGAGTTAAAACTATTGAGGCCCAACCAGGGGGCTCCCATACTTTTGTGAGTTTCACCTCCAGGAGCTCTATCAGGTTATCACAGGTAAGATCAGAGAAATATCCTCTTATGCTCAGGCTGGCAGAGGGGAAAAGTAGCTATTTTTTTAATAGATTAAGGGGAAAAGTAACCATTTTAATATAAGCTTAAAGTCCTCTGTTCTCCTTAACAAAGTTGACATACCTAACTGTCCATGTCTTGAGAGATAGTCCCGTTCTCCTACAATATTAGTAAATAGAATTCCTGTTTTTCAGTTAAGAAAGCCAAAATAAATATATCTACTTATATTTGTATGTATGTGTGTTTTCAAATCCCTTGAAAACAAGTCATGACTTGAATCTCTGTTTTTTTCTAAAACATGATTCTATTGTTTAGCATAAACGCTGTATAAACTGTAGTTTTTGTTAAGCAGTAAAAGATACTATTTAAGAGCAAAAACTGAAGTCAGATTGCCTGATTTCAAATCAGACTCTTCCGTTTCCTAGTTGTGTGAACTTGGCCAAGCTGTTTAACTTCTCTGCTTTTTATTTTTCTCATCTGTACAATATGATGTACAGTGTACCTCACACAGTGTAATATTATCTACCTTGTAGGGTTGCTGTGAGGATTTGAGTGAGTTAAAACCTAAAAAGTACCTAAAACAGTTCTGGGCACATAGAAAGAGCTAAATACATATTTGCTGCTGTCCCTGTTGTTACTACTGTTGTTGTTGCCGTAGTTGTTTTGATCCTAATGGTTAACAAGTTGACTCCTGTTCATATAATCAACAGGAACCTGTCCTCATCATCCCATAGCATGTTAATTACTGCAAATGTTGTTTATTTAGTAGTTATGTTTGTACTGGGAGCCCTTCAATAGTTTATACCTGTTACCAAATAATATCTTGCTTTGGGGACAGAGACCCACACTGTTTTGTGACAGTCACTACCTTCTCATTAAGCACTCAGCTTTGAAGTTATCTTTCTCAACTAGAGACATAAGCAAATATTATGTATACTTATTATTCAATTAAACCCCAAACGACTGCCACTGCACATCAGCTTGTCATATTTTTTCCAAGCAGGATAGCATAGGTGTACTGTCAGCTTTATGACAAGAATGCAGCAGAGCTGTGCATCCTCTGGGAAGTTTGCTATAACTACTTAAATTTCTTACACTTAAAATCTTAAGAATTTCTCCAGAGGAAAGCGAAAATCAAATCTTTAACAATCATGCCTTCTATTCTCTGCTTATCTTCACATTTCTATGAATCTTGATTTAGAATAAGTGCATCGTTAATCTTTAACATATCAATGCAACAACACAATTAGAATCAAATAGAATAATGAGTGACATTAAACAAATAGAGGAGCACACCCAAGAATGCATTCAACAACTACATAGGCTGCATAATTACACACACCCACTAATTTGCACAGATCCAGAGCTTTTAAGTCTTTGTTGAAAAGCAAGTGTTGTTAAACCTTTTCTATAACAGGCCAGCTAGCAAATACGTTCTGCTTTGTGGGCACTGTGATCTCTATTACAGCTACCCAACTCTGTGACATGAAAGTAACCACAGACAATACAGAAATGAATGAGCATGGATTTTCTAATAAAAATTTATTTACTGAATTTTCACTGAATTTTCATTACATATAATTTTCATGTGTATCACATATTATTCTTTTTAAAAATTTTGTCCGGTAATTAAAAATGCAAAACAATTCATAGCTCACAGGCCATACAAAAACATGTGGCAGGCTCAATTTGGCCCACAGGTTATTGTTTCCTGACCCTTGATATACAGGACTCAGTATATTTTAAGGTTAACAACTTAATCTAAGTACTGCAACCATGACCTAGATCAACTAGTAAAATAAGTATCTCAAGGCATGGATTGTAGTATTAGCTTTATTTTCATGATTTATTTAATCAGGTGTCTTACTTTGATATCAGAAATAATGTGTTATAATTTCACAACCACCATTTACAAATTTGATACCCTTGAATGAAAACATAACCTCTGTGAATCTCTATTTCTCAAAATGAAAAATCTAGCAGATGAATTATATCAGTACTGCCGAACTATCACTGTGCATCAGAATCATCTGTGAAGAAACCAAGGCCTAGCACTAAGAGATGTGGCTTCAAAAGGTGATTTCAACCTATAGCCAGGGTTGAAAACTGTTGGTTACTGATATCCAGATCTCTTCCTGCTCCATAAGTCTAAGGATTTACATTCTGTATACTTCACATGGACATAGTACTCAACAGTAATGTAGTAATATTTCAGAGAATATTGATTTAAATAATCAGTGGAAACTCTCTGCAAAAAAAAAAAAAAATCCAGGACTATTTAATTTCTCTTTCTTTATGGTGGCAAAAAGAAAAATATATTTCACTTCTGTTAACTTACTAGGGAGATGGATAGAAGAGAAAGACAAAATATATAAATAAAACAAAGCAAAGAAACAATCATACATATTTTCTATCTCAATAGGTAAATCACAGAAACCCAAAAGGAGAAAAAAGCAACAACAGTCTAAAAATCTGTGCTTTTCTTAATGTTTCTCTGAAACCCTTATTTCTGCACTTTAGGGTACTTTGGATGATTGCATCATTTTTCTTCTTCCAATATCACTATTTTAAAGACTGTTAATACAAATATGCAAAAAGATAATGTACAATATCACAGTATGGCTCATTTGTTTTTAACTTTTAACACTTCCCACTGTAAATATCTTGTCTATACTTACCTACTTGATTCATTGTCAGCTGTCAAATTTCAAAAAAATGGTCATCAGAAAAATCAAATGATCAAGCAAAGCTTAGTGTTTTGGACTTCTTGTAAGTAATGGAGAAACACACATATGCACGTGCACACACACGCACACACACACACATACTCCTTAACAGAGCTTCAGTAATGTCACAACCTTTGAAAGTTTGGGAAGGAGATGTTTAGGATTTCATGATGTGGGTTGAGTGATTTTAAGATGGGTCTTTCAAAGCAGGAACCTCGTTGAATTAAGGGAAATTTTATGAATTAATGGGTTTGAACAGTGAAGAATGAGTCTTGAGAAGAGTTTTAGTAAGGTATTAAAGTTGATTCAGTTTTTTCTTAAAAAATAAATATGCCTATGAATAAATACCTAAGTTATTTTTGCTTGCTTACAGTATTGTTTAACACAGGGGCATGTAAATATGTTTAGCACCCGTATTACACAAGGACAGAAAAATATGCCTGGCTTAACACAAAGAGAGAAAAGTATGCTCGTATTAATTCTCACTGACCCTTTTGGTGATGCTTTAGGCTAAACTGAAATATAGACCATTATGTTATGGGGATATGGTTAATATAGATCAACACTACTTTTTGCTGTGTCAGGGTCTCTGCAGTAGGCAGAAATACACCCTTCCCCAAAAATGTCCACTTCTTAAACTCCACAACTTGTAAATATGTTACATTACATAGAAAAGTAAGTTAAAGTTACAGATGGATTTAAATTTACTGATAAGCTGATCTTTAAAATAGGAAAATTGTTCTGGATTATCTAAGTTGGCACAATATAATCTTCTTTAGAATAGAAGAGGGGGAGAGAAAACTTCCAGCATGACAGTGTGAGGAGCTCCGGGGCTCCCACCACAATGAAACTAGTGAAAATTATTAAACAAACCAACAAACAACAAAAAACAAAACAAAAACCTCCCTGAGGAGCAACATCATAGGTATAGAAACATTAGGTGGGGAAAATAGAGGTCATTAAAATAATCCAGTCCTGAAGTAGGGGAGACCAGTAGTACCCAAAGTTGCCATAATACACTATTTATAATGTCCAGCTTGCAACAAAAAAGTATAAGGCATGCAAAAAAAAATAAGGAAGTAGGGCACATACATTGGAGCAAAAGCAGGCAACAGAAACTGTGTGTGTGAGCAGCCAGATGTCACATTTAACAGGAAAAGCTTCAAGGTGCTCATTATAAATATGTTCACATAAATAAAGGGAACTATGAATTGAAAAGTAAAGGAAGATATGATGGCAATGTCACACCAAAAATAGAATATCACTAAAGAGATAATAGAAATGATATAAATGAAAAATATGGAAATTCTGGAGCTGATAAATACAGTAACTGAAGTGAAATGTACACTAGATGGGGTCAACAGTAGACTTGAATTGACAGAAGAAATAATTTGCAAACTTGAAGATAGATTGATAGAGATTGTGCAAGCTTAAGAAGAAAGACAAAAAAAAAAAAAAAAAAAATGAAGAAAAATTAACTACCGCTCAGGGAAATGTGGGACACCCATTAGGTTGTATCAATATACATGTAATGGATGGAACAGAATGAGAGGAGAGAAAAAAAGGAGGAAAAAATATTCAAAGAAATAATGGCTGGAAACTTCCCAATCTTATTAGAAAACACCAGCTTACACATCCAGGAAGTTCAAGGAATTCCAATTAGGAAATTGCAAAGATATGCACAAACAGACACATAATAGTAAAAATGCTGAAAGTTAAAGACAAGAAGAAAATCCAAATCATTGACTTGTTGCTTTAAATGGGTTAAATGTATGGTAAATGAATTCTCTTAATAAAACTTCTAAAAAGTAAATAAAAGAGGGAGGAAAAGGCAGAGTCACCTAAGGAGATATGATGACAGAAATAAGGTTGGAGTGATATGATGTAAGGAAAATTCAACTTGCCCTTGCTGGCTTTGAAGATGGATGAAGGGGGCCATGAGCCAAAGAAACTAGGAAGCCTCCATTGTCTGGAAAAGTCAAGGAAATGAATTCTCTGCTAGATTCCAGAATGAAACATAGACTACCACCTCCTGCATTTTACCCATTGAGAACAGTGTTGGGCTTCTGACTTACAGAATTGTAAGATACATTTGTGCTGTTTTAAGCCACAGATTGTGTTAATTTGTTATGGCAGCCATAGAAAACTAATACAGACCAACTGTGATGGTCATTTTAATATGCCAACTTGGATAAGCTACAGTCTCAAGTTACTCAATAAGACATTAAACTAGGTGTTGCTGTGAAGATATTTTGTAGAAGTAGTTACAGCCAATAATCAGTTGACTTTAAGGACTGAAGATTATTCTAGATAATCAGAGTGAGGCTGATTCGAGTCATCAAAAAACATTAAAAACAGAGCTGAGGTTTCCCTGAAGAAGAAGAAATTTCACCCGTGAGCAACTTCAGTCTATGCCTGAGAGTTTAAGTCTACCCTTCCTGAATCCCACCTACAGATTTTGGATTTGCCTAGCCAGCCCCCAAAATCACATTAGCCAATTCCCTATGATTCATCTCTAAATGTACATCTCCTACTGATTCTCCTTATCTGGTTCAACTCTAATTGATACAGGGTTGAAGTGCTTCATGGTAGCTGTTTCAACATCTATTTGTGTCAAATTTGTTGGATGATCATTTGCTGGAAATTTTCATGGGACAACAGCTGCATAGCATTTATGACAATGACTGAGCAATATGATTTAATTCTCTGATGGTCACACATTTGAACACTGAAGCCCAGAAAAATACTAAGAGACGTATTATAACCAGAGCCCACAGTTTATTTCTAAGAGAAGAACAAAGAGATTTCAAATTATAGCCAGAGAACAGATTCCCTTCTTTATGTGAAGTGCTCTCAGAACCAGATTTAACTAAATTAATTTAACTGGCTATTAGCCAAATCACCTAATTTCACTCCTTTGTTTCATAGATCTTTCTTGTTATATTAAAGTGACTTGAGAAATCTGTATGGATACAAGCAAAACATTCTTCCTAAGATAATATATATTCTACTCTCAAATGCCACTGATATATCTAAATCAGCTTTATTTTGAACCACTGGATTGTTGAATTTCATGACAAAGTTTTCTAAAATCATAGTGATATTATCTAGTTCTTCTATTCTATGATCTATAACGTTCAGAATTTTATTCACTTTTGGAAACTTTTAAAACATGAAATTAAGGAAAAAGATTATTTTTCACTCATAAAAATGTTCAAAATCAAGTTCCAATTTTTTTGTTCTTGATTTGAATTACATATATATATACATATATATGTATATATATGTGTGTGTGTGTATATATATATATATATATATATATATATATATATATATATATATGTAAAAAGGGAAACTGAGAGACCAAAAGAGACATTGGGTGAAACAACTGACCCTGGGTGAAATCAGGTAGTCATCAGAAAACAGGTCTCTTGCAGATAGCAGCCAATAGGCTGTATGCCTCAAATCCAGTACTGGTCATTCATGACTGTTCAGTGATATATTTTCAGCCAAAAATACCACATATTGTAATGTCTAATATTATTTTAATTATTCTCTACCACCATCAAGAGTGATACATCATCAAGCAGTGTTACTTGAAATACAGAAGACTTCAGGTAGATGTAAAGGAAAATGTTTGGGGTTAAGAATTTGTAATGTAGCTCTCTTGTAAGATCTATGACAGTAATACAGTCTCCAAGTATATATCATCTGTATCCTATTTTTTCCTTAGGTCTATTTCTCTGATAGTTCAGTTTAAAAATCTAGCTGCTGCAAAGGCCCACTTTGGAGATATGATGTGATAGAATGTTATGGATTTTTTGGTTTTCTGACCTGTTGTGTTTGCCATATCAAAAATATTTTGTTGTTCAAGTCTGCCTATCCAAGATACAAACTTACTTATAAAAAGGAACTGTTATCAAAATAAACTAGTTGCCATCCAAAGGAGGCTAAGAACAGAATTGGTGTTTTGTTTATTTTTATAATTTAGCAAAAACTCAGGAAATTGTAGCAGGGCATGTAACAAGTAGTAATTAAGTATGCACAAAGCAATGCAAATTTAGGGGTAAGGACTTTAAAGACACTATAGATATAATAATTAAGAGGCAACAGGTGTTTATTAAAAGTCCAGAATCTTAAACCTGCAAATATCAAAGAAAATATTTAGGAAGGTAAAGAATAAGAACATGCAAATTAAAGTGTGACAATCTATGTCTCTGATTATCTGGATCTTGCTCTGTGTTCCTTGGATCAATGACTTGGTGCAGCCATCAACTTGATACAAAAATCTTGGGTTGAAGCTTCTCTTTCTCAATAGTGTCTGCTTCTGGAAGATTTCTAAGAATCCTCAGCTTAAGGTCTTTGGTTAAAACAGTTTTCTATGATTTCAGGATGACTTCTGTTCTAATTGTGCAAGTGCATCCAGGAAACAATAGTATTCCTAGAGTTTTTACTTCTGTGCTGACTAGTTGCAGTACTTAATAAGCTATCTTATATTAGAGTTCAACAATGCTATCCGATGTTTCTTCCGGAAAGTAAGAGCTCAATATTTAAGACCATCCAAGTGTTGTTCAGGAGGATATTGAAGAAAAACTATCGGTTAATGATAAGACTACGTGAATTCCATGAGTCCCTTATAATATTAGGAAATGTCTGCTTGTGTTAAGGAGGATCCAGAATCAGAAATAAAATGCCTAGGTGTAAAAGGCAGCCTACTACTAATTCAGAAAGGAAGAGTCAGTAAACTCCTGAAAATAGCTAATTTCATTGTCATTAAAAACAATGTCAATACCATTTGAATTTCTAAAATGTCTGAAAGCTTTGTTGATTCTTGTTTTAGTTTAAAAATTCATTTTTTACTGCTACCATTCTGACAATTGGGAATAATATGGGCAGTGAAGTTCCTCAATAAGCAGCAAAGTGTTGAAAATCTCTTTAGTGACAGTCTCAGTAAAATGGGTGTCTGTCACTGGTGAGGTAAGGTGGAATCCCCAGGTTTGGAAAACAGAATCAAGTAATATCATTGCCAGTATTAAACTCAGCTTTTTGGCAAGGAAAAGCTTTCATCCATCACTAGAATAAGAACACACTGACCAAACATATTCAAAACCTATTGTTGTGGAATATGGTATGAAACTTACTTGTAGATATTCAAAGGACTCTAAGATTTGAACTCTTATGTATGTCTTTTCCTTTCTCACGCTGGTGACTAGTGAGACATTCATCGGAGACAACATCAGCAACTTTAGTCAAACTTTCCAGCAATGCCAGTTGAGTACAGTGGCCAATTTGTCCTTGCTATAATGAATGATTTCATTATTTTTTTTATTTGAGATTCTCTGGTGCCAACAAATAGCCATCCTGAAAGTGCCAGTGATTATTCTCTTTTAATCTGCAAAGATTTTTTTTCCAGTATCCCTTTCTGACACTAGAGTTAAAAATGGTATTTTATAATACTCACTTTAGACCTTTCACATGAGCGCTGCCTGTCTAAGAATATGATCAGTCAGGACTTTTTTTTAACCTTCATATGATCTCTTTTTGAATGAGTTTTATCTATATTAGCCACCTCCTTGGACAGTTTAGAGGATTTAAAAGTACTCCCTATTGACAAATTTTACTCGTGATCCTGTATAAGATCAAACACAGTTACTTGCAAGCATTCCAAAATCAGGGACTACTTGGTATATATACCTGCTATTGATGTATATTTTAATTCCCTTATCTATCTTAGTGAACAGTGAAATCTGCGACCTGGGAAGATTTTTCCTTGGTAAGGAGTCATGTTCTAGGGGTGAGTTGAGATCTGTTGAGGCATATCTGACCTGATAGTCTCCTTTATCAATTTTAAACTATGATCCATCAACAAGTGAGATTAAATCTGGATTTCTTTATAAGAGCCCTAATAAGTCTGTTGAGAGCCAGGCAGTTTTTCAGACAAATACTAGAAAGTTATAAGTTTTCCTTTGTTTAGGTAATCGAAAAAGAATAGCAGGATTTAAAGTGTTACGAATGGAAATTGATGAAGAGAAAATAATAAGTTTTTATAGGATAAAGCATCGTATTTTTTTAGAAAAAAAATGTGTATTTTCAGTAAGTAAAAAAGATTGCACAGCACTAAGGACCGTGTAGTTTAGGGGTAACTTTAGAATAAGACAGCACTGGGTTTTACTAGTTTAGATGTAGCTACTATTACATTGAGGCAAGGTGTGGAAATTTCTGCCACTAGTCTAAGTGAAAGGCTGTGGTGAGCTATTGATCATTGATGATTTCCATAAATTTGAGTCATTGTTTCAAGGGTGAAACTGATCTCCAGTGATCAGTGATCAACAAAATATTTTTGAGATGGCAAACACAACAGGTCAGAAAACCAAAAAAATCCATAACTGAAAGTGATCTCCAGATCACTCTACCAATAGGTTGATAAGCCTGTGATTATAAGGTAAACTCAAGGTTGGGAGTTGTTGAAGTGCTAATTTTAAATTACATAATCTTTAACCTTTTTTTTGGTTCCTAAGGAAGAGTTTTCTAAGTTACTAAGGACCTGGCTAAGTCAAATATAAGCATGATAATTGAAGAAAATTTGGGAACCCATTTCCTACAAGAACCAATGGGATTCAAAAAATTGTCTTAATTATCTTTAAGAGACCAGGAGTGTTTGAATTGTTTGTAATCTGTCAGAAGTGAGGTGAATATCTCCCTGGGCTATATCATGTCCTTTTATATAAAAATGTAAAGTTTCCTTTGGAAATTTAAAATCCTTTTGGAGTTCAAACAGTAACTAGATAAATATAATCAATGTGCTCATTTCATGATTAGAACGTAGCAATTGGCCATCCACATAAGGTTACTTAAGTTTTTAGGAACTCAAATAATTCTTTATCTTGTATAAAGGAAATGGATACTGAATGATCTGGATACACTGCTGATGTTCCCAGGAAAGAGCAAACATGTATCGACTATTTACCTGAAGGAGACTACAGAAGCTATAACATAGGTCAACAATTATAATGTAGCACAGAAGATAAAATAGCATTTACATTCAATACCACAAGGAAGTGTAGTGTGACTATTTCGTTATGGCCCTGGGGTGCTTAATACTTCAATAGCCTTTTCAGATGGGTTTCTTTATGGGAGGATATGATTATTACATAGATAGGTGCAAGGTATGGTGATCCTCTACAAGGCTTTCAAATACTGGTTTTATTTTTTCTTTAATTTCTAGTTTTAAAGGGTGTTGTGCAAGCTTGCATAAAGTTGTTGATGCATCAATCTGTACCTTTGTGGGTTCAGCCCCAATGGTTATGTAGATGTCAGTAGAAATTTAGCTTGCAAAGTGTTAACCACTTTACGAAGCTCTTCAGTTTGGGCTTGACTTATACACATGGGTGATGTTAAGGCAGTGTCCAAAATAGCTATGGTCTGATTATAAATTGGACTGTCCTTGGAGTTTTCAAAAAAAGAAAAAAAAAAAAAAAAGGAGTACATCAGAGAGCATTTGATCTGAGAATTCGATTTGCACTGGAAACCTCTCCTTCTTAAATTAACAGTTTTGATGTCACAAAGGAGGAAACATTATCCCTCAATTATAATGTCTGAAGATGATGGTTATAGGCTGAGAGGTGGGTGAAACCTGAGCATTATGAGAGGTACCTGCCACGTGATTAGTTTTTTGACTCAGGAAGAAGTTGTGTTTGGTTAAAAGGTGTAAGATGAATATTATGGCACCCAAATCCATCACACATTTTCAAGTCTTCTCTTTAAACATTTACATGAAATTTCTCATGGTGAATTTAAGTGTAAAATAGTAACTTAGGCACTTGGTCATCTCTTGAGCACTATCATTGAACATCAACCTTTTTTCTTTTTCATTCAATGTCTTAGCTAGTAGAAGATAATTGCTTTTCCAATGTCCATTCCATCTATCACATCTACACTTGTCATATTCAAAAGTTTCCCTCACCTTAATGATTAATAACTGAAGTGGGAGCATCTAATTGTTTTACTGTAAGGCCAGCAACTCATTCGGGATCTTTTTATGCTTTGGCATAAAAAGCTGTCTGATGTATGGACCATGTGGAAAAGAGAAGGGAGTGTTACACATGAACTGTAGCTTTTACAATTCCCATAAGTGCATGGAAAAAAATAAGGTAATTATTCACTGAAGAAAAACAACTGTACAACACAAAAAATGCTATCATATTTCTCTGTTTTCTCAGTGAAAAATATTTACATAGCTGTAATGTTGACTTTTAACTGAAAACCCAGAGAAACTAAATTGGGAAAAAGAAAAAGGGGCATTTATGTTTCTTGGGGGTGACAGGTGTCAGTTTGGGGAAATATCATGGAGCTGTATTACTTTCCTGTTTCTTCAGTAGCAAATTATCCCAAAGCCAGAGGCCTACAACAATGTACATGTCTTATCTTACAGTTCTGGAGTTTAGAAGTCTAAATGGTTCTCACTGGGCTAAAATCAAGGTGTCAGGTAGGCTGTCTTCCTTCTGGAGGCTCTAAGGGAATCTGTGTCCTTGCCTTTTCCAGTAACTAGAGGCTGCCTGCATGATTTGGATTTTGACACCTTCCTTCACCTTCAAAGTACATCACTTCAACCTCTGATTTCTTTGTTACATCTGTGTGTTCTGACTCTTCCCTGCTCCATCCTTTGTAAGAACCTGCTGGTTATATTGGACCAGCCTGGATAACCCAGGTTAGTCTCCCACATCTCAGTATCCTCAAGGAAATCACACCTGTAAAGTCCCTTTTAGAATGAAAGGTGACATGCTCACACGTTCCAGGAATAGGCTATGGTCATCTTTGAGGAACATTATTCTGCCAACTACAAGAGTTAATATGCTCAATGGACAGATCAGAATATGACCCAGAAGCATGTTATTTATAAATATAGAGGTAAATTCCAGAAGAAATCACAAATAGAGCTGGTGGTGGTTGAATCAAGGAAAATGGAGCCATGGTTGGAGAGACAGGGCCAGGGACAGTGGTCTTTGCTGTCAGCCTGTGTGATTATTGGAAAATTTAAACCGCTTGCATCTAATGCTGCAATAAAGACTAAAAGCAACTGTCAGATAAACCTCTAATACCTAATATTAAAATCTAGGTTGAGCCCTGGACTCAGTATTTAATATATTTGTCCTTATGCCCCCGTTGCTTCTAGATGAAGAGCCAAGGTGGCACCACTTGTTCTCATGACCATGCTGTCATCCCACTTTCTTTGGCTCCATGAATTTATCTCGTTCCTGTCTCCCCATCAGGATGTGAGCAGACAGGAGGCAGGGTGGTGTTTGTGGCTTCTTGGGGCTGCTTCTTGTCTGCTTCTATTTTTTACATTCTCAGGGCCTGAGTTGGCATTCACTAAATGCTCACAGAATGGATGTGTGAACACACAGATGTGACAAAGGACAGGATTCTGAAAGTTCTACCCAATGTTCTTCCTAAACACAAGGTTTGCTAGGTACCAGAATGGTGGTTTCCCACATTCCCATCTCCTGTTCATATGAAGTCTTTTCACATACCTGCAAAAAAAAAAAAAAAAGAATGATAGAAAATCATCATAAATCTAAATAAATTTAACTCAGAAAAGGTCTCCTATTTTGAGATAACTTGCCTTGTCTCTTTTTTTTCTACTTAAAATTCCTTTTATAAAATAATAGTTATAATGAGGGTAGTCTGTTGTTTTTAATTTCTTACTTAGCAGTATGGAAGGTTGAGAACCCAATATGCAGGACCCCTAGATTTTGGTCACTTGTTGAAATTGTAAGGACCTGTGAAATTCAGTCTGGAAACATCTGATCAAAGGCTGGTCCTCGAGATCTCCACCCTTCCTGGGTTCCTGCTTCTCACTATATGTTTCCGTGTTCTGAGTTCACAGGTCCTCTGGTCAGTTCCCCTCTACATTTTAGGACAATGACTTTTCTTGTGGTACCTTGTTCAATAATTATTGGGTGTCTAAATTAATGAGTGAATAGATGCCTTCAAGCTAAGAATGTGGGTAGATGAGAAATCATTTTGAATGGAGTTTAAGAATCCAATTTTTATTGATTGTAATATATAACTATCTGGCCAGGAACATATAAAAACCTGCATTTTAGGAATGGCTCCTGCCTTGTGGCTGGGAAGGAGTTTAGGAAGAGGGCCGTGGACACAGCATCTGACCATGAGGAGCTGAGGGAGAGAGACAAGATGGTGCAGGAGGGGGAGGCTGGGACAAAGAAGCCAAGGAAGAGGAGCCTGAGGCTTTGGGGGCCAATTTAACTGTTTCCTCAGATAACCTAAATCTTGTTTTGTGGAGCGGCAATTTTAGACTCCTGAAAACATTGGGAAACCTCAACATGCCAATTGAAATAAGTACTCCATTCAGTTCTGGACATTTTTGAGCAATTGGAGCCCAATTCATTTTTAAGTAAATTAAGTTTGGAAATTTCAAAAGGTCCCCATAATGGTCATTGATATTCTTTTTTTTTTCTTTTTTTTGAGATTTATATATATATATGTATTTTTTAAAACATCTTTATTGGAGTATAATGGCTTCACAATGGTGTGTTAGCTTCTGCTTTATAACAAAGTGAATCACCTATACATATACATATATCCCCATATCTCCTCCCTCTTGCATCTCCCTCCCACACTCCCTATCCCACCCCTCTAGGTGGTCACAAAACACCGAGCTGATCTCCTTGTGCTAGGTGGCTGCTTCCAACTAGCTAGCTATTTTACATTTGGTAGTGTATATATGTCCATGCTACTCTCTCACTTCGTCCCAGCTTACCCTTCCCCCTCCTCGTGTCCTCAAGTCCATTATCTACTTCGGCGTCTTTATTCCTATCCTGCCCCTTGGTTCCTCAGAACCATTTTGTTTGTTTGTTTTTTTAAAATTCCATATATATGTGTTAGCATACGGTATTTGTTTTTCTCTTTCTGACTTACTTCACTCTGTATGACAGACTCTAGGTCCATCCACCTCACTACAAATAACTCAATTTCATTTCTTTTATGGCTCAGTAATATTCCATTGTATATATGTGCCACATCTTCTTTATCCATTCATCTGTCGATGGACACTTAGCTTGCTTCCATGTCCTGGCTATTATAAATAGAGCTGCAATGAACATTGTGGTACATGACTCTTTTTGAATTATGGTTTTCTTAGGGTATATGTCCAATAGTAGGATTGCTGGGTCATATGGTAGTTCTATTTTTAGTTTTTTAAGGAACCTCCACACTGTTCTCAATAGTAGCTGTATCAATTTACATTCCCACCAACAGTGCAAGAGGGTTCCCTTTTCTCCACACCCTCTCCAGCATTTATTGTTTGTAGATTTTTGATGACAGCCATTCTGACTTGTGTGAGGTGATACCTCATTGTAGTTTTGATTTGCATTTCTCTAATGATTAGTGATGTTGAGCATCCTTTCATGTGTTTCTTGGCAATCTCTATATCTTCTTTGGCGAAATGTCTATTTAGGTCTTCTGCCCATTTTTGGATTGGGTTGTTTGTTTTTTGACGTTGAGCTGCATAATATGCTTGTATATTTTGGAGATTAATCCTTTGTCAGTTGCTTCGTTGGCAAATATTTTCTCCCGTTCTGAGGGTTGTCTTTTCATCTTGTTTATGATTTCCTTTGCTGTGCAAAAGGTTTTAAGTTTCATTAGGTCCCATTTGTTTATTTTTGTTCTTATTTCCATTTCTCTAGGAGGTGGGTCAAAAAGGATCTTGCTGTGATTTATGTCAAAGAGTGTTTTGCCTATGTTTTCCTCTAAGAGTTTGATGGTGTCTGGCCTTACATTTAGGTCTTTAATCCATTTTGAGTTTATTTTTGTGTACGGTGTTAGGGAGTGTTCCAATTTCATTCTTTTACATGTAGCTGTCCAGTTTTCCCAGCACCACTTATTGAAGAGACTGTCTTTTCTCCATTGAATATTCTTCCTTCCTTTATCAAAGATAAGGTGACTATATGTTTGTGGGTTTATCTCTGGGCTTTCTATCCTGTTCCCTTGATCTATATTTCTGTTTTTGTGTCAGTACCATATTGTCTTGATTACTGTACCTTTGAGTATAGTCTGAAGTCAGGGAGTCTGATTCCTCCAGCTCCATTTTTCTTTCTCAAGATTGCCTTCGCTATTCGGGGTCTTTTGTGTTTCCATACAAATTGTGAAATTTTTTCTTCTAGTTCTGTGAAAAATGTCATTGGTAGTTTGATAGGGATTGCATTGAATCTGTAGATTGCTTTGAGTAGGACAGTCTTTTTCACAATGTTGATTCTTCCAATCCAAGAACATGGTATATCTCTCCATCTGTTGTATCATCTTTAATATCTTTCATCAGTGTCTTATAGTTTTATGCATACAGGTCTTTTATCTCCTTAGGTAAGTTTATTCCTAGGTATTTTATTCTTTTTGTTGCAGTGGTAAATGGGGGTGTTTCCTTAATTTCTCTTTCAGAATTTTCATCATTAGTGTATAGGAATGCAAGAGATTTCTGTGCATTGATTTTGTATCCTGCTACTTTACCAAATTCATTGATTAGCTCTAGGAGTTTTCTGGTTGCATCATTAGGATTCGCTATGTATAGTATCATGTCATCTGCAAACAGTGACAGCTTTACTTCTTCTTTTCCAATCTGGATTCCTTTTATTTGTTTTTCTTTTCTGATTGCTGTGGCTAAAACTTCCAAAACTATGTTGAAGAATAGTGGTTAGAGTGGGCAATCTTGTCTTGTTCCTGATCTTAGTGGAAATGGTTTCAGTTTTTCACCATTGAGAATGATGTTGGCTGTGGGTTTGTCATATATGACCTTTATTATGTTGAGGTAAGTTCCCTCTATGTCTACTTTCTGGAGGGTTTTTATGATAAATGGGTGTTGAATTTTGTAGAAAGATTTTTCTGCGTCTATTGAGATGATCATATGGTATTTCTCCTTCAATTTGATAATATGGTTTATCACATTGATTGATTTGCATATATTGAAGAATCCTTGCATTCCTGTGATAAAGCCCACTTGATCATGGTGTATGATCCTTTTAATGTACTGTTGGATTCTGTTTGCTAGTATTTTGCTTAGGATTTTTGCATCTATGTTCAGCAGTGATATTGGCCTGTAGTTTTCTTTCTTTGTGACATCTTTGTCTGGTTTTGGTATCAGGGTGATGGTGGCCTTGTAGAATGAGTTTGGGAATGTTCCTCTCTCTGCTATATTTTGGAAGAGTTTGAGAAGGATAGGTGTTAGCTCTTCTCTAAATATTTGATACAATTCACCTGTGAAGCCCTCTGATCCTGGGATTTTGCTTGTTGGAAGATTTTTAGTCACAGTCTCAATTTCAGTGCTTGTGATTGGTCTCTGTATATTTTCTATTTCTTCCTGGTTCAGTCTCAGAAGGTTGTGCTTTTCTAAGAATTTGTCCATTTCTTCCAAGTTGTCCATTTTATTGGCATAAACTTGCTTGCAGTAATCTCTCATTATCCTTTGTATTTCCGCAGTGTCATTGTTACTTCTCCTTTTTCATTTCTGATTTTATTGATTTGAATCTCCCTTTTTTTCTTGATGAGTCTGGCTAATGGTTTATCAATTTTGTTTATCTTCTCAAAGAACCAGCTTGTAGTTTTATTGATCTTTGTTATTGTTTCCTTCATTTCTTTTTCATTTATTTCTGATCTGATCTTTATGATTTCTTTCCTTCTGCTAACTTTGGCGTTTTTTTGTTCTTCTTTCTCTAATTGCTTTAGGTGTAAGGTTAAGTTGTTTATTTGAGATGTTTCTTATTTCTTGAGGTAGGATTGTATTGGTATAAACTTCCCTCTTAGAACCGCTTTTGATGCATCCCATAGGTTTTGGGTCATCGTGTTTTCATTGTCATTTGTTTCTAGGTATTTTTTGATTTCCTCTTTGATTTCTTCAGTGATATCTTGGTTATTAACTAGTGTATTGTTTATCCTCCATGTATTTATTTTTTTTTACAGATTTTTTCCTTTAATTGATATCTAGTCTCATAGCTTTGTCGTTGGAAAATATACTTGATATGATTTTTTCTTAAATTTTCCAAGGTTTGATTTGTGACCCAAGATATGATCTCTCCTGGAGAATATCCCGTGAGCACTTGAGAAGAAAGTGTATTTTGTTGTTTTTGGATAGAATGTCCTATAAATATCAATTAAGTCAATCTTGTTTAATGTATCATTTAAAGCTTGTGTTTCCTTATTTATTTTAATTTTGGATGATCTGTCCATTGGTGAAAGTGGGGTGTTAAAGTCCCCTACTATGATTGTGTTACTGTCAATTTCTCCTTTTATGGCTGTTAGTATTTGCCTTATGTATTGAGGTGCTCCTATGTTGAGTGCATAAATATTTACCATTGTTATATCGTCTTCTTGGATTGATCACTTGATCTTTATGTAGTGTCCTTCTTTGTCTCTTGTAATAGTCTTTATTTTAATGTCTATTTTTTCTGATATGAGAATTTCTACTCCAGCTTTCTTTTGATTTCCGTTTGCATGGAATACCTTTTTCTATCCCCTTACTTTCAGACTGTATGTGTCCCTAGGTCTAAAATGGGTTTCTTGTAGACAGCATATATACAGGTCTTGTTTTTGTATCCATTCAGCCAGTGTGTGTCTTTTGGTGGGAGCATTTAATCCATTTACATTTAAGGTAATTATCCATATGTATGTTCCTATTGCCATTTTCTTAATTGTTTTGGGTTTGTTGTTGCAGGTCTTTTCCTTCTCTTGTGTTTCTTGCCTAGAGAAGTTCCTTTAGCATTTGTTGTAAAGCTGGTTTGGTGATGCTGAATTCTCTTAGCTTTTGCTTGTCTGTAAAGATCTTAATTTCTCCCTTGAATCTGAATGAGATCCCTTGCTGAGTAGAGTAATCTTGGTTGTAGGTTTTTCCCTTTCATCACTTTAAATATGTCCTGCCACTCCCTTCTGGCTTGCAGAATTTCTGCTGAAAGTGCAGCTATTAACCTTATGTGGATTCCCTCAGGTTATTTGTTGTTTTTCCCTTGATGCTTTTAATATTTTTTCTTTGTATTTAATTTTTGATAGTTTGATTAATATGTGTCTTTGCATGTTTCTCCCTGGATTTATCCTATATGGGACTCTCTGTGCTTCCTGGACTTGATTAACTATTTCCCTTCCCATATTAGGGAAGTTTTCAACTATAATCTCTTCCAATATTTTTTCAGTCTTTTTTTTATTTCTCTTCTTCTTCTGGGACCTCTATAATTCGAACATTTGTGCGATTAATGTTGTCCCAGAAGTCTCTGAGACTGTCCTCAATTCTTTTCATTCTTTTTTCTTTATTCTGCTCTGCAGTAGTTATTTCCACTATTTTATCTTCCAGGTCACTTTTCCGTTCTTCTGTCTCAGTTATTCTGCTATTGATTCCTTCTAGAGAATTTTTAATTTAATTTATTGTGCTGTTCATCATTGTTTGTTTGCTGTTTAGTTCTTCTAAATCCTTGTTAAATGTTTCTTGTATTTTCTCCAATCTATTTCCAAGATTTTGGATCATCTTTACTATCATTACTCTGAATTCTTTTTCAGATAGACTGCCTATTTCCTCTTCGTTTGTTTGGTCTGGTGGGTTTTTACCTTGCTCCTTCATCTGCTGTGTGTTTCTTTGTCTTCTCAGTTTGCTTAACTTACTGTGTTTGGGGTCTCCTTTTCACAGGCTGCAGGTTCATAGTTCCCATTCTTTTTGGTGTCTTCCCCCAGTGGCTAAAGTTGGTTCAGTGGGTTGAGTAGGCTTCCTGGTAGAAGGGACTAGTGCCCTTGTTCTGTTGGATGAGTCTGGATCTTGTCTTTATGCTGGGAAGGTACACGTCTGGTGGTATATTTGGGGTGTCTGTGACCTTATTATGATTTTCAGCAGACTCTCTGGTAATGGGTGAGATTGTGTTCCTGTCTTGCTAGTTGTTTGACATAGGGTGTCCAGCACTGGAGCTTGCTGGTCCTTGAGTGGAGCTGGGTCTTAGTTTTGAGATGGAGTTCTCTGGGAGAGCTTTTGCCATTTGATATTACGTGGAGCCGGGAGGTCTCTGGTTGACCGATGTCCTGAACTCAGCTCTCCCACCTCAGAGGCACAGGCCTGACACCCAGCCAGAGCACTAAGGCCCTGTCAGCCACACAGTCTTCTCTGCTCTGTCCCTTCACCGGGAGCATCAGTGTGGGGACCAACTCAGTCTCCAACTTCCCTTTCCTCAGGACGGGGGTCTTCCAGGAGCCCCAGCATCTCAGCAGCGCAGCCCTCACACCTGCTTCTGCTAACGCCTGTGCTGGTCATTGATATTCTAAATTGTCTTTGGTCGAGTAGGCCCATTTACTAGAAATGAGCATGAGAAAGGCCTGCAGGGTTTTTTTCAATAAAATCACCTGAAGTCCCTTAAGATTGTTGCCCTCAAAATACTTAAATAACTCCCATTTTCTTGAGGTTTTTCCTCCAGAGTAAAGAACAGTTTTCAAACAGCTCAGAGCACAAATGACTCAATTCAAACAGCTTGCAGGCCAACCCCAGAAAATTCAAAGGAAACTGATTGGTCCCAGGATAGCCATACCAAATGTTTTCTTAGCCAGTTTTCAGGTAATAGCCCTTCAAAGGACTAAGCCAAAGGCTGAACTGGCAGAGTCTCATTTGAAGTAGCTTCTTCCCAAAGGAACCATGCCAAAGGCATTTTCACCCAGCTTTGGTTGAAAAAGTCTGATCTCAAGATCAGACTCAAGTGTCAAATGAGTGCTGGTATACAGATCAAGACCTTAAGCAGAAAGAGGAAAATTTTAAATAGATCCTGAGTAAACCCAGGAGAACTTCAAATGCAAAGAGGGTGTGAACTCAGAACTGATAGAAAGAAGTACCTTCAAACTCCAGGGTCAGCGAGAAAAGCAGTGAGGGACAATGTGCTCAATTGTGGTACTGAACCTGTTTGCTCACTAGCCTTGGAGACATCAAGAGTCTTTTCTGGTCCTCTTAGAGGCCACCAAAATGTTGACCTGAAACAAATAGACTTCCAGATGTTTATCTAGCAATAATGAGTTTATTCAGGATCAGCAGAGAATTATAATTTAGGGTCTGCAAACATGGTGAGCCACGTGCAAGTCCCTGCATGGCAAGGGAGGAGAACTCTTTTATAGAGAGGAAAAGGAGGTTGGGAGGGAGGGATATAGTAAACAATGAGTCCATGGTTTTTCATTGGTTGAGTCCTCGCCAAGAAAGAACGGAATATTTCTTCTTCCTGTTGGCTTCTGTCATTGTCATAGGACATGAGAGCTCCCCCTTGTGGTCTCCCCGCTCTATTTCATTGAGGTTTCTGTTTATTAATCTTTCACAGCTGAACAGAATCTACTCTTAAAAGAAAATGACTAAATATTTTCTCATTGGAAATTTGGCACTGATTTCATAGCTATTAATTACATAGTAAAAAACTGCAAAAATGGATAAACAACAAGTTCCTATTGTTTAGCACAGGAAACTATATTCGATATCCTGTAATAAACCATAGTGGAAAAGAATATGAAAAAGAATATATATATATATATATATATATATATATATATATATATGTATATATATATATATATATATATATATATATATATCTGAATCACTTTGCTGTACACGAGAAACTAACATAACATTGTAAATCAGCTATACTTCAATTAAAAAAAAAGGCTTCTCACAATATTATTAGGATAGCTATTAAACCAAATTCTTTCAATGCTAATGTCTATTTTCAGTTTTCATCTTTCTTAGTTACAGTACAGCATTTTACAAGGTTGCTCTCTTTTTGCCTACTGGCCCTTTCAGAAAAGTATTTTTATTTTTTGTATGTAAATTATACCTCCGCATTGATTTAAAAAACATGTGTGCAAAAACAGTTTAAATAAGTGTATGAGCACATGTATTCCATGTACTTAACTAAAAAGCTAAACATTTTAACCGTTCTTTCTCCTCCATGTTTTTAATCCAGTGGGTCATCTAGTCATCTCTTTGGAAATGACCCTCGGATGTGTCCTCTCCCCTCTTCACTCCTATAGCTCCTTCTCACCCTATAACTCTCAACATTATGCTGATCATCCTTCATTCTCCATCCCATACAATCTATTTGTAAGGCTACTGCCAGATAAATTTGACTCAGACACTCTTTTATCACTGAAATTACTTGGTCAGAGACTTATAAGCATTGCCTGTTTCCTCTCACACTGTCTAAAAATTGTTTTACTTTCTAAACCTTAATCTATGCTTCAGAAGAAAAGATTCCCTGTGCAAACCTTCTTCATACCTATATTTGTACCTTTTCAGAGCTGTTTCCACAACTGAAATGTCTTCCTCCTTTAAAAATCACTAAATGTGCCTCTATGTGTGTATGTGATTCTTTATGCATTATACCACACATTAAGTCTATAACCAACATATAAAGTTTCAGAGACAAAATTTTCAATACGTTTTCATGAAAAATGTGTCTCCTTTTTCTCATAAGGTCAAGGGATGCAGCTCTTTTTCTGCTGTGAGGGTTTCCATGGTGTCACTGACTAGTCAGGCATCTGAAACTTAGAGGATACTTCCATTTTATTAAAACTGTTTGAATCACTAGCTTATTCCTTAGTTTCTATTGCTCCCAATAATAACTACAAGCTCCTAACTCAATTTCTACTGTAGCGGGTTGTAAATGTATTACATTAAACTTGCTTAACACTTCCCTGATATTTGAGTTAATCGTTCCCAAAAGGTATAAGACTGAGAAGCTGCTTATTATTGTCTTCATTTCTTGGATCAGGAAACATAAAATCAAAAGATTGTGGCTTCCTCAAGATCACAGTGCAGATAAGTGTTAAAACTAGATCTTGTCAACTGAGGCTTATACTTTTTTTTCTTAAACAAATCTGACCTCTGCTGCTCCCTAAAGAAACAAACCTTGTCTACATGTATTTTACCTATACTTTATTAGCCTCCTTTAGATGGTTAAGTCAGCATCCTTGCTGTATTCCAAATAGGCCAAAAGTAGTTTGGTTTTAAATGATTTCTATGACAATGTATGAGTTCAAATTTGAGCTACTAGAATTACTACTTCACACACACAAATATACATAAAAGAAAATGATGAACATGCTAAAACCAAATACAATTTTATTTCCTAATGGGCTGAATGAAGCATAAATATGACAAAGTGTGCCCTGGAGAATAATTATCAGCCTTCCCTCTCTAACGATATCAGGTTCTGCAAAGTCAATTGGAATAGAAATGCAAAATACGTTGGCAAGAACTCATTTAGAGAAAAGCAAAAATAGTTACTAAAACAGACTATTAAGTTATATTTTAATACCTTTAGAATAGCAATGTAATCTCAAAAATCATGTCTGATTTAGCAAAGATAAATACAATTTAAATCAAATGAAATGTTATAAGGAGTGCTATAAAGTGAATTTATTCTGCTAAAATATCTTCTGGAAATAAGAAACCATGTGAACAGTTAAGAAGTTCTTCCAAATTATCAAGTATAAGAACTATAATGAACACAAAAATACATTTATAACATGCATGCGTAGAAGATAACAGCAATATTAGTTATTATTACTTTCTGTTTTCTATATTGATATTTGATTTAGGATGTTAATCTGATGTTATAAATTTCAAAATATGGCTCAACTTGGAAAGAGAAGTGTGTGTGTGTATGTGTGTGTGTGTGTGTGTATTTTACTACCTAGGATTTTAATGTTTATATTATTTGGTATCATCTAACTATACAATCTACACTTTATGTGTTAACAGCTAATACTTGGAGTTGATAACTCTAAGTTGGTTGAAAATTTAAAAATAAGAAAAAAAAATGTGTTCATCATGTTCATCACAAGATTACTTTTGTTCTTAATATATATGACTATATTGTATGTCTACACAATCATGTGCATATATCCAATTGTCTCATTTTGGAAAATAGTACTCTAAGGAGGTGACTGTAGTAAATTGCAAATGACCCCAATTTGTCTCTCCCTCCTATTTCCATGCTTTACCACATACCTTGCAGCATCCTACGTGGAATGGTGATATGTATAATTTCCTGACCCTGGGCTTAGCCAAGTAGCTTGCTTTGGCCAATGGAATGTTAGCATCTGTACCTAAGTAGAAGCGTGAAAGAGGTCTGCAAGATCAGGCTTGCTCACTCTTGCCCTTCTGCTGTTGCCATGAGGTAGCCATACTTAACTTTGGTTGTTGGTCCAGAAAAAAAGATGAAGGACACTCAGAGCAGAGCCCAGACGAGGCCAGCCCGTATCATTCAGCTGCTGGATATGAGTGAGGGCACCGGAGATCAGCCAAACCCCAAACTCAGAACTTGAGAGCTATTATAATAAATGATTTGTTGTTTTAAGCGCTGCATTTTGGAGGTGGTTTGCACAGCTATAGCCAAATGACACAGTGACAACATGACCTCCCTGATCAAAATTTCATTATGTAGAAATGAAGAGGAAATGGAGTAGCTGTCTCTGGAAATCAAAAACAAAGCTGCTCTGAGAAAGTTTTTTGAGTTTCTGCCCCTCACAAGATTGCAGGAAAAAAATGATCATAGTGCAAATACTAAGACTAGTTTTGCCTACAGCTCTTTAAGTTACATTGCCCATTCATATTAATTTTCTCATATGACTGTCCAGAAACACATAGTAGATGGGGCTGATATTTTCTTCCACTTTTTCTTAAATAGCTGCCCTCTGGTAGAGTCAAAATCAAGCCCAAGGCTTCACAACCCTGGTTCATTTTCCCATTACTGACTTTCCTTAGTACATTTTCACACAATAGAATGTAACTAAGAAAAGCAGAGCAGGAAGTCCAAATGACAGTGACAAATACAAACAATGCTATCACACAGTAGCAGTAAAAAAAAAAAAGTTGCATTTCTGAAGATTGGACAAAGTAGGCTCATCCAAGACATGGCACAGGGAAAGGGCAGGTTTCAAGAACTACTTGGAGTTCATTTTGCAGTATAAACCCTGAGCCTCATCCTGAACTCTAGCCTAAACCAGGCTTTTCAGTCACCTGTATGCTTTATGCCCCTCTGAGTGCAATTTATGGTTACAAAAAAAAACCTGAGGTCAAGCAGTTATTAGGGTTCTGTGAGTCTTAATCTAAAATCACTTGCAATAGCCTTTGTGTTGTTGAGGGAAGTCTCATCAATACCGTATCAGAAACTTTGAATTAATTCTAAAAACCACCAAGTCAGGTTTACCTGCAGGGGGGAATCGGTTCAAAAGAACTCCTATTTGACAATCAATGAATCTACCTTTTCCTCTCTGAGACAGGGTCCAGTTGGAACAATTAAAAATAAAAGCAAAATTAAAATCTTCAAAGAAAGTCGTAGGAAGAATAAAATAATTAGGATTTTTAAAACTAATTGAATCCCAAATAAATGCATAGATATTTCTTAATCAAGAAAGCAACAATTAATTTTTAAACTTAAGAGAAATGAAAAGGAAGAAATATGAAAGAGAAAAACAGAGGGAATATAAACTAAAGTGTGTCCTCTCTTCTTATGCAATCAATTTACCAAACTTGTATGAATACTGAGATAGACTTTAAATATATAATCTTCTCAGTATATGTTTTAAAAACAAAATTATCTGTATGCTGATTATTTTTATGTAATACATATCTTACTTTTGAGTACAGGCTATGTGACTATTATTAAAGTACAATTATGGTCTCTTATATTCCATTTCTTATCATGTTATTGCCCCAATTTTTGAAAATAGAAGCTTAATATTAAAATAAAATGAAACAAAAATTCCATTCCCTACAATGCTGTTTAACTCCCAGGTAACATGAATCAAAGTCCACAACTAAGGTCAAAGGTTTAATATCATTAAATAATACATATTGCCAATTTAAAACTAATTCTATGCAGCTTAAGAATTTCAGCTATTTCCAAATATTCTTCAGACAACAATCTACTTAAGACACATTTCAAAAATTAAGTCTGAAATTAAAATAGACAAAATTCTCTTCAGGAAAATAGTCATATCTTCCTGTAAGAAGCTGCTGGTAGATTTTAGAAAGAAAGAAGGAAAAGGGAAAAACAGGAACAAGTCCAATCTTAACAGATGTTTTTAGAGTCAATTACATATTCATGGCTTAGCACAACTTGGTTCTTGTGAGTGACACACAATATTGCACTGACCAGAAATTATATGACACACAACAGATAATATCCCATCATCTCACATGATTACCATTTTCTGTTGTGTGGTGAGAACACCTACTTTCTTAGCAACTTTCAAGTGCACAATACAGCATAGCATTATCTGTTTTAACCAGAGTTGCACTGCTTCACTCTCTGACAGAGCTAAAGTTTTGTTGAAGAAAGTAATTCATTGGTTAAATAAATAAATAAGGAAAATGACTGACCTAATTCAAGTCTTAATATTAAATAATTAAAATATTAGTCTTAATGTGGTTATAAATATATAAGCAATTTGCCATTGGAGAATTGAGTTTAAAGAAATAACACAGTTATTCAGATGATTAAATTTGTAAAAGTTCTCTTGTTTGAATTGTCATAATCCTCCACTTCATTTTTGAAGTGAAAATATAACATATACAGATACAGAATTCAACCAATTAAAACTGAAATTTAAAGGTATAGGATACTTTGTGTTTTCACAACTACTTCGATCATTACTTTCCAACTGGGCTTCTATTTAAAAACTGTCTCAGAATATATATTAAAAATACTCTCCAGATATAAAATGTTTTTTTTTAACTTTGTTATAATTAGGACAAGACAGACAAAAATGGAAATGGACAAGTTGTAAAGATCAGACTCACCAGATTACAACAGGCAGCCAGGACGTATTTAAGAAACAGGTCTAAGAATAAACTTTTGAAAATCAAAGCTAATCAAACGTTATTCTCAAGTCACTGAATTCTCACATTTTTGATGTAGAGACAAATACGATGGCAGCATAATGACATTAACAATCTAGTTAGTGCTAGTGTCATCTTTCTAAAGTACAGCTCAGTATTTTCACTTTTTCATTTTCAACCTCACAATGGCTTTATAGGAAACTTAAAATCCAGAGTCCCTGACCTATACCTGCATGGCCCCTTTTTTCTGATGTCATTATATTCTTTGTCTGCATATATTCCAGTTTGCTCTCCTGTTAGAATACAAGCTTCCTGAGGCAGTGATTCTCCCTCTTGGCCTGTTCACCCCCCACCCCAATAGTCCTAGTCTGATACTTAAGTGCTATTAAAAATACCAGTTGGCTGTCAGAATGACTGACTGTCCGACTGACAGAATTGTACAGAATTGGAAAGCCAAGTTTTAAGATGATTGTTTTTGCAAGCATTTAGTCAGAAAAAGGAAGCTGGAAAGTCCTGTGTCTATTTTTGAGTTCTTTTTACCAAATAATTTTTGAGCACGTGCTTTGCTCTTACCCATTGATTCACAAAATATAGGATCAGAACCTACTTTGTGCCAGGAAATTTTCTGAGTGCTGAGATTAAATACTTTAATCATAACCGATAAGGGCCCCCCCTTTCCCTTAGAGCTGGCTGATTTGTTTGTTTGTTTGTTTGTTTGTTAAGTAGAGAAATAAGCAATCAAGTTTGGGATATTGGAGTGAAACCAATTCATACTCTAGAGACTGACTTAACCACATCACCCCCAAGTTGAAGGGTCTCTCAAGGATGTGACATCGCAAAGCTTTATCAAAAGAAGTAGACAGCTATAAAATTATGTGTCAGGAAAATGTTTCAGGTGGTAAAACAGCTGGTGACCAAGAGACGGGAACAAATGTGGAATAATCAAGGAAGAAAGGAACACTGTCTGGGATATTGCAGAATAAGTTCTGGAGAGCAAGGTGTGAACTGAGTCTCGGAAGGAACCAGTAATACACCATGATAAGGAACTTCAAGTTTATTCTATGTGAACTAAAACACCATAAGAATGTTTTAAATAGAAGAAAAATGTAACAAGAACTGCATTTTTAAAGACAATTTTGCTGCCATGTAGATAGTATGCTTGGGGCATAAGAGTGGAAGCAGGAAGGAAATATAAAGTCTGTGCGTTATTTGCTGTGGCTAAGATGAAAAGATTAGTAACTTGCCAGCAAGAAGCTTATAATCAGGCTGAAAAATAGGACACCTTGCTCATCCTAGAAATCTGTCACTTTAAAAACTAAAAGTGGCCTCCAGGTCTTAAGAAAACTTACCTGTGGTCATCCCCAAGGCCAACACTTTCAGACTGATGTTCAGTTCTCTTTTTTGGAAGCACACTAATGCATTCTTCAGCTTTTAATACAACAAGGAAAAATCCTTCTTTAAATTTATAAGAATTTTTGCATGCGTCATTTCATCATCTCATGAAAAACTACAGTTTTCCACATTCCTCATTTCCTCTATATATTAATGATGCTCATTTCCTTTCCTCTTGGCTGGTCTTTGCACTTAAAAGGAATTTATTCTAAATCAGCATCTTCTTTTTATCATTTACCTGACTCATTTTTGCACCATTTTTCTTTTTATTTCTTACGGCCCTCCAGTGAACTTCTATGCACTATAAAAAACAGGACTAGTTAAAATTTTTACAAAACTAAGTCCTGGATACTTTAAATTTATGTAAAACTCAGCTTCTTCTAATTGAGAAGACTAGGTCCCCACAGAAAATATAAAGTAGTGGAATTTAAACACAAAAGAATACAGATAGAGATACAGATATATACATCTGTTTAGATCTCACTTTATTATATATATCTGTATATGTGTATATTATACATATGCTCAAATCCCACTGTTTTATACATATACTTTATATATACTACTTTATATATATATATATATATATACTTTATATTTTCTCTGTTAGAAAAGTTGTACACCACATGAGTAGTTAAAATATTGGCCTATGAAACATTGTTTCGAGGTAAGAACTACCCTACCTAACTTTAAGTGACTTTCTGATTATTATCTCTTCATAACCAAAAATACTATGTTTAGAGAGCTCTACAACCAAATACATAATCCAGGTCTAAAAGAATGGCTATATTCCTAGAATAGCAGAGTCACAATGTTAAAGCATAATAAGTAAATGTAATTCCTTTCAAGTAATGAAGTGAATTCAGGCAAATTTGTCCAAATCAACTGATTAAAAAACATTAAAAAATACTGTGTTTTTCTCTTCAGATTAACCTCCCTATGTATGACTTCAGCTGAGAAAAAAAGTTAAGCTTTCACTGTCACATGAAAGCATAAATGAACACAGTTGGAAATGATGCATCTTTACAAAAGAATGAAATCCAAGTATGAATTCTAGAAGCAGTACTGTTCTCTCCAAGGATGTCAAATAATTTGTATGTCTGTCCATGTCCTCACATTCACAAACAAATTACTTAAATACCTCAATTCACCAAAACACCTTCTCTTGATGATATTGCACACTGTGAATTGAGAAGAAAATTATGCCCACTCCAAATATTTTTCTTACAGAATTTTTTCCATATAAGTAATATAATGTTCTATCTTCTAAGCACTGTAAGAAAGAAAATTCATATGTGACCTCTGGATGCCTATATTAAATGTATGTGTAGGCAAATGACAGAAATATTTTAAAGAAATATGTAGATTACATGTTTGTGAAGAAACAGCTTGGAAATATTTTTGATGTTTTATTTTGTGTTGATGACTGACACAGAATAGATATAAATGTATCTGGTTCAGAAAAAAAATCCAGGAGAAATGTAGAAGGAAAATCTTGCTTAGAGCACAAATGACAATATCCAAAAGCCCCAACTGATGAAAAGGAAACTTTAGAGAAAACTTCAGGCTTCAGAGACTGCAAATGCCACAAGCTATTAAAACTGTAAAGATTGCTTCCCGAAACTGTTTATTCCTGAAAATGAGCAGGGAAATCTTATGGCCAAAAGGAAACAGAACAGAATCAGTTTCCAGTGTGTCTTGGGATTCGGGGTTTGCTTTTCACCTTAATTTCTCACAGTAGAAGATGAAAATAGAGAAAATACAAGAATTTGCCTCCTAAATACAAAAGGGAGGAGGAGTTGGCAAGTTAGTTAGAAAGGTCAAAGTACCACCAGAAGTTTCTTTTCATGTTCACTAGAGTTGAACTGGTTGTTTTGATGTGTGAAAACTCTTCAACCTACAAAATTGTGAGATCCTGGAGGAAAACTTTCTAACCGAAGAGATGCTCTGTTTTGCATAGCCTCCTGTAAAGCTAAAAATACTACTAATGCACAGTGTTATGCTGCTTCTGCACAGAAATACAAATATAAAATGGTATGACTGGTCTAGGCTTATTTTTAGGGACAGTTTTATGTACCAGCATTGTTTTATTATTACTACTATTATTATTACATTTTTGGTGATAAGAGGCTAAAAATAAATAAATAAATTACCAAGATGTAGCTGAAGTTTTTTTTTTTTTCTTCAAGTTCTGCTCACCTCTCTTCAACAATACTTCTCCAGACATCCTTTCTAGGGTCCCTGGTGTATGTAAAGTTGTTTTATAGGTTAGCTTAGCCAAAATTGTCTGTATGTTAAAATACTTTGTGGAGAATGGCCCAACCACACCTTGGAATATGAGTCAGGTTTCCCTCAACATTCCTCAAATTATTTCCTATGGCAGTTAATAGTCCAGAATGCTCCAGATAAGAATGAGTTTTAGAGGTGGTAGCAAGGGCAATGATAAGGATAAAGAGGAAAATTCAACTTTTATATTCCATAATAAAAATCTTAATCACAAAACACCATCACTTAATAAAAATGTAGATTGTTTCCTCTTAATTAAGTTGATACCACTAGAACTTAGAGCAAACTGCCATCTCCCCAATCCGTTCCCCAAAACACAGATGGTGGAAAAGCAAGAAGTCATTTCTCCCCAGTAAATCTGACCCTGTTCCACACTGAAAATAATTTAAAGTACCTCAACCAAGACACAATCTGGTTCTAATTCTCCTGTTTTTTTGGTGACAGCATATTCTCTTGAAAATCATGTAATTTGTATTGCATGTGGTCATTCTTGAAGCCTGTGTATTAGGTAATTTGCTCTTCCTTCTCTCCTTTCCTTGATGAGGAGACCATTTCTGCCCTAATGACTCTGAAATTTACACCTCTGCCTTCTGTGTTCATTTAGATTTGTTTTAATTCAAAGTTCTACTTTATATTGCTTTCCATTTTACAAAACCACTGTACGTGAATAAAGAATACCATTATTTCTTGCTCCAAACAATGACCCCTCACTCGCTCCTCCCACACTGTAAACAGCAGCACAATTAACCACTTAGCCAGTTTCCAAAGCTTATAGTAAAAGAGGTAGCTAATTCTTCACTTCCATTTTTCCAGTTGTACAATATATCAAATGTTATAATAACCTCAGTCTAGGTTTACAATCTTAGCACATCACAAAAGCAGTAACCCTTGCTTTCTTAACTTTAAAATCTCCAATGTTTACACATTGACCACATATAACTACTTTCCCTTTAGAAAAGACATAGTTGATCTAATTCAAATTAAATATTAACCATGAGCTACAAGATTCTGCAACTCACTCTTTCACCTACCAGCTTTTATTGTCTGCTATTCCTGACTTTTCTATTTTGTATTTTACTACTATATAATTGGAAATTATATAGTAAATTCCCTCATTCCTTCAAAATGCTATTTAAGTCTCACACACTTCAGCAAGTATTCCATAAAAAAATTTTACTCCATTCTGGTCATTTTAATACCTTATCATCTCACATATCTTTCAAGAGAGGAAGTTGGCTAAGTATATGACTTTGTTTTCCTATGTAAGCTATTTAGCTGTGTTCTTGAAGAATATTCTTAAACTTTTACAGATTTTTGACATGGTAATTTAATGAGTAACATTTTCAAAATAAAATAAATTTACTTTTATTTTTGACACCAAACAATTTTTCCAAATATTTGAGAAAGTAAGTTTTCTCTGTCTTCCATTGACTCTTCATGTAATATATGCTTATATTTATTCTAGTGGTGAATGTTCTACTCAACATTAAGAGATCCATATTTATTCATTGAAACAATTCATGTAGGTATTCAACAAATATTTATTGTCCACCAACTATAGTCAACTATGACTGCTAATTGTTTTACATGTTGAGATCAATGAAGTCAGGCATTTCCCTGCCCTCAAAGAGCTTATTAGTGGGGGAGAGAGACAGTAGGTAGCAGAGAATTAAAATAAATAATATGTGTTATGGGCTGAGTTGTGTCCCCCCAAAATTCACATGTTGAAATCCTAACCCCTAGTACCTCGAAATGTGACTATATTTAGAAATAAGACCTTTAAAGAGGTGAATAATTTAAAATGAGGCCATAAAGATAGCTCCTAACTCAATCTGTCTTGTGTCTTTATAATATGAGATTAGAACACATTGAGAAGCACCAGGGATGTGCATGCAAAGAGAAAAGGCCATATGCAAACCAGGGTATGAGGTCTCAGAAGAAACCAACACTGTTAACGCCTTGGTTTTGGACTTGTAGCCTGCAGAACTGTGACAAAATAAATTTCTATTTTTTAAGCCACCCAGTCTGTGGAATTTTTTTTTGGCAGCTGTAGGGATCTACTTGGAACCCCATAGGTGGTATGAAGATTATCTTAAGTTGAAGATTTGAGATTCAACAGCAGACAGAGGTTTTCTCAGATCTTCACTTATCTGACCAAAAGCAACAACTTCTGAGACATGAGTCTGTCATAAATTTCCACTTTGGAGAGTCTACTCCCAGAAGAGAGGCCAAGAGAAAACGTACCATAAGTCCCCTCTCTGGGAAAGCTTCATGGCCATGAACAAGATAGAAAGAGCACTCACACCTGCATAAACAAACATATCACAGACTTTATCTCTCATTTGTTCTCCTTCCCCACTCCCTTTCCTACACTAAATAAGGTACCTAAGCCTCTAACTTTAACCATTTAGTAAGCTGCCTGTTTCTTTTGTTAGTTCCCACATGCATACAAACAAACCATTTTTCTCCAGTTAAATGGTCCTTTGTCAATTTAATTTGCTGGTCCACAGGAACTTAAACTGAGAGGGTGGAGGAAAAGTTTTTCCTTCCCAACAAAGCCCTAGCAAAAAATAGCAATGCATGCTACACAGAAAAGTAAACAAGGGGATGGATGCTATCCAAGACTTTAAAGGCCGTAGGAAATGTCTTTGAAGCGGTGACATTTGAGCTGAGAGATGAATTAAAAGGTGATTTGAGGGAGCTGACATTTGAGCCGCTAATTAATTAGAAGATGATTTGGGGAAAGACAAATGATAAAGTGCAAAGCCCCTAAGGTGGCACAAGCTTGGTGTGCTCTGAGAATGAAAAGGCCAGAGCAAGTGGAGGAAACTGTGGTCTGAGATGAGGAAGGCAAGTTAAGTGACAGGCCACGTGTCATCGGGCTTCGTAGGCGGGGAAAAGAGTTTGGTTTTCATCATCACTCTGAGAAAAACCATTGAAGATTATTAAGCAATCCACTTAAGGCAAGTTTAAATTTAAGTGAAAATGTTGTAAAAGGCACACAGAGAGGGCTTTATGTACTAAATACTCCCGAAGTATAAATTATCCTGTTCAAAATGGAGTAGCCATCTTTTTTCAAAATCCCATTTTAATTTTTTATGTTATGCTCAGAACTTTCTAATAAAAATTGCATAAGTGTACTTTACTATATTTTACAGAGAGGAAATTTATTTCTAAACTACCTTATCAAAATGAGAAGCATGCCCAGAGATAAGCTGTACTATATCTCTCATTTTTTTATTCCATTTAAGTCAAACTGGTTTAGTATTTCCTAGTCATAAAGCCCAAAACTATTTGATTTGTTGGACTATAGAATAAACAAAATGGATGCTTTCAACTGATAGTTTGTTAATTTTTGCTTAAGTAGTTTTTCTGCTAATATGGCAACATAATATGGAACACAAATTGGTACAAGAATCTATCATAGAGTGTTAAAATTTTTTAATTGATTGTTGTTAGTAAAATGTAATAAAGGAAGTATTTTTTGAAGGAAATTATTTAGAAGGAAAATACTAGACCACTAATAAATTCTCCTTAGCATGAGAGCTGAGGATCTGAAGAAATTGCATTTCAGATACCTCCAAGGAAGAGCTCAGCTCTGTTTTATTATTTAGTTATCAATTGGGTGTATTATACTTATAATCTAAAGTGAATACTAATCACATTTTCTTTTGATTTATTATGGTAAACACATTTAAATGTCACACATAGTTGTAGGTGGGTGAGTGGATATTCGCTAAGACCTCTGCAGAAGCTTTTAAGCAGTGATGGGCAGTAACTCCTTGGTATAGTAAACATATTCTTCATAGAAATTTAGGTGGTGTTCAGTATTCAGTAGTGTGTATATGCATTATGTATTCATTCTTATCATAATATGGACATCTCCGGGCCCAAAATAGCCATGAATATTGAGAGCAATAGGTTTCCTGGGCTGTTCCATCTAGTAATAGGTTGTAAATAATGGACTTTATATTTGCACTTGTAGTTATCACACTTAAATTTTTTCTCTGACATAGGTCCTTTATATCAGACTGTAATTTCTCCAATTTAATTTCTTTGCAAAATGTGCAATTGTAAAACTGACCAAAGCTATAAGGTACTGAAATTCTTTGACTTAAACACATTTTTCTCCCTAAACTAACAAGGTTCTTTGTATAGTGAGAACTGCAGTCTGTTTACTTAGAATACAGGGAGGGAAAACAGAACATGGAAAAATTAATGGGAATCGCCCACTTTGTCACAGGCACTTATGCCATTTTCTCCAAGTCTTCATGGAATTTTCACAACACTTTCTTCAGTTGGTTATTATTAATATGGCATAATTCACAATGCTAGTCATTTAGAAATCAAAGCCATTCCTGGTCCTGTAAATCACTATCACAAAGAAGTAAAATTTGTTGATCCAAAGTCAATAGCATGAGAACACATTTAGCTATTTTCCCACAATGATAATAGAAAAAATAAAAACAATAAACAAAAAAGTAGTAGTTATAATTTTCAGTTTTCTCATAGTTTTCAAAGCTTCTTGTAAACTTTCTCACTTAATCTTTCTACCATACTGTAAGGTGTGCATTAATCTGATTTTCATTTTATAAGTAAAAATATTACTATGCAAGTGAGTTTCTTCAAAACCACATATGAAATAACTTGCAGAGTAAGGGCTTAAACATAGGACTTTGATATCTAAATATTACCTATTTTATTATAAGAGTTTTGGGAAATTGGGGATCTTCACTGAGACACCCCACAACATGCCTTGGTGAAGATGTTTAAGCTGAAATTAAAAGCCAAGTCCAAACACATATTTTCTCTATGCAAATTTAGCTCACATTTATAGAACCTTTATTTGCGCTCCATTCACACCACATACCCTGACAGGACCAACTTGGTCGGACCTACAGAGCCAAGCACCCAACACCTGAAAACTATCTTGGAATTCTTTTGCAAAATGACCATTCCATAATCAGTATCAACACATTAAGATGTTTCTTGTAATTTTATTCTTTAAATAATGAAGAAGATGTATTTGAATGCAAAACACTTTATCTGATTTTCTAAACATATATCTTTAAAGCAACAAAACATTCCAAAAGTAATTTGATCATTACATCCAAACATTTCCATGGGCAAAGAACATAGAAACACAAACCATTTTCTGTTGATAAGAGCACTTCAATTGCCAGAATTTCTCTAATGAAATGTTGTTTGTTTGGTTTTCTTTTTAATTTATTTTTGGCTGCTTTGGGTCTTCGTTGCTGAACGCAGGCTTTCTTTAGTTGCGGCGAACGGAGGCTACTCTTCATCGCGGTGCGCGGGCTTCTCATTGCAGTGGCTTCTCTTTTTGCAGAGCACGGGCTCTAGGGCACGCAGGCTTCAGTAATTGTGGCACGCGGGCTCAGTAGTTGTGCCTCGCGGGCTCTAGAGTGCAGGCTCAGTAGTTGTGATGCACGGGCTTAACTGGTCTGTGGCATGTGTGATCTTTCTGCACCAGGGTTACGAACCCGTGTCCCCTGCATTGGCAGGCAGATTCTTAACCACTGACACCAGGGAAGTCCTCTAGTAAAATGTTTTAAATGATAGAATGTGACAGGTTTTTCTCCATATCTAGAATTATCAACATTCTATTCCTATGTAAAGGCAAGCAAGTCATTAATTATCATCAATAGTGAATATATTGAGAAAAAACAAGCTTCCAATATGCAATCAAAGCCAGCCATCTATGTAGAATACAACCTATTATCAGGACAGAGCCATTGTGTAGAGTAGGTCAGAGATAAGTACAACAGAAAGTGTGTCAGGCTACAGTAATCTAAGATTGGGAATCATTAACTGTTTTTTACTAAGGTCAATCTACTTACAGCAACAAAGACACATCTGCTTTACCATTTTATTTAAGTGTTGAGCCTGCTGTAGAGCAGGGTATGTTCAAACCTCTCAACCATTTCCAAGGACATCAGTGAGCCCTGGGGATATGTTCCCAGTTGTGTCATGGCAGAGGAAAAACTATTTAAAAATTGGTTCATCCTCTTGATTTGCAGCCCTCACCATTATAAAGTACCACTTCAAACTGTAAGTTTCTCCTTTAAATCTTATTGTCTGTTATATTTTCTTTCCTTGCTTTGATTTTGCCTGCATGGTAGATTTAATTTATATTGAAATAGACTTACAAAATTATAGAGAACCAAAAGTGTTTGGTTATGAACTGTCTTGCAGGAACTCCTTCTTACTTCTTTTGAATAATAATGATAACACAAAAGGCAGATGAACTCTATAGTCCAGTGCTTTTGTTATGCTATCTGTTATACTATGTGTACTATACCATGCTACACTATACTATGTTGTACTATACTATACTATATAATGCTGATAAATAATATTAACTGTTTAACCATTTATTTTCCTTGTATTTTTCCCTAAATAGAGCTCTAGCTGTCTAAGCTTCTTTCTTCATTTATATAACAACTATAAAATTGTTTCACAATTTTAGCTATGGAAATTAGCAAAGTACTAAATAACTCTTAGTTTTAAAAAAATCCGTACTACCTAAATATTAAAAGACTTCTAGATAAGCTCTTTCATGAACTATGAGATGAAAAGTCAAAGAGCCAATTTCTCACAGCCCAGTGGAAAAAAATACAATTATAATACAAAATCTTGTGATAAATATATAAGCATTCACTTGAAGAAAATACTAGGAGTAAAATAAAATAACATTTCAAGGGTTTTGTTCATGTCCACTATTAATAATGCTTTGTCCTATTATTATTTCTATTACTGTAGCCATCAGCACCAACTTTGTGGTTGGTGATTCCTTTATTCTGCTTATTCTAGAAAAACATAACAGCACACATCTCTCTTGTATTTTGAAGAGTTGACCATGGGAACATACAGTGAAATTTGCAATAACTGGAGTTACTTCTCCATCATTTTAACACCTGTGAACCTGAAATAGGATCATATTGACACATCTACTAAAACTATTCTTTCAAAGGTCATCCATCACATTCTCATTAACAAAACCCATAGCTTGATGATCCATCATAGGTGGGTGTGGTGCAAAGAGTGGGAGCAAAGAAGCCTTGTTGATCTGTGGAGACAGAAAGGGGCATTTGGAGCTACCAAGGAGACCTGATCTGTCAGACAAGATATCAGAATGGTAGAAAATATGCAGAAAAGGAGATCCAGAAATCTGCATGGAAATTTGTGTAATGCTTTGGCTAGTCTTCAGCTGATTGTAAGTGCAAATGCACAGGGTAAGACTCCATGAGATGAGGCAAAAAACAAAATTTAAAATCAACATCTATCTGGAAATGTGACCTGAATAACTGCTAGACTTCATAAAAGGATGAAAAATATTTGTGTACAAACCAGCCAGAGTTGAAAGACCACTTCTACATCATGGACATTGAGTAATATCCCCAAAACATTACAGTGTAAGAAAGAGATATTCTAGATCTAGGTCAAGGCAACTCTAGAACTGCCCTAACATTGCTGAACAACAGGATTTTATTAAGCAGGCTGATCTTCGATTGAATTAACTGCCTATGAGAAACAAACCCAACACTCTATTAGGGAAGACAATAAAATAGAGATACTCAACATTATAGCACAATGTCTAACAAGCAATAAAACAAAAAAAGTTCTGGACATGTGGAAAATCAGGGAAATGTTACCAACAAATAATTAATAGGGGATAAATAGGGAATCTCAATAAAGACATGGAAACTATACAAATTAAACAAATGGAAGTTCTAGTGTTAAAAATATAACATCTATAGTGAAAATTTTATTGGGTGGACTTGACAGTAGATTAAACACTATGAAAGTAAACTTAAGTGACTTTGAAGACAGGCAGTGAAAATATCCAAAGCAAGCAGACAAAAAAGTTGGAAAAAAATTGAACAAAGCCTCATTGAACTGTGAGACATTATCAAGTGACCTGAAATATATGATTGGAGTATCACAATAAAAAGAGAGAAAAATTGCTAAAGAAATAGTAGGTAAATGTTCTCCAAGAATTGCAATAAATCCCAGACAACATACCACAAAGAAAGTCATCTCAAGGTAAATCATAATTAAAATGCTGAAAACTAATGTTTGAGAAAAAATATTGAAAGCAGCCAAAGAGAGAATTCAGATCACATGCATGGGGAAATCATGAAGAGTAATTCATAATTTCTTATCAGAAACAGTGGAAACAAACAAACAAACAAAAATTGGAAACAGCCTATTTAAAGTCCTGTGGTTGTGGGGAGAAATCTAGAATTCTATACAAAACAAAAATAGCCTTAAAAAAAAGCCAGACAAAAATTTTTAAATAAGAGATGTTTGAGGGAATTTGACACCAACAGAACTTACTACAAAAAGTGTTCATGAAAGCAGTATGTGACTTCTGAGCCTTGGCCTCAGAAGTCTTGGGGCTTCTGCTCTCAAACTCGCTTCCTTGCTCCCCTGTGACTGCCATAAAAGAAAAGAAAAGAAAAGAAAAGAAAAGAAAAGAAAAGAAAAGAAAACTGTTCAGGCTGAAAACAAGTGATATAAAATGAAGCATCAAGAATTGGAGGGTGCCAGAAATGGTAAATATGTTAATAAATATAAAACGTATTTTTCTCATGTAAAAAATTAATTTTAAATGATCGACTCTTTAAAGCAGACTAATAATAATGTTTGGTGTTTAGCATATACAGAAGAAAACTATGCACGACAGCACTAGCACTAGGGGGGAAGTGGCACTATGCTGTTATAAGGATTTTACATTGTACGTAAAGTAATATCATATTATTTAAAGATAGACAGTGATGAGTTAAAGATATATATTGAAGTCTGTAGAGCAATCAATACAAAACTAAAATGAATTTGTATACTAATACAACAATAAAAACATAAAATGCTTAAAAGACCAACAGTTCTTTGACTTCAGGGACCTCAGAGACACTCTACACACTTATCAGCTTAACAATAAGATGAATAAAACAAGTTTACCAAAGGCAACTACCGGGTTTAACAAAATTTTAAGAAAGCTTTTCATGACACAGAATAAACAGGGAAAACAAAGCAAAAACAAAAACAATCTAAGGTTCTGAAATCAATAGTCTAAGAGCAGTAAATAGGATGCGTACATCAATATATTACTGGGAACCAGCAAGGAAAATTTCTGCCTAATTTAGGCAGAGAGAATTCAGAGCGATAGCCTAATATGTGCACAGGTAATGAATAATAAGAGGAAGATTAACAAGTTCTGGGACAAGGCAGGGTAGCTGGGTTGAGAACATGATGTTAGAGATATGACTGGAAAATAGAAACCTGGACAGGACTAAGGATCATAAGACCCTACCATTTCCGGAAACTACATTGTCTCTCAAATCAGAAATTTGACTAGATAGCAAGATTAT
Organism: Balaenoptera borealis; assembly: GCF_965194805.1. Classification (NCBI taxonomy): domain Eukaryota; kingdom Metazoa; phylum Chordata; class Mammalia; order Artiodactyla; family Balaenopteridae; genus Balaenoptera; species Balaenoptera borealis. Next base: position 20,159,911 of record NC_138862.1, on the reverse strand, counting down.
CCTAAGTTATAACTTTCAAAAAATAGGTATGTCTTCCTCATCCCTTCGTGCTGAAATAACTAACACAATGTCCTTCACATACAAAGAGCTATAAAATATGAGCTCAGTGGATTTTTTTATAACTGATATGATTGGTGAGATATGTTCTATCTTCCAAGGTCACGTTTCCAAACTGTGGCTGAGAATCGACTAGACTCCTCAAATGTGTTAATATGTGTGGAAATGATTTGCACCTGGATTTTTTAAAATGACTTTGAAGTCCTCAGCAAACTACTAACAGAACTGCTATCAGAGATGAATTTCTCTTCTTCCAGCTAAAGGCTTTAGAAAGCTAACTTTGGAAGAAAGAAATATTTGGGAACTGAACATCAGATGTACATATAACAGAATGTCAAATTCACAATGTTTCTTTCATTCCAGAAAAAAAAAAAAAAAAAGCCTCTTGACAAAGGAATGCATCTCACAATCCCTGGAAAGGAGTCTGACATGAGACATAATTCAATCACCATAAAATAATTTAAAAAGCACCTCACTGAGTATTAGGGAGTGATGAAATATTAAGATAAGCCAAAAATAACGTGTCTTTTCTAATCCAGCAGTTGTTGTGAAAATCAGAAATATAACCTAGCCTATTAGATGTTTTTAAAAAATCTGTTCTCTTTCTTAAGATAGGTAAGCAGGTAGTCATTTTGTTTTATTTTTATTAGCCTTCAAATTTTATGTATACATTTTATATACTATCTTATATGCATTACATTTTAAAATAAAACTTTTTTAAAGGAATAGATATGTCAGATACAAAGATTATTTAGTGGATGAAACTAGTGATATTTGCATGTTTCTGATGAAGGCTAGGGAGAGATTTCTTATAAAAGTATCCTCAGAAGTTCAAGCTGGAGGAAATAATATATAAAGGAAACAAATTCAAGGCATATCCCATTCAGTGTAGAGCAGGTTCAGTATACAGGTGTGCAGGGTGGTGAGAAAGGGGCAGCCTCTGTGATGCAGGGGGAGAAGACGGGCAACAACCAATAGACTTCTGAGGTGCAAGGATACATCTCAGGCCCCATTTTCACCAGAAAGGATTCACAATGCCTTTTGCACACTGCAACCCACACAAATGCTTCCACTTAGGACTTTTATAAGTAGGCTTCCCTGAAAACTCCTTCCCCAGGTAGAGTTAATTGACCCACCCTGCATCCTCCCATTTTACTTTATATTTTTTTCTCTGAGCTCAGAACATAGCAAGTATACCATAATTTCTTTTAGGTTTGAAACGAGTATTTTACATCTTTATATCATATATATATATATATATATATATATATATATATATATATATATATACACACACACACACACATACATATATATATGTAATTAACCCTTTTTTAATTGAAGTATAGTTAATTTATTTACAATGCTGTGTTAGTTTCCGGTGTATAGCAAAGTAATTCAGTTATACATATATATCTATATCTATTATTTTTCAGATTCTTTTCTATTATAGGTTACTACAAGACATTGAATATAGTTCCCTGTGCTATACAGCAGGTCCTTGTTGTTTATCTATTTTATATATAATAGTGTGTATGTGTTAATCCCAAAGTCCTAATTTATCTCTCCGTCCACCATTGGAAATATACTATAATTGATATGTGTGTGTATAAAATTTCTCACTGGTTGTATTCTGAACAATTAATTAAAGAAATTTTGAGTGGAAGATGAGTATCTAATTAATTTCTCTATGCCCAGTGCCTGAGTACATAGGTCAGTCAATGTGTAAGTACCTAGAACAGAATAATCAGTGTAGTCTCCCCATTAAATTTACCATTTTTTTTTCATTTCCTCTTCTGTGTTTTCATGCTTTGCTTCTCTTTCTGGAATGTTCTTTTGTTTTAACTATCCAAATCTATCCTCCATAGTGGCTCTTCTCACAATTTGAATCTACAGTAGTCAGCCCTCTTCTGAAATACCACAGCACTAATACCACGTCTTTTAGTCAGACATGGTAAAACTATCAACCAGGAGCAAAACACCATAGACTGGGTGACTTAAACACTTACCCTTACTTCTCACAGTTCTGAAGGCTGAAAAGTCCAAAATCAAGGTGCCGACAGTTAGTCTCCTGGTGAGAGTCTCTTCCCGGCTTGTAGAGAGCCACCTTCTCCCTGTGGCTTCACATGGTATCACCTCCTCTTCTTATAAAGACACTAATCCTATGATGGGGGCTCCACCCTCATGACCTCACCTAAACCTAAGTACCTCCCAAAGGTCTCACCTCCAAATATCATCACATGGTGGGAGTTAGTGCTTCAACATACGAATTTCGGGGAGACACATCATTTAAACCATAACACCACATGCCACACAATTAGTATAAATACAGCTAATTGGTAGAGGTTGAAAGAGATCTTTCCTCACACGTTGGGCCCTGGAAATTGATGAGCACTCCAGTCACATGGTCTCAAGCTGTTTGCTCATCCCAAATCATGATCAACAGCAGAAAGAGGACCATGAACAGATTGTCTGGGTTATCCTAATCCTGCATGTGGCTCAAAAGTTCCTCTTATCTTCAATGAACTGATTGCTCTTAAGAAATATTTTATTATACAATTTTGTCAGGAAGTCCAACATAAAGTGATCTATTTCCAGTAGTTCTCTCCTTCTTCTCATCTATCCCACCCATACAAAGACATGTAAAGATGGACAAGATGTATCCTATGCATTAGATGCATTACCTATTTGCCTTATTCCAATTCTTATTCTGCCAGCCTTAAAATATCACTTTTGCTTATTTTCTTGAATTTTGTAGAAATATAACTACAGTATTTATTTATTTATTTTTCTTAAAAAGTTCAGTTTCAACATTATGTTCATTGTTCTACACCTGTAGTTACAGGCATATGTGATTCCAGGAGAGATGTGAAAGTATACTTTATAAAAATTATTAAAACATTTTGAAGAACTCAGGGTTGATAGATGAAAGAGTAATCTAAACAGATATTCTTTTTCAGAATGGATTCTAAAATGCCCCAAAGTGAAAATTGTCCGTTTGTTGGGCTGCACCTCGCAGGTCTACAAGCCCTGTGCTTGTCCCGCTTCAAGATTGAAGAAAGAGCTCAGAGACAGTGACAGAGACATCAATGGTTTAATGGATGCGGGAGCTTACATGTCTGAAGCAAGGTCCCGGAGCGACACCCCACTGTGCGCAGCAGACAGTGGGCAGGACATGGCAGAGGTCTTTGTTCCAGGAGGGAGGTTACCAGTTATAGGAGGAACTGAGGTCAGATTGGCTCATAAGTTACCAGGGAAACTACCAGAGGGGCACACCCCTCACCGCCCCTTTGATAAGCTATCATGGTGGAGATGTTCTGATCTAAAGATTAGAGCAATCACTAGCTGGGGCAAGTATGATGAAGGTCAGTCATGTGAGTGAATAGGGTGTAAGTGAAGCAGGCACTGGTCAAGCAGGGGATGTACAGAGAACAAGAGAGCAGCCATCTTGGGTGGCATGGCCATACGCTGTTTCATCTCAATAATATTCTAATAATTTGTAGTTGACAAATCAGCTCTTCAGTCCCCGCTAGTTTCTCCCCCAAATCCAGCTCTTGACTAACATGTAAGGCACAGTGGAGAATGCAACCGTCTGACCATTTCAAGATGCCATATCTTTTGGAAAAGAGCATATCCCTGAACTCAGGTTTTAGCAGATAAGTAGAAAAAGCAATATGTTTTAAAGGCTAAAAAATAATCATAATTTTCATGTGCTTTTTTTCAACTTCAATGTAGCTTTATCTATAATATGCTGGAAATTTCAGTGGAAGGGTATATTTTATGAAGTAGAAAATTTTATTTTTTATTTTCCCAGAACACTCCTTCTACTACTAACCTCTGATTTTATTAAACCCCACTGTGATAGTTTTCCTGCAATCTAGCCTATGAAAAGTACAATTCTTCAGAAATTTCATTAAGGCCAGCCCATGAACTGCTTCCTGACGTATTCCTATGTGCACAGTGTTACTCTCGTCCTCTACCCTCATGACACTCACCCTCCATTATGTCTGAGGAGAGAAATCAGATTTGCAATTTGCTGGGCAGTGAGGAGGGAATTTCTCTTTTTCAAGAGCCTGAAAATCTAAGTGTTACTTACACACTTGTGAATTATGCTAGGTTAGCCCCCAGATAAGCTTTTAAAGATTTTTTTAATTGGTACTGCAATTACATGTAAACACTTTGTGGATAGAAAGTGGAAAAAAAGAGTGATGGCTATTGCATTCCAATATGAAATTGAGAACTAAGGAATATATTCACTTCATGTACTCTTGGAACAAGGATTGGGTTGGCATAGACTGTGGTTTCATGCATACCCATCTCTAAACTCATCAAGTTATATACATTAAATATGTACAGCTTTTTGTATGTCAATCATACCTCAATAAAATGGTTTAGAAGAACTGGGCTGGTAAATCATTCCTATTATTAGTTAGTCTGTGTAGCACTTAAAGAGAGACCATATTTCCAAAATAAATTTGTCAAATATTCATTTAGGTTTTCTTTTAAATAGAATATATTCTTCATTATGAAAATATTGTGATTCCCCTTTGCTTAACCCCCATCCCCAATTCATCTTCAAAGATCTGGAGTCAAAGTCTCTTCAAGTCTAAGCCAAGGCCACCTCAATGTCCTGCTCACTTAGTTAAAATGACAGATTTCTCCAGTGCACCCTATTGGTCATGGTTAGTTTTCCCAGAGAACTTGAGAGACTATTCCAACACCCCACCTTCCCTGACTACCCTCTATCTTTCTTGCGGGGACTTCACCAGCTCATAGATGCCTGGCCTACTTGACACAGGACCTCAGGGAGAACCTCCCCTCTAACACGTGCTCCCTCCGCTTCAGGGAACTGTGCAAGTCCCAGATCTGCTCAATCCCTACTGCTCCAGCCTCTCCCGGTGGTTCTACCTGTAACCTGATTAACTATTCTTTTCCATATACCACTCCTTCCAAATGCTAATTAGATTACGTTTCCTTCCAGTTTTATCCCCCTCTGGCCATCAAGATTCTTGCTGCTGTTTCCTCTTGTTGATTCAGGCCCTATTGGCTAAATGTAATTTATTCAGGTTCCTCCTGTCTAAACTGATTAAATGTCATACCCATTTGGGACTCAGGCCCCTAAAACCTAGACCCTGCCTAACTGCCAAGCCTCATTTCTCACTACTTTCCCCCATCACTCTGTGCTCTCCAGCCCTCTTGAGGCCCCTTCCAGTGCCTCCCATCTTATGATCTCTCACTCCTTATTGATCCTGTGGGAGGGATGTTCTCCCTGCACCAGTCAGGAAACAGTGGCTCATTCTTCTGCAGACATTAGCTGAACCATCACTTTCTTGGAATGTCTATCAGGAAACCAGAGACTTGTGAGGGCTCCCATGCCATAAAATTCAAAGAACCTTACACTTCTATTATAAATTCATTTTATTAACTTGTTTAATTGTCTGGTTTTTTTGTTATACTGTAAACACTATGAGACATGAGGCCACACTTCTTTTTTTTCTTTATTGTACTTTGATACTTAATTTAATGCAGTTACATAGTACACCCCCAGTGCATACTTGTTGAATGAACTGAAAGTGATAAGCTTTTATTTATGTGCCATACTGCAGGAATTCAGTTATTGTACAAACAAACATACCTAACATGCATCTTCATTACTGTAGTATCAGTTGCCATGGTTCTCATTTACATTCTACATTGTTCTTGGCATGTACTGGCTGAGATATTGTATACTGAGGTTACTATCATGTATTTCTCCTCTACCAATGTACCATGGAATACTATAAGAATTATAAATCTTTTAAAATATGAAATGTGGCTGGCATGGAGCCAGAAACTCTATAACCCCCATGACAGTTGAGATTCAATCAGGGTAGCAGAAGTTCTATATGGGACAAGCTTGGGAAGTAAAATCTGAAGGTCGGGATAGGGAATCAAAGAACTCACCAACCAGTCAATCTGAGAAGCCTTGCACATCCAGCTACTGGAATGGAGCCATGGAGGGTAATTTGGAAATATCTGGGGAAGTTTTGAAGTCTTCAACCAAGCACCTGGGATAGGCCTAGTTGGTCAGCAGCTGGAAAATGAGCTGGATACAGGGTATTAGAGTATGCAGAATCTCCTGACCTGTTCCAATCTATCTGTCACAACCACTCACCATCTTAACCTTCAGAAATCAATGGGCAATGCCTTATTTCTGCCTCCCAAATCTCACACAAGTGTATCTTTTGGTCGACTCTGCCAAGACCACTTAGAAAAGAATATTCTGAAAAACAGTTCCACTTAACCAAGTTGAAAGTATAATGGTCCAGCCCGTCCCCTTTTATTGTAGGTGAATTTCAAAATAGAAAAACAAATCAAGTTAACAATTCTAAATGAAACAAACATAAACATTAGAAGCACATACTTATTTTAAAGAGAAATATAACAATCATCCAATAATCTTCATTTCTTAAGGTTGCTAATAATAGACATTTAATAAAATATTTAAAAGAATTTATCAGTGTTTTGATTATCTATTATTGCATAACAAACCCTACCAAAGCTTAGTGACTTAAAACAATAGCAATAATTTATTTGTTCACAATTTTGCAATTTGCGTAGGACGTAGTAGGGATGTTGCAAGTAGGGAAAATCAAGCTAAGGAAGCTCTACTGGGGAAAAAATCTACTTCCAGGATGGCTCACCCTCAGTGCTGGAGTTCAGCTTCAGGGGAAGGGGTATTAACCAGGGACTCTATTCTCTGACTACTTGGGCTTCCTCATAGCATGGTTGATGGGGTCAGAAAGGGAGAATCTAAAGTTGCCAGTCCTCTGAAAAGTTCAAACCTGCAACTGACACAATGTCAGTTCTGCTAAATTCTGCTGATTAAATAGAATCAGGGCCAGCTAAGATTCAGGAGGATAAAGAAATAGATTTCACCTCTGTTTAGGTTAGGAGTGGTTGCAAGGATTTGCAGCCATCTTAAATTTGACACAACCATAAATAATGCTAAGTATGTTTTGAAATCATAGTATGTAGTTAATTTTAATAGGTTAGGATTAAACATATGTATTATAGGTATATTATTATTAATAATTAACATTTCTCACTTAATAACTGCTAGAAAAATGACCTTACATTTCTATGCAGTTTTTATTTACTTTTTTTCTGATTTTTTTCTACATTGAGAAGCAAAACTTAGAAAAGTTTAAGAGCACAGACTCTAGAGCCAGTTGTTCAAGATTTGAAATCCAGCTGTGTGACCTTGAACAAGTTATATAATCTATCTGTGCCTCAGTTTCCTATTTATAAAATGATGCTAATAATAGTACCTACTTCATAGACATCATCAGGACTAAATAAGCTAATAAACATAAATCACTAATAAGAATGCTTAACACACTGTAAGCAGTATTTAAACACATTATTATTATTTCTACTTCTTTTTATAAACCTTTCTTGAATATAAAAATAATGAGTATAGCATCTATTATTAGCAAAATATAAAGGAAAAAATATGGCACTTTTTAAAAAAATTCCAGTAAAATATTACTACTTAGAAAAATGTAACAACCCACAAGAACTGAGTTTTCTTTTTTGAGTTGAAACACAAGTGACATGAATATACATGTAGAAACATCTACATATACATATGTAGAGATAAATCTAGACCTATATACTTGCAAATAGAGCATTCACAATTTCTCAACAGAGAAAAAGTAAATCAGTAGCAATGAAATATGAAATTGTTTTCATTATATTTGGAAATCCTTGAAGTTTCCATGGTAAGGCAGTGTGTTACATTATCAAGGGAATTGACTCTAGTAACAGACAGCCCTACTTCAATCTAAGTTTTAATATATCTTCTATTCTTGACTTTGACTTTGGGCCTATGATGTACAATCACTGTGCTTCAACTTCCTCACCTGTAGAGAAAACAATAATTCATGCCTCATAAATTGTTGTGAAAATGGTATGAGCTAACAAATGTAAAGCACATAGAACACTGTCTATCAAACAGTAAAAACCCAAAGCCCTTGCTATCATTATATTCTTATTCCTTTTACTATTATTATTTTTAGCAGTATTTGACTCATAAGAATCTGATACAATTGTCAGTATTAAAACTTGTACAATAATCATGTAAAATGTGGATTCATGTAAAATTTATATTCTACTCTACATTTTTGGTTTCACCACCCCCCCCCCAAACACACACATACATATACACACAACCAACAAATAAATATAAATAGTTTCAGCCCCATTCTTTTCTGCAAAAGTTTGAATATTTCCTTTTTGGGTGAATAAAAGGACATATTTTGAAAATTTAGTATACTCCAACAACACTCATGGTTTACAGTTACACTGCACATTTGCACAATGATGTTTCAAAGTAAGATAAAATCACCTTGCAAATAAACTGTCAAGAGATATGCTGTTCTCTGCTTCACTAGGAGAAAGAATATTCCGTGCACAGGCACCAGGATAAGGGCTGCAGTTTATCCTGGTTAGTGGAACAACTATTTAGGAAATAGGCTACAGATTCCACCTTGCTGTTCTTGTGACAATGTACAGAAAACCATACCCTATATAAATGGAGCAAAAATACAAAATGCTTCTGAGTCAGTTATAGACCTTGGAAATTCTGAACCCTAAGCAAAAACAAATAGTGGAGTTTCAATTAATTTGGGAAACATTTTCTGCAGTTATATGAAGTAAAATTATAAGATTAACACTGGCAATGATAGGAAAAATTCCAACAATGCCTTGTGAATTCATTTGCTAGAGTTGCCATAGAAAAATACCACAGACTGGAAGATTTAACAGAAATTTCTTTTCTGACAGTTCTGGAGGCTAGATCAAGGTACTGGCAGGTTTTTGATTCTTCTGAGGACTCTCTCCTTGGCTTCAAGAAGACTGCCTTCTCTCTGTGTCCTCACATGGGCGTTCCTCGGGGGATGGGTACCCCTAGTGTCCCCTTGTGTGTCCAAATTTCTCCTTCTTATAAGGACACCAGTCATATTGGATAAAGGTTCCACCCTAGCAGCCTCGTTTGAATCACCTTTTTAAAGACCTTATCTCCAGATACGGTTATATTCTGAGGTAGTAGGTGCTGGGACTTCAACATATGAATTTTGAGGGACCAAAATTCAGCTCATAACATTTAGTATTTAGCTACTAGAGAACCCTGACTAATATAAAGTCTGTATTAGTCAGGATTTCCCAGATAAACAGAACCAATAAGGGGTGTGTGTGTGTGTGTGTGTGTAGAGAAATAGAGATTTTAAGGAATTGACTCACATGTTTATGAAGGCTGACAAGTCTAAAATCTGCAGAACAGGCCAGACACTGGAGATCTAGGGAAAATCCAATGCAACAATTCAAATCTGAAGGCTGTCTGCTGGCAGAATTTCCACATTGGTTCCCTGAGATGTAGAGTGTGGGCTATGATGGTAGAAAAGGCCAACAGGAAACCACCAGAACTGTTACTACCCAGAAAAACAGTAAACCAAAGCAATGCTATATCCCTGGAGGGATTGCAGAGATTAGTGCCACCATGAAGGACTTAAAAGATAGATGCACGGGTGGTGATTCTCACCACTTCCCCATTCAGCTAGCCTATTTGGTTTGTATAGAAGACAGATCTTGGAGTCTGACAGTGGATTGTCATAAATATAACCAAGTGGTAACTCCAATTGCAACTGTTTAATTGGTTTCATTGCTTGAGAAAATTAACACATACCCTAGTATCTGGCATGCAGTTATTGATCTGGCAAATGTTTTTTTTTTTCCCTCCATCCCTGTTAAAAGGAAGAGTATGTCTGGAATACAGGAGATCTCTTAGGGTGACTTTCAGTATTACCATATCCTGTGATTAAAGTTAGTGGAAAACTACAACAGCCAATCCAGGCAGGACTACTAATGGCACAGATCCTTCAGGAATAAAAGTTTGGTTTACCCCTGCCAGGTAAAGAACCATGACCACCTGAAAAACTTGCTAAGGGCAAAAAGAGTGAATGTATAGTGGAAAAAAGTAGTTATAAATACCAGCTATGACCACATGACTAGTTACAGCTTTGGTGTTATCCTATAACCCCTGTTATCCCATCATCCTGTTGCAATTGTTCATAGAGCACGTATTACCATCTGTTTATTTGTTCATTATCATATGACCTTGATATGTAAGAATGTAAGCTCTGTGGGTCCACAGACCTTATCCAGTTATTTTTCCATCACTGCATCACAAGCATCTAGAATAATTTTGAAGACATCGCAGAAGCTCAATAGATCTTCATTAAACAAATTTATGTTAATGAATACAATAACACACACACACTTTCAATGGAATAAGACGAAGTGTGCTGATGATTCTTCAGATTTGTTTGTTCTGACCTGCTCTGTTAAAGCTGTAGGGGACCTGGAATCCCTGAGCCTTCACAGTGTGACCCACCTCCTTCCTAGGAGACCTTATGACCCAGAGGATCCCTGACACCTCTGTGCTTCCCTGGGCTGCAGGTGTAGCAGCAGAAGCAAAAATGGCCACTTAGGAAAGACCTGAATTTGGATTTGACATTAGCCAGCATTACCAGTTGTGCAGTGTTTTAAGATGTGTTTGGCATCGGTCACTTGGGAAAACATAAGGGCTCATTATTCTGTCCTTTTTTAAGAAAGTCTACTATATCCTCAAGTGAAGCCCTGTTCAGATTTTTATTCAGCGTCACCAAATACAGGGTTTGTCACATTGAAGGACTGGTTTCCACCACAGGTGACTTGAGGGCTTCATTGGCTTGTGCTGTTATTCCATTCTTCTCTCTGCCTTTTCCATAGCCATCAACCCAGATGGAGCAACTTTTGGCTAGCTCATTTTCCCTTCTTAATATGTGTTGGCTCTTCACTATAAAAACCATCACAGCTGTTCATATCAGTATCTCCCAGGGACACCCAAGGAGACTTGGAACTTGTCTCAAGTATTAATATGTCATCATCAGAGCAGTGATGATGAAGGCAAAGCTACTCCAGGACTTGTTGAAAAGACATCTCAGGGGAAGGCTCTGTCTTTAACTGCCAGCATCCTGTGGGCCACAGGTGATCACAGGAAACCCTGTGGAATATCCATCTCTAACGTGTACAAGTGCCAAGCAAACAGGGCAGTCCAATAGCTGGACTGAGGGACGGGGAAGCCAGCCAGGTACTAGAAAACAGTGTTCCCTAACTTTGTTCAGCTGACTGCATGAAAAGAAAATTATGTTACTTACACAGTAAATCAGGGGAAGTGGAAAGGGCCGACTACAGCCTGGAGCTCTGCTACTCCAGGAACCACCTGGTCCTACAGCAAACCTAGAAGGTCGAAGCACTCCCATGTGATACCCTCTTATCTGCACATAAGCCTGTCAGGGCCCACATCCCTGGGTGAGGCTCATTCTCTTGATTTCAAGTTTCCTCAGGTCCCGCCTACAAAGGTCCCAGAGATCTCCCTTCTCTGAAGGCTTTCTCACTCCTTTGTGTTTGGTCAAAGCAGTCTGGCAGGGGTAGAGAACTGAATCTCCAAAAGAATTAACTAAGAGACCTGGATTTCAATGATAAGCACTCAGGAGAAATCAATTGGAAATGGCTGGGTCTTACAATTTCATGGTTTTATGTGGAGTCAGCTTGTCGCTGTTCAATTCAAGTGCTCCTGGAAGGGGGTGACTCTCCTCCAGGGGTGACACAATGACCCAGGCTCTTCTGTCATGTAGCTCTGCTACCTGTCTTCAGCACATGCTTCCCAAGGTGGCCCTGGGGACAGGCTCCAATCCACCCAGTCATCTTCAGGAGTGTGCCTCTGCCCTTAATTGCATTTTCTACTCTTTATTACATGTTCCTAAAATAATGGTGTGCTTTCAACATTCCCCTTTTCCTGACTCTAAATTTACATCTCCAAACCTTAGAAGCAGTTGCATCTGCTCCTGGAGGCCTAATATCAAAGATGGAAGCACTATATCGTAAATTGCCAAGCTAACAACAACAAAAAATCCCTTTATGTTAATGAGGCATTAATGCAGCCTTAACATACTATTTTGTTTTTATCTTCAATAAAAGTAATCAATAGTGCATTAAATTTCTTACAATGATTATGATATTTCAGAAATAGTGACAAGCAGTCATTATGGTGTTTGTTTTGTAAAAACTGCAAAAATGCTCTTACTACACATTTTATAGGTACAATCCCCTTAATGTTTATCAATCTTTCCAAGTTTTTTTATTCACCAATAATATTGGGAAATTATAGGTCTTCTACACCTGTCATTCATAAATGCAGATTTTCCATCACCAAAAGACAATGAGGTGATTTAATTAGAAAATGCCCAGAGTATTTGCTAATAGATATAAATGTATAAAGGACAAGCAGACCTTCAATAAATAGTCTTTCATTGGGGTGAAGACTACTCTGGGAGGGCCATAAATGATAAACGATGAAAATAACAAGGACTCAAAAGGAATAAAACACCGTCATAAAATATTGGAAGTCAAGAAGAAAGAAGGAAAGGAAGGAAGAATTTTGATCTACTACAGTGTCCCCAAAACACTTGACAGAGAATAGCATGACTAGCATGAGAATATAAACATTATTGGATATAAGACTTCTGAAGTCAGACAAACATAACCTAAATTCTTCAAATCCTTGTTTTTAATAAAGCAGTAATTTTATTACTGTTCAAGTTTGTGGCTTTTATAATGTCTTATCACACCAATACCTGAAAACTATTTAACTTTTGATTTACCTATTCTAATATTCAATTACTATTTAATTTAATTTCATTTAATTTCCTTTAAAAGACCATGACAATAATATGATGATTGAGCAAAGCTAAATTCATTAAATTTACGAGAGAGAGAGAGAGATTTCCACCTTGAGATGTGCCAGTAGTATCCGTAGAGGGGAAATTTAAGACAAGAAATTTACAAGATTTGGGGACATGGTTTTGAATAATTTAAGGCAAGATTTTCAAGGTAGGCAACTGGTTGGATTTGGGAAAGTTTGCAAGATAGTAATTTAAGACTTGGTGGACATAGTGAGTCAAAGGTCCTGAGTACGTTTTGATGTCAAACTATTATTCTAAAAGGACAGCTCTTTTCCCAGATGAGCAAACTGTGTGCTTGAATAATTTGATTAATACAAATTCCTAAAATTGTGGCATTATTTACTGGTTATCAGTCTGATGTTCCAAGATAAGAATTTCCTGCAGTAAATTGTTGCTATGTTGACAGGTGGTCTTAGTTTTCAGTCTCCATCCACGCTGGATGCTTGAGTAGCCTCAATTCAAAACTGCTTCTATGCAAACTTCATCTGTCCTTTCATTCAGACAATTTGTTCAATTCTGAGAGATTTCCAATTTCCTGAGTCTAATTTCCCATGACACATTAGATGTCTCCTTTTGATAAACACCTCAGAAAAACAAATTTGGTTCTCTGGGCTTGTGACCCATAAATTTCTTACAAAGTGGTTTGGATTTTCTTAAATGGTTCCCAATTTGTTTTTTTTTTTTTTTTCTGATACTGTCATTATCATGGAGCGAGAGAGACTTCCAGTACACTTATACACAAACACATGTGTGTGTATTTCTAGTTTATATTGAAATGGTGCCTTTTCAAATTTACTCACTGGAGAATATATGCAATACCCCAAAACATAAAACTTTATAAATGGCTATTTGATTTGCTTGAAATAATTTGTGTTGTCAAAAAAAAAGTGCTTTTGGCTATCTCATGAGAAAGTCCATGTGCTTTTTAGATTCCAACAAGGGTAAGATAAATCATGTACACTTATCTGGCTTCTGATACACTGCTTCAGAAAAAAAAAATGTCTCCCCTTTCAATTCAAGTAATTTTCCTTTTGGATGTATGCCATTATAAAAAAGAAGGTGAATAAAAACAGAATGTAGTTGATGAAGGCAGCATATGATGCAAGCTACCAATTTGGAAGGCACTGAGTGAAATCTAATTTTAAAATGTAAAATCAAAGCAGGAGCCAAGAAGAGAAAATCATTTCCATTTTTCTATATGCCCAGCAAGTTCCTGACTGTGACTTTACTGAATATTTAATGTATCAACTTATTTACTATAGAATATTTTGAGAGCAGCTACTGCACCTAAAGTTACAAAGCATCCAGTAAGTATGTCAAGAAGACTTAGATGCGACTATGAGCATAAAACAAAGAATGAATACACTTCTCTCTGACTAGCCTGTTCTGAAACTTTAAACCGAACATCTAATGTTTAATTATAGATCTCTAATATTTGTTTGTAACACATAGGCAAATTAATATTCTTATAGGTTAAAAAAATAAGATACTTTGCACTGGAAAACCTTATGAAGTCTTCTCAGTTTAAAATTACTTCCATGTAATAGCTCTTTGTTTTAGATTACCTTAGCATTTATATATTTGGGCTAAAGCCCCTATAAGATGCTTACTGATAAATTGGCTTAAAGTTACTTTCCCATCATTTCATACACATATATTGTCTTTCTCTAGTTAGGTTGAAACATTCTCAAAAATTCGAATCATGTCTTCTGTTGCCCATTTTTCCTCTATACTGAGTATTATATGCCTATTTTTATAATTCATTCCTAAGGGACCAACATTTCCCTTAAAATCCTAAGAAAGTGAATTCATAGACTGAAATTCTATACTTTTCAAAAACATTCTAAATTCCTCACTGCCTTGTTATGGAGCAACTCTAGGTGTTCTGGCCATGGAAAAATTATTCCAAGTCAACATTGCAAATGCTGGTCTGTGAGCATGTATAGGTGTCTACCAAAATTTCAAGCAGCCTGGCAAATGGAAAAAAATAAGTAAGCTTTTGTTACTCTAAAATATGAAACATAATGGGCTCTGCTTTCTTCCAAGATTATGTTCATTAAGTGCTAATCTTGGCAGCTACTCTCTGTTCTGGCTGGTCAATTAGTAAAAGCACAGTTAGTACAATATTTTGAATAAAACTTAGAGACTGAATTATATTTTATGTATTAAAAGTTCTTTCTTCTAGGATATGGTGGAACTATTAGAGTTTATTTTCTCTTGTTTTTTCTTTAATATAGACTTAGTCAAAAAACCCCATTGGGGCTTCCCTGGTGGAGCAGTGGTTGAGAATCTGCCTGCCAATGCAGGGGACACGGGTTCGAGCCCTGGTCTGGGAAGATCCCACATGCCGCGGAGCAACTAGGCCCGTGAGCCACAACTACTGAGCCTGCGTGTCTGGAGCCTGTGCTCCGCAACAAGAGAGGCCACGACAGTGAGAGGCCTGCACACCGCAATGAAGAGTGGCCCCTGCTCGCCACAACTAGAGAAAGCCCTAGCACAGAAACGAAGACCCAACACAGCCAAAAATAAATAAATAAATAAATAAATAAATTTTTTTTTTTTAAAAAAGGCCAAAAAAAAAAAAAACCCCCATTGACTACCCTTTGCTGGTCCTCTCTCTCTGAAGTACAAAAATCATTGTATAGGCCAATGAAATCCAAACACCTGGAAACCATATGAAACTCCTTATTTCACCTTCTTTTTAAAAATAATGTGTTTATTTTCCATCTTCCAAAATTTTATCACGTAATTTAGTCCTCGTGCTTGCCTACGGTGTCCTAAAAGAAGGGAAACAACTTTTTGTAAAATCTCAAGTGACTAGAATTTGACCTAAGAATCAAACCATAGAATAAGAATACTAAAAATAAAACTCTTGTCTGAAACTTTATGCACATTTTTGCACACTACTTTAAAAGTGATATCAAAAATTTGAAACAGTGAGAGATGCTAAAGTGTATGTTAATTTCTGCCTTCAGATATTCATGAGCATAGCTATGCTGGTTTATTTAAGACAAAACATATTTTAGTTTCAGGGACTATAAATTTTAGAATCCTAAAACCTTAAAGTTATGCAGCCTAGCCACATCAAATTTAGCCATGATGACTATATATACTTCCCTGGCCATCTTTTTTCTGCTAAACTACGCATAATGCTAAAATATCCATCACCTCCCTTGGCTTCCCATTGCTGCTATGGAGAACACAGGGTTCTACAAACCTACCTAAAATTGAACCTGAGTCTTTGTCCATCAGCAACACCTTGATCTCCAGTTTATCTTTATAGCTACACACACTGCATAGTTCTCTTCCACAAATGTAATAACATTTAAATATCTGGAATATGATTAGGTCTTTCACTGAAAGTTAGTCTTTTAGAAAATCCTACTCCAAGAATTGCAAGCCCCTAGCCCAAAGTTTCTTTCTTTGTTTCCTAAACCCCCAAGCTGTGGGATATACTCTTTTGGAGTCATTTAAACTGTCCATTTTCCTTGCAAACTTCCAAACTGCAGACTTGCTTATTCTTAGGCTAAATACTTCTGAAAAGTGAGTCTGTATCACTTACCTTGCCTCCTACATCACATCCTTGTGTTCTAGCCCCTTTTATCTCATGACCAACCCAACTGCCTGTGATACATAAAACCTCTGCTAACTACTAGGAGGTGGGGGAGTCTCACTTACAGCATGCTTCAAACCCTGTAGTTTTCTGTTCTGTTTTGTTTTTGTTTCATTTTATTTTATTTTATCCCAGCTTTATTGAGCTATATTTGACAAATAACATTGTGTAAGTTTAAAGTGTACAGCACAACATGTTGATCTGATACATTTCTATAAACCCTTTAGGTTTTTTTTTTTTCCTTCAATTATCGATCTCCATTTTCTCCTACTATCCTTACTGGGACATCACCCATTTCTACACACAGTGATACCAGGGAAGGAAAGGTTATATTTGTCCCTTGGTATCTGCAGGGGATTTGTTCCCAGAACGTCCACAGATACCAAAATGCACAGAGCTCAGTTCCCTTGTATAAAATGGTGTATATTTACATGTAATTTATGTACATTCTCCAGTATATTTTAAATCATCTCTAGATTACATACAATATCTAATACAATGTAAATGCTATGTAAATAGTGGCCAGCAAGTGCGTGACAAAATGAAGTTTTGCTTTTTGGAACTTTCTGGAATTTTTTTTAAATAATTTTGATCCACAGTTGATTGAATCTGCAGACAGCAAAGCTTGTGGATACAGAGGGTCAACTGTATGTTATCTTAACTAGAGAATTTCTATCTAAAGGCATGTGTTTAACAGAAGGTCTGTTTATTTGCTGACCTTATCTCTAGTTCTTTTTATCCTACTTGAATAGATGGTATTTTTAGGGGAAAATTATCTGTAGATCATGGAGATATTTCATCGACTTGTTTCTCCTTTGTCCCATTTGTAGAAATGCTCTTCATTTCTAAACCCCAAATTCTCAGTGTACGTGTGATAGCTAATTTTGTGTCAACTTGGCCAGGCTATGGTGCCCAGTTGTTAATCAAATACCAGTCTAGTTACTGCTTTGAAGGTAATATTTACTGCAATTAACATTTAAATATGCAGACTGAGTAAAGCATATCATTCTCCACAGTGAGCTTCACCCAATCAGTTGAAAGCCTTAAGAGCAAAGACTGAGGTTTCCTGATGAAAAAGGAATTGTCCTCAAGATTGCAACATAGAAACTCTCCCTGATTTTCTAGCCAGGCAGGAATATATACAGAGAGAGATAAAGATAAAAATAGAGATGTATATCTCTCTCTCTATATATATATAGATATTTGGTTCTGTTTCCCTGGAGAACTGTGACAAATACACTGTGTATTTATTTTGATGTATATGTGTGTACAAAAAATAGATAGCTATCTAGCTAGCTAGATAGAGCATGCTGTAAAGATATGCACAGTACAGCATTAAAAAATACAAGAAAGTATGGGCCAAAAAAGCACACACAATACCTCCCCTTTCCAAACTTCTCAGCCTATCAGTTCCCCTTCCTAGGTTAACTATTATTACCAGTTGCCTATGGCTCTTTTCAGATATAGTCTTTGGATGTATAATCATGTACATGCTCTTATTTCCACATAATAATACATTTTACAGACTGTTTTACACCTTGCTTTTCCTCTTAAAAATATTTTGTGAAGAAGTTTCCATATAAGTACATACAGAATGATCTCATCCTTTTTTATCATAATTTTAACTATTTCCTATTGAAATATACTTAGGATGTTTATAATTCATGACTTTGTCAGAAAATGCTGAAATCACATCATTCCAAATACTTTTTTAGTGAAAGTAACTGTTGATCTTTATAATATAATACTAGATGTGGAATTTCTACATCAAAGATTTATGTCCTTTTTTATATTTGTGAAATAATGCTATGTTGATATTTATATGGCAAACATTTGTATATGATTAATACATCCTGGTACCATTTCGATATTTAAATAACATGTACTACTCTATGGTATTTGTGGTCCTCTACCTGTATAAGATGCTTTCTACCCTGATTAAACAACTCATTTGGAAGTTCATGATTTCTGATATTGCCATAATTTCCAACTTGCTATTAATGGACTGAATCATTGGAAAACTTTTATAGCAATAAGTGTGCTATTTGGGAATGGACTATTAATGTTACCCATGAGAGGTTATTGGAAGTAAAACTGCAGCAATAGCTGTGCTATTGTAAAGCTCAGGGACAGGATTAGAGATGCGAATAAACAGATAACTTGTGGATATGTCAGGATAGGTGAGAATCTTAGTGAAAATATTTTGAACTATTAGACAAATCAAATCTGAGATGTCAAAAAGTGATCGCAAGAAAAAAGATAGCTGTTTTTTAAGAATAGATTCTTTTAGTGTTTTGATTTCCACAAACTCCTAAGAGGAGGAGAAAGACAAGTGTTTGATTTTGTTTTTGTTTCAGCACTAAACATTCTCCCATGTCTCTTCTCCTGTCTCTATTCTCTTGGTAACCAGAGCTTCTGTCAATTCTTCTGCCTCTAAGAAGTTTCTTACATTTTGTCAAGTGATAGTGAGAGAGACCACTGTACTTGTACTGATAGTGACTATACTTCATGGCAATTTTACTTTACACGTTGTGCATTCAACCAAGATGAAATGCTAGTAGTAGTTATTAGACACTTTAGCCAAGAGAATGGGCCATGAGGTGATGAAAGGACAGGAAAGCCAAGTTCTTTTGTGAATTGCTTCCTCAAACTTTCCCTTCAATCCACCAACAGCCCAGTTCATTTTATTTCCTAAATATCTCTCTAATCTATCCAGTTTTTTAAATTTCCACTCCCTTCCATATTCAGTCTAGCAGTCAGAATCTCTCTTTCTCCTGACTAACTGATCTCCCTAAGTCCATACTGACCTTCCTTCTACCTAAAACCCTCTGGTGATCTCCCTGTACCCTTAGAATAGAGACTAAACTCTTAAATGTGATCTATAAGACTGAATAACTTTATAACTAGATTGTTATAAGATGTTAACTGCATGTCCCAGAGCAACCACTAAGAAAATAACTCAAAAAAAGAACATATAAAAACACTATTTAATGATAAATAACCCAATTAAAAACAGGCAAATCATCTGAATAGATGTTTCTCTAAAAAAGTATACAAATGACCAGTAAGTACTTGAAAAGATATTAACATCATTAATCATTAAGGAAATACAAATCAAAACAATGAGTTAACACTTCATACCTACTAGGATGGGCTATAATAAAAAAGGTTGCCAATTGTAACTGTTCGAAAGAATATAAAGAAATTTGAACCATTGTACATTGCTAATGGAAATGTAAAATGGTACAGTAATTTGGGAAAAGGTTTGGTAGTTCCTCAAAAAATTACGTATAGGAGTACCATGTGATCCAACAATCCTACTCCTAGTTATATACTCCCCAAAATCAAAAGCGTATGTTCAAACAAAAATTTGTACACAAATGTTCACAGTAGCATTATTTATAAGAGCCAAAAAATGGAAATAATGCAAATGTCCATCACCTAGTGAAAGGGATAAACAAAAAGTGGTATGTCCACACAATGGAATATTAGATTCATTAAAAAATAAAGTATTGATATATTCATGCTACAACATGGACAAACCTTGAAAACATTATGCTAAATGAAAGAAGTCAGACACAATGGCTCCACATTATATGACTCCATTTACATGACATGTCTAACATAAACAAACCCATTAAAACAAAGCAGATTACAGGATGGGGAAAGGGGATAGCTAATGACTGGTAATGGATATCGATAGAGTTCCTTTAAGGCGTGATAAAAATGTTCTGGAATTAGATAATGGTGACAGTTGCACAATCTTCTGAATATACTAAAAAAACAAACAAAAAAGCACTAAATTGTACACTCCCAAAGTGTAAATTTCACGTTTACTATATCTCAACTAAAACTAATTTTAAAAGTATATAGTATACCTCAGCTTTATAGCATTTTCCAGAGTTGTATATTTATCTTTGGTTTGTAACCATTTTAAAATAACTTCTCTCCAAGACTATATGATGGTGGAAAGACAGTCTCTTCAACAAATAGTGCTGGGAAAACTGGACAGCTACATGTACAAAAATGAAATTAGATCATTCTTTAACACCATACACAAAAATAAGCTCAAAATGGATTAAAGACCTAAATGTGAGACCGGACACTATAAAACTCCTAGAAGAAAACATAGGCAGAACCCTCTCTGACATAAATCGTGGCAATATTTTTTCCTATCCGTCTCCCAGAGTAATGGAAATAAAAACAAAAATAAGCAAATGGGACCTAATTAAACTCAAAAGCTTTTGCACAGCAAAGGAAACCATAAACAAAACAAAAAGACAACCCACAGATTGGGAGAAAATATTTGCAAATGAGGTGACCGACAAGGGATTAGTCTCCAAAATCTACAAACAGCTTATGCAGCTTAATATCATCAAAACAAACAACCCAATCAACAAATGGGCAGAAGACTTAAATAGACATTTTTCCAAGGAAGACATATGGATGACCAAGAGGCACATGAAAAGATGTTCAACACTGTTAATGATTAGAGAAATGCAAATCAAAACTACAATTAGATATCACCTCACACCAGTCAAAATGGCTATCATCAAAAAAATCCACAAACAATAAATGCTGGAGAGGGTGTGGAGAGAAGGGAACCCTCCTACACTGTTGGTGGGAATGTAAATTGGTACAGCCACTGTGGAGAGCAATATGGAGGTTCCTTAATAAAACTAAAAATAGAGCTACCATATGATCCTGCAATCCCACTCCTGGGCATATACCCTGAGAAAAACATGATCCGAAAGGATGCATGCACCCCAATGTTCACTTCAGCACTGTCTACAATAGCCAAGACATGGAAGCAAGCTAAATGTCCATCAATGGAGGAATGTATAGAGAATATGTGGTACATATATACAATGGACTATTAGCCATAAAAAAGAAAAATAATGCCATTTGCAGCAACATGGACTGTCATACTGAGTGAAGTAAGTCAGACAGAGAAAGAGAAATATCATATGATATCTCTTATATGAGGAACCTAAAAAGAAATGATACAGATGAACGTATTTACAAAACAGAAACGGACTCACAGACTTAGAGCTAACGAACTTATGGTTACCAGGGGAGAAGGGTGGAGGGAAGGGATAGTTAGGGAGTTTGGCACTGACATGTACACACTGCTATATTTAAAATGGATAACCAACAAGGACCTACTGTATAGCACAGGGAGCTCTGCTCAATGTTATGTGGCAGCCTGGATGGGAGGGGAGTCTGATTGAGAATGGATACATGTATATGTATGGCTGAGTCACTTTGCTGTGCACCTGAAACTATCACAACATGGTTAATCGTCTATACTACAATATAAAATAAAAAGTTAAAAAGGAAAGATATTGAATATAGTTCCCTGTGCTATACAATAGGTCCTTGTTGTTTATCTATCTTATATATTAAATAAACTTTTAATTAATAGAATCTTACAGAAATCACAGCTTGCATGGACTTTATATAAGAGGAAAAAATAAATTTACTTTTAAAAACTTTTTAAAAAATTAATTAAATAAAATACATTTTCTCTTAGTAGACTATATGCTTCTTGAATGCAGAAACCTCATCTGTTTTGTATTAGTCTTAGATACCCAATGTCTAACACAATGCTTACCTCATATTGAGTGCTAAATAAATAATAGTTGCATTAATAAATATAACTGTTCA
Source organism: Balaenoptera borealis (assembly GCF_965194805.1). NCBI lineage: Eukaryota > Metazoa > Chordata > Mammalia > Artiodactyla > Balaenopteridae > Balaenoptera > Balaenoptera borealis. Next base: position 20,137,750 of record NC_138862.1, on the reverse strand, counting down.
TAGCAAATAAAGCTGATATGGCCCCAAATGATGTCTGGCAAATTGACGAAGGGAAGAGGACTATATGTTCAAGTTAAAGTATACAAGATTTGCTTATGTCAATCAAGTAGTACAATGCCTTTCCATCTCCCCACCTGATGTCAACCTATTGAATAAGAATCAGCAATTCTCTTTAACATACAATAGATAATTTTACATCATTTTACTTGACCAAATAGAATTAAGATACATAATCACAGGCTTCTGAAATGGATATTCTTTTCAAGAAGAAAACAATAGAGTCTGAGAGTTATTAATAAACAACTTTACTGGAAATAGAATGAATATAATAAATGCAAAAGAAGCAAAATTATATCATATCTTTTATACTTGAAACATGAAAATATAAATAAAAAGATATTCCTAAAACAAATTACAAATATGAGTGTCTTGTTTAATTGATAGTTTGCATATGCTGGGAGAAAACCTACGCTATTTGTATTTTTAGAAAAAGCAAATGTAATATGTGCATTGGCATTATTTTGTAAGCTGGAAACTTATCCTTCCATGTTACTTAGAAGATCCTGATATGATCCAAAAAATTATACAAGGAGATAGTTCCTGAAGATTGATTGGGAAAAGAGTCATCATGGAAAGTAAAAATGTGAATCTGCTTACCACCAAGTTATGAACTCAGTGAAGCTGTCTGGACTAGAGTGAAAAAAGAAAAACATATCAAGAAAAGAATCAACACTTCTTCATTTTCCTTAGGCTGCCTCCTTTTCTCCCTGCATACTCTAGGAATATTCTGCAGGTGCAAATTGAGCTTCAGGAAAAGCAAAAGAACCTAAGACAGAAAAAGATAGTCTAGGTACAAGAAATGAGTCTGTACCTGCAAGAGAGAAGGCCCTTACTGGACTCCCAGAGGTTTCTATGACAAGTTTCTAAGCCTTGGAACACAGTTGATGCTAATTAGGACATTTCCCACACCTGCAGCCATTGCAGTAAGCAAAAGACACTCAAAAGACACAGCATTCTTCTTCACTGATGAACTTCTAGGCAATCCCAGAACAAGTGCTCATCCCTGCCCCCAAATCTGTGAAGGTTAATGTAGACTCTCCCCAAAGGAATTGATGAAAAAAAGATTCTGGATTCTTGGTATTAAGAATAGTGGGGCTGAGGAACAGGGCTGCCAAACATCTAGGGTCACATGTTTTTCTGACTTTTTAAAAGAATTTTAGACAAAGAATTTCAAAGAGCAATATAGCACAACAATAAGATGAGAAGATACTTGACATCAATAAAAATATGATTTCCCAGTTTCATGTAGCATGCATCCACTTTTATTATGATATTTTGTAGCCAGCTTTATATAATTTTGTCAAACCTGTGGGGGAGGAAAATAATGCTGCCTCCTTCTGCATGGTCTTTATGTCTCACATGTTAAAATGTTGGGAAATTCATAAACTAGTCATTTTTAGCAGTCACAGCATGTAGTTTATACATAATAAAGAACAAGACAGTCTCCATCCTCAGAGGGTTTTCAGTCTAGTACCCTAGAATATATGCATCAAAAAATAAGGCATTGACATCATTAGTAACAAGTCATGTTGATAGTATACACCCTTAATAGGAGGTAATGAAAAAGGCACTTCAACCCCTGTGTTCCCCCTCCCAAAAATCTCCTTAAAACTGTCAAAGCTGTCAGAAACAAGGAAAGTCTGAGGAACTTTCATAGCCAAGAGGAGCCTAAAGAGACCTGACAGCTAAATGTCATGTGGTGTCCTGGATAGAATCCCGGAACAGAAAAAGACATTCAGTAAAACTAAGGTAATCAGAATAAAGCATGTACTTTAGTTAATAATAGTGTATCAATACCAGTTCATTAGTTGAAATGTAACCTAAGACGTTAACAAAAGGGGAAACTGGGCATGAGGTATATGGGAACTCTGTACTATCTTCAAAACTTTTCTGTAAATCTAAAACCAGTCTAAAATAAAAAGTTATAAACATAAGTCAAAGGAACATATACATTCTTCAAGAAAAAAAAAAAAATCAAACCCATAAATCTGTGTAGCTTATATTTTAGACTTGTGTTAACCAGTTATTAGCTGGGGTTACTATTACTTGAAATTCATCTTTTAAATTGGCTCTATTAATAAACCCACTTTTTGTGAGGTATACTGTATTCTCCCGAGATTTCTCAACATTCCCAGGCAGCTTAAGTACATACAGTCATTTATAGCTGTAAGAATCCTCTTCTTGATGAATTGTTGATCTTATTTTGTTTTCAATCCTGTGACTATTTTCTTCTCTTCTTTCTACTAAAGAATTCACATATTCCTCTCGTGCACACATACCACTAAAATCTGGAAGTCATAGATCCTCCCCCAACCCAAAATCTCAGCAGCTGTTAGAGAGTGAAGCTTGGATAAAAACAGATTGGTTTGGGGTTTATTTGTTTGAATACTTTCAAATAGAGGAACCCTTGGAGTAAATGCCTATGGCACTGTATTCACAATGTTTACATATTTGTAAGCAACACTGAAGGTATACAAATGATCTCATTGTACTCTCTGGGTACAGAAGATCATTAAAGTTTTATGTCAGTGAACCAGTATAACTTCAATGTCAAGTTTGCTTTCAAAGACTTTTAAATTAATATGAGGACCAGACTAAGCATGGGCTCAGTACCTTTCCTATAACATACCACCACCACCAACACACTACCAAACAGAATGTGGGAAGGAGAAGAACCCCTCAGAAGTGTTTAACTGAAAAGACTTTAATAAAGAGACTATTTAGAGGTTTGAGAATGAAAAATGGAGACAGCAACAGTCGGGGACTGGAAAAACAGGAATGTCATTGCCACCCTAAGCCTGAAGGGGCCAGGGAAAGAGGCAGTGGTCAGATCTAGGTACTGTCGGTGACATCAGGGCCTTCCAGAATCCTATGCAGAAGAGGGATGGAGGAGAAGCACCTCGCTCCGTCTCTCCTTCTATCACCCACTTTTCAGCAAGTGCTTCCTGATCTCGGGTGGCCTTGGCCTGCAGCAGCTTGAAGCAGGATTTCGATTCCCGGCTAGAGATTGAAGTCAGGCTGTGGCAGTGAGAGCACTGAATCCTGGCCACTAGACCAGTGACCAGTAAGAAGGCCCCTGGCCCTTCGGCTTTGCAGAAATGAATTCCCACAAAGACGGAAAGTAGCGTGACAAGTGTTTATTAGGAGGAAAAAGAGTACGTGTGGATAGACACATGGGAGGACTCAGAGAGAGAGTCGCGCCCTCGTGGTAGTTTAAATCAGGGGGTCCCCAACCCGCGGGCCGTGGCCCGGTATCAGTCCTCGGCCCGTTAGGGACCGGGCCGCACAGCAGGAGGTGAGTGGCCTGCGAGTGAGTGAAGCTTCATCAGCCGCGCCCTATCGTTGCTCCCCATCGCTCGCAGGACCGCCTGAACCATCCCCTCGCTCCCCCAGCCCCCCAACCGCAGTCCATGGAAAAGTTGTCTTCCATGAACCCGGTCCCCGGTGCCAAAAAGGTTGGGGACTGCTATTTTAAATCACTTATATGGGGCATTTCTTCCAGGTTTCCTTTGGCCAATCATCTTGCTCTGCCTGGTTCTGAGTCCATATTTGGTTTATCTCAGGATCCTCCCATGTGTGCACGTGCATCTCTTAGCCAAGATGGGTTCTAGCAAAGAGGCCTATGGGTAGGTTGACATCACTCCCTTTTTGACCTGCAAGGAGCTTTTGCGCACATGCATAGTCGGGAAGTTCTTGTTGACCTCGAGAATGAGAAATATGTGGTCTCTATCTTTTATCTGGGCAGGGCTCAGCCTCTCCTGTTATCTTCCTGTTATCTTCATCTTGGAATATCTGTCCACAGGGGACAAACTCCAGCTGCTCAGCCTGGGGCCCATCAATATCCTGCCTCACTTCTCACTGGCCAAGTCCAAATGGAAACCAGCAAGAGAGACACTACATGAATCTGCAGCATAGAGCAGGAGGAGAAGAGCAGAGACTGGAAAAGAACCAACCAGCACGTGACCTCACTGTAAACTACACCGAAAACAGTGGGATGCATCAAGCTTTACTAAAAATTACCAGCCCCTTTGCTTAAGACTGTACCTCTTCTCTCACCATCCATCCAACCATTACATTATCATCGGGAAAACTTAACTTTCCATTCTCTGCTTGCCTCAAGGCCTCCAGTGATTTCTGTACCACCAGAGACTGATTATTGAGTAGTTCTACGATGGGCGATCTTCCAGGTCCTTTTCTTCTACAGTAAAGAAATAGCTGCAATTTAGGAATTTCTAACTTCCTTGCTGCACTTTAGACTCTGGGAAAAGAGTAATAAAATGGGAAATAACTATTATGCCACTCATCCCCATCCTTTGGAAGGTATAAGACTGCTAACAATTTTAGTTTTAACTATTTTTCTGGCATTATACTGTCTAGTGGAGCAAATTGAGCAGAAACATGAGGAGGAGATATCTGTGCAGATGAACTCTAAAGCTAACAATTGATGAGCCACTGTTTGGTATTTTTAGTTAAAAAAAAAAAATAGGGACTTCCCTGGTGGCGCAGTGGTTAAGAATCCGCCTGCCAATGCAGGGGACATGGGTTCGAGCCCTGGCCCAGGAGGATCCCACATGCTGCAGAGCAACTAAGCTTGTGCACCACAACTACTGAGCCTGTGCTCTAGACCCTGCGAGCCACAACTACTGAGCCCATGTGCCACACTACTGAAGCCTGTGTGCCCAGAGCCCATGCTCCACAGCAACAGAAGCCAATGCAATGAGAAGCCTGCGCACCACAATGAAGAGTAGCCCCCGCTCGCCGCAACTAGAGAAAGTCCACGTGCAGCAATGAAGACCCAATGAAGCCAAAAATATATTAATCAATTTTAAAAAATAGATTAATGAAAAGTGAACATCCGCTATACAGAATTTCAATGAACTGAATGAGCAAATCATCCTGTCCCTCGCCTCAAAAGGCGTTATTACTTGGTGTCCCTATTTCAACTGAGAAAGTTTAAAGAATGGTAGTACATTACATGCTACAATGTGATTGATAGCTCCTTTTTTTTTTTTTTTAATGGGAGTGTTCCTTTGGGCAATGCTAATTGCTAGAACAAAGAGAAGTCGATTTTCCACTTACATACTAGTTACTTGCCCATGGATGAATTCTTTTAGGTGGAGTTTCGGGACCCAGATTCTTTCCCTTTCATGGCTTTGCTATCCCTTAGGGCCCTTTGTCATCTGCATCTAAGCAATAAAAGGAAAAATAGCTCCTTTGTGGTTGGAAGCATACCTTCTTTCTAGAAGCACTGGCATGAAACTGGCACCATCTCTTCTACGCACATTCCATTGGCTGGAACTCAGTCACATGACCACATTTAACTTTAGAAACCAGGAAATGGCTGGCTGTGTGCCCAAGAAGAGGAAATACATATCTGTGACTAGCTCTATCACTTGAGAGTCATGAAAATGAATATTTAAATATTAAAAAATGTCTAGACAACCATTTAAACTTTTGATGCTGGAAGTTAATATTACTGCACAATTAAATATTACAAGATAAAGTAAGCCTTTATGCATGTCAATTTAAAATGTTCATCTTTAGTATGGACACTAATAATAATGTGTCTTTAAATTTCAAGGAAGCAATGGGGCAAAATACTCTATCACGTGTTACCTTACCATTTAAATTTCTCAAAGGAAAGATAGGTTATGAAGAAATATCTACAATTACTATAATAAATAGAGTAAAACATAAAGAACAATACTTCTATTTCTATCTAGATAGGTTATTCTCTTAGCTCTTCAGAAAACTTGAATAAGATTTTCCCTGATTATTAATGAAATATCTTCAATCATTTAATTGGGGATAAACACATTTCTGTGAGAAAAAGAAAATATTGATATTGTCAAGTGCTCTAGAGTTAAAGATTAGTAACTAATTAATTTTTTTTTTACACTTGCCCTGCTTCTTGTTTAAATAAGAATCATCTGTAAGCCAACACAAAATTCAATTAAGTTATGGGTTTTCTTTCCAGTCATTTAATCAGTTTCTACACTGCTTTTCTAGGTTAAGCATTTCGCTATTTGAGGATGATAGATGTCTTATTAACAAGATAACCAAAGACTTACAGTCTAGCACTGTTAATGTACTTTTACTGTGTGCTCATTCAATCCACAAAACAACCCTACAGAAAAGGTGTTATTACCCCCATTTTACAGTAAGAATATTTAGACTCAGAGAGAAGGTTGTCTTAAGCAACTTGTCCAAGGTCTTATGGTTTGTAATGGTAGAGTTGGGACTCGAACCCAGGTCCCTGGTCAATCCCTACACTGCATGTGACTACAATTGCCTTCCATTTGAAATGGGCTATTCCTGAAAATTCAGTGCACAGTAAGACTGTTTTCCACGGTTTAGTTTACCTTGTCTAATTTTAAATGTATATTTCTTATCGTAATGTTCAAAAATTATGTTCATTATATATGTAGTCTGATTTCTAATAATACTATATGTTTTCCTAGCAGGGAAGCATTGTTTTTTTCTTTAAAGTTGTTGCTGACCTTTTTAATAATGAGTAAACAGTGCCATCTTCTGTCTATGTTCTTAACAGCAATTGAAATAAAATCTCGAAAGACTAGGTTAATCTAGATCAATGACAGGAAGCAAGGAATCTGGACACTTTACAATCTTGGCAATATGTATTACATCTTTGAACACTTGCAAAGAGGCTAATTGTGTGAAAGTCTTCTCAGGGCAGATTCATGTTAAAAACAGTTCTGTATGATTAATTTTCTGAAGCTTTTGAATATCCATTCAAACAATGGAAAGAAGAGGAAGAAGGCAGGAGGGAGACAAGTGACAGTGATAGAAACAGGGGGCAAGTGGTTGTAATGATTTGGGGTTAACTTAGTCAAGGGAATAAAATAAGCAATTATCTTATTTCTTCTACCATTTGTTTACACATTCCCCTCAATATCCACCTTTAGAGAAACATGCCTTGACCTTGGCAAGTGCCTTTTGTCTAAAAAGAAAAGGAAAAATAGAAATGAAATGATATGCAAAGCCCTTAAGATGAAATACCAGAAAAAAATTATTCTTCTCTCTGCATGTGAAGCACAGTAATCAAAACTGGAACAGATGGAACAACTTACATAAATGTGAAAATTTTATAGGGTTGAACATTCAGCCAAGAAAATATGTTTTGTTTGCAAATCTACGCTATTTTGGAAAATGTTTTTAGTCTCACCATACTTACTAACCACAAAAGAAAAAAAAAAAAAGAAACAAGAAAAAACTCAGTTAAGTTTTTTTTGTTTTTTTTTTTTTAATTTATTTTTGGCTGCATTGGGTCTTCATTGCTGCGCATGGGCTTCTTCTCTAGTTGCAGCGAGCAGGGGCTACTCTTTGTTGCGGTGCACAGGCTTCTCATTGTGGTGGCTTCTCTTGCTGCGGAGCATGGGCTCTAGGCATGCGGGCTTCAGTAGTTGTGGCACGTGGGCTCAGTAGTTGTGGCTCGCGGGCTCTAGAGCGCAGGCTCAGTAGTTGTGGCACACGGGCTTAGTTGCTCCGTGGCATGTGGGATCTTCCCGGACCAGGGCTCGAACCCGTGTCCCCTGCATTGGCAGGCGGATTCTTAACCACTGCACCACCAGGGAAGCCCCCAGTTAAGTTTTTATTAAGGCTTATATGAGTTCATTTAAGTAGTTATTCTCACAATGCTTCACTTTCATAAATCTAGACTAGGTTTAAGCTTTATAAGTAGTAGTCACTTTCAGAAATATTTATGAATTTAATCATATGAACTGCACACAGTACAATTGTCTTTTAAGGAATATGAAGAGATGGTGGGAACCCCAAGGGGAAGTAACTAATGTTGCTGAAGTTCTCTTAGTCAGGGAGCTCCAGACAGTGGCAAATCAAGAGCATGAATGAAATGTATCTTGAATCCATGTCTGAAAAGTGTGGCTTTGTGAGGATGCCGCTCCCTGCAATCATTTTGCATACTCAGAAGCAAAGCAGGGACAACCACCATGTGTGGGTAAAATATGATGTGTAACTGGAAATTTTTTCACTTTGCCCCAGGGAAAACAGTTGCTTGATTTTTGGCAAATAATTCCAATCTATTTCTTTGTGTTCATATGCTTTTTTCAGCCTTTTTACTAAAAGAATGTAAAGTGAGTTTTCTTATTGTATATTGGGCTAATTTTCATTCTATCGAGTTGTTCCAAAGATTCTCCAAATCCCCAAACATTTCAATTTATTTTAATTTAGATTTTATGTGATGTTGTAGAGTGTTCAATGCTGCATAGAGGTGGTTGGACTTGGGCTTTTACAGAATTAATAAGACAATATAATATGTCTCCAAGAAGGCTGGGTATCTAAGGGTTGAAAGGTTACCAGATTTGAAAAGAATCTTCCATCCTTATCTGAGTACTCCGTGTGAAGGTCCTTAACCTGTTACTAGTGTCTCGTAATATCTCATTCTATTCCATGTTAGCCAGAGGTATCATATTTTGATTTTATAATATTATACACACTTTAGAAAGCCTAGAATCCCATATTAATTTGTCAGTTAACACAAGAAATTTACCTGCCTGGATTGGCATATCTATTTCTAGAGATTCACTGATGTCAGTATTTCATTATTTCTGTTTGCAGGACAGCCATTATGCGATACCATAGATATGACATGTTGACATACGAAGAGATTACACTGATCTGAATATTCATTTCCCATGTTAAAAAACTATAATTCTCTCTACAATTATTTTTCTTTCAAATGAAATCATTCCCTCAGTATACCTAATGCAACTCATTATGGGAATATCAACTCCATTGCCTCTCTGGTTGTATACAGGTGAGCAGAAGTCTACTGAGCAAGAGTGAAGACAAGGGGATCAAGGTGAGCTATGAGGGATGCACTGCCGCCAGCGCTCCAAATTCCCTAGCCCAGATGCCCAGGAGAAGGAAATTCTGCCATTTAGTAATTGATCATTACTCCCAGGCCATGGTGCTGGGAGATGGAAGAAACCAAGTGTACATGCAACAACATGATTGATAAATTACACCAACTTGAGTGTGAGCCATGGAGAGAAACATTCGACTCTCAAACACACAGCAACCTTTCTATACATAAGTCAAGTTTTGTCTCTCATGAGCTCATCTTGTTCATGGCACTGGCCTGTCCAGACACTCCTCAGGACTTTCTCCAAATGGCAGCTCATTAAATCACTTTGGCATGCCCTCTGCCTACTGTTTATTCTATTTACATTTATTTTTCTCCTTTACCATAATCACCTTAAGGTGACGGCCCCACCTCCAGAGAAACTGGGAGTACTATTGGCACAGCTCCAGTCTTTGGTGACTCTATAGCTTTGTTATGTTAATTTCCCATGTGTTCTTAACTTTTCTCTCTCTGGTGGTCAAAAGAATGAGAATGAAAATTTTCCATAATTCTGCTTGTATTTTCCTTCTCTCTCTCTCTCTCTATCTCAACCTCTCCCTCTTTCTCTTTTTCTTTTCTCTCTCCCCCTTGGTACATCTCTTTCTCGTCATTACATCAATAGCTGACATAATTTCTCCTAAGTTTTCTAATTAATTAAACTCATTTCATTTCTAATTAACCTTGATGACTTTCCCTCTTCCTACAAAATATATTCACCCTCAGACACATACAGCCCATTTAAATGTTGACTCTATCACTTGTAGTGTTACGGATTTTTTTAAACTTCTAAAGTATTCTTCCTCACTGAAGTCTGAGAAAAATTCAAGGTAATAACATAAGAACAAAAGAAGTATCACTAATACCTAATAAGAAACAGCTGAATAGACAAATGTGCCAAAAAAGAGATAAGTGATATGGTGGATCATAAGTATACATAGTTTTGAACCTTTCTTATGTATCTTCACATTTTCCTTATTTATCTCACTTTGACTAGGTATTTAAGGACAAAGTTCCCTCACCTTCAAGCTGCCTTGCAGTATTTCTCAGGCCACCAACCAGTGACTCATCTCAATCCATTTATTCACAGTTTTCTAAATGAGATGGTGATAACCTTATTTACTGATTGCTTGCATATGCTAAAAACTCTATTAGGTGATGATATATACATGTAATCCTATCAACAGCCTGTGAAATATTAAAATGTTTCTTTATTAATAAATAAAGAGATACTCCAGTTCATTATAGTCCAGAAGTCAAGCTACTTTCCCACTTTCTTGCAAAGTAAATGTGGCGTGTTTGAGATTCAAGACCATGTATATTAGCCTGACTTTCATATTCTTTGTGTACCTTAAAATGATTTGAGGGAAACGTATTAATTTTCCTTTTCAATAACCTTTTTCTTTATCCTTTTTCTTCAATAAACATAACTAATCTAAGAACACTTGCAATCCTTCTACAGAAATCAATAGCTTACATTTTCCATTAGTCCCCGCACTGACCAGGGTTTTAAGGTAATGAATTCAGAATTTATTTCAATTACATAGTCTTGATACAAATGCTGGTAGAAGCAACCCAGTGGCTCACAGAAAACATAATAATAACCAGGTTTAACATTCACCTGTCTTTTTTTCTGATTTATCATAGAATACTTATATCCAATTAATTTGATGTATATAAAATTGAATTATTATCTCATGTATTTTTACAGCTAAGTTTGTATTTGTGTATGTATTAATTTATGAAGGCTGCCAGTCTGGGTGGCTTAAACAACACAAATTTATTTTCTCACAATTCTGGAGGTTGAAAGTCCAAAACCGAGGTGCCAGAAATGCTGGTTTCTCCTGAGGAATCTTCTTGGCTTTCAGATAGCCACTCTCTTGCTGGATCTCTCTACACACATGCCCCTGGTGTCTCTTTGTGTGTCCAAATCTCCTCTTTTTGTGGTCATCAATCAGATTGGATTAAGGTCCTCTCATATGATCTCATTTAACCTTAATTACCTCTTTTGAGGTTCTATTTCAAATACAGCCACGTCCTGAGGTAGTGGGATGTGAATTGTGTGGAGATACAATTCAGCCCCTACCTATTGGTATAATTGGAACATTATAGCGTAGAGTATTATATTTCTATTTATGCAAAAAAAAAAAAAAAAAAAAAGATGTTTCTGGAGTCCTTGAAAGAGTTCAAAGGAGATAAAACTTGATTTGTATCTTAGTCAGTCAAGTTTGGAGTAGACAACAGAAGATGAGTTATTTTCTCATGTCAGGGAATATTTCAAGTACAAAAGTAACACAAATGGAATATAAGAGACACAGTTCCTATGGCAATGAACAAAAGTGTTCAGAAGCCAGGAAGGCTGGAATTAGGATGGCAGGGAAAAGACCTTGGCAATTACATGTGCATCAAGTGATAAACTTAATACTTTGGAGTTTTAGTCAAGGAGAAATGATCACTGGATTTAGCAAAATACTTCAGGAGAGTTTGGTAAACTAGAGAAATATAGCCCAAATGATAAAGGGAATACTTGTAAGAACTAAGAATAATCACTTCAAAATAAAATAGGTTGAAACTAAGTGAAGAAAGTTTGAACAATAGCAGCAGCAGCAACAAACAAAACCTATTGAGAAGGTGTCACCATCAGCTCCTTCGAATACTTAAGAATGTGATGTTCAGCAAGGGGTAGGGAGAGGTGGTGGAGAAAGCCTTCTAGTAAAGAGTGTCAGACCTCACACCGGTCAGAAAGGCTGTTATCAAAAAGACAAGAAATAACAAATGTTGGCGAGGATGTGGAGAAAAAGGGACCCTCGTGAACTGGTGGGAATGTAAATTGCTGCAGCCACTATGGAAAACAAAATGAAGATTCCTCAAAAAATTAAAAATATAATTAGCATATGATCCAACAATTCCACTTCTGGGTATTTATCCAAAGGAAAAAAAAAACACTAATTCAAAAGGATATATGCACCCTCATGTTCACTGCAGCATTATTTACAAGAGCCAGGATACAGAAACAGTCTAATAGTATATGTACACAATGGGATACTACTCAGTCATAAAAAAGAATGAAACCTTGCCATGGATGGACCTTGAGGATATTATTCTAAGTGAAATAAGTTAGACAGAGAAAGACAAATACCATATGATTTCACTTATATGTGGAATCTAAAAAACAAAGTAACAAGACAAAACAAAACTCATAGATCCAAAGAACAGACTGGTGGTTGCCAGAGGGGAGGGGAATAGGGGAGTGGGCAAAAATGAGTAAAAGGGGTCAGGAAGTACAAATTTCCAGTTGTAAAATAAATAACATCATGGGGATGTAATGCACAGCATGGTGACTATAGTCAATGACACTGTAGTACATATTTGAAAGTTGCTAAGAGAGCAAATCTTAAAAGTTCTCACACAAGAAAAAATATTTGTAACTTTTTATGGTTACAAATGGTAACTAGACTTATTGTGGTGATCACAGTGTATGCAAATATTGATTATGTTGTACACCTGAAACTAATATAATGTTATATGTCAATTATACCTCAAATTTTTTTTAAAAAAAGTTTCAGGTGTTTGTACTATAAAGTCTTCAGGTGGAGGTGGGCAAGACCCCAGAAACACCTCTATGGTCCAGAATTAAATCATTGACCCTCCTCTCCCCTGTGCCTTGCATTTCTCTCCAACTTCAGTAGTCTCTTTTCTTTTGAACTTATTTCTGCATTTAGGGAAAGAAAGCTCATTCATTTGAGGTCTATCGCTAAGATTTAATTGCTCTAATTTAGAGATTCCCAGCCAGTGAGAGATACACGCTTGGAGGTGGGAGTGGGGAGAGCCTCCAATTATATAAGAGAATCTTCACATCTACTTCACACCAATCATCATTTGTAGACTAAATCATTTATCTCAAGATTAAAAAAAAAAAAGAACTTGAGTGTCAAAAGCAGAGTCATGGCTCTTCAAGGCTATGATGTTTCTTTAAATAAAATTATCAAAAATTCATGAAAGATTCACAAGTCGTCTTTAACAGAATCTTAAAATTAATATTTAAATGTATGTACACAATTTAAATAGACTACAAGGGAGATCTGTTATTATATTTGGAACATTGTTAAGAATTCTTTAAAGAGCAAAATCTTAGGGATTGTTTGGCTTTAAAATGTGAGATTAAAAGGTAGTGTGGTATCTTTAAAAATCTAATTGTTCGCTCATAAAGATGTTGCTAGAAAAGATTTAGTGTCATGGTGCAAACATATTACTGACAGGGAGGATATTTTCCTATTTGGGGGAAAGAATTAATGTTATGTATACTACTTCATATTCGGGGGTTTCTTTAAATTAAAAAAAAAATTGGCAAATATATAAGAGATTTCCCCCACCAAATGAGAAAGGAAATCACATTTTTTTTTCTAATTTTTACTGGAACAAATCCCATTTAGGTGACAGGGATATAGCTGATATTAGCAAAGAGCAATTAGAGTAGTGAAAGCAGTTCACAAATAATGACACATAAAGATGGACGCAGCATTGTAAGATTCAAAGGAATGTGAATTATAGAAATGAGAACTAAAAGTTGTCAGTTTTACAGGGATTTTAATCATTTTTTTTATGACTATGAGAAAGTGTATTAAAGTTTTATGCCATAGAATCCAGGAAACAGTTTGTTAACTCAGCAGCTTGACTGTGTATAGCTCCAGTCTTAGAAAATAATCCTCATGGCAGTAGAAGATTAAAAAGATGCTGGTGGCCAGAAGCTATGTTATGGCACAGTGAAGAATTTATGAGCATCTAAATAGAAAATCGGACAGAGCCAGTAGCGTGGAAGAGATGGATATACTTGACCCAATAAAGTAGTGTGATGGTTATGAATGATACTCCAAGATGTGGGCCAGAGAAGTGATAGAGACAACTCTGTAATTTCTAACTGAGATGGCTAAGCAGATAATGGGGCTGTTAATTTAGGAAAGTAGGAAAGAAACACCATATAAAGGGCTAATCAGATTGCAGGATTGAGACGAAGAGGGAAAGAATGTAACATGAGTAAGAATTTGCACATTGTGAGTCTAAAGTCCTAGCTCTAATCCAGAAGGAAAAGTCTAGAAGACAGAATATGCATAGATTCCGTATTGCCATTCCTTTTACACTCTGATAGGCTTGTGCTCAGCACTTTCTACACATTTCTTTTTTTTTTTTTTTTTTTTTTCTGATCTTGTTGGTGTAGCTTATTTGATAACTTCCTCAATTCTATACCTAATCTCTTTCTTCTCACTTCCAGGGAGTTAAATGTAAGTACAAAAATACACTTTTAGGTGAGAAACTGACTGTCAATTTAAATCAATGACTTTGGCTTTTATTTTCCTATTGAAAAATACACTTTTATAAATGGAATAGTTTTGAGTATTTATTTATAGTTTCGGATTTATCCTGCAATACTTAAGCTAGAAAGGGAAAAAAAATAAGAAGAAAATGGAAAGGTCCGAGGATATTAGTATCCTGTTGAAATAAAAATAAAACTTGGATGTTTTTTCCTACTTACCAGCACATTTTTATGTCACAGGTGATGAGTACTTGAGTAGCTTTACTATTTAAAGTCTTTTTAGAAGGAGAAAGGGATATGGCTGGCTTTAGCCTGGGATAGTCACCTAAGAGGAGATAATTAAAAAGAGAGATTTGATTATGTGAAACCAATAAAAGTGTTCACCCTCCTATCACGCTTTTTGTGCAAATATGTCCCACTCCCCACTCCGTGGGGACTGCCTGAAATTAAACAGTGGTTTCTTGGGAACAAGGAGGATTTTATAATTTAGGCAGAATCCCCTTTAAGGCTGCCTTGAGCTTTGCCTGAGGCTGTTAGGAAGAGACATTCAACAGAGAAGACTTGCAAAGCAAGCATGAAGTGCCCAGTGAAATCTTAGGCAATGATTAACTCATTGAAATAGCTCTAAAAAGGAAATTTCCAGAATCTTGGAAGAGAAAAACTATCTACTACCTTAAATAGCTTTAATTAACCGAAAGTCTCCATGATACCCTTTCTCTAGAAAGAGGTTATTGGAGCATCAGGAGTATCTGACAGTGCATAGCAGCCTCCTAGGAAGATTAGATTGCCCTCCTGATAGAGTTCTTTGTTTAGGGTTGAGGGGTAATTTTTTTAAAATTCCCATGGGGATGCTTTTCTCATTCACTGCGGAGACATTATTGGAGTCACAGAACCTGATTTTGTACTGTTTATGTGATGTCAAGTATGTTCAAAAATATCCATTTGATGCCCTGTGATGTGTGACTTGATGAAGCTTCTGGGGTCTTCACTTTACATTTGCAACAATATTTTGAGCAGAGGAAAGAGAGAAAATAGGACCAGTCATCCTGCCCCATTAGACAGTATTCAGTAGCCCCTAAAGCTGATTAACTCACTGTCAAACTCTACTGGGAGAAAGGACTGAACTCGCCTGCCTCAAAAAAGAATCACACAGAATCTGACAGATGGGATAAACAAGTTGAGGGAGATGGTAGAAATGATGATGTTTTTCTCTACTAAAAACAACACTGGTGAATTTGCTGGTCTTGGTATGAAAATCATAATTTTTCTTCCATCTTTATTCCGGTCAGTAACCACTCCATCAACCAAAAAGCCCATAGTTTTTGCTACAAATTTTGGTGACACCGTGACCTTCAGCTCCTCCTACTGAGATGCACAATTTTGTTTAGAAAATTGACTTTCTCATGATGAAAACCCAAGGAAAAAGTGAGAAAAAATTGCTTTTTTCACCTGAAGGAATATCAGCATCACATGGAGGCCTTTGTCTTATTTATGAAACTCATCACTCCATTCTGATCGATCATGTCCGCAAGGCTGAAAATTATGACCAAGTCCCTTTAATTTATGAAAAGAATAATATTCCTTTTTTAAATGATATTTTTCCATGTCAACTAAATTTAAAATTGTATGGTTTTATAATTTGTAAATTTATTATTTTTGCTTGTTCCTTGATTTAAAAAAACTGTACATTACTAAAATGTATAAGATGCATATTTTAGTAATTAAAGAGCTTTGAAATACTGATATCAGAGTAGAAGTAATTTCTGCACGTATGGGAAGCGTTGACATCTGTAAAGTTTAAAAAGGAATATAACTCAAGATTTTATACAGAAAAAATATATTTCTTGACATTTAAATTTTCTAAAGTAACTTGTAATGGATTAGACTCTAGGTATTAGGTGTGAAAAATAGAAAAAGTCTCTGCTTACTGTTGAACTTTAAGGCTAGAGAATAAAATTGTAAAATAAATGGCTCTGAGTTATAATGGATGTCTAACTCTAGATTTTCAATTTAACTGAACAAGGAGTTTTACTTTAATATCTTAAATCATATTAAAATATTGAGTTGACACTTACTCGATCTTGTCCCCACAAGATGTGTATGTGTATGTTTCCCACTAAAAAAAAAAACAAAAAACAACCTTTTTAACCCTCAACCCCCAACCAGCTAGCATCTTATTTCTGCAATAAATCAGGGTTCTTGGCAGAATTTTTCATATGTTTCCTCTTTCTGATTTTACAATCACTCCTCAAGTCAAAGTTGATTTCTACTTATTCCACACCACCAAAATTGCTTTTGATGAAATTCCAGTGTCCTCTGTGATGTCCATTCCAGGGGAGTTCTTTTAGTCCTCATCCTTCGTGATCTTCCACAGCATTTGACACAGTTAATACTCCTTGGGGGAAAAAAAACTCTTCTATATCTCATTCTATAAGAAAATACCCTCTGATTTTGCTCTCATCATTCAAAGTCTTTAACATCACCTATAAGAACTTATGTTTTGCTTCTAACACGTCTCTGGCTTCATTTTGCATCTAACATTACCCTTGCTCACCATGGTCCAGTCAAATTTGCTTCTATCTTTTCTGGAACTCATTAAGCATTTTCCCAACTTAGGTTCTTCATAGATATACACTAGCCTTGAATGCTCTTCACGACACTATCCATGTGAGTAATTCTTTATCATCTTCATTAAAGTTCAACTTAAATGACAGGAAAGGAAGACCTTTCCTTAATTCCAGATCAAAATTAGGTTCCATTCCATTATTACATCTACTCATAGATCTTTTTGGTATCACTGGGAAATAGAGTCTTACTCAACTTTGAATCCCCAGCACCTATCCTATTACATAGTAGGCACTCAGTAAATGTTCATTGCCTAACTTAAGTATAGATGGTCTCTACTTTCAAGGAACTTTGAATCTAATAATGTATGTAAACAATAAAATATTGAATTAAAATTTATCATAGTAGATGCTTTATTAGGAAATATATGTTTTCTGATTCACCCTTAGAACAAAATCCAAAGTGAAATCTAAAAAAATGAATATGAATCAGTTAAGCAAGAGGGGTTAGTAGAAATAGTGTTCCAAGTAGATGCAAATAAATATACAAAGGGCCAATAAGGGAGCATATAAACAAGATGATCAAGCCTTGGGAACATCACTGTCCTGTGTGTAATAAAGGTTGTCACTGATGACTCTGTCTGTCTTTAGCATGCTCAGTTGTGTGGCACCATCAACAAGTCTTGTTTCTATGGACAAAGACTCAGAACAGAGTAAGCAA
The DNA here is from genome assembly GCF_965194805.1 of Balaenoptera borealis. Lineage (NCBI taxonomy): Eukaryota > Metazoa > Chordata > Mammalia > Artiodactyla > Balaenopteridae > Balaenoptera > Balaenoptera borealis. Next base: position 20,120,213 of record NC_138862.1, on the reverse strand, counting down.
CAACCAAATATGCTTGTACCTGCCATTTTATGGCTGTGCCTAAGAGAAAAATATTATAGATTGTTTATTATAGCTGGCTTAAACATTATTTATCTACACAGTCATCAAATTATAAACACATTATGCTTCAAAACTCATTTGGAAGTCCGTTTGGATATACCAACATATACTGCCAATAATCATATTCTGACTTTACCTAAGTGCCTTTTAAATAATTTAATAAATTATTATGAATGTTATATATTCAATGCAAACTGTATTAGGCACAGTGTTAGGTGTGTCACATTAATTATCTTATTTATGCTCACCACAGCACCGAGTAGTAGGTGATACCATCACCCCTACTTTAAGGAGCATAAGAAAGAACTTGATTAATGTGTTTAAAATCACACAGGTTGTGAGAGTCAGAGCCAGGATTTAGACTCGGGGTGGTCTCATTCTAAGTCTCATACTCTCAACCACTACCTCGTGCTGCCTGTCATGACTCCTTCGCATAAATATATCCCACGTCTTAAGGACTGACACTGAAAAATACACTTATCACTGCCCTGCAAACAAGAGTGGAGTGTCCAGTGCCTTTGGTCATGAGTTCGGGACAGGTAGGAGGAAAGAAGGGCAAGTTAGATTCCTTGGGAATCCAGTAAATTTTTGACTACCTCTATCTACTTAAAAGAGGTTATTCTTCAGGTAAATTGTTCTCAGAGTGTGTTCCTAGGACCATTAGCATTAGCGTCTCCTTGAACTTGTTCAAATGCAAATTCCCAGGCTTCATTCCAGGCATACAGAATCAGAAACTCTTGAGAGTGCTTCAGCGAGCCCTCCAGGGGATTCTGAGGCAGGCTAACACTTGAGGATCACATTTTTAGGTCATTTATATCTCAGATTGCCTAAATTGCTAAGCATGGGCCATGGCCTCCACAAGTGGGCAGAGTGAGATTAGCATAAGGAATATCCCCTGAGAGCCTCCCTTTTCATGTTTATGGGGTATCAGAGAACCGAGACTTTGCAAATTGTACAGGAAGCATTATTCAGCTGTGTAGTTGTGATTCATAGTTCTGAATTTCCACTATTCCCTCCGGCAACCCACACTGCCTGAACTATGACCCCACTTATAAGCATGTGAGTGTTTGGGGTGAGGAGGTTGGGAAGGGATGAGTGTAGGCTAGTAGAAAGATGAAGTGTGGCTGCAGTGCTGAGCTTCCAGGAAATCAGAGAGGGTGAGAGGGTAGGAAAAGCAGAACAGACAGGGAGCACAAAAGAGCAAAAGTGTTTGTCATGTGGGGAAAAAACCTGAAATTAACATCAAAATTCCTGAGTTCTAATCTCAGCTCAACTATTTATTATCTGTGTTACTATGAGCAATTAATTTAACTAAATTCTTATATGTTTAAACTATAAAACTACTAGTACCTATCTAACTTAAAGTATTATTGTGAGACTCCAATGAGGTAATGACCGCAATCTCTTCGAAAACTAAAGTTCTATGTCAGTCACATTAATTTGATATAAATCATTATTAAATGTATTCTACACTTATTATTAGCAACAGAAATTGCTTCCAAGTAATTCTACCACTTTAATTAACAGTATAGCTGTTTGGGTTTAGGTAAAGTTTATTTACCTCTTATGAACTTAACAGAATTTTTTTCTGCTGTACGTGACAGAAACTCAAATCAGCTCATACACAGGGATGTTATCGATTCACATTACTAGAGGTTCAGAAAGGATGCTTGTTTCAGGCGAGAGAGGAACGCAGACATGCAGCTATGGCTCTCTCCCAGTTGCTCAGTTCAGGTCATCTCTACTTCTCTTTTCATGTCAACTTCATGCATCTCTGCTTCAGGTAGGCTTTTTTTCACAACCAAGAAAGATGACATCCCCAAATCCCCATATTCTATCTTCCCCACCAAATGATCCAAAATGAAGATAGCTTTTTCCATGATTCCGAGTGGAAAAATGTAAAGGACGATTTCAATTTGGTCTAGCTAGATCCTCATGTCCATTTGTTAAGCAGTCATTCTTCCGTAGAGATGCAGAGCTATATTGGATGAGCCTGGATCTCTTTCCAATACCGTTGCAGGGGAAAACAGGATATGGAGACTGACATCCTAACAGGCCCACAGGTGGGAAATATCCCAAAGATCCAGATAAAGAGGGATGAAGAATGCAGTCTCTGCCATTGACTATGCTTTATCTGGAACTGCTGAAAATAAATGCCGAAATATGAAACTAACACTAATGGAATCAGCAAATGGAAATGGGAAATGTAGATTGGATAGAGCAAATTTTTGTTGATTTTGGCAGTCAGGTACTTCTATTTTTCTATGAAGCACTGGACATCCAGAGGCACAAGGAATAAGGAAATTGAGAAGGAGTTCTGCAAGATACAAGAAGGCAGTAAATGTTGCCTGTATTGAAATACTGTCCCCAATTTTGGCAACAAGTGATATGCTGATGGTATTCCTGAAATATCTTTATTAACTTATAGTCTATAAACTTCAGCTTTCCATAACTCAATCTAGTATTTCCAACCCCACAATGCTATTTCTCCAGGACAACACCAGCAGCATATTACAAAACAAATTCCAATCCTACATTGAGAGGATAAAAAAACAATGAAGGAAAATAAAAATCGGTACATGTAACTATCCCGAAACTCATCTTCTCACTGTTCTCTTTTCTAAACATCTTCTAAACATTATTTACTTAATATTTCTTTTTAAGAGAACTTTAAAACAGAATTGAACATTTAAAAGGTCAATTTTTCTAGCACTTTCTTGGAGCATATAAGATAAAAATATCTTATAATAACAATATACATATAATTATTATAATATAAAAATGAGAGAAACAACTTTCCAAAAGACAGACTATACCAGTGTTTTTGTTTTTTTGTTTTTTTCCTAAAGCATGTAGTAGCTAGAACTGAAATTTCTCTTGAAAAATGGTTATACTTTGTTCCTTCATTGCCAATTTGGTGTAGTGATTATTTCTATCAGGTTGAATGTGTCATCTCAAGGTGGATTTAACTCCAATCAGAGAAGTCAGGGTGATAAAAGCAAGAAATTGCTATAAATGTTAAAGTACATTTTGCTCCTTACGGTATGTTCACTTATCGCTCTAGGGAACTAACTACTCATTGCCTTGTGTTCTCAAAATGTGGCCATTTAAGGCAACTTAATTATAATAATTTTGCAAGCATTTCCTTCCTCATGTACACATTAACTTAGCTGGAATTAAAATTTTAATAGATACCACTATGACTAGAGTCACACATTTTGCATGTAAGTAATTACAAAGTTAGAGCAAAGTTGGAACAAAAATAGTACACCTATTTACCACTTCATCTGCTGATTAATTAGTAGCATTTGGAATCAGGTCAGCCTGCAGAGCAAAAGCATACTAACTAAATTTTTTAAATATCTTCAGAATTTGAATTTTTCCTATCTTCCAAGATTTGTTTGTCTCTTTGTTTGTTTTTGAGGTAGTGCTTAACGTTCAGGAAATACTCTAACTTACCATTCATTACAGCCCCAAATAAACAGGAGAAAAAATATTTTAAATTGTTTTAGTGAGATTAACATTGAATGAATCGATAGACTAATGAACCAATACGTAAATATATAAACTGTAATGAGTAATGAATATATAAAATAAATCCCTCCTAAACACATTTTTTCAGATATTGACTATGAAACTACCCATGCTTTTCTTCCCAAATGGCGAGTCATTTGATCCTTTTCTTCTACTCTTTTCCTCTCTCATCTGTGGACCAACTGCCATCTGTCTTAACAGAAGACTGCTCATCTTTCTCTGTAATACCCCCCAGAAGACAATGACATCTGGTAGGTTTTCTTATGTATGAATAAGACATGCCCTCAAATCCTAGCAGCATCTGATTAAGAAAAATGTTTAACCTTTTGGTGTTTGCTTTTAATTTCACTGAGCCAATGATCATCCTGAACAAGCTAATCAAACATTGTAGTGGCTGATGAAATTAACAAGGCAGAAGCTAACACTTTATTGTCTGTAGAGTAGTATATCAAGGATATAAATAATCTAAAAGGTAGATAAAATCAAATATATTATATCTCATAGTGTGGCTTTTATCCAGAGATGTGTCTTTATATTTTTATTCTCCCTAGGCCAATAGGCTACAGAGAATAATTTCTGAAAGTTGGCTTAAGTTTGGCTTATACTAGTTTATATTAGGGTTTTTTTTTTTTGTTGTTGTTTGTTTGTTTGTTTTTTGACGAGCCTCACGGTTTGCAGGATCTTAGTTCCTCCACCAGGGATTGAACCCGGGCCCCTGGCAGTGGAAGCTTGGAGTCCTAACCACTGGACTGCCAGGGAATTCCTTATATTAGGGTTTTATTAGGGTTCTATTTAATATTTATATCATCTTTATGTAACTAAATTAGGGTCAATAAAAGATAAATTCTAACAATTTTCAAGTAAATAGTATAACAGTGATATGCAATCGCAATATTCTACAGTTAACACAACTAGTGTTAAAACCAATTTATCTTCCATAAAAAGCAAAAATAAGTATCTTATAAATATGTTGACTTTCATAATGAAACTACATTGATATTCAATATTTATATAGATAATCTACAAATTAAAATATCTAAGTAGATAAGTTAACTACATTTATAGATTTCTCAGGAAGATTCCACTCCATGTCACCTTGGAGATCGTCACCTCCATCATAGTTTTAATGTGCTCACCCAGTGCATTTACTATCACATTTGATTTAATATGAACGGTGTCTTTAGATTGGTTTTATTAATCCTAATTTTACTCATGATAAAATTGGAAATCAGAAGTATTAAGTAACTTGTCTCAGGACACAAGTAAGAGGTGGCAGGAGCTATGATTTAAACACAGGTCTGTTTTGTAGGAGATTTCATTTCATAAAACACCACCGTGTCCTGCACAATTTCCTTAAGGCATTCACTTCATAAAGGTCTCACTGTCATTATTCACAACAACCTACAACACTGATTTTTTTCCTTGTGAGGATGGCTTCTGTGGACGTTCCTATTGGCTGCACTTCTATGGTTTAAAGTAAGAACCTAGATTTTCCCAAGCATGGGTAGAGTGGAGCTTCTGAATTCCTCTGTGTGGCAACCTAGCTGATGCTGAAGAATCGTTCTTAATATATACTTTATTACTTCTCTACATTTCCATAGCCAAGTATATATTTTGCAAAACCCTGCGATATTTTACTCTTGCTAAAACACAAACGTTTTCCCCTTTTCTAACACAAATTTTCATTACCTACTTCCAATCGACTGGAAGATTTAGAAATGAAATAGTGCCTGAGCTTTTGAGATATAAAATTGAGTTAAATTTACATCTATGCAGTACCCACTCTCTAGGGGCTGTATAATCTTTCATATCTCTAAAATCCTGTTGCTGATATATATGAACTGAAAAAGAAGCCAATTGAGGGAGGAGATGGTTCAAGATATGCAAACGGTAAATCCCATTAGAATGGATTTACAATGCAATTACATAAAGTGCAAGGGACTAGGCAAATTATTGGGGCTATTCATGTTATTTCATTAGAGTGAAATTTCACTATATTAAAAAAATGGAGTTACTAACTATACCTTGAAAAGACAGTTGAAGGTCACTATTCTAACGTGATTTGACTTGTTTATAAAGTATTTCCTAAAGCTGATTTCATCTGTTGTAACTTATTGCAAGAAGTTTCATTTTAGCTTTTCAAGAAATGCCAAATTGCTGAATAACAATGGGGAGCTTCACGTGTATATATCTTCTGAGTAGAGACTACATGTGTTTTTATTTGTAGGTATGTGAATAAGTAGCATTTTCTGAAAAATTATAACTCAACAAATTACTCATAACATTAGAAAATGTTATTTTAGTGAATAAAACACTAAGCAGTACTCAAATTATATCTTATTCAAAAATTTCAGCTAACAAAAATTTCTATTTATTAGAATTCTCTCTAAAAATGTGCCTAAGAAATCAGTTGAGAAGGGAGTAAAACGGAAAAGGGGAAATAGTAAAACAACACATGAATCTTACAAATAGCATAATTCACATTTACAGTTCAAATTTGCTTCCTTCACTTAAATGGATAGTCCTCCAGTTTAGCAAAAATAAAAGGTATAGAGAAGTAGCTGAGGAAAAGTTGGTGAATCTTCGAGGGAGCTGCGTAGATACGTCTCTTGAGGAATTATACCACATTATATATGGAAATGCTTGACCACTAATTGAAACTACTACACAATTCTGAAATGAAGGTTTATGATTTAATAGGAGCCTACATAAGGAATCTGAAACTCTACATTCTGTTAGCAGTTGAACTTTCAGTCTTTATATAAATCTTTGAGTGCTCTTTTATCATTTCTTGTGCTTCCTTTCCTTCATTCCTTCCACAAAGAAGAATTCGTGTTCTCTTCTAGTCCTTTCAGTGAAGTGAAGATCAATTCTTTCTGAACATTCATTCAAAGATTTTTATTTTAAGGCTTTCTGTTGGCACTGATGGAGGAGCAATGAACAAGAAAGTCAGGTCCTGCTCCCATGGAGCTTGGCAGGGAAGCAGGCAGGTAAATAATAAATGAGTTTTAAAAATTTGATAAGATGAATGTGATGGGGGTTGGAAATACATAAAAGGCTTTGCTAAAACAGAGAAGAATTGTGGATTATTTTGAATTCAGTGTTAGGTAAGGTCTCCCTGGGAAGATTAATTAAATCTGATGCATAAATTTTTAAAATAATCCAAAAATATTGTAGATGCAGAAAATAGCCAATTTAAATATCTAAGGAGGTTGAAATTAGAGTACTGAATGAAAGAAGGAATTCAAGTGTGGTTATAGCATAAGGGACTTTGTCCCTAGAGCCCCATTCATGTGGGACAGTGGAGGCCAATGAAGGTTAGGGAGAAACTGTTACCTTTGTGACTGATCATTTCACCCTGTCCCTCTACTGTTTTGGTCCACAGTTGAGCTACATTTCCCAGCCTCCTTTGTAATGAGTTAGGGTCATGTAACTGCATATAACCATTACAACATGGCCATAAATATTTCATGCCACTTCTAAGCTTAATCCATAAAAATCTCTCACATAATTATCCATGTGCTTTCCCCAGGCTTAATTTAGAAGTCACTTGTTGAAACAGACTGAACCACAAAATGAGCTTTTTCTAATTCACTCTGAAGGAAAGTCATGTGTTTATCAAGAAAGTTGATTTGGACTTTATGTGGACAAAAAAATTAAAAACTACTGTGTTTAGCCACTGAAAATTTCAGGTTTGTCTGTTATGACAGCATTACCTAAAATAATACAATAAAGAATTTGGATCTTACTCTAATGGCAATAATGTAACTGAGCAGGACCCTATGGGGCCTTCCCAAGACAGATTCCCCCCTCCTCCCCATGTCCTTCACTTGCCTCTTGTCTGTAGAAAACTTTATCCTTCTAGGCCTTCCCCAAGTTCCAAAGAATACATTTAATCAGAGAAGTCAGAAAATGTAGAAAGAAAGGAGAATGGTCAAGCAAGGCAAAATAATAATAGTTTAGCCGTTAAACAAAGTCAAGGACTTTTCCTCTTCAAGGACTATAGATAATATTCTGAGCCATGTCCTTCCAGCTCTTTTGCAGATACTGAAACCCCTACCAGGCAGAAGAAGTTAACTGTATGCTGCCCACAAGCACTCAGACCCAAGACTGGTTGGAACCAGAAGGTTGATGATGCTGACTCCCAATTACATGTCCATGAGCTGATCACACACCCCACAACCCCACCCCCAGTCATTAGCAACCTTTCTCTGAAAGCCTTCAGGGAGTTCAGGCCTTTTCAGCACTAGCTACCTGGACTCCTTGCTTGGCACCCTGCAGTAAATGCTTCACTTTCCTTCACCACAACCCAGTGTCAGTAGATTGGCTTTATTGCATGCAAGTAAGTGGACCCAAGTTTGGTTTGGTAACAATAGAATATATAGATATAGTGTGAGTGGTACAAAAAAATATATTTTTAAAAAAGCCCTGATACGATGTAGAGAATGGGTTGTTAAGAAACAGGAACAAGGAAACCAGTTAAGAAGCTATTGGAACAGACCAGACAAAACTGACAGTGTCTTTGACTAGGGTATAAATAGAGATGAAGTGAAGTGAACATATTTTTGTATAATTTGATGCTGAAACCAATAAATTTCACTGACATACTATTTGGGAGAAGGGAAAGAAAGAACTTCCAAGGATGACTCTCAAGTGTTTATTTTAAATTTATTTAAATAATCTTTGCAAATTTTAGAAGAGTTTTAGATTTATAGAGGAATTGCACAAGTTGTACTGATATTTTAGTGTACACCTCACCCAGTTTCCTCTATAACTAACATCTTACCCTCTTAAGGTATGTTCATCACAACCAAAAAAAAAAAAAAAAAGCATTTCTACATTACTAGTAATTAAATACTATATTATATTTTAATTTTACTATTTTTTCCCTAAAATTCTTTTTCTGTCCCAGGATTCCATCCTAGAATACCACATTATATTTAATTGTCATCTCCTTAGCCTCATCAGGTGTATAATAATTTTTTACATTTTTGTTTTTATTTTTGATGACTTTGACTGTTTTGAATAGCCCTGGTCAGATATTTAGAAGCATGTCCTTTAATTTGGGTTTGTCTGATGACCTTCCCATGGTTAGATTGAGGCTATGAATTTTTTGAAAGGACTGTCACAGAGATAAATATTGTTCTCATGAGTTTATCTCATGCATATTTATTTTATACTTTGTAGTATAATCCACTACCACTTTTTTTTGTTGCTCATATTATTCAGTTTTGGCCATTAGGTGATATTTTATCTTGGCTCCTGTGTCCATATGACAAGACCAATATTTTTCTTGCTTGAGAACATCCTTACTTTTTGTCTCTAAAACATGTGCCAGGTTCACCTTGTATATTACTGCCCCATCTCTAGAATCAGTCATTTCTCCAGGGGGCCCTATTTCATTTCGTTGGAGAATGGAATTAGGAGCCAAGATCTAGACACTGAGTATGTTCATTACTACAGGGATGTCATGCTTGTAGTTTCTCTCAGAGAACAAAGCTAGAAAACATATGTATATATACTAACCCATGTATAAATACTTACCTATAATTATTTATTTACCTTCCCATCTGCTTAGCTATATTAAGCTAAACCTGAATTGATGCTGATAACTCTGACTCTAATCCAGTACTACATGGTTTATTTTAGCCTCTTCCCCCTGCTAATCTGTAATCCCTCTTTCCAACAGTGAGAAACCTGGCATCCCCCATCTGTCTTCCACGTATTTGCTTGCTCAGTTCTGGAATTTATGCACAACTGTTTCAGAATTACTAACCTGTACCTCTGTGAGAAACAATTTTACCAACCATAGTAGAGTGCTCATATGCAATTCCTTTTGTCTTTAATCTTATAGTTTCCAGTCAAAATATCATTTTCCAGAGTTACTTAGGTCAGCCCCTTAACCCCTCACCACCTCAATGAAGATGTGTCATTCATTTGAAATATAGTTAATAATTTTGTCACAGTCTGCATTCCTCCCCAGTATCCCCCAACATTCTGGCTGATTATATTTTTAATTTTCTTATATTAGATTTAATCTTTCTGGTGTGAAGTTCTCTGGTTTTTGAACAAATGTATAATGCCATGTGTCCATTACTAAGATACCATACAGAATATGTCCAGCATTCCAAAATTCTCCACCGTTTCCTCTAGTCAAACACTCCATCTCCTCTCTCTGAGGTTTTTGATTTGAGCAACTGAATGAATTGTAGTATTATCTCTGAAATGCGGAAGGCTATCGGATTATTCAGTTTAGATTTATTGAGTCTGAGAGACTTTATGACATTCAGGGTCAAGAAGGTTTTATTGTATTCTGCTCCCACCATGACCAGTTTTCTCTCTGAATTTTGGCAGATGTGCCCTGGATGTTTCCAAAGGGGTGATGTGGAAGAAGAAAATCATTGAGAGAAGGTACAAAAGTTAAGTGAAGCACGATATATTGCTTGTCTCGATTAGAGAATATATTAAAAACCTAGAAGCAGCTGTAGTCAATGTCTGTAGAAAGGTAGTTGAAGACTTGTATGTGAAATAAATTTTAAAATATATTGTACAGCACAGGGAAATAAAGCCATTATTTTGTAATAAATATAAATGGAGTATAATATGTAAAAATATTGAATCACTGTGTTGTACACCAGAAACTAATATAATATTGTAAACCAACTATAGTTTAATAAAGAAAAATATTAAAGAAAGAATTTTAAAACTCATTGGTTTTAAAACCATAAGAGTTAGGTCCAAACCAAGCCTGTGGGCCCTTAATTGTCACTCATCATCTCTGAGCCACTGTCTTCGCCTATACAAAGAACACATCATTTTAGGCTTACTTACCCCAATAAGTTTATTGGGAGAATTAAAAGATAGAAGACTTTGGAACACATTTAATTTTTTAAAAAATAAGTTATAACTTTTATTATTAGCCCCTTTGAGAACTAGAAATGCAGATGTCATAGTCACTTCCAAACATGATAGTAAAATTTTTATTTTCCAGCAAGGAAATCGTATAGAGAACAGTATAAATTAACAATGTATATGATGTTTCAAACTGATTCTTAAAGAAGCAAAAATCATCTATAATACTTCCCAACTGAATTCTCTTGGAAGCAGTCATTTTCAAAAATTATATCCTTTGGAAAGAAAAAAAATAGCATCAACAGTATACTTAACTAAATGACTAATTCTCTATTTTCCCATAAGCAATTCAAGTCTTAAAGTTAACATGAATTATAAAGAAGAAAAAATACAGATAATCTATCTTCAAACTTTTCAAGGAAAAACACTACTCTTGACTTAATCTTCAAAATCTGACTCTTAACTATTGTCAGTATTAAGCAATACGAATAACAACTCATTTGCTATGTGATCACAACTTAAATACTAATTTTGCTCGCTGTCTGGCAAGGGTAGAGTCAAATAGACACAATGCATAAAGTACTAGTGATTGTGACTGTGTGTGATATCAGGCCAGAGTCCAAAAATTCTTCTATGACTCTCCCTGGCGCACTAGGGAATGAAGTGGTTGCAATAACCCCTTTGTAGTAGCCCAACAACAGAAAAATGATAGTTCTGTTTGAAGGCACATTTTATATGTCATTTCATACAGAATGTACACATCCTGGAGAGTGGGAAAGAAACTTAGGGGAGTTTCTAGATAAAATTTAATGAATTAGTTAGCAATGCCCTTCTCCATATGGAAGTGTCTAAATATAATTTTAAGTCACACTGCAAAATGCTTATGAAAAATCAAAAGTATATATGGGACTGATGCTTGAAATGTTATTTTTTCCCCCTATCAAAACCTGAAAATGTAAGTCATTATTTCAGTGACAGACATAGTTCTTACAGTGATCAGCATGAAAATTAGTGAATGGTTATTAAAAATAATCTGTAATCAAAGTTTGTATACAACTTTCTAACTTTTCATCTATAAAAAATTAAGTATTTTTTTCTGAACCTCTCAACCTTACACTGCAGGCTGCTATAAAGATAAACAATCTCAGAAAGTGCTACATAAACAAGTTAACAATAAAAGAGCTTCTAAATTATATTTAGAAAGGGGGAAAGTTGTGGCTCTAGGATAATGGCAGGAATGAAATATTCTTGCCAAATTCTAAAGCAGCATCCCAATCTAAATTTAGGGAGGCTGGCGGTGGAACAAATGCTGGATGGGGAGTTAAGAAGACTGTCGCTTCGGTCATGCCTATGTGTCAGGGCTGTGCTGGCAAGAGAAACCTCTGTGCTTAAAGATCATAAAGAGAGAATGGGAGAAGAGTGTGCTGACCATTTGTTCTAATTAAAGATAACACGCTGCAAACAAGTAAGCCGAAGAAATGTTTTTCATCATTTCCTGTAATTATTTCATGACAAGGATGGTCTTGGAGGACATTCTGTTATCCCCTGTGGATGGAATTTGTACCTCTCCTTCTTTATAGACTGAGATGCTGTAGATTGAATGTTTATGTCCTCCCAAACACCCAAGGTGATGGTATTAGGAAGTATGGCCTTTGGGAAGTGATTTGTTCATGAGTGGAGCGCTCATAAATGGAATGAATGCCCATATAAAAGAGACCTGAGAGAGCTTCCTTGTCTTTTCTGCCATGTGAGGACACAGCAGGAGGACAGCCCTCTGTGAACTAGGAGGTGGGCCCTCACCAGACACCAAATCTGCCAGTGCCTTGACCTTGGCCAGCATCCAGAACTGTGAAAAATAAATATCTGTTGTTTATAAGCCACGTAGTCTGGTGGTTTCAAGAAACAGTGATAGGACTCTTGGTTAACTCTGGAGGACAGAACATTACCATTGTTCAGAGAGGGTTCTGGAGTCAGACTCTGCGCAATGTGAGTTCTAACTTTACAAAATACTTGCTCAGTGACTTTTAGAAGATTTTTTAAAACTTGTTCTTATTCAGTTAATTTATCTTTAAAATGAGGATAATAATACTACCAGTACCAGCTGAAGAGACTGAGAGATTTTAATGATATCATCTATACACACTGTCTAGAAAAGCAGTTGACAATAATAAATGTCCAATAAATATGTTAAATATCGTATCATTATTAGAAGTAGTAGCTCACTTCCTCACTACATGGATTTGTGTTAAATGTCAATATTTAAGACTATAAAATAAAAGTATGATCTTAGGGTAAGAAAGGTCTCTCTAAGGATGATATGAACAGCTGGTAAAATAGAAAAAAAAACTAATGATATTTTCTTAGAGTTCTTGATATTATTACAAAAATAATACATATAAAGCTATTTGTAGATTGTGCAGGATAGGCTAGTATCCTGTAAGTGTTATGTTTTTTTTTATATAATACTACTTTTTTAAAATTTATTTATTTATTTATTTATGGTTGTGTTGGGCCTTTGTTTCTGGGCGAGGACTTTTTCTAGTTGTGGCAAGAGGGGGCCACTCTTCATCGCGGTGCGCGGACCTCTCACTATCGCAGCCTCTCTTGTTGCGGAGCACAGGCTCCAGACGTGCAGGCTCAGTAATTGTGGCTCACGGGCCCAGTTGCTCCGCGGCATGTGGGATCTTCCCAGACCAGGGCTCGATCCCATGTCACCTGCATTGGCAGGCAGATTCTCAACCACTGCGCCACCAGGGAAGCCCTGTAAGTGTTATCTTAAAATGTAATTTTGGGAACTGGAAGATAGGCTGAGAAACAAAGGTGATAATAAGAAAATTAAAGTAACACCCAAGTGGTATCTTTTATAACCCAATAATAATAGTATATCATATAAGCAATTATGAGTAAGAACTCCATAATATGGGGTTCTAGAATTAGAGCACAAAATATAACATTGTATACAGTATGGTCCCAAATTATAAAATTATATTTCTAAGTGTGAATGTGTGTGTGTTTGTGTGTACTCACAAGATGGGGAAGACCGAAGAATATATGGAAAATATTTTAGTGATTTTCTCAAAGTGGTACAATGATGGGTGTTGTTAATGTCATTTTTTCCTATTTTAGAGTCCCTCTAATTTTCTACTGTGAGTATTTATTAGTCATGCAATTAGATAAGGTTCTTGATATAAAAGAACAAATCTCTCTATAAACCATGACAAAATATAATCCAGTCAAGGAAAATTGTTAAGGCATTTCCTAAAGTTGTCACCTCAGGTACAATGCTTCAGATCTTACCTTACTGCAAGCTAACAAGTTAGCCTGTTACAGTTCCATATATACAAAAAGACACGAGGTTTCTGGGTCAGGGCAAAAGCAGTTGATTATACACAGCTATAGCAAGGTCCAGAGTAACGTCTTGCCCCAGTTTTCTGAGCCTAATTCTCAAAGGGCAACATCATGAGAGTCAGGTGTTTCCTGGCTTCACACTGGGATGAATCACAGGAGAAGGACACTGATATTAGTAAGCTTCTGATCTTATACAGGTACTTCTGGAAAACTGGCCCAACCTCCTCTCCAGAGAGAGACATTACCTTCATTACTCTGGAATTTAAATCTGCTCCAGGGAGGGAAACATCTCTCCCTTTTCAAGGCTATTTACTTATACAAGAATCCTGAAAAGAAATGAGACTCATAGACATATGAGAGATCAAGGAAGAACCGTCTTCCAATAAAACCATCTCACTAATTTATAAAGACATATTAAGTGGGTCTAGTTGAAGCTGCAAATTCAATGAAGCACCTGATATATGCAGATTGCTATCTTGGAAGTCTGACAATGAAATCTGTGTTAGCATGGACTCAAACACGTGGCATTGAACTTCTCTTTAGCTTTGTTTTGACCTACTTTCCCCCTAATTTATCTGTTCATGAGAAACCCCCCAAATGTTTCTAGTACTCAGGGTTTGAATTCACATCTTCATTATGATTGAAAAACTCAAGTGAATGCTACAAAGTTGTTCTAAGTAAGAGAAAAATATAGTAGAAGACCATTTGTGAGAATTCTTATAAATTACAAAGAAGGAGATGTTGGCCAACTTTATTCAAGACTCCAAATGTACTTATCTATATTTTATTGTCCATAAGCATTTCATAAAGCTTAACCTAGACAAAATAGCAAAGACAGCAACATTGATGATACTGAAGTGCACAAGGTCAAAGGTAAGAGAGAGATCAGAAAGTAAACCTCTGGTGTACTGCTCTTGTTTTGCTTCATTGTTTGCAAAAGACAACATTTGTTTTGTCACTCTTCATTTCAAAAATGCACACCCTAAGATAAATTTAGGTGAAAAAATGATATGGATAAGAAACATAACTAGTATTTTAACTTTATACCTGTGACTTTTCACTCATTCAAAAATATGTATAGCTTGACCCCTGCCCACTGGACCTCAAGGAATTGCACCTTCACTTATAATCTGTAGACACAAGAGTTGGCTGTCTCCAGAGAGCTCTTTCCCCCTGATTCTGTAGGGATTAATAGATTTATTGTGGAATGGAAGCCATAGTGAAGATAAGAAGTCAGTTCACTAAGGAGGAAGTATGGGCTAATTTTTGTGAACACAAACAAGCTTCCCTATAGTCAGGTGGAGAGACGGAGGAAAACGAATGCAACGCTAAGGGAAAGGAACAGCGTTTACTTAGGCCAGAAGCTGATCTTAAAGGAATTGAGAGAGCACAGCACAAAACTCCTAGGGCTCAAACACACAGCATTCATTCGAGCACCTGAAAGACCAGAAAGCCAACGTGTAGATAACCAGTATCTCCTGGAAGCCAAGAGATCAGAAAGGACCTAAAATTGGCATTTGAGTTAACAAGTTCACTCATCATCTCTCGAGGAATCATGAGCCCTGTTGGTAGAAATTTAAGAGTGGATTTAGGCAGGATTCTCACTTCCCACATGAACCTACACATTATATTCTTTTTGTTTCCTATAACCTCAATTTGATAGCACATACAGGGGAGGAGCATTAGAATGCCCAATATGCATTTTCTGAGATATTATGAATACATCTATAACCAAGTGTTTCCCAATCACCTATTTGTGTATCAATAAAATCATATTTTGAGTTACCAAAATAGTCACTAAAATAATGATTCAATCATCTGGCCTTCCTCCTTGGTGATAAAGATGTCCTTTCAATGTCTCTCTCCTCCCCCTATCCCTCTGTCCTGCAATCTAGCTTCCTTCCAAAAAAAATTTTTTTAATATTTATTACATATATTAGGTAAAAAAGAAAGGAAGTCTTTTTTTCCAGAAAGACTCAAATTTAAGCATTTATAAACTTTAAGCATCTTAGAAATTAATAAACATTTATCATTCTCTACACTTTATTAACCTTGATTCTTTTAAGCTCATATAACCTTATAATTGGCAGGGGGGAGGGGTAATGGAGGAGGAGGAAAGGCAACATTTATTTATTTACCTGGCATTTCAACGCCCTTTGAATTCCTTTTCTTTCCTTTCAGTTTTCATGGGTTTTCCTGTTTCCTTAAACCATGTACTCACTGGTAAATTCACCTCAAACATGGTGCAAATGAGAGAGAAATATCAGGATCACCCACCTAGTTTCACTTCGGCTCTTTTGTGTGCACATCTTCATTTCTCTATATATGACCTTATTGCTGGAATTCCTCTTTCCAGCCTGTTCTAACTTCCTCACACCTGCCTCTACATCATCCCAGAGGTATAAAGAGATGCCAAAGCCAGATCTCAAACACAGGACCCTTTGCTTCTCTTCTAGAACTTCTCTTCTGGAGTAATGTCACAATTACAATCACCTTAAATTACTAAGATGGTGGCTATTAAATTCAGGCACCTAGAAAATATTGAAGCAGGATATTGTTTAGCAGAGCTTTTCCTCTACTTTTCAAATTTTACTGGTGGGGAGCTGTCTCCTTCATCTACGTGTCTGCCTTTAGGTGTTTCAGTTCAGGTACCTCTGACATGGAGCCAGCTCTGAGCAAAACTCCAAAGGCGACATTTATCTTTGGTGATCTACTTGGTGCTGAGAAGCCCCTAGTACTCTGTTTTTGCTATTTATTAAAACCTATTTCTAGACAACTGTTTGCCTTGAATTGTGTTCTCTTTTTAGTCACCTTCAAATAAAACCACCAAATAAGCTCAACTTCAGGTAACCTGTATAGTCAGCAATAATAATTTCTGCTAGAATCACTTGTACCTAAAATAATTTTTGAAAACTCTTCTTTTTCCACTATGTAAAAATTTTTGAGAATTTCTAGAGACTAGAAGTTATTTTGAAAAATAAAATTATGTGTTTCAATGTTCCTGAAATCGATCATCACAGGTGTTATCTTCCTCCACCAAGAAATAGTCCAGTGTCTTATTGAATAAGAATTTTTCCATTTTTTTATATTATAATAGGCCTAGAATAGTTTTTTATAAACATCTGTTAATAATAATGGTCATTGAATCATCCATTGACTCATCTGAGGATTGATTACTTATTATCATCATACACTTATTGTGTATAAGTATTTAGCTATAAAATAAGGATGAAATTAAATCACAATCAGATTGAATGATATTAAACTAAATTAAATCATTGAGTACACTAAGACATGCTAAATACATTGACAAATTTATTAACTTGGGCATGGAAATATCCAAACTAATTTTTGTTCTACCCATTTGTACAAAAGGAGCACTTTGTTTTTAGGAATGTCTTTATTTAAATCTGTAGAGTTGAAATTGTCAGATAACTAATGAACTTTTATTAGTATATTTCAAGATAGCAGCTGTTGGTTTGTAAATTCCTTTTGTTGTCACTTTTAATCACAATCACAATCTTTAATCACAATCTTATTTTCATTTCATCCAGTTTAGTAGCTTCAAAATTAAATTGTACAGTCTTAAAATTCGTGATACAAAATATGAAAAATCAGAGAATCCACAGATGTCATCAGTAGGCAAGTAGTCACAGGAAACCTGTGACCGGGATTTTAACATTTACATAGCACTTCAAAATGTATCAGCAGGGTTTGCATCAAAATCTTGATATCCTGCCACTGATCTTTTTCTGGAATAAAGGAGTAACTATTCAAGAATGTAGTTTTTTACTTACTTGTACTATTATAGCAAAGTGAGCTCTTTTAGTCGCTGTTCTATTAAGAAAATAAACATTCATTACACATACACACACACATTATTGGGGGAAAGGAGAGTTAAAAGAAGAGGATTGGGGAGGAGAGATATGGATGTATTTATTGAGTACTAACTACACATCTGTCTTTTTGCCAGATATTTCATTCAACCCTCGAAATTACAGCTGTCAAGTAGATATCCACATTTAACAGATGAGATGCCTGAGGGCCAGATGTGATAATTAACATAGAGTAAAAACTCATTATGTAGCTCCAGAAAACAAGGTCTTTCTTCAACCAGTTGAAGCCTATTATAGGAGTATATTTTCTGCTTGGATTTCAGCTTTTCATTTCAGGTATAAATCTAAAAGAAACAAGGATGGGGTCTTTCAACTCATTGACAAATCCACCTTCTTATTTGTAGGCAATTCTAGACATACTTCAAAGTTTTTTATGTGAGATGCTCTCTCCATCTCTTTCTATCTCTCGCTCTCTCTCTATCTGTTTCTTTACATACTTTCCCTTGGAAATTATATCACCACCATGGAAGCAGTGTACCTATCTGTATCAATTAAGCAGTTACTGCTTAAATACACACATATACATACACACTCTCACACAGTCAAAATATGGTGTAAATGTGTCCTCTCCTTTCTATTCTGTAGTAAATATATTGCAACAATGACCCAAATCCTTCACCTTTCTCTGTATCACTTTTTTTTTTTCCCTTATGGTTTTTTGGTACCCTATCTCTCTGGCTCTGAGCTGGGTCATGGCATTTGCTTTGCTCAGTGACAGATGAGTAGCTCTGACTTAAATAGAAACTTGTAAAAAGTGCTTGTGCTGGCCCCCACTCCCACCTCAGCCCCCACCAACTTCACTGCTTCTCCTCCTTCCTCTTGGTCCCCACGTGGCGCCCAAGCACTACCACAGAACTGCTGAACTCCAGAATCACCGTGTGGAGGACAGGCTCTTGGTGCTCCAGCCAGGCGTCAGAGCTGTGCCACTCAGGTGGGAGAGTCAAGTTCAGGACACTGATCCACAAGAGACCTTCCAGCTCCACGTAATATCAAATGGCAAAAATCTCCCAGAGATCTCCATCTCAATGCAAAGACCCAGCTCCACTCAATGACCAGCAAGCTACAGTGCTGGACACCCTATGCCAAACAACGAGCAAGACAGGAACACAACCTCATCCATTAGCAGAGAGGCTGCCTAAAATCATAATAAGGCCACAGACACACCAAAACACACCAGCAGATGTGGACCTGCCCACCAGAAAGACAATATCCAGCCTCATCCACCAGAACACAGGCACTAGTGCCTTCCACCAGGAAGCCTACACAACCCAGTGAACCAACCTTAGTCACTGGGGACAGACACCAAAAACAACAGAAACTACGAACCAGCAGCCTGCGAAAAGGAGACCCCAAACACAGTAAGTTAAGCAAAGTGAGAAGACAGAGAAACACACAGCAGATGAAGGAGTAAGTCAAAAACCCACCAGACCTAAAAAATGAAGAGGAAATAGGCAGTCTACCTGAAAAAGAATTCAGAATAATGATAGTAAAGATGATCCAAAATCTTGGAAATAGAATGGAGAAAATACAAGAAGCATTTAACAAGGACCTAGAAGAACTAAAGAGCAAACAAACAGAGATGAACAACACAATAGATGAAATTGAAAATTCTCTAGAAGGGATCAATAGCAGAATAACTGAGGCAGAAGAACGGATAAGTAACCTGGAGGATAAAATAGTGGAAATAACTACTGCAGAGTAGAATAAAGAAAAAAGAGTAAAAAGAATTGAGAACAGTCTCAGAGACTTCTGGGACAACATTAAACGCACCAACATTCGAATTATAGGGATCCCAGAAGAAGACGAGAAGAAGAAAGGGACTGAGAAAATATTTGAAGAGATTATAGTTGAAAACTTCCTTAATATGGGAAAGGAAATAGTTAATCAAATCCAGGAAGCACAGAGAGTCCCATACAGGATAAATCCAAGGAGAAACATGCCAAGACACATATTAATCAAACTATCAAAAATTAAATACAAAGAACAAATAATAAAAGCAACAAAGGGGGCTTCCCCGGTGGCACAGTGTTGAGAATCTGCCTGTCAATGCAGGGGACACAGGTTTGAGCCCTGGTCTGGGAGGATCCCACATGTCACGGAGCAACCGGACCTGTGAGCCACAACTGCTGAGCTTGCGCGTCTGGAGCCTATGCTCCACAAGAGAGGCAGCAACAGTGAGAGGCCCGCAAGCCGCGATGAAG
This sequence comes from Balaenoptera borealis, assembly GCF_965194805.1. Classification (NCBI taxonomy): domain Eukaryota; kingdom Metazoa; phylum Chordata; class Mammalia; order Artiodactyla; family Balaenopteridae; genus Balaenoptera; species Balaenoptera borealis. Next base: position 20,100,322 of record NC_138862.1, on the reverse strand, counting down.
AGTGGCCCTCACTCGCCGCAACTAGAGAAAGCCCTCGCACAGAAACGAAGACCCAACACAGCCAAAAGTAATAAATAAATAAAGAAATAAATAATTTTTTTTTAAAAAGCAACAAAGGAAAAACAACACGTAACACATAAGGGAATCCCCATAAGGTTAACAGCTGACGTTTCAGCAGAAACTCTGCAAGCTAGAAGGGAGTGGCAGGGAATATTTAAAGTGATGAAAGAGAAAAACCTACAACCAAGATTACTCTACCCAGCAAGGATCTCATTCAGATTTGACGGAGAAATTAAAACCTTTACAGACAAGCAAAAGCTAAGAGAATTCAGCACCACCAAACCAGCTTCACAACAAATACTAAAGGAACTTCTCTAGGCAGGAAGCACAAGAGAAGGAAAAGACCTACAATAATAAACCCAAAACAATTAAGAAAATGGTAATGGGACAATACAAACTGATAATTACCTTAAATGTAAATGGATTAAATGCTCCAACCAAAAGATATAGACTGGCTGAATTGATACAAAAACAAAAGCCATATATATGCTGTCTACAGGAAACCCACTTCAGACCTAGGGAAACATACAGACTGAAAGTAAGGGGATGGAAAAAGATATTCTATACAAATGGAAATCAAAAGAAAGCTGGAGTAGCAATTCTCATATCAGACAAAATAGACTTTAAAATAAAGACTATTACAAGAGACAAAGAAGGACACTACATAATGATCAAGGGAACAATCCAAGAAGAAGATATAACAATTGTAAATATTTATGCACCCAACATAGGAGCACCTCAATACATAAGGCAAAGGCTAACAGCCATAAAAGGAGAAATCGACAGTAACACAATCACAGTAGGGGACTTTAACACCCCACTTTCACCAATGGACAGATCATCCAAAATGAAAATAAATAAGGAAACACAAGCTTTAAATGATACATTAAACAAGATGGACTTAATTGATATTTATAGGACATTCCATCCAAAAACAACAGAATACACATTCTTCTCAAGTGGTCATGGAACATTCTCCAGGATAGATCATATCTTGGGTCACAAATCAAGCCTTGGTAAATTTAAGAAAATTGAAATCGTATCAAGTATCTTTTCTGACCACAACGCTATGAGACTAAATATCAATTACAGGAAAAAATCTGTAAGAAATACAAACACATGGAGGCTAAACAACACACTACTTAATAACGAAGTGATCACTGAAGAAATCAAAGGGGAAATCAAAAAATACCTAGAAACAAATAACAATGAAAACATAACGACCCAAAACCTATGAGATGCAGCAAAAGCAGTTCTAAGAGGGAATTTTATAGCTATACAAGCTTACCTTAAGAAAGGAGAAACATTGCAAATAAACAACCTAACCTGACACCTAAAGCAATTAGAGAAAGAAGAACAAAAAAAAAACAAACCCAAAGTTAGCAGCAGGAAAGAAATCATAAAGATCAGATCAGAAATAAATGAAAAAGAAATGAAGGAGACAATAGCAAAGATCAATAAGACTAAAAGCTGGTTCTTTGAGAAGATAAACAAAATTGATAAACCATTAGCCAGACTTATCAAGAAAAAAAGGGAGAAGACTCAAATCAATAGAATTAGAAATGAAAAAGGAGAAGTAACAACTGACACTGCAGAAATACAAAGGATCATGAGAGATTACTACAAGCAACAATATACCAATAAAATGGACAACCCGGAAGAAATGCACAAATTCTTACAAAAGCACAACCTTCCGAGACTGAACCAGGAAGAAATAGAAAATATGGACAGACCAATCACAAGCACTGAAATTGAAACTATGATTAAAAATCTTCCAACAAACAAAAGCCCAGGACCAGATGGCTTGCTTCACAGGCGAATTTTATCAAACATTTAGAGAAGAGCTAACACCTACTTTCCTCAAACTCTTCCAAAATATAACAGAGGGAGGAACACTCCCAAACTCATTCTACAAGGCCACCATCACCCTGATACCAAAACCAGACACAGATGTCACAAAGAAAGAAAACTACAGGCCAATATCACTGATGAACATAGATGCAAAAATCCTCAACAAAATACTAGCAAACAGAATCCAACAGCACATTAAAAGGATCATGCATTATGATCAAGTGGGGTTTATCCCAGGAATGCAAGGATTCTTCAATATATGCAAATCAATCAACGTGATACACCATATTAACAAATTGAAGGAGAAAAACCATATGATCTTCTCAATAGATGCAGAGAAAGCTTTCGACAAAATCCAACACCCATTTATGATAACAACCCTCTGAAAGTAGGCATAGAGGGAACTTTCCTCAACATAATAAAGGCCATATATGACAAAGCCACAGCCAACATCATCCTCAATGGTGAAAAACTGAAACCAATTCCACTAAGATCAGGAACAAGACAAGATCGCCCACTCTCACCACTATTCTTCAACATAGTTTTGGAATTTTTAGCCACAACAATCAGAGAATAAAAAGAAATAAAAGGAATCCAAATTGGAAAAGAAGAAGTAAAGTTGTCACTGTTTGAAGATGACATGATACTATACATAGAGAATCCTAAAGATGCTACCAGAAAACTACTAAAGCTAATCAATGAATTTGGTAAAGTAGCAGGATACAAAATTAATGCACAGAAATCTTTTGCATTCCTATACACTAATGATGAAAAATCTGAAAGTGGAATTAAGGAAACACTCCCATTTACCATTGCAACAAAAAGAATAAAATATCTAGGAATAAACCTACCTAAGGAGACAAAAGACCTGTATGTAGAAAATTATAAGACACTGATGAAAGAAATTAAAGATGATACAAATAGATGGAGAGATATACCATGTTCTTGGATTGGAAGAATCAACATTGTGAAAATGACTCTACTACCCAAAGCAATCTACAGATTCAATGCAATCCCTATCAAACTACCACTGGCATTTTTCACAGAACTAGAACAAAAATTTTCACAATTTGTATGGAAACACAAAGACCTCGAACAGTAAAAGCAATCTTGAAAAAGAAAAACAGAGCTGGAGGAATCAGGCTCCCTGACTTCAGACTATACTACAAAGCTACAGTAATCAAGACAGTATTGTTCTGGCACAGAAAGAGAAATACAGATCAATGGAACAGGATAGAAAGCCCAGAGATAAACCCACGCACATATGGTCACCTTATCTTTGATAAAGGAGGCAAGCATATACAGTGGAGAAAAGACAGTCTCTTCAATAAGTGGTGCTGGGAAAACAGGACAGCTACATGTAAAAGAATGAAATAGAACACTCCCTGACACCATGCACAAAAATAAACTCAAAATGGATTAAAGACCTAAATGTAAGGCCAGACACTATCAAACTCTTAGAGGAAAACATAGGCAGAACACTCTATGACATAAATCACAGCAATATCCTTTTTGATCCACCTCCTAGAGGAATGGAAATAAAAACACAAATAAACAAATGGGACCTAATGAAACTTAAAGGCTTTTGCACAGCAAAGGAAATCATAAACAAGATGAAAAGACAACACTCAGAATGGGAGAAAATATTTGCAAATGAAGCAACTGACAAAGGAGTAATCTCCAAAACATACAAACAACTCATGCAGCTCAATATCAAAAAAACAAAAACCCAATTCTAAAATGGGCAGAAGACCTAAATAGAGATTTCTCCAAAGAAGATATATAGATTGCCAACAAACACATGAAAGAATGCTCAACATCATTAATCATTAGAGAAATGCAAATCAAAACTACAATGAGATATCATCTCACACCTGTCAGAATGGCCATCATCAAAAAATCTACAAACAATAGATGCTGGAGAGGGTGTGGAGAAAAGGGAACCCTCTTGCACTGTTGGTGGGAATGTAAATTGATACAGCCACTATGGAGAACAGTATGGAGGTTCCTTAAAAAACTAAAAATAGAACTACCATATGACCCAGCAATCCCACTACTGGGCATATACCCTGAGAAAACCATGATTCAAAAAGAGTCATGTACCACAATGTTCACTGCAGCTCTATTTACAATAGCCAGGACATGGAAGCAACCTAAGTGTCCATCACGAGATGAATGGATAAAGAAGATGTGGCACATATACACAACGGAATATTACTCCGCCATAAAATGGAACGAAACTGAGTTATTTGTAGTGAGGTGGATGGACTTAGAGACTGTCATACAGAGTGAAGTAAGTCAGAAAGAGAAAAACAAATACCGTATACTAACACATATATATGGAATCTAAAAAAAAAAAAAAAAGGTTCTGAAGAACCTAGGGGCAGGACAGGAATAAAGACGCAGACGTAGAGAATGGGCTTGAGGATACAGGTAGGGGGAAATGTAAGCTGGGACAAAGTGAGAGAGTGGCATGGACATATATACACTACCAAACGTAAACTAGATAGCTAGTGGGAAGCAGCCGCATAGCACAGGGAGATGAGCTCGGTGCTTTGTGATCACCTAGAGGGGTGGGATAGGGAGGGTGGGAGGGAGGGAGATGCAAGAGGGAAGAGATATGGGGACATATGTATATGTATAACTGATTCACTTTGTTATAAAGAAGAAACTGACACACCATTGTAAAGCAATTATACTTTAATAAAGATGTTATAAAAAAAAAAAAGTGCTTGTGCTTTTTCACTTTGCTCTTGTCCCTCTGCAATTGGCATGAGAAATGCCAAGACAAGCTTTCTAGGGGATGAGAGGCTTATGAAGCTCAGTCAAGTTGCCCTAGTCATTTCAAGGAAAGGCCATCCCAGATCAGTATCAGACAGATGGTCATGAAACATGTAAGTGATCCCAGCCAAGATCAAAGAGAACTGAAGAGCAAACTGGCCAGCCAACTAATTTACAAAAATAAACAGACTGTGTGTTGTTGAGGCTTTATGATAATCTATGCCAATAATCTGTACACTTTCCACCTACTGTGGCTAAATATATAATCCTTTATATTTATCTAAGCTATAATTGCATTAATATGATAACTAATCTTTCACCAAACACTCATTCAATTCACCCTTCCCAATATTGGTGGTTCATCTTTCTTTTTAGATGATAGATAATAAGATGTCTTTGATCAAACACCTCTGGTAATCCTCTGTTGCCTATCAAATCAATCCAAATTCCCTACCCTGCCATTTAAAAGTCCTCCAACATCAGCTCACAAACGCCAGCATTTGTGGAATTTCCTCTACCTAGAATGCCCTCTCTCCTCCACGGCCGCATCTATGAATATTTCTCATACTCCAGGGTGGAATTGAAATCCACTTCCTTCTTGGTTAACTAGCCAAGAGTGATTTCTTTCTCTTCAGATCTCACCTAGTTTTCTCTTAATGCATATCTTCTGGCACTGACCACATTCTGATTTATAAAATAGTTGTATATGTGCACAAGTCCTGTCTTTACCTTACACCCTCCTTTATAACTAAGGGCAGCGATCTGGGTTATCTTCCACTCTCCCTCTACCAAACTTCATGCATGTTCCTTCATCTTTTTTTATCATAACTACCACTGCACTCCCTTCATGACTTCAATTTCAAGCTTTCCAATCTCCAGCTACTCATTCTGCTCTTTCTAGCTCATTGCCTCTAGTCTCTGATCTCAACAATTCCTCCATCTCATCAGATAGTTCAACTTTACAATATTATACCTTCTCACTACCCCCAAACTATTTTTTATTACACAATCTAAATAGCATGGTCTATTATCATTCACTCTTGCATTTTACTCTCTACTCCCTTGGACCTTCCTCTGTCTTAATCACTTGTAAAACCTCAGTTCAAAATAAATCAAATTCTCTGTCTGTTTTACACTTGCACTTTTGAAGCTGTATGTGGCTGGAGAAAAGTATACAACCATTGTGTTGGTTAATTTTATGTGTCAACTTGAATGGGCTATGAGGTGCCCATACATTTGGCTAAATATTCCTCAGGATATGTGTGTGAGGGTATTTCTCAATGAGATTTATGTTTGAATGGATAGACTGAGGAAAGCAGATTGCCCTCCTTATGTGCATCATCCAATCCATTGAAGGCCTAAATAGAACAAAAAGGCTGAATAAGAGAAAAATATTCATTCTCTCTCCCTTTCTCTCCCATATGTGTAGATACACACACACACTACAGGTTTATAGATTTAAGAATATATAATAGATATATATAAGAATATATAATAGAGAATCTATACAAATAATGGATACTATTAGGTATAGATACTATGGGTAGATAGATATAGATATACATTTTTGTATATACTATTGATTCTTTTTCTCTGGAGAACTGACTCCTGCAACCTTGTTGATTCAACTCACTTTAAATTCATGACCAATAGCTTCAATCTGGCCCTTAGTGCTACATGACAAACTATTAAATTCCCATTATTAATTCACTCAATATTAAATGACCAAATCATAATGCCCCCTCTTTTTTTAGTCATCCCAACTTTCTTTTCCCCTTCCTTATTACAAACTATTGGCCTTGCTTTTTATTTACTGGGAAAATAGAGGCAATCATAAATGAATTTCCACACACTCTCGCCTCCATTCTATCAATGTGCATTTCTATCAGAATCTTATGCTCACAGAATTACGCTGTATAGAGGACAGACTCTGAAGCCCTACAACTTGGGTCTGAGTCCCAGATCTGGTTCTTTTATCAGCATGGCCTCAGATAAGCAATTTAACTACTTTGGACCTCAGATAGCTCATAAGTAAAATGAAGAAAATGTTAGAACTTATAATGTTGTATTCAATGAGTTAAATGTACATCAAGTTATTTAGAATTGTATCTGCCAATGATTATCATTATATAGATGTTATCTATTATTTTTGTTGTTGCTTCTGTGCTGATTTTGGTGTGGTTTTTAATATTTTTTCTATTTATTTTATCATGTACATTTTTTCATGTTATTTAGTATTCCACAAAATCACATGATGAGTAAAGGTTACTAAATACTCCATTCTATGACTTGATGTATTTAATGTATTCATCCACTCATTTGTTTTAATCTAAGTTTCTCAGTGGCAGCTTGGAATCACTCAATTGTAAACAAGTCCCATCTGAAATAAAAACACAACATTTACACTGGTTCAAATACCTGATGGTGCAGTCTCTCTGAAGACTGCACCAAAGGATATACTTTTTCTTCCCAACATCATGTTCCCCACCTTTAATCATGTAACTAAAAGTCTTCCTAGGAATCTTCTGCAAGTTTAGGGGGACTGTGGAAGAGGCTTTCTCCCTTTCTTGCTGAGAATGTTTCCCAGAGGAAAAAATTGGGTCCAAATGGAGGTTATATTTTAGTTTCCTCTTTTATAACCTCTGCATGTGTCAAGAGGAGTATGTAATACAGTCAGTCACTTCTCTACTACCAATAGCAGTGATTAAAGTATAAATTGCATGAAGTTCACAAGTCATCAGAGATTTTTATAGATGACAGGGATTGATGCTGTATTTTTTATTGGCTAACCTATAGCACAGGAATAAAAAGTGTACATATTTCTCAGGCTGAAACTTGAGCAAAATCATAATAAATTGGGTTCAGATTACTTCTAAGACAATTTTAAGAATATTTGCACATAACGTGTGTGTGTATTGCATATATTTTTCCATAAGCTAACCAATTTTCTTCCTATCAGAAAAATAAAATTAAATAAAATTACCTTCTTATAACCTTCCTGTTCCCTACCACCTTTCCAGATTAACTCCTCTTGGGTACCTAGTTATTGAATACCTCACATAATGGTAAATAATTTAGCTGAGGCCTTCTCCTCCAGAAATTTAAATGCAAAAATATTTAATAGTCATAAATAAATGTTCAGTCGTTTTACCATTATCAAAAAGTTTTGTGGATATGTGTATTTTTCCTTTTTCTTTAAAAAACAATTTATTCAAGAAAATGCACAGATTCTAAGTGTTCAGTTCAAAGCATTTGATAAGGTCTAGCACATTTCTATCACTGCAGAAAGTTTCCTTGTGTCGCTTTGAGTGTCTGTGAGACACATCCATGGGGTTGCAGGTCTAAATCGTGGATTCCCTGTGCTGTACAGTAGATCCTTATTAGTTATCTATTTTATATATATATATATATATATATACAATACTCTTTAATGACTTATATGGGAAAAGAATCTAAGAAAGAGTGGGTATATGTATAAGTATAACCGATTGTACAGCAGAAAGTAACACGACCTTGTAAATCAACTATACTTCAATAAAAATTTTTAAATTTAAGTAACTAAATAAATAGTGGATTCCCTTTAGTGCTGAGTAGTACTACATTTTGTGGGTTTACCACAAAGTGTTTATCATGTTCTCCTGTTGATAGGCATTTGGTTTGTTTCCAGATTTAGACTAATATAGTTTATAGTTATTGATTACCAACTATTAATTTGTAGTGACGTGTGTGCATGTGTATGTGTGTGCACTTATATGTGTGTATTCAACATCAGATATATTCTACAGTAGGTAAACTGTAAGTTACCGATTCATTTCTTTAACAGTGTTTTTCATGAGCATAAATGATAAATTTTAATCTTGTTTAATTTACCATTTTTTTCCCTTATGAATAGTCCTTTTTGTATACTGTCTGAAAAGCGTTTGCCAGTCTCCATGGTCACAAATATATTCCCCTATGTTTTCTTTTACGAACTCTATGGCTCTAGCAGCTATTCTTAGATTTATAATCCAGCTTGGAATAAATCTTGTTTATGGAATGAATTAGGGGTTAAAAATGAGGTTTAGGGGCTTCCCTGGTGGCGCAGTGGTTGAGAATCTGCCTGCTAATGCAGGGGACACGGGTTCGAGCCCTTGTCTGGGAAGATCCCACATGCCGCGGAGCACCTGGGCCCGTGAGCCACAACTACTGAGCCTGCGCGTCTGGAGCCTGTGCTCCGCAACAAGAGAGGCCGCGATAGTGAGAGGCCCGCGCACCGCGATGAAGAATGGCCCCCACTCGCCGCAACTAGAGGAAGCCCTCGCACAGAAACGAAGACCCAACACAACCAAAAATAAATAAATAAATAAATAAAAATTAAAAGAAAAAAAAAAGAAACAAAGCAATAAGCAAGCATCCTTGAGTATATGTATAAAAAAAAAATGAGGTTTATTTTTTTCTATACGAATATCTGATTAACTCATTGCTATTTGACTTGGTGCCTACAAAAATGTTTTAATGATATCTGTGCAAGCTTAAAGACTTTTGAGCTTGATGCTCCTGAATTAAATAGGTTAGTTTTCAAAATGGGTTTTCATATCTTTGGAAGAATATTATATTATTTATTTTTTGGACAATATTTACTTAAATATAATAGTTGTTATGGAATGAATTATGTCTCCCCCAAATTCATATGTTGAAGTACTTACTCCCAGTAGCTCCGAAAATGGCTTTATTTGGTGTTAGAACATTTAAAGAGGTAGTTATGTTAAAATGAGGCTTACAGTGTGGGTCCTAATGGAATATGACTGGTGTCCTTGAAGAAGAGAGAAATACCAGTAAAGCTTGTGCAGAGAGAAAAGGCCATGTGAGGACACAGCAAGGAGAAAGCCATCTTTAAGCCAAGGAGAGAAGCCTCAGGAGAAACCAAACCTGCTGACACCTTGATCTTGAATTCTAGCCTCCAGAATTATGAGAAAATTAATTTCTGTTGTTTAAGTCAGCCAATGTGTGGTATTTTTGTTATGGCAGCCCTAACAAACTAATACAGCCAGAAACAAATATTCTGAATATAGGGAATGCTGGCCTAAGAATAATCTCTGGGGAAAACGTATTCCTTATGATTCAAGTTGCAATTTTTGCACCTTTTGATTGTTATAGCACAGTCTGCATCCGAGACCAGCTGAGATAGCTAAAATAACTTATTTCATTATAAGAAGCAATAATCCTGGACTCACCATATTCCTCTTTGGTCTACCCATTGCATCCTCTTCTTGACCCCTGCCTTCCTACCACAAACACTTAAACACAGATGCTCTGAAAATTTGTATTAGGAAGTTCAAGTTTTAAAGAATATTCTCCATAAGATTTCTGCCAATTGGTTGACTTAGGTTAATATATATATCTCAATGTAACCTCCCATATTTTTTCCTTATTCATGATAGAATAAAGGAATAAGGAGCTCACAGACCAACTCAGAATTTCTGACAACCTCAGCCTCTCTCTTCCTTCAAAGGAAAGAAAAGTAAGTCTTTCCCCCTTCAGCATTACTGTTGCGGGGGATACTAATGAAAGTGAAGTAAAAATAGCACAGCATCATAAGAAATGTCAGTTTAACTTCTGTTCATGTCAAGTTAAATAATAAAAATTACCATTTCCCTGGTGAATATAAACTACTAGGGGGAAAAAAGGTGCCAGAGTCACCCAAGATCCTTCCTCTGATGGTTTCATTATCCTCAGTAGTTTAATATATTCCATTAATAAGAAGAGCTAAGAATGAAGTTAAAGCTTCAATTTAAGCCTCAACTATTAAATTTTGTATATATTTTATTTTAACATAAAATACTTTATTTAAGGGAAACAGCATTTCCAAGGCTTCTGAAGACATCCTGAACATGAAGACGCTCTTGAAAAACTAATTTTGGATGAAATGAATATAAACAAAGATAGACAAAGTGTCAATTTAATTAGACAGCAATCTAAAAATTAAGAGCTATCAAAAACTCAAGTGGTCTAAAATTAAATTTATTACTTAATATTTATGGCTGAACCGTTTTTATGTAAGTCTGTAGTCAGACTTTTAGCCATATCAACTTAAGAAAATTTTTGCATTGTTTGATGATGTCTCCTTTTTTACTTGTTTAATAAGTTTTAACTCTAAACCTCAGCAAAGAAATACTATGTAGTAGTAATGATAGTTTGACATTATGATTTCAGGAAAAAGCACACGTATCAGTTTACTCAGCACAAAGATTTTCATTCAGAGAATATTTTATGAAACAAGCTTGAATTGTATATGTTGTTTGGATGAGTCCAAAACCCTTTATCCTTTGTGTACTTATATAAAATGGGAGAAATGAAGGGACAACATATGCTATGACTTTGGTCTATTGTGTGTATTCGTTTTTTCCATGGCTTTCCAAGGCTTCAGTGTTAGGCCTTTATTTTTGCCCTGGAGATGTTTTCCTGTAGTAAAGCTCTATTTTAAAATGAATTTCAATGCAAAATAACCACAAGCCCTCAAAAGATTGAAAAATGTGCAAAGAACTTGGCACAGAAAGAAATTTGGAATAAATACATTAAACTCTACTACTTTTTGTTTTATTTACAAACTGTATCTATTTAGTTGCAAATTATTTATAACTTACATAAGCTTATTTTCTTTGACATATACTTCTATCTGTGAAAATTGGGTATTTTGGGTGAAGTTGGTATATATCATGCTTTCTTCCATTCAAATTAAAGAAAGTAATTTTTTTATTTAATGTTTTTTCACTTAGGGGTAGAGTCTTCAGGAATGAATTAAAGTCACTTAGAAGAGATATTGGTATTTAGTGATTTTAGAAAGTGGTTCTACTTTTAAAATATCTCATGCATGGGGACGAGTAATTCAAAGCTATCTTTACTAAATAGGGGAATTCAAAACAGTGGTATGAATTTAAAACATATGTGCTCCTACTCTTTCTCTGAATTGCCATAGAAGGGTGGTGCTGAGGACATTTTTTGATTTCTAGTGGAGAGGAACTCAGCATCTGAACAAAGAAATCCCTTGTAAAATTCTACTTGCATAAAATATAAAAGCTCCAAGGCTATGTTTTATTGTTCCACATATTGTCCTGAGATCTCAGTAATAGACTCTGAGGGATTTGGATTCCCCAGAATTCTTAATCGTGATAGAGTAGCACAAAAATCAACTCCTGTTCAACAAAAGTGTAACTCAATATTCTTTGCCTCTTTAGCACTCTATGTATATTATATACCTCAATTTTTAACCTTTCACATCACATATCAGAGTAACTACTTTTATAAATTTTGGTTAACACAAGACTCCGTAGCATAACATCATATGAATTTATGTAAAATGCTTTCTGTTACAGAAGCTTAACTTTAGGCCTCTAGCTTTGTCAATTCCATAAACAGAAAAATCTTCAACATAGTACACATTCAACTTCTTTATTTAATCCTAATCTTCAACATAACAATAATGGTGGTTTACACTAATTTCTTATTTAAAGAAGCATTTGTTTTCTTTTTTTGTAGTGTGAGATTTTACTGTTGATAAAGAATTCCACAAATGCCACTCAAGCAACTTTCAGTTTTAGAAATCTGACAAAATATTATTACAGATTTGTAGACTAACAAATTAAAGTTGCTATTGATTCTTCAAAAACAAAGTAATATCCAATACTCTTCGTGTTTTGTATACCACATAAATACATATTTATGTAAATATAACATTACATATACTATATATTATATGCTATAATAACCATAATTTGTTATATATACACTATAAAAGCAAATTCATACAAATAAATTTGAGTATTTACATATTATTGTAGAAATGAGTTAAAAGAAAAATACAATTTCAGATGGTATTTAAACTCGAATTTTGATAAAATGGGGGGAACAGCTAATATTAATTATCCTTACTATATCTAGGACATAAAATTATCTCAGAACAAATGTTTATTTAATTCTTCCTTTTGAAACCAGAAGAAGAGACTAATATTCTGGTAATTTTAATAAATGTTTTAAAATAAGATGTTTTGCAATGACAAGCAGAGTTTGGTGCCTAATTTGAAGGTTATTCCTTCCATTTCATTCAGCTTGAGTGCTCTCAGGTCGTGTTTGTCTTGTCAACAAAAGATTTTTTTTCAGGTTGTTTGATTTAACATCTTTATGATGACAAATATCTAGTCTGCTAGTTGGCTACCTACCTACATACTTATTATATATGCGCTGGTTCACTCAGTTTTATTATGTAAATATTATGATAGAAAGAGAAAATAAAAACATGTCAAAGAAAATATATCAACATATGCCTAAGTAGTTACATTAATTGAGCATTAAATTTAGTTCTGGGCTTCCAAGCAAGATAAAAATGGAAACATGATAAATTATCTAATTGTCATTATCTGATAAAAAAACAATATACCAGTTCTTCAAATGAGATCATTTTTTCTTGGTACTAAATCATCCAGCTAATGTATCAGTTTAATGGACAATATAACATTAAATAGAATTCTTAAGTCATATCATGATGGGTTTTTGAGGAGATCCATCCATATGGAATTGAGGTCACAACAAAGTGGGTTTGTTGCTAATAACTTACCCCACCACAGGGCAAAAGGGTAGCCCTTTGGTTTGAGAAAACTTATTTTGCAAGTGGTTATTTAAATGAAAGTGAATACATTCAGTTTTAGAAATAAAACTGGACATGTATGTATAAATAAGCTTCTTAAAGGATTCAGTCAAAAATATTTTCAATGGGGACTTCCCTGGCCGTCCAGTGGTTAAGATTCTGCACTTCCACTGCAGGGGGCGCAGGTTCAATCCCTGATGGGGGAACTAAGACCCTACATGCTGCGCGGTACAGCCAAAAAATAAGAAAAAATAAAAACTAAACAAATATCACTTGAGCAATCCTTGCTACTTGAATTTCCCCAAATATTACATGTTCTCACTCCTCTATGTCTTTCCTCATGCTGTTCTTTCTTCTTGGAATGCCCTTAACTATCTGGTCCACTTAATTCTCACTAGTTCCTCAAGAATCAAATGTTACTTCCTCTTAGAGGAGCTCCCAGGCCAATCTAGACATCCTTCTAAAAATATATATATATATAGATTTACAATGGCATCCACACTTTGATGTTTCTTTTTTTTTTTTTTCTTTCCAGGACAATTTTCAATCTGTAACCTGCTTGACCTTCCTCACTTGTATATAATTCAATTCAGCAAACATTAATAAAGAAATATTTACATTTTCCAGATACTTTCCTAGGGCCTGAGAATACAGAAAATTGGGCCCTGCTCATGTTTCTCAGGTATGAAACTATCATTTGGTTGTCCTGTGTGTTGACACTCCTGTAGTAAAAGTGTCTCTGCCAAAAGCATAGTTTCAGTGCTAAACTCACTGTGACAGCATATTAACAGAGTGAAATTTTTAAGCATCTTTCCTTTTGCAAAGAAATTTGTAGACACCTTCTAATAAACAAAACTGTAGTGTATGCTTCTAGTTATTTTAATTTCATTTCCAAGTAGGAGGTATAGTTACAAAAATGCCAATTTGACTTTCTAAATGTGCCATTTACTACAGATTTCACATAGCCCTGCTCTTTCCTGTACGATTCAGATATATACACTATCTATCCAAATAAACATTTCTAAACTCAGTTCAAAGTTTCATCAGTATTTTCCCAGTGTTCAGGTGCACAGCCAGATATAGCTGTCATTTCTCTGTCTCAAGAATTACTTGGTCAAAACTGGTTGTTTCTGTGTATCAGCGTCAGTCATCCTTAATCCCCCAAAAATAACATTGGGAAGAGCAGAATAAATCGGAGACTAAAATCGCTGTTTCTTTCATATCGCTCTTTTTGAGAGTTGGGAGATCAGCTTTGATAGTGGATTACTGGATGCCACATGTTCTCACTGGAACATCACAGATTGGATTTAGCACGAAAATACATTTTTCTGATCTGTAAACAGCGCCAGCTGAATCCATATTTCTCATGAATGTCCTGCCACAGCATTGCATGTTCTCTTCATCATGCAGCCAGTTGGTTATAATTCCCTTTGAGCACAATTTCCAAGAACTTTCATCTGTCACTTGGAGCTGCGCATCCTGAAGCTTCACCACCATTCTGGGCAATTGGAACTTGGTTGACCTGCTGCATTTCCTGACTTAGATGCCAATAAAATATCTTCAAGCGGCTTTAAGCTAGTTGGCTTCATTCGAGGTAGAGGTACTGCTATCAGCTATCTTTTGAGAGCTTACCTTAAGCCACAAATCGGCAGCTTGAACACATGTTTTGTAGGAGGTAATAACTCTGGTCTCTAGGGTTGGATTTTGACAACATTCCACCATCATGGCTAGGTGCAAGCAAAATGGAATTGATTAGGATTACTCATTCTTTCAAACATCATGTATTTTTGGTGGGGCAAGGAAGAATTGCCTCCCCCAAAAATATTTATCTGAACAATGTCTGGAAAAGAAAATTCTACTTAGTATTATCATTTTAGTATAATCATGTCAACTCAATTCAAACATATCCAGATGTCAGCTGCATCAGGCCATTTAACCCACCAGATATTTTTGAGAGAAAATGTTTCCATCATCTCAACTGAATTTTTTAAAAAATTAATTTCATCTATTTACTCACTAACTTAAAAAAAATATTAGGCATATTAAGGAAAAGTGAGTTCAAGGGATGACTTGAAAGATGAGTCAATATTTCTTCAGTCAGAGTGGTCTTAGAATTGCAAACTATCACAGAATTATCAGTTCTTCACTTCAAAGCCAGACAGTGTGTTAGCTATCTGCTATGTATTCAGAGATGGATCAAGCACACTCGCTATTTTCTAGAATTTCCTCCAGTACTAGAGGAGACAGGTCTCTGAAGAATAACAGCAATGGAATAACTCCTACAAAAAAATATGAATAAGAACTTCTTGGCATGCACAAGAGGAAGTACTTCTGCCTTGATAGGACATGCAATATTCTTAGAGGAGTTGACAGGAACTGGGTCATTCATTCATTTAAAAATATGTTTTCTGGATATATCTTTGTGCCTTTCACTTCCATTTTCTCTCATAACCTTCTTTGAAGGATGAGCCTTATTTATCTCCCCAGGAAAAGGAAGACTATTTCCTGCAGCTCCTTGGGTTCTTTAATCCCTTATCCAACCAAACACTTCCTGAAACCAAATTATGTTGGGATATAATCCTAATGGTCTAGTAACCAGGAAAAAAGATGAGGACAGATCCTGGGGATGAGATGCACATATTCCTACAACAGAGATACTCTACAGGAGATGGAGTATTCTAACCCTTAATAGGGAAGAGTGGGCTACTACTACATGAACTAGGGGAATCTGTGAATGTAAGATTTTTTTAGTGTGTCAATCCAGATATCTCTATCATATAACTAAGTCATTTTATTTCTCAATCAGAGCCTTGACTTTACATAAGACAATTGCCTTAGTTCATTGTTTCACTTTCTTTGAAGCTCTGGTACTTTAATCACAAAGTCTTTTGCCTGGTTCTCAGCTTTAACTGCTCTCTGGTTGCAATTAGGGCTTGCTGTGCTACCAAGGAAGCCCGTAGCTCTCACATTGAATTTTTAATTGCTGTTTAATCACTGTTACCCTTTGGTTATCTTTTCTCTAACATCTAGTACACTTAGCAACAGCCGCTTGCATTCACTGTCTTTTATGTCAGTTGCTACTTATCCCATATCTCTCAAAGTTGCAATACATTGTCCTTGCTCGTGCATCCTTCTCCACTGATAGACCAATCCAGTTTACTGTGAAAGAAAGTTTTAACAAAAGTACTGCTCTCTTGGACCAGGTCTTCTGTGATCATCTAACACTAGTAATGGATCCTAGGTGTGAGCTAGCAGATGACTAATTTCCCAGATTCTATCTCATTCCTCTGACCATTCCTGGCAGCAATGACTGCAGTTTGGGGTCCCAGGAAGCAGAATCTGAGAAGATTAACATGCAAGAGCTTTATCACAGAGTGCATGGAAACTCTGAAGAGAAACAAAATGTGGTGGGATTGAACAGAAGGAGAAAAATTATGATGTAGCCCAAACAGAGCCCTAGCCAAGCCTATGAGGAGTTCTGAAGCTCTGATGACCCTTCAGCACTGCCTTCATTCTAGTCAGAGGGCTGGGTTTAATATTCCTGCATCTATCATCATTGAATGCAGGCTATCTCTAGGAAGGGGGTGTGATCTTGGGCAAAGCAGGTGACTCTGGTATGGGGCACTTTCTAGCGAGGGCCTTCATCTAACAGTAGCTAGCTAGCAACCTCCTGAGAAGCTAAGGGACTAAGTCTTTTAGCCCTGAAGAGGAGTCTAGGTGGCACATCACAAAATCCACTCTGGAAATTTCAGAGGTAGTACCAGCCTCCAGTGTATTCAGCCACTTTCAATAGGACAGAGAATAATGGCATGCCAGAAGCTATGGCAGATGGACATATGAACCTCAGGCAGTGCATGCAGGTCCCTGTGGTTTTCAGGGGACTCAGATTAGCTGAATCCTCTAGATAAGGACCATGGGCACTCTACAGAGGATGGCGGGTCTGCAAAGAGCACCAAAGATCATTACAAGAATTGTTCACCATTTCCCAGCCCAGAAAATACCAGTGCAATGTCTTCTACATTAACTACCTGGAATTAGGCAAAAATTCAAAGGTGAAGGGTACAGTCCTCTACGAGACTACCCTTACTTCAGACACGAACCACAAACCTGAGAGTTTCCAAGGTCACCCTCACTTCTGACCAAGTGACCACAAATTTGAGAGTTCCCTCAGGTTTGATAATTGTTACAATGATTCACAGAGCTCAGGAAAGTGTTATACTTATCATTTTAGCTGTGTTACAGCAGAGAGGATTCAAATCAGAACCAGTCAAAGGAAAGACACATAGGTCAGGGTCGCAAAGGATCTCAACCTCAAAGCTTCCCGTGTCCTCTCCTTATAGAGTCAGGATATATTACCCACCCAGAACATGGATATGTTATGATATGCACAGCATTTTGCCAATGAGGGATGCTCTTCTGAGTTTAGGTGTCCAAAATTTGTATTGGGATTTCATTATGTAGGGATGACTGATTGTATCATTACCCATGTGACTGAACTCAATTTCCAGCCCCTCTCCCTTCCCTGGAGGTTGAACTGATACCTTTTTCCAGAATTACTGTTTTAAGATAAAAGCAAGTTTCTATCTTATATGAAGATAATACTAAAGAGCTTTGTCCAATATAGTTCTGAAACTGAGCAGGACCCTGCAGGGGCTTCCGGGGGACAGACCTTCCTGTTTCTCTTGACTCTTGTTTGTAGAAAAGCTTTAGCCTCCTAGGCCTTTCCTGAGTTCCAAAGAGCAAATTTAATCTGAGAAGTGAGTGCAGAAACAAAGGAAAACAGTCAAGCAAGACAAAATAATAATAGTTCAGCCATAAAACAAAGTCAAGGACCTTTCGTTCCTCCTCCAGGACTATAGATAATGTCTTGAGCCATGTCTTGGGGTTGTTTTGCAGATACTAAAATCCCCACCAGGGCGAAGAAGTTAACTCCACACTGACCACTAGCACATAGAACCCAGACCAGTTGCAATCAGAGGTTGATGACTGAGATCCCCGAAACCTCACCCTATTATCTCACCATCAACCAATCAGAGAATTGTGCACGAGTCAATCACACACACTGTGACTCTCTCCCTCACTTTGTCTTTAAAAACCCTTTCCTAAAAGCCATCAGGGAGTTGAGCATGAGCTGCCGCTTGTTCTCCTTGCTTGGCCGCACGTTGAGTGCTTTGCAAAAAATGCTGTAGAAACAACCTACTGTCAGTAGATTGGCTTTGCTGTGCATTGGGTGAGCAGACCCAAGTTTGGTTTGGTAACAGTATGTTAGCCAGAATTATGAGAACAGAAGAGAGTAGAATCATTTTTTGAGATGTAATATAAAATCAATTCATGAGGATATATTTATGATTACCCTGGGAGTAAGAACAGGTTGCAAATAGTAAGAATGCTGAAAAATCCTCAGAGTCTTTCATTTATATCCTAAGGTATACTATACATATTCCTGATTAATAAAAACATTGAAACCTAGACAAAATTAATTTATAGACAGCTATCGTACCAATCTGTGTATACAATTATGGGTGTACTTTTAACTTGAAAAATATGAAATTGCTGAAATATATTTATATTAACACATTTTTACTTATTTACCATCAGGTGTTGTCAGAAGAAAAATCTATGAATCTATTTCATAAACATATAAGAGTAAGAAATAACTAAAGGTAAAATTTGAAAACACATAGCAATAAAAATGATTATTAGAAATGTTTACCTTTTTTTCAAGAATAAGAAATTTTTGCTACAGTAGTTCAGGAGTATGCCAAAACTACACAGAGTAGACAAAATATTTCAGATGATGAAATTGGAAAGATCTTAAAATAATTTTTTCTCACCTTTATTGCTTTAGGATTAAGTATAAAGCTACCTGGATAAGTTTAGTTAATTAATAACTGATGCTTATGCTAATCTATTTTAATTACATTCATTATTAAAATAGCAACTGTCTGAAATGAGTGCCTGATTATTTTGGCAATCTTCATAATAAATTGATTTAATCAGTAAGTGAAATGATAAAACTCAGTAGTTATCAATTTGTTTTTTGACAAAAATTAACTATCAACTGGATCTAGTTTTGTACTAAATAAAATACGATGTAAAAATGAAGAAATACTGCAGCTCTTAAAAATAAATAGTTCAAGTCACCAAAAGAGAGGCAGCTACCCCTTTGATTTTTTTGATCCAGAAAACTTTAAAAGATTAGTTTTCTTATTTTGTCTACTCCTTTAAAACTTCACTTTAAGTAGAGTTGCATCAGTTGTATAGATTTCTACTATAAAGAGAGAACTAAGAAGTAAAATCTTAACTGGGTGCTGAAGTTCAATGTGTGGGGATATATCTAAAAAATGCTGATCAACTAAAGCAGCACTAAACTAGAATCAACATAGTGAGGTGATCTCTAAACAACTTCTCTCAAGTTTTGCCATGCCTTTATAGGTGCTCCAACATGAATAAATTGATGAGGACTTCCCAAAGTTCAGGTGACACTCAAACTACTAGAGCCCTCTACCCTCACTTACTAATCTTCAAAGTATTTTATCAATTATCCGTTCAGTCATTTAACAAAGTCCTTTAAGTCATACTTGTGCCTGTATTTTCTTAGGTGTTAGAAGGAGATGTGAAGAATATTACACCCCTTGTTGTCAAATACTCCATCACCTACTTTTCAGATATGCAAACTGCTGTAACATAGTGTGATTAGTCCTTTAAGATAAGTGGACAGAGAGGAGGGGGTGATAAGCAACTAAATAAGTCTGAGGATAAATAGAAGAATTGCTCCTAGAGGGAGTGTTAGGACCTGAATCTTAAAGTTGGAGCTATCCAAGAGGCATTGGGAAAGGGAGTTCCCATCAAGAGGAATTCATAAAGTCACACAGGCATTTGTGATGACTGGCTTATTACTGAATTTTGGCATATTGTGTTCAACCTAATCAACTTTCTCTCAATTAGATAGGGTTCATTTTAGGACCTGAAGTGTAGATGAAGCTAAAAGTGGAAGGCAAATAACAGAGGTGTGAGGAAAGCAGGGATACAAATGCTGGAAAACAGACAGAGTCTGAATTTATCAGTATTCCTGGAGAAAATGATCATTTGTTTTTTTAAAAACATAATTATTGACCTTCCAGACCATTCTTCTAAAAAGACACAAATTATCAGGTGGCTATAAAGTACGTTCTCAAAGTATTTCAAACTGAAAAGAATAGGAAACAAAAACACATGTTCTACTGGAATATGTCATGGTACCCTTACCAAAATCTCATTTTTCAAGTACCAGGAATATATCTGTTTTTTCACATTTAGATATGCAAAAGCAAATGCAGAAACTACAGAGGTGGTACAATAGAGTCATGCTGAACTTCTCACACAATTACTTTTGTTATGTTCAAAGCAATTACTTTTGCTGTTAGTGGGAATAAAATATACTACCACTGAACAGTGCAAAAAAATCAAACGTATTTCTGGGAATTACAACATAAGCTGTATGCAAATAACCCCATGAGTTCTAGGGCCTGTGTACTGCTGATGCTTCAGTTTTAATTTGCTGAGGTTGTTGGCTTTTCCCCTAATAGCTGAAGCAGAATCTATCAGCTTCAGTACAAAATAGCTGTGTTAATACCTATGTTTCTGAGGTGGAGTTGGGGGCGGATATCACTAGTGCACTTAATAAAAGTATTTCCTTCTAAAAATGAAAAATACTGATATAAAAAAGCAAATTATACAACTAATAGTCTTTTGAAGACTAAAACTTGGATGTAGGCTTCATAGGTAGTCTTTGGTGTCATGATAATTTAATTATCTCACACAAGATGCACGTGAATCCCTCAACAAAATATGTGAACCTTAAAGACATCTTGTTTCTGTATGCAAATATTATATAATAATCAGGTAATGACAGTGAGAGGCCTGCACACCACGATGAAGAGTGGCCCCTAATTGCCGCAACTACAGAAAGCCCTCGCACAGAAACGAAGACCCAACACAGCCAAAAATAAATATAAATAAATAAAAATTAAAAAAAAAAACAAAACAAATAATCAGGTAATGATCTGTATGGCTCTTGCCACTGCAGTTCTGCTCTTGCTGTGGCAGTTAATACTTAACCACCAACAAAGTCTTACCTAGGTCCAAGATCATATATTCTTTAAAAAAAAAAAAAACAGTGAATAATAATACAGATACTAATTATGGTAACTTATGCACATAATTTAAATATTCATATGATCCATAATTCTTCTAAAACACAATAATTGCCTGTGGGGGGACAGAGAAAATATTTTTGTATTTCTGCACAATTAAAGCTTTGTGAGTAAATTTTACATGGGCAAATTTGGGAAGATAATTTATGACTGATTAAGATAGTGACATAATTCCAGAGAAATTTATCTGAGAGGTTGGGGAGCTAAGGCCTGGGACTATGAAGGCATCATATGAAGATGCTGTACGGGTGGAAACAATGGTCTCATCTTTCCCCTGGAGAGATGTATATACATTCCAAAGGGTTAAAGTAAAAACATCCTTCCCAAGGATCAAAGCACTCAGGTTGTTTTTTTCTAGGTCCTTTACCTACAGTACAAACCAGTACACGTAGGATGACATCTGGATCTCATTGCTTCACACCAGGGTTAAGAAATTGAGGCACTGGGGAACAACATGCTTATTTGCTGTGTGTAAATATTGTCTTCTCTGCCCTGGAAGCCTTGTGTGTGCACTTAGGATAATACTGATAAATATGGATATTAAAATTCAATCTTACTCCTCCCTTCTATTCTCCAAGATTTAACATTTTAGCTGTTTCTTCTCATATTACTCTCTTTATTTCAAATACACATTTTTACTGCTTATTTAAGGACAAATTTAGTTAGAAAAACAGAAGCCAATCTATATTTTTTGATTGTATTAATACAAGCAATTAGATGTTTACATGACTGTTGGAAAGACTGGGGGAAAAACATCTAGAAAACAGCCAATGAAGATCTTAGCTTAAGCATGTAAACAAATGGGTCTTACATGCTCACCCCAAAGCCACTATAGATTTCAAGAATCTCTGGACCATTTCCATCCAAGTACCTTCGTTATCAACACCAGTGAAGATGATTATCAAAAAGCTCAACTAGAGCCTTCTTGAAATCTCACATTGGTCCAGTGTCTGTCTTCAGCTGACACCTGAAAATAAAACCCTGCCCTTCTCCTTTACTTTAAAGTCTTATGAAAGTACTATTCTTTAGATGAAGAAAATAGAGAAAGGGAATCTGGAAAAGGCAGTTCCCTGCTTCTACTTCTTACAGAAGACCTTAGAAGGACTTGGTCATAATACCTGTTAAACTGACAATAGACAATCCAGCCCATTGTTATTTCCTGACACACCAATTTTAGATATGATCTATTACATATTATGATGTACCTTATTTTAATCCCTTAAACTCCTCCTTCTTATTCTCTCTCATCTGCTATTATAGTTAAGCTGCAGCTATGGTTAAATTGATATTAAATGTTTAAAATAACATAATATTAAATTTATCTACAACCAAAAAACGTAGTATATTTATGATTATACTTCCATTTCTTAATTTTTCCCCTGGAGTTGATAATTGCAGCATTTTTTCATTTGTTTTTGTTTGTTTGTTTGTTTCTATCACTATTTCTAAACTCATACTTAGAACTCTTAAACAACTTTCACTGCTATTTTGTCCGTGATCAAATGAATCAAATAATCTATCAGTTCTATTCTTCCCCCACTTTCCACTCCATGACATTTCTTCTTGGTTGCTACAGTCTGAAATAGTTGTTCTCTTGGCCCATTGCAGAGATTTTTACATA
Source organism: Balaenoptera borealis (assembly GCF_965194805.1). Taxonomy (NCBI): domain Eukaryota; kingdom Metazoa; phylum Chordata; class Mammalia; order Artiodactyla; family Balaenopteridae; genus Balaenoptera; species Balaenoptera borealis. The sequence continues at coordinate 20,077,194 of NC_138862.1, read as the reverse complement.
GAGCTTCTCCTTCCTGTTCTCCTGTGCCAAATCTCCTATTTCCTTCTAGGTTTCATCCTCTCTCTTAGTTTACTTTTTCATTTTGATGAAGCACTTTCTCTGACAGCTTTCTGACCAAGAGTACAGAGGAGGTTACAGTATGGGAAGAAATGGGCATGGGGAGAAACTGTCAACTAGTAGGCTTTATTGGAATAATCTTAATAATAACCTCCAAATATAAATATCTCTGCACCAGTTTTTGTGCAGAATGACATACTGAAAAAAGGAAACCATATATGGCTGCATGAGTTCTAAGATCAGGTGGAAATAGGGACTGCAGGTTTTACCATTTGTAAGCAGATTTTCATTTAATTCCTTATTTTTAGCCATCTAACTCACCTTTGACTTCCATGGTATCTGTTGTCCCTGAGTTGTTATTACTGGTTTAATTTCCTCAGAAGATAGAATTTGATCAAAAATTGAGGGAGAGGGAGGGATAAGGAGAGAAGGTGAGAGTAAGTTGCCTGGATTGTGGGTTGGAGAAGGGCTCAGGGGTCTACTGTCCTCAATGTAGATTTCTATCATCCTCCAGTTTTCAGCCTCACAACTCGCCGTCCTTTCTCTTTCTTTTATGGTACAACTAGCACCAAATCCTGAGCCTCTCCTTTATTCTGTGAGGCAGGCAAGTTCTTTTCTCATTATTTTCCCTTTGGGTATTCTCAGTTGTCTAACAGTTGCAATTCCCACTATGCTCAGAGGTCTTAGGTTTAGATTGTCATTCAAACTCACTAGACACAGTAGCTTTCACCAAGGACAAAGTTTATTTAGCTTTAAGAAAGAATAAAGAAGAGGAATCATTGTATGTAAAGTAGCATAGCCAAGGTTTCGTGACTGCCAAGTATGGTTATGAGAGAAGATGCTGAATGGGTATGAAGCACCTCAGCCCCGGAAGCCACCAACTCTAGGGTCCTTTCATCGTTTCTATATTGCTAGTTTTCTGGACACTTGCATTCTTTCTCTAATGCTGCTGAAGCTCATTATTTATAAGTTAGTCATTAATTAGAGTTACTAATCAATTAGAGGGTAGCCAGTTAATCTCTACAACTAAGTACAGAGGCTTGATTCAGTACATAACAAACTCAGGAGTACTCGCATTTTTCTTAGATCTGATATACTCCTATATATTCCTTGAATCTATGTTATTAATTTAAAAATCTCTATTAGTTTCTTAGGGCTGCCATAACAAAGTACTACAGGCTGGATGAATTAAAAATATTTATGTCCTTACAGTTCTGAAGGTTAGAAGTGGGCAGGGTTGGTTACATTCTGAAGCCTTTCTCCTTGGCCTGTAGATGGCCATTCCCTTCTTCCTGTATTTTCACGTGGCCTTCATTCTGTGTGTCTCTGTGTCATAATCTCTTCTTATAAGGACACTAGTCATATTGAATGACTGGTGTCCCATTCTTATGAACTTACTTTTTCATTTTGGTGAAGCACTTTCTCTAACAGCTTTCTGACCTACATAAGAGTGGTGGCCCACTGTTATGAACTTATTTAACATTAATTGTCTCTTTAAAGATCCTGTCTCCAAATACAGTCTCACTCTGAGGTACTGGGGTTTAGGACTTCAACATAAGAATGAATTGGAATGAATTTGTGGGGCACAATTCAATCTAAAACAGCATCCAGTCCTCAGGCAGCCCAGAGGCCAAAGGAAAGGATCAGAGGCGCTGTTAACCTTTTCCTTTGACCATTCATCAATTTTACATATTCCAAAATTTTGGACATTCTTTGTCTGCTCTTCTCTCCTCTCCTATCCCTATCCTCTTTGTCCTTTTGCTTATATCATTTTCTCTCTCTTCTTATCATGTTATCAGAGTTTATTAAGGAAGTAGAAATAAATGTGTGTGTTTAATCTCCTATGTGCATCCAGAAATACCCACCTCTCTGGGTATTTTGATTCAAAGTAAGAGAAAGGATTTTTTTTCCTATATAATGTTTTAAAATCAGGAAAAAATGTAGAGGCCAATGATAATTATTTAACCGTTGCTCAACTTTGCTAAATAAGTTCTTTATTGCTTTCCTTGGAAAACTAAGTCTAATAGCTGGAAATGGCAGAACAATATTCCAGCAAGAATTTTGAAAGCTATAATAAGCACAGCAAATGGCTCAATGCTGTGACTCCATGATGGGAAACAAATTAACCACAGAATTCTTGGCTCTTGGTATGAATTCTTTTTTGGTAGTCTCTGAAAAGTTCTGGAAGATATAATGAAGCATTTATTCATTTTCTATCTAATGATAAATGATAATCAAAGAGCATTTTCCATTCATTATGATTTACTTTAGGAAATAGTAGCAATATTGTCCTTATACACTTTTTAGTAACAACAGATATGTATCATTCTCAGGATGTGGTGATAAGGAAATTCCAAAGTTACCATCTGTTAAGAGATACCTCAAATGTTCAGAACACTGACTTTTTTAAAAATTAAAATCATAAGGACTGAAAATCATTTTCTCTTCCATTTCTGATCTAAAGCTGTCTGTTCAATCAAGAATTTCTTATCCAAGCATTTAACCTGGCTAATTTATGAATATGTGACCATTTGTAATACAAGTCATAAAGTTTTCATTCTTTGAATGAGATTTTGAGGATCAAACAGTTGTTCTTGCTTCAAAGCATAAACCATCTCCACAAAGATTTACACTGGAGAGTCTGTACTGAAAAAGAAAAACTTTTAAACATCCCAGATCATCATTCATATCATTAACTCTTACAAAGCTTCAATCCCCATGATTTCAAATGGGTCAGGTCAATTTAGCAAATCACATCAGAAATCTGTCAAGTAAATAATTTTATTTTGCCAACATTTTATTAGGTTAACAGATCTATTTATTTAAGAAGAGCCTGCAGCCTTATAAAAGACATTTCACTTTGTATACTGTAGCTGACTGCCATTCTGCAACTATTAAATTGCCATTTTACTCTATTATGCATTATCTGATAATTATGAGGTATAGTAAGTAGATAAGTATAATAAGTAGACAGGTATAATTAAATTTTGTATGTGGGATGTTCAATTTCTTGCAATAAGAATACAAGAATGACCAAAATTCATACTTGGATGTTCAGTATAACTGTATAGTTTCTTTAAACCCTCAATTTAGTTCTTATTTTAACATGTGAAAAAAAAATTAGACTATTTTTAGGTCTAAAATATTTATGCTGTCAGAAGGTATGACAAAACATTTAAGAACATAGTCAATGAGAATTTTTTGGCCATTCTATCAAGAAGTATTTGGTTAATTTTAAAAAGTTTAACTGCAAAATTGGATTAACTAAAAATGGGCCGGAATAATGTAGAGAAAGAGCCAAAACATAGTTTAAAGTATCAAAGTCCTTTTTGCAGTGCCATAGAGAATATGAAATGAAATTAAACTGTGCTACTGAGGACTTTTCTCTCTGTTCTCTTTGCCTACTTTAAATAAGAAAAAAAATATTTTAAGGATGAAAAGGAAGAAAAGAGAAATTGAGAACAAGTGCAGAGGAAAAATAGTATTTGTTGGAAAATTCTTGGTGTCAAATACGTAAATGAATTTTACAGCTATTATTTTACTTGGTGAGAGACAGATTATACGGAATTCAATCTCAGTCCTTTCCTGGGACAAGATACTAATCCTGTTGTGTGTACGTTTTCTCATCTGTTAAATGAGGACAGTAGTAGGACCTACTTAGGGTTGAGGTGAGGATTGAATGAGTGTAAGTATGTAAGGCAGTTCAAGCAGCACATGCAAATTAGTCAGTGTCATATAAACATTTGATATTATTTAATCCTCACAAACTTGTAATGAATTATAGAGACTATAAAATGGACCAGTGTAGGATCCTGGAATTCTGACATATTGTCATTTAAGCAAGATTTGTTTCATGGACATAACCAGGAGCAACTCATTGAGAATATTAGCTTTTCTGAATCAGAAATGCAATGTTAACATATAGTTCCTCATGTATGAATATTTATATAAATATACATTCATATATATCATGCACACACACATATCTTATACCTGTAGTAAAGACCTGTCCATGATAAAATATGGGAAATCAAACATTCCAATGAAACAGAACAAACAAAAAGACTTACAGATAAACAGCTATTGAAAAGCATCAGAATGCAAAATTTTAGAATATATGTCTAAGTGAATTCTATTATTACCACATAAAATCTACTTTTATTCTTTGTAAGTCACTGCTGCACATACACACACTCACACACGTATATGTATATGTACATGCGTATATATGTATATATACTAAAACACATATAATATATATTCATATATATACTAAAATTCATGTCAGCCGTAGCATAACATCCTTTTGGTCTTTTCAACTATTGAAGGAGGTACTAAGGATTATAAATTATTTTGAGCCCAGGAAAATTAGACAGTTTTCAGGTTTTGAAGCAATATCCAGAAAGCCACTATTAGATTAAATTGCCAATATTCAAGAACATAAAATCCTTAGATAAGTATAAAGAAGAGTGGAAGCAATAACTTCACAAATAAAGCCACTATTACCCCTGAAGAGATTTAGTAAACAAAGAATATCTACATCTGTGCATCAGTTGTTGATGACCATTTGATGTGAATTTTATGAGCAATAAACCAGAAACAGCTCCATTTGGTTCTTTCATTATATTTATATTATCTCATATGTCAATAAACAGAATATAATCTAACTTTTCCACTGTTATGAAAACTTTGATGAAAAATATAATGATAAATTAGAGGCAAGTAGATTACTCTTTTACATCTGCTCTTTGATGTATGAAACATGTGTTGTAATTCAGATGATTTGAGGATTCCTCAAGCTTTGTTTCCTCTTGAACATTTACATAACCCTTCTTTGACACAATATTCTCAGAAGAATACATTGTATCAATTTTCTTTATCCAGAACTGCTGTAACCTTACCTGCTGCATTTGCAATGAACTGAATATTTCAGCCCCTACATATGCTTCCCCTCTGTTATCCTTCTCTTAGTTAAATAAAATTGATCAACATGGGAAACAACATTAGGCTAATGAGAGATTATATGATGCATCATGACTCTATATAATGACTTTATAGCACAAGTTCTCAGACTTCTTATATAAGTGCTATTTTCAATTTTGACTGAATATTTGTCTAATACAAAAGTTTTATACCAAATTCAAAAACAAAACTTACTTAAATCAAATTAGGGTATCTCCTAAGCAAACCTAGGAAACAAATATAACAAATAATCTAGTTAAGATGGTTCCCTCTACCACACCAACTTTGGGAAATAGAACCAAAGTTGCACATAAGTTAATATTATTGCTTCAGATTTCTATGCCTTTGAATAGTCTATTTTGAAAGTCACTATTTGGAGCAAATTGAAGCCAAATCTATGAAACTTTATTTCCTCTGATGTAAAGAGAAATACTGACTACGACTTATGCCTCAAAGGACTAACTTTGGCACTAACATGAAGATTCTTAAAAATAAAGAACCTCATACTCTACCCCAGAACTAATGATCTAAAGATGATTCATGTGAATCTTAAATTTTGATATTCACTGGTCAAGATGCTTTCTAATATTATATACTTTTATGACTCTTTGATTCCTGGAATGAGGAGTAGTGTAGGAAAAAGTATCTACTTCCAAGCTGATGCTGAAGAAAGGGGGATAACTAACATTTTGCACCAAATAAACATAACCAAGTTGTACCTGAAGCTCTGGATTCAAGCACTTTAGTTAACATGTCATTTGAAGCACAAAACTGTGCAATAATACCCACATTATGAGAGATTTTGTACACATTTATTTTCTCTATTTTATTCCTATTTTTTAACATCATTGTTTTTTTTCTGTCATTTTATTTTATTTTTTAACATCTTTATTGGAGTATAGTTGTTTTACAATGGTGTGTTAGTTTCTGCTATATGACAAAGTGAATCAGCTATACATATACATATATCCCCATATCTCCTCCCTCTTGTGTCTCCTTCTTCCCACCCTCCCTATCCCACCCCTCTATGTAGACACAAAGCACCGAGCTGATCTCCCTGTGCTATGTGGCTGCTTCCCACTAACTATCTATTTTACATTTGGTAGTGTATATATGTCCATGCCACTCTCTCACTTTGTCCCAGCTTACACTTCCCCCTCCCTGTGTCCTCAAGTCCATTCTCTACGTCTGTGTCTTTATTCCTGTCCTGTCCCTAGGTTCTTCAGAACCTTTATTTTTTTTTTCGATTCCATATGTATGTGTTAGCATAAAGTACTTGTTTTTCTCTTTCTGACTTACTTCACTCTATATGACAGTCTCTAAGTCCATCCACCTCACTACCAATAACTCAATTTTGTTTCTTCTTATGGCTGAGTCATATTCCATTGTATATATGTGCCACATCTTCTTTATCCATTCATCTGTTGATAGACACTTAGGTTGCTTCCATGTCCTGGTTATTGTAAATAGTGCTGCAATTAATACTGTGGTACATGACTCTTTTTGAATTATGGTTTTCTCAGGGTACATGCCCAGTAGTGGAACTGCTGGATCTTATGGTACTTCTATTGTTAGTTTTTTAAGGAACCTTCATACTGTTCTCCATAGTGGCTGTATCAATTTACATTCCCACCAACAGTGCAAGAGGGTTCCTTTTTCTCCACATCCTCTCCAGCATTTATTGTTTGTAGATTTTTTGATGATGGCCACTCTGCCCAGTGTGAGGTGATACCTCATTGTAGTTTTGATTTGCATTTCTCTAATGATTAGTGATGTTGAGCATCTTTTCATGTGTTTGTTGGCAATCTGTATATCTTCTCTGGAGAAATTAATGTCATTGATTTTTGCTCTAATATTAACTTTTTATTTTTCATTTTCTTCTGCTTGTTTTAGGCTTAACTTTTTCCTCTTTGTCTTACTTCCTAAGACAAATGGTAACACCATTGATTTTAGGTCTTTTTTCTTTTGTAATATATGCATAGAATACTATGGATTTTCCTCTAAATACAGCTTTAAATGCATCCCATATGTTTGATATGTTGTATTTTCATTTTAGTTTACACATCTTGAGACTTCTTCTTTGACCCATGTGTTATTTACAGGTATGTTTTTAAATCTCCAAATATTTTGGTACATTACAGCTATCTTGTCATCAATATCTAGTTTAATTTCATTGTCATCTGAGAACATACTTTGAATAATTTCTATTATTTTAAAATTTGTTATGGTGTGTTTAATGCCTCAAAGGTGGTTTATCTTGATGAACATTCCATGTGAGCTTGAGAAAAATGTATATTCTCCTGTTGGATGGAGTGCTTTATAAACATTGATTAAAGTCATATTAACTATATCTTTACTAATTTTCTGCCTGCTTAATTTATAAATTACTGAAAAAGAGGTGCTGATATTTGATTCTTTATGTTTAAAGTGACATTTTTGTAGACAAAATATAGTTTGGTATTTTTTTAAGTAAACTCTGAAAATCTTTTCTCTATTTAGGTTATTCATATTAAAGTGATTACTGATTTAGTTGTACACATTTTTATGCCTTTTTCTGATTTTAAGTGAAATTTTTATATGATTCTATTTTCTCTCCTCTTATAGCATATCAATTTTACTCTTTCAAAAATTTTGTTTTTTGGTTGCACTAGAGTTTGCAGCATACATTTGGAACTAATCTGAGCCCACTTTCAAATGACACTATACACCTTCACATTAATTGCAGGTAAGAGAACGCTCCCAATTCCCTACTCCTATCTCTTATAACATTGGTGTCACTCATTTTATTTGCTATAATTTTATTTCATATTTTATAATCATCCAATTCCTTTTTACAATTGTAGAAACCAAGAAAAAAGACACAAATTGTTAATATAACAAATGAAAGAAGAGTCATCACTAGTGCTCTCCTGACCGCTAAAATGGTAATAAAGGAATACAGTGGAAGAACCCCATGCCCATAAGTTAGATAACTTAGATAAAATGGACCAATTCTTTGAAAGACAATCTACCAAACTCATACAATGATAAATACCAAACTCACAATCTATCAAACTCCCACAATGATAAATAGATAACCTGAAAATAGATTTGTATCTCTTAAAGAAACTGAATCAATACACTTCCAAAAACAAAAAAACAAAACAAAATAGCACTACACCAAGATGGTTTTACAGATGAATCCTACCAAATATTTAAGGAAGATATGATACTTCAATACTCCACAATCTCCAAGCAGAGGGAATACTTCCTAACATTCTCTATAAGGAAGCATTACTCTAATACCAAAACCAAATAAAGACATTACAGACAAGGAAACTACAGGTGAATATTTCTCATAAATTAGATGCAAAATTCCTCAACAAAATATCAGCAAATCATATCCAACAATGTATAAATAGAATTATAGATCACAATAAAGTGGGATTTATCCCAGGCACTTGAAGCTGGTCCAACATTCAAAACTCAATTATTATAATTCAACACATCAGCAGAATAAAGAATAAAAATTATATATTTGTGCCAATCGATGCATAAAATGTATTTATAAAACCTATGATTAAAAACTCTTGGCAATATCTAGGTCCATCCATGTTTCTGCATATGGCATTATTTTGTTCTTCTTTGTGGCTGAGTAATATTCCATTGTATATATGTACCACATCTTCTTTATCCATTCCTCTGTTGATGGACATTTAGGATGCTTCCATGTCCTGGCTATTGTAAATAGTGCTGCAATGAACATTGGGGTGCATGTATCTTTTCGAATTATAGTTTTTTCCACATATAAGCCCAGGAGTGGGATTGCTGGATAATATGGTAGCTCTATTTTTAGTTTTATAAGGAACCTTCATACTGTTTTCCATAGTGGATGTACCAGTTTACATTCCCACCAACAACGTAGGAGGGTTCCCTTTTCTCCACATCCTCTCCAGCATTTATTGTTTGTAGATTTTTTGATGATGGTCATTCTGACCAGGGTGAGGTGATACCTCATTGTAGTTTTGATTTGCATTTCTCTAATAATTAATGATGTTGAACATCTTTTCATGTACTTTTTAGCCATCTGTATGTCTTCTTTCAAGAAATGTCTATTTAGATCTTCTGCCCATTTTTTGATTTTTTTTTTTTTTTTTTGGATATTGAGCTGAATGAGCTGTTTGTATATTTGGAGATTGTCAGTTGCTTGGTTTGCAAATATTTTCTCCCATTCTGAGGGCTGTCTTTTCATTTTGTTTATGGTTTCCTTTGCTGTGCAAAAGCTTTTAAGTTTAATTAGGTCTCGTTTGTTTATTTTTGTTTTTATTTTCATTACTCTAGGAGGTAGATCAAAAAAGATCTTGCCACAATTTATGTCAAAGAGAGTTCTGCCTATGTTTTCCTCTAAGAGTTTTATAGTGTCTGGTCTTACATTTAGGTCTTTAATATATTTTGAGTTTATTTTTGTGTATGGTGTTAGGGAGTATTCTAATTTCATTCATTTACATGTAGCTGTCCAGTTTTCCCAGCACCACTTATTGAAGAGACTGTCTTTCCTCCATTGTATATTACAGCCTCCTTTGTCATAGATTAGGTGACCACAGATGCATGAGTGAAGTAAGTCAGATAGAGACAGACAAATATCATATGATATCACTTACATGTGGAATCTAAAAAAAAGGTACATATGAACTTATCTAAAAAACAGAAATAGAGTTACAGAGGTAGAAAACATACTTATGGTTACCAGGGGCCAAGGGGGGGAGGAATAAACTGGAAGATTGGGACTGACATATACAGACTACTATATACAAAATAGATAACTAATAAGGACCTACTGTATAGCACAGGGAACTCAATACTCTGTAATGTCCTATACGGGGAAAGAATCTAAAAGAGTGGATATATGTACGTGTATTTCTGATTCCCTTAGCTGTATACCTGGAACTAACACAACATTGTAAATCAATTATACTCCAATACAAATTTTAAAAGTAAATACATAGATAAAGATAGATCTATAGATATCATTAATAAAAACCTCTTCTAATAGATCTATAGAATATCATTAATAAAAACCTCTTCTAATAGATCTATAGAAGATCATTAATAAAAACCTCTTTGTAAACTAAGAATACAAGACTTTCCATAATTTGATTTTAAAAATCTATAAAACCCTACAGATAACATCATACTTAGTGCTGAGAAACTGGATGGCATAATTTTCTATGTAGAAAATACAAAAGAGTTGACCTAAACTCCTGAAATGAATAAGTGTTTATAGGAAGTTCACTGCATACAGTGTTAATATACAAAAGTCAATTGCCTTACTATATAGCAGCAATGAAAAATTGAAATTCGAAATGAAAAAAATACCACTTTTAATAGCAGCTCCTAAAAAAGAAATACTTAAGTGTGAATTTATGAAAATATATAAAGTATATGTATATGAAAATATGTTAAACCTCTGATGAAGAAACTGAAGATTTAAATAAATAGAGAGATATACCATGTTTATGGATTGGAAATCAAATTGATGTATGTCAATCCTTACCAACTTGATTTACAGATTCAATACAATCCAAATCAAAATTCCAAAAGGTGTTTTGTAGAAGTCAACAAACTGGTTCTAAAGTCTATATGAAAATGTATAAAGACCTGGAAAAGTGAGCACAATAGTTAAGAAGAGGACAAAAGTCTGGAAGGCTCAGACTACCTGTCTTCAGGACTTACAATAAGCTACAGTAATAAGACGGCATGGTATTTGGTGAAAAAATAAACACATAGAGCAATGGAACAGAATAGAAAGCCCAGAAACAGATCCATACAAATATAGTAAAATAATCTTTCATAAAGGATCAAAGGCAATCCAATGGAGAAAGGATAAAATCGCTTCTCATGAAGATAGGAATCACCAATGTTGATGCTACTCTACATGTATACTGGAACTGCATGATTAAATAAATGGGTGGCAGATAGTGAAGACCAGGTTTCTCACTGTTAGAGTGGGAGTTTACATAAAAGCAAAGGGAGGAGGCTAGAATGACAAGTGGTAATAGATTATAAAGTTGGAGACATCAGTATAAGATCATGTTTAGCCCAATATGGACACAAATGGTTATATATAGAAATATTTATAGATGTGCATATACACAAAGATTTATATACATAAATATATATCTTTTCCTTTTCAGCTGAGAGAGCCTGGAATCAATGATGCTCTAGTATCAGCAAAGACACCTAGCATCTTCTGGAGAAATGACTGATTCTAGCATTGAGGGAAGAAATATAAAAGATGAGTTGGAGTATCTTGTAATGACAGAAAGTACAGAAGTGCTCAAAATAAAAACCTACATTCATGGGGTACATTAAAAGGACACAGGAGACAATTAACTGAGCTCCTAATGGGCAAAACTGAAAAATTTAAGGAACAAAACAATAAGGAAGTACTAGAATAGTAATCCAAAATATAAAATAAATATCCATGAGGCCATACTAATATAAGTAAATGATTAAATAAATAAATACATTTAAGAGAAAAGACAAACTTTCTAGGCAGAAGAATTCAATTTCTCCAGAGAAATTGAACCAGTAGGAGATGATAGATAGATAGATAGATAGATAGATAGATAGATAGATAGATAGATAGATAGACAGACAGGTAGATCTTTAAGGAATTGGCTAGTGCAGTTGCAGGGAATGGCAAGTCCAAAATCTGTAAGACATAACAGAAGGCTGGAAACTCAGGCAACATTTTTATGTTAGAGTACTGAAGCAGAAATTCTTCTATTCTGAGAAACCTTGGTTTAAGGTCTTCAAATAATTGGATGAGGCCCACTCACATCGTGGAGGGTAATTTACTTAAAGTCAACTGATTGTAAATATTAATGACATCTACAAAATATCTTCACAACCATATATAGACTAGTGTTTGACCAAATAGCTGGACACAATATCCTAGCAAGAGTGGCACATAAAATTAACCATTAAAATTCCAAATAATTTATGTAGATATTCTGCTGTCAACAAGAGGGACCATAATTCCCCACTCTCTAAGTATGAGCTGCATATAGATACAGCTTTTCAAAGAGTAATGAATGGAAGGAAGGTGTGCCAGTAACTTGACAGTGAAGAAACCTGACAGACACTACCTCATCCAGGTGATCAAGGTTACCAACAACAGTGATAAATCATGTTGATAGTATGAACCCTTGATACGAGGTGATGGAAATAACACTTTAACTGTCTGGTCTTTCTCTCAAAACCCATCCCAATCTAACCATGTGGATAATGCCAGACAAATTCCAATTAAGGGGCACTTTTACAAAACACCTGAACACTATTCCTCAAAGCTGGCAAGATCATCAAAAACAAGGAAAGTCTGAAAAACTGCCACAACCAAGAGGAGCCTAAAGGGACCTGATAATTAAGTGTAATGCGGTGTCTTGAATGACCATGTCCTGGATGGTTATGGAACGGTAAAATGGACATCAGAAAAAGACTAAAGAAATCTGAATAAATTATGGACTTTAGTTAATAGTAACGATTCATTATTTGTCACTAATATACCATACTAATGTAAGCTGTTAATAATAGAGAAAACTAGGTGTGGGTGTTTGAAAACTCTCTTTATTATCAACTCATTTTTTTTTTTTCTGTAAATCCAAAACTGTCCTAAAAATAAAGTCTATTAAAAATAATTGGGGGCTTCCCTGGTGGCGCAGTGGTTGAGAGTCTGCCTGCTAATGCAGGGGACACGGGTTCGAGCCCTGGTCTGGGAAGATCCCACATGCCGCGGAGCAACTGGGCCCGTGAGACACAATTACTGAGCCTGCGCGTCTGGAGCCTGTGCTCCGCAACAAGAGAGGCCGCGATAGTGAGAGGCCCGCGCACCGCGATGAAGAGTGGCCCCCACTTGCCGCAACTAGAGAAAGCCCTCGCACAGAAACGAAGACCCAACACAGCCATAAATAAATAAATAAATAAATAAATAAATAAATAAATAAATAAATAAATAAATAATTGAATTGGTAACTCATACCTCTTGGGGGATAAATGTAGTATTTTTTAATATATGATATAAGTCTGCATTGCACTACATACTAAAATGGATGGGTAAAACTATCCTTGTCACATACAAAGTCATGGTGGGTGGAAAAGACTGAAAGATTAAATACAGTGTCATAATTGCTTTAAAAAGATTATATGTAAAGTACAGATAAAAGGGCCTTGAATAATGAGTTGGCAAAATTTCACCAGGAAACTATAACACTTTACGAATATAAAAATTTAACTCAAGTAAGTAAATAAATGTGGTGGGAGGATTCTTTCAAGTATGACAGAGTAGCCTGTATCAAATCAACCTTCACACAGATAACATTCATTACTCTGGAGAAAATATGAAATACAACTATTTGAAGATAAGGTAGAGTGGTTGAAATTAGAGAGGAGTTGAACCCTGAGAGAATGGAACAGTAAAATTTATGTTCATATGGGTTTTTGTTTTGTTTTGTTTTGTTTTGTTTTTGTCTGAAGCCCTTCACATTGTATGGAGTAAGATAAGTAAAACCAAAGCAGAAACCTATCACTTTTTTTTTTTAACTATTCTGTTTGTTTGTGGGGTTTTTTTGGCTTAATTGCGGCATGTGAGATCTTTCGTTGTGGCACACGGTCCTCTCTCCAGCTGTGGCGTGAGGGTTTTCTCTCTCTAGTTGTGGCGCGAGGGCTCCAGGGCGAGTGGGCTCTGTAGCTTGTGGCACGCAGGCTCTCTAGTTGAGGCGCACAAGCAGTTGTGGCTCGCGGGCTTAGTTGCCCAGCATCATGTGGGATCTTAGTTCCCTGACCAGGGATCGAACCTGCGTCCTCTGCATTGGAAGACGGATTCTTCATCACTGGACCACCAGGGAAGTCCCCTGTCACTTTTTTTTTTAATCTTAGTTCCCTGACGAGGGATTGATCCCAGGCTCCCAGCAGTAAAAACGCCGAGTCCTAACCACTGGACCACCAGGGAATTCCCCTGTCACATTAATTTTCTGAAGGATAAGAGGCCAGAATTCAAGACTGCCAGAGCACCTGAAAGTTAAAGGAAATGACATAGAAGGCAGGGAACCACAAGAGACATGCTCCAAACTCTGCACTTAAACTTTACCAAACTTTGGGCTGATCCCTGAGGACATTCCGAACAGCTCTGTTAAAAGCAACAGACGGAAGAAGAGAAGAACTGAATGGAAAGTTAAGCTCCTGCTCACTTGACAGGAAACATGTTTTATAGTTTCAGTCCAGCTAAGTTCTCTGCTCGCAAGGACAGCAATAAAAAAGTACTCTTCAATGTAAGGAACAAAATCCAGAATCTGTACAATATATCATCCCCAACATCTAGTATGCAGTAAAAAATATCAAAACAGGAAATTGTTCCAAGAAATTTGTCAATAGAAACCAATCCTGATATGACCCAGATGTGGTGTTTAATAGACATGAATATTGTAATTATGTTCAAGGACTTAAGAGGAAGTAGGCTAATAATGAATGAAGATAACTGAGCAGAATTAAAGGAAAATTCTAGAAATGGAAAGTTAAATATCTAAAATAAAAAATTTACTGCATTGTCTTAACAGCAAATTAAGAGTTGAGAGAAAAAAAATCTGATGATCTTGGGAAAAGATAAATGGAAATTATCCAACCTAAAGAATAGAGAGAAAAATATGTTTTAAAAAAGAGAAACTTGATGATCTACAAAAAATAGCTAATGGCCTGATATAGATATATGTGCAATTTGAGCCCTAGTAAGGGAAGCTAAATAGAATGTAGCAGCAAAAATATTCAAAGAAATAATGCTGAATATATCCCAAATGTGGTGAATTAAGAAACTCAGTGAACCCCTGAACATGTTAATACAAACGCAATACACATGGGCATACATTATAGTCAAACCACTCAAAATTGAACATAAGGAAAAATCTTTTTTTTTTTTTTTTTTGGGCCACCCGGCTTGTGGGATCTCAGTTCCCCAACCAGGGATTGAACCCCGGCCATGGCAGTGAAAGTCTGGAATCCTAACCGCTAGGCTACCAGTGAACTCCCAAGGAAAAATCTTAAATGCAGCCTGAGAACAATAAATGATACATTTAGGAAACAAGATTAAAAAAAATGGTGATTTCTTATCAGTAACAATGGAGTCAAGAAGACAATAGAATGACATCTTCACAGTTCTAAAACAAAGATGAGAACTTATAATTCTGTATTCAGGAAATTATATTTCAAAAATTATGGCAAAATAAATACACTTACAGATAAGCAAAAGCAAAGAATGTGTTGCTTGTGGACCTGCATTATAAGAAATGACAGTGAGTTCAAGCTGAAAGATAACATCAGAAGAAACCAGGTGAAATAACACAAGATGTAACTACAGGAGCAAATAGACTATTGGAAACAGTAAATTAATGTTTACTTTTTTAAAATGATCTTTTTTTGTCTTTTTTTGTAAAGATATCTTTTTAAAACAGCAAGTATATTATTGTGTTCTAGGTTTTATGACATATGTAGATGCAATATATATGACCACTACAGCATAAAAGATGGGGTAGGAGCACATATTTTAATTCCTAAAGTGACTACAAAAAATAATGGAAAGAAATATAGTTTATTTGGACACAGCCAGGATCTGAATATGGTTGGATGGAAAAATCACGTATTTGGAATCAAATAACCCTAGTTTAAAATTTTCTCTACCCTACCACTTTTTAGTTATGAGATTTTTAAAGTGACTTATTCTTTTTGAGGAGCAGTTTTATCAAGTATAAGAATAATATCATGGGGAATTCACAGGTGGTCCTGTGGTTAGGACACTGTGCTTTCACTGCTGAGGCCCCAGGTTCAATCCCTGGTTGGGGAACTAAGATCCCACAAGCTGTGCAGCCAATGAAATGAAATAAAATAAAACAGAATAACCTCATGATTGCTGTTTAAAGGGTAATACGATAACATGAAAGAGTATCAAATATAGTACCTGTGTTTCAACAAATAGACTTTAGTCATCTCCAACTTCCCTCTCTATCCACTAATAACCAGGAGGTTACTTCAATACAAACAGCAGCAGTTCCTAAAAAGTTTCTTATGAAAGCAACTGAGTATATTGGAATAAAAACAGCAACACTGAAAGAAGTATATGAAATATGCACAGGTTAATGATTGATGCATCAAAACAAAGCACATGTAAAATTTTAAGAACATGTAATTTAAAAGTGCTGAAAAAACATAAGCCTAATCCAAGAGTGAGAAAAGTAAGCGATTTATCTGAGAATAATCATCATGGAGGGAAGGGTTGATGAACGAGAGAAACCAGAAGCAGCATGGAGATGCAAAAGCTGGTAATAGCCAGAGAGACAGAGAATGACATCAAGTCCTCTCCAGTTAGAAACAGGTGCAAATAGGAAAAGTAAAAAGCTTTTTATCTCTCAGTCCTTACAACTAAATGACTGACTCTGTGAAGAATCAGTCATAAACTTGAAATTGTAACCTCATTATCCAATTATATGCTTTATTAAATATTAAATCTACCTTGTGATGGTAAAAGCGAATTCCATGGATACATAAAAATAAGTCTAGCTATTTCATAAAATGTAGCTCAGTTACAATTATATATTTATCTACAAATTCATGATTAAAATTATGGGATAAAGAAGTAGCACTAAGAATCTAAGCCCTAAGAAAAATTCTAATATTTGAAAGAGAAACTGTAGTAGTTTGTGAACAGCTTATATAATCACTTGAATTCTAGTAATCAGAATTTTTATTTTTTTTTTACTTAATACACAAGCATATATCTGCTTTAGACTATGGGGGAGCCCAAAATATTGCAATTTTTTTTAATTTAGTTTATCATAAAATTTTCAACTTGTGACTATGTTATTCAGTACTCTTATAGTGTGTTGTAGGACTCAACAATTCAGAGAATATGGTAGTAGTGTGCTCAAGTTAATGAACTGACTGTTTCTTTCTGCATGTGGCACATCCTTTGAATCTCTACTGGGAATGCTCAGAAGGGAAAAAAATCCTGCCAAGTCCAATTCCTGGGAAACAGAAGGCATGAGATATAAGTGTTGCTGCCTTGGACGAATTGTCTTTAGAGTATTGTGAAAAAGGCTGTACTTTCTCTACCAATTCATAGTCTGTCTTAAGAGATACATGACAATTCTAAATCAGAATGAGAGGGGGAAAAAAAGGATAAAAAAAGGGTGACAGGCAAAAGAAAAATACAGTGTACATACAAAGAAGAAAGGAAGGAAGGAATGGGGAGGGAAGGAAGAGAAGGAGGAAGAGAGTAGAGAGGCAAGTAGGGAAATAGAGTCTGACTCCATTTTTTGGTGCTTGTTTTTCTCTTCTGCTCCACGTATGAGCAAATTAATAAGAAATCCTGGGTGCTCCCTCCTTGGTGACAGCAGGACATTCAAACTGTACAAGCTTTTGCTCTGAGCACCCTCACTCCTGCTCCACCCTCTAACCACCATAAAATTTCAAAGTCAGTCTCTTTTCTTTGCTCTCTCAAGCTTTTTTGGGGGGTGGGTGGGGATCAGTTTGGGAAGCCCACCCTGTTCTCCACATACAGCCTCATTACCTGAATAAAAAAATCTTTTCATACCCCCTCAGTGTGTGACGTTATCAGTCTTGACACTGGAACCAAATTTTAGGTGAGGTCCACCTAACTACAAAGGCAATCTCATTAGTTGAGTAGCACCTGAGAGCAGTTTTGAGTTAGAGGTGTGTGTGTTATATCCCACATAATAGTGCTATGTGGGGCTGTTCAACACAAATGTAACAATATATTTTTGTGAATGAGAGTTGACATGTCAAATGCATCCTCTAGAAAAATAATTAGTGTAATAGTCTTAAGATTTGTTTTCTACAGTTGATACTGTGGGGTTTTTTTGTGAGCAGCCTGAGGTTTGGGACCTTTTTTCCTCAAAATAAACAAGTCCTTATTAAACCAGGAATTTGGAGGGGAAAAAAAGTGATTACAACAGAAAGGAAGGAAAGAAGATGAAGGAAATGAAGAAAAAAAAAGAAACATACAGAGAAGGAAGTCAAAAGCTGGTGCTTTTTCGTGAACCTTTTCATCCCAAGCAACAAAATAAAGATCCCAACCATATTCCTTACCCAAATATGGGAACTGGTCTCAGCCTTACCCATAAGAACTAGTTGAGGAAGGTTAATAACAATACAGAAAGAAAATTTTATGTGATAACACTATGGAATGCATTTGAGTTAGAAAAACCAAGACAGGCCAGAAAAATTAGATAATTCTTCCTTATATTTATTTGCCAAATGCCTAAATGAGGTGAGCTTGGTGGCCTAAAGGGAACTCAGTTTGAATCCTTGTAAAATCATCACAGAAGTTAGAATTAGATAAGTTTAATATAACTATTCAAAAACAATGGTTGTTATGCCTTACTATGTTTGGGGTTATTTTCAGATAAGCCTTTCCATAAGAAATTCTGCACTTAAGAATCCCATCAGTGTGTTAGATGTTTCTAATACTATAGATATTCGGGTTACACAGAATTGATGTTAAAATGGGAGTATGCAAGGTTGATGCAATACTGCATCAATGTTTGCCTTTGCAAATAAGCAAATAAACTAACCCCACAGTACCTAGCATAGTGCTTTGCCTCTTTGGTATTAAGTACATTCATTGAAATAACCACTCACTGCTCTCTGTAATCCACATTCTCTTCGTCTAGGTTGATCACTGAAAGGCCACATACCTTGACTTCATTGGCCTTGGCAGCCCTGCAAGTTCATGAAACAAATCCCTTGTTCGATTTTATTTTTATTTTAGTATGCTTTTGGTTTTCACCATATTTTACTTGAAACCTGGTCATAAGAAAAACTGATACCTCTTCAAATCAGCTGTTACAAATATCTTTATTATTCTATCCAATCTCCAATTTATATGAACATATATGATATATCTATTTATATTTTCATTTATTAAATGAATATTGCTTGAACATCTGTTATGTGCCTAACAGTGTGATAGATGCTAGAGATAAAAATGAACTAAAAAATAGGAATGGTTTTTCTCTAGTTGGAGCTTACAACTCAGAAGGGTAACAAACATTACAAAATAAATGTATTTTTTACAATCCATGAAAAGAGCTTTGAAAGAAATGTAAGAAAGAATATATAACAGAGAAAGATGATTGACATTTGAGCTGATCTCTGAAGGTTGAGTAGGTGTCATCAGGTAAACGGAGGTGGTGTATTGAGGGACAAGACAAAATCGTTCCAGGTAGGGGTGTCAAATGCTATTCTTGTTCTTGTTACTGTAACACAAAATAAAACTAATCATACTGAACTGTATTTCTCAGATAAAAAAGAATAAATTTTATGGGCTGAATGATTTAGTAAAATATCACAGATTTTTCTAATATGCAATATCTACTCCTAAGCTCCGACTTAAACATTGCAAGATTAATTTCAAGGTAAAACTACATTTTATCATTGACTCAAAGCTCTAACGAGTGCCTCAAAGGATCAAAGTTG
Organism: Balaenoptera borealis; assembly: GCF_965194805.1. Classification (NCBI taxonomy): domain Eukaryota; kingdom Metazoa; phylum Chordata; class Mammalia; order Artiodactyla; family Balaenopteridae; genus Balaenoptera; species Balaenoptera borealis. Next base: position 20,057,655 of record NC_138862.1, on the reverse strand, counting down.
GATCCCTAGATTCCTTCCAAAGGAAAAGATCAAAAACACTTAGAAACTTAAAATTTCTTATAATTGAATAACCTTCGGTCTCATTGGCAATTTAACATTACAAATAAAAAGTAAGCTTTAATCTACTGGCTCAATATGAGTTGTTGAGAAATTAAATCATTTCCACATTTGCATAACAAAATTTATTTTCTGTAATTAACTAACCTTTAGAAAATTCATTTTTAATTTCCTCCTGTCAACATATCTGGAAAATGCCAAGTTAACAAACATTAGCATATAAGAAACTACATTAGTGTAGAAGCTACCACAAGCATTCGATGGATGAAGCAGTCAAGTCCTAAGTTAATTAAAGAGTTGTCATCACACTGTTCACTTGAAAACATATGGAGAAATATTTTACATCATTGCTAAGTGACAACAAAATCATAAGACACCATTTTACATGAACTAGTAAGCTGAAGTATTCTATTTAATCAGCACTGTTTATTTGGAACACCTTTATAGTTAAAACACTATGTTTTGTACCAAAACAAAACCTAAATATGAAAATCCAATAGTCCTAATTCTAATTGTTCTAATTCAATTGTAATGTGCATATATTTTGTCATTCAATTTCAGAAGCAACAATTTTATAGTCATATGTTAAAAATTTTCAATGATGACATTTTAGAAATTAATTTATTGTCTCTCGCCATTTTTGATATTAAGGAGTAGTAAGGGAGAATTGAAATGTATATTTTCCATCATAATATTTGGTTTATTAGGTCCTTATGTGAATATACATGCATTTTTTAAATCCTCAACAAATACTAGCAAACAGAATACAACAACACATTAAAAGGCTCATACACCATGATCAAGTGGGGTTTATTCCAGGGATGCAAGAATTCTTCAATATACACAAATCAATCAATGTGATACACCACATTAATAAAGAATAAAAACCATATGATCATCTCAACAGATGCAGAAAAAAGCTTTTGACAAAATTCAACAATGACTTATGATAAAAACTCTCCAGAAATTGGGCATAGAGGGAACCTACCTCAACATAATAAAGGCCGCACATGACAAACACACAGCAAACATTTTTCTCAATGGTGAAAAACTGAAAGCATTTTCTCTAAGATCAGGAACAAGACAAGGGTGTCCAGTCTCGCCACTATTATTCAATATAGTTCTGGAAGTCCTAGCCACGGTAATCAGGGAAGAAAAAGAAGTAAAAGGAATCCAAATCGGAAAAGAAGAAGTAAAACTGCCACTATTTGCAGATGACATGATACTATACATAGAGAATCCTAAAGATACGACCAGAAAACTTCTAGAGCTAATCAATGAATTTGGTAAAGTTACAGGATACAAAATTAATACACAGAATTCTCTGGCATTCCTATATACTAACGACAAAAGGGCAGAGAGAGAAATTAAGGAAACAATCCCATTTACCATACAACAAAAAGAATAAAATATCTAGGAATAAATCTACATAAGGAGACAAAAGACCTGTACTCAGAAAACTGTAAAACACTGATGAGAGAAATCATAGATGACATAAACAGATGGAGAGATATACCATCTTCTTGGATTGGAAGAATCAACATTGTGAAAATGACTCTACTACCCAAAGCAATCTACAGATTCAATGCAATCCCTATCAAGTTACCAATGGCATTTTTCACAGAACTAGAACAAAAAATTTTACAATTTGTATGGAAACACAAAAGACCTGGAATAGCCAAAGCAATCTTGAGAAAGAAAAACCGAGCTGGAGGAATCAGGCTCCTGTACTTTAGACTATACTACAAAGCTACAGTAATCAAGACAGTATGGTACTGGCACAAAAATAGAAATATAGATCAATGGAACAGGATAGAAAACTCAGAGATAAACCCATGCACCTATGGTCACCTAATCTATGACAAAGGAGGCAAGAATATACAATGGAGAAAAGACAGCCTCTTCAATAAGTGGTGCTGGGAAGACTGGACAGCTACATGTAAAAGAATGAAATTAGAACACTCCCTAACACCATACACTAAAATAAACTCAGAATGGATTAAAGACCTAAATGTAAGACCCAACACTATAAAACTCTTGGAGAAAAACATAAGCAGAACAGTCTTTGACATAAACCACAGCAACATCTTTTTTGACCCACCTCCTAGAGTAATGAAAATTAAAACAAAAATAAACAAATGGAGCCTAATTAAACTTAAAAGCTTTTGCACAGAAAAGGAAACCAGAAACAAGATGAAAAGACAGCCCTCAGAATGGGAGAAAATAATTGCAAACAAAGCAACTGACAAAGGATTAATCTCCAAAATATACAAGCAGCTCATACAGCTCAATAACAAAAAAACGAACAGCCCAATCCAAAAATGGGTGGAAGACCTAACTAGACATTTCTCCAAAGAAGACATATAGATGGCCAACAAATACATGAAAAAATGCTCAATGTCACTAATTATTAGAGAAATGCAAATCAAAACTACAATGAGGTATCACCTCACACCGGTCAGAATGGCCATCATCAAAATATCTACAAATAATAAATGCTGTGGAGGATATGGAGAAAAGGGAACCCTCTTGCACTGTTAATGGGAATGTAAATTGATACAGCCACTATGGAGAACAGTATGGAGGTTCCTTGAAAAACTAAAAATAGAATTACCATGTGACACAGCAATTCCACTACTGGGCATATACCCAGAGAAAACCATAATTCAAAAAACACATGCACCCCAATGTTCATTGCAGCAGTATTTACAATAGCCAAGACATGGAAGCAACCTAAATTTCCATTGACAGAGGAATGGATAAAGATGTGGTACATATGTACAGTGGAATATTACTCAGCCACAAAAAGAAATGAAATTGGGTCATTTGTAGAGACATGAATGGACCCAGTAAGTGTCACAGAGAGTGAAGTAAGTCAGAAAGAGAAAAGCAACTATCGTAAAATAACGCATATATGTGGAATCTAGAAAAATGGTATAGATGATCTCAGTTGCAAAGCAGAAATAGAGACACAGACGTAGAGAACAAATGTATGGATACCAAGGGGAAAGGGGTGGGGTGGGAGGAATTGGGAGACTGGGATTGACACATATACATTAATGGACAACTGATGGGAACATGCTGTATAGCACAGGGAACTCACCTAGTGCACTGTGGTAACCTAAATGGGAGGGAAGTCAAAAAGGGAGGGGATATCTGATTGTGTATGGCTGATTTATTTTGTTGTGCAGTGGAGGCTAACACAACATTGTAAAGCAACCATACTCCAATAAAAATTAATTTGAAAAATATATATATATGCATTTTTCAGATTGTATTGCTATAGACTGTAATTTCTTTCTTTTCAATAGTAAAAAATACCAAAAATATTAACAACATAACCCTTTGTTTTTCCCTAGAGTTTATCAAACTCTGCTAAATGTTCTATCTAAGTTATTACAATTCATAGAAAGAAAAGCAGTGGTAGCAGGTGGCATTATGAATTTAAATTAGATCCAATGTGCAGAAGGACAGCAGGGGGTTCTCTATGTCAGTTTCCTGAATGCATGAAACCAACAATATTGTACATTTTACAAACTAGTCAGGACATTACTGCTCTACAGTTTTTTCCCATTACACTAGACTGCTTTATTTCCCTTAAGATACTAGTTTGTTCACTCATCAGATCCTTACCCTGACACTAGAAATCTAAGGTATTGATAATGAAAAATGTAAAATAAAACAAAGTAAAACAGATGCCTTTTAAGACAGTTATAAAGGGTGAGACGTCTTATAATATCTCATTGTCTATATATACAGATGCATATATATATACACACAAAATCAATATCTAAATGACTATACTCTTACTCTTGTCAACAAAATTAAATATATAATATAATTTAAATTACATGAGGTAGAAACTTTATATTATTTTTCTTAAAATTTTTTGATAAATTAGAAAATCTTTTCCTTAAAAAGATTTTTGATAGATTAGAACTTTTTTTTTTAATTCAAGATTTAGAAAACGTAAAGAGACTACAAGATTTTAAAGGAATTGAATATCTTTTTATCCCGTATTTCTAACCACAAGAATTTGTAACACCATCTACTTATATATTGAAGCCAGAAACCTAAGATTTATCCATCAACATGCACATTCATGTTTTTCAGATTTTACCTCCTAAAATTCTCTCAATTCTCCTACTTTTCTCCATCTCCATCAAGTTTACCTTGTTCCAAGTTAGCATCTTCTGTGGCCAGGTTACTGGATTACTGCAAAACAATTCACAGCGCTCCTAAGGAATTTACATTCATCAAGGGTTAAATTGTTTCTCATTTTTATAGAAATTTCCTTAAAACAGTATTCTTGTTCTAATCTTATAGTTTACAAATGAGTGAGAAAAATAATTAAATCACATGCTGTAACTGAGAGGGACCCTAAGGGGCCTTCCTGGGACAGACCACCCACATGTCCTCTGCCTGCTTTTTCTTTGTAGAAAAACTTTAGACTCCTAGTCCATCCCTGAGTTCCAAAGAATATATTTAATCAGAGAAGTGAGAAAATTCAGAACCAAAGGAAAAGAGTCAAGCAAAGACAATAATAGTTTAGCTGTAAAACAAAGTCAAGGACCTTTAGTTCCTCCTGAAGGGCTATAGATAATATTCTGAGCCATATACTTTGAGCTGTTTTGCAGGTACTGAGACCCCCACCAGGTGGAAGAAATTCACTTCATGCTGACCACAAGCATGTAGACCCCAAACTGGTTGGAACCAGAAGGTTGATGATATTGATTCCTGATTACCCCACTGCCAATGATCAAAAGAATGTTCACAAGCTGACCATGTACCCTGTAACCCTCTCCCTCACCCTGTCTTTAAAAACTTTTCCCTAGAAGCCATCGGGGAGTTAGGTTTTTTTGGGCATTAGCTGCCCACACTCCTTATTTGGCTCCTGAAGTAAACTCCGCACTTTCCTTCACCACAATAGGTGTTAGTAGATTGGCTTTACTGCATGCCGGTGAGCGGACCCAAGTTTGATTTGGTAACGATGTTATTTACATCAGAAGACAGTTTAACAGATTATTATTCAAATATAGCAAAGCAGGCTCTTCTTAAATCAACATTATAGGCTACTACTTCATAAAATATAAATTGTGGAAGAAAAAAAAATAACACTTTATATCACATAATTTTTACTCTTTTATGAGCATGATTATTGTCAAGCAGCTTTTATTTATCTAAGGTTATAGCAAAAGCTATAGGAAAATGATGAACATTGATAAACTACACTTTCTACTGTGAATAAAAAGAATTCATCTCTGCTTTCCCTAGTGGCTCCTTTTTCCCAATTCCTCATTCATCTGACAAAGTAACACTAATAGGACTAATAAAAGTATTTTGTGCTTAACTGACATTATTGAAGACCTGTTAAAAATTAAAACAGAAAGCAAAAACTCATGGCTAAATATCGTGTATCACTGAATTCCCAGCTACATCTCTCACAGGAAGTTCTGTACTCAGCCTCTCTTCCCTCAGCCACCCACTCCCCACCTCACATTGCATCTCTTTCCCAATCTCTTGTCTTCTCAAGGGCCAGAAACTGCTCTAACTCCTGTCTTGGCAGCAGCAGAGAGAATTACCCATGTCTTTACACTAAGCAATCTCCATCCAAGGATGACCCATTTAACTTTTGTTATGCAGACTGATTTACCATTTCATTGTCTTGTCCATCTTATTTTCCTGGAACAAGTTTCAAACATTTTACCACCGCATAATGAAAGGGTCCATTAAGGTGCTTTCCTGCACTTTCAAATAACAAAAGACATCCCCACCACTCAGGAAATGCCCAGGATTTTAGGAGTCCTGTGACAGGAACTGGGGACAAAGACCAAATACATAATATATTATTTATTATACTATTGATATAAAACCATCTTTCATGCAAATAAGTCACTTCATCCAAGTTCTTTTATTGTTATGAACTTCTAATTTATTTTCTGTTTCCTCCTCCTTTTTCTATATTTATCTTGTTTTGTAGGTATAATTCTTTAAACATAAACAATTAATCAAAATTAAAATTATGTATAACAGCTATATGGAAGAAACATGTAAAACTTTTAAACATAAAGTGAATCTACAAATGATTAGATTAATAGAGTTCAGTCAGATTAATGTTTATTTATTGACTACCTTGAATGATCCTAGTTCTATAAGCAAAGGAATAAAATAGCATTCAAATGACAGCTGAGCATAGAGCAAAATCAATTTAATCTGGGTATTATTTAAGTGTAGAAGCTGAGTCTTATCAATATTTTATACACAGCATATACCATAAGTCTTGGCATAGAATATATGTAATAAATACTGATTAAGAAAATAAATGTATTTAAACTTTTAAGCATAACTTTGAATACATTCATATAATGTAGAAATAGATACTTTCCATTTCCATTTCTTGGGCTCACAGGAAAGTTCCATTTGCCTGCTTTTATTGGTGTTATCTTGAGGCCATGTGGTTAAATAGGTGGTCCATAGAATATAGACAAAAGTGGTGAACATCATTTCCAGATCTGGCATCTAAAAGGTTTCCTGTGATTCTCCACTGTCTCATTTTCTTCCATCTCTATAGCTGAAGACTGAGAACTCAAAGATAGTAGAGCCATATGTGAAATAAAATTTATATTTTATGGCAAGACAAGAAAAATTTAAACAAAAAACCTTCTCTGCCCTTTTGTTACCGAGTCCAAGCTTGCTCTGCTCACCACATGACAGGCCAATAAATCAGAGACAAGGTGTTGAGGCAAGGAATAAAACTTTATTTGGAAAGCTGGCAGACCGAGAAGATGGCAGATGAAAGTCTCAAAATCACCATCTTATGGGGGTTTGGATGCCAGTTTCTTTTATAGCACAGAGAGGGGGAGGAGATGAGGAAATAAAGTAAAAAGGCCACAAGTTCTGCAAATATTCCCGGGAATGGGCAGCCTTGAGGAGGGCATGTGTTAATTTCTTCTTTCTTGCAGCCATCCATAGGTGAACAGGGTCCGGATGTTTCCCTAAACAAAGGCACTTTGGTTTAACATTCAGGCAAAGGGGCAGGGTTCCCCGAGGCAGGCCATTATGTATGGACAGTATCCTTTAGTGAACAAAAACAACAACGGGAAGCAAAGGTTAAAGTAAAAGAAACAGATCCAACATGTAGTCAGATTTGGCTCTTCCCTGTTACACTTTGGCCTTCTCTCTCCCCCCACTGTGCACTGTGAATCTGCATTATGCATTGACCAAATCTTCTCCACTGGCAGGAATACCTGCTCTACCAAAAACAGCAATATTCTCCTAGCATCAACAAGACAACTCCTTAAAAGATGACATTCCTCCTTGATCTCATAAAGGTCACATTACCCACCACAATGACGCTTAGATATGGACTATGTAAACTGTCAATAATAAGTCATTTGATGTACAGTCCTCTGTCTCAAAAAACTTATGTAACTGTGCCTTGACTTCTAATGGGTGGAACAGTTCTCAGAGCTTTCTGAGATGCTCTTCCTGGGCTATAACCTTCAAATTTGGCTCAAATAAAATTTTCCATTTCTTTCTTAGATCGACTGATTAATTTCTCATTGACACATAGGATGGGAAGTCACTGTATCCTTGAGTCACTTCTTAGAAGAAGGAAACCTAAGTGAATTGCTTGACCTCCATCAGATTGTGATAAAAACCTGAATACTTTCACTGCATTAACTATGATGGTATATCCTGCATTTATCACATCGAGGTAAGAGGATGGGAGATTACATCTACTTTGACTTTCAAGCTGAGAACCAACCAACATGGTATAGCCAATATTAGCCAAAACACATTTAGCTCAAAATTTATTTACATATTCATTTTTCTCCATCCTAGGAAGACTCTCTTGTGGCTCCACTGTAATCCTTAGTACATAGAATCAAAGCATTTAAAAGGGTTTCAGAGGTTATTTTGTTCAACCACTATCTATGCAGGAACCATGTCTGTTTCAGCAACATATCATCTTCCAAATGCAGTTATGCAGCCTAAAAAAATCATTGTGAAGGACAATTTTATATCCCTAGCAGCTACTTGTTCTATTGATAGCTGTTACAGGATAGAGATAGATAGATAGATAGATACAGATAGAAAGATAGAAAGATAGATAGATTAGAGAAAGGCTGATAAAAAATAAAAAATTCATGAACATTAACTATTTTTTTTAATATCTGGGTGTTGTGCAAGAATGAATCAAAACTTTTCTCTTTTAAATTTTGTCCACTGTTCCTTTGGAGCAAAACTGAGAATTGAGGACTATTTTCTATATAAGGATATTACAGATACTGGGTTAATGACAATCATTGTATATCCTCTTAGGTTTCTCTTCTCCAAGTTAATCAAGACTACTTTTACTCTCCATCTACCTATGGAGTTACTTTAAAAACTTACCCTGAGTAAGCTGGGACGAAGTGAGAGAGTGGCATGGACATATATACACTACCAAATGTAAAATAGATAGCTAGTGGGAAGCAGCTGCATAGCACAGGGAGATCAGCTTGGTGCTTTGTGACCACCTAGAGGAGCAGGATAGGGAAGGTGGGAGGGAGATGCAAGAGGGAGGAGATATGGGGATATATGTATACATACAGCTGATTCACTTTGTTATACAGCAGCAACTAACATAACATTGTAAGGCAATTATACTCCAATAAAGATGTTAAGAAAAAAAAAAAAAACTTACTCTGAGGTGATGTTGAAATGGCCAGGATTGTCTGATGGCCTGTCCATATGCAATAACTTCATTCTTTAGAAAGCATTTCAGCTTACATGAAAAGATGTTTTGAAAAGATGCAAAGATTAAAGTGCAAAATCTCAAGTATATTATTCATCCATTAGGTATTTTTCCAATATAAATGACCTGTTTTTTACTGTGTCATTTAATTTTGTCCATAAATATCAGCAGGAGAATATTTACTAGGAAGGAACAATTTACAGAAATAACTATCCACATAAAATGGGTTCCTTAAGAATCTTTCTGTAAGATTTCAAAGGGAAAAATAAAGACAAATAATTAACAAAGTCACTGAAAAGGGGAATTTGACAATTGGGGGAAGAAAACGTTTTTATTTATTTATTTACTTACTTATTATTTCCAATAAGAATTTATGTTTTGGCTTGAAAATGCTTTTTGAAAACATCAAGTAAATCTACATCCCTATTAAGAGAGTAAATAATAAAATTTACATGTCCATGGAAAACTTAATCATAGTTTTTCCTATAAACAATACACATAGGCAGGAATTAATAAGAAATCTTGGGGCTTCCCTGGTGGCGCAGTGGTTGAGTGAGAATCGGCCTGCTAATGCAGGGGACACGGGTTCGAGCCCTGGTCTGGGAAGATCCCACGTGCCGCGGAGCAACTAGGCCCATGAGCCACAACTGCTGAGCCTGCGCGTCTGGAGCCTGTGCTCCGCAACGGGAGAGGCCGCGATAGTGAGAGGCCCGCGCACCGCGATGAAGAGTGGCCCCCACTCGCCGCAACTAGAGAAAGCCCTCGCACAGAAACGAAGACCCAACACAGCTAAAAATAAATAAATAAATAAATAAATTTTTAAAAATAGTAAACCATCTTGATAAAAAATAAAATAAAATAAGAAATCTTGGTTTCGATCAGATAAAAACAAGTACCTATTTTGACTATGATGAACAAATATGATAGTATTTAGTTAATTTGCTAGTGATTCTTTATAACACCCAATATACTCATATACACTGATAGCACTTACCAAAATACTCTATGGGTTGTGAATGTTACTACTTACAGATATTCACAACTATCTAATATAGTATCATGACAACCAGATGTGAGAAATTTTATTCTTTAAACATAGACTATCTTCCTGTGTGTAAGAATTATTTCCTACTTATTTATTCTTGTATTTACATAGTTTATATCACAGAGTTGATTTGCAGTGTTTTTCTTATCACTAAATTAAATCTCCCCAGCTGAGAAAGAATCAGCTAGAACAGCTACAACTAATGAATGGCTAATGTTGTTTACCATGTAATTATCTTGCCTGAAATAACAGGGTTATGCGAAGCAGATGATAGGATAATTTATTGGATATTATCCCTCTGTTCAAAGGTTTCATCTTAAATCATGCAAAATACATTTTGACAGCATCTTTAAGTTTCTAATTAACTTATAAAGAACTTTTGAAATATCTTCCTTCACAAGTCATTTTTCCATATTTTCTCATAATTGCTATTAGCTTTTTTCTAGTAAAAACACAGTGGTACTACCTTTTAATTTTTATGAAAATTACTTGTTCAAGGAGACTTTGGTTACATCTATGAACGAGGCATGGCAAAACAGACTTCACATGGTTTATTCAGTCCTTGGATACTCTGATTTTATATGCAGAGACTTGACTGAGGAGTTACTCATTAACAATAATCATGAATATATGTTTATTGTTCACATTTATTGAGTGATTACTATAGGCCAGGCTCTGTTCTAAGCACTTTACATTTATTAATTAATTAGCAATCAATTATCTGGCAATGAATAGAATTTGAGGATTGATCTAATCTGGTTAAACACTGGCATTAAGAAAACCAGAAGAGACTGATAATCCACCAGTAACTTTTGATACTTGAGAAAAAATTTTACCACTTTAAAGAAAGATTGAGCTACTTATGTCACCAATCCTGGTATTCAGTGGAGGTGAAGGGGTAACATTTTGTTTCCTCCACTTCCGAGAATTTCTTTTTTCCATATTAATGTTTCAGTATTATTTTAGATCAGAAAATAACATTGCGGGATCCTCAATGATTTTAATTGAATTGTGCCAAATATGATTTCTCCTTTTTCTGTAGATTTTATTCATTTTCTGTTTATACAAAGTAATACACATTCAAAACAGGCTTAGGGCACAAGGATTTGTCCTGAATGATATGGTGCACATTTGCTTACCCAGCAAACTCTCTTGTCCCTTTTGCTTCCAGCAGTTAAGATTTTGTTAATGCCTTAAGCCAATTCAATTTTTCATCACTGTTCTTAATGCAGGCAGAGGACAATAGAAGAAAGAAGAGGGGGCCCATCAGCAAGCCATGTACATTAAAAGGAAATATTTGTTTGTCTATCTTATATGAATAATAGCTCATAGCTCTGATGAGAACTACTTAAAGGCAAGCTGAATTGTCAGATTTGTTTGAACCTCCAAGGGAACAGAATATTTTCTTTTATATTTGAAATCAGTAATGACTCACTAAACACAGTTTTGAAAATCCAGCTAGAGGTTTTCTTTATATATTCTAAAATTATGACAATGCTTTTTTCCTGTACTAGAAAAGACATAATATGTATCATTGTTAAAACCTAAAATATTGATCCAAAATATTGAGCCTAGAATTCCAAGTAATTAAAAGATCCGCTATATATGTTTAATAAACTTTACAAGGATCATTCATTATTTTTAAATGACTTTGGTCCATTTATTTCCACAAGCTTTCATGGTCATAATCTCTTCCTCCTTTCAAAAGTCTGCTAACACTTCAATTTTCCTTCACGTTTGTTAGGCATTCTACTCAAGAAGAAACATGCTTTGGGAAATGATGTGGGATAGGATTCCCCTGCTGCTTTCAATCCAGAAGATGCTATGGGGTGGAACCTGCCTGGGGGTCCCTGCTGATCCTTAATGTCCCATCAGCATTGCCAAAGAGTCACCCTAACCAGCAGTTTTATCTATTTCTTTCTCCATGTAGAAAATACAATTATTGTCTCTGGGTGAGATTTTCATAGATTGATAAAACTGTACCCTAAGACCTTCTGAGAATTACGATTGAGGAAGTCATTCACTCAGTCATTCATTAATTCTTATATTTGCACATATGTACAAGTATGAATTGACTTATCATGCACGTTGTCTACTAGGATTTATGTTAAAATGGTGACTTTTTAAAATAATTCACTTTTTATTACATGCTGAAAAATGTGTTTTTGGCTAATGTAATTGGAACAGGTCATATTAAAATTAGAATGGAGATGGATATAACATATATATCAAAGACCCACATGAAACTCAACATACTCAACTTATATTTCACAAATCTTATTTTCATTATTTTTAGTATCTGAGAATCATGCAAACTTTAGAACACCTCTGGCTTTTAATTTGTAGCATGCATTAACATAATTTAAAAGACTGCAGTATAAGAATTACACATCAGCATATATATTATATTTTGCTGATATTTACTTTTAATTTCTAATGATTTCAGCAAGCGTAAAGACATTTTTCTCCATTTCCTCTTCCCTTAATTTCTACTTCTTTCAGACTCCACTTATCACCAGTGTTCCCAGTATTATCTGAAAAATATGCACCATCTCACATTCTATATATGTGTACATATATAGAATCATTATGTAGAGCACCTTAAACTAATACAGTATTGTATGCCAATTATATCTCAGTAAATATATAAATTAATGAAAATTTCTGACATACTAATTCAAATTGAGTTAATGTATATTGCTTTGCAGAAATGTTTGCATTTCAAAAAGAGATTCCTAATGGAAGACTATCAAATTCCATGACACCTCTTGAGGAACAATATTTTAGAGGATGGACAACCTAAAAAATAAGCCATAAGACACTGCAGCTGCCATCTATATCAAGGCTGGTTGTGGGACTAATGCAAGCAAGGCATTGTATACAGGCAAATGATCCCACAAAAAGGTAACTGAATGCATAAGGGCTATTACTCAATGAGAGACTTGAATAAAAATTAATTTGGCCCCAACTGACTTTTGCAGCTTTACTATTTTAGAAGCAACATGAAGTAGTGAAGAGATCACGAGCCTCAGAAAATGTGTAATTGTGCCTGTGTCACTTATGGGCTATTTAGTCTCAAACAACTAACTTAAATGCTCTTGTTTCAGTTTTCTCATGTAGTTTGCAACTATGGCCCACAGTCCAAATTCAAGCCACTTGTTATTGTATAAGAAGTTTTATTGGAGCGCAGGCAATTTGTCTATGCATTCTCTATGACTGCTCATGCCCTATAATGATAGAGTTGAGTAGTTGCAACAGAGACCACACAGTCTTCAAAGTTAAACTATTTACTATCTGGTACTTTACAGAAAAAGTTTAGTGAGCCATGTTCTAGAAGTTGCCAAATCCAAGGAAACTATCTTCTTTTTTTTTTTTTTTAAATATCATAAACTACAGTTTAATATTTCTGTTGATAAAGTAGTTTTGAAATAAATAACATTACAGTTAATGAATTTAAATAAAGAGACATTTATAGCAGCTCTACTCATAATTGCCCAAAACTGGTAACAACGCAAATATCTTTTTATTTTATTTATTTATTTTTATATTTATTTTTTGGCTGCGTTTGGGTCTTAGCTGTGGCACGCAGGATCTTTCATTGCGGTGTGCGGGCTTCTCTCTAGTTGTGGCGCACAGGCTCAGTAGTTGCGGTGCGCGGGCTTAGTTGCCCCACTGCGTGTGGGATCTTAGTTCCCTGACCAGGGATCAAACCCACGTCCCCTGCACTGGAAGGAGGATTCTTAATCACTGGACCACCAGGGAAGTCCCCCAAATATCTTTCAATGAGTGAACAGATAAGCAAACAATGGTACATTTATACAATGGAATACTACTCACATAAAAAAAAGGAACAAATTATTTATACACCTTCCAAAGGGTTCCTGGACCCAGGAAGCTATCTTCTTGCTCACAGGACCTGCCCTCCCTCCAACAGGTTGGGTTACTAATCATTACCTCCCCCTGTAACTTTCTTTACCTTTGACTCTTTGATTCCACTTTCTCCTGTATACCTCTTATCTCTCTTAATAGTTCCTTTTTATTCTCTTCCTCTAGTCCTTAAATTTTGGAGATCCTAAAGTTTCATTCTTATGTCTCCTAATTTTCAATTACGCACTTCTTCACATTGTCTCCTCCACTCCTCAAAACAAGAGCCATCCCTATAGTCTAACATGTCCCATACTTTTCTATCATACTTAATGCATTGCAAAAAACGATTGTGACTTTTTAAAGTTTTTTCTCATTTGGCCATATTCCTAGTAACTGATCAGCAATCAAAACATATGAAATGCTGAGTAAACACTTGTGGAACAAGTAAAATAGATTTCTATTTCTGCTCTCATTCTCTCTCTTGAAAATGACCTGTAGATTAGTCTTCTCTCTTCCTATTATGAATTCTCATCAATGTCACACACCATAAGACAAATAAAAATGTCCTAAAAGAGCTGATCCTCCCAAATCACCAGAACTAAGAGTATTTTTAAGGTTCTCTCTTATGAGTTGATCAGATAAAAACGTACAGCAATTACAACAACAAAAAATCACCCTAGAGTTAAAATGTTCTAAAAACAAAAGAGAGAAAAACAGAGATCACCATGGGAGTAGCGTAACTCAATACTATGCATTCTGATAATAAAGAGAAAGAAATATTAACCAAAACAACTTAGGTCTCAAGCCCTATGCTTCAAAATAAAATAAAATAACACAGCTCTCATAATGTTAATTGACACCCCCTTGGGAGAAACAAACTATAAAAAGTGTAGGAGGGAACTATCTCAGTTTCCATCCTCTTTATGCCATTATATACATGACCACAGGTCACTATACCTTCTATCTGGAGAATTCCCTACTACCCTGAAGCATAACTTTAAGCATAAAAACCAAAATTATGCTTCTTATGATATACAAAACAGCTCCCAACAGAAAAATTTTCAAGAACAATTGCCAAATACATATACAAGAGATCCCTCAGCAATTGTGAAGGGACTAAATCTTAAAGCCAGACTGAAATGTTGCTCAAGATTACAGCTGGTATTTGAAATATTTGAGATAAAGTTGCCTTTCCTGTCCCCCTTTTTTTCTGAACAAATTCACAGAGCCTGGATTATGAGTGATATGGCTGCCTCAGAAACACCAGCCAACTTGGAATTACAGCTTGCACTGCTGAATTTGTTTGCAAATAAAATAAAAGCAGGAAGAAAAACAGAGGCATAATTATGAAAGACACTAGAATGTGGAAAAGAGATTAAACCTTATTAAAATATCATTCTTAGGCATTAGCAGCAGTCCTATAATTAATAATATAACAGTTGACTGCACTAAGCCCCTTAACAGAAATTAAATTTTCATTTATGAACAGGAATAATGAGGTAACATAAAAAGATTGGGCTTGAGTTTTTTTGCTACTGAAGATTAAAAATTGCCTAAGGTCTACATTCAGAAATAAGACGCACATTTGATTGTAGGGAAATATAATTCACTGGGTGTGCAAACACTCTGTAACCCTGGACTGCAGTCATAACAGGAGCTGGATACAATTTCTATTTCACCATCACTGGAGTCAGACTATTTCCATTCTTGCCCATTTCATTATATGTACTGGAGGAAAGTAAATGTGTCCTTTTCAGAGAAAAAAACATGCAATATAAATGGACAAAAAGTGTATAGGTTGCTTTTTAGAAAGGAGCCCTTGGCAATATAAATATTCAGTACAGTATTCTTATGACTGCTGATGAGAGACTTTAAAATCTATAAAGGATGGCATAGGGGTGCAAGAAATCTTATGGGTCTGATGGATATGTTCATGATCTTGATTGTGGTGATGGTTTCACAAGTGTACGCACATGTCATATTAATGAAATTGTTCGATTTAAGTATACGTGTCATATAGTCTGTCAATTATACCTGATAATCTGTTTCAAAAACTGAAAGAAAAAGGAGTCAAATTCAAACTTTGCCTGTTTTACAATTTTGTTGAATAGTGGCCAGAAAGGAAGTTAAAAATCTTGGCCCATCAAAAGTGAAGCAAAAGAATTTTGGCTGTAAATCTATCTTGGAGCAACTAACTGCCAGCCGTTTGTCTGGAAAATATAGTAAAAGAAGATAGTATTTTTGAAAAACCTTTGCCAAATAATAAGGATAACTGATGTTTGTTGAGAACTTATGGGTATGTATCTGGCACCTTGCATGAATTAGATCATTTAATCTTTAAAACAACTCTATAAAGTAGCAGGTGCTATTATTTTGGTCATATATGTGGAAGTAAGTGACAAGATAGGTAAGTAACTTGGACAAGTTTACTTAGCTAGTAAGTGAGATAACCAGCAGTTAAACCTAAGCAGTTTCCCTCTAGAGTCTATTGTCCAATATGGTGTTTTATCTGCAAATAGAGTAGCCACATGTGACAAATAAGCATTTAAAAACAGGAAAAAGAGACAAAGGAAGTGAATTTTTTGTTTGTTTGTTTTTTGTTTAGTTTTGGCTGTGTTGGGTTTTCGTTTCTGTGTGAGGGCTTTCTCTAGTTGCGGCAAGCGGGGGCCACTCTTCATCGCGGTGCGCGGGCCTCTCACTGTCGCGGCCTCTCTTGTTGCGGAGCACAGGCTCCAGACGCGCAGGCTCAGTAATTGTGGCTCACGGGCCTAGTTGCTCCGCGGCATGTGGGATCTTCCTAGACCTGGGCTCGAACCCGTGTGCCCTGCATTGGCAGGCAGATTCTCAACCACTGCGCCACCAGGGAAGCCCCGTGAATTTTTAATCTTATTTAATTTTAAGTAACTCAGGTTAAATTTTAAAACATTAGGGATTGCCTGGTGGTCCAGTAGTTAGGACTCTGTGCTTCCACTGCAGGGAGCTCGGGTTCAATCCCTGGTCAGGGAACTATGATCCCACAAGCCACGAAGCGTGGTCTAAAAAACAAAACAGAAAAAACCTTTATACTCAAATTTTATGCGTACCCACAATGATAGAAGTATGTCAAAAGGACACAGGAGCCAACTAAAAAGCTCCCAATGACCAAAGTTGGAAAAACTTGGGCAAGAAAATAAAGAGTATTGAATTATGACCCAAAGCATAAAACAAATATCCATGAATCTATGCTGATATAAATAATTAATTTAATTAATAAATAAATAGGGGATAAGAAACAAATTTTCCTTGCTGCAGAATTCCAAATAACAGGTATTCCACTGTGAAGGAGCGACAGCATACCTTCCCACATCTTAAGTGTGCGCTGTGCATAGTGACTTTCTTCCAAAGAGCACAGTATGGAAAGGGGGAAAAATAATAAATTTATAACAGAGAAACCTGAAAAACATCACCTGAGCCAGGTGATCAAGGTCAACAAAAACAGTGATAAGCTACATTAATAGCACTTCAACTATGATAGAATATCATAAGTAACGTTTGTTGATAGTATGAGTCATGTTGATAGCAAACAGTTGATAACCTCAACGTGATGAGATGAGAATGACATTTTACCTCTGTGGTCTTCCTCTCAGTAAAGCCCGTAATCCCAGTCTAATTATGAGAAAAAAAAAAATCAGAAAAATACCAATTGAAGTACATTTTACAAAATTCCTCATCAATGCTACTCAGAAGATGACCTTCAGGTCAACAAAGAAAAAAAGGCTGAGAAAATGTCACAGCCAAGAGGTGTCTTTAGATCTGATGACTAAATGTAATGTGATACGCTGGGTGGGATTCTGGAACAGTAAAGGACATTCAATAAAAACTAAGGGAACCGGAATAAAATATGGGCTTCAGTTAATCATAATGTACCAACAATATTGGTCCATTAATCATGACAAATTAGCTTATCAATATAAGATATTAATATAAGAAAATCTGGTTGTGAGATATATGGGAACATGCTGTGAAACTTCTCTGTAAATCTAAATTGATTCAAAATAAAAAGTTTATTTAGAAAAAAAAATGTTTAATGCCGAGGCCTGGGCCCCACTGCTCAGAACGATCTGCCTCTTTGAGTGGCAGCTGGGATGCTGTGTTTTCAACAATCTCCTCACTGGGTCTGGTGATCAGCCAAGGTTGAGAATGACTCTGAAAGAAGGGACTCCTTTGTCACTGAAAGATGTGAATATTATTTATATTGAAACTGATGTTATTAATATTATACATGAGTACAAAAAATTTTTTAAACCAATATTCAAATATTTTAGTAGTCTTGGAACAACTTGGATTAGTGATTCTTCTTCCAACTGTAAATTTTATGAAATCCAAGTACAGATCTAGTATTTCCAATGAAAATTTAGCATCCTAATTGAGCTCTTCAGTACGTATAATAAGCACAGCAGATTTTGAAGACTCTATATGAAAAAAGAATGTGAAGCATCACATTAAGAATTTTTTTCATGTTGAAATGATGATATTTTGGAAATTTTGTGTCAAATGAAATTTATTATCAAAATTAATTTCATCTGTTTCTTTTTTTACATTTTTAGTAAAACCATTAGAAAATTTTAAATTACATATTTGGCTTACTTTGTATTTCTAGTGGCCAGTGTTGGTCTAAACCACTATTCTGTATGACCTAAAGTTAAAACAATAACTAGTTGTCTGCAACTACTGGAATTGTCCATTCCCTGCTGAGACATTGAATGTGACAATAAAAATTGTTATGGTCCCTATAGAATCACAAATACAAAAGCCTTCCAGTTCCTTTCCCCTCAGGAATCAGTAGAAGGGGAGCAAATCTAACAAAATTTTTAGAACTATATCTGTACATTTTAAACTTTATCAGCATTGGGAATCACCCAGTAGAAGAAAAAGAGCCTGGCCTTTGGAGAAATCTAAGCAAAGTTTCAACTATTTGTCCAGCTACCTAAACTGTGACCTTACGCAGGCTTACTTAATTTCTGTCATCCTCATTTTCTTCAACTATTAAGTAGGAGTAATAATCTTACCTATCTTGCATTAGTGGGTAAAATATTAATAACAGATATATAATAATTGGCACTTTGTAGACAAACAATGATAATTATTTTACCAAGGTTAATAACTTACACTTCATGTACTAATTTTAAGTGAAATTGTGCGATTTGAGAGCAAGATATTGTAAATCCTTAATGACAGAGTAGAAGTTCTCATGTAGACTCTCCCTCAGGAGAAGCTACAAAATAGTTGGAAAGGTGTTGGCTCTCTTCTATGATAGAAAAACAGGGCAGCCAACCGGAATAAAATACTGTCTTTATAACTCACTCAGTTCTTTTCATTTATAATAGACCCTGTGGAAAACAGCACAGAATCACTGAAATCCCTAAATGATGACTACACAGTCACTCTCCATGACCCTTTGTATTATAAATACAGTGCAAAAATAACTACACCAATGTTTCAGTATATTACTTGTCAAATAAAAGCAGAATCAAGTTCTATGAGAAATGGATTTCTTGGCAATTGGGTCTATATTATCACACTCAAAATTAAATACCGATTTCCCCACAAGCCAGTCACACATTAGGGAGATCATCACTGCTATTCATTATGTAACAGAGATAGAAAAGTGCTTCTAAGAAGCTTCTAAAAGCTTCATTCAAAATGAAAGTTTAAAATCACTTGAATTTTAAGCAAGGTGATATAGACTTGGGGTATAATAAGAGATTTCCAAAGCTCTGATCACACACAACTGTTGATACACAAATATTTGTCTTGGGAACTAGAAAAGCAAAATGAAGTTCTATAGTTGCTTTTCTTTAAATCAGCTATATTTATCTGACAGTACTATTACTTGACTACTATCATTTTCATTTGTTTGAACTTTAAAATTTAAAAGGAGAATCGAGTCTCTTTTTATGATTAGCATTAATCTTTGCATACGTTTATGAATAAGATGAGCTCTTTTTGTAAAGAAAGAATGTATTACATATTGTTAGCTTAGTACTTGCCAGGAAAAAATGTAGAGCAAGGAACAATGCATGGAAATTGTTACATGTATGGCCTTCAGACACCACGTTGATGTACAGAATAGGGGCATGGAGTAAATAATCATTGGTAAAGTTGAGCACCTTGGTGTATTTTAAACTTTGTTTTTTATAACAATATTTTTCTATACATCTTTAAGAAACTTTGAAACTTTTGGCTATGGCTGCATTATAATGTCAAGAATGGGGATTCATGAAGATTTACATAATTTTTTTTCACTAGAAGATATTAAACTGTAACGATTAACCTGACATTATTAGTTTGACATTCCTGTCAAACATATATAATTTTCTTCCTCATAGAGTCAAATCTAATCTCTAATGTTGAAATTACAAGATTTACTTTGACTTTATTAGCTTTTGCTTTCACTATTATTCGCTTTGAATTTGTGCTATGTCTCCTCTCCACGTAATGAAATTCTGATTTTTTTAAAAGGAAGACCATGCATATTTGCAAATTTCATTATCGAAACACTTTTTGATATACAGATTTAACCAGTCTTTTATAATTTTTCAGTTATAACTGTAAAGCAGATTATAATTAACTGTCTTCCAGCTTGCCCAACCATGAAAGGACTTGTTATTTTTGTTCATTGCATAAACCAGACTTTTTATTGTTTTGGCAAACAAGATACAGAGGCTATAAACTAAACACCAGAATGGGCCATAAAATTTTTCTGTTAAATCAAGCTCCATTGCTAGCCTGAGAATACATGTGTAATGTAGACTAGATATATTTTTCAAAATATTATATCCATTTCAATGCATTTGCTTCCCTTTAATAAAAAAATATGTGACAAATGTACTGAGTTCAACATGCAGCTGACAGAGATTACAGATCAGCCTTCATTCAAAATGCCTTTGGGGTCAATGTGTTTCACAGGGGCAGATAAATCCAGCAGTGAGTGGCAAGCCTAAATGAAATGAAACTTTTTAATCTTTGATCAAGAAATTTTCACTGGCTCCATCCGGCAGTTGCCATGTAAAGAGAATAATACCAAGAAAAACAGCAATGATTATGGAATTTAATCCACGTGGATAGCAAACTTAGGTAACCCAGGATGAAAAAAATTCTAATTTAGTCCTTAAATATTTGGTTTAATGTATTGATTAACTTGATCGGAGTAGCTGGAGAATTTGCTGTTTCTTAACCATTGGAAACTTCAATTGTATGGTGTTGAATCATCAAATTAATTGTTTCCATGGACAAAATAAAGGGGTGATTTTTGGAGGTTAAATTTTCCATGTTAAGAAATTAATTCAGATAATTTGGCTAATTTCCAATCTTTCCACTCTCTTTGATTTGTGTTGATCAAGGCTAAATTACTCTCAGTTGCTTTATGTTTGGTTGGCAGGAAAATTAACTAAAAAGAAGTGTTCATGGCCATGCTAGTACTCCAAATACCATTCAAAATATTCCAAACCACTTTAATTTAAAAACAAAAATATCTACTGAGTACAACCTTATATGAATAAACCATGTAAACATTTAAGTCATCTTTTGGTGACTGACATAACCGGATTAGCAGAGCACATTTGGAAAGCATATAAACATTAGACAGTATGAGTCATTGTCTATTTTCTTTATAATTAGGCATCAGTTGTCAAGTGGACTTGACACTGATGGGATTTTTTATATCCAAGCAAATGCACTTCACCTACTCCAACCACTGAATGTATATTTCAATTTACTTTTGCTGAAGAAACAACAGATTTTTATTAATTCTGAACCAACTTCCCCTGGTAACGAGCAGGGTGTAAACATGCGATTAAGTCCTGGAGAATACTAAACCTAGGGCCTTACAACAAACACCTTCTGTTCTAGCCACTCATGCTACCTTGGAACTTAATCAAACCGTGAAGTGATGAGAACCACCGTTCCTTAACACATCACTACTTCCCGGCAGATCCCATTAACTCAATAGCACTTTCATTGGAAATGTAAAAATCCATAAACAGAAACCTCAATTAGACTGAGCCTGGAGACCAGAAGGGGGCTCTCTCATGCCCTGCCACAATAGCAGAGCCCAAAGGGAAGAAAGATGTCTCCTCTTCTTTCCTGGCAGGGACTCAGCCAGTGAAAAGCCAAGGACTCTCTTTACTATAAGCCTCCTAACTCCCTTTCCCTTTTATAAAAGGGTCCTCCCCTTGCTGTGGGGGGACTTGCACATGGTTGCAGCCCCTAATTGTAATTCTCTGCTGACCCCGAATATCACTCCCCTTTTTTTTTCTGGAGAAATAACTGGCAGTCTATTTATTTAAGTCAACAGAAGTGATTACTTCTTTTTTTTTTTTTTAAGTCTTTATTGAATTTGTTACAATATTGCTTCTTTTTTTTTTTTATGTTTTGGTTTTTTGGCCACGCGGCATGTGGGATCTTAATTCCCCAACCAGGGATCGAACCCTCACTCTTGGCACTGGAAGGCGAAGTCTTAACCACTGGACCGCCAGGGGAGTCCCGAAGTGATTACTTCTAATGGTTCCAATCCCATGAGATTACAGGCACTTGAAAGTGTTATTAGTAATCTACATAAAACTGAAATCACAACTTCCCCATTCTGAGAATTTGCTCTTAAAAAGTCTATATTATGTCTCCTTTATATTTCCAGACATTGTTGAGGGAAGTTAAATCAGCTAAGTCTGTCTAACTAAAAATGGCCATCAGTGAAATACAGTTCTTTGGTTTGGTGAAACCTTGTTGCTGAATATCAATATTCATCATTTCAACAATGAAATATCATATACTGATTTATGAAAATTAATATTCATTAAATATCAACACTTAACATCACTGAGATGCCATAAATGAAGTCAAGCAGTACAAAATGATTTATATATAGGATGTACATTGCCTAATCAGACTCACAAATATAAGTGAATATTTAATCAATTAGGTTTATTTGATTTATGAGCCATTTAAAAGTTGGTCTTGTGATATAAAATGCAGAATAAATAATAGTTCATAGATTAGGAATTTTCCAAATAAAACTCACTGTTTGAGTTTGTTGCCCAAAGATGAACATGGAATTCATAAAAGCAATAAAGTATTGAGCCATATGCTATTTCTAAAAACAAATCATTTTCTATATGATGAATTATAATGCAGAAAAGTTAATTATCTGTGCTACCTTTTGTAAAGATACTTGCATTTTGTTAATTTTGTCCAGTGAGAAGGTGGCAATTGCCATTGCATTTTCTAATCAATGCACTGTACATACGTTATAAAATGCAGTGAATGTAAGCATTCCATGAGACATCTAATTTGCCACTTGTGTACCAATTAAGTGCAGTTTAATACTCCCAGGTTAATTACAGCAAATACATACAACTTTCAGTACATTTCTGGCTTTAATGAAAATAGCAGAACTGTTCAAAAGGATACGATAAATTACTTGGCTGAAAACAGAACAGGAAGTTTAAGAAGGAAGGGAAGGAGCCGGAGTAGGGACCAGAGGAGGAGAGTAGATACGACCAAGGGACTAAACCATAGACCCAAAAAATGTTTGGAGGCTGAACCTGAGATATTTGCATTAAACCAAGACTACCGAAAAGAGTTAAACAGATTCCAGGAGAGTAGTAGAACTCAGCTCTGATGGACACAAAACTCCAATGACCCTTGGAAGAAAAAAGCTGCAATTTCAGCCCTCAAATTTGTCCAAGATTAAGTTAAATTTTAAAACACATATTTTATATGTATGCCATATCTATATCTATATCTATCTATCTATCTATCTATATATATATATATATATGACATTGTATATATATAAAAACCCAAAGGATAGGGCTGGGAGAGCTTCTGTGTTGGGGACCATGTGCAGATTTGGGGAGAGATGCTCTGGGACAAGGCATGGAAGCTCTGAGCCCCACCTCACATACCTTTGCCCTATGCATCTCTTCCATCTGGCTGTTCCTAAGTTATATCCTTTTATAATAAACCTGTGGTCCAGTAGGTAAAATGTTTCTCTGAGTTCTGTGTGCCACTCTAGCAAGTTAACCAAGCCCAAGGAGGGAGTCCTTAGAATCTCCAAGCTATATAGCCCATAGGGCAGAAGTGCAGGTGATAACCTGGGTGACTGCCATCTGAAGTTGGGGAATGGGGCAGTCTTGTGAGACTGAGCCCTTAACCTGTGGAATCTGACACTATCTTCAGGTAGGTAGTGTCAGAATTTAATTGAATTGTAGGACATTCAGCTTGCGTCACAGAGAATTTCCTGGATGTGTGGAGAACCCCTATCATGTTGGAATAAGGTGCAGACTTTTATGTATATACTGATTTAATGCAATTCCCATAAAATTCCAAATGGGACTTTTTTTCCCAAGAAAATCAACATGCTTAATATAAAAACTGGTAAGTTAGGGAAAATTTCAGGAAAAGACAAGATATCTCTGTAGTGGGACTAAATTACATACTTACCCTTACTGGATTCATTCTATTATAAAACTATATTTAACACAGGGTCATTTGATGCAGGTATTTTGTTTTTTTACAATGAAGCAATGGAACAAATCTGGAGCCACACATAGATACAGGAGTGAGTATTTTTACTTGCTCTTCCCATTCTTTGAAAAGTTTCTCTCACTCACTTCCTTCAGGACTTTACTTAAGTGTCACTTCCTGGTAAGGACTCTTCCCTGGATACCCTATCGAAATTTTAATCTCCAAATATCTATCTGTAATTCTTGTAGAAAACATGAAATGTTAAGATTCTTTCAGGTATGGGTTACAATAACCATCAAGAGCTTAATTAAGCAATTTATTTGAAGAGTAATGTAATATTGACATAATGTGGCAAAGGTGAACAACCAGGCCTAGAAGCAATAGTTTGTAAGCCTTCCCTTTAGAGTAATAATTAATACCTCTTAGTTCATTCATCTCAGGTTCTATTTCAAATGCTCCAGTTTATTTATATTTGTCCCTTTCCACTTTACTTGCAATTCTCACTTTATTTCCAAGCTTGTGCACAAACTGTAATCCCATCTCACCAGAAGGACTGCTTCCCGTTCCTCATCAATTTATCCAAATCTGATCCCTCCACCCAAGCTCTGGCTTTAGAGGTCACTCCTTTCACACCAGCCCTTGATTATATCCCACATATACACCACTTCTGGGATGGAAACACACTTTCCTCGGTCTCACTCCAGGCTCTCCTTACACTCTCTCCATTTGAAATCGTTGATTGTTTCTGTTCTACTTAGTTTCTGCCTTCCTGGCATGTATCTAGACTCTACCTTATGCAATGTATTAGTCTTTTAGAATCCTCGTCTTCCTGCCTGTTTGATTAAGCTTCTCCCCTAGTCACCGTTTCTCCAGTTCCTCAACCTCAGCCCCTCATGTTTTAGCACTTCACTTGTTCATTACTTAACTAACACACATGCATAATCGGCACAAAACAAGCACTCAGCAATCGCCTGTTGAATGAATGAATGAATGAGTGAATGTTCCATTTTCCAAATGTACGGGCTGAAGGTCAGAAACCAACGTTCTGTGTAATTTTTACTGTACCTAGCACAGTGCTAAGAATATAGGAAATACTACTATAGATTATTAGACAAAATAAATATATGAATTCTGTTTGCATAGGTGTGTGAATGTGTCTGTTTACATGAGACACAGTATGTGAGAGAGAAACAAAGACATAAAGACAAGAAGAGTTACTTGTTCACCCTTGGAGAAGTCAATAAAACATTCAAAGAGAAGCTTTCTTCTAGCTGAAGACTAAATGTTAGCATACTATGATTCAACCTTTTTGTTTTCTAAGATAGTTCAATGAAAATAATAGTATTGAACTTATGAAAGTTAAGATTCATTTTTAACATTTGAAAACTGGTAGCTCCTTGGATCTAGTTTATTTCCTGTTTCCCTTTTTTTGAGATGTGTATTTGAGAATAACCTTTATGTAATTAAGCATTGTATTCAAATATTTGTTTTATTTTCTATATAAATGACAAATATTTCTGTAGGAGAAAGCTATCCTCAGATAAATCAGTGAAGTGCACAAAAAAAAAAGGATAAAGAGACAGGACATGTCACAAATAATCTTTCAGGGCTATATTATTGCTAGATTTGAAGAGGTGAGTTAAAGTGTCTCAATGCTGTCCACCAAAGCGGTGTCGGGGTGACTATTCCTCTCCAAGCTAGACAGCACATAGCCTTCCCATAGGTGTCCCTGCTGTGCCACCTGTCAATGGACAGCTCACCTCATTGGACAGCTATTTCCCTTGTTAACATTAGGTGGCTCTTGGAAAGAAAGCTAGTTGTTCCCTTCCTCACTTTCCTTTCTGTGTGGATACTGAACTCAAGAATGGCAAAGCCCTGCTTGTTCCTTGCAGACCTGAACCCGAAGCAGAAAACTCCTATGTGTTGCCCCAGTAGTAATGGTGGCCTGTGATGGAGCTGAGAGGAAAAGAGCTGAAAGGATATGAGAGGGCAACGAGAAGTAAGAGTTTTCCTTGTCGGTCATTTGCTGGCTTTGGCACGTCTATAAACCTTGTACCTGCAAAATGTGTGACACAGAGCAGGCACTCAGATGTTTTTGTTGAATGAATGAAAACGTTCATGAGGTAGAATTCTGAGTCAGAATATGACATATCCAGCAATAGTCTATGGCCAGTATTTAGTAGGACAAAGGGATAATTAAGCATATAGTACTATTTATCCAACACTGCTGGGTGGTAAATGACGATGTATGATTACTCTGCTAAACACCAACAACAAGAAAACACAAGTAGTTTCTATGTTGGCATAAACTTCATATTATTTTCTGGTTGGTTGGTCAAATGGTCTACATCTTTTTTCTTAACATCTTACTGAACGCATTGTATTTTTCACGTTTAATAGTGTCAAGACTTTTCACAGTAGGGTTTACATTTGATTTTGCCACACAATAGACAATTCCTAAGGCAACCTGTAATTCCAAACCATTAGGCTAATTGATTGCAGCTGCTGTGAGCAGTGGGCATGTCATCTTCTGAAAATGAAGTCTAGTAAGACACAAACTATAAAAATAAACTGAGAAAAAGACTAAATCTAGCTGACATAGATAGTTATTCTTTTTGTTTCCTTATGTAAGCCTAGTAAATAGGCAGTGTTAACAGAACTTTTAGAAATACATATGACTACATAAGGATAATTGCCTTTTTAAATATTGAAAACATTGCAAGAGTGTTAGATTTCTAGGGGGGAGTCTTGGTTAATCGATATACTTTATTTCCTTTCTTTCAATTTCTATTTTTAAAAGCTCATTATTATTGCATGCTTTGGCTTATTTATTACACCATTCATCATTATAGATTATTTTCAAGTGATATTAATAGACCGCATTCTTGAGGCTTTCTTAGTATAAGAAATTGCTCATAGGGGGAATAGATCTGCCTTGAAAGAAAGTAAAGCATCACCAAAGGGAGTTGGTATTTTTAATTTCTCTGAGTCATTTCTCTGAATTGCAGAAAAGCAAATATGTTCTCTTAAATCAATTTCATGGAGTTAAAAAGGAAATTTTATGTTCTCATAACACACTTGGCTTCTCTGCTCAGAACACTGAAAGTCTAACCCTTGGGAGAAGACTGGAGAGGAAATGTGGAACACAAACCCCACCTGGTCCAGCCTAATAATGAACTGGTCCCTTAGTAACTAATGATTTTTGCTTTGTTCATGTCATCTGCATCAGAACCTGAACTCCGTCAAAGAAATACTCCTCCTGCTTCTATAAAAACAGTGCTGCTAAAATATATTGCATATCACTAATCTCTGGAAGTCTCTTCAAGGTTAATAAGTGGGAAATATCATTTTCAGTGTTCATTCTGAAAAAGTTGTCTTTAAAAGTAATTTTCTTCATGCGTCATCAATGTCGGTATCTACTTTGATTTGTCTATGAAAAAGTAGAGTTTGTAAAATAAAGGGGAGGGAAAAAGAAAAAGGAAGGAAGAGAAAAGAGGATTGGAAAGGGAAGGAGAAGAGAAAAAAGAGGATGAGAGGGGAAATGAGGGAGGGAGGGGGGGAGAATTGCTCTCCAAAGGAAAGATTATGAGAAGGCCATGATTTTGACCCAAGACTTATTTGCATGTATTCCTCAGTCTGGAACAGGGAGGAAAAATGTGAGAAAGTAGGATAAATAAAGCCTTAGAAATAAAGCCTTCAAAGGGTATGTGTATTAATTTAAAGTATGAAGGGATGTCTTCATTATGAGGACGATGTGAGGAAATATATCAATACAGTGGAAGAGTTCAGGTGTTGAGACACTAAGAATCTAATATCCCATCCTCCCACCAGCTTAGGAATGTATATGTTGGTGAGAAGTTGCTCCAACCAGGCTCCTGAGGGAAGAGCATTGGGCGTGTGCTAAAGAAGACAACGGAGCTGTCTCTGCCACCCAGGCGGGGGATGCTGAGAGAGGCGTGGACCACTGGAGAAAGGCTTCTATGACATACATGCTGTTTAGCACCACTGGACCAGCTTCCCTCCTAGGCAGGGACCTAGTGACCAGCACATTTGTTGGGACTCCTGCTAGTTCCAGGAGAGGAAATATAAGCAGCTTTGGGAGACAGCAGAGCTAGGAGGTTGGCAGTGGAAGTGGTGACCAGGTGACAGTAGAGGTCCAGGACCTCAGGTGAGCTAGGTTAGCCAGCTATCTGGCTAGAGAGTGTAGGTGACCCTCGTGGAGGCCTTTTCCTGCAAAGGCTCTTGGGTGTCAATGAGACTGGCTCCTCTCATCCCTCCTCCACGGGATGTTACAAATGAGCTCATCCTTGGTGTGCCATTTCTAGGCCAGGGAGACAGGAAGAAGGGCCTTTATCTATGTTCCTACCTGGCTCTGGCCCTGGTGCCACATACCAGAGAAGAAAGACCCGCCATGGGGCTGAGTAGGAAGGACCCACGGAGGCCTCCAACTTCTTCCAAGGGCAAAGTCACAGGTGAAAATGAGGGATTCTTGAGAGGAAAGGATTTAAGGCCAGAGTTTACTTTAAACTATTCCTGGCCTTCCTCAGTCTGAAGTTCACTTGCAATCACCCCGAGCAGGTGTGAGGTCACCCAGAGAAACATCTAATGATGCAGCAGCCCAGGCACTGACCAAATCGGGGACACTGTGTGGTGGTCAGTGATTGTAGGTAGACGGGGAGGTGCGTTGTTCAACCTGCGTTGTGTGACAACCACGCAACTTCTCATCAGGCTCTGTTAGAATCGCAGCATGCTTCTTGGAGTTCTTTAGAGAATTTAAAATAACGTACATCAGGGATATGAAACTTCTCTCCATGAGCCATTCCAGAGGGTGTCAGAGCTGACACAGCTGATAAAATTGCTAGAAAACGGACTGCGATTTGCACCCTTTTATCTAAATGTTTTGACAACCGAGAGACATACTTATTGTCAATCATTCATCCTTCCCTCAAAGTCTCCTTAATACTGCAAACAGGATAATTTTTATTCAGTGGGCTTCCAGAAGCAGCTAATTCCCATATTAAAAATTAATATTGGTGACTGTGTCTGTATGTAGCAGCTTTTTCCAAAATTCTTGATTTTAATAGGTCAAATGTTCATAACTTTCTACATAATCCCTAAAAATAGCTTAAGCAGTTCAATGAAAGTGGAATTTTTTTAACACCCAGTTTGATCCAATTATCTTTTGATATGAGTCTATGAGAGAAGTAGCACAAAAATAAAATTGCAGTAGTAGTTAGCACTGAAGCTGATATGATTACAAATCTTTGATAAATTGACTTCTAATTTTTAGGGAAGATTCTTCAAGGATATGTTTAATAAAAGTATAATAGCACTCATCCGAGTATTTTGTCCAATTATAAGGAATCATTTAGTTAACTTAGCTTGAAGTAAATTTATTAAAAATATTGATTTTCTTTTATTGTATTGAAAACTTAAATGATCATATAATAAAGTCACTTTTATGTACACATTATCTCAATTTTTAATCTTTCAATTATGTTGTCATCAGATTCCTTTTAATGATATCAGGGTCGATTAGAAAAAGGTGTCATCTATATTTCAAGTATGCTCTACATGTTACATAGAGAGCTCTGAATCTTTTTAACTTATTCTTTTTCAGATAATAATAGAAATAATGTACAGAAAAAATGA
The DNA here is from genome assembly GCF_965194805.1 of Balaenoptera borealis. Lineage (NCBI taxonomy): Eukaryota > Metazoa > Chordata > Mammalia > Artiodactyla > Balaenopteridae > Balaenoptera > Balaenoptera borealis. The sequence continues at coordinate 20,027,788 of NC_138862.1, read as the reverse complement.
AACTAAATTTAAAAATACTTCTCCACCGCTGCTCCCCACTGACCCCCTGAAAGTGCCTGCCTGCCCTCCAGCGGACTCAAGAGAACCCAGGTGCCCAGCAGCCCCTCAGGGAACCCAAGGCAGGACTGTCCCCAGCCCGTGGACCTGCCGCCTGTCCCATAAATCCCGGGAGAGCCCCCCAGTCAGAATACTCCCCAGGGGGAGCCAGGCCCTGCACAATCTGATTTAGGAATTACCATTCCATTTCACAGACGAGAAAACTTGGGCGCCCTCCGGCTCCTTGACCAAAGCCCCCCAGCTCCCATCCCCTTGGTTTTGTACCTTTGGGGGAAGAGGGGCACAGGCCTGGAAAGGGAGTAAGAACCCAGAACAGAGGCCCTCAGCTGCCTGTCCCATCACTCGAGTTGTGTGTGTGTGTGTGTGTGTGTGTGTGTGTGTGTGTGTGTGTGTTCAGCACTTTCTCTCTGACATCTGTGGCAGGGCTGGAGAGTGGTTGCCCACGAATGGATGGGAGAAGGCGACGTGGTCGCTGAGAAGTAACTAAGAGAGCTGGGCAGGCGTGGAGCGAGCTGTGCCTGGTTCAAGGTCGTCCGTTCTGAGGGTCCATGTGTCCTGTTGGGGAGGACCCTGGAGGCCGGGGTCTCTGACTGCGAGCTGTCCTGACCAGCTTCCGGCTCTGCACCTCGGTTTCCTGGTAGCGCCGCGACCTGTTGCTCTGGGCCGGATGAGGTCCTTCCCAGCTGGGACCCCCCATTCCTGGCTACTGTGCTGGGCCAGCGAGTGCCAAGGCTGGACCAGGACAGGCCCTAGGATGGGCCTTTCGGATTGTCCCAGCCCCTTCTTTCTTCTTAGCAAACAAAGGCTCTGCTGACCAGAAGGTGCCGCTCCGATGTGTCCGGGCTGCGGAAGTTGTTTTGCCCAAAGCCTTACTTCCGGTTTCAGGGTTCATAGGATTCGCTGGCAACCTAACCACTCTGCACTCAGTTAAACAAGAATTTAGAGAGAGTTATTGAATTAACATAGATTACAGTATACTAATTAAGAAAAGAAGAGTATAATTAAGAAAGGATAGTAAAGATGGAGGTTTATGCATCAGCGAATTGGGGAAGCACCTACATCCAGATCCAAGGGGAGCTGGGAAGTCCCTTGAACAGCAGTCTGGAGTCCCAGTTGGGAAGATCCCAGGCGGTGCGTCCAACCAACGGGTGAGACTTCAGTTTGCCACTCGAAAGAGCCCGACTTTTAGCACCAGGCTGCAGGCTGATAGCAATCAGCCTATGTGCAAGTTTGCAGCTCTGGTGGTTGTCATAAATGCCTTGGTCTTAGCTCGTAAGTCTTGAAATGGTCTTGATCCCCGGGAGCTGTCCAGGCCCTCAAGGTGCAAGGAGTCCCACGACTTACTCTCCATCGTATCTAGTGGTTTACGATATGTGCTGGCACCACCCCTTGCTGGCCTGGGTGTAGCTCAGCCGTTTGACATGCAGCCAGCTTTGGCGTCATTGTCCGGTCAGAGAGAGGCCTGGTGCTGCCTCTGAAGCCTGAACAAGACTACGTTACTAGCTTCCCCAATAGAGAAGCCAGGGGTTTGGGGGGGGAGCGGGGGGAGGGGTGCGGCACACCCCACCCTGCCCACCAGGCACAACAGAAATGCCCCTTAGCCTGCAGAGTCTCTCCCTGCTCAGGGCTCCCCTAATCCCCAGGGGAAAAAAGAAAGAAAGAAAAGAAAAGTACTTTCCCAGTCAACCTAAACTTATGCTATGAACTGAAGCTTCAATGAAACTTTCTGCAGTTAAACAACTTAAAAACCACCTCATAGGGTTATATAGATGATTGACACCAGAGTCTTTTAACAATTTAAAATACTGCCTTTAAAAAGGGTATTAAATCATCTCTACCAAGACATACTGATGAGGAAAAGAGGAGAAAGTAGCCTATGAATAAAAATAGTTCAGAAATCACTTTATGCTCAGAATTCTCTTAAATCCTCTGATCTTTAAAGTGGGAAATGTGGATTCCATTTTGTGTTATGTCACAGTAGCCTGTTTTGTGTGTAAATAGGAGACATGAGCTATAAAGATGGATAAATGTACCATTGAATTGATCATCTCTAATAAGCTTAGAACAGGACCTTCCTGTGAACACAAATCACATCAATCTAAACTTGAATGTACATCGTTCCAAGGACTTCACTTGGTTTCCAGTGAGTCTAGTTTCCATGTCACATTTTCTTCACCTTTTGAGTTCCCCTTCCCTCTTTTCTCTTTTCAGTTAACATGTTTTCTGTAAGTTCAGGGATCCAGGGATTGGTGCATAGGATAGAATCAACTGGTAGATTTAACTTTAAATTTTGTTTCTGGATTATATTTCTCAGGCACATCAAAGTCTACCCAAGTTATAATAAGCTATTTTTAAATAGTGCCTGTTTTTCTCCAGATCTATGCCCAGGGGTGGGATTGCAGGATCATATGTAGCTCTATTTTTAGTTTTTTAAGGAACCTCCAAGATACATGCACCTCAATGTTCATTGAAGCACTATTTACAATAGCCAAGACATGGAAGCAACCTAAAGTCCATTGACAGATGAATGGATAAAGAGGATGTGGTATATTTATACAATGGAATGTTACTCAACCATAAAAAAGAATGAAATTATACCATTTGCAGAAACATGGATGGACATAAAGATTATCATACTAAGTGAAATAAGCCATACAAAGACAAATATATATTGCTTACATGTAAAATCTAAAAAAGAAAAAATTGATACTAATGAACTTATGCACAAAAAAACTTGACCCACAGACATAGAAAACAAGCTTATGGTTACCAAGGGGGAAAGATGGGGAGAGGGATAAATTAGGAGTTTGGGATTAACATGTACACACTACTATATATAAAATAGATAACCAAAAAGGACCAATAGTTATATATATGTATATAAAACTGAATCACTGTTCTGTACACCTGAAACTAACACAACATTGTAAATCAACTATACTTCAATTTAAAAAACTCTAAAAGTAAAAAAAAAAAAAAAAAAAGAGTGCCTGTAAGATATAGACCACAACATTCAACAGGGTATTTCATCCATTTTAATACCCTGGATGAAAAGTCACAGATCTATATTATGCATATAGCCACATGCGTTCCCACTTTAACTTAAAAAAAAAAAAAAAAAAGGAACCTGAGGAAAGAGCTAGAAGTTTAAAATGGGTATACATTTCTAAAAGCCTTTGCAATTTCATTTGTTAGCAGCCCAACATTTAAAATATGCTGTGCTAATTAAGGGACCCACAGAGGTAAGACTTTTCAATGTAAAATTTTTTTGTGTACACAAACTTTTTCATCTAACACTATATTATAAGAGAAATTATTTGTGATCAAAAGACAGCGTCTGATTTAGAAATAAACACTTTTAAAATTAAACTCTTTTTTACTTTACAGCCTGTGGCTGTAACAATTTACGTGAAGGTCTTACAACAATCTGGTCTTCTCCAAACATATCCATCCATTATATTGAGGGAGGACAGCACCTTCCAGTGGAATCTATAAATAAATGTAAATATTTCTTGGGCTTGTAGCTGAGATAATGTAGCATTCCAAGTGTCTTTGTTCCCAAATGCCCTGCCAATAGGATGCTCCCCGCTATTAAAAGTTATCATGCTTCCCCACCTCCTTTCATAACTTATGGGGCAGACTTGACATGAAGGTGACAACTTAAGCTAAAAATCTGTCAAAACAAAGAATAGCTAACAGGCATCTTTTAAGCTGATGTAAAAATGGAACACATGCCAACTAGAAGATAATGTATGCTATATAGATACTTGTTCAGAAAAGTAGGTACATCTGTGTTTGCTGAACTGAACACATATTTCTGTGCAGCCATTTAGTTGCCAGGTATAGTGCAAGGTACTTTGGATTCATAGATGAAGACACAGTACCTGCCCTCAAGGACATAAGGATAGGACTAGCTACCATTATTGTGCTCTCTGTGTCACTCTTCCAAATGCTTTCGTATATTAACTAATATTAACTTAACCTTCATGACAGTACTAGGCAATAGGTGAATTGTTATAGCCATTTAATAGATGAGAAAACTGAGATACAGAAAGTTAAAGGAACTTGCTTGCCCCAGATCACACAGATACTAAGTGATGGAGCTGGGTTTCAACCCAAGGCAGTCCCGTCTAAAATCTCTACTTCCCCAGGCTGCCTCTTTTGCAATGCTGTTAAGGAGACACACATATAAATGTGCGATTCCAATATAAGTGATACCAGTGTTATCGGTATGAAAAAGAAAATTTGTAGTTTGGGTGCAGACAGGGTGAACATGGAAGGAAGTGCATTGAGAAAGGATTCTTATACATGGGGATGCTTGAGCAAAGGCTTGAATAAGCTGGAAGAGTTCATTCACCTGGTGGGCCAGGAGGGCACAGTCAGCCCAAGCAAACAGAAGAGTATCTGCAGTGGTGTTGAATATTTTGTAAATCACAACGTGCCCTAAATTAACTGAACTTGAGATTTCATTCATTTCAGAAAAAGTAGTAAGCAGGATGTTTTTAAGCATATTGTTGCTGTTTACTCTGCACTGAGTTGAATGATGAACAGTTCCAAAAGTACTAGAGTGACAGTTGAAATTTTTCTCTCATTAACTTTTACAACCAAGAAGCCCCCAAAATCAAAGAACAATAGTATAACTAAGGAAAAGAAGTTCCATTTGGCTGTGGATGTCTCTCTGTGTCTGATTCTTGGGCATCATCTTGTAATAAACATTGGCTCACCTCAGGCACAAGCTACCTCCACCCCCGCCAAGAAGGGCCAGGTCGGCAAAGCACAGGGTGCTTCTCTCTGTTAATGAGCAGGAACTAAAATTATTCAGCTCTCCCCACTGCTGCTCGCATCCTATCTCCTAAGTGAACACCTAAGCACAGAACTGCAGTTAATATTATCACTTCCCTGTAAGAGCTAGCCCTTGCCTAACCTGGATCCCACATTAGTTCTCCACCAAGAACCAAATCTGATAAACTAAGATGCTCATCAGCTCACCTAGTTCTTTCTAGCACATATCTCTGAAGTTGGATCCTTTAAAGATCAACTAAAGTAAGACTCCTGTAGGAACATCATCGGACAATATAGAATTTAAGAAATAAAGTGCTTGCTGCATGTGGACAGGCATACTGGTATAATCCATTTCTAGAGCAATTTGACCTTCAATTAAACTTGAAAATGTGCATAGCTTATCCAGCTGCTTCACTTCTAGGTGTAAAGCCTAGAGAAGTTTTCAAGAGCTTATGCATAAGAACACCTTCACAAAGAATTTTATCATAACATTGTGATGACATAGTCAAAATGCTCATCAATATAGGAATGAATGAATAAAATGTGGTATATTTATGTGGTGAAATAATGTACAGTTTAAATAAAACAAAGATAAAGGTAAAACAAATCTATACGCATTGACATAAATATCTTAGTTATGATGTTGAGCAAAAAGTCTGCTCTCAGCCTGAAAGCATTTACCAGAATTAAAAAGCAAAGCTATTTATTTTTTATGGATACATCTATATCTTGTATATACATATGTATCTTAAAATTTCTTAAAGTATAATAGGGTAAAGTGTGAGGATGGATAACAAATTTAAAATAATGTTTCCTTCTGGGGAAAGAGAGAGGAAAATCAGACTGAGAGGGGAACAAAGAAAACTTGATATGTTATCTGTAATATTTTATTTCATATAGAATTATTCTAAAGCAAATGTGATTAAGTGTTAACATTGGTCGTGGCGAGTTCATGGGTGTGTGTACATTATCTCATATACCTGTCTTTCTCTTCAGAATTAAAAAGGAAAGCAGCACAGCCCAGTTTGAGGATAATGTTGGAGGTTTGGAATGGAAGACTTGTGTCACTGATGTCAACAGTCACCTTGCCAATTTTCTTCTTTTAGAACTCACATTCCATTGTCCTGTATTTATCATTAATTCTACACTGACTGGCCCAATGCTTTTCTTTTCTTTCTTTTTTCGGGGGGGTGTAGGGGCACCTAAAAGCATTCTGAATAGAAACAAAAATAAACAATTAACCAGGAAAAACTGAGGGTTTTTTGTTTGCTTTTTAATCCCCTTAAATGTTGCCGTCAGACATAGCCTGACTGTTGATTTTCATAAATCAGTCCTTTAGGATGAGCGTCCAGTGTGCTTTCTACACAATAAATTTTCCTCACTCTGGAACATTGAACCCTGTTTTATTTTGGAATAACTTAGCTAAAACAGCATAGTAAAAAGGCTCTGGCTGAGGAGTCATGGCTTAATTCTTGATGGTTAACTCTACGGAATTCAAGTATAGTGGGTTTGAACACTTTGTGGCTGATTTAAGTGTAGAAGATAGATGAAGAGAAAGGAGGACAAAAAAGAAAAATAACCATTTCATATAATGATAATTTTTGAAGTTTCCTATTTGGTGGTCTACCTTAGGCCCTGAATAAGGCAGGTCTCCTTAGATGGTGATACTCACAGCCCGTACCACAGAATGAACCAGTATTAGCTTAAAGACCAGCAGACCAAACACATTTAGGCTTGAGCAGAGCTGGCTTTGGACATTTCAAAATAATTGCATAGATATACTCACCCATATACATATTAATATTACTTCATGGGATAATATATCATTGACTCAACTTGAGTTCTAGAAAATAAATTCCACCAACTTCAATACTTAGTAGATTTCCCTAAATTGTCCCCAGAGTTAACACTTCTATAATTTCACTTATATCCAAAACAATTTCATATAGTGAGAAAGGCAGGTATGATTATTATTATACCCACCTTATATTTGGGGAAACCAATGCTAATAAAATTAGGTGACTTTGCAACATACATATATCTGACAGGCAAAACTATGGATTAAGTTTAAGACTGATTATTTTTCCAGTTTTCTATGATCAGCTTATTGGGGAGGCAGCTGTGTAGTATTTCAAAGAATGGTAGCGTTAATAACAGTAGTAGAATTCGTTGTTGCAGCAGTCTTGTTATCGATTTATCTTAAACATGACTAAAAAGCAAATGTTACTAACTCTATTTTAAAACACCCTCCAGCGTTTTTTTTGGTCACACAGATACAATGCAGTAGAAAACAAGCAAACCGCCATGATTGTTTCTTGGCAACTTTCTCCAGGAAGTATCACATAAATAAGGAATCTATTTTGATCATGGTATCAGGTAGTTTATTATTCTGTGGCTGAAAAACAGACAGCTGAAAGGGGGTTTCACAATGATAATGGTGACATTTACTAACAGAGCAATGGTCTTCTAAAGAAGCCAGGTGGTGGCTTTTCACCATTCAGACAGATAAAAGACCTATAGTCAAGATATTTTTCTGTCCTTTTTTAAAAAAAGTCAGCTAAAGTAATTCCTGCTCTTTTTTCTGCCTGATTTGTGCTTTGTGTACAATTAAGTGTTAAAAGACTATTTTTCTATTGGGTAAAATTCGGCTCTGTGTATATTGATTTCCTTTGAAGTTACTGCGACTGTCTAAGCCTTCCCACATTTTTATAGCACCATAATGTCCATTTAAAATGACCCAAATAGAGTAAGGATCCTAGGCAAATATAATTTTAAAAGTTTACGCCAATAAACATAATAAACTTTTGCTTTAGCAGAGTTCTCTAAAATTGTCTTTCTGCATATACTACAGGCATCATAAATGCTATAACAATGATATTACTTTCCCTAGGACATTCAACCTATTTGCCTGGAATTTTATTGTTGACCATGTTGCTAAATATTCAGTTGTAGGAGTCTTTACATGGCATCCCCCAAATTTACTATTTAAAGTGTTTCATTACAAGTTATTTTGTTAGCTTACACACTATAACTGTGTACCCTGCAGTTACAGTCTGAGAAAAGACAGATAAATAAAATCCATAGAGATTCTTGGCTCACATATTTTAATTATTTGAATGGTAAGTTACAGCTGCTCATACAGATTGACAGAAATAGACAATCATCTCAGTACACTAAAGGAACCTCACATAAATGTCAAGAGGAATCTAAAGCTTGTACTTTCACTAATTTCACAATGTGCAGGTCTCTTTTGCCATCTCAGCTTCTAAAACTGAGCAATTGCAGTATCTTCCTGACTCTTTACAGCTTGTGGGAAAACCACACGGCAGTAAAGGTCCTGGCAGGAGGCTGGCACTGGTCATGAACAGCCTGTGTGGGCCCTGGTATAGTCCCAGCTCATCTGGCAGAAGGGAATGCATGTGATACTGTGGCCAAATGTTCTTTTAAGGGGCCATAATCATCTTAGAGTATATTGAGCTTTTCTTGTTTATCTAAGAAGAAACTTAGGTTTCTAGAAGTATTAGAAGATATTTCTTTTTTTAACATTTCTTAACATTGATCTCTTTTTCCCCCCTCTGAGATCCCAATATCTAGCTACATTAGTTTGATTAAGATACCCCAGTTCCATCTCTTGTTTCTCCTTCAGGAAAGGCAAATACATTTTTTTTTCATATGTGACCACCATGTAGATTTCTTTCACTCATGCACAGAAAGTATAATTCAGATTAAAGTTTTTCCTCTGTGTTGTTTTCCACTCTATTTCCTATCTCTTTAACATTTATCCACTGAGGCAGAGATTAAGATCTGATATAGCCTGATAGACTGTCTCAATTACCACTCTAATATCAGAGTTTACTCAAATTTAAATGATTAAATCTTCAAATTAGGATCCCCTATTCTATCTTCAGCCACATTTTAAATATTCAAAAATAGCTTTTATAAATTTTTAAATTATTTCATAAAATGAACACAGAACTCTGCCTCATTTGTACTTTATTCTTAATTAAACTCATGTTTGGGCAATATAAGGAAGCAAAGTGAATCTTACATTGTGTTTTATTTATCTTGTTTTATCCTACTACTAAATTTACCTTGCTTTACCTCGTCAGAGGTTAACATATTGTTCTTTCAAGGAGATTCATAATAAAATTCTAGAACAACATCCTGATTAGTAATGAGGTTGTGGTTAGGATTCAAAAACAATATTGCCTTGGGGAAAATATGTCTTCCTTTTAAAAATGGAACACTATCAGACAAGATAGATATGCTTCTTTGAAAAAATACTAGTCAAAGCTTTTCTGGCAGAGCCTTTTGCCCTGCTAAGTCTTTATTGATCCTTTCAAGCTTCATATCCATATTGGATGTATTTGTATGTATTAATGAGAGATATTATGCAGCCCAAAGGCGTTACATATTTTTAAGAAGTCTTGAGCTAATCAATTCACCAAATAGAGAAGAGTTACATTCCAAAAAGGGCTTAATGTGAAACAGAACATTTTAGAAGTAGTACTAAAATATGTACACACACACACAAAAGAGTTTAATATATGTTTTTAAAAAAAGCTTAATGCATTAAATAAGCTTTTATTAATTAAAAATGGAAATAAATATATCTTAAGTGTAATAAAATATGTGAGATAAAATCTAAGAGGCTTAGTAGAGAGAATATGTATAGAATTCTTAGTAGACAGAATATATACAATTTATATAAATTATAATGACCACCAGCCATGGAAGAAATTATAGCATTTAGCAATCAATATAAAATTTCAAATTAGAAAACAAAATAAAATGAATGCATTACATAGTTCCTTTCTGGATCCTTTTGTTTACAATTTTATTGCAAATTGTGTATTCTCTAAACCTAGGAATATAGTGTGAAAAACTAAATATTTAGTTTGTGACATGCCTATACAAAATTTTAAATAAAAACTTAGGTAATCTTAGCAGAAAATATCAGTAAGAATTTTCAAACTCCAAAAATCAACCTATAGCAACCATAGGGTGTGAGCAGGAAGTTGAGAATTAAGGTTTCACAGGCTGAGGGTTGCTACAAGAAAACTGAGAAATCAACAGAAGGCTTGGCAGAAACACTGCAGGTTTGAAGACGTTTGCTGAATTACAAAAATGCACAGAGACTAAAAACTAACCAAAGTACTCAACAAGTTAGATATAGATAAAATATACCTCAATATAAAACAGACCATATATGACAAACCCACATCAAACATCAAACTCAGTAGGGAAAAGCTCTAATGTCAGGAACAAGACAAAAGTGCTCACTTTTTGCCACTTTTATTCAACAGAATACTGGAAGTCCTAGGCCAGAGCAATTAGGCAAGAAAACAAAAAAAAAGGCATCGAAATCAGAAAGGAAGAAATAACATTGTCTCTGTTTTTAATGGCATGATATTATATATAGAAAACCCTAAAGACTCTACCAAAAAAACTGCTACAATAAACAAATCCAATAAAGTTCAGGATAAAAAATCAATATGCAAAATCAGCAGCATTTCCATACACTAACAGTCAACTATCAGAAAGAGAAATTAAGAAAAATATCCCATTTACAATTGCATGAAAAAGAATAAAATACTTAGGAATAAGTTTAATCAAGGAGGTGAAATGTCTGTACACTGAAAACTATAAGACACTGATGAAAGAAATTGACACATTCATGGAGAGGAAGAATTAATATTGTTAAAATGTCCATACTACCCAAAATAATCTACAAATTTAACGCAATTCACTTCAAAATTCTAATGACATTCTTCATATAAATAGAAAAAAACAATTCTACAATTCATATAGAACCATAAAAAAAAAAGTCAAAGCAATTTTGAGAAAAAAAGAACAAAGCTAGAAGAAACACACTTCCTGATTTTTAACTATATTCCAAAGATATAGCAATAAAAAACTTATGGTATTGGCATACAAAGAAACAAACAGATCAATGGAACAGAATAGAGAGCCCAGAAATAAGCCCATGTGTATATGGTTGATTAATTTTTGACAAAGGGTCCAAGATTATACAATGAATAAAAAATAGTCTTTCCAATAATGGTGTTGGGAAAGTTGAATATCCATATGGAAAAGAATAAATCTGGACTCTATTTTTATAGCATACACAAAAGTCAATTCAAAATAGATTAAAGACTTGATCATAACACATGAAACCATAAAACTCCTAGAAGAAAACATAGAGAAGAAGCTCCTTGACTTTGGTTTGGCAATGAATTTTTGGATTTGGTACCAAAAGCAAAGGCAACAAAAGCAAGTGGAACTACATCAAACTAAAATCTTCTGTACAGCAAAGGAAGCCATCAACAAAATGAAAAGGCAACCTATGGAAGGGGAGAAAATATCTGCAAACCACATATTCAATAGAGGATCAATATCCAAAATATATAAAATTCATACAACTCAATAGAAAAAAAGAAAAAAGACTCAATTTAAAAGTGGGCAAAAGACTTGGATAGACATTTTTCCAAAGAAGATATACAGATGGACAACAGAGACAAGTAAAAGTGCTCAACATCACTAATCATCAAGGAGATGCAAATGCAAATCAAAACCACAATGAGATACATGATGGGATGTCTATATCAAAAAGACAAGAGATAATGAACGCTGGTGAGGATGTAGAGAAAAGGGAACTGATGGTGGAAACGTAACTGGTACCTCCTCTATGGAAAAGAGCATGGAGGGTCCTCAAGAAATTTAAAACAGAACTACCATATGCTCTAGCATTTTCACTTCTGGGTATATATCCGAAGGAAATGAAATCATCTCGAAGAGATATCTGTACTTCCATGTTCACAGTAGCATTATTCACAACAGAAAGTATGGAGACAACCTAAATATCTATTGACAGATAAATGAATAAAGAAAATGTAGCATATATATACACACTGGAATATTACAGAAATACCGAAGAAACTGAAGGGCATTATTCTAAGTGAAAATATGCCAGATATTGAAAGACAAATACTTCATGGTATTGCTTATATGTGGAACCTAACAACAACAACAAAAAGTCCAACTTTTAGAAAGGTAGTTGCCAGGAGCTGGGGAAATGAGGGCAATTGGGAAAGGTTGGTAAAAAGGTACAAATTTTCAGTTATAAGATGAATATGTCTATTTTTAATTTTTGGAGAAATCTCCATATTGTTTTCCATAGAGGCTGCATCAATTTACATTCCCACCAACAGTGCATAAGAGTTCCCTTTTCTCCACATCCTTGCTAACACTTGTTATCTCTTGTCTTTTTAATAATAGCCATTCTAACTGGTGTAAGGTGGCATTTCATTGTGGTTTAGATTTACATTTCCCTGGTTATTAATGATGGTGAGCATCTTTTCATATACCTGTTGGCCATTTGGATGTCTTCTTTGGAAAAGTATCTAGTTCCTCTGCCCATTTTTTAAATTGGATTGTTTGGGTTTTTTATTATTGAATTGTCTGACTTCTTTATGTATTTTGGATATTAACTCCTTATCCAATATATGGTTTGCAAATATTTTCTCTCATTCCATAGATTACCTTTTCATTTTGTTGATTATTTCTTTTGCTGTGCAGATGCATTTTAGTTTGATGTTTGTTTTGTTGCATATACTTTTGATGTCATAGCCAAAAAAACATTGTTAAGACCAGTATCAAGGAGCTTTTTCTCCACATTTTCCTCTAGAAATTTTATGGTATTCGATCCAGTAATCCCATGCCTGGACATATATCCAAAAGAAATAAAAACAAGATATCGAAAAGATATCTGCACTCCCATATTTATTGCAGCATTATTCACAATAGCCAAGCTGTGGTAACAACTTGTGCCGGTCGACACATGAATTGATAAAGATGATGTAATATTTATATACACATACATACAAGGGAATATTATTCAGATATGAGAAAGAAGGAAATTCTGCCATTTGCAACAACATGGATGGACCTTGAGGGCATTATACTACGTAAGATAAATACTATATTACATCATTTTTATAGAGAATTTTTAAGGACTTCCCTGGTGGCACAGTGGTTAAGAATCCGCCTGCCAATGCAGGGGACATGGGTTTGAGCCCTCGTCCAGGAAGATCCCACATGCCGCAGAGCAACTAAGCCCGCATGCCACAACTACTGAGCCTGCGCTCTAGAGCCCGCGAGCCACAAGTACTGAGCCTGTGTGCCACAACTACTGAAGTCTGTGCGCCTAGAGCCTGTGCTCTGCAACAAGAGAAGCCACCACAATGACAAGCCTGCACACCACAATGAAGAGTTAGCCCCCACTCGCTGCAACTAGAGAAAGCCCATGCACAGCAACAAAGACCCAGCACAGCCAAAAATTAATTAATTTTTTAAAAAATCTTCCATTTATATAGAATTTTTAAAAGCAGAACTAGTGAAAATAGAGAGTAGAATGGTGGTTACTAGGGGTTGGGGTGGGAAAATTGAGGGTACCAACTTGTAACTAGTAGATAAATAAGTTCTGGAGATCTAATGGACAACATAATGATTATAGTCAACAACACTGCATTATAAACTTCAAAGTTGCTAAGAAACTAGATCTTAATTGTTCTTACTACAAAAAAATGATAATTATGTGATATGATAGAGGTGTTAGCTAATGCTATATGGGTAATCAAATTGCAATATATAAATGTATCAAATCAACACACTGTACACCTTAAACTTACACAATATTGCATGTCTATTATATCTCAATTTTAAAAAGATGAATAAGGTCTGAGGATCTGATGTATAACCTGGTGACTATAGTTGATAACACTCTATTGTATGATTGAAATTGAGAGTAGTACTGAAGTGTTCTCACCACCCACCCCCCAAAAAAGGGGTAAATATGTGAGGTAATGAATATGTTAACTTGATGAAAGAAATCTTTTCACAATGTATACATATACCAAATTATCACTTTGTACACTTTAAATATATTACAATTTTATTTGTCAATAATACCTCAATAAAGCTGAAAAAATAACCTAAGTAAACTCAGGTTGAAATCTCTAGCATAGCCAATAAAGAATAGTAATAGAATGCATAGGTAACAAGTTAGTAAACAGAAAAGATGGAGTAATAAAAAATTATGGAAATTTCCTATGTGAACATTATATTGCAATAAAGAATTAACCGTTCAAAAAATAAAAGTAAAATTACATCCCTCCTTCACTCATTATCACAAAATATCCTACATAGATTATACATTTATACAGTAAAATAAAACGATAAATGTAAAGGAAGAAAATATTCTGATTATCTATATAATATGAAGCAAGTTCTGAGCAAGATGGAGAAGTTGAGCAGACTTTGAATTAAATAAAATCTTTAATCTTCTTTGTTGAATTGATTTTTAAATATTAACAAAGCAAATGAGTTTAAAAGTTACGGTCTATTCTTAACTATAATGGAAAGAAAACTAAATGGAGTACACAAAAATAAAGAACATTTTGAGGCAGTTTACTAGAGCATAGATACACATGGTTAATGATATTTTTATTTATTATTCTAAAAATAAAAATTAAATCAAGGCATAATAATAATAGCCAAATAGAAAATATCAAGAACTGATAATATAATAATGAAAATGCATTCTTTGTACAAGGGTATGAGGAGAAAGACACTCATAAAATTACTAGAAGAGGGCTTCCCTGGCGGCGCAGTGGTTGAGAATCTGCCTGCCAATGCAGGGGACATGGGTTCGAGCCCTGGTCTGGGAAGATCCCACATGCCGCAGAGCAACTAGGCCCGTGAGCCACAATTACTGCGCCTGCGCGTCTGGAGCCTGTGCTCCGCAACAAGAGAGGCCGCGATAGTGAGAGGCCTGCGCACCGCCATGAAGAGTGGCCCCCGCTTGCCGCAGCTAGAGGAAACCCTCGCACAGAAACGAAGACTCAACACAGCCATAAATAAATAAATAAATAAATAAATAAATAAATAAATAAACCCAAAGTTAAAAAAAAAAAAAAATTACTAGAAGAACTATAAAACCGATTTGATATCTAGAAACCAATTTGATATTATATATCTGAAACTATCAATTCCACTTCTGAGATTCATCTTAAGGAAATAATCAGACATGTACCAAAAAGTGATGCTATCAATGAGAAATTGCTCAGAATAATAAAAAAAATGGAAACTTATATGTTTGATATCAAGGTATTTGACACACTATTACATATCTATGCAATGTATTATTATGTAGTGATATAACTATATCAGTCTAGAAAAATAGTATATTGTTCAGTGAAAAACCTCAGTTATTAACAAGTTTTAGAGCATTTGTCCATTTTTTAGCACGTATTTAGTTATTTAATTGAATTACATATATACATACCTATATAAAAATGTCTAGAAAGTTTCACAACACATAACAGCAATGAAAATATATGGGGAGTGGTTTTTTGTCATATTCTTTTTGTTTTGCTTAAGTATTTTTTTCTCAGTAAATGT
Organism: Balaenoptera borealis; assembly: GCF_965194805.1. NCBI lineage: Eukaryota > Metazoa > Chordata > Mammalia > Artiodactyla > Balaenopteridae > Balaenoptera > Balaenoptera borealis. The sequence continues at coordinate 20,012,488 of NC_138862.1, read as the reverse complement.
GTATTCCTTGTATAAGAAATAATGAAGATGAATCCCATTATCCAGGGTACACGCAGCTGCAGATTTCAGTTTACCTCTCCAGGGTTCTTCCTTCTCTGGTGTTTTAGCCCCTCCATGTGTCCACTGTATCAAACTATGATTTTTCTATTTTATCTAGCTTTTTTAGTGGCTTTCAGAAAAAGCTGATTGCCAGCTATCAATACCACCTGGATGCAGAAGGCTGAAAACTTTATTAAGAATGTCTTATTTTGGCATAATTAAATAATACTGGAAATGGAAACTATTGATAATACTTCTAATTTATGTTTAAATAAATGTGGAACTGCAATAACCACAGGGTAATTTATGTTTAAATAAATGTGCAACTGCAATGACCACAGAGTTTATTTTGCTTCAGTTTTATCTAGGAAAATGTGAGACCCGAGGATGTGGCCATAATCCCAGTAAAATACACTGTGTGACATTGTGATGCTGGACTTTATGGTGAATCTCTTCAATATGTCACTTTTTATCTGTGTTGAACTGGTCATGTCCTAGTACTGTACTTATCACAAATTATTAACACTTACTGAATACCTACAATGTAACAGGCTCTTTATATTAAATAGCTCTAATTCTCTCAAAAATCACACATAAGAGATGAAGAAACTGAGATGATGGGAGGTTAACAGACTTTCTTTACATCACAAAGTCATTAAATCAACTGAGCCAGGCTTAAAACTCCTGTCTGCCTAGCTCCAAAACAAATGCCTCCCTACACATATGGAATATTCAATCAGTTTCTTCAGCAAATAAACCAAGTTGTGATTGTACAGAATTTTTGACTATATTTTTATAGATGTACCTACTTCACTGATCTATGCAGCGTTGGCATTATAAAAATGTATGTTCTTCCCCAATACCCTCTGTGAGATGCCTTTCCTGTTCCTCATTACCACAGGGATGCTTTGGTATTGCAAAACCCTACTCCAATACTACCCTTTCCTGTGTCCCTCTAAGCAGCAATCTGTCTCCCTGATCCCCTCAATGGATATGCTTTTATAGTCCTTGGCTATTGCCCAAAGAAAACAGCTTACAATTAAGAACTACATCTTATTTATTCTCTCCCATTGCAATATAATCCTTACCTGTATACTTCACCTCCTCCAGATGCCATGCACACCACGCTCAGGCGACAAGAACAAGGCAATTATACAGGACGACTTCACTGTAAGTATATAGTCGGGTTAAGAGATTCCATGATTTTAAGGTTTATCCATCATTTTTTTAACGCACCTGTCCTATTCACTGAAACTATATAACGTGAAACACTTTGCAAATAATCTAATACAGATAGTTTCATAATGGAAATGAGCAGAGAATTATTGGTTTAATGACAATTACATCATCCTTGCACACATTTTTTATTTTGATACAATAAATAGTTTGAAATTTCACAAATAACCACTTTCACTTTTATATTAAAAATGAGGAGCTTGCAAAAATACCAAGATAGTTGTAATAAGAGAACCTATAAAAAAGATAATTAGAAAACAGGAATTTACACACTGTATACCATATATTTCAACTTTGTGGCTTATGTATTTTAAGAAAATAAGCCTTATTACTTCGACAGAGGATTTATTCACAAGTCAATAAGGGAAGTATAACCAAAAATTATACAATAAAATACTGACATTTTGTAAAAATTTACTTAAATGTCATGATACTGAAAATACAGTTGAAATTGAGTACATAGGAAATAAGGCATTCTTTCTTAAGCTATAGAGTAGACAACATATTTTTAAATTAACCAGAGAATCAATACTTTAAAACAGTATTTTTACATAGATGATATTTTTAAATCAATGTAATTATTATTTATTTTATTCACTTACATATTTTATTTACCTTTGATCTATACATATATATATATTATGTGTATATATTAGATATAGTTTCTACATATTTGTGAGGTATTGTGCTAATTTCATGCCTCTGTGTGTGTGTGTGTGTGTGTGTGTGTGTGTGTGTGTGTGCAGAGAGAGAGAATGGAGATGTTTCTTACTGTTAGGTACTGGACACTGCCAATGGCTGTAATAGCAACTGAATTGGTAAAGTCAGCATCAGATATGAGACAAATGAAAGATTTTCCAAGGTTACTAGAAAAATTAAGAACCAGAATATCGCAAACTAACACAATGTTAACTTATTTGAAAGTGTAGCTTATAGTATGGATTTATATTTATCCCTTACAACGTCAAGAAGAGTAGAAATTCCATGATGTACACAATGATAAGATGTGTTCCCTATCTCCTGCTGAGGAGTTGAAGAACACCACATTTAATCACAGAATATGGAACATAATAATAATTCATATATGAAAAAAATTTACAAGAGGGTAAGTTGAAAGAAGAAGGAAGGAAGGGAGAGAGGGAGGAAGGAAGGAAGGGAGGGTGGGAGGAAGGGAGGAGGAAAGAGAAAGAGAAAAAAAGAAAAAGAAATAAAAGGAAATCAGCAAAATAAAAGGATTCATGCAAAATGGTGTTTGTTTTGCTCTCCTGGCATCATTCCCCCAAATCGTTTGAAGCCCAGGAAATAAAAAGATTTTTTCATCAATAGGACTAAAAAAGAGTAGTACTGAAGAGAACTTTAAAAACTATGATTTTAATGAAGAATTATCTTTAGTTTCAACAAATTTCCCCACCACAATCAGTGTAGGTACATAAGAAATAAATACAACTGTTAACATTCATTATTTTCTTGCTAATTATTTGTGTGTGTGTGTGTAAAATAAAAGTATCACTAATAGTAAGCTTGTCACTTGATGATGATTTTTATTCTAGTCGACATCCCCGCAGTAATAATATCTAGCAGGTGTCTTATCTTTTGTCTATCATGTTAAGACCTTGATCCTAAAATCATGAAATCAGACTAGTATTCATGCAATTTTTTTTATGAAACTTTAGTTTACTGGAACTGTTTTTCTTAACATACGAATTCACACCAGTTACTTTTAATCGGGTATTTCTTTGCCCCAACCAAAGGGTCAGCAATTTTAATTGGAAAAGTTCTTCAGAGGTCATCTAACCCAATTCCCTGTCTGTCTAGATAGGAAACCAAAGCCCAGAGAGCCTGGTCAGGAAGGCACATAATCCAAAATCACATACCCAGGCCTCCTGAGTTCTTCTCATTCTCACTACAGCCCTCTACCACACTCTATGAGGTATAAAAAGTTAAATTAAATATACCATTTGAATAATAAACAGGCAAAGAATATTTTCTAAGCATTGAGAGATTTTTTCAATTGTGTTCTGTTTTCCACCTGCCTAACTTTCATAGAACATTCTCTGCCATCCTCTTTTACCTAAATGACTCCGACTTGTCTTGAGAACTCAGCTCAAAGGTCACTTCCTCCAAAAAGCCTTCCTTCACCTCCCAACACATACACACATTAAATTGGATTTCTGTGTCCTATAGTCTGCTTGTCCCATGTCCTTTTCACTTATAGCACTTACCTTACTACAATCTTCAGTGGTTGTGTGATTCGTATCTGCCACTCCCACTAGACTCAACATTGGATAAGATCAGGCAGGGCGGCATCTCTGGTTTTGCCAGCCATGAACACCAGCTCCTAGACCAGGGTGCGAGCGCCCAGTAGGTGCTCAGTATACATTGCTGGAGGTATGAGTCAACCTCTCAAGCCAACCTGTGAAGCTTTGGTTGATCGCAAAACTTCAAATCACAAAGTTGAGAAGAACACTAGAGATATAGGCTATTCCTGACTCAAATTTAGAAAATGTTTGAAGATTTTCATGTGCATTTCAAGAAAAAAATAGAGCTGAAAAACGTCGACTGTAATTAAAAAGAAAAGTTGTTTCTGCAGAGTGACACCTAGGTTAGCTTTCTGCCTCTTTGACAGGGTTCTGCTTTTGTCACAACTACCGTTATCACCCTCTGGTGTTCAAAAGGCCTAGAGATGATGGCAAGGACTCAGAGAAACTCAAAATGCACCAAAAAAAGAAACCTAATGGTTGTAAGAATATATTCCTTCCTCATTCACACCTCATTTACACTTTTTCCCTTCATCCTGCTGCAAACTACTAAAAAAAGTTGCGAGCTCATGGGAATCTCAAAGCACACTCTGACAGTGAGGACATTTAATGATTCTTTCTCTTTTTCTTTAATAGTTAAAAAATAATGAACCGTTGTATAAGCTTTTTCTGAATTGTCTAAACCCGACAGTGACTTCATCTCCTTTTTCTCTATTCCTTTCACTCCTTTAAGTCCTGGCTCTGTTTCTCTCCACATCTTCATAAGCTTCATGGTCTCCTTCCCAACCTCTCTCTTGTCCACTCCTGAGATTTCATTATAAAAAACTTCTTAAGGTCTTTCTCTTCTCATCTATTCTACAAGCGTTCAGAGACATTTATGGAGGACCTACACATGTCTGTTCAATATTTTCTATATTGATGACATTCCAAAGCTTATTTGCTTTTGTTCTACAGTTTACATATTTTCTTATTTCCTTTGGTATTTTCAGGTGCAATGTAATCATTTTTCTGAAACAATAAAGTCATTTTTTATAATTTATAGAACAAATTATAGAACAAAAACTCCAGTAATTTAATTGAATTTATAAGATATGAATATACATCAGGTATGACAGGCGGTTATATCTTAAGCCTGCTTAAAATGATCTTTTACACTATTTTGTAAAACTTCTTTGCTGTAAATAAATGTGTTTAAATCATCTTTTCACCTATCCTTCCATCACATGAGAGTGTTCTCATTAAAATTATTTCCTTTCCTTTCCCTTATTCCCATTTTCTGTCCTCTTAGTCTGTTCAGGCTGCTACAAAAAAATATTATAAACTGGGTGGCTTATAAGAAGTACAGATTTGGGGCTTCCCTGGTGGTGCAGTGGTTGAGAATCTGCCTGCTAATGCAGGGGACACGGGTTCGAGCCCTGGTCTGGGAGGATCCCACATGCTGCGGAGCAACTGGGCCCGTGAGCCACAACTACTGAGCCTGCGCGTCTGGAGCCTGTGCTCCGCAACAAGAGAGGCCGCGATAGTGAGAGGCCCGCGCACCGCGATGAAGAGTGGCCCCCGCTTGCCACAACTAGAGAAAGCCCTCGCGCAGAAACGAAGACCCAACATAGCCAGAAAGAAAGAAGTACAGATTTGTTTCCCACAGTCCTGGAGGCTGGGAAGCCCAAGATCAAGGTCCTGGCATATTTGGTGTCTGGTCAAAACCCACTTCTTGGTTAATAGACAGCCATCTTCTACGTGTCCTCTCATGGCAGAAGGGGCAAGGGAGGTCTCTAGGGTTTCTTGTGTAGAGGCATTAATCTCATTCATAAAAGCTTCATCCTTGTGACCTAATCACCACCCAAAGACCCTACTTCCTAATACCACAGACTTAGGTATTAGGGTTAGGATTTCAACACGTTAATTTTGGAGAGATACAAACATTCAGACCATAGCACCTGATCAAGGTCATATGTCAAAGGAAATGCTGACGTTGCCATGTTACCAAGTAAAAATTCTAGAAGTCAGGTCTCTGGATATGGAATTTATTAAAATAGTTCTCATAATTCACCACTTCACTCTTTTGCCTTATAATTATACTTTCTTCCTCTGATTAGACAGAAAAGTTTTCAGCCCCTCAAATATTTTTCCAGTTAGCAAAAGGTAGTCAGAGTCCTGAAACTTTCACCTTTCCAACTCTATTTTTTTATTTTGTATTCTTTTCCACTGTAGACTTTATAGCTATGATTCTCTCCTTTTTTCTCAAAGGCATTACAAATTATACTCTGTTCATCTCATTTTTACACTAATTTCAATTTAATGAACCAATATGCTAATTTTTCCTTTACAAAATCCAAATAAAGATTATATTTTCTTTTTCAAACATTTGCAAAAAGTTATTTTAGTCTTCTTCTTTGAATGCTTCCCTCTTGTTAGTATTTAAAATTATACTTTATAATAAGAATTAAGAAAGAATAATTAACACTTTCCACATGCTAAGACACATGCTTACCCTAAACTGTAATCCCAGACTTTCAAATATATATTTCCTATGCATCCCAAGCTGTTATCAGGTCACCTGTTGTGGAGATAAAATAAATAAGAAGGTAAGTCTATGAAACTTAGACAAATAGAACTCATGAGTGATGTCCATATCTTTCACATAAACTACACCTAAAATACCCACTAAAATATAATGAGGCCCTAATGCCTAAGAACCAAGGCTTGGAGTCAGCAGATATGAATTTGACTATTGAGGTATATAATTCTTAATTGCATAAAGGCCTAAAACTTACTATAGCAAGGAAAACTGTCACCCAATATCATTCATGCCGAATTTTCCTATGTTTTTTTTAAAGCTACATGGTTTTTAAATTACCAAACATGTATACATTGTCTTTCCTTTGTCACATTTATTCCCACCAGATTGAGTTGGAATACCTGCATTAAGGACAGGATACCTGTTTTCTTAAGGGAATTATGGTCCCTAAGAAATAAGCATGTAGAAAGACTTTACTTTTAAAATTATTTCTTCAAATGATCGGCAGAACTCTAGAAAATGTAAGCTTTTTTTCAAAGTTTGCCCTGAGACCGTTTTAGTGTAAGGATAAGACCATGGTGCATCATAGTTCCAGAATTGTTGCAGGACATACAGCAAAGTTTTTGAGGTGGTATGTGCCTCCTGTGTTGATAAAGTATCTCCACCCTCACTACTTCTTCTGTCAGATGGTGAGCCAGGGTACAGTATTAAGAGAAGGATGGGAATGGGAAACTTGAGACATTAATGTAAACTGGGTGCTTATAACATTCTTATGAAAGCTTCATGTATTGAGTGCAACTTGGACTAGCACTTTGCTTGGTGCCCAAAGAATGGGGCAATACATTGTGGTCAACAGTCTGGTGTCAAATAGTTCCCATTGTCTCCAGTTTTTAGTTATATCAGGATTCCAAAGAAGTCACATGTTCCAGGAGGAAGAATTTTAATAATCTCAATAGTGGTAACATCTCACCAAGTTTTTCTAAGAATTAAATATGAAAATGTGAAAACAGTGGTTGCTATTGTATTGTTATCTATTTCTTTTTTTTTAATTGTGTAAGATACCACTTTTTTGTTGTACTGATATATTAATCAGGGCTCAATCAGAGAAAAAGAACTGATAAAATATATATATTAAGGAATTTATTACCAATTAGCTTATTTGATTTGGGAAGCTTGGTAGGCAAGTCCAAAATCCATAAGGCAGTCCATCAGGAAGGGCAGGCTAGAACTTCTGGGCATGAGTGGAAGCTGCAGTCACAAGCAGAATTTCTTCTTCTGGGAAATCTCAGTTCTGTTCTTAAGCACTTTCAGTTGATTGAATCAGGCTCACCCAGATTATATAGAACAATCTCCTTTACTAACATCAATTAATTATAATTATTAATTCCATCTACCAAGTACTTTCATAGCAACACCTAGATTAGCTTTTGTATGAATAACTGGACATATATCTTTCCCAAGATGGTACATAAAACTGATCATTGTAATAAGATATCCATTATCAACTGCCATAATCATAAGGCGTACAAAAAAGCAACCACAAAATAATAGTGACAAATAAATATCAACATTTATTTTTGCTAACAAGTCTACGTATTGCCTGGGTGATTCTCCTGACCTTGGCTAGGCTCACCAGTTATTGGTTGGCCTTGCCCAGGCATCAGCAGACAACAGGCAGGTTTGTTGAAGCATGTTGATCTAGGTTGGTCTTGACTGGAATGGCTCAGTTCTTCTCCAGGTAGTCTCTTATCCTTCAGTAAGCTAGCTTAGAGTTTGTTCTCATGGTAGTGACAGGGATCCAAAGACATAGCAGGAATGTGTGTCCAGATTTAGACTCGACACCTGTCATTCCATTGGCCAAAATAATTCACTAGGATAGCCATGATTCAAAGGGTAAAGAAATAGATGCTATCTCCCAACATGAGCTATAAAGTCAAGTTTTAAAGGGCTTGTATATAAAGGGAGCTAGAAAATTGGTACCATGTTTGCACAAATCTACCACATCTAGGTAATACAAAAATAATAAACTAAAGACATCTAAAGATTTCTGAATCATTTGATATGCAGTTTTTATAAAACTTTAATATCTTTTTTATACGCATGGCAAAAGGTCTAATTTTATGCTAAATGGATGTAGAACATTGTCTAGATTTCATATCAATGTAAAGTGCAGTAATATACAAGGTCAATTATTTATCCAGTTTGTATCAGATGGCAGGATACAAAAGCAAAGAAGGCAGATGGTAATATCAATTTGTGGTTCAGGTTTTATATAATGGAGAGTTCAAGTAGAAAAGGAGGTGAAGAACTGAGTACATACAAAAAGTGGTTGAAATTGATGGACATAAAAAAAAAAAAAAACTGGCAGACGTTAATAAAATGAAAGAAGCCAAGGAATTAGAGATCAGTGTGTGGTAGTAATGAATATATGGAGGCAGGTCTTGCCTTGACATTTGTGAGGTCTAAGGCAGGCTTGCAAATGAAGACCCACACACCACATACCTAAATATTTTTAAATTATATATAAAGCTGGCAAAGTATTAAGTAATATATATCTAGTCCTCATCTCTTGACCAACTTACGTTTATCACAACCTGGAAGGGCTAGAGTCCACTCCAGAATAGTGTGTAGAGTTCCACCAGCACTGGAAGTACCAGCCCACAGCCCTGGGTCTGCCAGCTTCTCTTCTCACCTGGCTTTGGCCCACACCAAGATGATGTGGCCTAAGTGCCGATGTATAATCACACATTTCCAAGCTCCATTAACTTCCCTATAAACAGCTTACCTTTTGGCCAGACCTTGAGCCTATCAAATGCAACATCTTGATATGAGTCACTCTCAAGAGGATTTATCTGGGGAAGAGGACTGTGCAGGTTCTCAAAGCAAGATTCAGACCATTTGAGCAGAAAATTTTAGCATTTTGTGACTCAGCACTCTGGGAAGGAAGGGCAGGGGTTCCAGGAGGGCAATGATGCTGGGCTGCATGAACTCCTAACCCAACCAGCAAGGTGTAAGCAGAGGAGGAGTAGAGCAGGGTCCTTCTGCACTCTTGCCTGGGACTAAAGGGTAGTGGTGTAGTAATAAGAATTTGAAGAATAGAAGTCTGTGGGATTTAAATTTTAATCTCCAGGTAATTAAAGGGGCTTAAATATATGTTCAAGGCACTGGGTTGCTGAGGTGAAAAGAAGATAATATTAAGATCGAGGCAGATCAAAATTGTGAGTCTACCATGCTGATTAGATTAACCGAATTTCGATGCTCTGATATTTGACACAAATGTGAACTGTGCATAAAAGGCACACTCATACACCTTTTGCACAATTATTTTTAAATTATTTCTTGTTATAATGAAAAACTGAAAAATCCAACTGTCTTAGGTTACAAAATATCACAGAGCTCCACTAGGATTTTAACATTTGGGAAAAAGAAGTTAAATGAATGTGACCTCCTCCTAATTAATGCAATTGCCAAAAATATCATTAATTAGGAACAATTTTCACATCAACAGAGAAGTCATAACAATGTTTTTGAAACTACAGGTTGCAGCCCATTAGCTGGTCATGACTAGAATGTCTTAAATGAAAGAGAAAATAAAATATCTCATTTTGTACACAACTATTGTTTGATTAAACTTTTACCTTGGTTGTATATAACATATGTATCAAAGAGATTAAAATATCTTATCATTTGTTGTGCATTCATTTATTGCCCAAACATGTATTTAGTGCCTACTGTGCTAACATTTGGGAGAAAAACTGATCTCAAAAAGTATAGAAAGTTTCTTTACAAAGCTCATAGTCCAATGACAAAGGCAAATAATTATGAAGGCAATAAAATGTTAAAATAGAAAAGTATAAGTTGCCAAGGTAGTTCATAAGTAATTAAAAGGGTAGGAAAAAGCACTTTAGCGGAGGTACTGATTAAGCTGATACCTAAAGATTGAGTAAGAATGAGCCTGGAAAAAAGTTGGGCTAGTATATTCAGTGCAGGAATATACTACAAAGAAAGAGGCAAGAAAGAAAATATCCTATAAGGAAATTGAAAGGAATCAACCTAGATAGAACATAATGTGTAATGATTGGAGATGAGACAGAGAGGGTAGGCAGGGCCCAGGTTGTGCCTGGCCTGATGAACTGTACACAGTAATTTGGACCTTAAATCAGGACACTTGGAAGACTGTGAAGGATTATAAGCAGGTGGGTAACGTGATCATATTTTCATATTAGCAGAGTAGGGAATGGAAAATGAGAGGAGTGAGAGAGGAGGTTAGGTGACAATTCAGGTGGCAACCATCCAAGTGAGAGGTGATGATGGTCTGGTCCAGGCTGGGGAAGGTGAGGATGAGAAAATCATCATTTAATTGGATAATGGCATGAGCCTTCATGACCCTTGCCCACTGAGGTTGCAAACAGGGGAATAAGAGCCCATTTGTGGCAAATGATTCTGTTCAGCACAATTATTAGTTGATCTTTAAAGGCTTGAAAGACATATAATATCTATGGCCACTCGGCAGCTGCATAAAAGGTCCAAACCCCAGCAGAGAAGACTGTGCTAGAGAAATTGATGTACACAAGCCTTCGATGAATAAATGGTAACTGGACACTTTCAAGGCTTGAATAACCATGAGAAAAGAGAATTGGCCCTCATCAAAAGCCTAACAATTATGAAATTGTAAGCCAGTGATCTTTGACTCTACTAGATCCAGTGCAAACTTTTTAAACTAATATTTTGTTGTGTCCACTTACCATCCACATATGAAACACATAGATAATAAAACCTTCCTGTTCACATAAGTTGAAATAAATGATATAATACCATAATGACATTCTTTTATTTAAAAGGGAAGTGCTTTATAATGTAATAAAATTATAATGAAGGGCTCATATGTTTACCCTCACGTAGGATAAGGTGAACACACCAACTATTCAATATTAATGCAGACTTTAGCCAGTTTGGGCCTGTAAGTGATTTAAATCCCACAAGTGGGGCTTCCCTGGCGGTGCAGTGGTTAAGAATCCACCTGCCAATGCAGGCGACACGGATTCGAGCCCTGGTCCGGGAAGATCCTACATGTCGCGGAGCAACTAAGCCCGTGCGCCACAACTACCGAGGAGCCCGTGTGCCACAACTACTGAAGGCCACGTGCCTAGAGCCTGTGCTCCACAACAAGAGAAGCCACTGCAATGAGAAGCCTGTGCACTGCGACAAAGAGTAGCCCCCACTCACCACAACTAGAGAAAGCCCGCACGCAGCACCGAAGACCCAACGCAGTGAAAAATAAATTAATAAAAATAATAAAACATAAAATAAATTAATTTAAAAAAAAATCTCACAAGTGAAGCTGCCACTGAGGACATGGTTTTCCAAAATGGTGAGAAACGCTTGGGTAAATTTCTGAATTCTGTAGTATACACTCTTCCTCAAGTTCCACAGTAGTTTTATTCCTGGAAAGGTCAGGGTATATGAAAACTGCAAAAACAAACAAACAACAAAAAAAAAACCTTTGTTTTTATTTAAAACAGAGTTGAAGTTAAGGACAACATATTTATAATCAGGTTTTGGGGTTTCCGCACACACACACGAATATGTATATCAGGCAGGACATTTAGAGTTATATCTCTAACCCACCCCTCTTAATAAACCTAGTAGCCCAAGACTTCAAAAGTTGTGACAACTGAAAATGCAGAATTTCTAGAATATTCCATAGAGAGAAACTCCACTAGCTGATTTAGGGATAAAAAGTAGAAGAATAGAGATTTCTAAGGAAATAGAAAGCAAATGAGAAAGAGGAGAAAAGGGACCCCTAAATTTAGTACAACCACCTCATTTTTTATCTTATCTGACTCCTAAGCAGCATTTAAAACTAAATTTGACAACATGCTGGTCATGGAGAACTACTGAGAGGAATATGAGGGGAGTCTTTGTGGGAGTACAGGACTGATTTACAGGAACTGAAGAATTATGGTGCGAACAGAAGCTACAGAGACCTGCCAGGTCTAAGGATGGATTTATTAACTCAATTTGATTTTTGTGTTGTTGGTCATTTTGTTTTATGCCTTAGATGGGAAGGATTTAAGCATGCATTAATGCTTAAATGAAGGAAGGTGTTCCTTCCAGACAAAGAGGTTAAAAATGCAGGAGAAGGGTTAATGTTTTTTACTTGAAATATGGCAGGCGATGGGTGGAGAGATCCAGAGCACAGGGGAAGGGATTCACCTGGTGCAGCCCAAGGTAAAAACCTGATTGTATTGTAGATACAATCTTGAGCTTCTCCGCTCTGCCTTAGGCTTTTTTTTTTACTTTTAGTTTTTTCCATCTTAGTAAATGGCATTACCATTGTCCCTGGCATTTTCCTTGATTTTTCTTCTCCCGTCTCATTCAGTTAAAAAAAAAAAAAAAGTCTCAGGTTTGGTACCAGGAGGCTGAGGGGTTCTCTTACACTGACGAGCACTTTCTCAGAGAAGTCAGACATGCTCACATCCAGGAGAACGAGACAGGAAGGGAAGGATCTGAAGTGTAAGAAGGGAGAATGTTGAAGTAGCTTCTGTGACCCTCTAAGTATAATGGGAAAAGATGCACAGAGAAATCTATTTTGAAAATGGGAGGAAGCTACCTTAAATGATATTTAACATTCATTACAATATTTTTCTCTATGTTGAATGTTAAAAAAAAGTGATCTGGAAACATATTGTTCCAATGAAGTAACATAAAAGAATGTTCCCTGAAAACTTTGAGGAAAGAACCAATTCCACAGGAATTGAGTGGATGATATAGGAGAACATAGACTACAAAAGAGTGCCATTTGTGTCAAACAAAATACTCCTTGTTGTCAAAGCAAGAAGTTAGAATCCGCTTTAAACCTGCACACGTATATTCAGTCAGATAACCATTCACTTAAAAACTTTGGTTCTTGAATCTATTTGACTATCACTGCAGGATGCTTTTAAGATGCCCTCAGAAAAGGAAAATAATAAAATAAACACCCAAACCATTTTTAAAGATGTCAAGTTTTAACTAAGTTTGATGTATTCTGTGCAAAGTTAACCAGTGAACTGCATTATATTTGCAAAAGAATTTCCAATACCAATAAAATTTAATACCATTCACCTTCCCCCATAAGTAAACATTCCCACTGGAATAGTTTCAGGACCACAGTCTACCTCTCTGTTCTGATGGATAAACGAGGGACAGAATCACATTGAAGAGAGTAATTATACCCCAGTGCCCCCAAAGGACTATTATTTCAAGACTTCTGAAATAACTCAAAAACTTAGGTTGTTGCTTCTTTTTGAAAAGCTGAGTAGCTGAATTTTAAGCCTTCACTCTGTCCTTAGTAAAGCTGTGGCAAACTGGATTCAAGAAACATTTAGACACCAGCTTGATACTATGGGGGCACTAAGATGACAAGCTGCAAAGAAGTTCACCAGCTAGCACTGAAGAAAGGCTCATTTGTTTGTGGCTGGGACACAAAATGCGAGATCATAGAATATTTGTTAAAAGCGTCAACTGTTTTTTTTTTAAAGCATCAACTCTTGAGTCATATCTAGGATTTAACTATGGTCCCATGACTGCATGAGTTTCTCATGACTGCAAAACTTTGCATAAATTACTCTTCTAGGCTTCAGTTCCCTTTTCTGTACAAGTGGGAAACTACAAAGTACATGTAGAGACTGTCATGCATGAAGCAAGTAACAAATGGAAGATAGAGCTATTGTTAAGTGATGGGAAGGTACATTCAGAATGAAAGGAAAACGTATGGAAGGAAAGTCATTCGCCTTTCCCGTCTCCCACTCTTATTTTAGGCCAGATTCAAAAATCCACAGTCATCTCTAAACCCAAAACTTCCAGAAAAATAAGTTTATAACTTAAAATCTTTTTCAGCATCACCACACTGAAAAATTTTCCCTTGAAGAAGGTCACCTCTTTCCATTTTGGGAGCTACGTACATTAGATTTTGCTATCAGAAATCCCTCACCTCCAAATATCTAAATTACATCAGCTATAATCTGATTACTCTGAATTTATTTTGACAACACCAAATCCCACGTTCCATCTTTGGGGCTTATATCGCTACCATGACAAATACCATTGAAAATAATAATGATGTTCCTCTGGACTTAGCAACACCCTCTTACACCAACAGTTTTTGGTTAATGACCCAACATAAAATTAGTTCATCCCAAATACACCCGTAAAAATACATTAACCACATCAGGCAATCTTTCAAATGAATTGGCCCTGATTAGAAAGAACAACATGAAAAGGAAAGTTTCGTTTCATTTAACTTCTTATAAACAACCCTGAGAATATCTTGAGTCTATCTTACATAACATTTATCAAGATTTATGTAAAACCTAAGCAATTTATAACAAATCATAGGATAACTCAGTAAATATCGTCCTACACTCTCTTCGTCAATGTTTAAGGAAAACATAAAATTTGTGTTAAGAGTCAAATTAGGATAGTTGTAAGACTAATGGATTTATTACATTTTAAAAATTATCTTCAAAACCTGTTTTTCCAGACAGGCATTATAATATTCATTTTACACAATAGACCTAAGATCACAGAGGCAGTCAATGACAGAGCTAGAACCTAGATCTGATTCCAGATCTTTCAGTCTTTGCACTTAAACTTGATCCCTCTCAAGTTCAGGAAAAATAGGAAACTAAAGAAAAGTTTAAGATCCACAGAAAGAGGAAGAAGCCTCAGAACACAGAAGTCACTTCACCTTCAACCTACACTCATTCAATGCCCTCCCTTGTAACATTTACATATGCCCATAGACATAATGAGACGGGAAAAAAAGCAGTGGCTTTGCAATTATTAATAGTAACCACAGCCATCATTGCTTGCATATGTGGGAGCAGAAAATGCACTTCTAATAAATTCAGCAAATTGCAGAGTAATATGTACTGTATGATCTCAGGTTTGAAAAAAACATTTGTGTCTGTGTGTATTTGTGCACACATGGGAAAAATACGTAAAGAATTTTTAACTGTAGTTTCCACAGAGAAATGAAATTGGGGATTGGGGGAGACCTTAATTTTTTACTTTATACAATTCAAACATAAATTGTTTTTCAAGGAATGTATATTACTTTTGTAATAAAAAAAAATTAATTGAAAGTAATAGTGTAAAAATCAGGATAGTGGCTACTTTGGGGAACTTGAGAGACCAGAGTAATATCTGAGAACAGTCATGAGGAGAGATTATGTGGGTGACGCCAATATTTTAATTTTTGATCTGTGTAGTGGTTACCTGGTTTCCACTTTATAATACTTATTTGAATTTCACACATTTCTTTTGTACCTTTTTTAGGTATAATTAATTTTACAATAAAACTACTTTAAAAAGGAATTGTCAAAACCAATTACTGACATGACCAGGTAAATTATAATTCTTGATTTTACCCCTGGCCCCCAAGTGTAATTATTAACAACTCTGACTTGCACTGTCAACAATATCTATTTGGACGATAAATTACACAGTCCCCTACAAATAACCTACTAACATTGTGGTATTTTTAAAGTTGGATAAAACTCTTGGAAGTCAGCTTGAGTCCAGCGGTTCTAAAATGGCACCCAGAGGGCATTTTTAAACGTGTGGTAAAGTTTTTGGTTGTCTCAATGCTTAGAAGAGCTACTGGTATTTAGCAGGCTGTTGCCAAGGTGCTTATCTTTCTGCTATGTGTGGGATGGAAATGCACAATGAAGAATGATCTTACTCTAGTGTTAAAGATGAGAAAACTGAGATCCCAAGTGTTAAGTGGACCATCTAAGAGCACATTCTTTGTAAATAGCAGATGCCATGATTAAAACCTAGGACTCTTGCCCCACCTATCAATCTTCTTACATAGCATGCAAAAAACCTGCTCTCTCCATCTTCCTTCCTTCCCTCCTTCCCTCCTTCTTTCCTTCCTTCCTACCTTCCTTCCTTCCATTCTTCCTTTTTCTCTTCATTCTTTTCTTCCTTTCTCCCTTGACTTTATTTTTTTCTTTATCTACAAAACATTGGCAATGTCATTCAACTCTTACTTATAAAATGTAGAAAATCTAACTTAGGGTCAGAAAGCAGGGAACAACTTATTACACAACTGCATTAAGGGCTTCAGATGGAGGGAGATGTAAATCATTCTGAAATACAGATTAAATATATAAAAGTTCAATTTTTCCAACCTTTCCCTTCCTCCTTCAGGTTTTCCTCCCTCACCACCCTGCCAGTTTCAATTGCTTATTGCCCAGAATACCTGATACAACATCTGTAGTGGCTACCACTGAGAGTTATTTATCCAGAGTTTCATTAAAATAGCAACTGATTTGGCTCAATAAAATTTTGCTTATCCTAATAAAGCTCTTCAGAGCTTTGCAAATTTGCATTTAATTCTCTTTAGTGTCATAACAGCATTAATAATCTGTGCCTAAAGAGCAATTTTTAAAACACTATACTTTCTATCTAAAGGAGGTAGATTCATAACCTTCTATTTTCATGTGACTGGGCTCTTAAGGTATCATAAATTGGTTCACTGACTTTGACTGAGTGAATCTGAGACTTCTTTTAATCTATTGGCCCTCTCTGGATTTCCCAGCCATAAATGAAATAATGTTTTTGCAGCAAAGTGGATGGAGCTAGAGATTATCGTACTAAGTGAAGTAAGTCAGGCAGAGAAAGACAAATACCATATGATATCACTTATACGTGGAATCTAAAAAAAAAAAAAAAAAAGATACAAATTAACTTACAAAACAGACTCACAGACATAGAAAACACTTATGGTTACTAAAGGGAAAAAGTGTTGGGGAGGGATAAACTAGGAGTTTGGGATTAACAGATACACACTACTATATATTAAATAGATAAACAACAAGGACCTACTGTATAGCACAGGGAACTATATTCAACATCTTGTAACAACCTATAATGGAAAGGAATCTGAAAAAGAATATATATGTAAATAATAATAAATAAATAAATAAATAAATATATATATATATATATACACACACACACACACACATAGCCTCAGGCCTATAGAATGAGCCTTCAGCATTTTCTGAAGAGTAAATGACTTGATTTGCTTGAAGTCTTCTCATCACTAATGGGACTGAGGTAGAAAGAGGGAAAAGAGAAGTGGTGGTGAAAAAGTAAAGGCAGTAAGCACAAAGCAGATACAGGTGCCACTTGTGGAGGGATCCTTCAGCTGAGACCCCAAGATCCATGGGAAACCGGATTCACTGATGCAGCTCCACTGCCTGTAAATCATGTGCCCAGATGAATTGTTGAAGGAATAAAGATGTATCATGAAGGCTTTCTGGTCCTCTTCTCTCTCTCTCTTCTGTTTGGATAGGAGCAAGTGAAAAGGAGAGAAAAATTGGAAGTGGTTTTTAAATACAGATTTCAGATAACTACTAAAAACAACCATACACAAGGCACTGCACAGTCATCCAGAATGTTTGAGTATAAGCTGATAAACAAGAGACCAGGATGTAGAATCCAGGAAACTCACATGTGACGAAGTTAATTTTTTTCTTCAAGTCATAGCCAAAAATCAAATCCAGGAACAACTTGTGTTTTTTTCTGACATCTGAACACAATCTGATGGGAGAGTCATTTTTTTTTTTAATTTTTCTATCTAGTTTAAGATTTCTTTAGAATGACATCAACAAGGGAAAGATGGAGGAATGCGGGGAACAAAAAAAAAAAAAAAAAAAAGATCCGCAAGTGAAAAGACAGGCAGGCTGGGTATTCTGCATTTTCCAAGAGTGTCTTCTGTGCTGCAATTGTAGTTCTTTTGTAGTTCTTCTTAATTTCAGTGTCTCAGATTTGCTCTGAACTCAAAGCTATTACAGTAGCTTAAAAATGCCTAATGAAAAAGAGACAACGCCATAGAATACCACATTAGCCAAAAGCATCTGTCATAAAGAGACCCAGAATGTTTTAGTAAAAGAAACACAAATTGAAGAATACTAAAATAAAGAAGATTAATACATCAACATTGGAATAAAATAACAAAAAAATAAAATGATGCAGTTTGAAAGGCAAAAAAATATTAAGAAAGAGGAAGAGAGGAGAAGGAGAGGGTTAGCAGAAATAGACTCTGAAAAAAAACTCACTGATAAAAAAAAGAAAATGTTCCAGTTAAGCAAAAATGTAAGTGAATACTGCACTTAAGAACTGAATACAAAAGAGCTTAAAATTCCATGCTCCTACTCAGATAAAAGATCCTTGACAGAGGGAAGGTAAGGTCTGATCCAATGACCTTATGCAGGAATGAAAAACAAAACAAAACAAAAAACAATGATTTAGGCAAAAAACAGAAGAGCCAGTTCAACAATGGAAGTACAAGAAGCAAGGAATTAAAAAAAGAAATTTGAAAATGGAGGAAATTATCTAATTGTTTTCAAAAGAATATATATTAGCAAAATTACACATTGAAAGATTAAAATTGAATTCCATGATCATTTAAGAATATGGGATCATCAGCTAGTAATTTCTATGCCAAAATATACAGGCTGATTTATAAATAGCTTTAGCAAAATCTTGATGGAACTTCTATACATGTAAGCTCAGTGGAAAACCATCCAACTCATTCTCTGGAGCTATTGTAAATTTGACACCAAATCTAGGCAACAACTATAAGAAAAGGAATCAGAGAGTCACCTCACGTAGATTAGACAAAGGCAGAGAGGTTTTACAAATCAGTAAGAAAAGAATGAGCTATGATTCAGTAATCTTTCTGGCTTTTATATAAACAAAGATAAAATTAAATCCCCAGATCCCACATGTAAGAACATATGCAATGAATGACCTTTTTAGAATATTTTCTTTGGAGATTGACAAATGCTGCATAATTTTTTTTTACCCAATAAGCTGCTTTTCAACATGATTTTCGTATATTTTAAATATCAGGAAACGACAGAGAAAATTATAATTTAAGGTAAGAACGTAAGTCAGTGTATAATGACAGAGGCAGTGATGTGTATATTTTTAAAGTGGTTGTAAGAAAATCTATGGTATCTAATTCGCCAAAATATCAGTTTTAGAACATTTCTTTTCTTTGCCCAATCTCATCACTTATTTTAAAGAAGTAACCATTTTTTGAATAAAATCTTTTGAAAGAAATGCTTTCAGGTCTGGTTTATAATTACCCATTAATTAAAGAATAATCTTTATTTCTTATAAAGAAGAAAGCTGTAAACATTCACTGAGATGCACAGATTCATCTAGGGTTGTTAATTCACTTTCACACACTGAATATTAGAATCACACCTCAGAGCAGAAAAAAAAAAAAAAAATTCCATTGAAACAAGGCTATCTCAGTTTGGATAAATATGTTTTTCTGGAAAACAAGGCAACCGCAGTCCCCTAATTAGCTACAAAATGAACTTGAAAGTTAAAAGCAAAAAAAGAAAAAGAAGAAGAAGGCAAAAGTTTGGCTTTTCATTTCCGCTCCTTTGCTAGCTCTGCCCTTTGAAATGTCAAAACTTATTTGCATATGTATTTTACAAAAATGGGAATAATACCAATCTACATCACAGAACGTGGGTAGGGTGCAATAATAAATAGTAGGGGTGAATAAATAGTAAATAAAACATATGTGAAAATAGCTGAATGCATGTATGATTACATATAAGCATGAGAAGACCTGAATATGTATAAATGACCATCCTCCACACTGAATCACCTCACCTGTGATGGGAATAAGATGAAGATAAAGATTCATATGAAATCTGAACCAAAGTCTGAATTTTGCCAAAAGTAACAATTTTTACTGACCAAAGTAAGGGGGCGGGTGTATGTGTGTGCAAGCACATCCCAGAAACATCTTATCTCAGCAGGAACCCCTTGTGTAAGGTAGGATGTATGTGATTGTCTAAGAAAGAGAGCAACCAAGGGTAATCATTCCCCATGGACATGGCTGGGTGTGATGTGGGCAGAGAATTAACAGAAATCATGGACACGAGAAAAAGGAAAGCATTTCAAGCAATAGAGAGACTTTCTTGTTTCATTCCAGCAAGAGGTGTTTATAGTCTCTTTTCAGGTTTTACAGGGATAACCCCAGAGGTATAAGCTCTGGGGATAAGATGAGTATTGATATGTAAAACTAGTGAAATTTTTATCATTGGCATTGGTGTATTTTATGTTTATATCAAATTCATACATGACTGTATAGGAAATGTTCCTTACAATTTGGAATTTTAAAAGAAAAGAAAATCTAAGGAGAAAAATGTGTAAATAGTATGTCGATATAGAACATCACTTTGTTAATAGCTGCTTATACTTTTACTCTGGAATTTCTCATTTGCTTAATTCTACCTTATAGACAAAGTTGTTATTACTTCCCTACCCCCAAAGAAATCTAAGAGTCATTATTTCTGTGCTGCTCTGTAAGTGAACTAATCCCTTGATATAGCCTTGAAAGTTGCATTCCAGTTTTCCACTATTTTCCATGTGGCTGAAATGTTGCATTGCCATAAAGCCCAGAAGATGGTCATAAAATAATTTATCTGGTTTAACTTAATTATAAACTTCCAAAACTAATTTTGTGACTGATAATGCCTTGTATTATATTTCCATGTGGTTTCTTTTCCCTTCCCTGCTAATCTCCGACTACTTTGGCACTGTTTAATCACATTAGTGCACAGTCTAGCTTCTAATAGGAATCTGGGCACACAGGTGGGATCAAACAAGGTTTATTCCACAATGAACCAAGTTAATGGCAATTAAGAGGGTAAGGACTATGCTTTCTCATCATTTTTATTTTCCACATAATTCAGCAGTACTATGACCGCAAAAAGACCGTAATAATAAAAAAGAATGTAGTAATAAATATTTCTTGAAAGAATAATTAAATGCAATCTGATGACATCAAGTAAACAAATGAGCATGCAAGCAAGTAAGAATTTATGAAAATTGATGCAGCAGTAACCCCATTCCTAGGAGAAGACAGTTCAGGCTTCAAGTCCCCTCCACTTGGGTCTTCATTGCCTTCTCATTTCACTTCTGATGTTATGATAAGCATTAAAATCCTTGGATTTATTTCTGAGTTCTGAATCTATTATTTTCTTTTCAGCTTCATATTTGTAATTAACATCCCTTTCAGCTCAATCAACTCCTGATCACTTGGGAAGGACACCATGCAATAGTTTGAGACAAGAAGGAAGGGGGCAGGGCACAACCATTAAAAGAATGACACAGCTGTTGAGGATACAACAAAAACTGGCTAGAATCAACTAGGCCCAAGATGGCAGAAGATTTAACTTCCAGTAGACCTTGATCCTCATTATACGCTCATTGTAATACATTAGCATGCTAAATGACACACCCACCAGCACCATCATGGGCTCCATGACAGTTTCAAGGATGACCATAAAAGGCCAAAAAGTGGGAGGAATTCCTGGAAATCCCCACCTCTTCCTCCAAATAGTTAGAATATTCCTCCCACTTGTTAGCGTATGAAATTACCCAGCCCTTAAAAACTAACCACCCCATATCCAAGGGCCACTCTTGCCTTCTGAAACAAGACAGACCGCATTCTGCCTATGGAACGTGTATCTCTCTAAATTAACTAGCTTTCACTTTACTGTGGCTGGCTCTTGAATTCTTTCCTGTGCAAAGCCAAGGACCTTCACTTAATGGCCCATCCCAGGATCTTTCCCGAGACCTGGTACGTGACCATTCTCTTGCTCCCCCTGTCCTGCCACAGTCTGGTTATCTTGGAACACAAATCTCAGAAATGATTCTCTTAGTCAGACCACCCAGCTCAAACAACCAAGGTGGTGAGTAAATCTTAAAATTAATTCTTCTGCCATAGATTTGATGATCTTTGTTTCCAAGCACCAAGGAAACCTCCCAAGTTCAGTAAATTTGAATCTTCATTTTGTGGGTAAAGTTCACACAACTTCATTTCTACATGCCATCTGCTTAGAATTCTGTCTTATTCCTGTGTGATTCTCTCCTGAGACTAAACTCCTAGCCCTGGACTGCAGCCAGCTTGGCTGGACCAGGACACCCTTACTGTCTCTTTCAGTCACTTCCCCTGGGGAGCTCAAAATGACCTTTTCCATGTTGAACCAATAGCTCTGCTTCCACGTTGAATGCACAGGTCACATGGAATTACAGCAATGAGTTACAGCAATAAATTCCCTTTTCTAGAAATTCCCAATGCTGTGTTGACCCACACAACAGGCTTTCCTCATGTAAAAGTGTCTGCAAAAAACAAGTTCAAATTCATCATTGCCTTGTTGGTGGCTGGAACTAGACAAGGGACTTTCCCTGTTAAGGACTCACTCCAGATTTAGTTTTTCACAAACTCAGTATCTTCCTCCCCCAGCAGCCTTGACAGTCAAGGTCACAGCCTTTATTGTGGCCAGACCCACTTTGCCTCTAACTACCTGAAAGTTAAACTTCTGTGTCACTGTTACCTAAATTACAGTTCAATGAAAAGATTCTGAGGGTGAATTGAAGTCTGACTTGAATGAAATTAACTGTCCTTGGATGTTCACTCTACCCTGATCTTTTGGCCTTCCATTTAGCTGTTCTGTTTCTCTGTGTACTTATGACTTAAACGGTGAGTTCAAAGATTCAGAAAATTAACATAGAGGAAGACTTCTATAAGAAATATCCAAGGGTTTAGTAGTTTTTTCCTTCAGCTGACTTTTAAAAGATTTTTTCCCAGAAGTACATATTATGAGATGACTTCTTTTGTTCCATGTTTAGATGAACGAAAGCCTTCATTCAATAAAGCTGGAATAAACATCTTAGTAAAGCGAACAACAGATAAGCAAAATACCTTAACAATGTTAGAAAAACATTTCCTGCTGTGAAATAAGATTCATATTTTATGGCAAGACAAGAAAAATTTAAACAAAATATTGCCTCTGCCCTTTGGCTTCCTCTCTCCTCACACTGTGCATTGTGTATCTGCATTAGGCATTGACCAAACCTTCCCCTTAGACAGAAATACCTGCTCAATCATAAAGAGCAACATTCTCCCAGCACCAACAAGACAACTCCTTAAAAGATAACTTTCCTTCTTGATCTTGCAAGGGTTCATATGGCACTTAGATTTGGATTAGGCAAATTGTCAATAATACGTCATTTGATGTAAAACCCTCCATCTCAAAAAACTTATATAACTTTGCTTTAACTTCTAACAGGCAGAACAGTTCTCAGAGCTTTCTGAGATACTCCTCCCAGGGTATAATCCTCAAATTTGGCTTGAATAAAATTTTCCATTTCTTCCTTAGATCGACTGATTAATTTTCCATGGACACTGCAGAATCCAAAAAGAGCTATACCCTGAAGCATTGTACTGAGTTTGGAGATATCTCCTTGATACAGAGCAGGACCCTGTGGGGCTCCTGGGCACAAAAACCTTTCTGTGTCCTCCATTTCTTGATTTCAAGAAATAGGCTTCGTTCAGCCTCCATGACCTTCCCTGAGTTCCAAGGGGCAGGTTCAAACAGTTGCTAATCAGGGAAGAGAGGGGATGTGGAGACAAGGGATGGGAAGTTAAAAGAAATAATAGTACAGCCTTGGGACAGGGTCCTGGCTCCCCATCAAGGGATACACATAATAATATCTTTGAGCTGTTTTGCTGATACTGAAACCCCCATCAGGTGGAAGAAACTAACGGTATGGTGCCCACAAGCACATGGACCCCAGACTGGCTGGAACCAGAAGGTTGGTGATGCCGACTCCCACTTACCTCACCACCAACCAATCAAAAGAATGTCCAGGAGCTGATCACACCCTCTTTGAACCATTATTATAAATCTCCTCACTACCCCCTCCAGGTTGAGACACACAGTTTTGAGGGCATTAGGCTGCTGTGACCCTCCCCCGCCCACCCTTTGCCTGGCAAAGCAATAAAGCTATTCTTTTCTACTTCACCCAAAACTCTGTCTCCTAGAATTAATTCGGTGTCAGAGTGCAGGGGCTGGACTCGGCTTCAACCTCACTTGAAGTTTAGATATTTTCAGTGTTCCACAATCAATTCACAGCTTTTGTGTCAGTAGATAGAAATTGGCTCTGGACCCAGTTGTATGAGTTCAGCATCCTTTTCTAGTGTACTGTATTTCCCTGACAGAATCAGAGAAAGGAAAGAACAGACAACACTTCTGATTAAAGTGTCATAAAAGCAGATTTTTATCTCAGTCTCCATTTCACTTTAAATTATGACTAAATAAGGTGATACAAAGTTTTGATGAGTGAAAGGCTTGGCCTCTTGTCATGGCAGGTAGGAACATGTCCTTTCCTTAGGTTCAGTTACATGACTATGTTATCAGAAAAAAGAACAGTCTTATAAAGAAACTTCTTTGATTTTCTAATTTGTCTATCTGAATAGAGCATCAATTTGTATAACTGAATACTGCATTGTTAGTCTTGGTAAAACTAGACTTTTTTTCTTGGTATCAGATTGTTTTCTGAATCCAAATGGTCAGTACTAAATAATCCTATACCACTTAAGGACCAACTTATTTATAAAACTTGCAACTAATTGATTTTGGAAGGCCCACTTCAAGGCACCATAATCCATGTTCAA
This sequence comes from Balaenoptera borealis, assembly GCF_965194805.1. Lineage (NCBI taxonomy): Eukaryota > Metazoa > Chordata > Mammalia > Artiodactyla > Balaenopteridae > Balaenoptera > Balaenoptera borealis. The sequence goes on along the minus strand of NC_138862.1, from coordinate 19,987,890 downwards.
TGTGTTAAGCAAGACAAACATTGGACCTGCCAAGGTCATAGCTCCTGGTCCTTGACCACAGTTTCCACACAAGGATTAGCCCTGGCTTTTCCTTTAGCATCTTTGGCCATGGATTACACCTGCCCTATCCAACCAGTGAATGGCACACTGGAGAGCATCTGGCTCAAGGACATACAAGGCTGTAGTGAGATCAAAAATGTTCACCCTCAAAAAGATATGTCCACATCCTAACTTCTGGAACCTCTGAATGTGACCTTATTTGGAAATAGGGTCTTTAGAGACATAATTAAAGATCTCAAGATGAGATGATCCAGGATTATCCAAGTGGAGCTTAAATTCTATGACAAGAGTCCTTATAAGAGACAAAAGAGAAGACATAGACCCAGAGGAGAAGGCCATGTGAAGACAGAGGCAAAGACTGACGTGATATAGCCACAAGCCCAGAACTACCTGGAGCCATCAGAAAGTGGAAATGGAAGGATTCTTTTCTAGAATCTTTGGAGGGATGGCAGCCCTGCCAACACTTTGATTTTGAACTCCTGGCTTTCAGAACTGTGAGAGAATAAATTTCTTCTGTTTTAAGCCTCCAATTTTATAGCAGTGTGTTAACAGGAGCCCTAGAAAACCAATACCAAAATGCAATCCGGAAAGTGGCTAAAAAGGTAACCCTCAATAAACACTCAACCCTACAGGGACATTGGTGATTAAATTATCCCAACAGGTCTTTCTCTGAGAGTTTGGGAATAAAATATGGAAAAGAGTCAAGATGCTCATAACTGGAGGAAAACTGAGAAGAAACACAAAGAGAAGAAGAGACAGAGAGAGAAGTTGAGTCGGGTTTGTGGAGAAACATAAAAGGAAGGGTGGAGTGAGGTGAAGAAAAATAAGCTCAGGGCACTGTCCTCCTCACAGCTTGCTGTGAGAAGCAGTTGTTACAATTCTCATTTCTAAGCATAACCTCCCACAGTTTTTAACCAAACAATTCGTACTAACACAAACATTCTCAGAAAGCAACATGGGGTTTGGCTGTGGTCAAAGTTTGTCAGTGGAGCTAACTAAACTTAAACATATCAAGTCATAATCAGCCCTGCTTTGTTCTCTAGAGCAGGACCGTGATGCTTCAAACTAGGCTTTACCAAGTTCAAGCGCATATGTAAAGCTGCTTAGAATTTCTTACAGCTACATGTGTGCCGAGGTAGGGTGGTCTGCCACCCCACCTAGTGAGAATACCAGTGAGTTATCTCAGCTCCATAAAGGCCCATGAGCAGAACCTCCTGCAGGTTGTAGAGTTCAAAGAACATCTGCTTATCAAAAGTGACCCCTCCTCAAAAAATTTAAAATTAAATTATAGCAGCTTTGTCCAGGAAATTATATTTCAGAAGATAATCCAGTATTAGTCATCTAATCTTTTTGGTTTTTCAAGGTCAATTTTAATTCAAATTTAATGATCAGCAGACTATACTCATTAGCTAGCCATTTTACTAAATTACATTTTCTTTTATGCTATTTTCCAAAAAATGGTAAGAAAATTAAAAAGAAAAGGCCATATGGAGAATACTTCAGGATAAGTTAAAATTGTTGAATATTATTTTTCCCCCATAGGTAAAGGCCTACATAAGTAATACCTAACAGAATTTGGTAGCAAAACAAATCTCCCCTTTCTTGAAGAAAGATCATGTTTACTCTTAATAAATCATGAAAATTACGTTTTTTTGTCATGTTTTCTCATTTTATCTTGGTTATCAGGAGGCCTGGATTTCAAGGTAATAACTATACTCACTATTTGAGTGTATTTCAAAGGGGCAGTACTTCAAGAGGGTATAGTGGTTATAAACACAGATTTTAGAATCTGTCATAGCTATGTTTAAATCCTGACTCTGCCATCTGACAGTTGCATGACCATGGGAAGGTCACTTAAGCTCTCTGAGCCTCAGTTTTCCCATCTATGAAGTGGAGACAAAAACAATACTTACTTCAAATGATTCTTGTGACGATTAAATGAGATTACATATAAAATACTTAGAAGTGGATCTGACACTTGTATCTCCATACCCCATTTATGTCTCTATTTTTGCCTTAATACCTTTATTCCAGATTACTTTTTATTCTGTTTGTAAAAAAGTAAAATATGAATATAACTATTAAATATAGGAAGGGAATACTTGATTTTTTTTTTTAAAAAAGGAACCCAGACAGTTTAAATAGGTTCATAAGAGTAACTGTAGAGTTGAAACAACTGTGCACTGAATTTCTGAGCTTTCTTTATATTCCCCTTTTGAAATATCTCTATTCATGTTTAGGTAAGTTAGAACAAATGCAGACAAAATGTGGCATTTGGGACCACCAAGTGATGTCTGGTCAAAAAGGTGACCCCTTTGGCAATTTCTCATTATTGATAGAGATGGGAATTAATCTTAGTAGTCAGTCAGAGGGGTGATATTTTCAGTGTGCACCGAAGTGCTGGTCTACTTCCCTTTGCTCCAGCATAAATCTCATTCTTAGAGAAAACTACAGCATGCTTACTCCAAATAGAGGAAGCATGAATTCAAAAGGTAAAGCAAACTTAGAGTGACGTGGAGATGCATTGCTAAAGAAGATGCAGTCGTGCATCAAACCTTAGTAAATCTAAATAATGATGCTTTGAACCAGGTTAGCAGACATCTAGCACACATGAATATTTGCGAATTACTAAAGAAAAGTACTAGCAAAAAAAACCAAACATTAGGAGGCAAACAATAGAAATATTTATGACATAAGAATGGTCTTCCATTCTAAAATACAACACTACATCAAATCGTGTTAGAACTAGGAAAAGTTTTGGGAAATTTTTAAAGCTTCATTTTTAGCTATCTTTTTAATTTCTTTAATTCAACATGGTGTGAAGAGCCAAAGATCCTGTTGTGTTAACATCTCTTCTAACAAAACTTCTAGCTCAAGAAGAAAATAAGAGTTGAGGGCTTCCCTGGTGGCGCAGTGGTTGAGAATCTGCCTGCCAACGCAGGGCACACGGGTTCAAGCCCTGGTCTGGGAGGATCCCACATGCCGCGGAGCAACTAAGCCCGTGAGCCACAATTACTGAGTCTGCGCGTCTGGAGCCTGTGCTCCGCAACAAGAGAGGCCGCGATAGTGAGAGGCCTGCGCACCACGATGAAGAGTGGCCCCCACTTGCCGCAACTAGAGAAAGCCCTCGCACAGAAAAAAAGACCCAACACAGCCATAAATAAATAAATAAATAAATTTATTAAAAAAAAAAAAAAATAACAGTTGAAGAATTTAGAAATGCAGCGTGTCAAAGTCTTCAAATTCAGAATCTATAGGTATATGCAAATCTTTTTATGCCAGATAATTATTTCAGTATTAGCTGTATTGTCAATTAACTATACCTGTCAAGTACTCTGTTCTGTTGTCCTATCAAAATCTTTACTCAGGGTTTGTTCTGTTGATTGATACAGAAAGGTTATTAACAGTATTTATAAATTTACAAATATGAAGAGTAATTGATTTGTAACTCACAAAATTAAGCTTATATCCCAAAATCTCCTAAGCAAGGGCCACAAATTCTGATTTCCTTCTTTAATCCTATGAGCAGAGATTTTCATTATGTCTGGTGTCTTATAGATTAAAATAAAATGGCATAAATTCTATCTGGTTGCATTGGTCATTGCCTTTTTCCATATGTTAGTCACCATAACTTAGGTCAGAGTGGTAAAGAATCTTTCCTTAGTGTTCTTCCATTTGATTCAAAGTAAAAATCAAGGATTCCACCAAAAATATTCAATTATTCATGCAATGTGTATTTATTACATGTCTAATATATATTAAGTTCTTATAAATTTTATCTCATGAACAGTGCTTCCTCCATCACTCTTCGCTTGGGAATTTGTATAGTGGAACAGTAAATTGGCATGACAGAAATTTTACTGATTTTCATATCAAGAGTTTCTCTAAACATAGAAAAAAATCACTGAGTGTAGTAGGCTGAAAAATGGCCTCCCAAAGACAACACAATCTTCAGAATCTGTGAATGTATTACCTTCTTGGCTAAAAAGGCTTCACAGATGTGACAAAGTTAAGGATCTTAAAATGGGGAGATTATCTAATTTTAATTAGATAATCTTTACATTCCTTTCCAGCTTTAACATTCCTTTCCAGCTTTAACATTCTGTGATTCTATTGAAGTTAGATATTAATATATGTAAATCCAGAATCTCTTAAGTTTATCTCTATATGGAACATATTTAATAATGTGTGATTGTTGCATCAACTCAGGATCCCACTTTCTCTTCTGAAGAACATGGAACATAAAAACCTTTTGAAAACTACCTTCTCAAAGTATTGTTACCCTAAACATATAGGCATCGCCAACTGTGTTTACATTCTGAAATCATGTGTCTGTGTAAATAGACTCCATATGGTTTAATCTCTTAAGAAATATGGTTTCTTATATCACATTTGTGAAAGATCAATATAAGAATTTCTTCACTTGACATAGTATATTTCTGTATTTTTTCCAAATTATAAAGAATTCTATCTTATTTTTGTAGGATAAACCCTCAAGTAACTCAAAACCCTCGATGTGCTATATTACTTCACACACACACACACACACACATACTCACACCCATGTTCATAGCAAAACCAAATTAAGAACTAAGCAAAACACTTCCACAAAATACCAGGAATCAGCACATATTTAGCTTCAGCTCATTATCTCAAATATACCAGTGACTGTAGTGAAAATCCATCTAAGGCCATAGAAGATCCTCAACCATAAAATGAAAAACATCAAGTAGTTTATGCACCAAATCTTCTAGGTTAGAAAAGTGAAATAAAATTCTCTGTAGTTTTTTTCAGATAAAGTCAAAACTATAAAAATATTTTATGACTAATCAGAAAACTCAAGAAACACAACCTCTAAATTTCTAAACACTCTGGCACAGAACTTGAAATATACAAATGCATTTAAGTTTGTATATTAATATTAAATTACATACAATTTAAAGTAAAAATGAGCTATTTGTTCAGAAGGACAAAACTTCCAGCAATAAAAGACCAAAAACAATTCTAGTTGAATCACTCATTGATATATTATTAAACCAAGGGCTCTTTTCTATATAATTGAGTGTTGTCAAGATCAAGTGACATTTTTCAAAGTTCAGCTGAGAATGATTTTGAATAACTTTTAAAGGGCCCTGGTGAAGCACCATAGGATATTCTATGAGTTATTCAGCATTTGGACATGATCATGAATGTATTTACTGTCACATTGTCATGATCTCTTTAAAAATATTTTCAAAACATCTTGAGAGGTCTCAAAGGAACCATTTGAGGAAAGCTGTACTCCAAGCTATAGTTCTGTGGATGTGTGTACAGTTATTCTGAGACAAAGTGACCCTCAGCCATTAAAAAGAGAGATTTACCTGAGCAATGACCAGTAGTAGGTTTGCACATTATTTTCAATCAGCAATTTTTCTTGAAACGCTGTCACTGGAAAGGCTATGAAGCACAGCCCCTTTGATAGATTCTGTCATGAAGATAGAGAACACTTATTCCTCCAGGCAGAACATGCTAAAGGAGAATTGTGTGTAACTATAGCAAATCGCTGGTGGGAGAGAGTATTTTTGCAATGACTCAATGTTAGTGCAAACAAGAAAGACATATTTGTTCAAACGAGAAATAAATAACTGAGTCTGGTTTTATATTCTACTAAAATACAGTAAAAACTAAAATGTTGCCAGCATGAGACTATTTTAATTAAATAAATAAGATTAATTCTATGTACAAGAAACATTTAAACATATTTTATCAACCATCTAACCATATTCATACTCTCACTGTAGAAAGCAAATAAAATACCACTGTTTACCAAAAAGTTGCTACAGGTTATCTATCACTCAGATATCAAATTTTCAAAAATGTGAATCAGCTTCTCTTTTAAACTTATTAAATTTAGAACTTTCTGAACTGCACGTTCAGGTTGATGAGGAATTATGACATCTTCAGAAAGAATGACTAAAGCGTTTTGATATCAGAGGCTTGTCTTAAGTTTAAATAACATCTCACTTACAACTCCTAGATCAGTTCCAGGTCTAGAAGGTGAGTTCTCAGCAATACATGCTAATTAACTGGTTGATGTCATTAAAGGAAATTTTCAAGATGATTTGTAAAAAATCCTTAGACTGGAAAAAATTTTGAAACTTACTTCCCTCCCCTAAGTTCCATCCATCTTTAGAGATTTCTCTTGCAAAATCAGTTGTTTCTTTTAACAGAATATCTCTAAAAAACAAGTTACAATAGTATAAAACATGAACATGCAAACATAAGTTCTGCAGATGTTAAGGTTCATGTGACTCTATATAAAAGATGATGCTACAGCACCTATATACTAAGGGGGTTGCTACGTAACAAGACACAGCAGTAGTTGCCAAGAGTGTGTGTAGAGCAACTATGCTTATTTTGGTTTCTAGCAGTTTCTTTTTGTTGCAAGAGGTATATTTTCTCCTTTAAATTTTGCAGTTAAAAAAGACAGTGCTGGGGTGATAAGCCACGTCTGTCTGCTTGGGTGGAAATTGGAAATTGTTTTGGGGACAGTCTCCTCCTTAATATCAGAAGGAACCACCTGGGTAAGCACAATGAGTCAGGTGTTCGTAATATAGTCATTATTCATGGGGATGTCTTGAACCAATGCCAGGAGAAAGTCTTGTCAGCTCTTGAGATTGCTAGTTTAGACCCTAGGCAACATAATACTCTCATGTGGGTAGCATGCGTAGTGATTGAAGGAACAGATGCTTTCCAGAATCAGGAATTCAGGGACAGAATAAAAGAAGTAGGATTTGTTTGGGGATAGAAAATGTCATTTATTTATCTGAGTCTGAGGGTTGGAGCCTGGACTGCAAGGAATGACAAAATGGTTGAAAGGAGCTCCTGAAAAAGATAAGCATGGCTGCAGCATGGTAGAGGTGGAAAGGAAAAGGAGGAGGTAAGGGGAATCCAGAAGAAATCAGGAACCCTGTAAAGGAGAATGGGTACACTCAAAGGAGCAGTGATAACTGTTAACATTTTTTTCTTGCTTATCTTTATAATATTTTGCATTGCAATCCCATTCTGCTTGTTCGGGTTTCTTTTTGAATGCTACATGGCAGTTTTAGCTTTCTTAGCTTTTTGCTTTGAGGAATGGTGTCTCTGAGTATGTTACCAGGGAGGGTGGAGGTTCTGACCCTGCATGTGACATAACAGTGTACAGAGGATCATTTCCTAGAGAGAAGATTATGAGAGGGCAAACTCTGATTACCAGAGTGTTCAGAACAGGAATCTTAAAAAAGAGATGCCAAGTAGCCACTTAGGCTGGATTTATTGGACATGTAAGGATCCCTGGGCTATTCAAACTTATAGCCAAGGACAGGGTCCCACAAAGGCAAGGATTTACTGCCATCAGGAGGAAGATGACCCAGGCTATGTTACATGTTGGCTGCATTAAAAAGGAAAAGGTGATCACCAAAGACATGAGAATTTGGGGGCATTCAGGTTTCATCGTGGAAAGATGTTAACATTAGACAGAGCGAAACTCAGGCAACCATTTGTCCCCAGAGTCCTTCCATCATTTCCAGAATTTCCCAGAAATGTAAGTATCAGAGTCCCCTGTTCCTGCCGGAATTACTTTACTAAAGAACAATGAAAACCATTCACTTAATGTATAAATTCATTTATTTACTGACCAACACTCTAATTCAAAATACCATTTTGAATTTGTATTAGAAAAATTATGAATGGAGAAAAACTTTTAAAGCAAACTACCAATTTAAAACTTTGTGGTTGTACTTGTTTTTGAGTTTTCATAATGTTGTGAACTTTTTTTCTTTTCTTTTTTTCTTTTCTCAGAGTTAATATCAACATTAACAAATGACTTGATTTGAACTCCCACTGAAAGTGACTGACAGCTCAGGAAACATCCTCGGGTAAAGATAAGAAATTTCCTTTGTCTTACACAGAAACATGTAACTGTATGCCATTTATGTTTCTTATTGTTTTGGACTTAAAAAAAAATCCCTCTTTTACTCTGTGATTCTGCCTGGTAGCTCAGCTTTAGGTTCCAAATCCCTTTTTTCTTGACATTTTCACTGGTTCATGCTTCCCTGTAATGGGCAAGGAATATGAATAAAACTGAGAATGTGAGAACAATAGAAACCTGGGAATAAGCCATTGATAGCAAATCATGTTCTTATATATCAATGAAACAGTAAAGAGGTATGTTTCCAGGAAGGCAGGTTGTTATTTCTATTCAGTCTCAGAGAATGTCAAGTCACCTCAAAGAATAATTTTCCTTTAATAAACTGGAAAAAAACATAACCCACAATGCTTTTGATTTCTTTTGTTTACAAATTTCCTTATCCAGTAAACCATTGATTAGATGCTAATAAAGTGTTTAAAAACTTTCAATATGATTTGCTAATTAAGAGGCCAATCATCATGAAATATATACATACTTGTATACGCATATATATATATATATCTGTCTCTCATGTAACAGTGCATTTTAATATGGTTTCATTGAATATTTTGAAATGTACTATGTTTAATAGCCTTACCAAGGTAAAATTTGAAAACTGTTTCTGTATCACTGTTTAACTCCTTCATCTCCTCTTCATGTAGTAAGGAAATAACACACCCTCTTACTCTGTAAGAAAATACCAGAATAAATCCACTTAAAATATCTATATTTTTAACAATTTGGACTCTGCTTTGATTTCCTTTGCTTCAAAATGCTTATATTTTAAATTCTTTAAGGATCACGAAAAGAAAGATGCAATTTTACATCAATAGACTCTATACCTTGTTTGTTTGTTTGTCTGTTTGTTAGTTTGGGCCACACCCACGGTTTAGTTCCCCAACCAGGGATCAAACCCAGGCTCCCTGCAGTGGAAACACTGAGTTTAACCACTGGACCACCAGAGAATTCCCATTGTTTGTTTTTAATAGAACTATAGTTGATTTACAATGTTTCAGGTGTATAGCAAAGTGATTCAGTTATATATACATATATATATATTATTTTGCAGATTCTTTTCCATTATTGGTTATTACAAGATATTGAATATAATTCCCTGTGTTCTACAGTACGTCCATGTTGTTTATCTATTTTATATACTGTAGTGTGCATCTGTTAATCCCAAATTCCTAATTTATCCCCCCCACCTCACTTTCCCCTTTGGTAACCATAGTTTGTTACCTTGCTTGATTTTATTGTATTGACTTAAAAATTCACAGCAAATACAAAAGAACTAAAAATGTTAGCACTTGAGGGTAACAGGAAGTTTATCAGCAGTGATTTGCTATCTCTGTAAGTCTTTCCCCCATACTTTCCTGGCTAGCAGAGCAGCAGTATGGATCAAATGACCACTTCTGCCCTTTACTTCGTCATGCCCTGAAGGCGGTGACTCTATCCTCAGCCTGATCAAGTCTCTATTCGAAATTTCATTATCCTTGAGAATAATTTACCTACAAATTGACGCGTGATTTTTTTCTATTAAAAGAAGAAACATTTTAAGGAAGGCTTTGATTTAAAGAAAAAAAAAAAAAAGAGGGTATTTGATAAGAATTCTTTTTCCTGTCCCTAAATAAGACTGAGGGGAAGTAAAGGCTGGCGCTGTGGCAGCCAAATTACAATTATGAGGGAACAAGCTTGAGGTTAAAACTGAAGTTCTGAGGACAGGTGAGCCTTTGGTAATATTGCTAAGCAGTTGAACTAACCAGCCCTGCAACTGTTCTCTCCCGGGCCTCATGTTCTGTAAGATAATAAACTCCACTTAGGCTATGTTAGACTTTTTTTCTGTTATTTGAAATGAACATCCTTGTGGAGACTTATATACATAAACATGTAAATGTACATAGAAACACATATAAATACAAATAAATGAAAAATATATAGTATTTATGTATATACAAAATAAACATATATATAGTATATATTTCTCATGATTTAAAGGAAACCATATCTGGTTATGAATTGTATCGCTCCACTTCAAACTGTGATTAGAACAATTTACCAATGTTTGAAGCAAAGGTATCAAACGCAAATGTGCAGATAAATTTACTTTCTACCTTAAAGTTTAGCTCAAAAGCATATTTGTTGACCAAATCCCTGTTAGTGAACTGAAATATTCTGCAGACCACATTGAACTTCAGGTAGCACAGCTCAAAGTAAATGTTTGACTACACTGAAATACCAACTATACAGCTCCTATATAATTTGTAATGTCCTTCTGTTTCTGTTATAGTAGTTGTTTTTCTTTTTTTTTTTTAAGTACAACATATTTCAAAATTGTCCTCTTCCTTCTGGGGTGTTTTCAGTGCAGTTCCATGTGTACATTGAAAATCAAGTGCGAGGAGAAAAATACATGTGATTCAAAATTTTCCTGAAGATATACTTTAAATGATTAATGTACAATCATATTTATTAGACTCAAATACATGTTTTATATGTTCTAATAGTTTAACAATATCTTTTTAACTTTTTTCTTGGCAAAATTATAGGATATAGGAAATGATTTTACACTGAAATGAAAAGTTCAGAAGGGTTATTGATCTTTTTACATCACATCACAATCACATGGATTGTGGACCGGAAAAACTACTGTCAATCAAGAGCAAGTTCAGAGTAATCTAAGAAAATAGAAGTTGGTCTAAGTCTGCAAATGGAGAGAGTCAGAATTCCCGAAGAGGACTCTTAGATGTAACACCCTTGGAATGCAATTCCAGGAGCCATTAATCTTATAGACCTGACCCAGATGAGCACTCTTTGGAGGGTCAGTTCCATACACTGCAGCTTTGCCAATCCTTACTTTTAGTAGAGAGAGTTTTGCAGTTTCCTCACAAACTAAAACAAAGTCTCTTGCAAGAACCCGAGAAGATCATATTATTAGATATGCTATATTGTCTCATTTTTTGTAGATTAATAAATAATTCCGATGAGTCTCCTAACTTTCCTTAGAATCAAATGTTCTTGTTTGCTAAGATGAACTTAGAAAGAGCTGCCTCACCAGCTACTGAAGTTCCCAGATCTCAGGTTTCACATAGTGTTCAGAAGTCAACTAATTGTTGGACATCAAGAACCCAGTGTTTAGAACACAGTGATATAAAGCAATCAAATTCCTATGATTATCTGACAAAAGGTAACATATTTACTTTGATTAATACCACCACTGCATGTTAAAAGACCTATCACACTTGACTTTCTGTAGAGTTCATTCCTCATTCACTCATAAGTCAGCAATATTTATTGACCTTTCCATGTGCCAGAAACCTGGAGTATACTAGTAGACAAGAAATATATAATCTCTGTCCTCAAAGTTTATTGTCCAATGAAGGGAATAAGAATTCACACTCATGTAAAGTCTATTACTGGTTTAGAGCAGGCACTGATCTAAGCTCTTTATACAAATCTTCTGCTTTATCCTTTCAGTCAACCTCTGTGTTATTATTATTAATCATATGTTCTTAATGAAAAAAAAAAAACTGAAGCTTACAAACCTTAGATAAACCAGACAGATTCGTTAAGCCAACAAATCACAGAATTAAAACTTGAACCCTAGTCCATTTTACAATAATGTCTGTGCTCTTAAGCAAAAGCAATGGCTCCAATTATAAGGTCATCCATTCAGCAAACACTGAGCAACTAAAATAATTTCAGTGGGAGCTGGGAAAAGAGTAGAGGAAAAGACAAAGACCCTGCCCACATAAAGCCAACATTCTTGTAGAAAAGACAGACCATTGAACAAGAAAACCATTAAATAATTTAATTCAAAGTGGAAATAAGTGCTGTAAAGTATATAAAGCAGGATGAGTGCATAGAGAGGGCAGGGAATGGTTGTCAGGAAAGTCCTCTCCAAGGAAATGATGTAGGAGCAGAGACGTAAATGATCTGAAGGAGAAATCTATGCAAAGATCAGGGAGAAGCATCTAGATGTCCAGAAGATGGGAGAGCAAATGCAAAGGCCCTGAGATGAGGCCAAGCTTATTGTGTCTAAGGAGCATCAAACAAGGGTTGGAAAACTAGGTTCCATGTGCCAAATATAGCCCATGCTGGTTTTCTACAGTCCATGAGTTAAGAATGGTTTTTACATTTTAAGTGGTTGCAAAAAATATAAAAACATAATATTTTATGACACACATGCACAAAGAAAATGAAATTCAGTTTCACTCCCTAAAAGTAAAGTTTTATTGGAATCCAGCCATGCTCATTCATTTGTTTACATACTGTACATCATAGCTTGTATGTTACACTGGCAGAATGGAGGAGCTGCAACAAAGACCAAATGGCCTTAAAAGCCCAAAATATTTACTATCCGTACCTTGCAGAAAAATTTCTGGTGAAGAAAGCCAGCGTGAATGAGGCTGATCGCATATGGAGGAAAGAGAGGGATGTGAGATGAGTGAGTGAGGTAGATGTGGGTCAGCTCCTGTGCGGCCTGGCAGGTCATGATTAAAGAGTTTAGATTTGACTGTTACTGAGAGAGGAGGCTTTGGAAGGCTTTGAATAGGGGTTCTGACTAAAATTTTGAAAAAGTCTCCTTGGATGTTTTGTTGTGGGATGGAGCAATGGGGGAAGAGTAAGAATGAAAGCAGAGGAAACAGTCTGAGGTATTGCACTATTCAGGCAAGATATGATGGTGTCCTAAACTAGGGCAGGAACAGAGCTGTTGGGGAGAAGTGTCCATTCAGAATAAACACGATTTCTTGATGGACTGGAAATCAGATGTCAGAAAGAGAGAGAAAATAGGGAGAAGTCCCAAGTTTCTGGCCTTACCAATAAGACAACCCTTGTGGATCTTTTACCAGGATAGGGAAGACCTCAGAGTTGCTGGTTTGAAGGAGGGATCAGAAACTCTGTTTTGGACATAACAAATTTGGCATGCCTATTAAACCTCCAACAGTTAATGGTCCTTAGTCTAAAGAACCTAAGGGTCTGAAACTCAGCGAAGAGATCGGGGTTGCAAACCTGTGTTTTTGCATCACTCTGTTGAAATTCAAGCCCTGGGGCTAGGTGGGATCACTTGGTAATGTGTTATGTAAGTGGAACAGAGAAGATAGGAGTGCATTGGACCCAAAAGATGCTCCACTTAGAGTTCTAGAAGTCAAGAGCAACACTAAGTGACCAGTCAGGTAGGAAAGAAACCATGAAAGTATTTCATGAATAAGGAAATGTCAAATATTTCTTGGAAAATAGGGATATAAACTTTAAAACATTATACTGTTATTAATTATTGTTTTTCCATCATGATGATCTTGTTTTGCTTTTTCCTAACAAAGAAGACCCTAAATCAACTTTTTAAAAGTATTATATTTTAGTGAGCACAAAACTATTCAATAGGGTCAGATAATACTGTGCCATAATTTCAAGAGATTCAGAAATCTGCCTTTTAACCACCTTTACAGAGACCAAAAAAATAAATAAATACATAATGTATGTCTAGGTTTCATTCAATAATCAGATCTCCTCTTTTTTTTATTTTATCTATTTATTTTTTTAACAGCTTTACTGGAGTATAATTGTTTTACAATGGTGTGTTAGTTTCTGCTTTATAAGAAAGTGAATCAGCTATACATATACATATATCCCCATATCTCTTTCCTCTTGCGTCTCCCTCCCTCCCAACCTCAGATCTCCTTTTGATTAAATGACACTGTTTAGAAAACAGAAAAGAAAAACATGACTCAATTTGCTGTGCAAATGCAATAGTCTACAGATATGCCCATATCCAGCACATTTTTACTGGTACTTTGACAAGAATCCAAAAAATAAAGATGTAACTAAACAAAGACATGAAATCTGTGAATGTGCCCCTCTGCTATTTACAGTCTCTAATAGTCAATAACCTCAGTGTAGCTCCTAAGGGGTCCTGGTAAATGTTCTGCTCTTGTGTAATGAGCTAAGGGGACAGTAAAATAAATAACCCATGATTTCATGGAATTTGAAGAATTTAGCAACTCTGTATTTTGTAGCTGAGTTTAAAAATATGATCGTTTTTTCTTCATTGTAAATTTGATTGATTTTTATGGAGAAAAACACATTGATTTGTGGGGCTTTGCCCCATTTAGTTCTGAAAATTTATTCAGTTTTCAAGATCATTTAAATTACTAATTGTAAGTTTTGAGTGGCTTGCCATGTTAATTGACATTTTCGCTGCATTAAATAGTTTCTATCATTTATCAATATTTAAAGGAAGACAGACAGCTAGCTTTCATGGTTGCTTTACTATAGGCAAGAGAATGAACTATGTAACATTTAATGGTCCACTGTACTAAAAACAATGCCTGAAAGAAACTCCTCTCCTCAGTGTGTTTCACTCAGTACCTATCAAGTATAACACTGTATCAGATAAACGTTAGATTAGTTAAAAATAATCTCTTGTTAAATAATTGTCATTCAAGTGATTTTCCAGAAAAAATCAAAGGTATACTGTTATTAAGCAAAATAGAAAACTGTTGCTTAAATCAAGATAAATTCCATCTATTGTTTCTGTCTATCACAGGTAAAGAATTATATTCACTGGAGATCTCTGTTCTCTGCAGAACTTAATTTATTATTTTCTAGAACCTTCTGGTACATAGAGTGGAGCTCAGCATTCCAAACTGACTGACTAAATTCTAAAAGGCAAACTCTGTACTAGGTATTGACAAAGTTTCAGTTCCTGCCCTGGAAGAATTTACATTCCAGTAGGGAAAATGTGCAAGCAAGTAGGGTCACCTAACCCAGAATGGAAGGTAACACAATACTTTCCAAAAAGGGGGGTTGGAGCTGGTGCAGTGTTAGATGTACTCATCACAGTGGCTAAAGTAAACAAATAACTGCTCTTTATTGAGACTCTGTTGAAATGCCAGACACACAGACGCCTTGCCAAGTGTTTTATACACATTAGTACTACTCCACAAACCAGCTTTTGGTTTATGCATATGAGGTCCTAGAGGAATAAAATATTTAATATCTCACCCAAGGTTACATATATAGAATCATAGGCTAGGATTCAACATCCCTTTACAACATCACCCTATTCTCCATCCATGTCTGCCTGGTTTAAAACCACCCTCTCTCCACTAAAGCACAGTGTCCCCTTTTGCTTACTCAATTTATTTCAACCAACAAAAGCAATGGAAAATGATATAGCATAAATTTAACATTTGTCTGAGTATCTTTCTAAGTATTTAAGTCTCTGTCTTTTTTAGGATAACTATTAGTCTTTCATGAAAGCCCTTCTCCAGCTATCTTCTGACCATTATGAATACTCAAACACCCCAAGTAGGTGACATTTATAAAATGAGGAGGATTAATTTCAAAAGCAGTGTGTATTATAGTTAATCTTTAGACTAGAAATGTCTCCCTGTGATTTTAATTCTCCATAATTCTATCAAGACAACTTCCCATTCCTTGTTGGAGTTAAATAGCTTCATCTTTAAGTCAGTTTGTGGATTCATGTCACCACGATCAGGTCTGTGTCTCGAGTAGATCTGGGGCAATTGCATGGCCCTCCAGTAGATTACCCTGGGCCCCAGGTTTGCAAGGTGTTGAAGGCAAAGGGCATTGCAACTTCTATCTCCTCTCTGAATATCAGTAAAATTCAATTATGAAATTTATATATTTAATGATGCTCTATGGGGCCTTTGAAAGATGTGACCACACAGATCTTCACATATCACATTGATGATCATCTGGACAGCACCTTACACTGATTCAGGTACCCCGGCCTCTGAATATACCTCTAGATGCAAAGCAGGTCACAAATGTTCAAATGCCTGAGAACCTTCCAATTTTATTAAGATTCGAAGAAGAGATTTTGTTTTATTTATCTTTGTATCCTTAAAGGACAATACAGAGTGTGACAGTAGATAATCAGTAACTGTTTGTTTAGTGAAAATTGATGAAATATCTTGATTTTTTTAAAATAAATTTATTTATTTATTTTTGGCTGTGTTCGGTCTTCATTTCTGTGCGAGGGCTTTCTCTAGCTGTGGCAAGCGGGGGCCACTCTTCATCACGGTGTGCGGGCCTCTCACTATCGCGGCCTCTCTTGTTGCGGAGCACAGGCTCCAGACGCATAGGCTCAGTAGTTGTGGCTCACGGGCCCAGTTGCTCCACGGCATGTGGGATCTTCCCAGACCAGGGCTCGAACCCGTGTCCCCTGCATTGGCAGACGGATTCTCAACCACTGCACCACCAGGGAAGCCCCACGATTTTTATTATTTAATTGCAGTGGCACTTATAGTAAGATTCAGAAAGAACAGGCCTTCTGGAATTCTAATATGTTGCCAACATCCTTTCTCGCCTAGAAATTTATGGATGTGAGTGACGATTCTCTACATTGGGGTTATCAAGAATAATAAAAAGTAATAATTATAACTTATTATATGCCAGGTACCTAATAACTCATGCAATCTTCATAATAGTATAAGAGGTAATATGATCCTAGTTATAGAGAAGAAGGAATGCAGCACAGGGCAGTTATGTAAACTCACTCAAGGTCCTACAGTGACAAAATGTGGAATCAGAATTTGAATTCAGCACCCTGGTTTTAGAATCTGCGGGAAGTTTAATTGGGAAATTTTTTAAAACTTTTCAAACATATAGGGGTCACATATAGAAAATGTCTCCCTCCATTACTGCAGGAAGATTTTTGGACAAGCCAGAAATGGAGAAGTATTATTATACAGTTGCAGAAATAGTTAAACCACTGAATATTAACTCTTCATTAATAAAATATTGATGCTATAGTTAAATAATGCCATACCTTTTAAATATTAATGTTTTTTCAGAAATATAACCTTTGTATTGTAATTTGATATAGTGTATATTTTATGTATTAGATATATGAAATACATCATTAAAAGAATAAAAAAGCTGAAGCACAGCCTTGAAGTCCAAATGCCTACTGATCTATAGTCTAAACTACACACAAAAGACTAACAGCTGAATTCATTCACAAAATACACAGCATGGTCCTTTTACTGCAGACACTTTCACAATCAACAGTGAAAGGAAAAGCCCAATGTAGAAAAGACCCATCAATCAATCAGCCAGTTAATCAAAACACACAATGAAAGGTCTATCAAGTCAGGGTTCTGAAAGGAATTTAACTTTGATTATTTGAACACTAAAGATGCCTGGGTTTTTTAAGTTGAGCTGCTTCCAAATAGAAGATAGAGTTATCTTTTTTCTCTATGAAATAGATTGCCCTATGTTATTCAAAATGGGGTCAGCCAATCAATCAACTTTCTGAAAAGAAATTTGTTCTAAATGTTTACAAATAACCAAGCTTAGAAGGGAGATAGCAGTGCAATTAACAGTGTTCATTTTGTTCTTTTAAAATTTCTACAGAAATGTGTTACATGTAGAAAGATGAGAACTTTCAGTGACTATAAACCACTAAAGAGCAATTATATATCAAGGAAGAAATAAGATGAGACAAAATTGTGCCAGCCAACTTGACTTCTCTCTGTTGCTTCAGGCAACACAATGTGTGCTTTTATCTGAAGTCTCAAATTTTTGAGTGTTTCTCTCCTAAAGCAATCTCCAAAGCTTGACTACAAGCTGTACAGCTGGAACAAAAAAAATCATTTTGAACTTATCACCTCTTACAAACTCTCATCAGATAAATCATATATATATATATATATAACAAAATCTTTGTTTTCAGTTAGTCAATAAGACCACAGACATTTATAAATATCTATATAAATAAGCTCTAAACTCCATTGCCCATCACTTCTAATACGGACAATTTGCATTCCTAAAATTAGCTGAATAAGTGTCCCCAAACTGAGGGATACTTAGAAACTAGATGTAAAGTTTGTATAAAATGTTAAAAGGTAATTAATGTGAAAAACAAAATACATTCATCGCTAAACAATTCAATTCCACTTTTTAAAAAATGTTTGGATGACTTAATTTTTGCAGCTTAATTACACTAACCTGTGACAGTTTCTAATTCGTTTCTCAAAATAATCTTGCAAAGCTAGCTTCAGAATTAATCAAAAAAGAAAAGAAAAGAAAAGAAAACTGGAAATTTGGCTGTACGTGGGTAAATCTTCTCACCACACATTCTTTATGAGGAAGATAAAGTAGAGTTACATTTCAAAATCTATGCCCACTCTACAACCACTGCACTTTGTGGGGAATCACAGGTCCTCACCCAAAAGGTATTATTATCCCTTCCTTGAATGTTGTTTTATAAAAAGCACCTCTGTCCTCCAAATGGAAGGCAGTGAACAGTAAACCTTGGAATGATTCTTTGCCCAGCCAAAAGCTATGCTTTCTTCAGTCTTATATTACATCTTGTAGGTTTCATGCTGCTCCTGGTATTCTGGTGATTGGGAGACCTTGGAGCTGATAGTGGAAACCCCAAAGATACCCATTTGTATTCCAGGGGTGTCTTTGAATACAAGAGTGTTCACATGGCATCAACGGCTACTTTCTCTCACCATTAAAAGGTCAGCCAGGAACAACAGCTCTGCTAGAAATGAGCGAGTGCAGAGGGCATTCTAAAAACTTACAAAAAGACATTCTACTGAGCCTTGTCCTTCTTCTATTTATTTTGGTGGGCACTTCTCTGCACATACTCTCTAATAGAGACCACTCTTATTTACCCCAGGTCACCAGACCAGATATAAAAGTTGGTATGTTCCTTCCCTTGGAAATTCCCAGACCATTCTTCCTCCACTACCATTCTCAGACTGGTTTGGTTCAGGCCAATGACTTGTTTGTAGACAACATCCATCAAGGGATAACTCTGGGAGTCCTTGGCTTTCAGGGAGCCTTTCTAGAATAGATTACAAAATAGGCCACGTATACCCAGCCACAAAGAGAGAGGCACACACAAGGCCTGTATACTAGCTTTGGTCTTGGTTTTTGCCCTAAGTACCCACCATTCATATATCTTGACTCATTCATCCTTGTGCACTCTGCTCTCACTGATTTTCACTTTTGTGACACATCTCTGTTCACTAGAACCTTCTGTCATTGTTAGATTCTGGCGCGTGTATACTAGTGGTCTTTCATGGCTTACTCCTTTAGCTGGGCACATGGGAAAGTGGCCCAGATCTTTCTCCACCTTGGCTTATGTACATGCACTCCCTCTCAGGACCCTCTTGACAATATGGTCCCAGGAGGGCAGCTCTCCAACTTCTCTGGATTTCCACTGAAGGGATAGGCTCCTGTGAGCTAGTCCTTCCTTTGGTTTTGGAATTCTTCTTCATCTGACAGTCTCCCTTTTAGGAATCCCTTGAAGTTTTAGATCATCTCTTCCTCTCCTTTGCTGTAGCACAGTGGTTCCCTAAAGGAGGAAATGAAGCAATGTTTTGCTAAATAAACAGCAAATGATTAGTATCTTATCCTTCATCAGTGATTTTACTTTCAACTCAAGTTATAAGCACTTGGCAAAGTTAGGAAAGTCAAGGCCACAGTCTACTTTATAGGTATCATTTAGAGAGCTAATAAATGTACAAATTGTAAGAAAGCAGTATTTTTGCCAAGTCAATCCACTTGTCAGGCTGGGTGCATACAATTTGGGAGTGAATTTTTTCCTGGATTTTCACTGTCTAATTTTATTACAGCATTAATTTTATGCATGGAATGGTTTGCATTCTCCAAAGTCCTAGGGATCATCACTCTCTGTAGGGAGGAGAGGAAATTGCCTGAATGTTCAGCTAAGGATTCTGACTCAGGCCTTGGAAGATGAGCATCTAGGGCCTGGGCTAACCCAGGTTATCAAGCTTACATTTTATCTTCTTTCCTGTTTCA
This sequence comes from Balaenoptera borealis, assembly GCF_965194805.1. NCBI lineage: Eukaryota > Metazoa > Chordata > Mammalia > Artiodactyla > Balaenopteridae > Balaenoptera > Balaenoptera borealis. Next base: position 19,968,104 of record NC_138862.1, on the reverse strand, counting down.
CAGAATGAAAAATAGGATGAAAGAAACAATAAGATATAAATTCTAGTGTAGTAAACAAAATCACTAAGGACCAAGCTCATTTCTCTGTATAAAACCAAGTGACTAAAAAGCCCTTGCTTAGAGCCTCTAGCTCCTGAGGGAAGAAGTTGGGGTGCCGTTCACTGAAGGACTGATTAGTGGCCTCTTGAGATAAAGCCTGAGGCACTATAGCCTTCCTCTGCCACATCTAATGCCTCCAAGAGAAGAGGAACCAATAGTCAAGCAAGGTTGTACTCAGCTACTCCCTGTCAGCCCCGTGCAGACACCCGCCCCTGCCAGTGGAGACTGGATCCATTCATTCTGTGCCATCATGATAGCACCTAGAGGAATTACTACAGGCTTCTCTAGTTCCCTTCCTATCAGGAGCAAGCCCCTCTCTCCTTGGTTCCTGTCAGCCTTGAGCACCTTCTCATTGGTTCCTCACTCAGCCACTTATGAGCTGGCCTGGCTTTGGACAAATTATTGACCTTCTCTGTGCCTCAGGGTCCCCAACAGCAAGACAAGAATAATACCACCAACTTCACAGACGATTTAATAACGTGTAAAGCATTTCAGATAGGAACACAGTATGAAAGATTCTAATACATATTAGGTATTGCTGGCTTACTGTTTTACCCTTTTCAAAGTGCCCTGCACACATTATTAATCTGATTGTCACTGCCACACTGTAACAAGCCAGTGAGGTGAGTATCTGCCCCACTGGTCATACTAAGAAACTGACTCAGAATTTAAGTGACTATGATTTGCCCAAGTTAGCGTAGCTACCAAATGGTGGAACCAAGACTGTCCCCAAGTCTTCTTATATTTGATTCAATGCTCTTTTTACATACTATACTAAGTTCATTGAAACATTCCTGGAGTCACCTAGAACAGTCTGTGACCATCCCCACATTTCAAACCCCTGACTCGAGGGTATTGGGGCGCCAGGAATAGAAGAGGTATAAGTTCTCCAATACCTGGTTGTGGGTTGTTTGTATCGTGCTACTGCTTCCCCTGTTGATGACAATAAATACTAGTAACTCTTACTCTCTATCGCTTAAGGAAAGCCAATAATTTCCAAGATTTCGTAAACATAAGAAATAACAAATGGTCATCTTTTCATGGCACTAAATTTTGATATGGTATTTTACACAGCAGTAGGTGACAGAAACAATCCCCATTATCTTCAATAGCCTTTGTAATCTTATGATAGTCTGGGAAGTAATTGTAGGTTTATGGGGAAAAAATGAATGAGACTGACCCATTCTTCCCAAATTCAGATCTCTATGTGACTCCATCCTACTCATTAACAAACATGGTTCACACTTTCCTGAGCCAATACCCAGTACCCGGCCCAGGCTAACATGAGGCAGAAAATGAGAACATGGGCACTCGGAGGCAGAAAGGAACGTGAGTCTCTACCCAGGAGAAAGCATAGGGCCTGCTCTGGATGATGAGAAGGGCAAGTTTATCCAGACCTCCTTTGTAGGCCTGAAACTTCCCTTGAAGAGCAGCCTAAGAGAAAGTAGGACTCTCATTTAGCAACTCATTGAGTTCACTAATGTGGGAGGCTGAATAATGTTGTGGTTGAAAGCGTGATCTCTAGAGTCAGAAGCTTGGGTCCTACGCCTGGCTTCTCCATTTACAAGCTGTGAAATCTTGGCCTAGTTACTTAAATTCTCTGTGCCTCTAAAAAAAAATGGAGATAATAATAGCTCCTATCTCATATAAATAATAAATAAGTTGAACTATGCAGCTCGCTTAGAAGAGTGCCCTCCACTTAGTAATGCTCAGGAAGTGTTGGCTGTTGATATTAATGCAGATTTTCCAGCGGCCATTCTATGACCCTGCCTGCTCTACCACTGAGCAAATTGACTCAGCCTTACAACATCACACCAACTGTCCCACTAGAACTTGGGACTTGTTAAAGACCGATAATCCTAACCTGAGTTACATAACTCAGCCTACTCACCAAGCCATGTACTTAGCGTGTCCTCATCTATCCCCCAGCCCCCTGCCTCTATTATTCATAGTTTCCAAACATACTAAGGCAAATATGTACATACAAACATATATCCCTCCCTCCATCCTTTCTTCCAAAATTCATTTCTATATGTGACTCCATTCTACTCCTTAACAAACACGATCCACACTTTCCTGAGCCAATACCCAACCCCTATTAGTGCCCTGTTGACAATGTCCTATGGGGCTGCCACATAATAATGAATAAATTAACCTTTATCCTCCATTCTTTCTTAAATATCCATTTATTTTCTTACTCTCCCAAAAGACACCTTTACACACATTTCTCATCCTCGATCTTCCTGTCTGTTTCCTTCAATCAGATCACAAAACTGCTCACATCTGCACACCCTAAAAATATTCCCTCAAGTCTGATACCTTCTGTAGCTAATATTATACCATCCCATTTCTCAAATGCGTAGTCTACAATCCCTGCCTCTGCTTCTTCACCCACAAATACCTTTACATCTGACTTCTCTTTTAATAATATTTTGGATCATTTCTTTCAAACACACAAAGTATGAGACTATTGGTGGGAGAAGGGCATATGTGGGGGGGGGGCGGGGAAACATGTGTGTTCATACCTATGTGTGTTCTTTCTTATTCCTCATCCTCCCAGGTCTCTATAACATCTGATGTTGTGGCCTCTGCTTTAACGTTTAGATGTTACTTGTATTTTATGACACTGAACTTTTCTCTCTGCCTCTCTTATTCAGACTCAAAGTGAATAGACTGCCTTCAGTTGGCTCATTTTCTTGTTTAAATGATTTGTTCTTTTGTCACTACGTCTATTATCATTTTAGGTTATCATTTGTAACTGGCTTGATTTATCTATAGCTTTTGTTCCTAATCATTAAAAGTGTCTAATTTGATTGTGAGATGCGTTCTGTTTCCCCATTTATCACTCTCTTCAGTCTCCTTCTGCTGATAGGTGACCCATATGTGGTTATTGCATCACCTTGCTCTTCTTATCTTGGTCTGAGGGTCCACTGGGAGACATGACCCAGAACTGTTATAGCTCCGATCCTGAATTCTTTTTTCTCAGCTTTATTGAGGTATAACTGACAAAAAAATGTACGTATTTAAAGTGTAGAATGTGAGGATTTAATATATGTATATGCTGTGTAATATTTATCACAATCAAGTTAATTAACATATCTCTCACATTGTGGGGGGTGAAGACTCTTAAGCTCTACTTTTTTAGCAAATTCTTAGCAAATTTCAAGGATACAATACCAAATTCTGTGACCTCACACCCAGAATCCTGGGTCTGGGCCCTAGCAGAGGTCCCCAAATAATGCTTCTTACAGGTTTTTGATAACACACCTGGAGAATTGGTATGCGTGGTATGACCGCTAAAATATTCCATTTCCTGTGTTCTATGGAATCATGGATATTGCATTTTAATATACGTGGACTTGTAAAAGATTATGTAAACTGTCAATTTAGGTTTTTGTTAATACAATAGAAAAATACATATATAAATACATATTTACTACGTATTGACTGCAGAATTCTTGTAGAAACACAAAATCTTACTGCAATCTTAATGAGAAGCTACTGGGTCCAATTTTACAAAAGAGGAAGCATTTCCCAAGGTTCTACTCTGAGTTAATTTTCTACCTGAGACTTGCCTCTGTTTCATATGACTCAATTTCTTGTTCTCACTTCTAAACACAGTGGCTATCTTTAATATAAATATTGCAAGCTTTCTCAAGGATACATTTTATAACATTTTGAAATAATATGTTTCTTTCATGTAAAGATAGCATTGATATTTTAGCAAGCCAAAAGGAACTGCACTCAACACATGAATATTGACTCTGTACACCCTTTTTCAAAGTCATCTTTATTGAGGTATAATTTGGATACTATAAACAACACCTATTCTTAAAGAGATACAGCTTGGTGAATTTTAACAATTGTATACACCCATGTAATAGTTATTATCAGGGTACAGGACATTTCCATCCCACCCAGAAGTTGCCATGTACTCCTGTCATATTTAATTTAATCAAGAGATTTGTAGAAAAAAGAGGAAGAAAAGTGTGGGAGGAAACTTATTCATTGCAAGAGCTAGTTGAGTCAGCATGCAATAAAAAAAAAAATCACAAAAATTTATTGAGCTTCCACTGTGAGTCATACACTGTAGCTGAAGAAAAGACCAACAAATGAGCATAAAGTTTACCTGAGTATCTTAGCAATCAACAGAAAGAGGAAAATGTCATTATCTAACAATAGAAAATATACCAATTCAATGTGAAAAATAACTTTTTAAACCCCTCCCCTTTTGTTTTTCTGAGTGGTATTAGTCCCTAGGAACAAAGTAATAAATGATATGGTCAACAGCAAGTTTCATTGAAATGCAGACATACGGCTTTTTCATAAATGGTTTTTTGGTAAAATATTAGGACATAATTTTGGGAAACGTGAAGCAGAGGCATAAAAGGAATGTCCAGTCGTGTAGCCTACTTATCAAACTTTGTGGGGCTATGAATTGAGACAAGGACGAAGCATCATCTTGAGTTTGTTTCTTTTAAATGAAGTGTTGCCTCAGTTGACTGTGTAACAGGGTGAGTTATGCACAACGTAGCATCCAGGTTGCGAGGTGTGTGGGCAGGACTCTTCCCCAACCTCCATGGATGTGGGCAGTGGAAATATCTGGAAGGAAAGACTTTTCTCAGAAAGCAATTGTGCGTGTGCTCACACATGTATCTACTTCCCAGGAGCAGAAACAAAATGCTGCCCCATAAAGCATGGAAGAGGTGCTTCTGACCTTCCTATGACTGATGCCATTTTGAAGCAGAATGAATGTGTCTCAATGGGTGCTGGGGTGGAAGCCTGCAAGTCAGTGGCAAATGTTTGGTTCATTAACAGAGGCTGGACATCCCATGGTCAAATTCAATTGTCTTGGCTTCCTGGGCATCTGCATTATTAGCAGTAGCCATCCACAGCCAGACAGTCACATGTGTTCATTGGGTCCAGAGTACCACAGGTAAATTGTGGTTTAGGTAAGAAAACCAGTCACTTTATATATCCTTGAAAATTACTCCAGTTTACTATAAGAAATCCTGGTTAGCTATTAGAGAGATACTATCTGATTAGTAATGATACCAATGAGTTACAGTTAATAGAATTTTCACTGAAAATAGCCACTGACCTTGGATGCTGAGAGAAGCACTTAGTGGGTGGTAAAAGAGGGAACCACTGGCTTAAAAGCAACTATGTCTAAATAGATTGAAAAATATCTCTTGCACCCCCAGTGTTTGTCAGTCCACAAGAAAGAAATTAGACAATTTTTTCTTCGATTAAGTGGTTCCATGTTTTCATGTGTAATAAGTGCAAACATTAAAACAATGATATAAACAATTTTTCTAGTTAAGGAGTCTTTTCAAGCAAAGAAATAGCAACAAGCATAGTACCATAGGCAATAATATTACTTTCTTACACTTTTCCAAGTTAGAATAATCACAATAGAAATAATGTTTTGTGTTTCAGTATTTATGTTCTTAAAATTGAAGCCTGATTAAGTCAGAAAATGAATCAAATTTGCAAATTATTTTCAGCTGTGCAATCTGGTTACTTAAGAGTCTATGAATAAACAAATCTGTGGCTCTACCTAAAACAGTAAATAAACCCTTGATATATTATGCTATTAAAACTGCAGTATGGAGAATAAAATCTAATCCTTAATATCAGACACTGAAACTCATAATAAAATAATTTTCTCCAGTAGCAATGTGGTTATAATTACAATAGTATTAATAATGCATGTTAACAGAAAAAGACTGTTCCCTAGCAGTGACCTCTACTTTAGGTTGGATGGAAATTTTTATGTCATTAAAAGGCAAATAATTTATTATTCAGATGAATAACATCAGAAATTCAAGTTGTAGAAAGATATTTTACTTAAAACTACTCACTTTTCAAAAAACTAGGGATTAGTAAATTTTGGTATATCCATTTTGAAACATTATAAAATTAGAAATTATTGTTACAATATACATAAGTGTTAAGTGACTTGAGTAATGTTTATTCTTTCTTTTTAAATAAAAACAGCTGTCTCTGCTCTTCTCTGCCATCCTATGAGCAGTTGCATTTGTTCCTTGCCATGTCTTGTCATAAGACTCTCAGGATCAAGAGATTCCTAGCCAAGAAACGAAAGAAGAGTTGTCCCATTCCCCAAGGGATTCGAATGAAAACTGGTAATAAAATCAGGTACAACTCCAAGAGAAGACAATGGAGAAGAACCAAGCTGGGTCTATAAGGAGCCCTATGTGAGGTGGCACACATATTTATTCTGTGTCAGGGTCACTTAAGTCTTACCATACCACTCTGAAAACATCACTACTATCTGAAGAGCTGGATGTGTTTTATTGGGAAAATGATTTTTCTCTTTGTGTCAGTGTTTCTACACTAGTGCTTTGGCTCAGTAATAAATACGTGAGAGCTTTGTTGGAAAAAAATAAAAACAATATGAAAACTTTATATTAATAACAGCTAACTCTGGGAAAATTGGTATTTTTCTTTTCTTTTTTCTTTATGTTTGAACTCTACTAAAATAAACAGGTATTATTAATATAGTCAAAATTAAACCTATCAGTATAATGTAAAAGTTAAATACTTCGTATTTTGTACATGCACGTTTATTCCAGTTTCCAATTTATCCATCACCTATCTCTTTTCAGAAATCGTCTCTACATCTTTTAATCTGGAGATTACAATTTATATAGGACTGAACGTGCTGGGTCCCTGCAGAACGGTGCCCAGCTGAGGAGCACATGGCAGCAGAAATCTAGTGTGTGCTCTGCTAAAAATTTTGTGCAGCCACAGAGCTGTATCTACTCAAACGGAGGTATGTGTGTTCGTGTGGGGAGAGGAGAGTTCTAGTTTGCTCAAAGGAGCAACACATGTTAGCCGGGGTCTTAGGAACAAATGAGTTTTTGGTGTGAAGTGATATTTTCTTTCCAAGCAATTTAAATAAAACTAGTTCTGTAATTCAGAAGCCCATTTTTGTACTAGAATTTCTCATTCTGGGGGTAAGGAGGAGGATTGCAAATGAAGAGAGTGGCTATCTATGGTGAGTTTCAGGTTGTTTGACCTCTGGGTATGATGTTAGGTTTCTATGACTAAAGGCATCAGATGGAGCAAAAAAAAAATTTTTTTTGAGTAATTTAGCCAACTGCACAGACAAGACTAACTTGTGTGCTTAACTCACAGAACCAAACTCTAGGACAGTGATGGAAGGCACTCCAGAATGGGGCAAGTAAGGATGGGAGACAATCAGCAAAGACATAAAAGAAACACAGTCACCTAAAATCATACAAGTGTACAAAGCCTTAAAGAGTAGTTTTGTTACCCAGCCCAAGCTCATTCTGCTCGCAGCAAGACAGGCCGATAAATCGGGAGATGAGTTTTTGGGGCAAGGAATAATGACTTTAATCGGAAAGCTAGCAGACTGAGAAGATGGCACACTAGCATCTGAAAAAGACCATCTTGTCCCAGTCTGAATTCAGGTTCCTTTTATACAGAGGAGAGGCAAGAGGGAGGGGTCACTGCTGTGCGGACCAATGTCTGAGCAGGGCTGCTATAGGTTGCATCTGCCCCACCCCTCTTACAGTTTTAATTATACTTTGTGTTTACATAGAGGTGATGTTATTTGGAAGGAATTAATCTGTTTTTAAAGAATCCTACCTGCAGGGTTCAAAAATGTTTCTTCATATTGGCTAGCTTAAAATATAGAAAATAATATATACCTTTGATGACACATTTCAAAATATTTACATTTTCCAGATAATGACTGCAAATATTCAAAAAGAACATCATAAAATCCATTCGATAGGATATGAAATATAGATACGTTTTGGGAATGAATAAAGTCAAACTATTTTTTTTCTTCCTATAACTCTTCACTGATTTGGGAAGATGTGGCTTCATAATACATATAAAAATTCAGTATAAAATATTTGCATTTTTTCTCCAATACAAAAAATAAAGATGTTTCCAATGGTTGGCTATTTGTTTTAACATATTTTCTGGGGGGGGGGGGAACCAGTTTTTTAAAAAACAACATTTAACGTAATGTACAGAATGTAAGGAAACTCAAACCTATGCCCACGCACAGCCATGGATTTAATGAAAATTATGTTTATAATGAGAATAATGTTAAATTATCTTCTTTATGTAAACTCTAACCAATATAACCTTTCTTAGTCATTTCTATGCTATCACAAGAATCCTTTCTTAATATTTTCAACCACAGCTTGATTGAAATTCTGAGATGGCAAACAGGTAGCAACATGCTTGTTTTCAATTTGTCAACCTTATCCTGTTTCTCTTCAGAACTTTCAGTTATTACAAGCATTACACAAGATGTTAGATGCCACCAAAGAGTGTATTGTAGTCTTCACTTACTAAAGCAGCATTTTTACAGTAGGTATAGATAAAAATTGATTAGAAAGTGTTTTACTTACCATCTGGAAGTTCATATCTGTCTTCATTGAATAACCTTCACTGTTTGTAGACTAAAACATTCTGACGTTCTATGATAGTATTCAAAAGGCAAAACCTAGTTATGTTTTTCCTCTGACTGCATAAAACTCTTGCAGTTTTTATTTCAATCGACCCGTAAAGTGTATAAAAAGTGAAAATATTGCAATGAGGTTTAACAAGTTAATGGTAAATTAATGCACTCTCTCCTCTATTAGGCAAATTTACAAGGCTGTGGAACATTTACCACTCTCTCCTGGATAGCAGTTGACATTTCATATGCAGACGAATCAACAGCTTTAGTGAACTTTTGCCTAACCTCTGCCTTAATATACATAGTAAGCAATGAAGATTTTCCAATTGCTTAAACAATCTGTACTCAGAGAAAAAGCCAATTCACTACATCATATGGAGCACCATTCCTACTCATGTCACTCAGCATGTGCCTACTCAAGGGTGAGCAAAGAAACGCTCATTTTGATTGTAAATTAACGTTTAATGCATTCAATTAATTCTTCACATGAAAAGTGACTGTAAGATCCCAAGCAAACAAATGAGTATAGTTTTCCTGTCACAATTAATGGATAACACTTTCTCATCTTGCAATAGTTCCCCTTCATTCTCATTAATTCTGGCTGTGTCAAAAGACAAGAATCATTTTCTAATTTTTTAAAAGTTGAAATCAGCCAAACAGAAGTTATTGTTATTGCAGAAGAATTCATTTTTTAGCTAAATCTATTTTTCTTCTGGTTTATAGATCTTGATGCAGGATCATCTTGCATCTGGGAATCAATTTGCCATTTTATTTCTAAGTTGCCAGAAGACCCATAACTTTAACATTTTCTGCATTAATTCTATACTTAATTACTTAAACTTTAAAGTCAATCTTTTAAGTTAGTTTAAACAGCTTGAAAGTGTAATAAAACAGTATATGTAGTGTGGAGGTAAGAGAAACTGGAAAGTGTCATTTTTCAATAAAAGGTTAAAAGAAAAACAAAGGAAGGCAGAGAGAGAAGGAGGCAGGCATCATGCTCTTTCAATTCCATCCTCAGTAATAATGTTGTTTCAGTCAGGGACCCCATTTGCAAAAATAAAGTGAAAGACCCAATGCATATCCCCAATTCTTTTATCTGTTTGGCTTCATTCCTGTCTCACATCACATTTCCTTCTGCCCTTCATCACTGCAATAACTCTCTATTTTTCACCATTCCTCCCCCTTTCCCTCATTCTTGTTTCATAATTCTCCCAGATGGAAAACAGAGTGGAAAGCCTCCATATGTCACTTTGAATTTTTGACTGTCTTGTCAAACTCTATCACCATTTAATTAAGGAAAGAGAGGACAAGCAGAAAACAGCAACAAATGTTTAACAAAGTTCAGGAAAGTCGATGAGAGAAAACTCCCTGTTTTCAAAGCAGACCAAGGAAAGTGTTATTTTCCCAGAAGTCAAGCTAACACACAAAGCTTGAAAAATAAAAATCATATTTCACATTGTGTTAAATTGTTGGTATTGTTCATATGCGTTGAGTCATATGGACTCTGTATTTCCCTATGTTTACTATTGGCTTGATTTTCCTCACCATTAATAAAAATAAAATTTAGAAGTTCATACCAAATAACAATAATGAACTAAATTAAGAACAAAAGAGAATTACTTGGAATTACTAGCTATTATATAATGATTTCACATATTTTTTAAAGCAAGACCAAATAAAGAATACAAACAAAATCCACCTTTTTTAAAATTTGAGATATTCTCTGATTCTAAACTATCCCAACACTGAAATGGTGATTTCTAAGAAACATTTTTAAAAGCCCATATCTTACAATATTTAACACAATGAAAATCCAGTCATAATGTATCTCATAGCTTGAAAAACACTTTGCTATTCCTTTGGGCATCTAGGCAAAGAGAAATGAAAACCAAGGGAAAAGAGTTGATGTGATGTACCAGAATGCATTATCAACACAGGGTCAGGAAGTAAGAGCTGAACTCTGACAAGGGCACACCTTTAAGGAAAGGCAGCCACCAGAGGGAAGTCCCATAGACAGTGAGGATTTGTCAGGAAGGACAGGATCCAAGGGTTACAGCTGAAAATGCTCAAAGAAAAATTCAGGGACAGAGTTGTCAGCAGCCCCAACTAAAAGCCAAGTTTCCTCATGTGTGAGTGAAGCTTGGTAATAGGGAAGCTAAAGGAGTCTGTATTTGAAGCAAGAGGCCAGCAGATAGGAACACTTTGAGATGGGTTTTATTTTCTAGAAGAAAGGTGAGAACAAGCAAGGCAGAATTCTCGTGCTCTGAGAAGAGCCAGAAAAAATTTATAAATACATATATATACCTACTTAATTTTTTACTGAAATTGGAATTAGGTATGATGACCCCTTTGAATGTCTGACTGCCTGATCAAACTATACCACAATCTAACTGAAGAAAGAGAAGACTGGAGAAAAGGAGGAAATATTCAAAAGTTCAGCCAAAGTTAACCTGAACAACAGTCCCCGCATATTAGAACCAGGGCATGTGATAAATAGTGATAAATATTAACAGGATAGGAAAAATGCAGAAAGGAGTGCTGAGAGTGAGCTTCAGTTTCAGAGAATAGAGGAGGAATACCAAGTCTTAAATCAAGGATGATCACTATTACAGTCTATTCAAGTAAGTCTCTGATACCAAACTCCCCTCACCATTGAGTCAGAAGCCTGTGGTTGCATACAAATTCCTGCCTACAATTATCTGGGTACTGGGTGGGCAAAGCTTAACAGAGATCACTGGGCACTTTTATTCTTTGACTACAACTATCTTTTTCAGAAGTGAATAAGTCGATATACAGAAGATCCCTGAAATAAGGATCTGGTCAAGACTAACATCATCCATAAGTCAAGATATAAGGCTAAAATTTCATTTGTGCCTCTTATTCTCTTCCTGGTAGCTTTGTGGATGCCTAAAGATTGTGACTATTCAATGTACTACTTTTGCACAAAGGAATAAATCAAAGATGGAAACACAAACTGCAGCAGGATCCTTGTTTCTGAAGGCATCGTGTCTTACTTCCATCTACTTTCTCGTAATTTGTAAAGCCTTGATAAAATTATGTCAACCACCTTCTGTATTGGAGGAAAAGAACAATATTTCTAAGAAAAGAATGACAAAGATAAAATGAGAATTCTTAAGTTGTAATTCCAATGGGATATTTTTAAGAATTAGCCAATTTTCATCACATGCAGATCTAACTTCTTCTAAAACACTACAGTTTTTGGTAAAAAGCAATTATTCAGTGTAAAGAGGATTTCCCACAGTTTGTGAAATTGGGTTCATTTCACTGCAAATGATAGAAACCCTGACTAAAGCTGTCTTAAGCAAAAAGTAGTTTATTGATTTGTGTTACTGGCTGAATACTAATAATATATTCGGGCTCTGGTTTCTTACAATTTCTTGGGCAACCTCAGCATTACTCCTCAACCTCAGAAAGATCCTTCCCTTGTGGTTACATGGTAGCAGCCCATTAATTTCTAACCAACAGATAAGAAGGAAATTTCTTTCTGAGTGTTCCTATATAGGTCATACGATTCATACTTAAAGCTTAGTTTTGGTCATCTGCCCATCTCTAAACAAAATGGCTTTGGCCTAAGTCACTTTTCCAAACTTTGAAGATGAGAGTGGAGCCCCAGTTAGCCTACATAGAATGATGGATAGGGAAATCCCTGAAGCTAATTTTAGGGGTTGTTAAGGTAACAAAAAAAAGATATCACTTATTTATAATCATTAAATAATTCTGTTGAGGGCAAAGCCAGAGGAGCAGTAAAATACTTAGTTCTAACTATGTAAAAATTGCCAACATTTTAGATAATTTTTATCTAATTCTTTTATATTAATAATCAAAGATAACCCAAATATCAACTAAAATACTCATTTCACTTTGAAGTGGTTTTCAAAATTCTTAAATATCAGATTGTAACTTTTAATAAATGCACAAAGATTTACCCACTTTCACACTGTATGTTTAATGCAGTACATGGTCTAGGGATCAATAGGGAACATTGTTCATTTGTTGCTTTCATCTTGTTTATAAACTATACGCTAATGTACATTCACGCCAGTATCTGTATTCAGACATGGTGAGGAGAATCAGAAAGAAAGAAACCAGTATGGCATAGCTTTCATTTGAGCATCTAAAACTAAACCTAGGTTGGTACTCTAGGCATGTAGGAAATATTCACCTGCATTTCCATCATACAAGAAGCACTTGTGTCATTTGGAGAGACTGAGTTGGATGCTTAGGCATGTCTACAATTAAGCAGCAATGACTCTAGTTTGGGATAATTTTCAAGCCAGCTAGCTACATAGGACACTTGCCAATTTTTAAATGAGCAGTCAGTCAGTCCTATACTCTTTCTCTTTTTAGTAACCTGTTTTGTTCCCTGGTTACCTTCCTGAAATGTACAAGCAGGAAGAAGGAACTTCCCACTTGCCTATGCCTCTGCATACGAAAAGTTGTCTCCTCTCAGGCACAATATTCTTCAGAGTATGCAAACAATAATTTAACATTTTTCCAATAGCACAAACATAACACCCTGAAGAGAAGTAACATTAAAATATAAGATGAAATTGTATCATTTTAGAAGCACTCATTACTGGATATGCCTGGATGTCCCTGCGTTCACTCCATTGCTTTATTTATTATAGATGCTCTGTGCAGAGCTTTAAAATATAAAATAAAATGACACAGCTGAAAATGTAAGAAATCAATCATTAACTCATTCAACATGTGAAGTACACTTTATACAGATATATATAGATATGTATATAAACACAGACACATACATACAGCACACATATTGGATTCCATTTTCGCTCCATGATCACTATAGTATATATTTTTTTTAATAAGTAACTGAAAATATCCATCCCCAAATATTAAAATTCTCCAGATTAAAAAATAATAATAAGGGCTTCCCTGGTGGCACACTGGTTAAGAATCTGCCTGCCAATGCAGGGGACACATGTTCGAGCCCTGGTCCGGGAAGATCCCACATGCGGCGGAGCAACTAAGCCCGTGTGCCACAACTACTGAGCCTGCGCTCTAGAGCTCGCGTGCCACAACTACTGAGCCCGTGTGCCACAACTATTGAAGCCCATGCGCCTAGAGCCCGTGCTCCTCAACAAGAGAAGCCACCGCAATGAGAAGCCCGTGCACCGCAACGAAGAGTAGCCCCTGCTCGTCGCAACTAGAGAAAGCCTGCACCCAGCAACGAAGACCCAACACAGCCAAAAATAAATAAATTGAATAAATAAATTTAAAAATAATAATAATAATTTTTTTAAAACATATAAAAAAACACAACTATATATACATGCATATACAGGCATATATATAACTATATGCTGTATATATACAGTATATAGTGTATATAGTATATATATAGTGTATATGTATGTGTATAAAATTTATTTTCTCTTATGTGCATGCCAATACATAACATTCCTAGTAAATCAATTACAGGTTAACTTGACTTTTCCATTTTCATTTGTTTTAGATCAAATGGCTACTTTAGCTAAACAGAAAATGTTCCATACTAGACTGCTTTTGGTACCCACATGAATTTAGCCATTTATTCCAACTAGATATGTCCTGTCTAAATATGATTGCTTTTTATAGGAAGGATGCTGTGATTTTAAATGTTTTCATACCACACAAGCTAAAAGCCACTTACATTCATTAATTCCATTTTTAATAGATTTATTGAGATATAATTCACATGCCATACAATTCATCCATTTAAGGTGTACAGTTCAATGGTTTTTAGTGTATTAACATAGTTAATACATAGTTTTGTATGTGCATATGTTTCTATTTCTCTTGATATATACCTAGGAGTGGAATTGCTGGTTCATATGGTAACTCCGTACTTAACATTCGGAGGATCTTCTAAACTGTTTTCCAAAGACGCTGTGCTATTTTACATTCCTACCAGCAGTGTATGAGGGCTGTGGTTTCTCCACATTCTCACCAACAATTATAATCTGTCATTTTTGTTATAGCCATCCTACTTGGTGTGAAGTAGTATCTTATTGTGCTTTTTTTGCATTTCTCTGATGGCTAAAGATATTGAGCATCTTTTCATGTGTTTACTGGCCATTTGTATCTATTCTTTGAAGGAATATTTATCCACATCGTTTGTCCATTTTTAATTGAGTAATTTTCCTTTTTATTGTTGCTTTGTAAGAGTTCTTTACATATTCTAGATACAAGTCCTCTATCAAACATATGATTTGCAAATATTTTCTCTCATTCTGTTGACTTTTTAATTTCTTCACAGTATCCTTTGAAGTACAAAATTAATTTTTATAAAATCTAATTATTTCTTTTTTCTTCTATTGTTTGCACTTTTGATGTCCTATTTAAGAAACCATTGACTAATTCAAAATCACAAAGATTTATGCCTATGTTTTCTCCTAAGAGTTTTAGAGTTTTAGTTCTTACACCTAGTTCTTTGATCCATTTTTATTTAACTTACATATATGATATCAAGTAGGGTTTCAACTTGATTATTTTGTGTATGGATATCCAGTTGTCCCAGGACCATTTGTTAAAAGACTATTCTTTCCCCCACTGAAGGATCTTGGCATTGTTGTAAAAAATTAGTTGGGCATAAATGTGAGGGTTTATTCTGGACTCTCAATTCTGTTTTAATGTTCTGTATATCTATCCTTATGCCAGTCTTGATTACTATAGCTTTGTTGTAAGCTTTAAAGTCTGAAAGTGTGAGTCTCTACATTTGTTATTTTTGTTTGAAGATCATTTTGGCTATTCTAGATCCCTTGAATTTCCGTATGAATTTTAGGAGCAGTTTGTAATTTTCTGCAAAGTAGCTAGCTGTAATTTTGAAAAGGATTGCATTAAATCTGTAGATGAATTTGGGAATATTGCCAAATATTGCCATCTTAACAATAGTAAGACTTCCAATCCATGAAAAATAGAATGTTTTTCCATTTATTGTTTTCTGTTAACTATGCTATACAGTATTTAGAGCATAAGTTTTGTATTTCTTTTGTTTAATTTTGATGTGTGTACTATTCTTTTTGATACCATTATAAATAAAATTGTTTTCTTAATTTCATTTTTGGAATCTTCTTTGCAAATATATAGAGATACAATTTTTCAATATATTGATCTTGAATCCTGCAAACTTGCTGAACTTTATTAGTTCTAATAGTTTTTTTAGTGAATTCCTTAGGATTTTCTATAATAAGATCATGCCATCTGCAAATAAGGATAGTTTTAATTCTTCCTTTCCAATCTGTCTGCCTTTATTTTTCCCATTTTATTGCCTAATTATCCTACCTAGAACCCCCAGTACAATGTTGAATAGAAGTGGTGAGAGTGGACATCCTTGTCTTGCTCTGGATCTTAGGAAAAAGCATTTAGTCTTTCACCATTAAGTGTAATGTTGCCTGTAGGGTTTTTGTAGGTGTCCTTTGCCAAGTTGAGGAAGCTCATTAATTCTTAATGAAGGTAAAATATATGCTAAGGGACAAGGGTCCAGCTGGTAGCTCTCTAGTTCAAATGACAGAATAAGTGAACCAATGTATCCTAAATCTAACAAAGTTGAGATTTTTCTTCACATGTACTCAGTGAAACCTCACACTGTGTCTCATGTCTTAACAGACAAATAAAACAACTCTCAGGAAATTTGTGTAACTTACCCCAAATCATGAACACTATAGCAATGCCAGGATTTGACCCAAAGGCACTCAGGGTCCAGGAAAAACACAGACTAGTATGAAATAGTGATATTAGGCTTGGCTAAAAATGCTTTTGGTGAAAAAAGCTGAAAGGATTCTTCCTACTGAACCAGACAATTTAAAGATAATTGGCTCCTTTTGCTATTGTTCTTTCAGGACCCTGAACTTTTTTCCACTAAACCACAACTTTCTTAAAATACAGCTTTAACTTACACTACTGTTATAGTATAGATATGCAAAATTTTTTAATCAACTGCTTCATGTCGTTCTGCTCCAAACAAACAGTGATATTCAGTTGTGGGTTTAATAGACAAAAATATATGTTTTCTACAAAAAAAAAAAAATTTTACTTACAATGATATGTTCTTTAACAGTTGTTGTTTTTTTCTTTTTTCTCCTCTAGTTAGAAGATAGAATTAATCTTAGGAGTTCTGGCAATTTCTGAGCATTATTAACACACACACACATCTAGTTATTTGACAATGGTCTTCTTGAATTCAGATACACTTTCAGACAGAAGACAGTGCTGAAAACCATTTTGGGGGAAAAAATGAGTTTCCTCCTATTAAAAGGATAATTTTAAGTCAGTGCATTTAAAGCCATGCTATTATGTGCATCTTTAAAAAGTGGGAGAATGTAATCTAAGGCCAGAGCTGATAAATTGGAGGGTCGTCTGTCTGATAGGGCAAATAGAATTTTTTCAAAATTGAATTTGGAAAATGAGCAAAATATTTGGAATTCAGCTCCATCCAAAGGTGACAAATATTCTCCAAAGGAATAACTGCAAATAGAGGGAAGGAAAGGCAATCTGCTTGTGCTCATTTTTAGCTGCCAGCTCATTATGCTGCATGACAAAATCACATGGAGATTTCAATCTGGCATACACACTCACTCTGTATTTGGCAGTGTGTCCCTTGCCAGGCGTTTTCTGAGCAGAATTCTGATGTGATGGGGCTTCCTTACTACCATGTAACACAAAAGGGAAGAAAAGAAAGAGAGAGAGAGAGAGGGAGGGAGGGGAAGGAAGAAAGAAAGGGAAAGAGAGAGAGAAAGGAAGGAAGAGAAAGAAAGAAAGAGAGCGAGAAAGAGAGAGAGAGAAAGAAAGAAAGAGGAAGGAGGGAGGGAGGGAGGAAGAAAAAAATATAGAGAGAGATATAATATTTCACCGTGAGTGGGTATCACCACATTAAATGAGACGTCGGCACCCCAATATCTGATAAGACTACAAATATATCTCAGAATTCACTTCTTTATACTTTCAATTTCTATTGACTAAGCGGCAAAACATCAGATTCACTTAAAACACACATTTCAGGAAACAAACTTTGATTTATGTTCTTGAAATTACATTTCCTTTCTATCTCTTAAATCGAGTTTTGAGTTTCTTTCTTAAGTTTACCCTGCACTGAGCATCCATCATATTCTCTCAGAGCTACATCCACAGTCTTTTATGGTGATTCAAAGTGACTAGCAAAAACCTCCCACGTATTGACTCTGTTTAACCAATATTAAGGGCATATTCAGGGAATCGGTCAATTTCCAGTTGATGTATGTCTAGAAAATATGAAACACTTTCTTTTCCTTACTTCTCAGAATTGAATTCTACAGGATAGCTCTTGTGAGAAGAGCATAAATCATAATTATTATATAGAAAGACTAGCACAGGGCACCATATGGGACATAATCCCAAGTATTGGGAATTTTCTGCTAGCTGTGAGGAAATTCCAGAGCTAATTGTAATACCCAGGGTAACTGGGCCTCAACTCACATGGTTACAGTACCTGTACCTAGATGGAGTCAGATATGTCATAGACAATAAATAAACGTTTGTTGAATTGAGCTGAAGTAGCTCAGGGTTACTTCCTTCCCTTTCTCTGGTGATTCCCAGTGCTAAAAATGGTATTTAGAGCAACAAAACTAGGGTAGTGTGTGGTATTTAGATTGACCTCAGTGAGTTATGCTGAAAAATGCATTGTTGCTTTTCACGAACACAGGTGAAATCTTCCCCGATAAAAACTAACTCTGAAAATACAATAACCAGAGAATGCAGAAGTCAAATTTGAATATATGCAGAGGCTTTGTCATTCCAAGAAATTATCTCCACTCTGCAATTTTATTTATCCATCACCATAATCCTCTTAACTGAAGGAGCAAGGTAAGTGAATAATGTTTGAGAAAATGTTGCATTTTGCACAGAGTACTGAGGAATATGCAACACAATAACCAATATTAGAATGAAAGTGAGAATGGAAATTGTCACTAATCTAAGACCCTAACTGAACAGCTTTAAAATAGATTGTTCTTGCAAAGTGTACAATTTGAAAATATTACCAAAAGTTTTTAAAATTTCCTTATGGTTGTATTGAGTAACATCACTTATAGGAATTTATCCTAAAAATGATTTCTGATTCACCCAAAGACATTTTACAAAGATCTTCTTCCTAACAGCAGGAAATTAAAAGCAACCTAAATGCTGAATAATAAATTATTTATTTCTGTGTAATCTTATAACCATTAGGATCAGTATGTTTAAATGTACAAATAGATACTAAGTGAAAAGAGATATATATATTTTTTAAAGTGTGCTTTTTATTTATTTTATTTTATTTTATTTTTTTATTTTTGGCTGTGTTGGGTCTTCGTTTCTGTGCGAGGGCTTTCTCTAGTTGTGGCGAGCGGGGGCCACTCTTCATCGCGGTGCGCAGGCCTCTCACTGTCGCGGCCTCTCTTGTTGCGGAGCGCAGGCTCAGTAATTGTAGCTCACCGGCCTAGTTGCTCCGCGGCATGTGGGATCTTCCCAGACCAGGGCTCGATCCCGTGTCCCCTGCATTGGCAGGCAGATTCTCAACCACTGTGCCACCAGGGAAGCCCGAAAAGCAATATTTTAATATAGTTATATAATTAGAAAGATAAAACAATGTTTACAGTTGTTTAGGCAGTAGAGTTATGGGTAGTTTCACATACCATATCTATAATCAGAAAATTTTTAATAAAATATCATTTTACAGTGCAAACCAAGTTGCATAAGAAACTTACCATCTGAAAGCATATGTAGTAATTTATTTTTGAAACATATACTCCATGAGACCAAGAGTTTCAGTGTGTTCATATTTGCATCCCAAGCTCCTTGCACTGTGCTCAGCCCATAGGAGGTGTTTAATAAATGTTGTTTGAGTGAACATAATCTATTGATCAATCAGAGATAAAATGAAGCTCTCTTTCTCTCTCCTGGAATTGTGCGGAATTCCGACAATTAGCTTTCCTTGTTTCAATAGTGCTGTCATTTCACAAATCACCCCTCCTCTCTAGTGGGGAAAAAATAAACACTATGGGCCTCCAATTCCTACTTATTTAAATTTTAATCCTTCCAAAATATAAAAGCAATGCACTTCCTCTTAGTCTAATTTCTTTTCAGAAATGATATTTTGTGAAAAATTGTATCTCAGTCAAGGATGAACAAAAACATTTTGATTATATTGGATTTATCATTATGGGTTCATCTCTTCAGCTGCCCTTACTAAAAATAACAATCATAGTCTGTCCATATCTGCATGACCTTAGATAGTAATTTGAAAAATTTATCCAATGGCCATCTCTCTCTAAATATAAAAGTAATAAATTCTCCTTAAACTAACATCATGTAATGAAATAAGCCTTTTGAAGCAACACCTCTGCCCTCCCCCACAACACACACAATCTCTCCTGAGTGGCTTGGAAGAAAAATAGGAACTGTTATTATTATCCCAATAAAATAACATAAGTAGTATTGTATATGTTATTATAACACCAAGTATATGTTCAGCAAAATTACCTTTCCCTGAAGGACTTCCCTTCAAGGAATATACTTTAATAACATTTATCTCATTGTAATACTTTCCTTTCAAAAGAGACTGCTCAATGTATTCATTACTTCTACAATTTGAAACACTGTCTCCAAGAACAAAAGGAAACATGAATACAATCTATGGCAAAATGATAAGTAAAGGAAATTGACCTAGTTATGTCTGAATTATCACACAGGCTGCTCTTCGCGCAGGAGTTGCCATCCCTGTGAAAGCCACAACTCTTAGTTGCAGGCACAGGGGGACGTCCACCAAAGCACAGTTTAAGCCAAGAAGCTTTGTGTGATAAGCAAAAGCCTGTAGATGAAACGTACCCAGTGCTCCAAGTTATTTCAGAAATGTGTGTGTCAACGTCTCCAAAGGGAGAAATGCATAAGGAAACAACAGTTCTTAAACTGTAGTCTATTTTAGTTCACTACAGTGCAGAAGAGAGCTTTCTTTGATGCCTGATTCTGTAAGCTCAATACCATCCACAGGGATTTCCAAGAAAAGAGGAGAAAAATCACAATTCTTTTGAGAAAAGGAATGTCCCCTTTCCTTAATAAACTTCAAAGACATCTGAGAAAAAATAAGAAATGGAGTATAGTTCCTATTGTCTCAATATGGCACTCATCTCTCTCTCTCTCTGTGTCAGACTCCTTTTACATTTATTCTTAAAAACAAGAGTTAGAATCTTACCAGCTCTGGACATAGAATCTGTAAATTAAAAATATATAGGATCTAAAACTTTGTATTTTCTTCAAGAGCAAGGGAAGTCCCTCTTTCACATCTCTATTTACCAGAGGACAGAAGCTGCTAAGTTCAAGCAGTCAGTATTATTATACCTTATTTTGAAACTTTCTGATTCAGTGATTCACTCATTTATTCATTCAACAAATTTTTACAGAGTGTCTATATATATTGTGAAACGTGTTCTTTACTGGGGATACAGTAGTTTTAAAAATTGCTTGCTCTTATGTATCTTACATAGTAAAATAAACTAAAAAATAACATAAAAATAAGTTAATTGCATAGTTGTTAGAAGGAAGTACTATTTTTAAAAAACAGGAACAGAACAGAGAGCCCAGAAGTAGATCCACTTAAATATACTCAACTGATCTTTGACAAAGAAACAAAAGCAATACAATGGAGCAAAGATAATCTTTTCAACAAATGTTGCTGGAACAACTGGACATCCACAGGCAAAAAAAAGAAATGAACCTAGACACAAACCTTACACCCTGCACAAAAATTAACTCAAAATGGATAACAAACCTAAATGTAAAACAGCACAAAACTTTAAAACCCCTAAAAGATAACATAGGAGAAAATGTAGATGAACTTTGCTGTGGTGATAACTTTCTATTTTTTTATTTTTATTTTTTTAAACATGGAACACTTCACGAATTTTCACGTCATCCTTACACAGGGGCCATGCTAATCTTCTCTGTATCGTTCCAATTTTAGTACATGTGCTGCTGAAGTGAGCATGGCAATAACTTTTTAGATACAACGCCAAAGGCACACTCCATGAAAAGAAATAATTGATAAGTTGTACTTCATTAAAATTAAAAAATTCTGCTCTGTGAAAGACAATGTCAAGAAAATAAGAAGACAAACCACAGCCTGGGAAAAACTATTTGCAAAGGACACACCTGATGAAGGACTGTTATACAAAATAGGCAAAGAACTTTTAAAACTCAACAGGAAGAAAACAAACAAGCTGATTAAAAAATAGGCCAAAGACCTTAACAGAAACCTCACTAAAGAAGATATACAGGGGCTTCTCTGGTGGCGCAGTGGTTAAGAATCTGTCTGCCAATGCAGGGGACACGGGTTCGAGCCCTGGTCCAGGAAGATCCCACATGCTGCGGAGCAACTAAGCCCGTGCGCCACAACTACTGAGCCTGCGCTCTAGAGCCTGCAAGCCACAACTACTGAGCCAACGAGCCACAACTACTGAAGCCCGCGTGCCTAGAGCCCGTGCTTCACAACAAGAGAAGCCATCACAATGAGAAGCCTGCGCACCACAACAAAGAGTAGCCCCCGCTCACCACAATTAGAGAAAGCCTACGCGCAGCAACAAAGACCCAACGCAGCCATAAATAAATAAATAAATAAGGGCTTCTCTGGTGGCACAGTGGTTGAGAATCTGCCTGCCAGTGCAGGGGACGCGGGTTGTCACTATGTCACTTTTTAAAAATTTTAGTGAATTTCTCAAGGGTGTAAAATAAACATTTTTAACTTAGTATTAGTACTATCAAATATTTTTACACCATTCATGTATAATTCCATTTCCTCTTTCCCACCTTTTGAACTATTTTCCATACATTTTACTTCTACATATGTCATAAACTCAGAGTACTTTATTACAATTTTTCTTTAAAATCGATTATCTTTTAAAGAGTTTAATGTTAAATTTCCATCAGATTTCATACTTCTGTCTAAGGAATTTCTTTGCATGTGTCTTGTATTACAGGTCTCTGGCAATAAATTCTCTTGGTATTTGTTTGAAAAAGTATTTATTATGCCTCCATTTTTGAAAGATATTTTCACTAGATATAGAAATCCGGTTGACACTATTGTTTGTTTCAGCATTTTAAGCATTCCCATTCAACTGTCTTCTGTCCCGTAAAATTTTTCATGAAAAATCTGAGTATTTCTTACCTTTGGTCCTCTCTACATAATGCTTCACTCCCCACCCCCCACATAGGCTCCCTTTAAGTTTTCTTTTTATCTTTGGTTTTTAGAAGATTGACTATGATGTGTCTGTGTGAAGTTGTTTTCATTGTTGTTGTTTGTTTTATTTTGTTTTGATATCTGTATTGCTTAGGGCTATCTGGGCTTCTTGGATCTGGGGTTGCCTGTCTTTCATTAATGCTGGAAAATGTAACATATTATATCACCTTGTCCCTCCCCTGCCCTCTTTGATTTATTGCCTGTCTTTGGATCAATTTTCTGGGCTCAAATCCTTATTTCTTATAGTACAGGCCCAAGAATAGATTTAAAAATCTAAATTCAGCCTCTACTTAGGTACTCCAACCTCACCCTTCTTAGTATCACTGATTTTTGAGTCTCAGTTAGTGCATGTGATGCA
The DNA here is from genome assembly GCF_965194805.1 of Balaenoptera borealis. Taxonomy (NCBI): domain Eukaryota; kingdom Metazoa; phylum Chordata; class Mammalia; order Artiodactyla; family Balaenopteridae; genus Balaenoptera; species Balaenoptera borealis. The sequence continues at coordinate 19,944,914 of NC_138862.1, read as the reverse complement.
CAGGTTCCCAGATTCTTTAGCTCTGAAATGAGAATCATGTCTATATGTTAATGTTTCTGGGGAAAAAAATTAAGTTCTTCAATATTTATTAGATGACATAGTCTTTTGCACAAGACCTGCTAATTCTATTTATTTGAACTGGCCCAAGCTCTTTGGGTAGAATTCCACACAACTGCTATTCTATAAAAGCCATTGAATAAAAAATTAAGTTCTTATCCTGTGAATATGCTGATTTTACTAAATATTTGCATCCATCAGGAGAGTCAGGGTTATGCTTTGCAATACTCCAAATTCAGTGACTTAGAATTATAACCGTTTTGCTATACCTTGCTCTGCTGTACTTCATCTTATTCAGGACACCACACTGCAACTCAGTTGCTTCCACAATTGCCAAGACTGAAAAAAGGGGCATGGTGAATCATGCACTAGACATTAAATCTCCCACCTGCAAGTGACACCCATTACTTCCACCCATTTCAATGATCAACTAAGTCACATGACCACACCTAACTTCAAAAAAAGCCAGGAGGAGAAATTTTTGTTTAAAAGCACTAATAAAAACCAAAACATTAATTGCTGTTTTTCTACAAGTTAAAAAAACTAATCGTTAAAATTTTCATCATTACCCTAATCTGATAGCAATAATTAGTAAGTATATGCAATATTATTTTTGATATTTAGTCAGATAGCATTATAGTAACTATTATGCCCATATCCCTTTCAAAATAAAAATTAGTTTCCTTGTTTTCTGTATATTTCAGGGTTTCATAGGGAATTTAGTTATCTCTGGGATCTGCATTTTTTTGTCCATAATTTTTCTTTTCTTTGGGTGGTCAGAAATAAATGCCATCTGGACCTAGCCTTTATCATCAGATATTTTAATTTCTTAATCATCTAATTTCTTAATCATCTGTTCTGGGAAAATACAGTTTTCCTTTAGTGTTTATTTTTCCTGCCCTGAGAACTGTTTGTTTCTAGCATCTGTTCCTCTGCCTTCCTCTGTCAACACAGAAGCAGGCAAAGCTTTGGGGATTTGGCAACGCCTTCATCTGCTGCAAATCCATTGCTCTTGCCATGTTTTATTGCTACAGTCCCCGGAAAATGGTTGTTAAAGCAATGCACTGACTGGAACTGGACGTCCAAAGGGTAAACTTAACATTTTCTCAGCAAACCAGAAAGTGCTGCTCTGTGTTGGAGAAGAAGATGCATCATTTGACCACTGGAACCTATTTTGACAGGCCCCTCCTTCCAGAAGAGAGTGTCAGAATTGAAAAGTTTGCTGAGGATATGTGCACTTCAGTTCGTCTTTAAGTACCGTGAAATTTAAGATTTATTAGGCTTCTTTCTTCAACCTTCATCTTGGATTCCATTTGAGCATTTGCAGGGCTTATAATAAATTAACCAGGGACTTCCCTGGTGGCACAGTGGTTAAGAATCCACCTGCCAATGCAGGGGACACAGGTTCGAGCCCTGGTCCAGGAAGATCCCACATGCCGTGGAGCAACTAAGCCAGTGCACCACAACTACTGAGCCTGTGCTCTAGAGCCCACAAGCCACAACTACTGAACCCACGAGCCATAACTACTGAACCCACGTGCCACAACTACTGAAGCCCGAGTGCCTAGAGCCCGTGCTCCGCAACAGGAGAAGCTACCGCAATGAGAAGCCTGTGCACCACAACGAAAAGTAGTCCCCGCTCGCCACAACTAGAAAAAGCCCGTGCGCAGCAATGAAGACCCAACACAGCCAAAAATAAAATTAAATAATCTTTTTAATTAAAAAAATAAATTAATTAACCAACTCTTCACTACATACCCACCTCAATTCAAATATGCTTGCCATCTACTCTGCCTCTTGTATATGTGCCATTCATCTCCTTCACGCTATTAGCACTTTTCATTTGGTGACTTATGACTCCCAGTCCAGTGTTTTTCCACTACTGTATAGGCAGAGGGCAACCTTAACCTTTGGGAATTATTTAACATCATTTATCTTGTCATACTTCCCATTTCCTTCCTGTGTATTTACTCCACATCATTTGGTTTTCTATTTCAAACCAAAGGAACACATGACACTTTTATTTTTTAGCTGCTTCTCAAGAGGGCATTTTAACTGATTTTGCAGAGATTTGAGAATAGTTGACAGCAGAGTAGTATATTCATCCTGAGACCCAAAGTAATCTAATGGTTTGGTTTTGTATTTTTATTGTTTTCATAATGGGATGAAACAGAAAAACTTCAAAACGTTATTCCTAAAGATAGGTACAATAATATTGATGAAAGATGAACAAAAATTCAGAGTAAATATACAAGGTACATGTGCATTATTTTAACAATGCATTTCACTCTAATTTTTTTATAACTATTACATCATATTTTTTAGCTTTTATCCTCAGAAGTGCTTGGAAACCACTAGAGAATTTCATACCAACTTTGACTCCTCCTAGAACAATGGTTCATCTTATAAGAATATATGCAAAGCCATTTCACTGGCTTATTCCTTTTCTACAAGCATGACTTCATTAAAGCGCTGCATTGTGGGAACATCGTCCCCGACTTCACAGCTAGAGAACTGTGGCTTCTACATCATGCAGGGACTCATGAAATCATCCTTCTTCCAACAAGCTTTTTTCAATGATAAGCGAAGAGCATGCGGCCTCCCTCCATCACACTGAACCAGCATATGGGTTTCGAAGGGATTTTTGGCTGGCAGTTCCCTCTGTCTTGCTATCCATATAGATCATTCCTTTTTCCTTTAAGGATTTACTCAAAATTCATCTTCTCAGGGACACCTCTCTTACCGTGCTTTAAAGTTGCTAACCTCCATTTCCCATATGGTAAACCCAACCCCTTACCACATTATGCTGCCATTTTTTTAATTATATTTATCACCATCTGTGTCAGATCATGTCTTTCTGGAAGCAGGCACGAAGACAGAGTTAGAAGCACAAGTAATTCAATTGGCGGTATTTCTGTGAAAGATAAAGGAGAAAAGGAGCAGGTGTAGGTAGGCCACAATGCAGGTCTGACAGGTATTGGAGAAGAGGGAGGGAAAGAGAGGGTTAAACAGAGCTTTAGACTAAAGTGCAACCCTGAGAAGTTCTTGACCAGCCCAACAGAGAGCTCCAGAGCAAAGATGGCTTGTTAGAGGAGAGTTGTGATGGGCGAAAGTGGATATGCCCTACTCCCCCAACTGCCCGGTCATTGGCTGGTGCTGTCCACTCACGGCTCCAGGGTGGAAGCAGATTCCAAGGGCATTGTTTCTGGAAGCTGTAGGCCGACTGCACTTTTTGCAGCAGATTTTCTCTTGAAGGGAGATACTGGTGACACACATCCAGGGCTGCCACATCTTCTGAGTATATATTACGTATTTATTAAATTTTTGTCTGTCTTTCTCACTAGAACCTAATAGGTACTCAATATATATATATATATATATATATATATATATGTATATACACACATATATGTTAAACAAATATGCAAATGAATGAATAAAATGAGTCTGGTAGATAGTCATTATTAGTGAAATAAGTCACACAGTAAAATGATGCAATGCATCATGATTCATTTAACTTTTAGTTATTTTTATAAATAAAATAAATGTTGAAAAAAAATGACCATTAATGAAATAGATTTTGTTTCCTTAAGACAGATATTCAATCATTATTTCTGTATTTCTACACATCGCTTGATATAAACTCTATAAAGTTTAACAAATGTGGAAACTAACAAATGATATTTCAATATTGCAATGAAAATATCACCTCCTTTTTAAAGATGCAAGTGCCAGCTGTAACTTTGCAGGCTTCAACTCCTGCATCATATTTATTTTCATGAGTAATACCAGAAGATTTCACAGCTTCAGGTATATTGTATACTGGATCAATGGTGGAAGTCGTCTCTCCAAAAGAGCTGTCATACTACATCTTATCTACACATGTAACTGAAGAGCAAAGGAGCCCTTTCCCTCTTAGAGGAAAATGAAATCTCTGGAGGCTAATGTACTTAGACAAAACTTAGGAAGTGGCTTAAATCACACTGCATGTGGATTACACAGTAAAGAAGGATTGCTGATGGGATTCAAAGTCTCATACCTTTGAGCCAGCTGTGTTCAATTAAACTGGGCTTCTTGAGATCGGAAAGTGATATCAGTAAGATGCCTATGGGGAGGTTTAGCTGTCACAGTGCCTCGAGAATTCACTGATAAATAGTGCACTGGTCTTAACAAATGAGATAAGGATTAAGAGTGGACCTGAAAACTGAATTGTACATTTGTAGGCCGAGCATTGCAAAGTTCAGCTATACAGAGGACCGTGTGTAAGAACAGATATGCCAAAAACAAACGGTGTAGAGCAAGACTCTAGAGCTCCAGGCTCTGAGACTAACAGGGAACTCATCACCATAAGGAAGGGATAAACTAATCACTTCTAAAGTACATTGTTTTCCTGCTTTTACAGTGAATAATGAAGAAAGTGAGAATGCAAGTGAATAAGTTTCTTGACATTTCCCAATCTCCTATAAATAGTTCTTTAGACAGTTAATCAACCTTTAACCTGTATATTAGGTTCTAGAGAGAAACAGAACTAATAGAATATATATAGATATATATAAGGTGGGATTTATTATAGGAATTGGCTTATATGATTATGAAGGCTGAGAAGTTCCATGGTCTGCCATCTGCAAGCTGGAGAACCAGGAAAGCCAGTGGTATAGTTCCGGTCCAAAACGAAAGCCCCAAGAACCAGGGGAGCCAATGGCATGCATCCTCGTCTGAGTCTGAAAGCCAGAAAACTAGGAGCACAGATGTTAGAGGTCAGAAGATAGATGTCTCAGCTCAAGCAAAAAGCAAATTCTCCCTTCCTCTGCTTTCTTGTGTTCTATTCAGGCCCTCAATGGGTTGTATGATGCCCACCCACATTGGGGAGGGTCATCCTTAGTCTACAGATTCAAGTGCTAATCTCTGCTGGAAGCACCCTCACAGACACACCCAGAAATAATGTTATACCAGCTCTCTGGGCATCACTTAGCCCAGCCAAGTTGACACGTAATCATAACTTGTAAGATGTTATTTTCTTGATGACCCAAATGTTCTAAGACTTAGGGTTTATAATGAAAGCATGTAATTTTTTCCACTTGATTGCTTACATTAATTAACTTAAATGCTCATTTAAGAAATTCACTTCTGGGCTTCCCTGGTGGCGCAGTGGTTGAGAATCTGCCTGCTAATGCAGGGGACATGGGTTCGAGCCCTGGTCTGGGCAGATCCCACATGCCGCGGAGCGGCTGGGCCCGTGGGCCACAATTACTGAGCCTGCGCGTCTGGAGCCTGTGCTCCGCAACAGGAGAGGCCGCGATAGTGAGAGGCCCGCGCACCGTGATGAAGAGTGGCCCCCGCTTGCCGCAACTAGAGGAAGCCCTCGCACAGAAACGAAGACCCAACACAGCCAAAAATAAATGAATAAATAAATAAATAAATAAATAAAAAGAAGGTGGTGCTCTTTAAAAAAAAAAAGAAATACAGTCCACTATGATACACGGCTTAAGAACATTCTGGCACATTTCTAAAAAAAAAAAAAGAAATTCACTTAAAAAGTTTCAAAACATTGATGTGTTCTTTTAAATTGAGACTACGGAAATTTACAGACCAGATTTTACTATCTATAAGTATGACTTTTTCTTAAAAATAAAGCACTCATATAAAGTTTTCCCTCAAACCTAAAGACAAAATAATTTCAATTCAGATTATTTGCACTTTGTAATGGCTTTAGTCATTTAGAAAGCCTAAAATTGGAAAACTTCTTCCCTCATTAAACGAACTTTTTCTCAAGACACATTTAATATACTATTTAAGGAATACAACTTCAATTTTTAGCTTTGTCTACCATGAATAATAGTACCAGCTGAATTCAGTTCCATCTCCGCCTCAGGCACACTGTAAATTTGAAGTCCTTGCAATTTCTCATTCTCTTTAAGTTAAAAATGGACTTGAAATGTCGTAAGAATTTCAAACCTAGGTAGAAACTGTCTTGCCTAGCATCTACAGTGCCACTATGTCCTGTGAAAGATTCATCTGTAGAATTCTTACAAATGATACTATAAATCTGGGTTTAAGATAGCACACTTTAAAAGAATAAAAATTAACAATTAAATTAAGCAGAATTGCAGAAAATCTTTCGTACTCATTTGTAGATACTAACTTAACCAGTCTTCATTTGGGGGAGATGGAAGATAAACAAATCCATTATATTGTATATATTAGTTTGAAAATCTTGCTATTATAAATACTTTATAAAATTGTTATCTTGAAATAACAACCAAAAAGTTAACTATAGAGGCAATACTTGTATTTAAAATGTTACCAGTAGGCTAATATTTTATCATATAAAAAATTTAAAAGAATTGAAAGGAAGTATCTAAGATATCCATGTGTAAATGAGCAAAAAACATTGATACAAAGTAAGATATATATATTAAAACAAAATTTGTGGGGTATATTTAGTATCACTGAAGTTATGTAAATGGAAATGAGAGCAATTATGATGTCATATTTTGCTAACATAATTAGGAAGAGTCAAAACTCTGGGCCCAAAAATCAAATGCCAATGAAGATAAAAATCACTACACTTCCAGGAAATTAGTATACTTATTTTGTAGCCAACCAAGTGGAAAAATTAGCAAACTATATCATATCTACTCTAAGGAAAATAAAAATAGTTTTTAAAGCAGACATGTATACATGTGTGACAAAACTGGATTTGATAAAAAGAAAAATATCAAGTGGTTATAATGGTTATTCTAGTTTGGTGGAATTAATATGCTTCTTTTTAAAAAAACATGCATATATTTGTTACATGAATATATTTGTTATTTAATATTAACTAAAATATAATTTGAAGTTTGTAAAAATATGATCAAGGGAGGTAGGGTATCTTAATTTAAAAAAGTAGTCTTACCAAATGTAAAATAGATAGCTAATGGGAAGCAGCCACATATCACAGGGAGATCAGCTCAGTGCTTTGTGACCACCTCGAGAGGTGGGATAGGGAGGGTGGGAGGGAGACGCAAAAGGGAGGAGGTAGGGGGATATATGTATATGTATAGCTGATTCACTTTAACAAACACATGAAAGAATGCTCAACATCATTAATCATTAGAGAAATGCAGATCAAAACTACAATGAGATATCATCTCACACCAGTCAGAATGGCCATCATCAAAAAATCTAGAAACAATAAATGCTGCAGAGGGTGTGGAGAAAAGGGAACCCTCTTGCACTCTTGGTGCGAATGTAAATTTATACAGCCACTATGGAGAACAGTATGGAGATTCCTTAAAAATCTAAAAACAGAACTACCATACGACCCAGCAATCCCACTACTGGGCATATACACTGAGAAAACCATAATTCAAAAAGAGTCATGTACCATAATGTTCATTGCAGCTCTATTTACAATAGCCAGGATATGGAAGCAACCTAAGTGTCCATCATCGGATGAATGGATAAAGAAGATGTGGCACACATATACAATGGAATATTACTCAGCGATAAGAAGAAACGAAATTGAGTTATTTGTAGTGAGGTGGACGGAGTTAGAGTCTGTCATACAGAGTGAAGTAAGTCAGAAAGAGAAAAACAAATACAGTATGCTAACACATATATATGGAATCTAAGGAAAAAAAAAAAAGTCATGAAGAACCTAGTGACAAGACGGGAATAAAGACACAGACCTACTAGAGAATGGACTTGAGGATATGGGGAGGGGGAAGGGTAAGCTGTGACAAAGTGAGAGAGTGGCATGGACATATATACACTACCAAATGTAAAATAGATAGCTAGTGGGAAGCAACCGCATAGCACAGGGAGATCAGCTCTGTGCTTTGTGACCACCTAGAGGGGTGGGATAGGGAGGGTGGGAGGGAGGGAGATGCAAGAGGGAAGAGATATGGGAACATATGTATATGTATAGCTGATTCACTTTGTTATAAAGCAGAAACTAACACACCATTGTAAAGCAATTATACTCCAATAAAGATGTTAAAAATAAAAAAGTAGTCTTATTAAGATTTTGGAAACAAGGGTTTTTATTATTTTTAATTGACTTTACTGTTGTTATAATATCTTTTAAATGAGAAATTACATTGATAAACATATTTTTCCTACCTGCTATGTTTTTATATGATTTATTGACAAATGTATATATATTTTAGTAGATTCACCCAAATCCTGTCATGAGTAAGGTTTCTGTGTGCTAGTGTTATTTGACTCTGTAAGAACTAATTTATTTTTAATTTTATAGATTTCATTATTCCACATGCCTTTGACTTGTGAAATGTGCAGCATGAAATTTTGGGGGGTAAGATTTCTCTATTTAAATTATATATTTTTCAGGAAAGCAAAAGGTTTACTTTTTTTTTCAAAAGTTGTAATGTTTTAGAGAAAGCAAAAGGTAGTGCAGAAAGACTGAATTAAAAAATGTTGATTCACTAATATTTGAAGCAAAACACGGCCTACACTGGATGTTGGCTGCTGATCTGGGGTAAGCTTTATTGCACCCCAATTTCAAATACTTCGGTTACTTCATAGCAACAAGAAACATTTATTGAGCCTTCTTCTGTGCCTGGCACTTTACAGCTCTTCTCACATTTAATCCTCATCCCAGCCCTATGAGGTGAGTCTATTTTGATTCCCATTTCATATACAAAGAAACTTAGCATCCAAGAGATTTAGTGATTTGTGCAGGAATGTGCAGGAGGGGAACAAAGGACCTGAGGGGCAAATGCAAGTCAATCTGAGCCTGGAGCTGGAGTCTTGACTGAAAACTCCCTCTCTTTACATTTCCATGTCACTTCTCTTTGCCCGGGTATGATGTGCTTCACCCAATCCCTCATCCCATAACTATCATTCAGTAACTATCATGCCTATGATGTACCCTCAAAAGAGCGCCCACTCTCTTACTCCTCAACAGATAATCAATGAGCATCTTAATTTAAAGTGGAGGCTCCTCCCTTCCTCGGTCTTGAGGTCACTCCTAGCTTGAAAGATTCTTTTGGGGAAGAGACTTGTGAGCATATTCTCTTGCCCCAATTTACTTTTCTACTGGCCTCCGCCTTAATTTACCGGCTTAGATTCTGACCCATATAGGGTCAGGCACAGGATGTGAGAGGATTAGAGGAGAGTGGGTACGATTTTAGGGGACTGGTGCTGTCCGGCTCTATAAGAGTGTCCTCTGGGTTTGGCAAACACTCAAGTCTGAATCTTCCTTCTCAAAGGCTGGGGGAGTTTCTCAGTTCTCCCATTGCACTTCGCTTAAAGCAGTAGTGCGCCCTCTACTGGCTGCTCTCTGTTTCTGCCTCGGCTTCTGGGCGTTGTTGCTTATTCCTCCAGAGGATGCCCTTGGAGGCTGTCTCAGGGTGGCCACAGAAAACACAGACATTCACTTCACCAAGTTATCCCCAACGCAACGCACCCTGTCTCTTTCTACTCACTCTCTTGACAGATCTAGACACACCTCCCACTGCAGGCTTAGGCTCCACAAACCTAGGAGACGCATACAAACTCCTCAACTCTCCTGGTGAGTTTCTTCATCACCTCTCTCTTAGAATCAGATGGGAGAATACCTCCTTCTTACTCATGCTGGGGGCTGAGGGCAGCGACAGAGAGGGGCACACGCATTTCAACAACTCTGCAAATAATTCTATTACTAAATATTCCTTTTAATGCTTTTACTGCTAGTAGTTGGTAATCCCTGACCCAGGCCCCTCCTTATGATAAGTGAGTGCTCTGGACCTATTGTATTGTTCTTCCTTTTGTGACTCAAGGGACACGGAGATCCTAAGAGTTCCATTTTAACAATTTAATGCATACCACAACCTATTTCTTTCCAGTAACCCTCTCCTGTCCTGTATCAGTTTGCTGTATGACTCCAGGTCCTGACTTTTCTGCTCTCACACCCTTCCCTGCACTTGGAATTAACAGCACAAAGGTGGGATTTTTTAATGTATTCTCAGTGCCTGGTCCAGGACTTTTTACATTCTCAGTAATTGTTGGAATGAAAGAATGAGTCCCTTGCAAAAACAAGGGGGGTTAACTCAATTTCCCCCTAGTCAGCTTCCTCTAACCTCTAGCTCACGTCCTCCACATCCTAATGGTCTCAAACATCTACTTATAAACGTTAAAATGCATTAATAGGCTCAGTCTTCTAATATTACCTTGAGAAATTATAGAAAAATGTATACCATCACAGCTATCCAGAAGTGGAAATTATGTCTTCATTACCAACGAGGTATCTGTTGCTAGATATCTTTTTTTTTTTTCTTTTTTGCTGAGTTGGGTCTTTGTTGCTGCACACAGGCTTTCTCTAGTTGTGGTGAGCGGGGGCTACTCTTCGTTGCGGTGCACGGGCTTCTCATTGTGGTGGCTTCTCTTGTTGCCGAGCACAGGTTCTAGGTGCGTGAACTTCAGTAGTTGTGGCACGTGGGCTCTAGAGCGCAGGCTCAGTAGTTGTGGTGCCCAGACTTAGTTGCTCCACGGCATGTGGGATCTTCCCGGACCAGGGCTCGAACCCGCATCCCCTGCATTGACAGGCGGATTCTTAACCACTGCGCCACCAGGGAAGCCCTGTTGCTAGATATCTTTAATCAGGGTTTAATAATCGTATGTGAACTATACTTTAGAACTAAATGATTCTGTAAGACTATAAAAATATTACTTATTTTCGATAGTCTCAACTGGATTGAGAAATGAATTAATACATATATGGTAGGTAACCTAAAAAATGGCCTTCAATAGCTCCTGCTTCCTGGTATTCATTCTCTTCCTTGTGTAATGGGGAGGGGGGTCCCTAATGACCTTCTTCCAAAAAATAAGATATGACAAAAGTGTCTGGATGTTAGTCCTGAGATTAGGTTACAAAAAGAATGGGCTTCCATCTTGGGCTCTCTTTCTCACTCTTGTTTGCTCACTCTGAGGGAAACCATCTGCTATGTCGTGAGCTGCCCTAAGGAGGGGTCTACATGGCAAGGAACTAAGGGTGGCCTCTGGGAAGGAATAAGTAAGGAATTGGGGCCCTCTGTCCCATAACCTGTTAGTAACTAAATGCTGCCAACAACAACTCGAGTGAATTTAGAAGGAAATCCTGCTGCCCCACTCTCATCCCCCTGGTGGAGCCTTTCTGAGGAAAGCAGAGCTCCATCCTACGCCTTGATTGCAACCCCTTGAGAGACCCTGAGGGGTCCCCAGCTAAGCTACACCCAGATCCCTAACCCACAGAAACTGTGAGACAATAAATATTGTCTCAAGCTGCAATACTTTGAGGTGATAGCTAGGCAGCAATAAAAAGTAATAAAAATTTATACACAAATATATAAATAAACTGTAATCCATGTAGTTTGCTTAGTCAATAGAACATATACATTTCCATCCTAATTTATTAAGATTTGTATTTTAAGAAGTGCTGAAATCAAAAAGATTTTATATTTCATTTTCAGTCTACCAAAAACTTGCTATAAACAAAACATCCAATTAAATGAATATTTTGAATAATAGGTTGTTTAATCAGCAAGAAATTAGTAATATGAATAATTTCATAAATGTATCTAGTATTCTGTGGTCTCCAAATGTTTATATCATAGAGTATTTTTTCTAATCCTTTAATAGTTCTATAATGAAGATGTTATTTTGTTTATTTACAGGCAAGAATAAATCTCAAAGATTGTGATTGCATGCTTTCATGATTCACACATTTTGTTTCTTTACCTGGAAAGCTCTGCACACCACCTTTATCCAACAAACTCCTCCTCATGCTTCAAAACCCAGTTTTACTCTGTCTTCCTCTTGAAGTGTCCCCTGACTACCACAGAATTAAATCCTCCCATCATCTTCATGCACATATTTCTGCTAGAGCTTTCACAGTATCATAATTTCTTTTGCATGGTGGAATCTTCTTTACTGACTGTAAAAGTCTATTGGTCAAGAGCATTATCATTTTCATATCCTTAACACATAGTACAATATCTGATATAGATCAGGTGCTTAATAAATGATTCTTACATTATTGAAAAGTATAAATTGTGCACTCTCAATGGGAATGATATCACTGCCAACAGGGACAAAAATTGGCTCTTGGGGAGTGACTAAAAAAAAACTCATATACTATATACATAACATACAATTATGGATGTACTATAGTACACAAGCAGATAAACAGTGTATCTGTGAAATGAACATTTCAGTGAAGATGGGCTAATTAAGATAAAGTGTTTAATAAGTCTCCTTGGAAGAGCAATAATGAGAAAAAGTTGAAAAACACTGTATTAAATGAATTAAATGAACTTACAGAGTCAGGACTCCAAAGCAGATTTTCTGATTGAATTCAATCTTCTTTCTTTCACGGCATAGCCACTTCAGCAGTTAAAAGAAAAAAACAGAGAGAAATTTTACAAACATACCTTCTTTGAAAACCAAGGTAACACATAAGATTTACTTACATGAGGATATTTCTGTGTATTTTATTTTCTTGTTATTTGGTTTCACTATTTAAAACATCACTCAAAATTTACTAACCGTGTGAACTCACAGACACACACAGACACACACACACACACACAGCCCTTATCTACATGAATCCTAATGACTTGGCTAATCCATTTTAAATACATGACAAGCAAGCTCATATAAAGTTTATTTTTATTTTTATATAAACACAGTTTTAAGCACAATCATATAAGCCAGGGTTTTACAATGTAGGGAGTTGACAGTGGTAATTATTTGATTTGCTCTGGCAAAGATAGCCTCTGCCTAGTATTTCCAGCCCGTTAACAACACCGACAGTCCACAGTGCAGACGGATCTCCTTCTGTCAAGTCGGATTAACACTTTCCTTAGCCTTTTTGAATCATTCCATGACAAAAAATCGATCGGTAGAACTTCACTACAGCTGCCTGTCATCCATCTGAATCAGGTTCATTATGACCATTTGTCAAAACTAGCGCCAAAGACCTTAGGACATTTTTCAAAATAATGGTAAATGTTGTTCAACATTCAGTGTACAAGAGATTTGTGCAGCAGTCACCATCATAAAGAAATCAGCACCATTGAATATGTACTGTGAATTATTATTGGCAGAAGGCAGAACTGAGTACTCAATATCTGGATTCTAAAACTGCATGTGATCCTGAGCTAAACAATAAGAAAAAACACTTAGATCCAATTTATAGGAGCTGGAGGTCCAGCCTGTTTCAACAAAGGCAAGTGAAATCACAAGCTTGTAAGAATTAACTATTTAAGTCTATTCTTTAAACTTAAACTTTATTTAAAAATCACTTGGGTTCCTTCTTAAGTCCACAACAGATTAAAAAACAAACAAACAAACAACAAAACAAACTAACTCTATCAAGGTAATTCCTAGGCAGTTTCAAATGTCCAATGGAGTTTTACACTTCCTATGCATATTGTTAATGATTGATAAATACTTTTGAGCAATGTATCATTTTCATCAAACATGTCTGTATTTAAGTTTACTCTTTCCTTTGAAACTGACATCTTCTGGCTGAAAAGCTCAAGAATTAGTAACATCTCATTTTAATACTCTAAGAAGTTCTTGTCCAGTGCCTAAAAAGAAGTGTCAAAATTTAAAGGAAGTGAAAATCAGTGCTTTAAGTATTTCAGGAGTGAGTGTAGCCTTATGCAAGAAGGTACAATTTATTCTTGCATTTCACACTAAAAGTCCCAGTTTACTGACATCACTTTTCCTCCCATACCAGTCCACTGTCAGAGAGGCAAGTTCAAATACATCCTCTGTGTTGTGCGGTACTATAAAATTTCAAAAATATTAACCAATATGCTTTGCGTGGTAGTGATTTATTTTCTTTAAAATTCCTTTTATCCCTGTCCCTTCCTCGCTGTCTAGGATGTTTTTGTCTCCAAGAAAGGATGACATAGCAAACAGAAGAGACAAACATTTTCCTTGCTTTCAATTTATAAATTCACTCTTCAGGAAGACGCCAAAAGACTACAGTGTATGAATAATACATGGAAGGGAGAAACTATGGAAGCATGTGAAAGAATCTGGACTCCACAGACGCAATAAATGTTCCCTGGTCTGGAGTGGAGGAAAGATAGAAGAAAAGTGAAGGATGAGTAGATGGTGTGGGTCCCTGAGAAAGGCCCACCCAACCTTCTAACCCGAGCATGGGCGGGAGCTTGGCAGAAAGTGTTATGGGTATTTGAGAGTGGAAAGTACCTTTCTCTATTGGCCCCCTTTCCTGAATAGAACTCTGGGAAGCAATAAAATCCCACAGCAGAAATGCCTGGGGAATGTATTAAGGCAGATGGGAGTGAGGCAGCCTCAGAGAATTCCTCATGCCTCAGCAGGGCCTGCAAAAGCAAAAGATTTCCCCTGCACCTGAGAGCAGCATGACACAGGTGCAGACTTTAGATAGTGCCACACAGGGACCTGAAGCCCAGAGTGGGGCAAAGGAGCAGTAGAATGATCTCCTTGAACCAACAAGGAGTCCAGAGAGAACTTACAGGGTTATGAGAATAGAAAAGAAGAAAAATACAGTAGTGACCTTCGTGGTACCGCGTTCATCATCTAGATGGCATAATGGGTGTCCAAAGGATTCGAGAAAGGACAGGCTATGGTAGAGGACTCAATGGCCCATCTGCACCCTTTGCCTGTCCCTGTCTCCCTTCCTTGCCAATCACCAACTGATCTCTTCTTTCACAAGAATTTTCACAATTGTTTCACAATCTTTTCTTTCCTTCTTTTGACAAGAGTAAACCCGTGGGCTTTTTCCTCTCTTGTTCAATCCCTATGTGAGTGGGGAGGAGCAGATCCAACTGATCTCATTTATAACAATATTCTAGGCTTTAATGTCGAAATCTTACCTCCATGACAAGAGCTATAACCAGAGAGAGAGTCTAGGGACAAAAACGCAATTGTTTGGTTTAGACTTGAAACTTTTCTTGAGTAGTTTATGTAAATTTCCAGAGGGAAAAAATTTTAATGTAGCCTTCTTACGGGAGAAAAAAGGCCTTTTTGCTTAACAGGAAAAAAATATGCATATGTGGCTTGAAACAAATATTATAACTTGTAGGTAATATGAGCTTCCAACAGCCATTTTACACATTTGCTATTTTGCATGGAGAAGCTTATTTGCTAATTAGCAAGGTGGAAGTAATTTTTCTTCCCATTGCATTGTTGGGTCTCATCATGTAATTTTATATTTTAACAATTAAGTTGTTTAGTAAAAATAATTTTTGTTTCTGATAGAAGGAATAATAATTTGCTTCGCATTTTAAAAAGTCAAGAAAGAATGGGATTCTTCTGGGCTGTGAAAAAACAGAACTCAGAAAGATGTAAATGTCACATCAGTAGACCATGGAGTCTTAACAAACACAACTGACAATAGCTCACAGATACCCACACGTGAGCAAGGGTTTCATTTCCTTTATTTCTTTCTGTCTCCTTAATAGAATTTTTCATTCATCTATGTGATCCGATACCATGCCATCTCTGGCTGGGTCCCTACAGTAAATTCATCACATAATCCATTATGCTCCAATGGGTGTAAAATATTTCACATTTTTGTTCACCCAAGAAAGGCTGGAGCATTCCACAGATTTCTCTGTTTACTTCCTTGGACACCCCCCCCCCCTTATCCATTCCTGGAAAAATGTGTCTGACCTTAAACCAATTTTTACTTTCTATCCTTTGTTCTATGTAGATAAGGGCCCAGTTTACAATAAAATGTGCTTCCCTTTCACTACTCAGAAGTACCCACATTGAGTGTCACATGTGGAACATGTGCTGTCGTCATGCCAACATTCTTCTGCAGCAAAGTGCAGAGTGGAGCTGAGCCATATGCTAAGACTCACCCGACCCAAAAGGGAGGGTCCATTCTCTCTCAGAATCCTTTGTAGTTTATACCTTTGATGCATTGCTCTCTCCAAATGTTTTTAAAGTATGTTAAGAAAATGACTGTGTGTTTCTTTCTGGCCAGTTAAAAAAATCTCTAGTACATTTTTTATTTGCTCAACTTAGGTTTTCAATACCTACAGTCAGAAACTTCCAGGCTTTAGTTCTAAATTAGTGTTGTGTATTTTTTTTAATATGGTAGCAGAATTTAATAGGCCATATGAAGGATTTTGATGATAATAGGTTTTTTATGTGAAATTTTTGGAAAGCTTTATTATATTACAGAGAATTTTTCAATGAATAAGTTGATAAAATATAACCAGAAACATGAATTCAGTTACTCTAGAACCAACTGGACAGATAAAGATTGAGTTCAAGAAGCAGCAAATAGTAATTAACATTTATTGAGCACATTTAATTTATGCCTCCCACTCTTCCTAAAGGTAAAAATGTATTAACTCATTTAGTCTTCACAATAAACCTAATATTATAGGTACTATTATTTTCTTATTTTATTGATGAGGTGAAACAGAGAAACAGACAAACTTCTTTGCACAGTTAGTAAGAGGCAGAGCCTGGACTCAAATCCCTATTATCTTGCTTCAGAGACCCTATGCTTAACTAGAGTGTCTCACATATAGAGCAAGTCAGGGTCATCAGCTGATGCATAAGTAAGACCAATAAAACAAAAAAACAGAAAATGGTTGGATAGATAGAAAGAAAGAGAGAGAGATAATAGATAGATGATGGATGGATGGGCAGACGAGTGGCTGGAGAGAGATGATAGATGATTAATGATAGATAGATATATAGATAGATAGATTATAGATAGATCTAATCCCTGTTCCCAAGGCTGTATTCAAACTGGTCCACATTTCAAACTTCACATCAGTCTCAGGTATATATTTTTTTGTTTGAAATTATCTTCAGTTTATTAAGCCAGGAGCCCAGGATTCAGAGATGACCAAGATTCAGGTCCCTGTCTCTAAGGAGTTCATAGTCTAGAAAGGAGGACATAAAAGAAAATAAATTATTATAAAACCACAAAAGAAATATAACAGAAATAAGCCAAAGCTGAAAAAGAGGAGGAGGAAAAATATCAGGTTTCTATAATGTTGCTATTATAAAATATCACTTAAAATACACTTAAATCTGTATATCTGATATTCCAAGGCTGATTGATTAGGAAGTTTCCTTTTCAGTCTTTTAGTCAGGCTGGGGACAGTGGACCTGGAGGTGAGGAAAGAGCACAGTGTTCCGGGAAGTCACTTTCATGAAGCATGTTATCTTGGTTACTCTCACCTCTGGCATTTAACAACCTTTGGGGAAGTTAAAGGGTTTGGGGAAGTTAATTGTAGTTCAGTAAGCACGTGCTGATGCGGACCTAAATTTTATTCCCCACTTGAAATACATACAGCTTCTTTTAAAAACTGGATATTATTTTTTCTATCAAATGCCTGTTATATCTCAATTATAACTAATATTTTTGAGTGTTTCTAGGTACCTGACATTGTTTAAGTATTTCACAAAGCACTTTCTCATTTAAGATTCATAAAACCTAAGTCAGATTTCCACTTCTCTCTTGAGGAAATTAAGCCACTGAGAGGTAAAGTCAAATGCCCAACGTCCCAGAGCTAATATACAGTGAAGTTGGATTAAAACCCAGATGGCCAGACTAGAGAGTCTACCCTTAAAGCCACCTCACTCTAGCGCCCCTAGTACTTTACATCTATGTTAATGCATTTTACTGTATATTAGATTAAGTATTTGCTGCACAAGTGACATTTGAAAGCCTGGGCCACTTCTAAGCTTGGCTGTTTCTAAAGAAATGCTTTTCAAAGCAAATAGTCTGAAGTTGTTTCTCCTGTTCAGACAACTGAAATAATTCCTGTATAAGAGAGGCTCAGCAGATGCATGTCCAACGAATAGTAAAGAAAGAATTCTCTCCCAGAACTTGCTGGCTGATTTAATGGCACTTAAGTTTGTGTGGATCTCAATTTTACTTGGCTTTAATAGTCTATCAGGAGGAATGATGTTCAAACCCTGAAAAATAAATGTTTGTAATATACACATGGACAGATTATCTCACTAATCCCTAATTTTCTTATCTGTTACTACCACCCACGTCCTTCCTTCAAAATTTTTTTTATTGAAGCAAAATTTTTATGTCAAGAAAGTTGTTTTATTTTTATAATGTTTAGGATATTTGCATAATTTATTTGTTTCACATAGATATTATCATATGATCAATGTCACTCCTAATAATGTAATCAAAGTTATAATAGTATTTTATGTTAAGGCAGTTTAGTTCGTAATATTTGCTAATATTTTCTTTTGAATTGCACTTCCTGTTTGTTCTAAGGCATAGCACAACACTGTCTTAATATCCTTAAGCAACCAAAAAATGAATAAACAAGTGGTGTTATATCCATACAACAAAATATCACTCAGTGATAGAAAAGAGATGAACTAGACACAAGAACATGGATAAATTTCATAAACATTTAATGAGATGCTCTCAAAAAGCATTTACTGAAGGAATACACACACACACACACACACACACACGTCCATACTGCATGACACATTTACAGGACTTCCAAGTGT
Organism: Balaenoptera borealis; assembly: GCF_965194805.1. Lineage (NCBI taxonomy): Eukaryota > Metazoa > Chordata > Mammalia > Artiodactyla > Balaenopteridae > Balaenoptera > Balaenoptera borealis. Next base: position 19,926,389 of record NC_138862.1, on the reverse strand, counting down.
ATGATGATGGAAGTCAGAAATTGTACCTCTGTGGGTAGAGGAAATTGACTGGAAGAACACATAGGAGATTTTTTTGAAGTGATGAAAATGTTTTCTGTGTTATTTTTGGTGGTGGCTACATGGATGTATCCATTTGTCAGAGTTAATGAAACAAACTTTAAGATTGCTGCTTTCTCATTGTTTATGCTTTTTGCCACAATAAAAAATGAATGAATAAAAAGTAAATCTGCAAAAGCATTTCTGCTATGAATTCATCCATGCATAATGATAATATACATTTATCTGTCTATTGACATCAGAGCTTCTCCACCTTGGCACTATTGGCATTTTGGACTATATAAGTCTTTGCTGGGGAGCCAAGGAAGGCTGTCCTATGCATTGTATGATGTTTATAAGCATCCCTGGCCCCAACCCACAAGATTTCAGTAGCATCCTCCAGTTGTGACAAACAAAAATTCCTTCAGATATTGGCAAATATCTCCTGGGCTGGGAGAGGTAGGTAAAACGACCTGGTTGAGAATCATTGATCTATATGTACACACATACACAAGAAATGGTATCTGAAGGAATGTTTACCAAAATAAGTGTAGTGGTTACCTTTGAACAGTGGGAATGCCAATAATTTACTTTCTTCTTTGCAAATTGATATTAGTATGTAATCACTATGCATGAATAGGTTTATATTATACACGTTTTTGCAGACCTACTTTTTTTTTTTAATTGAGGTAAAAAGCACAAATAATAAAAAGCATACATCTTAAAAGTTTGGTTTAATTAGTATTGACAATATGCACACACACACGCAAACAGCATATATCATATTACCCAAAGCTATTTTAAAATCTAATTGTCTTACGGGGAGGGGGAAGGGTAAGCTGGGATGAAGTGAGAGAGTGGTATGGTCATATATACACTACCAAATGTAAAATAGATAGCTAGTGGGAAGCAGCTGCATACCACAGGGAGATCAGCTTGGTGCTTTGTGTCCACCTAGAGGGGTGGGATAGGGAGGGTGGGAGGGAGATGCAAGAGGGAGGGGATATGGAGATGTATGTATACATATAGCTGATTCATTTTGTTATACAGCAGAAACTAACACACCATTGTAAAGCAATTATACTCCAATAAAGACATTAAAAAAAAAATCTAATGGTCTTAAAAACTAAGCTGATTGCATGTGGAAAAATTCAAACTTAGTCCATTCCTCCACATTGTTCTTTTGTCACTCTCATGTCTCTTCCTGACCTCCACCTGCTTCTCCATGGACGAATATGATGGTGAGAAGGGCTGGCTGGAGGCACAATTCTGTGGGACTGAAGCTGAAGCTGGCAGTCCTCACAGCAAGCAGAAGTGGCAAAAACAAGAGAACAAAGCCAGGAAGAGTGCAACTCTCATGAAGCACTGGAGATGGAGAGAAGGTCTGGTGTATCCCAAAGTAAGAGGGCTCAGAAGTGGGTTGTAAAGCTGGAATTTGGAGTCGTGGTCTGGGAGATGAGAACAAGTCAGGAACAAATAGGGAAGAGAGAAGGTAGCCCAATGTGAATTGCTAAGAATAATTGTTACCTTTGAGGTTTGTTCTTTTAAGAGATAGCTAAGCACTTAGAAAATGATTTATTTCTACACTACAGAAAAGAAATATCGTGAAATGAGCCTGGGGCCCTCTAAATTCATTCAGCACTATTTTGGACTTTGCTTTGCTCAGGGTTCTCTGTCATCTTGTTCTGTCTCAGTATCCAGCCAACTCCTGAACCTTTTATGTTCATCTCACCTTTCTCGCTCTGAGCTCAAACTTAAGACATACACTACTTGACTTAGGGTGTTCCTTCCAACATGCCTGCCCTCCTCCTCTGGCACTTTCCTGCTCTGATCCTTTTAAATAACCATTTCACTGACCCAATTTAATCTCCTGTGACCCACTCATATCAGCCTGAATGAAGGTGCATCATGTGACAGAGACAATGTACCACAGAGATCCCCCATGTATAATATAGTACATGGTAACCAAGTAAATATGTCCAGAAAACCTAAAGCCAGAAAGCAGATTGTTAGTTTATTAGGTGAGAAAATCTGATAATCAGCCTGTAAAAGTATCTTAGCAAAGATGGTTGAATTTAGACATTTTATTTTCAGTGCAATTCAGGTTCCTAGAAAGTCAGCAGTCCTTGAAGACCAAGAGCCTGCTATCGGATAAGACCTATGATGGGTGGTTGTAGTTGATTCGAGTTGCTGCTCCAAAGCAGACCTATGTGGGAACCAAGAGTCAAGATCCAGTGGCCTCTGATTCTCCAACAGAGCAACAGGAGCTCCCAAACTGGGCGAGTATTTCCAGCCCTTTGGAATTAGGAGAACTTGGCTGCTTCAGTTGAATCCCTGAAAAGGTAACTTCTAAAAGGCAATAATGATAATGAAGATGAAAATAATATTAATATCAGCTACCTTTTATTGACCATGTACTGGCATTTAATAGGCATTATCTCATTTCATCTACCCAACAACAGTGTGAGGTAGATATTAGGGAAAACCTTCATGATGATCCACTTCCACTTAATGAACAGTAAATAAGCATCATGTCATACAGTTAATAAACTTATCTGTTATTTTAAAAAAAGTAAGCAGTAAGTTGAAATGTCATAATTTCTGATGACAGTACCCTGTGTTCTTCGTCTTTAGACTCCATAATAATTACTGCAATTATTTGGACATAATAGAAACACAAAGAAGGATTGTTTATTTTAATTACCTATAAGGCAAGTTTACATAAATGGTACAGAAAATTTAACCTTCCATTTCCTATCTTAACCTACCCAAGTAAACACACAGAATCACAAAATGAATCTCCAATTCTCCCCTCAATCCCAATGATCAACATCAACAATTTTTAATTGGGTAATTTCTCATTTGCAGATGTTTCAGCTGTTCATTTCATTAACTCAAATGGTCTTATCTAGCTGATCTAATTTATAAAAGTGTTATTTTTAACAATAAATAGGAATTTGGCAATAGTTTAATGTAATGATCCCAATATTAATTTTAAAATCTAATCTAAAGAGAATTCTAAATTTACTCTTTTCTGTTTTCAACAAATACAGTGGTTAAATTGACAAATACTTGTATTCTCTTACTCCAGTTTCAAATCCATCATTTTGTTTTTCTCTTTACTATCAAAATCAAAACTGTATTCTTCATTTACTGAATACCTTATCATCAAAATTACACACACAAAAGCTATCAAGGGTTTAAAGTTATAATGTAACTGTACTAAAGCATTATTTGTGATCTTTAAAAAATAAGTCCTTTACATGTCAAAAGAAACTTGGAATTGGAAATATGAATGGAAATCTTTTTTTTTTCCCCCCGAATGAGAAATTGGTTATAAGGAAGATAAATATAAATGCTAATGCAAATGTAAAGCTTTTGCTTTTTAAAATCTCATTGAATACTGGGTATTTAGGAAAGATGATTTAATATTTCTTGAAATATGTGCTTTAAATGAATTAGTTCATATTGTATGTGTTCACTATTTATCATATCAAAGTGAAGTAAAGATCTATGACCTTCAAAATAATTCTTTGCTCCATTAAATCCCAACTATATGGAATGATTGCTATTTGGACAACATTCATTTTCTTTCTATGATAGTACATGATGCTCTACAATTCATATGACATATTTATCCTGGTCAAACATTTACTCTAAGCTCTATGCATTTCTGAACTCTTAAAACTCCTAGCACAACTAATATTACCAATATTCATTTCATAAATTCCAAATGGAAATCTAATTACTGCCAAAGATGATTACAACTAGGAAAATACAATCATGGAGAATTGAAAGGTCAAACTGCTTGATCTTCTAAAGAGTTGTATGCTTTCTAGAAAAAAGAATGTATTCCATTTATTTTCATTATATGATCCTTGAAAATCTGTGGTAGAAAATGTGTTACACTATGTCACAAAGCCCCATCAAACTATTTCAAATGGTTTCAAGTGGCTTGACTAGTGTTAAGATAGGAGAGAATTATTAGATAAGACTTTGTAAACTGAAAGATGATATACAAATAATAAAAATAGAAGTAATTATTATCAATAGAATATAGCTGAAATATAAAATCTTCTGAAAGAGCATTTTCTTGTTGTTCACTATATTTTCTTAATTTCATCAGCAAATACATTTTATTTTGTAAAACCTTAAAAAAAAAAAGAATGTATTCCATTTAAGGACAAAAAGATAATCACATTTAGATTTGTTTCTTTATATTTCTAATACAAATTAATACTTAGGTTTTTAAAAATATAATGGCTTCAATACACTTATACATATTTTTTATGTGAAACTAAATATGTCATAATACATTTTTTATTGCCACTAGAGACTCATTTGATATACTGATTGTAGAACAGCATTTTATCTGTACACTTTTTTCAAAGCTTTTCATCTATGATATTTTGTTTAAAAAAGTAACTTGCAATATACTTAAGAATGATACTAATACCATATTTCATTTCTTTAAAATGTAAGCATAGCTTTTGAAGCACTCTGACAAAGATAGACTGAATGACACAAGGTTACCCTTATATCTATAAAAATTATAGAATAATATTTTCCCAAGATTAAAAAAATAGACCCAGACAGGACAAATTCTCTGGAATTCACTTCAAAATAATCCAGAAGTAAGGGAGAGAGTTGGGAAGGTAATAGATGAAACAAGACTAACCATGAGTGGATCATTTTTAAGGTCAGGTGTTGAATTCATGGTGGAGGGTGGGGTGCAGAAGGGGGGGGGGGTCATTATATTATTTGATCTACTTTTGTATATGTTTGAAACAAAAAGTTTTAAAAATGAATACAAATTATATGCAATCCATGTTCTTGCATTATTTTTAAATTTTAAATAATATACATATGTATATTTACTTTAAGAGCAAATTTATCAAAAAATGTGTTATGTGACCAAAGTAATCCTCATTTTCCTTGATTTAGCAGAAGTAATGTCTTTTGGAGAGTTTCTCTACTCACAAATGTGCCTCTTTTAGCTACTTACATTTGGCCAATTTTTCTTCACAAAGGAATCAGATCTGTCTAAGGAAATGTTTCAATAAAACATTTGCCTCAAAATGATCTTTTCTTCCATATCGAATAGACCTTTCTGGTCAAAACTTGTAATTACTACTTAATCAATATGTTCAGCCTCCTCGTATATCTCTGTATGATCGGTGAACGGCATAGGACTGCATTCAAATAACAAATAGGTTGATTGCAAACAAGAATCCCAGGATATACATAACCAGAATGAGAATTCCATGGAGAAGTAATTTTTTTGGCTCACATGCACAGTCTACCAAAGCAGATAGGAACACTGTGGGTTGAATTAGTAACTTAATAAGAGCTCTAAGAGCAAACATTTATAAGTCATAACACTGGTTATGACTGTAGACAAAGAAAGGAAGTGTCAGAGGAGTTATGTACCCCAGGGTTCACCATAACGAGTGAATCCAGAAATAAAATTCTGATCTATCTAAAATCCACATTCTTATATACTATAAATTGTCACATTATTGATCATTAACATTTCCTTTTTTAAAAGAATAAATTGTTAGACTATTTATCCTTTTTTGCCTCAAAAACAAATAATATAGAAGGAAATTGCATAATTCAGGATGATATTCATGTAAACAAGGTATATATATGTATATAAATAATGTTAGTGTTTACTGAGCACCACTTTCATGTTTTCATTTTTTCATTCATTCAATAACTATCTATTTCAGTCCCTTTTACATAAACTAGTGTGCCATATTATAAGGAGTAAAAAGATATCATAGTTCTCCCTTAAATTCTTGTCTTCAAGACCGGAAAATTAAGTACTTATTTCACTGATTTCTAAACAAAATGTAACCTAACCTCTGTTTCAGAACTAGTATTATTATTTGTTTTATCATTGCCTCACTTGAAACCATTGCTGTTGTTTTCATAATAGCAAAGTTATGAGAAGTTGACTTAATTTTATCATATCTAATGACTGAACAGTAAATTAATCACCAAAGTGGATGTAATTTGGTTGTTGGGTGATTTGGGACATTCAAAAGACATTATTTATAATGACTTTAAGTGCACATTTTGTGTTTCCCTCTGCGCCTTTAAAATGTATTCACCCCTAGGGTAAAAATTTAGCATGTCCCATGACTTTTCTGCTCACTCAACCAAAACAGTCACAAAAACATTCTCAATTCAGCTATGTCCAGCCTAAATTAATAATTGAAAATCTGATCTTGATTTAGTGTTTTCTCTCCTCACCAAATTCAGGCTTGCTTCAGGCTGGAAGCCTGCAATGGTTTTTCTCTCTATTTATCTCTATTATATTTCTTCTATTCCCCATCCCATGCCAACCTTGCTAGTAGTTTTGCACTTTTTCACACAACCCAGCAATCCCACTCCTAGATATTCACACAAGTGAATTGAAAACTTATGTTCACATAAAATTTTACACAAATGTTTATAGAAGCATCATTCATAATCAGCCAAAACTGGAAACAACCTAGATGACCTTCAACAGGTGAATAGATAAATTGTGATATGTTCCTACAATGTAATACTATTCAGAAATAAAGAGGAATGAAGTAGATTCACACAAAAATATAGATGAATTTTTAATGTGTTTTGCTAAGTAAAAAACACCAGATGAAAAATGTTTACATGTGGTATGACTCTATCGATGTGACATTTCAGAAAATTTGAAACAATATGAACAAAAAACAGATTGGTGGTTGTCAAGGGCTGGAGATTGTGGAAAGGGGACCACTTTCTTAAGGTGATGGAACAGTTCTGTATGGTGCTGGGATGGTGGATACATGACTTTATGCTTTCATGAAACACATAGAACTGTATGTCACAAATAGTGAATTTCACTGTAAACAAATTTTTAAAATATCTATCAATCAGAATATCAGGGGAACACTAGAAAGAATGCATACTGTGACAGATGCACATAACTGTATGCATGACATAACCTCACTGAAGGGGTAGAGAATAACATTTCCTAAGTTACTTTGGAAAAAATAGTGTTTTGATTTTTATACTATAAGTCTGAAAACAAAAAGAACTATACACAAACACTGTACTCTTGTTGGTAAATTATTTCTCACAAGAGTACACATTAAAAATTCTGAAACAACTTCATATCGTCAATTTCTGAGAGCTATTTTTACCACTGTAGGAGAAAGAACTTACAAGTAAGAAAACTGGGAATGTTAGAAGAAAATCATGCTGCCAGATTGAAGTTGTATATAAAAACATGAATTCATGTTTATTTTAATAAATATGTAGATAGATACAGGAGTAAACATAGATATAAGCCTATACATGGGTTGGCAAACATATAACACTTCCTAGCTTTATCTGCCCAAAGGACCCAGAAGCAGTGGCACTCCAGTAGCAATGAGCACACCTAGCTCCAGGTATTGGTTTATTAAATATCATTCTCCAAGAAAAGGAACCAGTGCTCCTTGGAGAAATGGCTGACTCTAGCACTGGGTCAGGAAAAGCACAAGATGCACCTGGAGAATCTTGTGGTGTCAGAAACTAAGGAAGTGCTCGAAACACAAAAGGATAAGCACAGGTCAAAGGGACACAGGAGCCAACCTAGAAGAGCTCCCAATGGCAAAATAACAATATGAGCAATAAAATAAAGAAAAAATATTGGATTATTTCTCAAGGAATAAAAAAAATATCCAAGATGCCATATTGATATAAAGAAACAATTGGAATTATAAATAAATAAAGAAGAGACGACTTTTCCTTACAAAAGAATTTCAATTAATAAATGTAGAAGGAATAAGGGAAATAGAAAATCATTATAACACAATATAGAGGTAGGGGCATAAGAGTTACATAATACTAGGTATGAAATAAGCTACAATAATATATTGTACAACACAGGGAATATAGCCAATATTTTATAATAACTATAAATGGAGTATAATTTTTAAAAATTGTGAATCACTATATTGTACATCTGTAACTTATATAATATTGTACAGCAACTGTACTTCAATTGAAAAAAATAATTGCATCAGGCAAGATCCACTGCCAAATGCTAAAATTAGTAGAAGAAACTTTAAGAAAAGTGGATATCTGTATAGCCTCAAAGTATCTCCCCCAAAATATTTATTAACTTCTGGATGGTTCTAACTTATGTCCACAGATTCTTTGATATTTCTCCTTCCAAGAAGTATAGTTTAATTCCCCTCCCCCCTAAGTGTGGCTTGACTTAATGACTCCCTTTTAGTGAAAAAAACAGGGGTCAGCTACTTTTATTAGAACACACATTGGAACATTATGTGTTGTCTATGTCTGCTTTTCTGTTGCATAGCACAGTTAAGTCATTGTGACAGACACCATATGGCCCACAAAGCCTAAAATATTTACTAACTGGCTTTTTTCCCAGAACTCTGGAATAGAGTATGGAAAGAGGGAAATAGTAACTTTACAAGGGATAATCCTGACAGACACCACCTTACCCAAGTGATCAAGGTTGGCATCACCAGTGGTAATTCAGGTTGATATCATGAACACTCTGAAATGATACAAAGAGAAGCACACATCATCTCTCTGCTATTCTTCCCCCAAATCCAGAACCAGTCTTCAAAAGTGTCAAGGTCATGAAAGGCAAGGAAATATGCAGAAACCCATAGATTGGAAGAGACTAAGAAAACATGATGCTTAAACGCCATGTTAGATATTAGATTGGATTCTGGAACAGAATGAAAAATACTTCTAAACTCTGAATGAAAGTGTATACTTTAGACTTTACTGGTAATATTGTACCAATGTTAATTTCTTAATTGTGCTATTATGTGTGATGTTAACACTATAGAAATCTGAGTAAAGGGTATCTGGGAAGTCTGTCTTATCTTTGCAACACTTCTATAAGCCTAAAATTATTTCAAAATGAAAAGTTTTAAAAAGCAGAGTGCTGCCTTTTCATACTCCCATAGCATTACTGAAGGAGTACATTCTTAAAATTAGATAAAGACCCAGCAATAAGTGTCTATGTGGATACTTCGGGATAATAATGATATACTGAGGCAGAGAGAACTTTCCATTTTCTTGTTGGAATCATAGGTAGAGAGAAACTACAATCTTCAAGTGCAGAAGCCCATCTTGTGGCTATAAAAGGAAGCAGATCAAAGAAAAGGAAGGATGGAGGCAGATCAAATCTGCTGAAACTATTCAAATCGGTTGCACTCTCCTGGATTCCCAACTTCACGACCCAAATAATTCACTTTTATGCTTAACAAAGGCAGAAAGCACACCATCATAACACCCTATCACAATGAAACTATTCAAGTGAGATAACAAAAGTTCCTCCTTTGGTTAATTGATTGTCATCACTCAGCTCTGATAAAAGATTATGGAAAATAATTACTTGATGACAAAAATATACAAAAAGATCATAATACTAATGAATAATTCCATTGATTAAACTAGAGCTCAGTGTTGATATAAGAGAGAGGAACCTGTCAGTATTAACATAATTGTGGGTAAAATGATGTGTACACCTAGCATTAAGACTTTGGGAAGTCTCTTGAACCCTCTAAATTTCTCTTGCCTTACCTGGAAAATGGATATAATAAACTTCCTCAAAGCAATGTTGTGAAGGTGCCAAATAAATCAATAAATGTAAAAGCACATGAGAAATTTTTAAATACTGTGTAAACATAAGGAGTTTGTGTTATCAGACTATATATGTAAGAGTAATTCCTGATGTATATCACTTAGCCATGTGCTAGAGTTTTAAAACTTCAAAATGCTGATTCATCCAGCTGTGGAGACATGCACATAAAGAACAAACTACAGGAGAACCATCAAGATGGTGGAGGAGTAAGGTGTGGACATCACCTTCCTCCCCACAAATACATCAAAAATACACCTACATGTGGAACAACTCCTACAGAACACCTACTGAACACTGGCAGAAGACCTCAGACTTCCCAAAAGTCAAGAAACTCTCCACGTACCTGGCTGTGTGGCTGACAGGGTCTTGGTGCTCTGGCCACGTGTCAGGCCTGAGCCTCTGAGGTAGGAGAGATGAGCTCAGGACATTAGACCACCAGAGACTTCCCGGCCCCATGTGATATCAATTGGTGAGAGCTATCCCAGAGATCTCCGTCTCAACACTAAGACCCAGCTCCACTCAATGACCAGCAAGCTCCAGTGCTGGACACCCCATGCAGAACAACTAACAAGTGAGGAACACAACTCCACCCATTAGCGGAGAGGCTGCCTAAAATCATAATAAGTTCACAGACACCCCAAAACACACCATCAGATGCAGTCCTGCCTAACAGAAAGACAAGATCCAGCCTCATCCACCAAAACACAGGCACCACTCCCCTCCAACAGGAAGCCTACACAACACACTGAACCAACCTTACCCAGTGGGGGCAGACACCAAAAACAACAGGAACTACGAACCTGCAGCCTGCGAAAAGGAGACCCCAAACACAGTAAGTTAAGCAAAAAGAGAAGACAGAGAAACACGCAGCAGTTGAAGGAGCAAGATAAAAACACACCACACCAAAAAAATGAAGAGGAAATAGGCAGTTTACCGGAAAAAGAATTCAGAGTAATGATAGTAAAGATGATCCAAAATCTTGGACATAGAATGGAGAAAATGCAAGAAACCTTAACAAGGACCTAGAAGAACTAAAGAGCAAACAAACAATGATGAACAACACAATAAATGAAATTAAAAATTCTCTAGAAGGAATCAATAGCAGAATAACTGAGGCAGAAGAACGGATAAGTGACCTGGAAGACAGAATGGTGGAAATCACTGCTGCAGAACAGAATAAAGAAAAAAGAAAGAAAAGAATTGAGGACAGTCTCAGAGACCTCTGGGACAACATTAAACACACCAACACTCACAATATAGGGGTCCCAGGAGAAGAAGAGAAAAAGAAAGGGACTGAGAAAATATTTGAAGAGATTATAGTTGAAAACTTCCCTAATATGGAAAAGGAAATAGTCAATTAAGTCCAGGAAGCACAGAGAGTCGCATACAAGATAAATCCAAGGAGAAACACGCCAAGACACATATTAATCAAAGTATCAAAAATTAAATACAAAGAAAAAATATTAAGAGCAGCAAGGGAAAAGCAACAAATAACATAAAAGGAACCCCATAAGGTTAACAACTGATCTTTCAGCAGAAACTCTGCAAGCCAGAAGGGAGTGGCAGGGCATATTTAAAGTGATGAAAGAGAAAAGCCTACAAGCAAGATTACAATACCCACCAAGGATCTCATTCAGATTCAATGGAGCAACTAAAACCTATACAAACAAGCAAAAGCTAAGAGAATTCAGCACCACCAAACCAGCTTTACAACAAATGCTAAAAAAACTTCTCTAGCAGGAAACACAGAGAAGAAAAACCTACCGTAACAACTCCAAAGCAATTCAGAAAATGGTAATAAGAACATACATATTGATAATTACCTTAAACGTAAATGGATTAAATGCTCCCACCAAAAGACACAGACTGGCTGAATGGATACAAAAACAAGACCCATATATATTCTGTCTACAAGAGACCCACTTCAGACCTAGGGACACATACAGACTGAAAGTGAGGGGATAGAAAAAGATATTCCATGCAAATGGAAATCAAAAGAAAGCTGGAGTAGCAATTCTCATATCAGACAAAATAGACTTTAAAATAAAGACTATTACAAGTGACAAAGAAGGGCACTACATAATGATCAAGGGATCGATCCAAGAAGATATAACAATTGTAAATATTTATGCAACCAACATAGGAGCACCTCAATACATAAGGCAAATGCTAACAGCCATAAAAGGGGAAATCGACAGTAACACAATCATAGTAGGGGACTTTAACACCCCACTTTCACCAATGGACAGATCATCCAAAATGAAAATAAATAAGGAAACACAAGCTTTAAATGACACATTAAACAAGATGAACTTAATTGATATTTATAGGCCATTCCATCCAAAAACAACAGAATACAATTCCTTCTCAAGTGCTCATGGAATATTCTCCAGGATACGTCATATCTTGGGTCACAAATCAAGCCTTGGTAAATTTAAGAACATTGAAATCCTGTCAAGTATCTTTTCCAACCACAATGCTATGAGACCAGATATCAATTACAGGAAAAAAACTGTAAAAAATACAAACAAATGGAGGCTAATAAATACGCTACTTAATTACCAAGAGATCACTGAAGAAATCAATGAGGAAATCAAAAATTACCTAGAAACAAATGACAATGAAAACAGGATGACCCAAAACCTATGGGATGCAACAAAAGCAGTTCTAAGAGAGAAGTTTATAGCAATACAATCCTACCTCAAGAAACAAGAAACATCTCAAATAAATGACCTAACATTACACCTAAAGCAATGAGAGAAACAGGAACAATAAAACCCCAAAGTTAGAAGAAGGAAAGAAATCATAAAGATCAGGTCCAAAATAAATGAAAAAGAAATGAAGGAAACGAGCAAAGATCAATAAAACTAAAAGCTGGTTCTTTGACAAGATAGACAAAATTGATAAACCATTAGCCAGACTCATCAAAAAAAAAAGGGAGAAGACTCAAATCAACAGAATTAGAAATGAAAAAGGAGAAGTAACAACTGATACTGCAGAAATACAAAAGATCAGGAGAGATTACTACAAGGAACTATATGCCAATAAAATGGACAACCTGGAGGAAATGGACAAATTCTTAGAAAAGTACAACCTTCCGAGACTGAACCAGGAAGAAATAAAAAATATAAACAGGCCAATCACAAGCACTGAAATTGATACTGTGATTAAAAATCTTCCAACAAACAGAAGTACAGGAATAGATGGCTTCACAGGCGAATTCTATCAAACATATAGAGAAGAGTTAACACCTATCCTTCTCAAACTCTTCCAAAATCCTTCAGAGAGAGGAACACTCCCAAACTCATTCTACGAGGCCACCATCACTCTGATACCAAAACCAGACAAAGATGTCACAAGGAAAGAAAACTACAGGCCAATATCACTGACAAACATAGACGCAAAAGTCCTCAACAAAATACTAGCAACAGAATCTAACAGCACTTGAAAAGGATCATACACCATGATCAACTGGGGTTTATCCCAGGAATGCAAGGATTCTTCAATATATGCAAATCAATCAATGTGATACACCATATTAACAAATTGAAGGATACAAATCATATGACTATCTCAATAGATGCAGAAAAAGCTTTTGACAAAATTCAACACCACTTATGATAAAAACCCTCCATAAAGTAGGCATAGGGGGAACTTACATCAACATAAGGCCATATATAACAAACCCACAACCAACATCATTCTCAATGGTGAAAAACTGAAACCATTTCCTCTAAGATCAGGAACAAGACAAGGTTGTCCACTCTCACCATTGTTATTCCACATAGTTTTGGAAGTTTTAGCCACAGCAAACAGAGAAGAAAAAGAAATAAAGGAATCCAAATTGGAAAAGAAGCAATAAAGCTGTCACTGTTCGCAGATGACAGGATACTATACATAGAGAATCCTAAAGATGCTACCAGAAAACCTCTAGAGCTAATCAATGAATTTGGTAAATTAGCAGGATACAAAATTAGTTCACAGAAATCTCTTGCATTCCTATACACTAATGATGAAAAATCTGAAAGAGAAATTAAGGAAAAACTCCCATTTACCATTGCAACAAAAAGAATAAAATACCTAGGAATAAACCTACCTAAGGAGACAAAAGGCCTGTATGCAGAAAACTATAAGGCACTGATGAAAGAAAATAAGACGGTACAAACAGATGGAGAGATACACCATGTTCTTGGATTGGAAGAATCAACATTGTGAAAATGACTACATCACCCAAAGCAATCTACAGATTCAATGCAATCCCTATCCAACTACCAACGTCATTTTTCACGGAACTAGAACAAAAATTTCACAATTTGTATGGAAACACAAAAGACCCCAAAGAGCCAAAGCAATCTTAAGAAAAATGGAGCTGGAGGAATCAGGCTCCCTGACTTCAGACTATACTACAAAGCTACAGTAATCAAGACAGTATGGTACTGGCACACAAACATAAATATAGATCAATGGAACAGGATAGAAAGCCCAGAGATAAACCCACGCACATATGGTCACCTTATTTTTGGTAAAGGAAGCAAGAATATACAATGGAGAAAAGGCAGCCTCTTCAATAAGTGGTACTGGGAAAACTGAACAGCTACATGTAAAAGAATGAAATTAGAACACTCCCTAACACCATACACAAAAATAAACTCAAAATGGATTAAAGACCTAAACGTAAGGCCAGACACTATAAACTCTTAGAGGAAAACATAGGCAGAACACTCTATGATATAAATCACAGCAAGATCCTTTTTGACCCACCTCCTAGAGAAATGGAAATAAAAAGAAAAATAAACAAATGGGACCTAATGAAACTGAAAAGCTTTTGCATAACAAAGGAAACCATAAACAAGATGAAAAGACAACCCTCAGAATGGGAGAAAATATTTGCAAACGAAGCAACTGACAAAGGATTAATTTCCAAAATATACAGGCATCTCATGCAGCTCAATATCAAAAAAACAAAAACCCCAACCCCAAAATGGGCAGAAGACCTAAATAGACATTTCTCCAAAGAAGACATACAGATGGCCAACAAACACATGAAAGGATGGTCAATATCACTAATCATTAGAGAAATGCAAATCAAAACTACAATGAGGTATCACCACACACCGGTCAGAATGGCCATCATCAAAATATCTACAAACAATAAATGCTGTAGAGGATGTAGAGAAAAGGGAACCCTCTTGCACTGTTGGTGGGAATGTATACTGATACAGCCACTATGGAGAACAGTATGGAGGTTCCTTAAAAATCTAAAACTAGAACTACCATATGACCCAGCAACCCCACTACTGGGCATATACCCTGAGACAACCATAGGTCAAAAAGAGTCATGTACCAAAATGTTCTTTGCAGCTCTATTTACAATAGCCAGGACATGGAAGCAACCTAAGTGTCCATCAACAGATGAATGGATAAAGAAGATGTGGCACATATATACAACGGAATATGACTCAGCCATATAAAGAAATGAAATTGAGTTATTTGTAGTGAGGTGGATGGACCTATAGACTGTCATACAGAGTGAAGTAAGTCAGAAAGAGAAAAACAAATACCATATGCTAACACATATATATGGAATCTAAAACAAAAAAGTGGTTCTGAGGAACCTAGGGGCAGGACAGGAGTAAAGATGCAGACATAGAGATTGGACTTAAGGACACACGGAGGGGTAAGGGTAAGCTGGGACGAAGTGAGAGAGTGGCATGGACATATATACACTACCAAATATAAAATAGATAGCTAGTGGGAAGCAGCTGCATAGCACAGGGAGATCAGCTCGGTGCCTTGTGACCACCTAGAGGGGTGGGATAGGGAAGGTAGGAAGGAGACACAAGAGGGAGGGGATATAGAGATATAAGTATACGTATAGCTGATACACTTTTTTATACAGCAGAAACTAACACAACATTGTAAAGCAATTATAAGTTATAAAAAAAAAAAAGAACAAACTACAATATCCTTGGAGAACACAGGCAGGAGCTATGGACCTATGAACCACGTTTTATACATACAAAGGCAGATTAGGTTTAATTGAGAAATACAGTCAGTTTATCTGCCATAATTCTTATGTGGGTTTTTTTTTTTTTAACAGCTTTGTTGAAGAGTAATTGACATACAGTAAATTGCAGATACTTGAAATGTAAATTTTGAGAAGGTTAGACATATGTTTACACACCCATGTAAAGATCACCACTATCAAGACAATGAGCATATCCATTATCCTCCAAAATTTCCTTCTGTCCTTTTATAATCTTTCCCCATTCCCTGCTCCCTGCCCCCATTCCCGGGCAAACACTTAACCCTTATATGATTTTGACCCAAAACAGAAAGGTACCAGGGAAATATGGTTTCGCCCTTAAACAAAATTTAGAGTCTTTCATTAAGTTCCCTCTTCTGATTTTTTCACATAATATATGAATGCACATCTGTCTTATGGAGTGAGGTGTGAGAGAGAGAAAGAGAAAAAAGAAAAAGATATTCCTCACATTATAACAAGTTGTGTGGCTCCCTTTTCTAATACCTAATAAATACAGAACTACTCTGGGGTTTCTAAGACCTAAGTAATATGTTTGCAACACAGGTAGTAATTCAGTTTGTTAGCCTGGCAATTTAAGATAACTGCACCTGCCACCAGAACCCTCAACATCACTCATTCTGTCACTACAGTATTATTGTCAGCACCATGACATCTTGGCATTTCTTTTCCCAGACTGTGCTTCTTTCAATTTATTATTTTTTGCAAGACACTGCAATAGTGTTATCCACTCATGAAAACTACAACTTTTAATTTTTGTTGCAATGATGATGGAAGAAAATACAATGTATATTTTTCAGGTTGGAATAACTTATAATAGAAAAATAAAATAAGCCTAGTAATGATTTGAAAAAGGAGGCTTAGACACAAAATAAAAGACATTCATGGTGTTTTTCATCTTTTTAAACAACTTCTTTGACTACAAATAACATGGCATGGTGTTTTTAGTTATGTTTTTATTTCTGTATTTTGGCAAAATATAATTCTGTATCATTCTCCAATGACCCTATAAGATATAAGTTCATATTGCTTCAGTATGGAAAGTACCAGTCAGTACCTCTAGAGGTGGTACTCCTTCACCAGTGCACCAAAAAGTGTCAACAAAATTTTACTCTCATCCTCCCTATTACCAGTCTTCCTCTTAGAGTGTATCTGAAGCTAAGCTCTATAGACAAATATTCGCCCATTGTTCCTTACTTTGAGCACCCAGATTTTATACATATATGATTTCTTTAACTTTTACATTCACAACTTTCATCTCCTTAAGGATTTCTATTACAGAAGCAGAAGGATTTTAAAGTAGGAGACTTGACATGATAAACTTGGGTTCAAATTTCACCTCCACCATTTACTGGCTTTTGAACCTCAGCCAAGTTCTTCACTTTTCTGAGCCTCAGTTTTCCTCTTCTGTAAAATATAGAACTTTAGGCATAGAATAGCTGGGACCTTTCAGCGAGAAAATGTATATGAAGCAGTAACCAGTGCCTGTCACATAGTAAATGATCAGTAAATGTTAACTTCATGATCTCTCTAATCATGACTACATCTATAATTTCTGGTTATGAACTGGACGAAGAAGGGAAAAAAATTATCTTTAGGTATATATTATATTAGATATATGATAGACTCCTACCCAAACTAGAGACAAAAATACAGGCAATATTCTATTTTACCTTTTCCAATTTGAACATTGAAAATGTTCTAGCCAAATAACTAGAGAAGAGGAAATCATGTGGGTGATTCTTTTTTAAAAAGTTTTCAAGGAGGTCTACAAGTATTTGTCTCAATGGACTAATATAAGAGACCATTTGACTAAGCTTCTGAGTCATGCACCACTTTTAAGCATCCTGTTGGAAGAAACTTAGGTGCAAATTCTGTTCAATATTGTCTATTGTGCTATCTCCTGTTGTGAATGACTCATAATGGGTGGGCACAAGAAAGTATCAAATAATTATGTCTTCAAGATCTAAGTTCTTACTCATCTCCAGCAGATGTGTAATCTGAAGGCATAATTTTTTAAGCCACCTATAGTGTAGCAGCTGAGTATCCCTTCTGGCTTCATAGGTAGGAAGCTTACAGATCACATAGTACTGGGCCTGCATCCCTGGGTTTAAGTGAATTGAACTATAACCTTCCCCTGGCAAGAACATGATGCTGTGCAGTACATTCCTTAGTTTCTCATTTTAAGGCAGATGGTTACACTGACTTTAAAATATAGACATACTCAAAAGAGTATGCCTCATACTCAAAAGAGGAAATTTTTGGTTCACATTGAATAAGAATAAAAATATAAAGGATCTACAAATAATATATTTGCTTTACATCATTCATGTAGACGTCAAAATATCTAAATTTCAGTTCTCAAAATGTTTTTCAATTAATATCTAAGATTGAGAGTTAAATCTTGGTTAGGGCCAATAAAATTAGTCATCAAAACATACATTTATAGTTAACTAGATACCTGAACTCCGAATCTGATTCAAATTTTCAAGAACTTCCAAGTAGTTTCTTCAAAGAATGTCTAAAAAAAAATATCTGACAGCAATGGTGTATTCACATATAAAGCCTAATATGTATGATTTTCTCCTGTTTTATAAAACCACTATAAAGGATTGTTTTATAAATATGCTTTTGAAGTCTCAATACTTTTTTTCCCCCAATTATCTTATAAGAACATAACAATGTGCCTATAAATCTCCAGTGGCCTATATTTAGAAAAAAAGTTTTGATGTCTTTCACTTATTTTATGAAAGATTTATTTTTTGCTATTTAAAAGTTCTTTTAATTGTGCTCCTGAATAAAAATAGTGCCTCAAGTGAACAGAAAACAATTGTCATTACAAAAATTCAACAATAATCTTGCATTATTTTTCCTTTATGTTATTTAACTATCTTTTATCTAGTTTTATCACACAGATTTAAATAGACCTAAAGATTATTTTAAAGAAAAAAAAAATACTTGCATGGATTTGAAAGTAGAAGGAATTTTTCCATAGGCTAGAAACAATATAGTATCTCTACTCCCCAGAGTGAAAATCCAGTCTCTGAACCATAGGTGTAGAAACTGCACATGCATATTCAGACACACTTAGGCTAATGTTCAAAAATAAAGAAGTCGATCCATTTTCTAGCTGCTTTCACTGTAGCTAAACTTTCACAGCATTCTGGGCAGAAGAATAGTGAGAACCTGGGATTTCATATTAATATTCAAACACAAGGAAAATAATAACCACATATTAAGTACTTACCATCAGCCAGATAAGATAGGTCACATACATAACTAACACTAATGCACTGACTGCACAAAACTAAAAAGGAGATAAGCTCCACATGGTGTGAGAGTTCACAGAAGTGAGGCAGCACTTCTCTATGAAAAGATCAGGGAAGATTTCTTAGGAAGTGTGATGGTTAATTTTATGTGTCACCTTGACTGGGTCATGAGGTATCCCAATATTTAGTTAAACTTATTCAGGGTGTATCTATGAGTTTATTTCTGGATGAGATTAACCTTTGAAAGTAGGTAGACTGAGTAAAGCAGATTGCCCTCCCCAAAATGGGTGAATCTCATCCAATCTATATTGATATGCTCAATATCACTAATCATCAGGGGAATGTAAGTCAAAACCACAATAAGATATCCCACACCTGTCAGAATGGCTATTAACAAAAAAACAAAAGACAACAAGTGTTGGCAAGGATGTGGAGAAATTGAAACCCTCACACATTGTTGGTAGGAATGTAGAATGGTGCAGTCACCATGGGACACAGTATGGAGGTTCCACAAAATCTTAAAAACAGAACTATCATATGATCCAGCAACCCACCTATGGGTACTTATCCAAAAGAATTGAATCATGATATCAAAGAGATATAAGTACTCCTATGTTCACTGCAACACTATTTATAATAACCAAGGTATGGAAACAACCTAAATGTCCATTAATGAATGAATGGATAAAGAGAATGTGGTATATATACAGAATGGAATACTATTCAGCTTTTTAAAAAGAAGGAAATTCTGCAGTATGCAACTATATGGATGAGTCTTAAGGACATTATGGTAAGTGAAATAATCCAGTCGCAGACAGGCAAATACTACATTATTCCACCTATACGAGTATCTAAATAAAATAGTCAAATTCATAGAAGCAAAGAGTGAAATTGGTGATTGCCAGGGACTTTGAGGAGGGGGAAACAGAAAGTTGTTAATTATAAACCTTCAATCACGCAAAAGGAGTAAGGTCTAGAGATTTGTTGTAGACACTGTACCTATAGCCAACAATAATGTATTGAACACAAAAATTTGTTAAGAGGGTAGATCTCAAGTGTTCTTACCAAAATGAAAAAAAAATAGTACTGTCTTTCCTTTTCCTTTCACTTTAGGATAACAGCAATGATGAAGAGTGAGAAACCTTGAACTAAGGCTCAACTTTGCTTCCAACTTCCTCTGAATTCAGACTTTTCTTTAACGAAGTCTTACAATAACCGTGGAAGTGGAGTACATGACTTTTTTTCATGAAAGATCCGTGGAAAGAGATTGTGCCAACACTCTGTTGACCAGTGGTTCAGCAGCAATACACATTCCTGCTTGAATTATCACCAACTCAAACACTGGCCAAAATTTTTAACACATTGACTTGTAGCATTCCAAAATTTGTCTTCAGCTAGCTTTAGAGCAAAGCTACTCAAGCCATTCCAAAGGATGCTTACCTTTCCAGGAAGGTGAAAGAGATCAGAGCAGGCTTCCAGGCTGTACCTAAGCTTTAGGGTTTAGCCTTTTAAAATAATTCAGAATTGATAGAGATACATATATATGTTTCCCAGAGTCACTCCTACAAAATCTCCAGGTCTCCTCAGTCTCTCCACATCGAATCAATCTCATCTAACAAATCCTGCCACCAGTAGATTTATCTATGTCCCATGAATTCTGGGCCTATATCTCATAAGGATTGTTTGCCTCCTAAATCCAATTAAATACTCTTCCCAGCCCTGTCTTCCACAATCAACCCATACAATCATGCACCTGAACCATAAACGGAGTCACAAATACACATTTAACTTCTCCCTCATCATTCGTTGCACTGCCCTGGGTCTTCCCTTTGCCCATTATTTCCGTTTATAGATTCCAGATCCATCATACCCTCATCCCCTTCTCTTTGCCTATTTAAACCTTGCTCAGAATCCACCTCTCCTGGAAAGCTTTGACATCACTACAACCTCAAACCTGTCATCTCTCCTTTCTCCTCTGGCCATTACCATGATTTTGATCTTATTTCACACCACTTTCTCCTCCTTCACACTTTGCTTAATCATCACCTTTCTCCTTCTTCTTTGAGCATTAGTCTTCTCATGTCAACATGTAAAATGATTAGAAGAGATCCACCATCTTGCTGTTGCTATAGTAGTTGTAGTAACTGGTAGTGCTAATGATAACAGTAGCAGAATTCCTCTCCTCATAAAAGCTAAGTTCAGTCCACCACTGTTTAGAGTAACCTTATCCCAGATCTTCCCCTATCGATACCTAGATCTTTCTTGTCATTCAGTTCTTAATCCAGTGTTGCCTCCTCTTCAGAGAGACCTACTTTTCCCTTAAAGTGGCCTGTTCTTGCATTCAAATGACTCTCCATTTTATTGCTCTGTATTTTTAAAATTATTATCACTATTTATAATTGCTTTGTATTTATTGTTTGAGTCTCCACACGGCAATATAAGTTCCCTGAGAGCAGGAACCTTTTTTAATCTTGGTTATTCAATCTCCAGAGCCTGGAAGAGCACTTGGTCCATACTAAATATGCAATAAATATTTATATATAAATGAATGAATAAGTTATTTGGAAATTACCTCAAGTACTGTCGGGAGACAATTTTCTGTGATTCTCCCATGTTTCTGGGCATCTTAGAGGCAGAGACACTGACTGTCTTTGTGCTAGGCTATCTCTTCAAGCAAGTTTGCATATGAACAGTCTTGGAAAGATAGACACAGTGCCTCCTTCTGGAGCCAAGGGCAAGTTTGTTGCCAGGCTTGGAAGACAGAGATAGCGATTCCCTTTGGAGAAGATTTTTCTCCATACTCATATGACATACTCATATCTAGCATAATAATATCTCCCTTCAGGACAGAGGTCAAGCAGGCCCACTGACCCTTAGAAGAAAATCAGACTCTCTAAGCTCAGAGTTCTTGTTCTATAACACATCCCACTGTGTGCACAGGTATTGTCTTCTGCTCTTTGTGCTTCCCTGTGGGAATTGAGGTTCAGGGAACTGGTACAAATGTTGATACTCTGGCTGCTGCCATTGTTTCCAACCCAAGAGTCTGGTATCTTCTGCCTGCATCCATTAAACTGTAGTTGGCTAACTTGTTAGCTTCTATGTAAGATAAAATCTCAGACCTTCACAGTTCTTGACAAGTAATACCTACTTGCTTCTTTGTTATCCTCTTCATTACATTAGTTAGCACAGGCTAAGTCAAGCTGCAGTAACAAAAAAATGTTTTAATACAGTGTTTCATTCAGGCCAAGTCTGCAGTGTTTCCAGGTGAATCTCCAGGACAACTGTTCTCCACCTTTTGGCTCTGCATTCTGGCTGATTCCATCTTTGTTTTCTCCACATAAACTGCTGTTGCCACAATTTCTGAGAAATAGCTGCCTCAGGAATTGAGTATCTGAAATCAAATGCTTTCCCCTACAAGTGTCACATGTCACTTCTTCTCACCTTCATTGATCAAAGGAAGGTACCCAGACACAGCTAACTTTAAGGGGTACAGAAGTACCATCTTCCATGTGGCTGGAAGTCGAGGAAAAGGATGTTATAAATAGTAAAAAAGCTACCACAACTTTTACTTTCATATATGTATTTTTTAATTTTTAAGCTTCTTGAGGGAAGAAATAGTCTTACTTTATAAAGAATTCTCCATAATGCCTGACACAGCATAATTATTTAAGTATTCTTTTTATCAATTAATCTAAAAAATTACCATTTTTATTGAGTTATTAGGGGCAAGTAATAAGGGCTGAAATCAGAATCATTAGCCCTTTGGATAATAACCTTGAAGATGTAGGTAGGTCTAGGCTATATGGGAAGATTGTTCTCCACAACAGAATAAGCAACAGGGTGAACCTTTCCCATATTTCAGTGTGATTGATATTAAACTGAAATGCGAGCAGAGCTAGGACTTGCCCAATGATATCCATGCTTTTTTACATAGCATCCCATTTCTCATCTTGAGGTCAACATTTCTCAAGGTGTTACAATAGAAATAGTTGTTATGTGGTGAAAGTGGGCATTTGTAGTGTGCCAACTTTGAGAAATTCCAAGATTCACAAAGCTAAACATGTTTATTTAGTACAGGACTCTTCAGAGCCTCCAGTATGATAAACACATTTTATGAATTAATTGAGGAAGACAGGATAGCATCTGCCAAAAATATCTACATGCACATCTTATCCTTCATTCTCCTCCAAAGCAGAGCTTTAATCTCAGGAAGCAGGTATGAAAAACTAGAAAACACTAATAAAAGTTCTCATTACAAATTTGTCATTGTGAGCAACTAGTGCTAGTTTTCTCTGGCATCTGAAATGGCTTATGAAATTAGTCTTAAAACTCTACACCTAAGGGATTTAAGGGGAAAGCCCTCATTTTCCAGACTTCACACCCTGTTAGTCTAGGGTGACTTCACAGGTATCAACTTCCCCAGTATTTCCAGAATGTAAATGTGTGAGTACAAGTGAGTTTTCTGAAACAGTCTACTCTGTAATGTCAGAGGAGCACGGAGGATAGAGAGTCATCCCTCCGTATGCACAGGGGATTGGTTCCACACCCCCATCACCCCCATCCCCCACATACCAAAATCCAAAAATGCTCAAGCCCCTTATATAAAATGGTGTAGTATGCATATCCTCCCATATATTTTAAAACATCTCTGGATTACTTATAATACCTAATGCAATGTAAATGCCATGTAAATAGTTGTAAGTACAGTGTAGATGCTACATAGTTACAAATTCAAGTTTTGCTTTTTGGAATTTTCTGGAATTTCTTTTCAAATATTTTTGATCATTTGTTCATTGAACCTGTGGATATGGAAGGCCAACTGCTGTGAGAAGTATGTGGATATGGCTTGAGGAAAAGGGCTGTCAGATTACATTTACCCTAAGTTATCCAGAGCCTGCTCAGAGCTGGTGGCCGCAGCAGCTTCTGAGAAAGAGGTAGAGTCAGGAGGATTTGCAACTGTGCACATAAATTTCTAATAAAATATTGGACTTCTTTTTTCAAAGATCACCCTATGGAACTACTTTGGAAAAAAAACTAATCTAAATTACCTATGCTATAATTAATAGTTAACTATCATATAAGTTGAAGAACTAAAAAAATATATTACAAAGCTACTAATGTTCTTAAAAATAAAAGAACACTCTTTAAATCATGAAAAAAGGCAGTGTAGCCAATACCCCTACTTTTTCAGAATTTTTAAATCCTTTTCCAGTAATTCAAAATAAGTGTAACCATAAAAGGTAAAGGATTCACATTCTTAAACAAAATAGACCTCGGTCAGTAATAATGAATCTTCCAATCATAGTTGTAAAGAAACTTCTAATTTAATTTCTGAACAATATTGGCTGTCAGGAAACTTTTATAATTATTGTAAAATGCCTGAATATCTGTTTGTTTTTACAAATAATATCACATTTTCTATAAAAAACTTTATTTTCTCAATACTTAGGTTTTTATATTGCAAACACATTCATGGAATCTAATGAGATTATTATTACTTTCATAAGTGTAACATTTGTAGCTCAATTAAAAGCAAGACTAGAAAAGCAACATTCAACAATACAAACATTCTCAACTTGTGTATGCAAAGATAAACATCCATTAAGTAATCAGCATATCAGAGAGGTGTTACAAGGGAGAAAAAAGGAAACAACAATCAAGAAAAGCAATTTTAAATGAGAAGGAATAATAAGCTAGAAAATTGACTTCTAATATTCACAGACAGGCATTTTGTGTTGTTTTTTTTTTAAATATACATCTATTTAAAGTCTTTATCACTGATTTTTCCTACACCTTTGATTAAAAAATTACTTCCTTAATTGTTTAAATGATTTTCCTTAAGCCATCATATTGAAATATTGCATTCAAAATGAGCTTTGTCACTGAGTAAGTTTACAAATGATATAAAATAGCACAAGACCACCACTAATTGATTTGTGACCTTGGAAGATTTATTTAAGCATTCATTTTCCTCACCTGCCAGATGTCAGCTATAATCCTTGCTAGTTCAGATACCTATGGAATTCCTGGGTGAAAGGTGTTATATAAAAACAATACCCAGTTACTTGAAATATCTGAAGAATCAGGTCAAATACTTTCTTATAAGTAGTAATAAAGTCGTTTCCTTGTTGTTTTTGTTTTTTAAAACAGTGTTCCTTGCCCATGAGTTTGAATATCTAGCTTTTCATTTTTTTCCATCTTAACATCATATCTATCTATCTATCTATAAATAGATAGATAGACACATATATCTATCTATCTATCTATATATATATTTTACTTTTAATTATGGACAAATATATCATTTGATAAAAGGCTTATTTTCCATATCCAGATCCCATTATATGAACAGAATCCCATCACATTTACTAACAGCAAATATGTAGACTCTAAAATTCAAGTTTTAGGCATATGTACAGCTGGATTTTTCAATATGTTAATTTTTAACACTACCAACTGCATTAGCATTGTTCTCCATAATAATCAAATATTATTGTTAAAGAAAAATCACACTGGACAAGATGAGCAAAGCCAGCAGAAGGGAAAAGAGCCCACAGATAGAATTCTGACACTGTGCCCTTCTGAAACAAAGAACGGGAAGGCTTTTAAGAATTGGGGTGGATGGGGGATAATCAAAGACCATCTGTATTTACTAATTTTTTTTACTCAAAGGAAAAGTAAACTTTCTCATATCTTCTTGTCAGGAGGTAATTTTACAACTTGTGTTACTGAACCAAGTCATGTGTCCGTTGCACAGTGAGGCCAAATAAACCAAAACATCGGAGTTTGGAGCAGAGAAAGGTTCATTGCGGGGCTAAGCAAAGATAACGGTTGGCTTGAGCTCAAAAACCCCAAACTCCACAATGGTTTTGGGGGAAAAGTTTTTATAAGCAAAATTTGAGGTGAGAGCTGCAGGGAAGGGAACTCAGGGAAGGTCATGGAGGCTGAATGAAGCCTATTTCCTACAAACAAGAAACGGGGTACACAGAAAGGATTTGTACCCTGGAGTCCCACAGGGTCCTGCTCGGTTTCACTTGAAGTAAAGTGCCCACTGAAATTAAGCTCCTACCTTCCCACAGAGACTGAGAGATGGCAGCACTAGCTCCCTAAATGATTATATTTCAAAGGCATGGCTTCCTTTGAAAGACAATCCTAGGCTGTTAAACTAACAAGAGGATTTTAAAAAGATTTACATCTCAAAGGATCATAGAAAAAAATTATAATTACAAGTTGTCTAAAGTAAGTGTTCTAAGAAAAGAGAGGCCAGGGGTCTAGAGTGAAGAAGAAGTCTGTCTAAAGTTTAGTCAAGCTGAGGGGAAACTCTAACTCTGTCTTGGTCACTATTGGAGGGAAGCAAAATGAGCCTCACCAAAATATGCTTGTTTGGAAAATTTATTATTCTGGGCTGATTATTTTTGAGAGGCTACAGACAGAGGAAAATCTGAAAAGAGTAGACGTTGTCATTTTGTAAGTGTAAAAAATTAATAAACAGAAACCTCAATTAAATAGAGTTGGGAAACCAGAAGGGGGAGCTGTCCTGCCCTGTGATGATAGCAGAACCCAACAGGAAGAAGAAAGACTCCACTTCTTTCCTGGCAAGGACTCAGCCAATGACAGGTCATAGACTCTTTGTTTACTAGAGCCATCCCAGCTTTCTGTCCCCTCTATAAAGGCATTATTCAGGAAGAACGAGGGACATTTGCTCCTTCCGACTGCAAGGTATCCTCAGGTGACTGAGAACACAGTGGAAGTATCTGAGGATTAATCCTTGTAATATGCAGTAGTCCCACAGGGAACCCCACCACAACTTAAGCAAATAATGCTCCTCCGAGAACACACAAGATAGACTGATCACCTAGTGCTCCAAGCACCCACAGCAGTTTTAGACTGTTGGAAGGAGAAACTGAGACACATATAAGAGTCAAACCAACTCAAGGATAACTCCTTGGGAGCAAACCCAGAAGCCGCACAGATCCGATCCACCACACTGTCCTCAGAAAATTGTTCAGATCATATCTCATATCTAAATTAGGCTACCAAATTAATAACAGGAAATTGTACCTCAAAGGACAAACAGCTCCCTGATGGATAGCCACCTATTAGGATATGTGCTGGGTTTATGTATAACACTTACAAAACTGATACTTGCAACTACTTACTTAATTGGGACTTAAAGGAAATCCTGTCCTAAAATGGCCAAGATGGGGTTCTTTTGGCATTCCAAAACTGATTTTTGCATGCACAAAGTCAACAGAAGGTAAGAATTCTTACCATGTCAGTCTCCTGGATCTCTGCCTGCAGGGTCTACTGGGAACAATAGTGGTAAGAGTGTTTCTCTTTTCTAAAATTAGATTAGCAGGAGAAAATATTTGTAGGGTTAGCTCTTTGGATCCTTTGAAATGGAAAGACTTCGTTTTAAAATGAAGCTAAAATTTTAAAGAGCTCTCATTTTAAACTATTGTACCTATTTCAGTTGGTATGCAGAAGCCTCAAAGGTTTTGTAATTTCAAATTAGCCTCATTTAAGGATTTTTTGTAGAAGGCTAATGGAAGATTAATAATATAGGGACTTCCCTGGTGGTGCAGTGGTTAAGAATCCACCTGCCAATTCAGGGGACACAGGTTCGAGCCCTGGTCTGGGAAGAGCCCACATGTCGTGGAGCAACTAAGTCTATGTGCCACAACTCATGAGCCTGAGCTCTAGAGCCCACGAGCCACAACTGCTGAGCCCGCATTCCACAACTACTGAAGCCCATGTGCCTAGAGCCCGTGCTCCACAGCAAGAGAAGCCACTGCAATGAGAAGCCTGCGCACCGCAACGAGGAGTAACCCCCGCTCGCCGAAACTAGAGAAAGCCCGTGCGCAGCAATGAAGACCCAATGCAGCCAAAAATTAATTAATTAATTTAAATAATAATAATATAAGAGGTACCTAAAACAAAAAACTATAACCTGACATAGAGGATGCCCTCTATCCCTTGAGTACTCATTCTAGTAATCTTCTATCTGAATTGTCTTTTCACTCTGAAATGGGGCCACTTGAGGCTGTAGGCGATCCTTTTCAGGTCAAGGCTGAACAGAAGGCCATAGTTAAAGAACTTCTTGAACCTTGAAAGGATCCTCAAAAATTTTCGTAAATGGATTATCAGGATGAGAGGCCACCTATATGAGTAAACTTGTGACCATAGTTGATATTCAGAGCTTGACAGGATTTTTTTGTTTGTTTGTTTTTGGTCTTCTCTCCTAAGCTAAATGAGAGAAAGGAACACATTCCAATATAGGTAGATAGGTATGTCAGTCCTTTGATATCAGTTAGGTGGCCACCCAAGTCTTTGAAGAATTAAAAACAGCTGTTATTGTTTTACCACTCTAGTCTTTACAGCGCTAGTAGTGTGGCTCCAGAAACAATTCAAACCCCATTAATCCTTTTTATCACTCCCAAAACCTCCCCTATTTAAGAAACTTGCAAGTAAAAAAAATAAATACATACATACATACATACATACATACATAAATATTTAAAAAATAAAAACGGCCTTTAGGGAACAAAACTCCTAGGAGGAACTTGCTTGCATTTCTCCTCCTATGCCTTTGAGATGTAAATGTTCTACTTGGTCTATTCCAGGATCTCTTATCTAGGTGATCTTTTTAAAATGCATATTTCAGGAAGTTAAGTATTATCAAAAGAAAAAACAAAAGGGTGATACATCATTTGGAACTTGACTTGTCAAGGACAAATACAAATCTTCAGTGTCTTCTCCATAAACATTAGTGAAAAGGGTTTAGCCATCTAAACAGATGACCTTGATTTGTTTCATCTGCCAGAGACCCAATCCAAATACAACCTCATTTGTAACTGATGATTTTTATATTATTGAACCTGACTCATGGCAGAAATATTGCTATGTGAACTATGGGGTCTCTCTTTGTGTCTACGTGTGTGTATACAAACACGCACACACACATACACATACATATATATATGTTGTAGATGTGTGGTATTGCCTAAATTAATTTGTAAAAGAGCTCCATTTAATTGGCTTAAAGGAAATTATGTGTTTATATAAAAACTCAGAAATAGAAAATAACCCAAATGAATTTCAGGATTATGTGATCTAGGATTCATTTTTAATGAATAAAAACAAGTTTATGTTTGTTGGTTTAATTAATGTAGACATGTCTTTAGAGTCATTAACATTAAGTATAATACTTTGATTGTACCTAGGTTTGCTAAAAGTCAAATACGGTCTTCTTATTTCTGTTACAAAATTTGTCAGCAAGAAAAATAACTTACTATGATAAAAATTTTATAAGTAAATTAAATGTAAATAGGTTAAGAGTTTTTAGGTAAATTTTTTAAGAAAAATTTGTTTATAGTATGTCTGCTTAAAATTAGTTTCCAGAATTTTTTTAGCTTTAAACTTTATAGTCTTGATAAATGAAGTTAAATGATAGAAGTTTATTAAATATCTAGGTCAGTCCAAAATAAAATAAGACACTGGAACATTAATTATTGAACATAGGTTTCCTTTTACCGAGAAACTAAAGAGATTTAGGACTATTAATAAATATGTTTGGTGTCACACTGAAAAAAAAAACTCTATAAAAGAACACGTGTTTTTTAGAAACCATAAATAGTATTTATAAGTTTGCCAATTTATGGAATGCTAACGTAAAAGACAGTTCATAATTGCATTCTTAATTTTCCTAAGAAATTAAGTTTTTTAAAGGTTAAGAATTCTAATTAAAATATGTAGCTAAAACTACTGAAAATTAAGGAGGAAAACATCTTTGAATACAAGGAAAAAAGAAGGTATAAGGAATGGGAATACATTTTGTTAAGGGAAAAGAAACTAAATTTGTCCTAAAGCTGGTTATTTCTAAATGGGAAAGAAAATAAGGTACAAACTAACAAGGATATAGAAAGATGTAGAAGGTTTGTGAGAAAAAAAACGGGGTGGGGGGGATCTTTAGAAAGGAGTGTGTGGTCAGGACTAAGATTAGAATAAATTTAGTTGAGTAAATGGATTTTAATATTAAAGGTAAGATGGTGCAAAACCTGAATTTGGTTTCTTTCTCTGCTATGAGGACAAAGTTTTCTTAGAATATTGATGTCCTTTTGGTAACAGATTGTAAAGTTCTTTACCTTTTAAGTAATTTGTTGTAACTTTCTGTATTTGTCCTTGAAATCTTTTATTGCCACTTTGGTTAAGTGAACAAGTACTGTTTCACAGTGACCTATGATCCTATTTGACCAAGTGTTTTAAAACTTTTTTGATACTTTTGAAAAACTTCCCAAGCATCAAATTCTGAGTTCTTTTGAACTAAGCTAAGCTTTGTGATGCTTCTGAGAGCCCAGAAAGCTACATTAAACTAATTAAGCTTATTTGGTATGTTAAATTACATGGGACGCATTGTCAAATGAGTGGTGATAATCCTTCTTGGGTTATGCCCAACAGGCATACAGGTAAATGCCATTAATATAAATGTTCCAGAAACTATATAAAACTTCTAAAATTTAAACATGTCCTGGTATAATGTTTTCAGTTATGAGTCTAGCTATCTTAAAATGTTGTATGTCATAGTGGTAACCAAGTTTATTTTATCAAATACATTGTAATCAGGTCTTTAACAGTGCATTTTTGAGTTTTTTGTCATTTATAGACAGTTATTGTTATACTCTGATGCTTTTGCAAAGAATGCTTCATTGTCAAGAAGATTCATAGAAAGGACATTTGACAAGTACAGGTTTCTGATAACTTTCAGATCATACCACTGAACTGCCTAAGAAGTTAAAGAATTCTAATAGAAAAACTGATGGCTTCATAAACTGCTAAAAAAAGATCAACAAGAATTAGTTACATAGGGCTATTTAATCTTTATTTTTCAGAGATAAGGAAATCTTTACCCTTATGCTAATTATGA
Source organism: Balaenoptera borealis (assembly GCF_965194805.1). Taxonomy (NCBI): domain Eukaryota; kingdom Metazoa; phylum Chordata; class Mammalia; order Artiodactyla; family Balaenopteridae; genus Balaenoptera; species Balaenoptera borealis. The sequence goes on along the minus strand of NC_138862.1, from coordinate 19,895,481 downwards.
CTTAGAGTAGTTTGGTAAAGTATATCTTTGTGAGCAGAATTGAAACATTTATCTTTTCTCCCTACCTGATCCCTCCAGAAATTGGAAACACTTAGGTTCCCAGCAGCATTATCAGGTGAATAAGAAAGGCCACCTCCTGACAGGTGCAGAAATCTCAAGATATTTGAGGGACCTCAAGAAGAGAGGAATTCATCCAAATCTATACATATCACAGGCAGAATCTAATGACAAGCCATTGGCATGACCTTTCTGGCCTTGAGAGGCCTTTTAAAAGTTCGATTTGAGATTCTTTATAAAAAGTTCCATCACGGCCAACTTAAGAGTCTGTATGACCAATTACACTTATGTAAATAATCAGATCAAGTTTATTGAACCAGACTTATTTTGCAGACAAATTAGTCAATTTGGCTATATTTGGTAGAAATTTGGGTAATTTTGGAGAGAAAACATTACTTTTTAGTGGATATTAAGTTCTAGTGTTGTTGTCTTTGAGGTTTTTGTATTTACTGTCTAAGACTCACTTTCCAGATGGCTCCTTGTTGTGATATTACATTATTGTAAAGTTTAATTGAATTATTAAAAGGACATTCTAGGTTTGTTCCTGAAGCTTATCACCATTATCTATCTTTGGATGAAGATCAGATGCCCCATGTCCTGAAACTAGGAGATTATGCATATTGGAAAAGACAGCAGACAAAGGACTCTTTATAGCTGCCTTGGAAGGAGCCATATCAGGCCTTCTGTCTCTGACACCTGACTTTTACTGACTAAGACCAGCACAATCAGATGGTATCTGAAGTAGACAGCTAATCCAAGATGCTGGACATACATTTTTGATTTACATTTATATTTAGAAATATTACATATATATTTCGATGAAAAGAGAGAGAGGGATTTTTAAATGCTTAAAGACATATATTAAAAGACAAAACTAAATTACATGGCGTTTGTGAGGAAAAGACGTGTAAGAAATAGATTACCAAGGAAGCCAGGATAGTGGTTCCTTTTGGTAGGGGTGGTAGTGGTAAAGTTTGATTGGGAGAGAAAGAGGGAGCACATGGAAAGTACATGAGATGGCTGGGAATGTTCTATGGCCTAACCTGGATGGTGGTTACCAGGACGTACATCTTATAAATCATTAAGCTGTACATTTATGTGATTTTCTGAATTTATACAATAATGACCATTAAGGTTAAAAAACTTCTTAAGAAGTTTAAAAAATTCTAGATTGAACATGGTTAAACAGGTTTCTTTACTTTGGGAGCTCTTAGAGCCTTTAAAATGCCAGTGCAAATGGTGAACAGTTAGGACGGTAATTTAGCTTGCAACATTTAACAATCTAATTTAGCCAAGAAATTCTTTTTTTCTCAAAACACCTATTAACAGTTCTCAGGACACTAGTGTTCCCTGAAGCATAGCTCAAGAAATGCCCATTTATTTAATACATCACTGTAAAAAAACTGGTATCCTGTGTCCTTTAAATATATATATATATATATTATATCAAAATGCCACTTATCTAATAATACTTAATTAATTTACTAAACACTCAGTACAAATAATTTTAAACACTTTCTGCTTGCAAATAAGAAGTTTTATTTAAGCCAAGACTATTCCAATTCTTTTTGGGTAGTTCTTGCCTTCATTCAGAAATAAAATTACAGTTACTGGTTTCTTAGCAATACCTATTGATTTCTTGATCATTAAAACAGAATAACTCTTTCCAATAAGGACAATGAGTCTATGCTTTAATAGGAGAATACAAAATTAAGTTCAATGAAATTAAAATCTCATAATTATAGTAATTTTATAACAGAGTTTTGTTATATATTGTGAAAAACAATAGCTATAGAAAAGCTAACTTAACTTATACTACTTGTTCCCATCAACCGTGCTTTCATAAGGTATCATCAGGCAAGATAAAGAAGAAAGGTTTTAAAATTAACTTGAAAAGAATGCAGGAATTCAGGCTGACCTTCTCACATGGGACCAAAATGCCCTGGCTCTGTGCTGGGTGTTCCATCCAGACAAACTATGCTTAAGAGGCAAGGTAATCCCCATATAAGCTGAGAATGTTATACTATATATGGAGGAGATAACTATGGACAGAGATCCTGGGAGAGGTGAGGCCAACCCAGTATATGCTAAGAACATTAATGCCATGCAATGTGGAACAGATGCTAATGGACAGAGGCCCTAGAGTGCTAAGCTAATGCTGCTTCCAGAAGGCAGGTTTCCATCAGTAAAGATATTCAAAATAATTTACTTTATTCCTGGGAAAATTATTTTTACACCTTTTATTTCTATTTTGCCCAAAAGATAAGGGTAACTAAGAATTAGAACGTTTCAGTCTAAGGTTCTTTTCCATAAAGTCAAAGTATTTGGGAAATTAATATTTTTTATGTTAGAAGTAAGAAATTAATATAAAGAAAGTGATGTCAAAAGAACTCCAATAAATGCAAAGTTATGTTAGGGGTACCCCAGTGGTCTGTAACACCCTTTCCTACTGTGCCACGGAATGATGCTAGGCTTCTACATCGACATGAAATGAAATCTACATGAAAATGTCCATTCTTATTATTACAAAAGAAATTCATACAGTGAAAATTGTAATAAAAGTCATGCTTTTAAAATGTAATTCATTCATCTATTATAGCTCCAAAATTAACTGTAGTAAGTCTTTGCTCCATCACAGTGCTTGGGGAGCCAAAGCTGGAGGGTCATTTATGTTGAAGCACTGCTTTGGGTAATGAGATCCTTTAGGTATATTTAGATAACGACACACTTAACGTCAAACTACAAAAGCAAGCAAATTGTGGTGAGCTCTGGCCACATTTTATTCATTTCGTATTGAGTATTGATCTTAGGCAAATGACAGAGTTGGACTGACTTCTTTTTTCTTTCTAACTTCAAAAAACAGCATTAGAAAGCCATTAAAAGAAAACTAAAGTCTACAAAATAGATAAGTAACCTTGGTCTTAACCCTTCAAAAATAAGCGCAACAATAGCAATTATTAAATATCTTATCAAGCTTAAATAGTTACACTTGTAATAGAACCCTTCTCAGAAGAAAACACAGGTACCTATAACAGGTTACATGCATTCAATCATTCATTCATTCAGGAACACTTACTGAGAGCCTTCTAATTGCCAGGCACTGAGTGTACTTGCTACTGGGGATAGAGTGGAGTTAAGGAAGACATAGTTCCTGCTCTCAGGGAGTGTGAGATCAAGTGAGAAAGTCAGAGGAGAAAAGAGGCAATCAATTTCCCCTTGAGCAGTTGAGTGTTGCAGCAGTGGAAGCCCCATGCACCTGGGAGGGTCCATCATAGGCGCACTAACCACGACTTTGAGGATGAGCAGAGACTCTTGGAACAACTATCTTCTAGACTGGATGAGGAATTAATCAAGCAAAACAGGACAAAAGCACTCCAGACAAGGCAAACACGTGCCAATGCCCAGGGCCAAAAGAGAGTGTGGGGCATTTGGGTGATTAGCAAATAGATCGGTCTGGCTGAAGCGCGAGTGAAAGGTGGTTGGTAGACAGAAGGCAGAAGAGATGGGCAGAAGTTGCGGGGAAGGAGGGAGTTCTTCAGGGTGCTTGAAGCTCATCCAGAGGGCAGAAGAGACCACGGGAAGGTCTAAAATGACAGTGACTTAGTCTCATTTGCGTTGAACTCAAATAGCCACTTCACAGACCTGATAGCGTTTTGTTTTCACACCACACGTGGCTTCAGGAATGACTCTAGAATCATCTTGCTTCTTACTATACGCTTGAAAAATAAAAGCGGCATGAATGACAACATTTGCTTTGTGAGAAGAAGATGGTAAGCTTAACAGGAAGGGTTGATCTAACTCCATAGATATAGTAAGAGTCTTTTCATTTGGACTTAGAAGTATTTTGTAAATATTATATTTAATTATATAAAATGTTTGTATAAATATTGCTATCATCTCTCCATTCCATGGATTTAATTTTATTTCTGGCCAGATAATATCCTTTAATTAGAGGATGTCTGGGGTACCTCTTTCATTACAGAATAAAAGTCTTTAATACCACATTAGCATAGTAATGTGGTTTGTTATAGGTGCTACTTTCAAAATTGATCTTTGTATCAAGCAGCAGTTGAAATTTGCCACAGTATTAGGAAATCTAAGGTAAACTAGTGATGTTCTCAAAATGATTTTCCTTTACTCAACTTTTCAATATATTCATTTAGAAAGTGGAATTTATTGGTCAATAAATGACATAAATAAGGTTTCTATCAGAGTCCATCTCCATATGAATCAGTTTCTCTGAATTATAAAAAAAATTCTTATCTAGTGTCATAACTGCACCATACCTTCCGAAAAGAAAAAACAAAACTGAAGAAAACTGATTCCTTAATTTAACTTCTATTTCTAATGAAGCATCAACTCTCCCTGACGGTAGAACAACAGGGAAAGCCCATTACGTAAAGTACAGGACTCTGATGACTTTGTTTTAATACATTTATAAGTAGGGTGGGAACTAGACCTAAGAATAGAAATAAAATAACACAAGATCTGAAAAGGCTGAGCAACAAAATCTAACTCTTTTTTTTGATACAATGATTTTGCAAAATAACTTATTAAACTTATAGACTAACATTTTTAAGAATCCTAAAGCATTTCTAGAATATTGACAAACTGTACACCAAAAAAGATTGAAATACAGTAAAATCTAAAAAAAAAAAAATGCATTGCTACGATTAATCTTCTAAGCATAAAAGTTCTCTTATATCAGTGAACAGAATAATACGTGACTTACCTACAATTACCGAAATGTTAAGCTTTAATTAATTAAGTTTAAAAGCCCACTATTTGCAAAGTAAATAGTACCAGGCAGGGAATACAAAAAAATGAAAAAGACCCAGCATCTGTCCTTCAGGTAGCTAAGCTGAAGTAACAGACACATAAACACAGTTATAGAATGAAATGGTCTCACAGTCAGAGATAAGCATAAGGCAATATGGGAGCACATTGCAAGGGCATTTTAGGTACAAATGTCTCGATTTTCACCAAATTCAAATCTAAATTCAGTTGGATACTCATGAAAAGTTAAAAGTCAGGTGTCAGAGAAATTCATAGATACAAAGCTTCACTAAAAAGATTTAATAACCAAATATGAGTCTTATTTCAATTCAACAAATGTTACTGATATTTGAGGACCTACTGGGTATTATAAGATCTGCTGATAATAGAGACCAAGCACAGCCTCAGCCTCAAAGAGCTCATAGCCCAGTAGAATTTTATATTAAATTAAAGAATATATGGAAGGAAACATCTGTGTTAGAAAAATTTAACAAGAGCTTAGTCTTTAACCTGTTATACACCTGTATCATAGAACACATCTTTTTGGAATCCAACTTTATTGCCGTATTTACCAAATTGTACCATTTTCTTCTCAACCATTTTCTTGAAAGCTCTTAAGTTTGGAAATGACACATCATAGTTCTAAGGGAGTTTCCAGTAGAGCGTTGATCCTTAAGAGTTGTATTCATTTCAATAAAGCTAATCTATTAGTTTATAGCTTATATAATCTAAAATTATAATAGCTTATATAATCTAAAATTTCTAAATTAGTCATATAAATAATTTCATCCATTACATGATGTCCTTTCCAGATCACTTGATCTTATTTGAGATTTTTTTTTAAATCACTGTGAATTTGTTCAGATATTGCAACTACACTGTATCAGCCAGTGAATAAAGTCAACTTTCCCTCTATTTGTATTGGACAGAGCTTAAACTACGTAACTCAGACCTTAGAGCTGAGAGGTATCCAAGAACATGCATTTGAGTCCAGTTTAACATGTCCGTCTAAAGCATCCTCATCATTTAAGGATTATTTCTATATTACAGAAAACCCCATTTTCCTTTTGCAAATATACTGCAAGTCCTATTTAAAGAAAGGTACACAAACCTGGGTGAATATTTACAAGAGCCCTCTGGATTTAGCCTAAAATTATTAGCCTTTCTGCTGTGTGCTTATAAATGAAGCATAGTACAACATAATAACCAGATCGACCACAATTAGAACCCTGAATTAAACGCAAGAAATGAGACATTTTGACAGCTCCGGAACATTGCCTTTCTTGGGCCTCAGTGCACAGCTAGGTAGCACAGGTGTTCCTGTAATTGCAGTACAATGGAAAATTCAGTGCTCAATGGCCTTCAAATTCTCTTGTGTGATGGGGTGTGAAGATCAGGTGTCAGTACTGTCTCCCTGTCATTACATGAAACACAACTAAAAACACTTTGGACTTTTGGCTGTCCTAAACCAGGTTAAAAGTATATATTGGCCTTCTTTATCATGCAGTCATAGTTTCTGTAACCACCTACATGTTTTTTTACAAATATTGAAAGAAATATTTTAAGAGTGCTTGTTAACAAAAATTTACATTGTAATATATTCCCCATCTCATCTTAAAATGGTGTACCTAAACTCTGCCACTTTCCTAGTTAATCTGCAAAAATTATCTCTAAGAACGTATTGGGAGTAAGAGGAATGTGGTTTAGCTGTTTCTTTCACCAGAAGGAGAAGGAGGAGGAGGAGGAGGAAGAGGGGGAAATTCATTCTATGGCAAATTATGAACATTATATTTGCAAACCACAAACCATCCTCTGTTCCCTGATAGAGAGTGGTCACCACTCAGGGATCTCTGGAAATATAGGCTGAAGCCCAAGAGCGGACTCTGGAAAGTGCTGGGAAAGCACAGCGTGATGAGTTACTACTGTGGCGAGAATGCAAAGGACACTGTGGAAGTGCCAAATGTAGACAAGTATCTAGTGCAGAACATTCATGTGGGGGAAAAGGGACCGTCATTTGAACCCGGCAGCGGGGCAAGCCACACCCAGAGCCCTTCCCCTTCCAGCTGGCCTTACTGAGCACAACGCCAGCCAGGGCTCCGCAGCGCTGTTTGCATCTGCCCCGCAGGGTGAGAGTCACCGTGAGGAACAAATCCACGCAACAGTGGGGTGGCTTTCATTGCCCACTTTAATAAACCTCCAAGTATTAAAAACAAGAACAATTTAGAAATAATACCATTTGCAGCAACATGGATGGACCTAGAGATTATCATTATCAGAGAAGTAAGTCAGAAAGAGAAAAATACCGCATGATATCACTTATATGTGGAATCTAAAACATGACACAAATGAACTTATTTACGAAACGGAAACAGACTCACAGACATGGAAAACAAACTTATGGTTACCCAAGGCGAAAGGGGGTTGGGGAGGGATAAGTTAAGTGTTTGGGATTAGCAGATACAAACTACTATATATAAAATAGATAAACAACAAGGAACTATATTTGATATCTTATAATAAACAATAATGGAAAAGGATATGAAAAAGAATATGTACATGTATGTATATGTATATATATGTGTGTGTGTGTATGTGTATATATATATATATATATATATATATATATATATATATATATATATATAAACTGAAGCAATTTGTTGTACACCAGAAACTAACACAAAGTTGTAAATCAACTATACTTCAATCGAAAAAAAAAAAAAAAAAAAAAGAACATTTTACCCTCTTGGAAAATATACTCTGTTCAGAAATACTCTATAACAATATTTTAAAATCTATGGGGAAAAAATGCCCTGTTCCCTGATTTGAGCTGTCTTTGGGCCCTAAAAATTGCATTGTACTGATTATTTATGGGAATGTGGAAGGACCAAGGCCTACAGTGACTCTTAGGTTACAACAGAGCCCTAAAGCACGGGTAATTGTCCATGGCAATAAAGACTTTGTCTTGACAGTTTAAGGCCATCACGGTCATAAACTGAAACAGAACCTACATCTGACCCTGTAAGGGACACGTACGTGAAGCCATTGTCTGCTACTGAGGGTAGCGTCACCCTCTAACCAAAAACTAGTAGTGGGCAGCGCTTTCCTTTCACTTCTTTAAGCACCGTCATTCTCCCGCTCGACTGTTCCACCCTGGAGGCATTAGCCGTGCTCCCGATCTATGAACTGTAAGTGACAAGCGCACTGAATTGCCCACGGAATTATCTCTTCTCAGAGAGGGAGTTTGCTGGGGAGCAAAATAGTAATGATTTGGCCATCCTGCCACCTCATGCTAAAGATTAAATTAATAATTGTATTACCTCATTTCTGGCCACTGACAACTCAGAACTTTGAGCCTTATTTTCAGAATGATTTCCATAATGGAATTATGGCCAATTTTTGTGTTGGTGCTTTTGACCCACAAAACAAGAACACAGTGGAAGACAGAACGCCACCCGGAAGAAGGACCCAGATAAACTAGAATTGTTACTTAAGACCTTGCATCTTCTCCATTGGTGTTGAATTCAACAGCTGGAGCAAAAGGGACAATTACAATATGAAAGAGAGAGAAAGGTTATGTTACATCTTGACTGTTCTGGAATCACCAGAGGTCCCCAAAGGCAAAAGCTGATGCCTCAACGAGACACTTCAGATGACCCAGAGATCAGCCTTCTAGTAATTCCCAGCAACACCCTTAACCGGGCCGTGCTCTGCACTGTTCCTCAAGGTGCCCTGTGGTCAGAGGTAAACTACTCATTCCCTACTCCTGATTTTGTCTTCCTTGGGGAGGGAACTCTTCTAGCTGTAGGAATCCCAGCCTTTCCTCATCCTCTCGCTCACTGCTTTTCTCCAGTGAGGAAGAATTTACCACTGCTGAGATTGGAAAGAGAAATTAGGCACCCCCATTCAGGCTCCTGTCTTCTCCCTTGTGAACAAGCCTACCTACAGGAAACACACATATTCTTCCTCACTCCATGCCTCAAATTTTAAACGGTTCTGCTCCCAAATGGAGCTGTAGTGGACTGAGGTGGGTTGGAATGCGAAGGCTGCTCTTTGCTGACTAGTTTGGGGATTTTTGCTTTAGAAAACACTTGACCACAGAAGGAGCATTTTTGTTCCCCTCTGCTTTACTACCGTCATAATTTTCAATCGGTTCAGAGCACATAGAGGGACCAGGGGTGCTATTTCAGGCTCACCTCAAAAACCACAGAAATATATTTATTTACAGCTTCGTGTTCCAGGAGTTTCTGCCATCTGGAAGGCACTTCCTCATTCTTTTCACCTTTTCCAAATCTATGCATCATTCAAGTTTTTTCTCAAGTCTTAACTTCAACCACAAAACTTTCCACAGAGTAGCTGTGATCTTTAAATAATGCAGTATGTGTGAAAGCATTGTGCCTGGAGCAGTGGGTATATACTAAGTGTAACTTTTCTATTCTTAGTCATTCAGGTCTATGTTAATCCTCACCATACACTGCTGGTTTGAGAATCAAGTGGTACAAATTTCTAGAAATCAGTTTGATGGTATGCCCAAATAGCCATAAAATTAATCATGCCCTTTGACTCAAAATTCTACTTCTGAGAATGTATGTTGAGTTAAAGCTTGAACCAGTAAATAGTTATAAACCAAGATAAATATATGATGATCACTAAGGACATGTCTAAGTAAATTGTGGTACAGCCATGTAATGGATTGTTATGCAACATTTTAAACTACACTAGCAAGTTTTTAAAGATGATACAAAGTATTTTTATACCTCTCCACCATCTTGCCTCAGTAGTAATCATTCCCTTTCCTGCAAAATAATATAAAACTAAGTATGTTGCTTTATTTTTCACTTTCATTCTTGTATCATTTTTCAACATTGTATTTTAAGAGGATTTTTCAATATTTTCTATCATCAGAATCATCATCATTATCATCATCTTAAAACATGAAATTACAAGTGCTAATGTTATAAGCATTGCATTATGAGGATTTCTGTAGACTCTGCCTTCTAGAACTTTACAAGCCAAGGTAAATGACCACATTGTATAGTAAAAACTCAGTAATTGAGTGAATGTTCTGTACTAGTGAATGGAGCAAAAGTCCAGATATCAAGTCAATATTCATGTAATATCTGAATAAATAAATAAATGACTAATCCATCATCTCCTCTTTCTAATTGTATGTAAATCATCCATTGTTTTTGACTTTACTTCAGAAGACACTAATTCCCTAGCCCATGATTTCCCCAATGCTTATTTTGTTCATTACAAATGATTATTTGTAAATAATCATTCCTCAACCACCCAAGATGTCCTTGGTATTAGCACCTGTAAAGCATGAGATGGAACACAATTTCAGAATGAAGCAGGTAATCAGGAAATTACCAGTCATGTGCATAGAAAACATTAAACTTTCCCACTTCAGTATTCCTACCACCCTATTTGATGTATTCAGGGTGAAACATTTCTCTCTCCTAATGCTCCTCAGAAACTGACGGATCATTTATGTCCAGAAACTTTACTTGTTCTTAAGCCATGATGTTAGAGAATCCTTTCTTTTTATCTTAGATGGAATCCACATAGACAAAATAATAACCCCAAGGAGCCAAGTAGCCAATTCTCAGGTATATTATGAAACATACATTATGAGACTTACATACAAGTTTAAAAATATTGGAAAGGCTACTCAAATTTGCCATAAATCTTTTTTTTCTTTATTTTTATTTTATTTATTTATTTTTTTTAGGACATGCTGTTTGGCATGCAGGATCTTAGTTCCCCGACCAGGGATCCAACCTGTGGCCCCTGCAGGGGAAGTGTGGAGTCTTAACCACTGGACCGCCAGAGAAGTCCCCATAAATCTTCTTACTTAAAAAAACTGCAACACTTTTGTGGGTCATTTCAATAGTAGTGGTATCAAGTTGTTGTTAGTCTTAGAACCTTTTTTCTGCATGTTAATGTAAGTGACATCCAACATAGACAAAGAATCAGCCCATGGTGTAAAACCATGCACACAAGTATAATAATAAATTTTATTCATTTTATTAACTGTGAATTGCTGCTATACTTTTATCTCATTTGAACCTCCTTACATTATTATTGTACCTCCTCTTTGAATGTAAGAAAGTATTTTTTAAATGGCACACTCACCACTACCAACATAGGTCAAATGACAACGCCTGGATAATATGACCCCATGTTCTCCTGCTGCAGTGCAGATGTCACAATGTCTGACTGCCCACTCCCATGTTAGGCTTACTTTTCCCCGCACCTAATCTTGCCTTGCTAGCTCACATATCTTCCTAGATAGCACCACATTAGTCATTAACATACAATAACCTAGAAAACTGTTTTTCAGATAAAGGGCACTTCCTGGAAAATCAGAACATTTGACTGAGTTTGTATTTTCTGTATGTTCAGGGTTTCCTGGAGCCTTAGAAAACCCTAACAAGTCACCTTAAATATTATCTATTGATTACAAGAAAATTCAGTATACATAAAGAATGGTTTTCAAATTTTAATACAATGAGTTAATCTACTAAAACATTTTCAGTGTCTGAGGTCCCTTCAAAATCTGAGAAGCTGACTGATAATTTTAAATTTTATACATTTTTTTTAAACTGTAAGAAGCTATTTACAAGACTTTTCTTGGTGAACAATTATTCTCCATGACAGCATCCTTCTTTGGAAAGCAGAAAAGATTTTCAGGGAAGTTTTATTAACATGAACTATTAGACCCTGAACATACTATTTGGGTTTCAGGTAGAGATAGTGGACTACACCATCAGTAACCAAATTCATGGACATATGCATAAATCAGATGCCAATTTATTAATTTACATTGAGAAGTTCAACTACCAAAGAAAGCAAATACTCATATCCACTAAGCAGTAAACTGTCTACCTGTGGGTGTATATATCTACATGAAAAGACAAATTGTTATCAGCTTGCTTGGTGAGTATGGACACAGAGAAGGGAGAATGATCTTTAGGACACAGAGAAGGGAGAATGATCTTTATGTTGGTATCATCAAGCAATGACCTATGTAACATTTTATAGATACATTCTTGAGTTATTGAGTCAATCTTCTTTCTAGCCAAAATGTTAGAGATACACTGAAAAGTTATGATTGAATTTCACTTTTCAGACCAGTTTCTCAATTTTCCTTCAGATAGAGAATATGCATTGGATTGTATTTTGGTGTGTGTGTGAGTGTGTGTGCGGTTTGGTTTTTTCAGATACTTTCCATTCAAGTACATTCTTGCTGTACTGCTATATCTCTTTTGGTAATGGTGTCGGGCTCCTTCTGTAGATGGTCTACCTTTTTCATTTTCTTCCCCCTGCCCCGACTCTGTGCAGCATGTGGGATCTTAGTTCCCTGAACAGGAATGGAAGCCGGACCCCCTGCATCCCTGCATTGGAAGTGCGGAGTCTTAACCACTGGACCGCCAGGGAAGTCCCCTACATTTTTCATTATATCAGTGGTTCTTAATTGTACTTATTTACTTATATTTCAGATACTCTTAAAGATATACTAACATTTTAGGCCTTTTCCCAGAAAAAAAATATAGTACATGCACACAAAATTTTGCACAATCTTTAAACTGTTTGACAGGAATTGTAAAGTTAGTTCATGTACTACAGATCTGTCAAACTTGGGCTATCTTACCTGTCCAGACCAGATCATACTTCTTATTCTTTTCAGAATGATAAAAAATTTCAGGACACAACAAGGCAAACATACAATTTGACTTTTACATATTTTACCAAATACAGTGCCTGGCCAATGCCTAGAGGTCATCCAAATGCAGAAATAGTCAGAGATGATATCCAGTCAAAGCTGCAGAGTTGCCATTGCCCATGTTGAGGATGGAGGTGAGCAAGCAACAGAGGGTTTTATCTGCAACTCCCAGTGAAGGAAAAAGCTGAATTTAATCCTCTTTGCACTTTATTACAAACAAGAGTTATGGGTCATGATGATTCACCTACCCTGGGACTCCAAGGAGCAGGGAGAGCAGGTTTTATCCTATTCTATATAAAAATAGAAAGCAAACAGACACAATTTCTAAACAGATCTTTTTATCACTAGTCAGCAGACAGTATACCCTCTCCTCTGCTGTTGTACTAATTCAGCCTGCTTTCAGAAAGCACACAAAGGCCTTGATGTATCTTGTTCAGGAAAAATAATCAGTAGTTACTATCCCATTTATTTGCCAGGAAATGGTGGTTTCGGGAGATCTCCAGACCCACATAGAAGACTTCTCAGGGTCTTCCACAATAGCACTCCCCAACGTACATTGATTTTTCTTAATTTTACTCAGAGACACTAGAAGTTTGGGGAATACCGTATTGCCATCTTTTTACTTCCCTTCATTATTCTTTTGCTAAAAAGTACCAGTGATGTGTGAATATATCACTTATTAATTTTTTAAGTAGTGTCTAATTTCCAATGGCTAAATTGACAACTTTTCAGATGCTGCATATCATTCAAAGAATTAATAATAAAATATATATTTCTCTCCCCTTAAAATTAAATTAAAAGTTGCAATACAAAAAAGCCTTGGTGATGAGTATGTGGTGTAGGGCAATGAGACGGATTTGTAACTTATTTGTAAATGCTTTTTAGAGGGCATCATGCTGTGTTTCTCTGCCTCCATAACACATATCACAATGTCTTATTTGTAGATTATTGATTCACATTGGAGTGTATTTGGTAACTTGTCTCTATCTCACCAACTTCATCTGTTTGGTCATTAATTCTGTAGCTATTCTTTCTTCCAGGGATCAGAGAGCTGTCCTCTTCCCATTCCACACTTTCACTGGGTCTGGTTTGTTATCCTCCTTTATTTGATTTGCTTCTCTTCCTTTTAACTCAGTAGAACTAGCAGGCTTTAGGCATCCAAATACTTATGGTCTGCTCGCCCGTACTGCTGTTAGATTAAACTACATGAAATTGCCATTTTTTAGGTAAAATACAGTAAAATGTTGACAATTTAAGATGGGTCATCTATAATTTGTTATGTATATTTGGAAAAAATATTAAAGAATTTTGTGAGATAAATGTAGGCCAAATGCTTGACACATAAGGGCTTTTTTACATGCTATTTTTAAAATTATTATTATTATATCATCATCATCATTATTATTTAAACTAATTCAGTGCTGTCTATAAGGAGAGTCTGATATAATATCTCAGGTATTCTACTCAAGTATGTGTGTACAGTGCTTGAATAGCCATTATATATTGAGACCTCTGGGGATATAATTTAACATTCTTTAGTCATTCTAAACTTATTTTTAAATTGCCAGATTTGAGTATTTATCGTCTTCAGGCTACTTGTTTGATTATATTTATATCCAGTCATGTTCACAAACTAATGTTATCCTCTTTACAATAATATTCCTCAGCAGCAAATAAGTTCTTAAGAAAATAAGTCCAAAGGAAATGATCTAGATATATTAGGTATTCGAAAATATCATACTGCAAACATATCAAATATTCGAGTTTATCATTATTTCTATTCAGATTTGCATGGATCAAATCTACAGGCAAAAATCTTCAAATCTTTTCTGAATTCTTTTTTTTTTATATGGCAGGTTCTTATTAGTTATCTATTTTATACATATTACTGTATATATGTCAATCCCAATCTCCCAATTCATCCCACCACCATGACCGCCTCCCACTTTTGCCCCTTGGTGTCCATACGTTTGTTCTCTACATCTGTGTCTCTATTTCTGCCCTGCAAACCGGTTCATCTGTACCATTTTTCTAGGTTCCACATATATGCGTTAATATACAATATTTATTTTTCTCATTCTGACTTACTTCACTCTGTATGACAGTCTCTAGGTCCATCCACGACTCTGCAAATGACTGAATTTCTTTCCTATTTTATGGCTGAGTAATATTCCATTGCATATATGTACCATGTCTTCTTTATGCATTCGTCTGTCGATGGGCATTTACGTTGCTTCCATGTCCTGGCTATTGTAAATAGTGCTGCAATGAACATTGAGGGGCATGTGTCCTTTTAAATTATGATTTTCTTATGGTATATACCGAGTAGCGGGATTGCTGGGTCATATGGTAGTTCTATTTTTAGTTTTTTAGGGAACCTCCATACTGTTCTCCATAGTAGTTGTATCAATTTACATTCCCACCAACAGTGCAAGAGGGTTCCCTTTGCTCCACACCCTCTCCAGCATTTGTTGTTTGTAGATTTTCTGATTATGCCCATTCTAACTGGTGTGAGGTGATAACTCATTGTAGTTTTGATTTACATTTCTATAATAATTAGTGATGCTGAGCAGCTTTTCATGTGCTTCTCGGCCATCTGTATGTCTTCTTTGGAGAAAAATCTATTTAGGTATTCTGCCCATTTTTTGATTGGGTTGTTTGTTTTTTTAATGTTGAGCTGCATGAGCTGTTTACATATTTTGGAGATTAATCCTTTGTCCATTGATTCGTTTGCAAATATTTTCTCCCATTCTGAGGGTTTTCTTTTTGTCTGGTTTGTAGTTTCCTTTGCTTTGCAAAAGATTTTAAGTTTCATTAGGTCCCATTTGTTTATTTTTGTTTGTATTTCCATTACTATAAGAGGTGGATCAAAAAAGATCTTGCTGCAATTTATGTCAAAGACTGTTCTTCCTATGTTTTCCTCTAAGAGTTTTATGGTCTTACATTTAGGTCTCTAATCCATTTTGACTTTATTTTTGTGTATGGTGTTAGGGAGTGTTCTAATTTCATTCTTCTACATGTAGCTGTCCAGTTTTCCCAGCACCACTTATTGAAGACACTGCCTTTTCTCCATTGTATATCCATGCCTCCTTTGTCATAGATTAGTTGACCATAGGTGCGTGGATTTATCTCTGGGCTTTCTATCCTGTTCCATTGATCTATATTTCTGTTTTTGTGTCAATACCATATTGTCTTGATTACAGTAGCTTTGTAGTATAGTCTGAAGTCAGGGAGTCTTATTCCTCCAGCTCCATTTTTTTTCCCTCAAGCTTGTTTTGGCTATTCAGGGTCTTTTGTGTCTCCATACAAATTTTAAGATTTTTTTGTTCTATTTCTGTAAAAAATGCCACTGGCAATTTGATAGGGATTACATTGAATCTGTAAATTGCTTTGGTTAGTATAGTCATTTTCACAATATTGATTCCTCCAACCCAAGAACATGGTATATCTCTCCATCTGTTTGTGTCATCTTTGATTTCTTTCATCAGTGTCTTATAGTTTTCTGAGTACAGGTCTTTTACCTCCTTAGGTAGGTTTATTTCTAGGTATTTTATTCTTTTTGTTGTAATGGTGAATGGGATTGTTTCCTTAATTTCTCTTTCTGATCTTTCATTGTTAGTGTATAGGTATGCAAGAGATTTCTGTGCATTAATTTTGTATCCTGCTACTTTACCAAATTCTTTGATTAGCCCTAGTAGTTTTCTAGTGGCATCTTTAGGATTCTCTATGTATAGGATCATGTCATATGCAAATGGTGACAGTTTTACTTCTTTTCCAATTTCTTTCCTTTTATTTATTTTTCTCCTCTGATTGCTGTGGCTGGGACTTCAAAAACGACGTTGAATAATAGTGGCGAGAGTGGACATCCTTGTCTTGTTCCTGATATTAGAGGAAATGCTTTCAGTTTTTCAACATTGAGAATGCTGTTTGCTGGGGTTTGTCATATATGGCCTTTATTATGTTGAGGTAGGGTCCCTCTATGCCCACTTTCTTTTGAGTTTTTATCATAAATGGGTGTTGAATTTTGTCGAAAGTTTTTCTGCATCTATTGAGATGATCATATAGTTTTTATTCTTCAATTTGCTAATATGGTGTATCACATTGATTGATTTGCATATACTGAAGAATCCTTGCATCACTGGGATAAATCCCTCTTGATCATGGTGTATGATCCTTTTAATGTGTTGTTGGATTCTGTTTGCTAGTATTTTGTTAAGGATTTTTGCATCTATATTCATCAGTGATATTGGCCTGTAATTTTCTTTTTCTTTAGTGTCTTTGTCTGGTTTTGGTATCAGGGTGATGGTGGCCTCATAGAATGAGTTTGGGAGTGTTCCTTCCTCTGAAAATTTTTGTAAGATTTTGAGAAGGATAGGTGTTAGCTCTTCTCCAAATGTTTGATAGAATTCACCTGTGAAGCCATCGGGTCCTGGACTTTTGTTTGTTGCGAGACCTTTAATCACAGTTTCAATTTCATTACTTGTGATTGGACTGTTCATATTTTCTATTTCTTCCTGGTTCAGTCTTGGAAGGTTATACCTTTCTAAGAATTTGTCCATTTCTTCCAGGTTGTCCATTTTTTTGTCATAGAGTTGCTTGTAGTAGTCTCTTAGGATGCTTTGTATTTCTGTGGTGTCTGTTGTAACTTCTCCTTTTTCATTTCTAATTTTATTGATTTGAGTCCTCTCCCTCTTTTTCTTGATGAGTCTGGCTAACGGTTTATCAATTTTGCTTATCTTCTCAAAGAACCAGCTTTTAGTTTTATTGATCTTTGCTATTGTTTTCTTGGTTTCTATTTCATTTATTTCTGCTCTGATCTTTATGATTTCTTTCCTTCTACTAACTTTGGGTTTTGTTTGTTCTTCTTTCTCTAGTTTCTTTAGGTGTAAGGTTAGATTGTTTATTTGAGATTTTTCTTGCTTCTTGAGGTAGGATTGTATTGCTATAAACTTCCCTCTTAGAACTGCTTTTGCTGCATTCCACAGGTTTTGTATTGTCATGTTTTCATTGTAATTTGTCTCTAGGTATTTTTTTATTTCCTTTTTGGTTTCTTCAGTGATCTCTTGGTTATTTAGTAGTATATTGTTTAGTCTCCATGTATATGTGTTTTTTACGTTTTTTTCCCGGTAATCGATTTCTAATCTCATAGCGCTGTGGTTGGAAAAGATGTTTGATATGATTTCAATTTTCTTATATTTACCGAGGTTTGATTTGTGACCCAAGTTGTGATCTATCCTTGAGAATGTTCCATGTGCACTTGAGAAGAAAGTGTGATCTGCTGTTTTTGGATGGAATGTCCTATAAATATCAATTAAATCTATCTGGTCTATTGTGTCATTTAAAGTTTGTGTTTCCTTATTAATTTTCTGTCTGGATGATCTGTCCATTGGTGTAAGTGAGGTGTTAATGCCCTCCACTATTATAATGTTACTGTCGATTTCCTCTTTTATAGCTGTTAGCAGTTGCCTTATGTATTGTGGTGCTCCTATGTTGGGTACATATATATTTATAATTGTTATATCTTCTTCTTGGATTGATCCCTTGATCATTATGTAGTGTCTTTCCTTGTCTCTTGTAACATTCTTTATTTTAAAGTCTATTTTATGGGCTTCCCTGGTCGCACAGTGGTTAAGAATCTGCCTGCCAATGCAGGGAACACGGGTTCAAGCCCTGGTCCGGGAACATCCCACATGCCACAGAGCAACAAAGCCCTTGCACCACAACTACTGCGCCTGCGTGCCACAACTACTGAAGCCCATGTGTCACAACTACTGAAGCCCACACACCTAGAGCCCACGCTCCACCATAAGAGAAGCCACCACAATGAGAAGTCCATGCACTGCGACAAAGTGTATCCCCTGCTCTCTGCAACTAGAGAAAAAGCCGCATGCAGCAACGAAGACCGACCCAACACAGCCAAAAATTAAAATAAATAAACTTAAAAAAAATTTTTTTTAATAAAGTCTCTTTTATGTGATATGAGTATTGCTCCTGCAGCTTTCTTTTGATTTCCATTTGCATGGAATATCTTTTTCCATCCCCTCACTTTCAGTCTGTATGTGTCCCTAGGTCTGAAGTGGGTCTCTTGTAGACAGCATATATATGGGTCTTGGTTTTGTATCCATTCAGCAAGCCTGTCTTTTGGTTGGGGCATTTAATGCATTCACATTTAAGGTAATTATTGACATGTATGTTCCTATTACCATTTTCTTAATTGTTATGGGTTTGTTTTTGTAGGTCTTTTTCTTCTCTTTTGTTTCCCACTTAGAGATGTTCCTTTAGCATTTGTTTTAGAGCTGGTTTGGTCGTGCTGAATTCTCTTAGCTTTTGCTTGTCTGTAAAGCTTTTGATTTCTCCATTCAATCTGAATGAGATCCTTGCTGGGTAAAGTAATCTTGGTTGTAGGTTTTTCCCTTTCATCACTTTAAATATATCATGCCACTGCCTTCTGGCTTGAAGAGTTTCTGATGAGAAATCAGCTGTTAACCTTATGGGAATTCCCTTCTATGTTATTTGTCATTTTTCCCTTGTTGCTTTCAATAATTTTTCTTTGTCTTTAATTTTTGTCAGTTGGATTACTATGTGTCTCGGTGTGTTTCTCCTTGGGTTTCTCCTGCCTGGGACTCTCTGCTCTTCCTGGACTTGGGTGGCTATTTCCTTTCCCATGTTATGGAAATTTTCGACTATAATCTCTTCAAATATTTTCTCGGGTCCTTTCTCTCTCTCTTCTCCTTCTGGGACCCCTATAATGCGAATGTTGTTGTGTTTAATGTTGTCCCAGAGGTCTCTTAGGCTGTCTTCATTTCTTTTCATTCATTTTTCTTTATTCTGTTCCGCAGCAGTGAATTCCACCATTCTGTCTTCCAGGTCACTTATCTGTTCTTCTGCCTCAGTTATTCTACTATAGATTCCTTCTAGTGTATTTTTCATTTCAGTTATTGTATTGTTCATCTCTGTTTGTTTGTTCTTTAATTCTTCTATGTCTTTGTTAAACATTTCTTGCATCTTCTCGATCTTTGCCTCCATTCTTTTTCCAAGGTCCTGGATCATCTTCACTATCATTATTCTGAATTCTTTTTCTGGAAGGTTGCCTATCTCCACTTCATTTAGTTGTTTTTCCTGGGGTTTTACCTTGTTCCTTCATCTGGTGGAAAGTCCTCTGCCTTTTCATTTTGTCTGTCTTTCTGTGAATGTGGTTTTCCTTCCACAGGCTGCAGAATTGTAGTTCTTCTTGCTTCTGCTGTCTCTCTCTTTTGAATTCTTAAGCTATCTTTATATCATTATAATTTTTTAAAATCAGTCTCAAAGTATACACAGTAGAAGTAGAATAAATGATTTCTCACTAAACCTATGATTATTTCCCTCATTCTGATCAGTTTCAGACCTTAGACACTTGACAAGTGTTTATGTTGAGTTGATTTAGGCAAAAATTTCATTTAAAAGATAAAGTAATTTAAGGGCTAAGCTAAAGGATTTGCTAAATTAACTGTGGACTTAATTTTTATTTGAAACTTCAACGGTTGCTTCTGTTAATGAAGTATTGTCATAGAAAATGGGTGGCTTTGGAAACACACTTGTCTTTGCCATAATTAATTCTCCCTTGGAACAAGCACAACATTCATCACGTTTTGATGGTGCTCTAGCACACTGCGTCAGAACAGAAGGAAGGCATGATTGACAAAATGTTTATGTGACAGATACAGTCACCATATAAATACACATCTGATGAACTCGAAAATAAGCCTGCTGTCTGGAACAGTGGTGCATATTTTAAAAGACTAACCTTGCCGAAAGGCTATTTTCCACTGTTCATTTCAACTACAAAGAGAATAGTAAAATAAAGCTCATATACCAAAACAAAATGATTTACTTTATTCAGCCATTTCAAACAACTGATGGCAGGAAATAGTAGGAAACTTAAGGCCAGACCACTTAAATTCCAATAAAATGCAAGGAGTGAATTTTTTTTTCTTCCATCGAGAGAGAAAGCCAAACATGTTTGCCTAGTGCTAATATCTGTTAACATGTTTTACTAAATCTTAGATATTACTTTTTGTTTGCCATTTTAAGTATGCATACTTATTTTTAACTACCTTAGTCTTTAGAATTAGCAATGCACACACACAAATTGAGCTGTATTTCCAGTTCACCTGATCCTTGGTTTCCAGTTCTTAACTCTCTCTTTTTGCTGCTTCTCCATTATGCTTCCCAGAGGATGGCCCACCCTCTCCTGCTCCCTTATGCTATGCGCAGTTGCCCTGCTCCTTAGTCTTCTTTATCATCTGGCTATTGCTATGTAACAAACAATCTCAGAAATAAGTGGCTTAAAGTAATAACCACTTATTTTAGCTCATGAATCTACAGGTTGACTGAGTGGTTCTGCTAACCTGGGCTATGCTTGTTTGCTGTCATGTAGGCTTATTTATGTATGTGCAGGTCAGCTGTCGTCTGGATCTTCAAAGATAGGCTCACTCATATGTCTGCTGCATGGTTGGTTGTTGGCTGGGGCAACAGGGATACTGGGCCACATGTCTCTCATCATCCAGCAGGCTAGTTTGGGCTTCCCTCACAGCAGCTGAGCAGGGATCAAGCAGAAGCTTTCAGGATCTCCTGAGTTTAAGCCTAGAACCCTAGAACTGACGCAGTTAAATTCTGCCACATTCTTTTGTCCAAAGCAAGTCACAAGGTTATCCTAGATCCAAGAAAAAGGGACCTAGACTTTACCTCTTGATGGAAGAAGCTTCAGTGTCACACAGCAAAACACATTATACAAGAAAAAGTGAAGAATTAGGAACCCTTTTGCAATCACCCAATCACATCTCTCTCCCATTATTCCAAATATGTTTACAACTTTTTTTCCATGTCCATATTCCTATAAAACCAAATGAGTTTTGTTGACTAACTTACAACAGACAGAGAAATCCAGGCTAGAAACCAAATCAAGGAACAAAGCCAAAAGGCAAGAGGAAAGTTGGCATACTGTCATTTTATTAGATGTGAATCTTCAATATTTAAAAAAGCATAATAAAGCCCTCTCCATGTTCCTATCTTTGAAGTGAGTCCATATCATACTGTTGACTGTTTGGGACATGATCTTGGGTCTTGGGAAGTTTTTCAAAAAATATTACATAGATATATTTTAATGGAGGCAATTAAAAATGCTTCCATTGTTTTAAAAGATTCATTGGCCCATTGAATTGAACATAAAAGGAAATATAATGTAGAGGGGGAAATATACGTAGATTTTGACATCAGGTAGACCTGGATTCAAATTTCAATTCTGCAACTTACTACCTTTTGACTTTAGCCAAATTGCTTGGCCACTCTAACCTCACATGCGGTAAAGTGAGTATACATACTGGGTATTGAACAAATTTCCCTTTTCTAATGTATTAGTTCACTCTTTGTCAAAAATAATAAGAAGGGGACAGGGAAGAACCCAGGGAGATTCAGCTCAGAACTCTCCAATCTTATAGAGCTTCTTAGGTCCACATTTAAGCTATTTGAGAAAAAAATAATTCAATAAAAATAAAAATGTTTAATTACCATTCTTCATTGAGATTTTCAAACTCACATTTAGCAAGTTACATTAAATAATAGACCTTCTCCAAACATATTTTCTTTTTTTTAAGTAAATTTATTTATTTTATTTATTTACTT
Source organism: Balaenoptera borealis (assembly GCF_965194805.1). Lineage (NCBI taxonomy): Eukaryota > Metazoa > Chordata > Mammalia > Artiodactyla > Balaenopteridae > Balaenoptera > Balaenoptera borealis. The sequence continues at coordinate 19,873,259 of NC_138862.1, read as the reverse complement.
TTGGCTGCCTTGGGTCTTCATTGCTGCACGCAGGCTTTCTCTAGTTCTGGCAAGCTGGTGCTACTCTTCATTGCGGTGCGTGGGCTTAGCATTGCGGTGGCTTCTCTTGTTGTGGAGCACAGGCTCTAGGTCCTTGGGCTTCAGTAGTTGTGGCTCGCAGGCTCTAGAGCGCACACTCAGTAGTTGTGGCACACGGGCTCAGTTGCTCTGCAGCATGTGGAATCTTCCCGGATCAGGGTTCGACCCCACGGCCCCTGCATTGGCAGATGGATTCTTAACAACTGGGCCACCAGGGAAGCCCCATCCAAACATATTTTCATGCATGAACTCTTGCATTTTCTTGGATTCAACTACCTTCTTTAATTCACTATGAAAAAGAATATGTCAAAAAAATATGGTACTTCAATTGAAATTGTCTGTTTAATGAATAGTTTGCACCTTTGCTTCCATTAGGGTCTATATCTGTTAGCCACAGACTCCTGAATCCCTTGATAAGCCATAACAAAAATGTACTGACAACTCAACACATGTAGCAAAAATAAACAGACAATGATATAGTGTTTCTGTAAGAATTTTTTGCTACAAGGGAGAAGGAAACCGATCCCAAGCCCGCATAAAAGAAAGTTTGCTTACATTTTAAATACCCAAAAGGGATAAACAAATCATTGTTCTATCAAGTTAAAAGTCATCTTTTACCATCTCACAGAAATCTCAACTTTCCATGTCCCTAGAGTCACAGCTAATATTGTATAGCTCATGGGTATTTTGAGGTGGTCTATTCTGTAAGATCCTTTCATTTATTTCAAAGAATTCATTTATTTGTACACTGTCTACCTCCTGTGCCAGGTTCAGTGATACACTGTGAAGTTTTCTCCCTGTGAGCACAGAAAAATTCAATCCTGAAGAAATTGAGGTCTGGAGCTCTAGTTTTCAGGGTGGTGGTCCCCAGGAAGACAACTGCCTAGAGAGGATCAACAGTCTTTAATTCTATCAGGAGTTTAATCTAGTAATGAAGCCTGAAAATTCCATTTTTGTTAATAGAAAAAGAACCAGCATGAAATGCAGTGAACAAACAATTTCCACTGGCAGCTAACACAGCCACACTGAGTCATCACAGACTCAGCATAATAAAATTGATTTAATTATGTTGAAGAGAAGAGAGAGGAGATGGATTGAACCAGCCAGAGGCGAGCAAGGCACCCAACTCCCAACTCCAAATTATAGAGAAGTGATACGCTTTCAGTATAGAGCTGAGATGCTCCTTTTTGACTTTGCCGTCCTCAGGTGTCCTGTCTGGTAGCAATGCTAGTCTGACTGAAAAGCAACTCTCCCTTGTTGGATGTCTTATTTATTCTTCCTAGACCATCCACTGTACCAGTAGGGAAAACAATAAGTGGCATGCTCATTCCTTTGGACCTCTCCTTAATCGTCCTGGATATTCATTCTTGTAATCTAAAGTATCCTCTGCTTAAAAGGTCCAGGGACATTTACCAAATGCACATGGAGTCAACTTTCACCTGTTTACCTTAGGATCACATTATTATCAAATTGTTAAAAATAAAATAACACATATATATGTATATATATTACATATTGTGTGTATATATAATATGATATTATACATATATTTAATGTAATATACAAATATGTCATTATATAACATATATAAACATTACATAATGGCAATTATATAACTGTTATATAATAGCATGTATAATAACTGTTTTACAATATGTTGTATACATACCTGTTTTTATATGCTATATTGATATATAACATATATATGTATATAAACACAGTTTATGTATAAACTGTGAGTGAATAGGTTATACTTCAAAGAGAAAGGCAGTATGGCAAAGACTGAATTAGTGTCAGGAACTTTACTGCCAGTTCAGATACTATGGTGGATAGTTCACTTCAGTTAATAAAGTTTTCTGAGTGATCTTTCTGTACCCTATAGATTTCTCATTTATAAAATTAAAGGATTGGCTGAGATGATCAACAAAACTTCTCTCACTTCTAAAGTTCTATGATCTAAGGATATTTACTAGGAATCTATAAGTTATCTAAAGCCATGGCCAGTATAACCCAAAGCAAAGCCTGTATTTTTAAGTAGTTTATAAACGTAAATTAAGGGTACAGGCAAAAATATGTGGCCATAGCCAATATTCCATTCCCAGGACCCTGCAGCAATTTGTTTTATAAAAAAATTACATCTTCACAAAAATATACTTCAAAGATATTCCACTTAGAGTTCACCCTTTTTCTCATCCTTTAAATGTACTAGAATCAGAGAAGACATACGAAAATCGATCAGTATTCTTTTCATTCTTCCCTAGTTTATACACTTTGATTTTTTTCTTACTTGCAGATGTCCCACGTGAATATAAGCATTATTACCTTATCCTTGGACTTCCACAGAATTAATGAACTGTTGCAATAGCCAATCACAATTTGTGTTTATAGTTTAGTGTCTTGTCAGGCTTATAATTATTTTTAGTGCAGATCTGCTAGCCCAGTAAGTGCCTTCATTATTCTTGGAGATGAGGAAGCTGTTGGTTATGCAGAACTTGTCTTCTCCCTGCACCTTCTTTCTTGGCCACTGCTTGTAGTAAACATCATTTTTGCTCCAATTTAATAGAGCTGCCTGCAGAAGGTCATTTATTAGGTAATCACTTGTCTGTGAAAAATCCTAATTACTGTATGTTTGTCAAAGGGAGGAAAATAACATTGCATTTGAATGTTGAATGAGGAGTAAACCAGCATGCAGATGAGTTAATCAGAGGTTTTTTTTTAATTGGCAGATAAATAAATTTGTTAAGTGCACCTACAACTTGAGGGTTAAAAAGAAAAGATACACTATCAGCTATGGTGAAGATAAAAAAGGTGCAGAGTTTATGGTGTTATCAGTTCGGAGTTAAAGCAAAAGAAAAATAATTTATGAATGCTACAGGGATATATTTTTCCTGTGGAATCTTAGTGCCCCCTGCTGATCCTCAAAAAATGTTTTACATTGAAAATGGTTCATGTTTTTTCTTTCTAGATAAGTAATTTTTCTACTACGGTATTTCTTTTTCAACCCAGGAGAATCTTTCCTATATAAGACTCCATCTCAGCAGTATACATGTTAGTATCTGTGGCTTCTCATAGAAAAACAAGTGATTAATCAAAAATGCATATTTACAATTATTAAAAGATAGAGAGCAAAGAATTTGAAATTACCACCTGATATTATAACTAAACAGGTTGAACTTGTTAGTTAAAAAGTCAAGTCATCACCACTTAGGAAAGAAGACCTTGATAAAAGTGAAAACACATAATAAAATTATCAGGGACCAAAACCACAATACTGTTTCTGAATAAGATGAACAGATTGTTTACATTCATAATAGTTCATAACCAGACACATCAGACCTTAAGACACAATATGTTGCCGGACACCACATTATTAATAATATTAATTTTGTCCATATTTTAGATTTCTCCAGTACAGTATCTGTGAGAGAAATATTACTATTCTTATCCAAGAGGTGAGGAAAATGAGACTCATAAAGTTAATGTAAGTTACTGAAACACTGTATAATCATTTACTGGCAGAGAATCATCTGAGATTATTTTTAGAACAAAATGGGTATAAATACATTTTCTACACCAATTTCCCACTCCACTCCAGATGACTTCAAGGTAAATTACAGACATCTATAGATATTTCAGTATTTATCTCTAAAGATAAGCTCTCTTTTGAAAAATATTTTAAAACCAAGCAGAACCAAGGTAAGTAACCATGGTGTCAACCTCTAGGCTCTCTTTTTATATTAATCACGTCTTATATTTTCTGTATTCTAATGTTTTAACACCTGGGGCCTTGAAAACCCTGGAAGGACTGTCCCTCCCAAGGTTAGTGAATTCCTAGAGATGATAAACAACTCACCCATGAGGGTACTTTCCAAATGCAAGCCACCCAATCCTAGGCCCAAATCCCCAAACACCTCCTTTATGGGGCTATTACACTCTGGACCACTATCCAACAGCCAATCACCCCACGGCCAGGTACCAGACAACTAGGGACAGCACATATGCCCCAGAGCCCACTGAAATTATTTAAACTGGCCAATCCTAAACCTGTTTGCCCTGCCTCATTGATTCTTTCCTTTGGAAACCACAGTAAATGTTCTTGCCCACAGTTCCCTGTCTCCCTCTGTCTCCTGACCAAACCCAGTGGTTTCCCATCTAGCCCCCATGGCATGCCCAATTCCCTTCTCTTGGGATCTGTGGGTATAACAAACTACCTTTTCGATAGCAGTTGTTTACTGATGTGTTGCCCTTCCTATACTTAAATAATGATAAAACCTGTTGAAATGCTACTCCGCAGAAACTGCTCGCAGTCTTTCCATTACATTTCAATAAGAAGGTAAAATTGGTATAAAATAAGTATGTCTTAAACCCAGCAATGCTGAATTATGGGGGTCAGTGAAGCACACGGCATTTTTTTCACAAGTAGACTAAGATTCTCTCATTAAATAAAAATGAGGGCCAGTTATTTCACATCATTAAATAGGTTCATTGACATTCCTGGATGTCAAAGAGTCATTTCCCCAAACCATCAACTGCCACACAATTTCTGAGCCGTGATAACCCTAAACAGTCCCCTCCAACACGGTGGTTAGACTTTAATAATATTACCATGGTTTTGAAAATAAAAAGATATCATGAAATCAGTCAGGCTGAGGTGTTGCAGGAAAAGCTATAAAAAGAGAGAAACTTAGACGTCCAATTTTCCATCTGGCTGAGAAACTGACTTGGTTCCATACTAGAGTTTGATACCTAACATCAGAGTTCCCATTACTGGGGGCGAGGGTGGGGTGGGGAGAAGTAGCCATGCAAGTTTTCCATCTGCATTATCTCATTTAATACTCACCATTCCTCTATCAGTTAGGCTTAAGTTATCCTTATTTATAGATATGGAGGTCAAGACTCAAAAGATAAGAAGGTTGCCTGCCATGTTTCAAAACCTTGTTCTGACTGTACACATCATGTTCTTCCCACTAAGCCTCAACATGGCCACAAAAATCTCAAATTCTCCAACCAAAGTTGTTATATTTCAAATAAAATATTTGGCATTATTAATTGGTCATCTTATGTTTAATAACAAAGTTGAGTGAAGTTTCAGGTGGTATCCTATAAAAACCTCAAATTTGGGCTTCCCTGGTGGCGCAGTGGTTGAGAATCTGCCTGCCAATGCAGGGGACATGGGTTCGAGCCCTGGCCTGGGAAGATCCCACATGCCACGGAGCGACTGGGCCCGTGAGCCACAATTACTGAGCCTGCGCGTCTGGAGCCTGTGCTCCACAACAAGAGAGGCCGCGATGGTGAGAGGCCTGCGCACCGCGATGAAGAGTGGTCCCCACTTGCCACAACTAGAGAAAGCCCTCGCACAGAAACAAAGACCCGACACAGTCATAAATAAATTAATTAATTAATTAAAAAGAACGTGAATTTCTAAAAAAAAGTCAAAGACCGAAAATCTATTAAAAAACAAAACCTCAAATTTAATTTTCAGCAAATATCAAGCTTAATGCCAGTAGGCAGTAGTCATCCTCCAATGTCGCAATGTAGTATGTTTTCCATACCTACACAAGTGTCTACACTTGCTAGATCATATCATTCTCCTCAGATAGTCTACTCTAGTACCAAGATCCAGTCCAGCACAGGGACATCCTCAGCCCAGAATGGGTTAGCCAGATTTAAAGAGGGAAAAAGGGGACACCCAATGAAATTTGAATTTCATATAAACAGCAAATAATGTTTAGTATATCCCATGCACTATTTGGAACATACTTCTACAAAAAAAAGTATTTTCTATTTATCTGAAATGCTAATTTAACTATATTTCATACTGAAAATATATTCATCTGAAATACTAATTTAACTGTACTTTATACTGAAGTTCAAATTTATCTGTATTTTATCTGACAACCCTAGCTCAACATCTTCCAGAGAATCTGAATTCCATCTGTGGTCTCATTGGGACATAATTCTATGCTGAGAGAGAAGAATGACAAACCCAGAACCCTAGTCCCCACACATTTCCTGAAATAAATAATAATTATTAATCATAACTAATAATAATTTAATAATTAATTGATTTTTTAAAATAAATTAAATAAAAAACTTTATGAGAGTCCTCTAGACCACATCTGTGGACATTTTCACATCCATAGCCCATCCTATTTGGAACAGGAAATTGTTGGGATAACCTAAAACCAGATGAGCTCCCAAGGTAGTAAAGGCAAGATGGCATGATTATTTATTTCACTATCTCATTCCTTCTCTCAGCAAGGCCCACTGAATCTCAGACTTGGCATTTGATGCCTTCATAAAAGATGGATATGAGAATATAAGAAAGATATCATAGAAGACAGACAAGAAGGATAATTGTCATTAAGTAAACCCAGAAATCAATAAGTTGCATATAATGCCACCTTTAATATATCAAAGTAGTTTTTATTATATATATTGCTCTAATTTTAAATTGCATTTCCTGATAATAAACAGTTCAGAGCATTATTATTTGAGAGAAAGTGGTGTTTCTATTTCAGACTATTTGGGAAATGCTGATATTTAATCCACTATAATATTTCTGAATTCTTCTTGTGCTGATTTTAACCTCTTGGCATATTGGGTTTTCCTGGATTTGGAAACATTCTTTTTGTTGATGTTGTTTCCTGTGAGAATAATTCATTTTTAGAGAAAAATATAATTTATTTATCAGAATTCAGACTGCTATGTTTGCACATTACCTGCAAATATTTTATGAGGTCTTTTTTATTTTTTTTAAACTTTCAAAACTTGTAATCTTGGCTCAGTGAAGGTGAAACCTTTTAACTGAAAGATGAAAATGACAGCTACAGTCTCACACTGAGTGTTAAAACAGGTTCTGACGTGAAGGAATATTGGTAGCTTGGTGACATCCATCTTACTATGTGTTTCTAGAACAGTGAATATCATATTGTTCCACTTGCCAAAATGTCATGAATTTGAAGCTGGCCTCAGAAAATACCATCAATGCTGGCTGTGAAATTTCCTTTGACTCAGATGGAAGAACAATATTACGTGCTCTCTTTTGTGTAAGACTGCAATTTAAATCAAAATCAGTTTTCTGGGCCAATTATATACTCAGAATACCTGATTTCAGTCTCCAAACTAGTGAGCCAATGGAGACACTTAAAGAGAGTTTAGAAGGCAAATAGCTTCTTGTAATTGACTTTTAAAAATCTGATTTAGAGGCCCCTCACTCCCCATCTAGGAAGATCATGGTCCAAGATCTTTCCATAAGTAAGATGAGCAGAATGAAGGCAATATCAGGAACATATTCATTATGTAAATAAACAGTGAAATAAGAATATCTAAAACTGGGAAATAGATACCAGAGACATAACCAAATACCTTAAGTTTGATAATGAGGTTATCATCACAAAACCTGTCCAAACATGAACATGAAACATCATTTGGAAGGAATAGCTTCCAACCTTGAGGTTCCATGATCCTATGATTATCAGAAAACTCTCATCATACATTTCAGAATACATTCAGTGAATGAGAAGAAAATTATTCACATTTTAAGGAAATCTTTTTATAACTGACGTATCTTTTAACATCATTTATCATTTATTTGTATTTTCTTTATATATATTTTATCCCAAATTTTGTTTCAAAGAGCATCTAAGACTCAAATCTTATTAATGGGATTTTACAAGAATTAAAGTTAATATAAGGTTGTGCTATTATAATTATTGGAGGTATTATAGTATTTTCCAAGTATTTATGATCCTTGGGATATTAATTATCAAAGAAACACTGATTCTTTTTCCTCTTATCATGTGAACACACAGGTCTGGGAATCCCATCAAATATCTAGTTTATCCCTGACTTATATGCAAAATGAAACAAAACAAACTTTATGTTGGTAGCTGTTTATATGGCTTAGAATAGCAGTTTTCAAACTATATTCCATGGACCCCTAAGGGTCTTTGTGTTCCTTTCAGAGTGTCAGTGAAGTTAAGTGTATTATTACACTTGGGAGCTTGCTACACAGTAAATGCTGAGTCAACTTTCTGCCACACAATGCAGTTTAAGAAAGGAAATCTGCAGACCAATGTAGGTGAGATCCCACCACTGCCTGGGGCCATGTTTCCACGGTTCACCTACAGGTCACCTCCACTTCCTGTAAGAAACAATGGAGGGAGAGGTCAGAGATCTCTATGTTGGTGAAAGGGAAGAAAGGATAAGCAAAAAGTGAAGAAAGTCACAAAGGGAATTCTGGGGAAAATAATTCTTGGTCACCTGCTATTTCTTCTACTTGTGAAAACAGAAACAAGGAGGTAGTGCTCAATGCTTGATTGTTCTTTCCTCTCCCCACTCCACCACCAACATCCGTAAAGTGTTCCTGCTTCACTTTGTTTCTTCTATATTTATATCACTTAAAAAACAGTGACCTAGCATAAGAGAAACATGAAATGTTCTGTTCCCAACTCTACTAAAAGTTATGATAGAAAGTTATTTAATGCAGTTGTCAACAATGCCACAGTGCTAAGCATCTCTTGAGTGGGAAAAACAAACAAGCAAACAAAAAACAGCCTCAGAGATTTACAAAGAGACACCTCCCTAAATTAACCATCACTGATTTTTCTTCATGAACGTTTTGTTAAGAATACATCTGATTGGACTTTCTCTTCTGGTAATGAGTAAAGCCCTAGTGGATGACTTGTGGAAAACAATTTTAAAATCTGGACGAGAAGCAGGTAGATTCTGATGGGAAGGACACACTCAAAGGAGGGAAGATGTACAAAGTGATTTAATGTTTTTGCAGTTTTACCCTGTGCCAACAGCAGTGTACGTGACCCACAGGACAGCAGGGAAAACTATGAAAACCCAAGTCTTTCTGACCTGGAGGACCAGAATGCTGCATCTGAAGAAAGTATGGCTACTGGAGAGATAGAGAGGATCTTAGAAGGGAAAGAGTCTGAGAGCATCTCTCCATATTTGTCTTCCCACATCTCTGGCTGACCCTTGAACTACACTTATGCAAAGCAGACTCAAAGTAGTTCAGCTGAGGACCAAAGAGCCTATCTGAGACTAGAGTTACTACCCAAGTGTTTGCAGTTCATATCTAATTGACGCAATATCCTTCAGAAAGAACTAGAACACTCATCAGAGAAAAATAACATAATCTAGTGTTTCCAGACTTACACTTAAAACATCCAGTATACAATTCAGAATTATGAAGAACTAAGAAAATAGAACACATTCTCAAAAGAAAAGGAAATCAAATATGACCAACCTCAAAATTACCCAAATGTTGGAACTAACAGGCAAGGATTTTTAAGAAGCTGTTATAATTCTCTCAATGAAGTAAACTAAAATATGCTGTCGATGAATGAAAGATAGGAAATTGCAGCAGCAGCAAAAAAATAAATGATAAAAATAAAATTTTAAAAAGATCAGAAGAAATCCTACAACTCAAAATATACAATATCTAAAATAAAATTTTCTTGGAGGGACATAATATTCTACTTGATCAACTAGACAGTAAATCAGCAAGGACATAGAGGATGTGAATAACGTGACTAAGCACACTGATGGGGATATCCATGGCTAAATTTACATTTTTAACATGATGGATGATATCAGAATCAAGTCTTAACAATAATTATATTACTTTGCAATAGCTTATTCCTAGATATATCAACAGAGTGCATATTTCCACTCAAGTGCTTCAAAAGCATTAAAGCATAATCAAGAATTAGAGATGGTCCACTATAATGAATTAAATATAGATAATCCCCCAGCATCCTTGCACATAATACTTAGCAGTTAAGAGTGTGGGCTCTATATATCCAGAGAAAACTCTAATTCGAAAAGATACCTGCACTCAGCGTGCATAGCAGCTCTATTCACAATAGGCAGGACATGGAAGCAACCTAAGTGTCCATCAACAGATGAATGGATAAAGAAGATGTGGGATATTCACATACAATGGAATACTTCTCTGTCATAAAAAAGAATGAAATAATGCCATCTGCAGCAACATGGATGGACATAACGGTTATCATACTAAATGAAGTAAATCAGAAAGAGAAAGACAAATGTCATGTGATATCACTTATATGTGGAATCTAAAATATGATACAAATGAACTTATTTACAAAACAGAAACAAACTCATAGACATGGAAAACAAATTTATGGTTACCAAAGGGGAAGGGGAGTTGGGGAGGGGTAAATTCAGAGTTTGGGATTAGCAGATACAAACTACTATATATAAAATAGATAAACAACAAGGTCCTACTCTATAGCACAGGGAACCATATTCAGTATTTTGTAATAAACCATAATGGAAAAGAATACAAAAAAGAATATATATGTGTGTATATTCTTTTTTGTATTCTGAATCACTGAATCACTTTCTGTATACCAGAAACTAACACAACATTGTAAATCAACTATACTTCAATAAAAAAAATTTTTTTAATTATGTGGGCTGTAAAATCAGTTGGACTTAGATAAAATCCCAGCTCTGCCTCTTTCTAGTTACATGGCCCTGTGTGTATTACTTCATCTCCTATGATCCTTCACTTTCTCTTCTGAAAATGGAGATAATGATAGAGCACCTATCATGGAATTAAGCAAGATAATTAACATCAAAGTATTGTAGCTGTCACTGTATAATTATCAAAAACAGAAGCCAAGTTTGCTTGGCGTTTCAGTAAATAAATGAAATTTGATTTGGAAAGTGCAGATGAATCCAACTTGTGATGATCTAAGGAGCCTTTTAAAACTATTGAAGTCACTGGAGGATTATCCTGCAAAGCTACTGAGACCAGATCTGAGAAGTTCAAATCTTTACACCAAAGCTGAACCCCCTACAGTTCAGGAGTCTTTGCCTGGAAATACATATGCCTGAATAGAGTTTTCAATTTGTTTCTTTTTTGAAAGTTGTACAGTTTCCCCTCCATTGCACCCATATATTTCTTATTTCTTTCCCCAGGTTGACAAAAAATATTGATTTTGGTCACCAGAGAGTTCTCTCCAGAGAGGTCAGAGGGTTTATTATTTTTTTTTCTTTTGATACTGTCTGCTTTAAAATGTCATTTAAGCTGTTTGCTTTTCTGGGCACTAAATTAAAAAAAAAAAATTTTAAATCATCTGTGGCCAGCAAGCGAGCTTAAAAAGATGACACAAGTGGAGACCACCTGCTTCTTGATGGAACTGGAGTGTGAAGTGTTTTTTTCCTTTGAGTTGAACTTTCAGTCAAGTACAGTCCAGTTTTTAAATGACTTACCAAAAAACCTTTGTTTGTTTTCACTAAGTTTTTCCAAACTGACAGCATTTAGAGTAAGACTGCCATGATACTAACCAGGAAAATCTTCTTTAATGAGATAAATTTTGAGACTCTTTTTCTTTTCTAGCAGTTTCTTATTATAATGAACACTCCAAAGAAAAATATTTGACTGGGAGGGTAAAAAAGAATACTTGAATATATTCAGGTTTTTTTGTCAGTAAAGCCTCTTAAAATTGCTTTCAAAGCAAATGTAAAAGATGAGCTCTACACATACTTGCTTCTCATTTCGAATAAACTTGTTTAACAAAATTTCAAAGCCAAGCCATTGATTGTTCATTTTATGAAACATGAGTGTTTATACAGAAAGAATGTTTACCAGGGAGATAATAATAATAATGTTCCATTATAATTTGTGAACTCCCCACGGCTGCTTGTAAATTATGTTTCCCATTCTTTGTTAATGACCATGACACAGGCCAGTGTTTCCCAAAGTGTGAATATGGACTACTGCTATCAGAATTATCTGGGTGACTTGTTAAAAATACAGTCATGTAATGTGTCCTAGTTCTTCCAAATCAGAATCTCTAGGACGGAGTACATGGAATCTGTATTTTTACCAATATCGCCAGATGATGTCCATACAAACCAAAGTTTGAGCACTTCTATTCAAGGAGATTTGGGGGATGATGAGAGAGCTTGGAAGTTCACAGAGCCTTCATCCACATAATGGAAGATAAAGGAAAAAGGTTTTATAAGTTATTCAATATGTTGATGCCCAATTTTCAATCATCATCACATAGGCTGAAAAAGAACATAGCCAATATCTTTAAATAATAATGAATACTCAGATCTTTAATAATATCAGGGCATAAATTATTTTTAAAATAATAATAATAATTTGTGAACTCTCAAAATAAAGCCAAAATGAAAAGAATTGAGGTCTGGAAACCCAGTGTCATTAAGAAAAGTAGAGCATATGAGAGCTTCCTCTGATATGTAAAAATCTAAGAAATGTTTCTTAAAATCACTGTAAAAATACTTCTTATACTCCAACACCCAACATATGTATTAGCCATCAGGGAAATGGTGGTGCTGAAAATAGTGGCTCAGCTTCATTTACACTGCCAGAGTCAGAAGTCTATGTAAAATCTCCTTTGGGTTTTTTTTTAAACTATATGTAATTTCAAAACGATTTACTATTTGATTTGTTCTACCTTCTAAACCCATAGAAACTAAACCACAATTAATATAATGAAAGCAAATAATGAAATGTGGATGAACATGTACATAGCCTCAAAATGCTGCAGGTAATTACAGAAACCACATAAGTGAAGAGAGTATGCTTCTGGCTGTCATTTACTCATGACTTGCTATATATAAAATCCTACAAGGTATTGCCCAGTACAGCAATGGGTGTTCGCTAAGTTGAGACTGAGCTATTCCTAATAGTGGCTCACATATGCTAATAAAAGACCTAAAAGTAAAACCTGCTCTTGTAAACTCAGAAAAATGTATAATTAATTTCAATGCATAGTATGTATTATCTGATGTTAATTCATATTAATACAATATATTAATTTAAGGAAACAAAGAAAACCTATAGTTTACTAAAAATTTTATTAAATCTCAGTTCTGATTAAATGAAAAAAGGTGTCAAATAGCCATGCCATATTAGAAAAATCTCATCTCCCTGCACCAGTAATGTACTTTGTTCCATCCTAGATTCACAGACTAAACTGATTAGCAGCTCACCAAGGACTGTGAGAATTATGTTCAGAAGAACTGAAAGAGAGAAAACAAGACGTTGTGAGAAAGTCACATAAAGAACAGTGTAATATACTTAGGGACTTTGCATCCTAGAGCTCATAAAATGGAAAAAAAAAAATCCATTGTCTTTTCTCTCAGCTCAGTGAGAGGGATACTTTTTCAAACATTTCTGAAAGTAGGACATCTCACTGGTTTTATCTTATTAAATAGAAAATAAAACACATTGCTTTATTAGAGTTGTTTCAAGAATGCATCAAAGCTCAGGGCTCTCAACACGGAAATCAAAGAACTGAAAAAAATCGCAACAGTCCTATCTTCCTGCTCCAAACATAATAGGTCATAATTAATGTAGGGTTGAAAGACAACTGGTAGAAATATGACTAAATCACATACCAAAGTCACTGAAGTATTTAACTTTCTTATAACCATGATCTTGTGATATCCTGGTCACTGAATAGTTTATCTTTCTCATTATATAAGAACATGATAATTGTTGGGAAATGACTTCTGGGAATTTTGGTCTGTGTGTTTGTCTGAAGACTTCAGAGCAACCAGCCAGATTATGGACCCAGTGGTGAATCTGACTCACTCCCATGGACATGACTGCTCAGGTGTTTCCTTAGCTTCTGGTCCCTGCCCAGTTTCTTCCCAGTACCATCTTGGTGAGGCTGAAGACATGTGAGGATTCTCATCTCCCATTATATGAGCTCATCTCTACCAGAACAGATATTTTTTATTCAGCGCATAAAAATATAATAAAATAAAAAGAGAAATAAGAAGTTGATACTTTTGATTTACTTTCCCCCTAAGCTTGTGATGCAAACCAGGGTACAGTAATAAATATTTCATGAGTGGAACTCACCATAAAATGTCATGATTAAGAACATAGTCTCTGAAAGTAGAAAAATGGTTGCCAGGGGCTGGAGGGGTGGGGGAGATAGGGAGAGATTGGTAAAAGTGTATGAACTTCCAGTTATAGGACGAATAAGGTCTGAGAATCTAATGGATAGCTTGGAAACTATAGCTGATGATAACACTGCATTGTATAATCAAAAGTAAATAAATAGATAAATAAATAAAAATTTTAAAGTGAATATAGGCTCTGAATTCAGACAAATCTTGGAATTCTATCAATTATTAACTATGAGATTTTTGGCAAGTGAGTTAACTTTTCTTGCACTCTGCTTATTAACTTGCAAAATGAGGATAAGTGTGCCTGATTCAAAGCATTGTATGAGAGCTAGATGAAAATATAAATAAAATGCTGGAAAAATGTTTGGCATATAGTATATGTTCAATAAATGTCAGCCATTATTATTACCATTATTATCATAACCATTATTATAACAAAATTCAAAGGCCAAAGTATGAATATCAATATGATTGTTAGGGAACCATTGAAAAATGATGTGTCAAGAAGTTGACTAAGAAAAACAGATATGAGAATAATGGAGACAGAACTAGAAAACAAACCAAAAAATTATAATGTTATGGGTTGGTTACACAACCCAAGGTTATTCCAAATTAAAAGTGTCAGTTACATTTCTTAGGTTCCCACTCTGAGGCCAAAACATAGCCAATTGGACATTCACTTCAAGAGCCTCTCTTCTCATTCAATTTCATCCAAAACTCAGGTTAGAAGAGATTAGAATCAAGAACTGTGCTTTGCATGAATTACAGCCAGAGAAATAAGAACCACTAAAAGGTGGGCATGGATTGATAAAGCCTTTTGACCAAATGACTACTCTGAGTAGAAAAAAGAACAAAAACAAAAAGTTGTTGAAGAAAGTGGAAAGCAAAAGCAAACAAACAAACAATAGTTGGGGCATCAGGAGTTCACAGTGTGCCTCGGATACTCTTCGGTTGCTTGAGGAATTAAAAAGAAGCATGTTGCATGTGAGAGGGGAGAGTTAGAGCTAAGTGTTTAAAAACCCAAGTTCCCTGAGACTGTGGTGGCAGGTAATACCCCGCCTGATGGGGTTATGGGCTGGGGAGCGTCTCATTCATTCCACTTCTATTTAGTTCACTAAGAACTCCCACTACCAAGGAAGGGTGAAATAAACAGACACAAAGACCATCTCCTTAGAGATCTTCCTGTCATATTTCTTAGCCATTCACCATGCGGAATCTGCTTCAGATTTCAAGGGGCTTCAAGAGTATAATTGATGGGGAAGGCAAATAGAGTGGAATAAGGAGAGAGAAAATATAACCTATCCCCTCAACACCCAAACCCTCACTTCTGCATTCAGAAGTGGGCTGACACAACTTCTGCTGAACTTTCCTGTTCCTGCTGCTTTCAGGATATCTCTGCTATGTCATGCTTTCTCTAGTTCTTACCTGTGATGTGTTGTTTTTGTTCATAAACCTACTACTACCTGCTAAAAAAAAATTAGTATGCATTCACAAAGTAAATTCAATTAAGACAATACTGAGTACATGTCATATGCCAGACTCTGGATTTATAGCTCAAGATCATCTGCAATCAGAAGGCTCTCAACTTCTCAAGCAAGCCATCAGCCTCTGACTTCTCAACTCTGAAGACCCTGCGAAGCTAAACTCTGAAAACTACCAGAAGGCTGGAGTGATTCTTGATTCAGACCATACATTTCCCCCTTTGAACAAGAGGACTTCATTCAAGCTTGAGAACAGTATTTGCCAAGACATCCATAAGCTTGTAGTCAAGTGAACTCTGTACCCCAGTGAGTAATAGGGGAAGCGTAGAAGAGGTACTATTTCAGAAGAAGCAACAACAAAGGATATGTGACAAACATAGCCTCAAAATACAAATGCATCTAGTAGTTAGGCCAAAAGCAAATTATCTCACATCAAAAATGCTGTCCTTGAAATAACTCTCTAGAATGACTTTAGTCACACAATCCAGTAATGAGTGACTCACTTGGAATAGTAATAACAATGCCTTAAATTAGTAAAGCTTTTCATAACAACTCATTTTTCCAAGTCTCATTTTATTTTCTTTCCTTGAAATTACATTTCAGCAATGTAGCTTTCCTTAAACTTCCACATTTATGATTTTCTTACCTAATTCTCAATCCAACTTGGAATTTTAAAAAACATAAAACAACCAAAGAAATGAACCACTATGGTGATCTCAGTTCAAGGTACGTAGCATTAGCTTGCTCCTGAAGGAAAGATTGGCAGTAATTTGCTTCATGCCAGACTTTACTTCAATAAAAAAGGACCACAAGCAGTTATATTTACTATGTGAGCAGAAAAAAAAGGAGGTCATGTGACCTTTTGAAAATTATAGTTATGCTAATTAGCAATGCTCTAGCGAAGCAAAGAAGATCCTCTCTGCATGTTTCTTTTAGAGACAAGGTTTTATGCATTTGCATCATTTTTTTTAGTAGTGTAAATAGTTTATTTACTCAAATGCCATGAAAAGACCAGAAAAGTAACATGAACTGCTTTTATAAAACATTTCTAATATCATTAAGAAGCAGGCCCATTAAGAGATAAACAGAAAAGAACATGCCAACATTATTGTCTATTTGTAGATTAATAAATAGGCAATTATTTTAATATATGTTCATCAGTATTGAGCTTTGGAAAATAGCTGCTTTGTGGTAAAGGACCACCTATCTGTGTTATATGTTATGGTCAAATTGCTTTTTCATCAAAATGAATGTTGAGTCAGACAAAATCTTGGCATGTTCTTTTTTAACATACACATTATGAAAATGTGCTAGCAGGTGTCAGTTTAAAGTAATCTTTCTGTAAATAGATATGTTAAAGTGAAATGTAGTAACTGATCCCTAAACTGTCATTGTAGTTAAATATATGTTAAAAAAGAAAACGCTATAAGTTAAAATAACACTCAGATTGTATAGCATAGACTGATGCATTTTTAAACAATATTTACAATATTACCCAGAGGCTTAGGTGGGAATTAAAGAGAAGTGTAAAAACCATAAAAAACTGCACCAATTTTATAGCATAATATCTGTACATTTAAAAAAGAGATTTATTTCAAGCTGTCCTATATTTTGTTCCAAAATTCTTTCAACATCACTATGATGTTTGAAAACAACAAATACGTTATGTCAACTATCCTACATTTAACGACACTAAGAAACAGAGAGCTCCTGAAATCTTGGACAAAACTCACGTTCACTACAAAAATGGTCAGCTACTGCGTGAAGAGTGATGTTCTCCAGGCACTTTTTACGGTCCTCCAACGCAATGAGTAGTTGGGACAGGGCATTAAACAACTTTATGTCTATCACTGAGTAAACATCTCTTGACCAGGAGCCTAACGTGGAAATAGTCTGCACAGAAACACAACCCTGGAAAGTAGGATCGGTTTGGAAGCTTAGAAAGCAAAAATTGATAAAATGGAATAATTATGGAGATAAAAATGCTTTATCTCCCACTGCTAACCAAAAACAAATTTAATAAATTGTGAGAGTAAATGTCAAGGTGAGAAATCCAGATAGTCAAGGTAGTGTTTATCGCTCCCTCTGCACATAGTTTTTCAAAAAACAAGGAGCAGTTGATGTGAGTGAGAAATGTGTACTGTATGGAAAGAAAGCACCCAGCAGAAGGGTTGCTCCCAGTGGAATTATACATAAAAAGAAATTGTGGAAACAATACCATTGTGAATGCCTAAAACATATTTTTCTTTCCCATTCTCTTCTTCCCATTTCTACTCCCTCCCACTTCCACCTCTTCTGCCAACATCTTTATCAGCTTTTGTTTTCATTTTGTGTAACAAAAGCCAGGGAAGAATAGTGGAAACAACTGCGTAAATGCAAAGATGTTCATTTTTGACCAGAGGTGACATTACTCTCCACATTCCAACTGGATTTGATTCAAAAGGCAAGAGAGAAAGGGGAGAAATTAGCTTCATTGAAATATAAAATGAGAAAGGGATATAAATTGTACATTTTCTTTTCAACAAGAGCTGAATTTGCTTTTTTTTTTTTTAATCAGAAGAGCTAACATTTCAGCAAACAAGCTATTTCTGTTTTTGCCCAGACATCATGAAAAGCAATGCAGAGAAGAAGTTGCTTTCTGTATGAAATATGGTAGACTGGAAAGTGTTTACAGTCCAAAGGCATATTCTGGAACCACCATTATGTAGATTTACTTAACCTGGAGTTAAGAATTCTAAATTCTCCTCTATACTCTGCTGTTAACATTGACTCAGAATCTTCTACACCGCTAACCTATTCCGTTTTACAAGTTAGTCATCCTGTAAAGTTTCATAAACTTTGCCAGATCATGAACAAAGACATAGGGTTTTTCCTCTCAACCTCTTAAAAGACAGTATAACTTAGTGGTTTAAATGTCTTACACTAGCATGAAGGATATCTGTGTTTGCACTTTAGTCCTATCATTTACTAGCTGTATTCTCTTAGACACACCTATTCCTCAGGTCTTCCTTTGTAAAATTAGGAACACTGTTATAAGGACCTCATTATATATGATTCATTTAAGAATTAGTGAATTGCTTCTACATACTGGTCCATACACTGGAAAATACTGTGATTAAAAAGATATACATGGTTTTGTCCTATAAACATAAATTCTAAGAAAGAAACAAGAGAATTTTCATGATATGTATTATGAGTAAAATAAAGGGAATGATGTGTAAAGGAGTGACTAATGAAGGGGACGTATGACATGATTAGAGATGGAATCTAGAAGGAAGTGACAATGGAGACTGACATAAATGGTATGAGGAAGCCAGCCAAGTCTAGACTCCAGAAGGGAGCATTCTAAACATGTGTTTCAGCAGGTACAAAGTCTCTAGGGCTTCTGGGAGCTTGAGTTTAGAAAAAAATACAAAGGCCAGAACAAAGGAAGTGATGAAACAAAGAGTAGGTAAGGTGATCCAAAGCTAGGCATGGGGTGGCGGTGGGGGGGCAGTATAGACAGGGCTGGATGTAAACTGTGCTTGGAGACTATGCAGGATGCCTTCCATTTGCCTCTCCAAATCCCCTCTCTACCCTTCTGCATTCTGCTTTGTGCCCAGGAGGCTCACTTCCATTCCAATAAAAGGATTCCTTTCAGTTGGGTTCGACAGTGTAGGGTACTAGCAGGGGCTCAGAAGGCTGGAGGAGAGTGGGGTAGGGGTTTTGATTCTCCCAGCTGTTTTCCTATTAAATCCCTAACGGTTCATTGTACTCTTCTATAAAAGCCACGGCTCCCTTTAATTGTCGCTTTCCATCCAACTATGCTCTTCAGATTCCGGTAACTGCTCTCTCCTCTTGTACCATCAGGCCTTGGGGTGGGAATGGCCTGCCTTCTTTGCTAGCCCCAGGGTTTTGTACTATACAGTACTGTGCTAATTGTTTTCCTTAAACCCTACCTACAGATGTGTAAATAGTACCTTTGTAAAGTTTCTTCAAATTGCCCAGAATGAATGTGCCATCTCTTTCTTGCCGGGACCCTGACTGATACGCAGAATGGAACACGGATTTGTGGTTGAATTCTAAAGGTTATAATATATGTAAAATGACTCAGACTGTACACAGTAAGCACTTTGTATATGCTAATCCTCATAATAATCATCCTGTTTAAGAAAAATGAGTGACTTATCAAGATATTTGAATATTGCATTTAGAGTATCAGAGTCACACTGAATCACCCTCTCTCTTGCTCTTTTGGCCAGTGCCCAAACAGTGGTCAGGCCAGGAGGTGGATTTGTGACAATGAGACAGCTCAATTTGAATATGTTCAAATAATGCATTGACTCTCTACTTCATCCTCTTCACGTGAAAATGCAGAACGATGTAATGTGAATACATCAGTGACCTTAAGAGAGGCACTCTGGATAGGTAAAGAAAAAGTGTAATTCCATGTTAAAAATGTGAGATGACTAAGGGGTCATAATGGTGTAAAATTAGATTTAGTCTCATAAGTAACCCCTGATAAACTATATAAACAGAAAAGAGGCATCAATTAACTGAAAAAATGGAAGGCATTTGCAAAAAAGACAAGTAGAATGGTTGAATTTATCGCACCTAAAGCATTGCTTGCAATAAAGAATTAAATTCTTGTTTCTTCTCCTAAAAAGAGGATATATTGAAATTTGTATAACAAAACATTAGATCTGAGTATACACTGTTCATATGATAAATACATGATGTTTTTCCCAAGACTACTTAGATGTAATTTCTGATTCCTTCATTGTAAAACATAAATAGGAAGATATTTAATCAAAGTTTAAGTTTTGTATAAACATAGACTATATGTGTCTACTATTCTCTAAGGCTCTAGCAATTTCTTCTCATTGAATTGACTCCAAGATTATAAATTTCATGTTTACACGGGCAAACTGCAGCAAAGTTTTGTGCAGGAATCTGGTGATTTTTGATCAGCAGAAACAATCAGTATTGAGATACTTATCTCAAGTCTCACTCTTCATTCTGCATGAGTTTTGGTCATTAAATTTTAGATATTTTGCTCATGATTACAGCAAAATCATCAGCTAATGAAAGGAAGCTTAACAATTTTCCTTGGAATTGGCCATAATAAGGGGAAATTTAATAATGCTTACCAAATTGGATTATTTTGCCTGCAATAAAAATGGTGCAAATTATACAGCTTAAAATTATGTAGTAGAATTGAACTGTGTACAGTTTTTTATGAGATCACAAATTCAAGCCTGGTCATTCTTCCTACTTACCTTAAAGGAAGAATATTTCTGTTTGTAGAAGTTTGCTTTGGCAATGAATTCAGTGAAGCCAGGGAGCAAGGTCATTGGAATCTTATGTCAAATGCTACGCATCAGAAGAGATTTTCCAGAGGATGAAGTATAGCTGGTGTAAGTAATGTTGGGAGAAGAAATAAACTTTAAATTATATTATCCATCCAAAGGCTCAAAGATATATAGACACAAACTTTCCAATAAATTAGTGTTTCACTTTGTTTGTATTCCACTATAATGAATGTTGATTAAAGTTATGGAGAATAAAAAATACTTTCTTCTCATTTCTACCAGAATCTGGTAGAATAAACCACGCTTATAAAAATTCCTTCTTTAGGCTAATGACTGGCTGATCTTCACTCTCAGTATTATAATTTGCTCATTTTTTTATGCATTCACTTATTCCACAGAATAAATAAGTAGAATGTCTACTAAGTACTAGAAATAATTCTAAACAAAAGGATGTGATAGTTTATTAAACAGACAGGATCTTGCCATGAAGACAGATATTAAGTAGGTTATTAACTAGTTTGAGTTAATAACCTCAAACTAGTACAAAGTACTAGCAGGAGTATTAGCCTGCAGGTAGTACTAATTTAATATTCTATAAAGTTACAAATAAAAGTACTAATTTAATAGTCACGAGCTAAAGAATACAGTCATTATTTTACAGTTACATCAGGATTCCGCAGAAAAGATGAAACGTTACCTTTGCCATACTTTTATTTAACCTTGTATTTATACTAAATGTAAAGAAGACTATTAAAAACAAGAAGAACACAAAAATAGAATTACCATATGACCCAGTAATCCCACTACTGGGCATATACTCAGAGAAAACCACAATTCAAAAAGACACATGCACTCCAATGTTCATTGCAGCACTATTTACAATAGCCAGGTCATGGAAGCAACCTAAATGCCCATCAACAGACAAATGGATAAAGAAGACATGGTACATATATACAATGGAATATTACTCAGCCATAAAAAGGAACGAAATTGGGTCATTTGTAGAGATGTGGATGAATCTAGAGACTGTCATACAGAGTGAAGTAAGTCAGAAAGAGAAAAACAAATATCGCATATTAACGCATATATGTGGAACCTAGAAAAATGGTACAGATGAACCGGTTTGCAGGGCAGAAGTTGAGACACAGATGTAGAGAACAAACGTATGGACAACAAGGGGGGAAGCGGCAGGGGGTGGGGGTGGTGGTGTGATGAATTGGGAGATTGGGATTGACATGTATACACTGATGTGTATAAAATGGATGACTAATAAGAACCTGCTGTATAAAAAAATAAATTAAATAAGATTCAAAAATTCAAAAAAAAATAATAAATTAAAAATTTTTAAAAATAAAAACAAGAAGAACAGACAATGCCATGATATTAATATCAGGTTTGACCTATTGTAAAATTTGCCTTACCTGGAAGGGTAAATCAATAGCAGCACTGCCGGGAGAGATGCTTCGTTATACACAAGGAATTTGACAAGAGTATTTTTTCTGAGCAAGAGCAGTAGTAGACATGCATTGCTGGCAGCAGATAAGCTTATATTATGTCTCTTCTAAAATGTACTAAATGTAAACCCTTTTCATTCTTTTCTAAACATTTTCTAAAGTACTCGCGTTCTCTAACTTTTAAAAATCTACTTCATTTCCTTTCAAGGCAATTATAACACTTAGGGTTAATTTTTCAGCAAATGACCATCCTTAATGACCCACTTTCTAAATGGCAAGTTGAAAAAAAAAACTCACAAGAAATCCTCAAAGTACAAAAGCAATGACACTTCTAAAGTAAGCTGCCATTCAGCTCCAGGGTATCCTTAATACTCACAGATCTCCTTGGCGGATGGACTTAACAACTGTGCTTTAATCTGCTTAAGGTCTGGTACTTATATCTTCCACTGTTCCTTTTGATAAGAGGAAATAAGCTTATGGAGACAGTGCTGTCCCCGAGAGTGTAAATTAAGGAGTTACTAATCAAAAGAAGAAATTAAAGAAGAGACGTGACATTGGCAATGGTTTGAATAATGGTTCTGGGCCGCGCTCTAAATCAGAGATTGAGTGTCAGGAAAGAGAAATAAGAAAACCTTCAACTCTCCATTCCAGTATAGACACCGGGAGGTGGGGGGATGAGGAAGATGAAAGAGACAGCTGCTCCTCTGGCCTCGGCCTAGCCCCAGCCAGAGCAGGGTGCCTTCGAACACAGCTCCTGCCCTTTCTTAGACCCGTCTTCCCTCTCACATCTGTGCCCACCACAGTCTTGCCTTTGATCATTGCCTCCTTTATTCTCATACTGTTTCCAGTCCGATTAATATCTGTTGAGTGAAAATGTTTTATACAGTGGAAAACACTCCCATTGGCAAAAAGCAAAATCACATTATTTACATTAAAGGATGCAGAACGGTTTTATAAATATGAGCGCACTTTTTAAATAAATTTAATTAACATTTTAACAAATCAATATTTTATTTTAAAAATCATATGAATAATGAGTCACATTAAAATCAAAATATCATAATGCTCTAAAATGCGTTGTTCAAAATTTCTTATTGTTCTGTGCCCCATTCCAAACTTAAAAAATAAATCATCAGAGAAACAAGATTTACCAGTTCCTTTTAACATATGGAGTTTTCAGTGGTAACTGAAATAAATCTAAATAGGAAATATGTAAATAGGGACATTTAAATAGGGAAAAAAAACAGCAGAAAGCTATGGAAATGAAGTGCTGAAACAGAAGGTACAAAAGTCCTTTAGGGACTTCCCTGGTGGCACAGTGGTTAGGAATCTGCCTGCCAATGAAGGGGACACTGATTTGAGCCCTGGTCGGGGAAGATCCCACATGCCGCAGAGCAACTAAGCCCATGCACCAGAACTACTGAGCCTGTGCTCCACAGCCTGCGAGCCACAACTACTGAGCCCACATGCCACAACTACTGAAGCCCGTGCGTTCTAGGGCCCATGCTCCACAAGAGAGCCCACACAATGAGAAGCCCACACACCACACCGAAGAGTAGCCCCGTTTGCCGCAACTAGAGAAAGCCCATGTGCAGCAATGAAGACCCAAGGCAGCCAAAAATTAATTAATTAATTTTTAAAAAGGCCTTCTTTAGGAACATTGTGCTGTTTCCAATAATTCCCAAGTCTGTGCAAATTTGGGCTTTAAAAAATCATGTCAGCTTCTTGGTACAAAGGAATAATCCACTTTGACAAATAGTACAAGTGATTTGAATATAGCACACTCCACTGATAACAGTTGAAGACAATTTGTTGGCAGGCAACAGGTGTGGCTATTAGGAACGCTACACATATTCAATCTACTTTCCTTTTTTTACATACATGTATTATGTAAAATAATTTACATGTATTATGTAAAATAATTTGCATGTATTATGTAAAATAATTGAAATTAATTTTTATTTTAATGGCATTAAGTCTTTAGATTTCACTTCCCTACTATTTATTAAATTCCCACTAAGTGACTGGATTTTGCTCTACTGTCCAATAGGATAGCTACTAGCCACATGTGGCCATTTAAACTTAAATTTAAATTAATTAAGCCTATTAGCCCATTAGCCACACATGGCCTGTGGCTACTTTACTGAACAGCAACTATGGAACACTGCCATCATCATAGACAGTTCTATTGGACAGTGCTGTTCTCCAGTCTTGCTATTCAAAACGAGATCCAAGTTTCAGTGACATCAGCCTAACGTGAGTGTGTGCTAAACTCTTGTTATAATTGTTAAAACAAGATATGAGGTGATTTGTATTCACACTCAAGTTTCAGACATAATGCTTTTACATGGGGAATTGTGTTAAAATGCAGATTCCAATTCAGAAATTCTGGAATAGGGCCCAAGACTCTGCATTTCTAACAAGCTCCCATATGACATCAATGTTGTCTGTCCATGGACCACACTTTGAGTAGCAAGGATCTAGAGGAAATGAAAATAATGTAAGAATAGGCTTTTGAACTCAGAAAACATAGCTTCTTTGAAATGGATAAGATTTAAACATATTAGCTGTTGATACAATAAAGAATCTGGAAGGGATTATTGATTTGGAAGATGATATTATGAAACTAGTTTTATAAGTAGTGGCCACACCTTGCTGTTTTTTCACCATTGTGATAATCATTAGTTAGTACAAACCATAAAACAGAAGCACAAAAAGTATTATGGTGAACACTCAGTCTGTGAAAATGATCATTTTTCTGAGCAAGAAATGAAGAGACAGAAACAAGGAAAAATTCAAAGGTCCCATTTTAGGAAATGCCCACAATTAAGATTGACAGGAGTGGTAGAATACTGCAGAGCTTCAGAAGGTAAAGAAGCAGAGTTAGTCAGTAAACCACCGTTTACAAAGAATAAAATCTCAAACTACTAGTATTTTAAGCTTGAAACTCAATGGCTTTTAAAAAAAAAGAATAAAAATACAAAATATATTGATACTTTCCAGGAACCCAAATTACAATGGAAATATAGACAAGTGGAGAGGTCTCTCCCAGCTACCACTCTTGGATTTCCAAACTTCATTTGGAAAACCATCCAAATAATGGGGCTGCCACAAGTAATATCTACAGCCACCTTCCTGGAGAAAGTGTAGAAATCCCTGATGTTTTACAAAATTTTCCTGTACAAATTCTACTACATTGAAAGTGTTTAGGTATTTAAATTGAAACTACCTGACTCATGAGGCCCATATGTCAAGAACAACTAGAGCAAAGTGGGAATTGGAGGAAGGGAAGACAATAGGGTAAAAAAAAATTTTTCAGTGCATCTTCATAAGTAAACGCAGAGCTAAGACCATCCTGTTTCCTAAGATACTTCTGCTAATTTGAGATGCTTCTCAAATAGTAGCCTGGACACCTGGAAGATGTGGCTCTAGTATGACATCATGATCATGATCACCGTCACCACCATTATCATCACCATCACTAACTCTGCCCCAGAATATGTGCTAATCTTGATTGTGGATTATTTCATGGCTCTGAAGGAGCAACAGATTGAGAAGCTGCTCCATTCCTATTTTCATGGCACACTCTGACTCCAATCATTAAAGCCTCTATGTGAATAAAAGAATAAATATTTAGGAGACAAAATTCTAACTTTGGTTTGTTTTGATTCATTGAGTATAGTAAAACCAAATAGTACAATCTAATTAATGTTGTGATTTGACCTGTAATGAAACAAAAATGATTAAAATATTAATATTTTCATCTCATTACCATTTCCAGCCTCATGCTACTAAAAAGGGAAAACTGTTTCAGAAGAGTGATTTAAGGGTATGAAATGTTTGATCCCCTGAAGTAGATTTTAGTTAATGTTATTCAAAAGATAAGTAGAAGAATTAAGCAAATGTGTTAGCATAAATGAAAATGCTCCTTTCTTGGAAATACTTCTTTGAGAATCTCTCATGGAGAAAGTTTTTTTGTAAACAATATTATTGAATTATTTAACTTTAAAAAGTCTTTGAGACTTTTTTCCTAATAATTTCATCCTCCTCTTATGTAATAGACTTAAAACAATTAAATAGCAACACTGTGATTCTGCCTGCTGGGCTAATCTCACCACCAATAGCAGAAGCTTCTTTGAAGTAAAGCTTTGTGTAATAAGCAGAAGGAAAAAAAAAAATGTAAGAGTGAGAGTATTTGGACAATATTCATCCAGAAGTTGATTTTTCTTTTCTTTTCTGGAAGCAAGAAGAGTTATACAATCCAGCCATCACCAAAGACAGCAGTTACTCCAAGGAATTCAAAGAGAATTGCATAGAGAAATCCCATAGACTCTGCTCTGTATAAATTTATGCAATGGAAATAGATGAGGAAATAGCAAAATTGGGAATTCTGGATAGACGGTTGATGGATTCCGAATAGTTAAAGAAAAAGAATCTATTTAATGATGGCTTTGAACAATAAGCAACAAAAAACTGAGAATCGAAACTAGTTTTGGTTTCAGGGAATGATCCATCCAGGATGGGGCTCAGAAGTGAATATTGTGGAACAAAACCAGAAACACTCAGACCCAAACATAACCAAAGAAAAAGTTTAGGACAAAGACAGAGATAACAAAGGAAGCTCCCTTAATTCATCAGTCTTCCACCTCTCAAATACTCAGTAGAATAACCAAAGAAATAAAAGGAAATGGGGACAAATGTCTATCACCACAAGAAGCTTATAATAATAAGAAAGGTGGTATACACAGGCAGAAACTTCAGGAATCTCCTCTATAATGACTTTTGACAAGACCGTATGAAGACAAGGGCCATGCTGAGGGGTAACAATTCAAAGACAAAGCCAGCCTGGGGAGGAAGTGTGTGAGAACTTAAGCAGAACCCTAATTCAGAGTGACAGGTCAGGCATTGAGTGGCAGATTACAACCTCAAAAGAGACTTTGGAAAATGTAATAAATGTTGGCACACAAAGCAGTATGCCCCAGCAGTCCTTCCAAGCTTGTATTTGGTGTGGAGAAATGGCCTGCCACGCGGGGCATGGAAGTACCTCAACATGGTGGTGAGAATTTGACATTGCTAGAGTTAATTTTGGACAACCACTGCCAACACTTGAAACTCTCACAGGAATGAAACTCTCTACCTTACAAATGTCTCTGCTGGTAGCATTCTTCCTCTCCTTAAAGACAATTTCAATGCTAATATGCAAAAATAAATAAATAAGTAAATAAACATACATACTGTGTCTCTGAATCCAAAAGTTTTAAATGGGGTTCCATATAATCTCAGTAAGAACTATTTCACTTCTAAATAGTAAATAAACCCATATTTTCTGTAAGGATGAACACATGGAAAAATAAAACCTGTTTTAACATGTTAAACACTAAACATATTTAAATTTGTTCATAAGCATGCATACCTATCTGAAATATCAGAGCTCATTTCCACCTATAAAACAGCCTTCTTGATAGAAAGAGAAAACTTTGAAAGCCTCTTATTTTTATTGTTCATGAAATTTGAAAGGGCGGTACATAAAACAGAACAGTCTGAGATAAGGAGAAATTGCTTCCAGATGGAAATTATGTTTTTGAATATTAATCAATGGAGGCGGTAAGCAGCAGATTGGTTGCTACAGAAAGTAAAATATGCTCTAGCCTACCCCAAGAAATATTTACAGAACATAGAAGAAAATAGCCACGGGATCAATATGGTAAGTGAAAAGATAATGGGAAGATGGAAAATTGATCCAGTAGTTCCCCTATGTTCATAATAAAAATTCCAAAAGCAGTGATTTGATGGAGAAAAGCTATCTGCAGAAGATGGAGGGAGAAGCAGCAAAGAAAATAAAAATGAAGATAAGTTCACTGAGCTGAAGGGAGCTGAGATTGTAAATCAAAAATTGTACCTGGATACTAGACAAAATTAATGTGAAATAAAAGACAAAAACAGGTCTTGGTAAGTACAAGAATAAAGAAAAAAGAAAAAAACTAAAACCATCCCGGCAGAAAACTGGGCAACAGCCAAAAAAAGAAAACCATCTCAATGTCATAATTCTCCTTCACAATCCTATATTTCAAAAGCAAACTGTTCAACATCCATAAAGTTAAGATGACTATTGATTTGGACTCAAGAAATGTGTGTCCAGCCACACTATCATTCATGTTTGGAGGCAAAAAAGACATTCTCCTATCCAAGAACTTAGAAAATGTCCCCCACATGTATTATTTTTCTCAAATGAGATGTTAGAGCAAACTTTGAAAAACATCCAAATAAAAGGATTTTTGGTGAGCAATAAAATCTGTAATTATTAGAATTATTGCATGAATAATCATTAAAGTGGTCACATAAAAGCAGTAATATATAATTCTCTAAAGAGTACAATTCCATATAAAAAGAGTATGTAGAGATAGGGAGAAGGGAAGGAAAAAAAGAAAGAGAAAGAAAGAAAAGAGGGAAGAAAAGAAAAGAAAAAGGAAAGTAGAAAGGAAAGAATACTTATTCTATCCTATTAAACAGGAGACCCTTCAGTCTGTGATTAATTAGTTTAAAAAGTAGGTTCTAGTACATTTTTTATTTAGTTTTTGGTGATAAAATTAAATGATCTGATAGGATATGGGGAAGGTATTGTCATTGGAGATAAAAGAAAAATGCTTTTCTAGAAATTTGTAGGTAAAATCTTCAGAAATAAATACTTTGGGAAACAAAGATTGGTAGATTCACTCCACAACACATTACAGTCATTCCTGTAGTTCTTTGTAAACTTTTGCTTCAGACTGTGAGTATATAGTCTAATACAACAAATACATTTAATTACACAGTGTTGGTATAGTAATTCTCAATAAATCTCCCATGGTCAAGGGTTGCTGTCCACTCAACGTTCATCCCTTTATTCTCACACAGCACCTGTGGTTCAGAAGAAGCTGAACACCTCCACCCCCAGCCCAGCTCCCGGAATGGATCTTTTCAGTTTAAGCTAAAGAGTTCACTCCATTCCCCCAGACACAGTTAATATTCCCAAATGGTCAAATTCTGAGCAGGTTGGAGGACTCTTGCTTGGAAGTAGAACAGAGTAATCAATACCTTCCTTTGCATACTGTCTTGCAATACGCCCAAACTGCAAAATCCTTTTTAGTAATGCCACCAATAGATTAGCAGAGCCAAGAAAAAGGTAAGAAAAGGAGGCCAGAGCCACCGGATTGCTAGTTCTGGACTTCCAATTATAGGAGGTAATAAACTTTCTCAACCTTTGAGCCCCTTCGAAATGAGTTTTCTTTTAACTGTTCCTGGAGGCATCCTAACTGATACAAACTCTGTTGTTTTAAAGGTGTTAAGAGACTCTTGATTTTGTTGGATCCAACCAACATTGTTTTCATTAGTCTGATGCTCCAATGGGTAAAGCAATGCGCATTTGTCAGCTGAGTGACATAGGCAATGGTTTAAAATTTGCTTAGGCTTCAAGTTTTCAGATATGTGACAATTTCCTAGCTGTATAATTTGCGAAGCCATCAAGACTTCACAGCTTCCCAAGACCCTTAGCAATACGCACATCAGAACATTTTTTTCATGAATGGCAAATCCTGGGAAATAATCCACTTTTTTATAGTGAGACTACCTTTAAATAATAAAATTAAGTAGGGATTAAACACAACTAAAATCGGTCTAAAAAGCCAAGAGTAAAACTAAAAAGCTTAAAATATTAATTTGCGTGTTGAAGGAGAAAGCTAAATAAAGTGTTTTTTTGTAGCTTTCTCTATTTTTTTTTAAATTTTAGTCATCAAAATTAAGGTATGTGTTTGCTTGAATTTTAAATATGATGCTACTGTTGGTTTTCACTGTATCAAGAATCACATTCTTCAGCATCAAGAGAATAATTTTAGGAATGGTTTCCAAATTACTTTCATTAAAGCAGGTCTATTGTGTGGTACACCCATACTTGACCATTAAATGCAAATTTTACCAGACTCTGCATCTCTCTACCCTACCTATCGGAAACTGGTGACCTCCCACCCACCTAATAATTGTTTCCAAGATAGTTGGTTTTGCAAAATCTCTAAAATTCCCAACCAGAAAATTACCCCTGATATAAATTGCTCCTGCTGTGCTCTGGTTTTCTGAATGAGGGAGAAATGGAAAAGGAGATCATATTGTGTGGAAGAAATGACATGGGCTGTGTGTCACAGAAGGAAATGGCACTGGAGCAGCATAAAGAAAACCTGCCTTTTATCCCCAGGTACCCCTATTTTGTTTTCTCAAAGTAAGCTGCAAAACTTCTCTAAGCTTCAAATTATTCTAGTATACAGGCTTTGTTTTGTGAGTCAAATGCAACAAAATGTAAGATTTTAGTATCATATTTATTCCTACTTCAGGAAAGTGACTTCTATCCCCGACTTCCTCGTGTTTGAAACATTTGATTTAGGGCTAGTTTTTTCCTCTCTCACAGTGTCATTATTTTTCTATTAATCTGTTGCCTACATCCTCAAGTAATACATGGAAGGATGATTTTAAGTGTGGAAATGATTTACCAGGGGATTTCGAAGAATTTACTTTCTCCATAGACTGTGGTCTATGTAGGTGCAGGAATTCATATCAGATAGTCTCTTGAGGACTTTCCCAGCCTAATAATTCTATGATTCATGAAGGGAGAAGTCTCTGAACCTTGGAAATGGACTTAGAATTATATACCCTAGAGCTGAGGAAGTCAGCAGTACAGTAGACGCCCCAGAATGAACCACACTTGTATAGTTTCCAAATTGTGATGGTCTCTCTCAAGGCTCCACAATAACCAGGGATTTGCAAAGCAGAGTATAAAATAGTTATGAATGTGGTCAAGTGTGTACGCCTATCCCCTAAAATGGCTAATGTTCAGCATAAAATTTCTTCAGGCAGAAGCATCAAATGTATTACGTGTGGTACACAGGAAGACAACTTTTCATAAACACAACCTGCATTCTGCCATTTTTGAGTTTTTAACAAGAGCCTTTACAATGCAGGGGTGTAGAGAATTGACAGATTTTGTACATTTTAGTGCTTTTTCACAAGATTTGCTATGTTCAGCAGAATATAAGCTTTCAGATTTAAAATATGTTTTCTAGTTTATCCCACTGTGTAAATCAGTACATGATGCAAGCCTAGCAGAAAACCATAAACAGGCAGACAGAAAAGCTGCAAGAGGCTTTCCTATCAAATGTGATGGGAAGATTTAAATATCAGTTTGCCCACCACGGTATGACCCAGAAATTACAGCCCAGAGACAGAAAAAATATCCAAGCAAGGTCAACAGAGACACAAACTAGGTTGTGAACCTCGAAAGAACTCACTTCAAATCATTCAAAGTAAAATATACTTCATTAAGCATACTGTATTAAACACATCGTACTAAAAGCACATTGTTGATATAGGATAAACTGCTGCAACAAATAAACCCATATAGAGTTTATATTTCTTGCTCTCGCGATAGTCCAGGAAGGTGTTCCTGGCTGACAAGCAGCTCTCCTCCACGCATGGATGAAGATCTCCAGGCTGTTTGCAATCAGGACTCTGCCATCATTGTCCACATCCTACAGGCTGCTATGTCATGCCCAAGGTTAAGTGGCAGAGAGGAGAAAAGACCATGGAGGAGGTACATCCACTCAGATAAAGACCCCAGCCTGGAAGCACAGTCTTTCCACTCTCATTCCATTATGAAGACCTCAAAGTGTGGTCCTTTGATTGATTTTGCTGCAAGGGAGTTTGAAAACCATAGTCTTGCCAAGTGCCCAAGAAGAAGGGGAGAAGGGATTCTGGTGTCCAACAAATCACGGAAATAGGAGTGTATGCAATATGTGTTGTACACAAAATTCTTGTTGATACTACTGTTCTAACACATTTAATTGTTGGGAAAGTATTTTAACACATTACAAGGAAGCTAGAGTAATTATGATACAAAGTAACAAACGTATAAAGATAATTACAATCATTTTGCTCTCTCATGAAAATAAGCCATTGGTTTGAGAACACAAGTGGTAACAGATTTCAGGATGCTAATTTTGTGACATCAATGTACCATCAACCAAATATGGCATCAATGGGAATTAAAATACTTCTGAGACAGCAGAAAAGAGGGAAGAGAAAATGAATTTTTTAAGACCTGTATATGAGTCCCTTTATTTAAAATGTGAGATTAAGCAATAACCTCTTCATATTCCAATTTCTCTTCTTTAAAGAGATAATGCCCAAGATGCAGACGTAGAGAATGGACTTGAGGACACAGGGAGGGGGAAGGGTAAGCTGGGACGAAGTGAGAGAGTGGCATGGACTTATATATACTACCAAATGTAAAATAGATAGCTAATGGGAAGCAGCCGCATAGCACAGGGAGATCAGCTCTGTGCTTTGTGACCACCTAGAGGGGTGGGATAGGGAGGGTGGGAGGGAGATGTAAGAGGGAGGAGATATGGGGATATATGTATATGTATAGCTGATTCACTTTGTTATAAAGCAGAAACTAACACACCATTGTAAAGCAATTATACACCAATAAAGATCTTAAAAAAAAAAAAAAGAGGTAATGCCCAGATTTCTTCCTAACAGTTAATCTTAGGATATCTGTGATAAACAATTAAAAAGAGATAAAACAGAGAAAGATTTTGAAATGTTGTAAAGATATGTACATTCATATAAAGCTTTTTTAAAACACCAATTCTTTTCTTCTACTCAGTTTTTAAAATTCTAAGAACAAGTAGAATTTAAAGTCTATTAATTCAATATTTAAGTTACTTTTTTAAATTTAACAAAATATTTTTGACAATAATTTGCCTCATAATGAATATCTCCATTTACACTCTTTCTCAGGGTTACTAACATAAAACAAATTTCTTGCTGATTTTTCTTGTGAATTTTACTCTTTTGTAGGTCCTTTGAAGAGAAATAACATATTAGATTTTATTCTAAGTGGTAAAGCAGAAAAAGTTTTTACATTGTACCTCTATCAGTAAAAAAGTTTCTAATCTTATATGTTTGTATGTGTGTACAATTTACAATTACATGCTTTTGTTACTGAATTAATATATTATGTAATTATGAAACTTAAAACCTAGAAACTTTAGATGACAACGTAAAAATAAAAAATATACTTTAAATAAATTTTATTTATTAAAGATATAGAAAGCTTTTTGTTCTTATTAAAAATTGAACTATTTTAATTATTTATTATATAGGAAAAGAATTTATTTTGATTCAATAATATTTTAGAGCAATGTGATTGATTTTGCCTGCTTTAACATTTTGAGATCCAGATATTTAAAGGTATTCTAAGTTCAGCTTATACTTATAGTCGTTTCAGTGTATATCAAAACTGAATTAGATACTTCATGAAGCTACAGTATGAAATATGTACTTAGGGATAGTTCATGACTACGGTAATGGATCCGTATTTCAATAATCATGATGATTCCAAATTTTTTTTGATTTATCGTAAGATCTGATCAGATCGTTGTGGGGTTTTCTTTTGTTTTGCTTCCTTAATGTCACAATTGGGCTTACAAAGAACTTCTGCTTGGACTAAATGAAGCTAACACCCCTGAAAATGTTATTATTCACTTTACTGGCATTTTAGCTTGACCTTTCGTCTCCAGTTTGTTTAGGAGAGTCTTTTAATGCTTGTCCATCTGGGGAGGATTAATTAAGTTAGAACCAGATTTTTCCACTTAAAGAGGCACAGAGAAATTACAGTTAACTGCAATTCACTGAAAGAAGATGAAATAGAGGAAGCAATCCTGTGGGGAGGTCTGAGATCTTGAGCATCCTGGCTGCAGGTGTAGGACCACGTAGGGGCGCCAGAGTCAGTCCATAGAGTAAATATCCATAAGCTTGACTCCTTTCTTACACATGTTAAATAAAAATAAATAAAACTTAAAGTGCACCACAGTGGCTTATTTTTGCCCCACCCTGGGTAAGCTCACCCTCACTTTGAGATACTGGCTCAGGGCAGTGCCTTCTAATTACCTGGGGAATCTTTTTAAAATGCAGTTTCTGATTGCATAGGTCTGGGGTGGGGACAGAGATTCTGCAAATCTAACAAGTTCCCAGGTACTGCCCACGTTGTTGGTCCATAGATCTCAAGTTAAGTTGCAAGAACTTAGAATATAATTGCTTTAAGGATTAATTATAGAAGACAAATATATTGGGCAGTTCTATAGTGAACAAATCCTTAGTCTGGGATCCGTTTACATAAACCTATAAAAAAGAGATAACCAAGAACAGAAAAATAAGTAACCAATAATTTTACCCTGATCAATATTTTCTTAAAATGTAGCTCCATTCCACCATTTTCTAGACCTTTGGATATGTTTTATACAACATTCTGACAAGAGGCAAGATTTCATGCTCTGCCTAGAGTTGCTTAAGATTGTAGATAAGTTAATCAGCAGTGGAGAATGCAAAGATAGAACTACAGAAGAACTTACAGCCTCTTGGTCATATAGTGCTTGCTTCCTTGTTTTTATCAATGCCGTGATGTAAAACAATCCTAATCCGGACAGTGGCGTTGAAAGGATTATACAAGATCATCGGACCTACAATCTTATGTCAATTGTCCCTAGCGATCTTCACATGCCGGTATGCTTAGAGAACTTGTCGTTGCTTATTCCTAAACTCAAGCTAGCTCATAACTTCTTAATTATTAGAGTACCCCAGAAGCACTCTAAAATATTTTAGCATAAACTGGGATTAGACATTGTGATGGAGAAGGGAAACAGAGATGACTTTCCAAATATTTCATTAAATAGTTAAAAACAAAGAAATTCAAAGTAAGCCTGTTTTCATATGCATTCTCAAAGTAAGTGCTACTCAATCTGAATTTAGTGTGCTAGCTAAAAAAATAACCAAATTTGTCAAAGGAATTCTTAATGTTTACTGAAGAAGATGAGAGAAAAAAAAAAATTGACAACACCTAACAAGGCAATTTGATTTTAAAGGCGTCTATGAACCTAGAGAAGGGAGAATGGAATAAAGATGTGTGCTTAATGGAGTCTTGAAACAATGAAAACTTTTGATCTTTTCCTGACCCTCAGAAAAAGAATTCAGGATTATATGTATAAATAGTTAAAATCTAAGCATTCAATCAACTGAGTGCTTTTATAACTCTGCAATCTCAAATTTCTTAAGGACAAAACTTTTCATATGATATTTTAATAAAATCCCAATTAGATTATTTCAGTTTTTATTATGGGAGAGAAAACTAGCCAAAAAAAAAAAATCTTTTTCTAAAATAACTAAATATGCATGCCATTTTCAAAAGAACTTTTAGTAACATTTTCATCCCTGAGGTCTGTTTAAATGTTATGGAGCTTATACACACACATGCACATATGCATGCCTTTTTTCCTTGCAAAAAATCATATATTAAAAAAATTAAAATGCTTCCTATTTTGACGTCACTGAAGAAACACTTGGCTTTATTCCCTGAATAAAGGTTAGCAGTACTGAATATCCACCATTGTTAAATTTTAATGAAGGATGCTAAAAATAAATTCCTGCTGAAATAAATCATGTCAAGTTTCAAGAACAAAATTGGATAGAATCATCGGATTAATACTAAGCAATTTCTCTCCCTATTATGATATTGATAAAAAACGTACAGGTAGGGACCTCACTGGTGGCACAGTGGTTAAGAAACCACCTGCCAATGCAGGGAACGTGGGTTCGAGCCCTGGTCCGGGAAAATCCCACATGCCACGGAACAACTAAGCCTGTGCGCCACAACTACTGAGCCTGCACTCTAGAGCCCACGAGCCACAACTACTGAGCCCGCGAGCCACAACTACTGAAGGCTGTGCACCTAGAGCCTGTGCTCCGCAACAAGAGAAGCCACTATAATGAGAAGCCTGTGCACTGCAACGAAGAGTAGCCCCCGCTCGCCGCAACAAGAGAAAGCCGGCTCGCAGCCCCGAAGACCCAACACAGCCATAAATAAATAAATAAATAAATAAAATTTTATTTAAAAAATTAAAATGTACAGGTTTTTCCTCTTTCCAGTGTACCCTTAAAGTGAAAAGTAATCTGTTGTAATTTTTTAAGTGTATTATTCCAACGTGGGAAAAAGAAAGAACAACTTTTGTGTACCTAATATGTGTTGGGTGCTCTACAAATGTCCTGAAGGGGACATATGTGGTGTGATACTTTCAAAAAAAGTAGGCTGAAGGTAGAATTGGTCCCATTTTATGGAGAAGAAAGATGAGATTCAGAAAAATTGTCATCATGTCAGTGTCAGAAAGCTGGTAAGCTGCAGGCGAAGTATGTCTCTGCAGAGCCCAGGCTCTTTCACTGGTAAAGCAAGTATTTGGTCCATGGGCAAAAATCGTCAGGATGCATTTCCTATAGCACTCACACCACTGCAGTTCTGTTCAACTAGGTAGTACAAAAGTATGGGTGTGGGCACATTGACTGTACATTCAGACCCCCTCTTCCTCAGCATCCATGCATAAATGCACATGCAAACTCAAAAGACCCAGCACTGAAAAGAACAAAAATAAAATTGTTTAAAATAAGATGAAACATAAAACAATAATACATGAAATCACCTGTTTATATTGTAAAATGACAGTCACACTTGAATTTGTGCTGTGACAGTATAAAAATTAAATTGCTTTCATCCATTGTTTCATCAAATAGGTTTTCTGCCCCTTTCTATCTCTTCTCCTTCTGGGACCCATATAATGCTAATGTTAGTATGCTTAATGTTGTCACAGAAGTCCCTGAAACCATCTTAATTAAAAAAAAATTTTTTTTCCTTTTGGTGTTCTGATTGGGTGATTTCCACTATTTTGTCTTCCAAGTGACTTACGTGTTTTTCTGTATGACCTAATCTGCTGCTGATTCCCTCTAGTGTATTTTTCATTTCAGTTAATGTATTCTTCAGTTCTGATTGGTTCTTTTTTTATACTTTCTAATTCTTTGTTGAAGTTCTCACCGTGTTCCTCCATTCTTTTCCTGAATTCAGTGAGCATTTTTATGACTGCTGCTTTGAGCTCTTTATTGGGTAAATTACTTATCTCCATTTCTTTAGGGTTTTTTCCCGGGGGGTTTTATCTTGTTCTTTCAAATGGAACTCCTCTGTCTTCTCATTCTAACAGGAAATAAAACCAAAACAAACTACAAATATTATCTCAAGAAGAGATCTATGAATTTCATATTAAATTTGGCCTTTCAATCTCAATGTGCTCATTTATGATATGTGGCGGAATATTATACTGCATGGTAGGGAGAAAAATGGGCTGTATGTGTCCCCAGTGGTATGCTCCTGAAGTTAGAATTGACTAAATATCATGAATCAACTAAATAATTCATCTAAAGTAAGTCTAAGCTGAATAATTTTGTATCTCATTCTAAGGAATAAAATGACTCCTATAAAATCTCACTTTCTCAAAATAATAAGCATAAATATGATTGACTGGAACATTCTTTTTGATGACCCTCTACCCCTCCAGGGGAGTTCAAGGTTGTGCACATTCATTTAGGTCTCTACCATCACTGCATCCTTACACAGTAAAAAATAGTAAATCAGTATCAAAGGTAAAATATAGCTGTCAAGGGCTCTCAGTGGGTCTGTTATAGAAGGTTGTGAAGACCAAATAAGAGTCAAAATTCACTTCCTCCACTCATTTCTTCTTCCTCTTAATGTAGCTAGAAGGCTGAGCAGGACCTAGGAAAGTTTGAGAATAGTGCTATTCTCTTGCAAGTTCAAGAGAAGCCTTAACAGAGGCGGGCAAAGTGATCCTCAATACTCACATAAGAGGCTAGGCTACTCAGCTAGGGCTTCAATGCTGAAGCACCGACTCCAAAAGGGCTCCTTTGTGCACAGGTAATGATCAAGCATTCTTAACCTGACTCTGTTTTCAAGCAACAAGACAAATCTGTGTGGGAACTGGTTCCATTCTTTGGTTACAGTAGGTCTGCTGCTAAATGAGGCAAGAAGAAAAGAGATTGTATCCCTTTCTGTGTAGAATTTATTAGGTTTAGATTCCCATACACATATATTTTTTATGTCTTTTCCTGCCATCTTTCCTTCCCTATGGCATTCATTTCACACACACCATATTACCTAAATTGGTAAACTCTGAAGCTGAAAGGATTTTCTTTAAAAAAATAAACTCACCCCTTTGTCGCTCCTGCTACTTAGCTATGCCCACTGCCCACTGTGCTTCTCCTTGTTGATGTCCACCACCAGCTTCCTGTTCACAGCCATCCCATTCATGCCAGGTGACATCCTGTGGCATCCACATTCACATCAAGGAGTTTGTTTCACCCAAACCCCTTAATCTCTTTGTCTCTGAAGACGTTTCCTTCCTCTAAAGGCTTTCTCTTTCTTCCACTTAACTCACCTACAACCACGATCATACTCTATTAACCCATAGCTGCTCTGCCTGAAAAATTTGTAAATCAAGGATCCTGCTTTTGTACCACAATGCTGTACCATTCTAGACTCATTGGTACACAATTAAGATCATTTTAAGACGGGACAGATACGTGTATGTTTCAATGCCAGTGAGAAAGATCCACTTGTTTGAAGCAGGCTGAACGTACAAGAGAAGATAAGAGTTGATCGAATAAGAATCTTGTTCACTTTGTTATACAGCAGAAACTAACACACCATTGTAAAGCAATTACACTCCAATAAAGATGTTTAAAAAAAAAAAAGAATATTGTGCGTTAATACCTCTAACTTTTCGCAGTCTGTCAGACCTTCCCTTTCATCACTTCAATCTTCACCTTAGATTCCATGAGCCATCATTTTAGTAACATTCTTTCCTACATCATAAAATCCTTTCTCCCTCTGCCTTTTCTTTTACCCATTTAGCAAAACCCTGTTCTGGTTGGTCTCATCTGTTTTCTTTCTTTCTGCCTGTGTTCAATATAAGAGTTTATCAGCAACCTATCCTTCCACCTGTGCTTTGGACCCTGTCTTTTCCCATCTTCTCTTGTATATTCAACTTCTTCCACTGGCTTTTAAACGTGCCCACATCTCTCTCATCTTACAAAGAAAGTGTCACTCAAGCTCTCTTTCCTCAACTACTCCTGTGTCTCTCTCCCACCCTTCAGAACCAAACTTCTTGAAAAACTTGTCTTCACCTACTGATTTCATTTTCTCATCTCCTTCTCACCCTCCACCTACTCCAATACGACTTCCATCCCCACCACTCAACCAAATATCACTCTCCAAGGTCACCGAAATTTCCACTTTAATAAATTCCATGGGTATTTTGGGGTAGCATTTAGCACACTTTATGTCCTTCGTAAATAGCTTTTTCTCTCCTTGGGTTTCTGTGCCTCCCCAGTGACCTGTCTTACTTCTTTGACTTCCTTAAATTATCCTTCCCTCCTGGCCATTAATGTATTTCCTTCAGACTGCTTATTAGACTGTCTTTTCTTCTCCCTCAACACTCTCTCCCTAGGCGTTTCATCTGTGCATACAATTAAAATCACCCAACTAGGCCTATATCACTCAAATTTATACTACATTTAATCAATTATAAGATGTTTATTTTCCACATTTTAACATTTTTGAAATGAAGGTGTGTCTCTCAGTGGAGGGCATGCTCTAGTGGTGGCTGTATTTTTCTCTTTCTTAGTGGCATATAAAATAATGGTGCGATTTTAAGTTGGTGGTATCTCAGACACAATGAAATAAAGTCTTTCCTTGAAAAATCAGACCCATATATCTAGTCACTGTTTCCACTTGAATGCTTGAAAGAGCAGCACCACAATGACCATTGCTGGGGGCAATGTTTGTATTGAAATCTACATGAATGGCACCTTCTGGAATTATGGAACATGTTAGCCTTGGCAAAAGTACTTCAAATTCAACACATTCAAAACTGAACTCAAGCTCTCCACTCTCTCCCCAATCTCCCTGCGCCCCTGAAATCTACTCCTCTTCTTGTGTTCCCTGTCTCAGTATTCTTTACCATTGCCCACCCAGTTATGCACAAGCCAAAATCCTAAATATCAAATGTATATTTCCCTCTCCCACATTCTGTAAAATCCGATTATCAAGTTCTGTTGATTTTCCAGACCTGCTCACTTCTTTGTATTTCCTCCAATATCACCCCGGTCCAAGAGACCAACACTGTCCCCAGATTCTATAAGAATTCTATAAGTTAGAAATAACTGCTCTGAGGACATCCATTCTTGCCCCATTTCCCATCTATTCTCCATCTGCTGGCATAATCTTTTCAAAACAAGTATGACAATGTCATAACCAAGTTTGAAACCCTTTGGTGTATACCCATTGCT
Organism: Balaenoptera borealis; assembly: GCF_965194805.1. Classification (NCBI taxonomy): domain Eukaryota; kingdom Metazoa; phylum Chordata; class Mammalia; order Artiodactyla; family Balaenopteridae; genus Balaenoptera; species Balaenoptera borealis. The sequence continues at coordinate 19,832,750 of NC_138862.1, read as the reverse complement.
GCATTGCTGGTATCCTCCTAGACTGGGTCTTCTAGGAAGTTCCATGTTTTCTGATCCCCTCCCATGGCTCAAGTTCATGTGCACATATTGCTTCCACATTCCCTGTGTTCCAGTACAGTGGATTTCTTTCAGGTCCCTAAGGACAGCAAGCTCCTTTTTGACACAGACATAGTTTTCTCTGCCTGGAATGCTCTCAATATTCTTCTCTCACCTTATCTAGTTGACCGTCTCCAGCCTTCAGATGGCTGCCTAAATATTTTTCCTTCGGGGAGTCCTTCTCTGACCTAAACCAAATCAGCTCAGTTCATCACATGCTTTACTTTTAACATTTTAAATTTTTATATTTATATTTTATTAAATATTTTATATTTATTATTTATGGTTATTTAAATAAGGTTTGCTAAACTCTCGGCTCCATGACAGCAGGACAATGCCTGTTTTCTTATTTTCATAGCCCCCGCTTTTGGCAGAGTTCCTGGGACAGAGTAGGTGCTCAAAAAAGACTTTTTAAATGAATATTTACCAAGACAGGATAGAATCAGATGATGTCTAAAGTCTCCCCTTCCCACCGTGTGGGTGATTCTAAGATACAGATTTTTACGTAATATTATTTATTGTGTTTATTCAGTGTTTTAGGCTTTCAGGTGTACATTATTCTCTCTAAAATTAGTTTACTTACCCAACTTTTTTTGTTTTTGGCTGCACAGCACAGCTTGTGGGATCTTAGTTTCCCCAACCAGGGACTGAACCCGGGTCACCATGGTGAAAGTGCCGAGTCCTAACCACTGGACCGCCAGGGAATTCCCCTTTTCCGCCTTTATTTAATGTTGTATGTTTATTTTTATTTAAGTGGCGTTTGATTTTTTTAAGTTTTTCATTTCTGCATTACTGTTAAATCATTTTTAATCAATTCCATTTGTTTGCCATTGGTCTCTCTTAGATTGCTATTTTTTTTCTTTTTAAATGAATATTTTGCCTTTAATTCTATAATAATTAAGGTGATCTTCTGTGTCAAAAATTTAATATTTTGGTGATGACTAGCAAGTGTTACTCTGCTATTTCTACACCCCTAGGTCTTTATTTCAATTAGTATAATATGCTTATTAAATTAAGACATCTATTATGGTGCCAGCATTCACATAACAGACAGAAAAATGTCTCATAAGGGTCAATTGGAATCATTTCATTAAATTAATATCATAGCCTTTTATAACAGGGTCTTAGTAGATAACTGTTATTAACAGAGATAGGGCACAAATTGAAATGAGGTTTTTATGCATTACATGCTTTGAGTATATTTTCAATTGACAAATCTGTGTAGAAGGCAGCTGAGCTGTCAAAACATACTTTATTCATGTATCTATAGAGCCATTTACCAATTTGCACGGTACTAAGGATCATGCCTGTTTACCTGGTTCAGTGTACAACAAGGCATAGGAACATGTTTGCGACAGCTTGAAAAATATTATTTGATATTATTTTACCTGAATACCTGAAATGTTCTCTACACCTCTTGGGTCAAGTTATCCCTGAATAAAAGGCCTCTATTTTGCCTTTCAGGAATGTTCAAACTCTATACAATTCAGCCCTTGCCCAAGGCAACTCGTCCCACTCCTACACTGGCCAACACAGTGTGTCCTTCACTGGTTTGCTCACTGGCCAAGCTTTAATAACAGAATTAAAACTAATCAATGATTGTTAGTACCACTTGTACTGTAGCTCTGGCCTTATTTTCTTCCTAAATGTGTGGCCTTGTACAAGCTACATGCCCTCTTATCCCTTGTTCTCCTAACTTTAAAATCTACCCAGACTCAATTAGTCTTTAAGAACCTTTAATATATGAATACAATAAGCACTTTATAAAGTAAAGGCATTACACAAATAGAAGGCTTCACTTGTGTTGTGAACAACCTGCCTTTTCAGGCACTAGCTATTTGAGCTCTTACTACCACTTACTTGCGCACCTAAATGTTACCCCCCAATTCATTAGCTTTCCCTATGCACTACTCTGGTCATATCATTCACCAATGCATAGCTTTCCATGATGCACTGTGACCTAACAAATGCATTAAAAATCCTTCAATCTAACAATCCACATTCCTACCACACCCCATTCACGTGTATTTTGAGGGTGACAAACTTGATTCAATGGGTACAGATAATCGTTAGTGCTAAGTGGGGAGAGAGTTGAGATTCATTCACAACTGGTCATTGTCTTAATAAATATTTATTTCTCCATTTTGATGGCTTTTGCTCATCTTTTTCTGGCTACATTCCCAGTAAGTAGGACCTGGAAAGATGTCCAGAGGATCTGGTGAAAGATTATCAGAGAGTGGAGAAAAAAACAATACTTTGTGTGAGGGATTTTTTGTTCCTATCCCCATGGTATAGTCTTATTATATAATCTAAGAAATACTCATGTAAAACTTATTAAACTAAGACAATTGGAGTTATATTTTGTATTTGGCAACCAAATAAACTAACTTAAATGACCAGTGAGAAGAGAAAAGGTGAGCATTAGGACCTCCTGAGGTCAGAGGCTAAGAGGTAGACAGTGCCTCAGCATGATGTACTTAGGAGAGTGTCCTGAGTTCTCATTTGAGGACCAAAACCAGGAGAAGGAACCCATATTCTGCCAGGTAGGAACCCCTAAGCTACAAACGGCAGAATGTGCCTCTACCCGGGCTGGGAGACACTTGTACTCACCTGCAGCACAGGGAGGAAGCAATCACTAAGCAAACAGGTGATAGTCATCGGTAGCATTTTCATCATTTGATGTTCCTTGTGCTAAATGACTATTGATGGCCATTTAGCATAAGTTGTTCATTAACACAGATACAGACCCTCACAAGCCATCAACTTCAACCCTCCTAGAAATAAAAATGTCTTTACTCATTCATCCTCCCCACAAAATGTATTAAAGACATGTCAAATACTAGTCTAGGTGTGAAGATATGGTCATAAGTAAGGCATGCTCTTGAAAAGAAGATATATTCCACCCCTCCATACGAATGAAATCCTGAAGTAATATATACATTCATAATGAGTTTTTCATCCAAAAATAAGAACTCCAAATTTTCATAGTAATTAGCAGAGTGACTAAGTCATTTTACATTTTTACACTTGATTCTTTGACAAATATTATAAAATGTCAGAGCTAAAAATAACTGAACATGGGTGAAATGTAGACAATAACCAGAGGGAGTTTTAAAAGGAGGAGCAGAAACTAGGGACTTTCCATGAAACTGTCGATAAAGGTGGTCACGTGGTATATGATTCCATTTATATAATGTTCTCAAAATGACAAAATGATAGAGATGGAAAACAAATTAGTGGTTCTCAGGGGTTAGAGAGGGGAGTGAGGTATGGGTACTATAAAGGGATGGCATAAAGGAGACCTTTGTGGTGATGGACTAGTCCTGTATCTTAGTTGCAATAGTTTTTACATGAATCTACATATGTGATAAAATGACATTGCACCATATCCACGTACTGTACCAACATCAGATTCCTTGGTTTGATATTGTTCTGCAGTTACATAAGATGTAACCATTGAGGAAACTGGCTGAAAGGTACACAGGATCTCTCTGTAGTACATTTGTAACTTCCTGTGAATTTATAATTATTTCAAAATTAAAAGTTAAAAAAAAGAAAAGAAAGGGAGCAAATGCTAGGGACTTGCCATGAAACTGTCAGTTAAAATATTTGAATAGAAACAAAATCTGCTTTCAATTGTGACCAGAGGTGGCTTTTAAAATTTTAGGCACATGAGTAGTATGCCTATCTCTTCAACACTGACCAGGAAAGTATAATTGTATACACAAAGGATCTCCCAGTCAACTAGTTGGTGTTATATTCTTGTGATTTGATAAAATGAGACCATAAATCATGTTTAGAAGAAAAAACAAAAAACTTGAAGCCAGCCACCTAACATCTATCTGAAGATTGCATGGCCTCTAATTTCTATCATGCAGTTTCTGGTTATTACCTTAGGTAAAATGAGAACTATCTCAACTGAAAATTCAAAAACTTTTCCTCAGAAATTGTTAAAAGTGGTATCATTAGAATCATACAAATTAAAATCAACACAAGAAGTTTAAGATATGCAGTAATTTTTCATGCTAATGGACTAAGTACCTCTTGAGACTTTCTTGTCATCAATGTCTATGGCTCTATTATTTCTGTTGAGGTAAAATTACCTATGTAAAGTCATTACCGAGGTCTCCTGTGTATAAGGATAATGAAAGTGCTTCCATACTTTACAAATGCAGTATGTTCTGAAAGAATATTAACATTTTATTTTATATAAGTTCTTAATGGGAACATTTCTAAAACACTAAAATAATTACTCAACACAACTTTCTACTCATAATTGCAACAAATTTTATAAAATATAGATTTGGGGAGGTATTACTATCTATTGCATTTTGCTTTGTTAAGATACTAGGCATTCTGATTCACTTAAATGTTTATCGAGATTGTGTATGCAATGTATGTATGTCTATGAGTTAAAGATCAAGGGGGCATGATGATAAAATATATCATTGGATAAAATGTCTAGTCCATTCCGCAAAATGCTTTCACCTGCAATATTTCAACCTAAAATAATCATATAACTGGTCCTATTCTGTAGTTTGCTAACACAGTTCTGGACTACAGGATGTGTTCTGTGGAGCCATTTTTTACAAGCCATGCCTCTTCAAACCCAACCTCTAATAGTTTCCATGAGTGAAAATCCAGAACTACAGCAAGAAAATAAATGCAGCATCTCTAGTATTTTAATTATTTCAGGCATGTAGGTGTGACGAGCCAGTGGGAAAATAGTAGAAGGCTACATTTTGGTCTCAAAATACATGTGAATGGGGTGTGGTTGGAATGTGGATTGTTAGATTGAAGGATTTTTAATGCATTTGTTAGGTCACAGTGCATCATGGAAAGCTATGCATTGGTGAGTGATATGACCAGAGTAGTGCTCTAGGGAAAGCTAATGAATTGGGGGGTAACATTTAGGTGCGCAGGTAAATGGTAGAGAGACCTCAAATAGCTAGTGCCTAAAAAGGCAGGTTGTTCACAACACAAGTGAAGTCTTCTATTTGTGTAATGCCTTTACTTTATAAAATGCTTATTGTATTGTATTTTGAGGTTAAAAAAATAATAATACTATGCTTCCTCACCATGTCATTCTGGTATCTATTGCTCTTGTAGGCTAGAATCGTACAAAAGTGAAAGTGCTAGTTGATTACAAGAATTAGCATTCCCCAAACCCGACAACATTCTTCTTGAGTACAACAAAATTTGTACATAAAACTTGACAATATCTTTAAGATCCACTTGAAACAGAATAGAAATATATTCAGGAAATATTTCAGGTTTTGTCTCATTGTATTTAAACTCTCTAAAAAGAGGAACTTCCTATATATAGCACAGGCAGAAGCTCTTCATACTCCAAAACATTTTATTGGAACACCCCACACATAGTACTAGTTCAGAAAATTATTTTTAAATAAATGTTAGATTGATGAATGTCGTTAAATGATACACATTTTTTAAATGTCCCATTAGTGGAGTAATGGATAAATAAAATGTGGCATACTGTATGATAGATTTCTTCAAGGCAATTAAAAAAATAGAATACCTGTATCATCATGGATGTAGCTGGAAAAAGCCTATTTCAGAATTTATTAAAATATGCTATCATTTGTATAAAATTTTAAATCATACCAAAATAATATTTTATACTGCTCAAGAATGCTATATTTGTGTAAAACAATGAAAATAAACTATAAGAACATACATTAAATTTATGATAAAAGTTTTTTCTTTGGAGAAGGTGAAGAAAGAATAAATTAGGAATGGGGGTTTAAGGACACTTTGAATTCACATGTTGCATTTATTTTAGTGATTTAAAACACGTAGCAAATTTTTAAAAAACTAAAAATTAAGATTCATGTCCTTCAGGACTTCCCTGGTGGTCCATAGTAAAGAACCCGCCTTCCAATGCAGATAATGCGGGTTCCGATCCCTGGTCGGGGAACTAAGATCCCACTTGCCCGGCAGCAAATAAGCCCGCGCGTCACAACTACTGAGCTCGAGCGTGCCTCAACTAGAGCCTGCGTGCTGCAAACTACAGAGCCCTCGTGCCACAGCCCAGGCGCCCTGGAGCCTGCGAGCCACAACTAGAGAAGAGAAAATCCACACGCCACAACTAGAGAGAAGCCCGCGCACAACAAAAGATCACGCATGCCTCAAGGAAGATCCCAAGTGCCTCAACTAAGACCCGACGCAGCCAAAAATAAAAATTAAATAAATAAATAATAAATAAATCTTAAAAAAAAAAAAAGATTCACGTCCTTCAAAAAAAATGACAATTATCTCTTAACAAGTTTCTTCTTTTCCTGCACCCTTGCATTTCATCTTATACTTTTTTAAGAACTGTTCATTGAGTACTATAAACCAAAAGAAAAAAAAGGTATTTTGTAAACTATACAGACAAATAAAAGATATATCTGTTTTATCTTTAGAAATATATAAATATTTTAAAATATATAAAGATATATCTTTAGGCTGCTCTTAGTTTGTGTTTTTCACAGGAACACAATGACTAATCTGATGAGTATGAAAAGAATTTTCTTAGTATAGTTATTTCTAACATTCTTTTCTTGCTCGTAAAAGACCTGAGATTAGAATACATGGAATCCCACCACTAAACCTCTACAAGTCAAAAGTGAATATGTAATTCAGTAAGAGAGAAACCAGTCACCTTCCCCATCTCTCATCCCCAAGGAAGATCCAAGTTTAACCTCAGGATGTAGTACAACTCATTGCCCCAGTCAGCAGGTACCATGAGTGGAGGTCACTGCACTCCCTAAATAAGAGACTAGAGTCCCAGCAGGTATTTCATTTCCACACCTCCTATACCACGAGTGACTTAGGAGGACCACAGCTGTCCTGGTTAAATCAGTGCTCGCTTGGAAACCACTCGCATCCTGGTTTTATATGCTGTACCATCCTTTCATAGGGATCTGTTAGGTCTCCCCTCTCAAAGGTTATCTTCCATTCCATAGTTAACCCTAGACCCTGAATCTAGACTGAACTGTGAGTTCCCAACTTCTGCTATCTGTTCCACCAATGCCTTCATAATAATCCCTGTCTGCCTGGACTACACAATTACAGAACATTACAAAATTCTTAATCAGTTTTCAAAATCTTGAACAAAAACCTGTGGGACGAAGTGAGAGAGTGGCATGGACTTATATACACTACCAACTGTAAAATAGATAGCTAGTGGGAAGCAGCCACATAGCACAGGGAGATCAGCTCGGTGCTTTGTGACCAACTAGAGAGGGTGGGAGGGAGACACAAGAGGGAGGAGATATGGGGATTTATGTATATGTATAGCTGATTCACTTTGTTATAAAGCAGAAACTAACACACGATTGTAAATCAATTATATTCCAATAAAGATGTTAAAAAAATAAAATAAAGTAAATAAAATATGATATCTTTCTAAAAAAAGAAAAAAACATTGCATCCGTACAACTCATGTGTCATACATATTTTACCATATTCTTAACCTCTGAAAATTAGTTGTGTCTTAAAACACGTAGAATTCTCTCCTAAGAAAATTATTTTAGCAAAATATTGTACACATTTTTGCAAAACACTGCACACATTTATGACATCTGAATAGTGACTGACTAGTAAGCAAGAGCTAGGGTAGAGCCCACCCAGCCAGTCCTACCCCAGCGCTCCCAAATGCCATGCTTGTTGCTCTGTCTACACTGCATCTAGCCCTGGGTATAACCCCATTCTGTAGTCTGACTCTAATATTTCCACTTTCTGTCCTATGCCTTGTAGTTTTATAGAGAGAGATGTTCTAGGTACATATCTTCTGATATAAAAATGCACTGTTAATCTCTGGTTGAATGTTAAAATAAGATGAGAGTGACATCTACTTATATGGATCGTTTTTATAAAATGTACCTATGTATTTTAAAATATACTACTCCTCTTCATTATACCAACGGCATTCGGTTGCCCTCAATGCAAGGGACAAGTGTCTCTGTAACCACAAGCTTGCTTGACTACGTATCTCTATTCCTTGCCCAGGGAAGATGTAGACCACAGGAGTCAACTAGACCTCCACAATCTGTTGTCCCAAGAGGCATGACTGAGGAAGGTAGACAAGAAAGGAAGAGCACACAAACAGCATCAACCACACCCAGTTTTTAGAACCTTGGTCACAGGTAGATTAGGCGAGTTTCGGAAAGGTGTGTAAAAGCTCCCAGTTCAAACATTTGCCTGTATCTCAGGGCCATGAAGGCTATTCTAGTGGCTCATAAGTCTTCTCGCCTTTTAAGAGAATTCCATAAACCCACAGCATCCCTAGAAGAATATTACACTAACTCTAAATCCTTGTCACTAAGGCAGACACAGAAAGGCACCACTCAGATCCCCCGTCATGAAAGGACTCCCTGCCCAGCTGTGAGGAGTGTAGCTGACTGACCCTCTCCAGCTGTTAGCAGTTTCACGATCCACCTCAGCGTGTGAGAACAGGTCACACTTTTCTCAGTGTATAGTGGCTGTGGCCACTCATCAAGGTGATGGTAGTCAAGGTCATGTTTTTCTCAGGACACTTCCAGCCAATGACCCAGAAAGGCAGGGCTGCAAAGGACTTCATCATTTCGACCCAGGGCAGGACTTCTCTAAGGGTCAAGCTTTGTTCTGGGACTCCCTGGCAGGCTGCAGAGATTTGTAACATCTGCTCAACCCTGCTTCCTCCCCCTTTTTTTCACAGGCATTTCTCCCAATAAACATTTTGTTCTCCAAACTCTACCTCAGCTTCAGGAGAATACACCCCACAACAGATGAAGACCTGTCAGGTGGGATTTATGGCAATGTCATAAAGCTAAGAAAAGACCACACTGGGCTGCCTCATAAAACTTGGTGGAGGCGGGGGGCGGGGGGGGAACGTGCAGGGGTGCGGGGTGTGGAGAAGGACAGGCCATAGTTTCTCTAGCATTGTCAGGAACAGAAGAAGAATGCAAACTAGAATTTATCGAATTCCTACTATATGGTAAGAACTTTACAAATGCTATTGTCATTCAGTCTTTATGACCATTTTTGGAAAAAGGTATTCTACCCATATTTGATAGATCAAACTTTTCACAAATGTTTATTCACACCTTCCTGAGTGACATGTCTGAACCACGAAGTTACCTGCCCTCAAATGTGCAGATATTACACAGGCAAAGTAGAATATAATGAGGGACATGAAGTGTAGAGAAAAGGGTTACCTCTCTGACCCGAGAATTAAGAGTATGTTTCCAAGAGGAATTAATATCTGAGCTGACTCATGAAGCTTAGCCAGGTGAAAACATGTGGCCAGGGTAGTTTAAGATGAGGCACTCTATGTAAAAATGAGAGGAGAACCCAAAATTTAACTCCCAGATTCCTTGTAAAATGTGATGCGAGGATTCAGACTCAGCCGTGACTCTGAAAATCTTGTTTAGTCCACTTCCATCAAAGTTCAGAACTGAAAATGGCAGTAGAGGATATAAAATTGTCCACCCTTCCCAGGTGTGTCGAGAGCCAACTTGATTCTCCAAGGCATGGTCCCCTTGCCCTGTTGTTCTCATTAGGTACAAAAATCAAATCCAAGCAAACAGCTGACAACAGTAACACAGACAGAGCTATGAAGGCCTTTTCCAGCTGCCAAAGCTCCCCTGATGGCTGGTTGAGTTGACAGCAAAAATTCTTTCTGAGCTAGAAAATCACTGATCGTGAAGACTTCTGGAAGGTTACGTCTAACCTCAGCTATTCCATTACTCACACAAAATGTTGACCTACCCATGTATGGGAGGCAGCAAAGAAATACTTTGATTAATGATTGAGTACTCTTTTAATACAATGTTATAGTCCTCACGCTTTTAACAATTATTACTTTTGCTGTTCTGAAATGATAATTTTATTTTTTTAATTTTTCTATTGAAGTATAGTTAATTTACAATGTTGTGATACTTTCAGGTAACTTTCAGGTATACAACAAAGTGATTCAACTATATACATATTCTTTTTTAGACTCTTTTCCATTATAGGTTATTATAAGATATTGAATACAGTCCCCTGTGCTAAACAGTAGGCCCTTGTTGTTTATCTATTTTATATATAGTAGTGTGTATCTGTTAATCCCAAATTCCTAATTTATCCCTACCCCTCTTCCCCTTTGGTAACCATAAGTTATTATGAGTCTATTTCTGTTTTGTAAATAGTTCATTTGTATCACATTTTTAGATTCCACACATAAGTGATATCATATGATATTTGTCTTTCTCTGTCTGACTTACTTCATTTTTAGTATGATAATCTCTAGGTCCATCCCCATTGCTGCAAATGGCACTATTTCATTCTTTTTTATGGCTGAGTAATATTCCATTATATATATACCACATCTTCTTTATCCATTCATCCATCAATGGACACTTAGGTTGCTTCCATGTCTTGGCTATTGTAAATAGTGCTGCTATGCACATTGGGGTGCATGTATCTTTTCGAATTAGAGTTTTCATCTTTCCCAGATATATGCCCAGGACTGGAATTGCTGAAATGCTTAAGAATTTTTTAAGGATTTTTTAAGGATTGCTTAAATCTCATAGAATAAACGATGCTTTGCCTTGCCAGAATAATGGAAATAGTTTCATGATTCAGTGTTTCACTAATGCAAATTACCTCCTCAAGACTCACTCCAAATTTTTCAGAGAGAAATCCAAACAATTTTTATTAGGGAATATCAATATGTACCTAGAATATAAAATTAAGGAACTAAACAATAAAGCGCCCTTCAGTGCAATCACTGTCTTCAGCAGTTGATGGATTCTATTAGCAGAGTCATTTTGTCACGGGCTTCTAGGTGGAGCATGATTAATCATGACTCCTGCAAGATGCTAATTCATCATTAACTGAGTAAATAAATATTTTTATATCTTTCATTTCGATACATAAATCAACCAGCAAAAAAATTATTTTACTTAGTTGGCCATGAGAGATTTCTTCTATAGAACTAGATGCCTATGTTGGCCAAGAAAGAATCCAGGTATCATATCAGGGTCATAACACAGGACTAGATATTGGAGGCAAGAAGGAGGGACCACAACCTGACTGAGGTTCAGATAGAAAATGTGCCAGAGCTTTCAGCATCCATAGAGGCTGACTCTGAACTCAGAGTGGGGACTTGTGTGAACTAGGAGCTATTATGGAATGTGGGCTTTGATGTGATGGGCATCAAAATGAGAGATGGGCATTAATGTGATGCAATTTCATGTGATGTAGCATAGGTAGAAGGGCCTGAAGTGCCCACTTCTAGGTGGGCCTAGAAGTGGTGGGCCAGAAGTTATGAGCCGAACCAGACTCAAAGGGTCAGCTATACTGCCACCAACCAATGTGGGTGGGCTCTGTCTAGAAGATCAACTATGACAGTGGTTCTTGAACACATGTCGGAATAAATAGGTCTGCTTGTTAAAAGTGCAGCTTCCCTGACCCAACCCCAGAAATTCTGACTCAATAAAACATGGATGGAACCCAGAAATCTGCATTTTTAAAACTTGCCACTTGATTCTGTTGTAGGTTTCTGATGAGAAACCATGGTCTAGGTGGAACTGTGAAACAAAAAAGATAAAGAAATTATCTTATACCTGGCAGAATCAACCACGGTATATATAATGCAATAAAATAGACATTAATGGCACAAAGAGAAAGACAGAATTTTACCACCCTCTCTCACTCTGGCTGCACTTTAAGTAAGTAAGAGTGCCCAGTTATGTTGCCTCCAATTTTCAGAGGCCATAAAGAAATTGAAACAAAGAAAAAACACTTCACATTTTTTTAATTCAAAAAATTTCAGCACACTTTAACATACCAATTGAATATATAAAAGGTTTTGTAGTGGAAAGGATATTGGATACTAAAGGGAAAAAAATGGATTCAAATCTTCTTTCCATTTCTGGTTAAATTGATCATATTGACATGTCACCAACAGCTCAGCATTTCAGTTTCCTTCACTAAAAACACTTGGGATAATAATAATACCTGTGGAGAATGATGGTTGTGAGAATTAAATGAGGAGTTGATGCAAGCTCTAAGCCTGGTATCCGGTGCATAGAAGAAACTGTGATTTGGGGTGATGAATAGATGAATAAACAAACAAACATTTTGGATGGATGAGAAGCTCTTGAGAAATTAAATGAATGCTGAAAATGTTGACAGACATAATGTGTTAGCTCTCAAGTTAGCGACAAACATAAGGAATTCTTTATTTTTAGTTACCAATTTATTTCTTTTTCCTATGTGTTTTTACCCACTAGGAACACAAGTGTAATCATTCTTTATTTTTATCCTGCTTTGCTTTGATTTCCTACACAGCCTTGGTGTAAATCATTCAAAATACCATTTAAACCATAGACCAGCAGAGCCTAGCGGTCTTTGGATTCAGTGCTGTTGAGTCAGATGGGAAAACTAATTATTCATTTGGCTTTCATTTTGTATACCCTTCCCACCTTCTTCAGGACTTTTATTAATTTCCAGACATGGTCCGTGAGTAGTTCCACAGACGTTCAAAATTACGTGGGGCTGTCTTCCTTGTTAACTCTTCAAATGGCTTCATTTATAGGCACAGCTGTCTCATCTTGATTTCACTGGGAGTGAAGCAGAACTGGTATTTCCCTGCTCACAGCGCATTTATTCTCAGACACATGTTGCAGCATACATTAAGTTCAATTTCTGCGGAGTTGTTATTGAGGTATAGAACCATGCACAGTTGGATGGCATCATGCCCTCCAAATGGGATGAAGAATAAAGCAGACCAAAGGACAGGCAGAGGAAAAGGTAAATTTCCAATCTGTGACATCCATTTCATGCCGTGGAAATCCCCAAGCTTTCCCCAGGAAAAGAAGACACGCTGTAACTTGGAGGTAGACAGCAATTTTCTACTTATAAATAATTTCACTCTTGTCACTTGATTTTCTAAACTATGGCATAGGTATTATTACATACCTTATTTTAAACAGGAGGCACTAACCTCTGATGGTCTAGTGGTCAGAATTTTGTGCTCTCACCACCGGGGCCCTGGTTCAATTCCTGGGCAGGGAACAATGATATCGGTTCAAGCCGCTGCACACTGATGTCACTCTGAGATCACTTCCATGAATATACATCTGTATAAGTATTCCAGTTCTCCACACAATTGATAACATTATGTCAGGAGCTTGGGATGAACACACACACACTACTATATATAAGATAGATAACCAACAAGGACCTACTGTATAGCACAGGGAACTCTACTCAACATTCTGTGATAACCTATATGAGAAAAGAGTCTAAAAAAGAATGAATATATGTAAATGTATTACTGAATCACTTTGCTGTCCACCTGAAACTAACACAACATTGTAAACAACTATACTCCAATAAAATTTTTAAAAATAAAAGACAAGTATCTCAATACATACTGTTAGGTAGTGGCCCACCTGAAATTTATTCAATGGAAGAAATCTACAAATGTGGGTGTTATGACACAGGACATGCATAATACATACAGTTAATTTATATGAATTCCTTTATATAAATACTTCACATTAAAATACTGCTATTTTACTACTAATATTAAATTATTATTTACTTTATTTATTTATAATTTTTATTTATTTATAATTTATTTATTTATTTAATTTATTACTAATATTAAAATTTAAAAAGAAAAAGAAAAATAATAAAGAGGAGGAAGTGGAAGCACAACAGGGTTAAATAAATTACCCAAAGTCTCACAGTGGGCAAGCTGCATAGCCGGGATGGACATCACTTTCTTTGTCTTAGTCCATCGGAGCTGCTATAACAAAATACCATAGGTTGGGCGGCTTATAAATAAGAGAAATGTATTTCTCACAATTCACAAGGCTGGGAAGTCTAAAATAAAGGCATCAGCAGGGCTTCCCTGGTGGCGCAGTGGTTGAGAGTCTGCCTGCCAATGCAGGGGACATGGGTTCGAGCCCTGGTCTGGGAAGATCCCCCATGCCGCGGAGCAACTAAGCCCGTGAGCCACAATTACTGAGCCTGCGCTCTAGAGTCCACGAGCCACAACTGCTGATCCTGCGTGCCACAATTACTGAAGACCGTGCGCCCTAGAGCCCGTGCTCTGCAACAACAGAAGCCACCGCGATGAGAAGCCCGTGTACCACAACGAAGAATAGCCCCCGCTCGCCGCAACTAGAGAAAGCCCGCGCAGCAACGAAGACCCAAAGCAGCCAAAAATAAATTAATAAATTAAAAAAAAAAAAAAGAACTATTTAAAAAATAAAAAAAAATTTTTTTTAAAAGGCATCAGCATGGTTGCTTTATGATGAGGGCTCCCTTCCTGGTTCATAGCTGGCGCCTTTTCACACACGGCGAAAAGAGGAGCTCGCTCCTTGAGAACGTTTTATAAGGACAGGAATCTCATTCCTGAGGACTGAACCCTCATGATCTAAGCACTTCCCAGAGGCCCCACCTCCTCATTCCATCACACTGGGCATTTGGACTTCAACATATGAACTTTGGGGTGACACAAATATTCTGATCATAGCATTTTTCTAACACCAAATCCCAGATTTCCTCCAAAACGATAATATTTCTCCATATTGAGACTTGACTCTGGGTTTAGCAGAGTCCTTAAAACGGAAGAAAGTGAGACGTGTAAGGCAAATGCAGTTTTCCAGAATCAACCTGCATAAGTTGATTCAAATAAACGCCTCTCATCGCGTTCCGCTCAGAGGCACTCTGTGGGTGTAAACTTATTCGTTTATTGCCAGTTACTAACCACAGGAGAGTCAGTTTTTCAGATGGTCACTGTCGCCTCCTTGCTTTAGTTTAGCCGCAGACGCCTGACAGCTGCCAAGGCAGGCAGTGCTGTGGACCGTGGACCACTCTGAAAATTCTTTAGTCCTATTTGGTTGAATAACCTTTGGACTTGAATGTTCTGAACTTGGTTAGGTTGCAGTTAACTCCTTGATCAGGAGATGTTGCACACAATTGCGATTTTACTTAGTACAGAATAGCATTTGTTCTAAGTAAACCTGGGATAATCTCCAGTTCAAAGGATTCTGCAGACAAAATGCCCACAAACATAAGCTTCCCCCACCACCTCAAAAAAAAAAAAAAAGAAAAGGCTACAATAGACTCATTTTTATCTTGTACTCATTCATGTAAACTGTACTTCTATAACTAACGTAGGAGAGTGTCCAGGTGAAGGATTACGTGCACTGCATTCTCAGGTGACTCTCAGAGGACCTTGTTTACCTTGTTTTATTGTGGTCTAGCAAGGTCCTCATATAAATGAACCATAGGCTTCTCTGCCTTCAGCTGAGAATCCCTTATTGAATGTTTGATTACCTGCCTTAGATACATTTTCCAGGCTCAGGAAATTGCTAAACACACCAGGTACTCTGAGCTGGAGCAGGAGATCAAGCATTTTGGGATCAGAGTGAAACTCCCCCAACACATGGGGAAATGCAGCTAATATTTGGAGCCAAGGATACATCTCCTCCTCTTCATCTCACATCATCATCTATGCCTGGAGTGGAGGATGAGTTTTTGGTCCTCTCACTTCCCATCTCTCTCCCCACCCACTTCTGCTCCTTGACCCACCCCTTATTAACTCTTCCATAGAGAGGAAATGGAGGTGGTTAGGGGCACATTGTACCTAAAAGAGACTCCATGAAAACTCTGCTTTTCCCTCCTCCTTTCTGAGTTTTCATAGTAAGCAGACCCAGGTGAAGCCTGACTCTCCAGAATCAATTCTCTCTCCCCCTCTCTCTCCCTTCCCTCTCTTTCTTTCTCTCTCTCTTTCCCCCATTCTCTCCTTTCTTTTCCACTGAGCACACAGTTGAATAATATTAGATTCATGAAAAAAGAAGGAATCCTTCCTTTGGTTTAACCAATGAGCCTGTATTGAGAGAGATTAATAAATTCACACTTTGCCATAATGAGATGCACTCTACTTCTTTTTTGGCTATTAAACCTTGAGTTTGTCGTTCCTCTCGTCAGGCATCCTACAGGGAGAAGTTCCGGATCCACAGCTGTATCCACTCATTCTTCGGACCCCAATACCTTCAAAATATACACCACACCTCTAAACTTCAGCATAATTATACATCATTCTACTCAATCAATCAATCACTGGACCAACTGCTAATGATGAAATCCCAAAATGAAGGAAACTAAATGTGTAATGGGAGTTTGTTGGAGAAAACTGAAAGTCAGATCACCTATGACCTGATAACAGCCTTTTAATTTCAATATTTTACTTAATGAAATTAGACCCACCATGATGGATATTACTTCTGTCATCCCATCTCCAACGGTAACACCGCCCCATCAAAATGAGCTCACCAGATGATTCAGCTATGCCTAGCCTGTTCCCCTGAGAGGAGATCCTGAGACAAAGTTGGCAGTGCAACACTTTATTTGGGAAGCGATTCTCCTAGGGAGTAGGAATGAAGGATGACGGAAGTAAAACAGGGAAAGAGGGAAATTCAATAAAGACTGCTTTATCAAGTTGGTGCTTGATCTCCCAGGACTTTCTGAGGACTCATGAAATATGGCTTAGAACTGCCTGCCCGGGACAGTCAGATAAAAGCAGAGAGCATTTATCAATTGGCTGGCATCCTCTATTGGGCAAGAGCGTCCTAGGGCATGATCTCCCCCAGCACCCAGGTTGCACATACGCAAGAGCTGAGCAGGTTCCCCAAGACGATGTCAATGCCAAGGCAGCACAGAAGCCCTTGGTAGGAAGTTAGAAGAATGTAGTAAAGACACAAGGTAGAAACTCTGTCTGGTGGCATCTGTGCAATTAGTCAAGTCCTGCATAGGACTGGTGGTCACAGAAGTAGATGGAGTAAAAGAAGGTATTATGCCCGTGCTTGCTTCGGCAGCACATATACTAAAATTGGAACGATACAGAGAAGATTAGCACGGCCCCTGAGCAAAGATGACATGCAAATTCGTGAAGCGTTCCATATTTTGGGGAGGAGATATGGGGATATATGTTTATGTATAGCTGATTCACTTTGTTATGAAGCAGAAACTAACACACCATTGTAAAGCAATTATACTCCAAAAAAGATGTTAAAAAATAAATAAAGATAAGGAAAGGGAGGCACAGATAGTAAATGATGCAACTAGGCTTTGAATTCAGATATCCTAGCCCCTGATATATGTTCTTAGACTCCAAGCTACAATGTCTCTCAGCTATGATGATAAATAATTGTATGTGTGTTGTGATTAGGGAAATCTATTCTTTGTCAACTTTCAGGATATTGTATTTGAATAAGCCTTAAGGCTTCTTTGAAGAGGCTCCAACAATGCATGGGGGAGAGGGGTAATCCTGAGCAGAACATAAGCAAAAGTGCAGATGTGTGAATATGCAAGTCCTGTGTAGAAACCTTAAGAGTATACATTTGACTGGAGTTTGAGTTACGTGTTTTAAAATAATAGAACCTAAGTTTTATACGGTATCTTGGACCCAAGTCATGGAAGGTCTAAAATTCTAGACTGAAAATATGAGCTTTATTTGGTCAACAATAGGGAATACTGATGGCTTCCAAGCAGGTCAATGATGTAAGTCTAGGAATTTCTATTACTGTATTTATGACATCACGGCACTTACCAAAAATTAAATCAATAGGGCATTTCATTAAAAATTTGCTAAGTAATTGATTTGTGTAAAAAAAAAAACAAAAACAAAAAAAGAAGGTAATTATGCCCAATACAGTCCCCCTCTAACATTACGGTTCATGGCATGCCTTCCTTTAAGTCCAAAATATTAGAGTCCCCTTCAAGCTATGACCAGCCACAGTGTCTGCAAGGACCTAACACAACAGACTGATGGAGCCATCTCTGCTGTTGCAGTCAGCCTGAAGTCATAACTGGTACCACCATCAATCTGTATCATCATTTTTCTATTTCTCTCAACCTTGGGCAGCATATTGGCAGCTCTAGGTTGTTCTTCTGGTGGAATGACCTAGACTTTCATCACTTAGAAACCTGAGCTTTTATTTTTCTTGTCCTAGTTGGGCCAAGGTTGCTCAATTGCCTATTTATAGCTGTCGCTGACCACAGAATCACTGAAAGACACTTCAGTGTATTCCCAAATCTCAGAGCTACTCCTCCTCCATCCCACTAGGTAGCAGTAGTCCTCCCTCCTTGTGCTAATCAGACTCAAGTTCCCCACCAGTATAGAACTTGTGTCTTTTCCTACTGGTCCTCTCACATGAGGATCCAACAGTGACTGGGGTAGTATAGCTTCATTCAGTGGAATCCTTACTGTATCCTCAATAGATGTGTTATATACATAAGAACGACACTTCCTATTCAGGAAGAGCCTAAGATTGTGAGGACAACTCTTGTCCCCAAGTGAGTCTCTGGGAATGATGTTTAAAAGAGCCAATCCTACTTCTACCCTTCGGTTCCCAGACCCTTGTTTTCTAGCCACTAGCAAAAGAGCATCATATATTAACCATTTTCCTCTGAAAGTAGAGTCTAAGACAAAAGCTCATATACCACATCCAGAACTTTTTATCTTCCCAAACTGAAACTCCATACCCATTAAACAATAACTCCTCATTACTCCCTCCCCAAAGCCCTCATGGACACTCTTCTACTTTCTATCTTTATGAATATGGCTATTCTATGTCCTCATATAAGTGGAATCATACAGTATTTGTCCTTTTGTTTCTGGCTTCAATTCAACATAGTATTAGAAGTTCTAGCCACAACTATTAAGCAAGACAAAGAAATAAAAATCATCCAAATTGGAAAGGAAGAAGTAAATTCAATCTCTGTTCACAGATGACATGTAGACAACCCTAAAAATTCCACACAAAAAAATATGGAGTGGTGATGTCGCACAGCATTGAGAATGCACTTAATGCCACAGAATCGACCACTTAAAATGGTTTACATGGTATATTTTACCACAATAAAAAAAAAGAAAAGAAAAGAAAACTGCTTTTGATTTTCTCTGTTGTTGGGAATTGAGAAAAATTCCAGACCAGTAGCCACTGCCAATGTCAGAAGTTGGGAGAGCCACACTGGGGCCACCTGTTGTGTTTGGGGAAACCATTACCACTTGATAAAATAATGGCTATGTGAGTGTAGGGAAGGGAAAGAGTATTTTAACTCAGAGAGTCAGGAAAATCATCATGGAGGTATCTCATGACAGAGACCTTGAGGACAGGAAGAATTTCCACACTGGACGTTGGGGAGATTATTCCAGACTTTTCAACTGCAGAAACAAAGACATTGGCTCTTCTGCCTTGGGAATATTGAAATCTTTGTTCAATCACATTTAGGACATACTCTGAATACACTGCTAAGGTAATTTCCATTTTCATGATTGCTAACTAGCCGAGAAGAGGGAGAAGACAGTAATTACAGGACATAGTTGACATTTATGAAGAAAGAGGTACCCAGTGAAATGCAGGGTCTCCTCTCCCCCATTCAAGTTCTTCTGAAAGTACTTCTCCCTGCTTCTCAAAGTCATCAAATAGATTTTTAAAACCTAGAATTTTCAAGATCATCAGGCTGTTGGAATAAAATTAAATATACATTTGAATTCCTCTCAAGGTTTTCAATTCTTAGAATTAAAGGTATTTATTACAAAATTACTTAAAATTAAATCTATATATCAAATGCAAATATATATCATCTACTTCATATAGATCAGCGGTCCCCAACCTTTTTGGCACCAGGGACCGGTTCCGTGGAAGACAATTTTTCCACGGACGGGGGGTGGTGGGGGTGGTTCAGGCGGTAATGTGAGCGATGGGGAGAAGCAGATAAAGCTTCGCTTGCTCATCCGCTGCTCACTCCCTCCTGTTCTGCGGCCCGGTTCCTAACAGGCCGCGGACCACTACCGGTCCGTGGCCCGGGGGTTGGGGACCCCTGAAATAGATGGCCCTTTCATCAGCAACACAAACTCCCTATGTTTCCCCCCAGTGCCTTTTTTTTTCAGACCTTTTCTTTAATGTTTCCATTTCTTCCTTGCGGCCAAATGAAAGAGAAATCTGACGCCTTTTCGGTTGCTAAGCATCCCCACAGCATCTTTGCCAGGGGCTTTGTCCAAAGCACATGCCTTTATGCCTGCCTCCTTTTTAGAAGCAACCTCGTTCTTTCACAGTATAGAAATGAAGACTCTATATAAGCTCATCAGATTTCTGACATGGGCCCAGTTAGAAAGCACAGCCTCAGAGTTAGTCCCTTCACTGTCTGCAGACGAATAGTGTGAGAGGCAGCCTGTGCCGTGATTTTGTCAGCTCTTTAGTAAATTACATGTGAGGGTAAAGAGGATAAAGAGGACGATCCTTGCCTGCTGATAAAACACATTCTTTATTCTCCTTTCTCTACAATGTTGAATAACACCATAGGGCATAAGTTATTATATACTTTATACAGTATATGAATAATTACAACTCATGAAGCCAAAAAACGCACTTCAAAGAATATCATGTTTCTGTCTCTAGTAAAAGAATTTATATCCTGCTTTTAGGCCAAAAGGGGGGAATTTTTCTGTGTTTGCTGTTTCTTAATTGCCTTCAGCTAAAAATAATTTTTATGTCAAAGAGGCATATTTAAGGTGATATATTCTGATTTCCTTCAGTGGATTAGAGGTCCATGCTTCCCACCTCCAAGAAGCTTCTGGGAGGGCCAAATTATAACCTTTGGAGTCCCAAAGTACTAAAAACTATAGCTTTCTGCCTTCCTCCCTCACCTGCCCATTCAAAATAAATCTTTATTTTTCAAAATCAAAAAAAAAAAAAAAGAATATCATGTTTCCTAACAGGAAGTGGAGAGATTCAGAACAGTGAACACAGGTTTCCAACTCTGAAGTCTTTTTACAGCGTGATGTTTTTTAACATCTGAACTAGATTATGATTCTGCCAGCTACATGTGTATTTTAGCCTTCTATCTTGCATTAAAGCACAAGTAGTAATTGCCATTAGAAAAAATTAGAATAGAGGCAGGAATTTTTGTATTTACTTTATTTACCTAGTTTTGTATGTATAAAGCACTTGCTTGTGTCATCACTGACTCTCCACAGCAACCTTATAGAATAGACATCATTACCCCACGTTTATAGCAGAAGCTGAGAAGTACTAAGAAACTTGTTCAAGGTCAATCTCCGAAGAAGTGGAACCCAGATTTATACAAGATCTATGTGAACCAATAGCCTTGACTCTTCAAAGTCCAGGACACAGTTCTCATGAGAATTCAGTGTATAAAACTACCATTAGAGCTTTTAATTTTGCGAAAACAAAAATTAAAATTTTCCTTAAGAATAAATTTAGCATATACAATATATGTTAATAATGTCTATAAAACCTGTGCCTCAAAACTTGCTTATTAAACACACAAAAAAAGTTTTTTATGGTTATTTGACCTCCTAATATTTAGTGTTATTCAGGTAACACATTTTGCTTCAATTGAAAACCAAAAACAAATTTTAATAGCATTAATTCAGAATTAATTCAGTTCACTAACATAATACTCGAGGTATTTTTCTTCTCGATAAGGAAAGTCATTCTTAATATTGAAATCTATTTAGAAGGTTAGCATCAATCTTTTTAAGGAACTTAATGCTATATATTTCAAGCCAACAAGCCAAGAAAAAAAAAGAAGAAAGAAAATTAAATGGAGGAATAGGGAAGGTGAAATAAGGAAGCCACCGAGAAGCTTACAAGAATGGAGTTCTTCTGCCACCTGGTGGCTTTTTTGTATTATAACCAGACATACTTTATTTAAGGCTGGGGGGGGGGGTTGTTTAAGACATGTTTTAATGTATTTTTATTTCCAAAAGATAGGTTCATTCAGTGGTTTCCAAACCTGGATGCCCAACAGGGTTACCAGAAAACACATTCGTGGGATCCATCCCTTGATATTTTGATCTTGTATTTGAGGGAAGGGCCTCGGATAGTTTTGCAATTACCCCAGTTGATGATACACAATTGATTTTAGATTGGATGTGACAGAGCTTGCAAGCTTTTCCTACACAACCAGTATCCTCTTCTTTCTGGGCTTACAGCTAAATTCCACTTAGTGCCTCTCTTTAGCAGGGTATGGCCACGTGACTGAGCTCTGGCCAATGGAATCTGGCCGCTTTCATCTTTGTTGACTGTGGTTGCCTTGTTTCCATTGTCTTCAACCCGGATACGGTGGCTAATTTGGGCATTGGTGGAAACCTCTTTCTTGAAACTTTTTCATCTGTTTGGTTTAGTTAGATTTTTCTCCCTTTATTCTCCTCCTACCGAACAAATGAACATCATCAAAAGATCTCCCTCCACTCCAGCCAAACTAGCCTCTCTGCTTCTCCAACACATCATATATGACCCCACTTAGGGCCTTGGACCACCTAGTGTTTCTGGCTGGAGCAGTCTTTCCTCAGGTACCCACATGGGATCTGCCCCACCTCCTTCAGGCTTTGTTCAAACATATGTTTATCACGGACCCTCCTATTTATAAATACAACTCCCTACCAACAAATTGCTTATTCTTCTTACCATGCTTTATTTTTTCCATAGCAATTGTGACATTCAACATACTACACAATTTTAATACTTATTATGCTTATTGTCTTTTTTACCCTATAATACAAAATACAAATCCAAAGCAGGGATTTGTGTTTTCTTCAGTGTTGTGTGCTCAGAAACAAAAACAGTACCTGGCACATTGTAGATGCTCAAAAAAATATTTGTCCAGTGATTGAATGAAAGAAAGAGTAAATTGATGAATTATGACCCACGTTGTTGGTAAACACATGGAACAATACTCAGCCTTGCAAGTATTCAAACATACAAATGTTAAAAAGATATTTTTGTAAGTAAGATTTTTTTGTATTCATTAGCCAATTTTTATGACCTTTAAATATAATTCCTAAACCAAGTGAAAGTGTAGTGAATTGCATACACATTTTAGGTAAATTGATGCAGTTTTTTTTTTAAATCAACTCACATGTAGTAATAAAGACTTTATAACATTTGACCCAGTTTTAGAATTGTGCCACAACAAAATAATGTTTTAAATACATATATTTTACTTAGCCATCTAGTCAGCATTGCTAATAATGATGAAGAACTGAAAGAAACTAAATGTTTAATAATAAGAAAATAATGAGTTAAATTATGTTAATTCTATTCAGCGGACTATTTTCCTGCCATTATAATCATAAGGACTGTGCTTCAATATGGAAAATTGTTTATGGAAAATGCTGTATTATAATAAAAAATTTTTTTTGAATTTTTGAATTTTATTTTATTTATTTTTTTATACAGCAGGTTCTTATTAGTCATCCATTTTATACACATTAGTGTATACATGTCAATCCCAGTCTCCCAATTTATCACACCACCAATCCCACCACCTGCCACTTTCCCCCCTTGGTGTCCATACGTTTGTTCTCTACATCTGTGTCTCAATTTCTGCCCTGCAAACCAGTTCATCTGTACCATTTTCCATTTAAATCTGTAATTACACAGTATTTATATATTTGTGGGGAAGGACTATAAGGAACGCACAAAAATTAGAAGAATTTTTGCATATATGGGTGATGAGATTAAATCTTATTTTTAATCTCCCTTTCCCAAATGTTCCAATTTATTGCCACAATTTTTACAGTTCTCTAGTATTGGAAAGGCAAAGAAATTGTCTTGTTTCTAAATGTTTTACCCTCACCTGATGTGAATTTATTCTAAGTTCCAAAAAGTGGTTATTACTTGCTTTTATTGTATTCATCAATATCAATTTACATCTCTGCGGAAAGGTCTTTAGTGAGAGCCTGTAAACCAGATTTACTTGCATGAAAGTGAGCAATTTGTCCAATAAATTCAGGCTGAATTTAACATCAGTTCAAGAACTAAAGTTCTCTTTCCATTTTCTCCTGTGTCTGTTCTACCTACAGGCCTACATGAGCCCACGTTCTAGTTGCTTGGTTTGTATAGACATGTCGTGTTCATCTTCCTGCGGATTTTAATAAGTAGGACTGTCTATGATTTTTCCTGTTTTCACTCATTAATGTCCATTAGTTCATAGCACACTCCCCAGGAATTCATGGAGGGGAGGGGTTTTCAGACAAAGGAATTCAGGGCATGCACCCCCTCAAAACTTGTTTTTTCCCCCTGATAACTGAACTAAACCTTCAGCCTTCGCTAAACCCTGAGATTGCTCTCTCCTTGCTTGATCGACCCTCCCTACCAGCTCTCAACCCAGCTCAGTCCTTCCCTTCTGTTACCTGTGACCTGATATATTGTTGAAATTCAGTCTTCCTCCCAGGTGCCTTGCTCAGCAAGGATTTTGGCAGTGGCCTAGCTGCTCTCACTGGTTATGGTGAGGGATAGCTGCTCTCCATTTCAGAGTCTTCCATTTCCATGACCCTCTGTCCATCCCCATTCAATACCACAACCCAAGAATTAACTTTTGGGATCATAACATTACTCCTTGGGGTGAAACAAAGTCAAATCAGGCAATCTTTGATTCTTATCCTTGTAAAGCTAAAGAGTCATATGACCAAAACAAAACAAAACAAAGAAAAAAACACCCTCCCCATGGGTCCTCTTACTCCAAAGCCCATATCTAAAGAAGCATTACACTTCTCACACCACTGGCAGGCTTGTCACGGGACGTACTTTGGTCAAAGAAATGTCAAAGTGGTATGTTCCACTTCCAATAGAAGCTATTAGAGCCATCACATGGTTTGTCCATTGCTTTCTATTTCCTCTGCTGAAAGACTAACAATGCCCTAGACAGGGGCTGCTTCTTCAGCCAAAGTCCAGGAAAGAAGCAGAGCAAGTATCCTGCGATGGAGTTTAGAAACTAACAAAAATTGTAAACCCTTATTGTTAGAGACCACTAAGATTTTAGGAGCTGTTTGTTACCCCAGCATAACCCAGCTAATGCTGCCTGATACAACTTGTGTCCTCCTATGATACAGTGGGCTAGCTGTGTGACCTTGGGCAAATGACCTAATCTCACTGTGCCTCATCTATAACATTAAGATAATACCTATTTTGTGAGGTTATTGTGATAAATAAATGAGTGAAAACTTATAAACACATAAATAACTATCTAGTACATAATATATGCTTAATAAGTGTTTGTTACTGCTACTTAGTAATTATTATTATTATTATTAATATTATTATTCCACAACAGACATGTGTTTTATCCTAATTCTGTATATAGTTTCCAGCACAGTGTCTGACTCATAGGGTGTCCCACCTAGACCTATCTTCCAAGTGTCTTAATGAATCAGCCATTTCCCTTTTTTTAGTCCCCTCAAAGAACTACTTCCATTGATTTTCTGTTTTTGTGTTGTTGGGTTTTTTTTGGCCACACCGAGCAGCATGTGGGATCTTAGTTCCCCAACCAGGGATTGAACCTGCGCCCCCTGCACTGGAAGCATGGAGTCTTAATCACTGGATCATCAGGGAGGTCCCCCACTGATTTTCCTTTACCATCATTTTTTTCCTCTTTCCCTTTAAACTAGAAAAGAATTTAAAACATAAATTTAAACAGTATCCAAATACCTTCAAAACATTCAGCTCACCTTTACTTGGTACCCTGAGTTTTGTACTTTCATAGACTTCAATTTGTTCTTTGCCTTAAATGGAACTCCAAATCATTCATTATATGTACCAAATTTTCTGTTTAAAGGACATCCTAGGACACAGTTTGTTCGATTTGTAAACACTTAGAAGTACCTGAAATTATCATAGTTATGGAGCCAGAGCCTCAAGGAAAACTCTTTTTAGAAGCCATTCTTTCCTACTGTCATGTTCTCAAGGATGAGGAATAATGTTCTCTTCTCTTTTTCCTAAGTGAGACATTTATACGAAAGACAACCTTTTTTTCTTAGAAATCCTATAATTTTCGTGACCTTAGTTTCTTTACGTCTTTCTATTTTCCTACACAAAGCATCTTTAATCCTCTGTGACATTGATTTTCATTGCAACCCATTTTCCTGGATTCTAGAAACAGAAGACACATGCTTTAAATTACCATTTTTCACTGCAAAAATAAATAAATAAATAAAATAGAAAGTTCTTCCTCAAAGTGAAAACAATTCTTTTCTGTTTGGCTTGGTAGATGCTTAAGAGCTTTGGGGTTGTTCTTTTTCCCTGAATTTCTAACTGGCCACCTGGACTTCAGTTTCTCCCTCAACCCAATCCTTTATTTTTTTGCCAAAATCATCTTAAAATTTAAATTTGGTCATTTCACTCTTTCTGGAGGAAGAACCTCTGCAATAGAATAAAGGCCAAATTATTTCGTGTGATCTTCTTCCCTAGACCCTCCTCCCTAAAGCTCCCTCTTCCTCTTGTTCCTGTGATGTAGCTCGTTCTTCTTCATCTTCTGTTTACTCTCTAGCTCCTTCTTAGCCTTCTTTTCCTTGTAAACTTATGAATGTGGGCATTTCCATAATTATGTCCTCAACCCGCCACACTTCCTCTTCTATATCCTACCCACAAAGGTCACAACTCTTCCCAAGTTGTCACCAATAACTACCCATAAACATTATCTACAGCAGTGTTGTCTGAGAGAAAGATAATGTAAGCCATAAATACAAGCCACATATGTAATGTTAAATTTTCTAGTAGCCACATTTGAAAAGAAGCAGAGGAAGTTAATTTTAATAACATATTTTATTTAACCCAGTATATCCAAAATATTATTTCAACATGTAATCAATGATTTAAAAGTATGATATTTATCTTTTCTTTTTTTTTTTCCTTTGGTTTGCTTTTTGGACTGTCTTTGAAACAAATGTGTGCTTTCCACTTACAGCGCATCTCAGGATTAACCATATTTCTCTAAAATCCTCAGTGGCCACACGTGGCCAATGGCTACCATATTAAGACAGTGCAGATCTAATGCAATAAAGACATTACCAAAGTGTGCCTTTAATGATCTGCTCAACATCTCCTTATATGCCTTACCAGCACTTCAGATTGACCAGATCTAAACAAAATACATTTTCCCCGTACACTAACTAATGCCTCACATATGCACCAGCTCACCATCCTGACTTGCTATCAACGTCTCCAACAATGCCTCAGTACTTAAGTTCTATAACCACCTTAATGTTGAGCAAGCAGAAGAAATCTCTCAGGTCATCCAGTTCTACATCCAGGATTTTCCTCTACAGGTTCTTAACTTTTGGCTACCACACATGTGAACCTCCTGAGATTGTAGGTAAAAGGTGTGTATGTGGGTCTTTCTGGGGATAATATCCTTAGCTTTAGAGCTCAAAAGAGTTTAAACACCATGAACTAGGGTCAGCTGTGCTTCTTCTCTCTTCTATAATAGCCACACCCAATCTATTACCAAATCTTGCACATTCAACCTTCCATATCTCTCTAAGGCAAACCTATTTCTCCTTTCCCACTGCCACTTACTTAGAGCATACCCATATCTCTTGGATTGCTTCAGCTGCAAGAGCAAGAGACTCTTCCAGGGAGCAATGGGGCTAATCTGTCATTAGTAGAAGGGTGGCTGGAGATTGATCACACGTGAACACCCATGACAGGATCAGGCAGAGATGATTAAGAGAAATCAAAACAACATCAGTGGGAAGATGAACTGTGACCACACTATACCAGATGGCACCAGAGCCATTTGAATATGTTGTGTCTGAGACACCAGTAGGGTTCCCAGCTTGTGGATCTTAGTGCTCTAAGAAGAGGCTGGCTGTGGTCCTTGGCGGGGGGGGGGGCGCCGGGGACCTCAGCATTTCTCTGCCCAGGTATGTAGAGTAGACATGCAGCCAGCACTGGTCTCCCTTGACTGTGCTTGCACCCATGCCAACAGATTTGTTCTCATTTGCACAAGATGGTTCCTGGTATCCTCTGGTTGGATTGGGGATGCAGTTTAAGGGTGTGTCCTCCAAGTCTGAGTAGAGAGCACTTCCTTTCAGAGTCCAAAGATTCTTCCCTGCCTCTTCCAGGGCTGGTAACAGTTTTCTGGAAGTTGAACTTTGGGCTAAAACCTTGACAACTGACTGCCCCTTCCCTGGGTTCCTCTCGCCATTGCATCCTGCAGACCTTTGCCTGATTAAACATCCTCTTTTAAAGATACAGTGTCACTCCCCTTCTTAATTATTCTTATGGGTGCCCCTCAACCAAGAAATAAAATCAAAACTCCCTAGTACTGAATTAAAGACTTCTTTGGCATCTGCCCACAAAACTACCTATCTTTCACATTTCTCTACCCATAACTAACACCCAGAAGGGGGATGGATATCAGAGCTTTCGATCCCTCTGCTGGCCATTTGCTTCATATTTCCAAAGGGACAATTTCAAAGCTGCATACGATAAATAGCATTAGATAAGACTCTCCTATGTAGGCACATTGATACATGTTAATGAAGGTAATAGTTTGGCCATATATAATTTAAAGCACTTACATTGTCAGAACGTCTCACACCATAGGAGTCATGGCTCACATTCATAAGCTCATTCACAACTCCCTTCATCAGAGCCCCTACCCACTCCACACAAACCTGAGTAGGCAGGAGATAAGTTGTCACTGCTAATGTCAGACTCTGAAACTGAAAAATGCCCCCAGATTGCTACAAAAGAGACCAAATTGCCCTCAAGACACTATTTTAGCCCTGATGCAAATTCCTATATTAACATTCTACCATCTCTTTTCTACAAAGAGTTAAGCTGCCTGGAAAACACTGGTGTATTCACAAGACAAAGGCATGGTGGTACCCTCTATTATGTGTCCCTCAAGCAAGGGCTGGTGACTGTGAGATCAAACCCTTCATCCGCTCGCTGTCAAATCCCCTCTGCTTTACACCAGCCTGTAACCAAAAGCATTAGATCTCTCTCTCCCTCACACTGCGTGCTAACCAGAGCCCAAGGTGCTGTCACGTCATTTATGTCTTGACCTCTACTCACTGGTATAACCAGAATCAAATCTGAGAAAATACTGAGGATGTTCAGTTGCTCAGGTTATTCATCAACTACCTACCTGGGAAAAGGAAGCTCCGCGCTGGAAGACATAATACTCCGTCTCCACACCTCCTCAGAAAGAAAACATCCAAAGCTGCCAGAATTTAGTCCTTGTCAATAACCCACTTCTCAGCACATCTCGTTCAATGATAAGGATTCAGGGAGTTCATGAACATAAATGGGAAGTTGCTGATTTCTACACAAAATCTCTTGTGAATCAGTTTAAAAATAGTATTTGATTATTAGACCGGGATATATTTATTTTAAAACAAATTTATTTAAAACAAATGTGTTGGGCTTCCCTGGTGGCGCAGTCGTTAAGAATCTGCCTGCCAATGCAGGGAACATGGGTTCGAGCCCTGGTCCAGGAATATCCCACATGCCGCAGAGCAGCTAAGCCCATGTGCCACAACTACTGAGTCTGTGTGCCACAACTGCTGAAGCCCACGTGCCTAGAGCCCATGCTCCGAAACAAGAGAAGCCACCACAATGAGAAGACCGCGCACTGCAACGAAGAGTAGCCCCCGCTCACCGCAACTAGAGAAAGCCTTCACGCAGCAACGAAGACACAACACAGCCAAACACACACACACACACACACACACACACACACACACACACACACACACACACAAAGTGCGTTCATTCAAATTTGGGATAAATATGCTGAATGAAATGGTAATTCAATATGAAATATCTCAATAGTGTAACAAAAATTCTTTTACAGCACACATTACTATTATACCTTGAAGGTCTTCTTTAAAATTCTATAAAATGAAATAAAGGATGAGGAAAGAAAGTGAGAGAAAGAGGCAGGAAGAGAGGGAAGGCAAGAAAGGAAGGAGGGAAGGAGAGTAAGAAAAAACTCACATCTCTAATCACATGTTAATAGCAAAAAGAATGTTTCATTAATCACTTAGAAAATTAGATCAAGTAATCATAACTTGGGACTTTTCTTGTGTAATCGAAATACTAGATGATTTTGTCTGCATTGATCATGGCCAGTGAAAAGCTACTAAAAGTATTCTTTCTGTAAGCTTTTGTTAATAAATCTAGGGAAAGTGCAGGGTTACTTGGAAAATTAAATAAAAGCTTTCAAACTAAAGGATTCTAATTTTGAGGTTCATCACATCTGCGATTCTTCCCAAACATAGAAGTTGGAATCTTTGGTTCCTTGACATTCTTCCAGGCGTGCTCTCTGATGCATTTATGTGGTTCTCTGGATTCTTGTATTCCAGAGGACAGCCTTGAGTTTTTCATCTGTCTGCTGATATAACATAAACACAAGTCATTCATTCTGTCTTGTTTCTTAACAACAGGAAATGCACCTGATATGTGCCTTGCCCTCAGTAGGTACTCAAAACTCTTCGTTACATGAAAAATAACCATTGTCTGTGTTTTGAAATATTCCTCATGAACTATAGATAAGACAGAGTCTATAAAAACAGAAATAAAACTAGTAGGAAATACATAAAAGGACTAAAATAATACAAGTTGCCATTCTTTGCTGTAAATCTTAGTACATTTTCAGAGAATCGATATTTGCAGGGATTTGGAGAAAAATCAAAATGAGACAAAATTTTCCAGTTTCTTTTGAGTGTCACAGAGAGGGGTGTCTGGAAGCAGACCTGGAGATGGAGTTTGGGTGCAAAATGTTTATTAGGGATCAAAGCCTGAAAAAGGAAGGGAGAAGAAGCATTACCATGTGGAAGAAGTCCCTCCAGGAGGCAAGCTTCTCAAATATGGTCCGTATGCTTTGTTTCCTCAACAAACAATATATTGGAAATACTTTGGAGGCATTGTTTTTTTTGTTTTTGTTTTTTAACATCTTTATTGGAGTATAATTGCTTTACAGTGGTGTGTTAGTTTCTGCTTTATAACAAAGTGAATCAGTTATACATGTACATATGTCCCCATATCTCATCCCTCTTGCGTCTCCTTCCCACCTCCCTATCCCACCACTCTAGGTGATCACAAACTACCGAGCTGATCTCCCTGTGCTATGCGGTTGCTTCCCACTAACTATCTAGTTTACATTTGGTAGTGTATATATGTCCATGCCACTCTCTCACTTCATCCCAGCTTACCGGGAGGGGGAAGGGCATTGTTTTTTTTTTTAAGTTTTGATAGATCCTTAAAATGTTCTATCTTATTCAGCTTTCAAAAGTAAAAGTTTTTGTTTATAAAGGAAACTTTCTTATATGTTGACAATGAACCACGATTGGTAGAGAAATACGCCAAAATGTTAACATGGGTGATGGTTGTGTTTTCTGCTTCTATATACATTTTTTTCATTTACCAAATTATCTAAAGCGAACACATACAACTCCTAAGAGAGTTATAACTATATGACAAAAGCCAACACTAAAAGGGATGGGACAAGTGTATATGGAGCAAGAGGGTGAGGGAGTTTGGATTTAAAAGAAAAAAACTAACAGTTAGCAATGGTTTACTTTGGTTGATCAGAACAGTAAATAATTTTGTTTTCTTTTTACTTTTCCAATTTTCCTGTAGTGAGAAATTATTCTCTTTATTAAGGGGGTAGGGGAGTGAAGGAAGTCCTCCAAACTCATTAAATTTTCAAAATAATATTTAAAACATAAAATAGGAAACCTGGAGACTTCCCTGGTGGTGCAGTGGTTAAGAATCTGCCTGCCAATGCAGGGGACACTGGTTCTATCCCTGGTCTGGGAAGATCCCACATGCCATGGAGCAATTAAGCCCATGCGCCACAACTACTGAGCCTGTGCTCTAGAGCCCACGAGCCACAACTACTGAGCCCACGTGCCACATCAACTGAAGCTACATGCCTAGAGCCCCTGCTTCACAACAAGAGAAGCCACTGTAATGAGAAGGTCACACACCACAACGAAGAGTAGCCCCCACTCACTGCAACTAGAGAAAGCCCACACGCAGCAACAAAGACACAACACAGACAAAAATAAATAAATAAAAAATGAATAAATTTATTAAGTAAATAAAATAGGAAACCTGGGTGGAGAAGTTACCCTTGGGTAGCTGAGACACAAACTTATATGAGCTGAGAGAAGGGTTAAACAGTTGAGCGGGTTTAGGCCTCTCTGAGATTGAAGTTGCAGTGGGGGCCAGTACAGGTCTCCAAGGGGGAGAATAAACAGCACAATTTGGGATGAGGACGAGGACTCCAGGTCATTGACTAGTCAGATATTCTTTCAGGGATTCTTTCAGGGTTTTTCAAAATGAAAACGCCTTTCTCTACTGGAGTACATTTGAAAGAGAGAGCATCAACCCATCTTTCTTCCATGCAGAGGTGCTTTCCAAGCATATCATATGAAAATTATAGCAAGTGGCATCTGATTCAAAGTCCTGTCAACACCCTTCTCCCCTGTGAGTCATTCAGGCATTCATCACGCCCACAGATCCTCCACTCACACCCTCATCCCCCCACCATCAACAGGGCTTGTGAATGTGTGACCAGAGTTCTGCTGGATCCTCCCCTCATCCACTGAGATGCTATCTCTCAGAAACCACACTCTCAACTCCAGGCAGAGCCTGTGCCACCGCCTTTAGCCGCAAGGACTCAGAGGCTGTTCTTGATGATCACAGAATTAGTCAACAGAAACTTGACTGCATTGGGGAAGTTTTCCAGACCTCAGCTCATCTCTCTATTCCAGACAGCTAATGCGAGAACTCAATTAAACCTATATAAGTATTGTGGGAAAATCAAAAGGAAAATCATAAATGTTATAGAAGGTACAAGCCCGATGCCACTTCAAATGCCAAAAATATTAAACCTTTCCAGTCAATGCCAGTACTCGGTTCTATTCTACTTCATTCAAATCAAGCAGTTCACCTAAAGAGCTCATCTGGCCATGAATACATTCTACATTATAATACACAAGAGATAGAGATTAAATGGATTCTTTTTTTTTCTTTTTTTTTTGTAGCATGTGGGATCTTAGTTCCCCAATCAGGGCTCAAACCCGCGCCCCCTGCAGTGGAAGCTTGGAGTCTTAACCACTGGACCTTCACGGAAGTCCCTAAATGGATTCTTTTTAGAACTTTAGAAACCTGCAACTAATTAATTACCTCTATAATATATACCTATTTCAGAAAATTATTATGTCTAAAAATCTCCACTGGAAGAACTTCCAATCTATGTTGTTACTTATATTTGAATTTTCTGATTGTTGATTCAATGTCACCTTTTGATAGTCTTACTTAAAATGTGTTCCATTAAAAAAAAACTTTCAAGTTTCTGAATTTAAGTTTAATCATCTTCTAATTACATTTAAAAAATGTTCTGAAAAGCATTTTAATCTAATATCTGATTTCGTGCAATTGATTTATTTTTCTATATAAGTTGAGTCTTAACTAATTTCAGGAATAACGATCCATTTGTAACGTAACCCTTAAAATTCAGCTATCGCGATTAGATGCCTGCCTTGTGGGGAGATGGAATTTATTTATGAGGGAAGTCTAATGGTCAAGTCTACACGATTTCTAATAATTGAAATGGAAAAGTGCATTAGTTAAGGTGTTAACAGGACTAAGGCATAAGACGAAAGAAGCATTCTTTAGTGAAATTTAGGAAGACTTATTCTAGAAGAATAGAATTTGTATCTTCTTGTGGGATTTTGAATAGTAGATATCGGGAAAAGAGGTCACTGGAAAAAGGATAATGAAAACACTTCCACTTGGAGAGTGGGTGTGGTTGGTGTAGGTGGCGCTTTATGAGAGTTGAGTTTATTCCAGGATGTGAACGTTTTCTGGTAGAGGAGGGATGGAGAACAGAGCCTGGCACACGGTAAAAGTACCACAGACGTGTTAATTATTATTAACAGGAAGAATGTATTAGGCAGCCGTGAGACCTCACTCTAAGTAACACCACATACATTATAGTTAACTATTCTAGCTGTATTTAAGACAAACCTTGAAGCAAAGGATTTTTAAAAAATTATTTATTTGGGTATGGTTCATTACCTATGTAAACACAGAGCAAATTTAATTTTTAACAGTCTTTTTTTCCCTAATTTAAATTTGTTACTGTTCATGGGGTGAAGGCTACTCAAATCACAAATGAAAGAACATATAGGTTGACACAAATTCTCATTTAAGTCACAATTCAGTTGAAGTCACAGTTATTTCATCTAAGCCCTGGCTTGAAGCAAGAGCCTATGTGGGGACTTGAATTTCACAGTGAGAGCAGAAGACCCAGAGGACCTGAGTGTAGGAGACAGAGAGTTGGAGCAAGCAAGCAGGTTAGGCCAAGGATTCGCTCTTAAAGGTAACCTTGGATTAAATTTGGTTATATGTGATGTGACCCTAAAAGAGTGAGAACGATTTGCAATTAGAATCAGGGTGCATGAAATTCACTTTATGTTCACACTTCTGTGTATGATATTAAATATATTTATTGCTCTTTCTCTCTATGAAAGGGCAAGGGACCTCTTTTTTTATGAACCTGCTTAAAAATATATAAAATTCCAAGGCAGCTTTCTTGGTGTGAGAGTTGTTTTATGGGAATTGAATAGAGATGATCACTCCAGTGGAAATTCTGCACACAAGCAAGTTTGAAATATCTATCAAGGACATATGGAATGTGAAACAAATGTTATTTTCTATATGATCATCCTAAAAAACGTTGATAAATTTAAGAAAATTGAAATAACATTTGTTCTTTCCTAGGGCTGGATAATATTTAAATATTTTGATATCAGTTAAAAAGATAAATTTTAGGAGGACTGTAAAAGAGGATGCTGGGCAATAACTTCTAGGAGCACTTGGAATTTTGAAGAAAACTTAAAATAAATCCTGGATCTGAGAGAAGTGACAGACTCTCCAAAGAGGAATTATCAAGCTCTGGAAAACTAAAGTTCCAAGGACAAGTTTTGATTTATGCTATGATTTTTCATTAAGTTTAACGTTTTATTATTTCAACAGTAAAAACAGTGTAGTGGTTAGTTTTATGTTTCAACTATATCATTCTGACTTTAAGCACAATTGTGTGGTAAGAACTGTAGTTAGCCACTCTGTGATGTTCTGGCCCAAACGTAGCAATGGTTTTGATCATCAGATGCTACTGTAGACATCAAACAACTGACACCTGTTGATTGATGTTCCAGGTAAAGCAGTTTGAAAGTCTGCATCTCCTGGAATTTTCTAATGCTTCTGATGAAAGCCCTGACATCTGGGATTCCTGGTGTGTTGTCCTGGGTAAATGTGGCCTAACTACAGGACTAATATCAGACACAGTCAGAGGCAGAATTCAAGAGGACTCCTTTGTCTTTTTTTGTTATTCTTGTTGTTGTGTTGTTGTTTTTATTGTGGTAAAAGTCACATAATATAAAACGTACTATTTTAACCATATTTACTCGTACAGTTCAGTGGCACAAGTACATTCACATTGTTGTGCAACTCTCACCATCATCCGTCTCCCGAATTTTTCACCTTCCTAAACTGAAACTCTGTCCCCATTAAACACTAACTCCCCTTTCCCCCTCTCCACCCCGCCTCCACCAGCCCCTGGCATCTACCAATGTACTTTCTGACTCTATGAATTTGACTCTTCTAGGTACCTCATGTAGGTTATACATCATGTGTCTGAGCCAGGAAGAAAACAGAAAATGAAATTCTGACATTTTAAAATATTTGTCTGCTTGAATTACTTCACTCATTCCAAACTGTGGTGTGCTGGCAATCACACCACTCTATAATTGATCTGACCCAGAAAGAAAACCAGACCTTCACATATCCCTGGCGTGGCTCTGTGTGTTGCACACACACACACATGCACATTCACTGCACAACCCTTTCATTATTTCATTGTCTAAGTGTGGACTCTCCAACTGGAGGACACTTGCAGGAATGTCAGGCAGTTACTGACTTTTGAGTCTTTGTTAGAAAAGCACAATAAAAAAAGCCACAGTTTCCTGCTCTTGGCACTTCACCATATGATGCTGGTGCAGGGCCCAACCATGAAATGCCAGATGGCCCAGAGACATCAATTGTTCAAGAATAACATCATACACACTCTGAATAGCAGTATGGTTTAACAACGGCTCTGCTGCTAGCACGGATGATGAGTATCTTATAGCCGCACTCACTCTTGTTCTTGTACAGCTAGTATAGATCACGAGCTTCTTTAGAAACTCTCCCGAAGGGCTGTACTACTCTTAACTATGAATTCCTCGATGTAACGCTGGAAGTTTATGTCCAAAGTCTAGAACAAAATATTTATTTGGACACTTAGAAAAGCAATATCGTATACTCATGCCATGAACCATCACCTTGCCAATCTCTAAATATATTGTGCTATGTATGAAAATATTGATGTTAGAATATCAAATCCTATAAATATCTCTGGGGAATGCTAAACTATCTTGAGGTCAGTGTGGAGAGGATATCTATGAGAGAAACTGCCTGGATAATAAAAGCAATTACAAACCCTATAACACTCCTTAGATTAGAAAATCTGCTTTCAAATGGGACTCATTCTGATATTTTGTCAATTCTGCATAGCACAGATCAGGGATTTATTTCCATGAAGGCACTGACTAAAACTGGAAATCTACCAGCCTGTTAATTGACTTTATATGAATAAAATTTTAAGTAAGTGAAAATAGAATATGCTACACTTCTTAGCACAAAACTGCCAAAACTAATTTTATGCCTTTGGGAATTGACCAAGAGTCCTTGGGCAAAAATCAATATTGACTTTTCAAGACTCTTCCAAGAGAAGAAAGTCTGGATTGTGGTAATCTCCCTTGTGAAAAGGGCCACGAGACCCATCTAAGCCATCTTAAAATGTTGCCACTATAATCTCAGAATTGTGATTGCCAGAACTCACATTTCTGCCAACTAATCTGACTTTTCATCAGTTGAGTTAAAGGAATTTGTCCAGAATTTTTTTCCCAAACAATGTGGATGAGGAATGCAGATGAATAAACACGTGCTGAAGTGCATGGCTGTAGAAAACTGATCAAAGTGAAGTAACCAATGTAGGACTTTATCAATTTACTATTTATAATCTATGTAGCAAATTGTAAGGTAATGCAATGCACTGTCATTATCACAGGAGGTTGAAATATAAATGGATTTTTCCCTAAAGTTCCCACTTTCCCTTTCCCACCTGCTCACCCAATTCAGGCAAATAGTCTACTCTAGTTATTTCCTGAGGATGTGGGTGTGACAAGGTGGGGTGGAAAACAGAAACTTCCTATAAGTTTTTGGTTTATATTTTCCAAAACCTTAAACCCATAAAAGAGTTATTTGAGGAGCAAAAATGACTCTGAGGGAAGCCATCAAGATTTATTGAGAGAGAGATTTTCCCTGAAGATTGGAAAAACATTCTACCAGGCTGGGGGAGAGCAAAGAAAGCCAAAGAATGGTGGTTTAAAGAAAGGTAATTACTGACTCTGCTTTCTATACTGGAACTTCAGTGAGAGGGCAAGACCCTGGTATGGTTTAGGAGACAGAGAACAAATGTGGATATTTGCTCCTTTTCTTAGATAATAAACCCGTAGATGTGATAAAGCCACGGATTAAGCATTAAGGCAAATGAAGCCATAGATATGTCCCAGGGAAACTTCCTTACCAGGGAATAGCATGGAAGCAATAGAATAATGCCTCAGTTCTCAAGCCTGGCATGAAAGCAGCAGAGAGACCCTCTGGACTTGAAGCCCTGGGTAAACAAGAATAAGAGTTGTCTTGACAGTTTCCTGCATGGATCAGTGAGGAAAGACCAAATGGAACCTTGGGTTGGTTGGCAAATATCTGTGTGAACAGATCACTCTCAGACAAGATGGGTCCTACAACATCTTGAAATTACATATATCTCCCTGGAACTTAGACACAAGTCAGGGAAAAGAGAGACAATTTTAGTGTTTAATGTCCTGGGGAATGGAAAATTCAAAGAAGAATTTGGTTGATATGTAGAAGAATAAAGTTATGTTTCTTACACATCTGGTATATTTTGGACTGAGATTTGTGTCCGTATAACAGATAATATGATTAACAATCAGATAATATGATTAGGTTTTTGGAAGCTAATTCATGAATGACAGTTTATGAATTAGCTTCCAAATACCTAATCTCTCAGATTTTCTTAATATCATGAACACAGTGAAATGTTGCTGCGTGACTTATAGACCCAGCTAATTTGTTATCATCTGCCCTCACATATGTTCTTTTAGCTTCATATATTTGTTCACAATATGCATTTCTCGCTTCTTCCTTCTCCCCAGTTATTTTTTTTTAGTGAATACCTACTATGTACATGATAGAGTAATAGTCTCTCTGTCCTTCAAGTACCATGTTCTATTAAATTTTTATATGAACTGTCATTTATTGTATATTGCCCATAGTAGAAGCTTTACAAAAACTATCTCTTCTTCACAAACACACAAAAAAAATTGAGTTCAGCATCATGATGCCCTTTTTACAAACAGAAATCAGAGGCTTGGAAAGGCTATATAACTTGCCCAAAGTCAAATTGATTGAAAGCTTCCAAATCTTTTCAACATTTTTTTTTTTTTTTTTTTTTTTTGGCTGTGCAGCATGCAGGATCTTCGTCCCCTGACCAGGGATCGAACCCATGCCCCCTACAGTGGAAGTGCAGAGTCTTAACCACTGGACCACCAAGGAAGTCCCAAATCTTTTCTGCTTCTAAAGCTCCAGCCCAAGTTGATCTCCAGGCTTGCTACCATCTGTTGAATGTATGGTCACCTCAGTATACACTACGTAATTTTCTTTTTCTTTTTTTTCTCTTTCATCGAACAACTAAGTTCTTTATCACAGGATGCCTTATCCTAGACATTACTTAGATGTTAAATTTGTCTGCCCAACCAAGCTGGAAACAAAGGTCATAGACAAAGCATTCCTTGGGGGAAACTTTTTTCCCCATATTTCTTACTTTACCTAGATAGTAATGCCCTTCCAGCAATATCTAAACTTGCCAATCTCCTCTGCAAAAAAAATTGGCATTTCTTTATTCCTCTTTTCCTCTAGATACTTACCCTATCTCTTTTCTTTCCTCTACAGCTAAGATTCTTGAATGTCTGCATTCTCTGTATTCACTAGAGAAACCCACTGCACTCACCCACTGCACTCACCTCCTATTCACCTCCTATTCGCTCCAAAACCCACTTCAACCTGATTTCCTTTCCCGCTAAGCCGCTAAGTGCTGTTTGCAGTGTGACCAATGAATTCTTTATTGCTAAATCCATTGAACACTTCTGGGTCTTTACCTAATTGGCCATGTGTCACAAAAATATAGCTAAGTAGAAAGAAGCAAGATTGTCTGCCTTGAGCACTTCTTTAAAAAATTAAAATTTTAAAGCATTTATTTTTGAGATAGTATGTTCACATAACTGGGACAGTTGTTAAAACCATGTGTACATAAGTAGAGGAAACAGTGTGAAAGCTAGGTAGCCTGACACAAAAGGGAGAGAGTCAAAGGTTCGCTCTTTTCTGAACAACTGAGTTCCTCGTGGTGGCAACCACCCAGGACCTTCTCCACTGATACGAGAACTTGGAATCCTCTTCTGAAACACTCTCTTCCCTTGGACTATGGGACATCTCTCAACCCCACATCTTCCCCATGTATCATTTCCATTACCTGGATCTTTGTATCCTGGCTAATTTCTACTTATACTTCAAATCCTCCCTGACACATCTCTTCATCATAGAAGGCTTCCATAATTCTTAAGGATTAATTAAATTTGCCTTGCTTTAAACAACTTTACAGCCTCTTCCAGAACACTCATCACAGCTGTAATCACTCATTGAATATCTGCATTTGCTAACTGTGATCTTCAGAAGGACAGATGGCCGTGTTCACTGACTTAGCCCCAGGGCCCAACAGAGTGTCTGGCACATCATAAGTGCTTGATAACTATTCTCTGAATTGAACTGAATGGAAATTTTCTTAAAATGACTTTTCCCATCATATTTTAGTAGATGTTGTTATAGGGAGCATTAAAAGAAGGGGGTTATTACAATGATAAACTGTCTAGAAGAGTTAGCCAAAATGGACTGCTGAAGAACCTGGGAATATTTAACGTTCAGAAGAAAAAAAAAACATTTATAAGCCCATCTTATGGAAGAGAGCCTAAAAGTGCTCCCTAGGAGGAAACTGGAACATGGAGAAACAGTTCAGCTCAGTATGAGGAAAGACTTTCCAACCGTTGCAGCTAACAACAACAACAAAAAAAAAAACAGCCTGTATAAAAGTGGCAGCAGTTCTCTGCCCCTGCCCTTGTTTAATCAGATGTGATCTTGAGGAGGAATTTCTTCATTGGACAGGTAGTTGCAGGGTCTGAACCCTGAAGATCTTTCCACACTCTCAGGTTTCCTTTGTAAGCAAAGGAAAAGAAAAAATTGATACATCATCCCTCTTCCCCTTAAGCCATCCTAAGTTTAAAGGAGGAAATTTGCATAAAAAAGAAAAGTTGGACATAAACTCTTCAGAAAAGAACTGTGTTTAACACACACTGTTGTTATAATTTTCTTCCTCCAGGTATATTGGACTTGTTCTAATGTCATTTTCATGTCCGATTTGTTTTTAGTTGATGTTTGTTTGGTTGATTGGTTGGTTTATTTGGTTTTTAGTGACTACAGATGTGTTATCCTTGCAAAAAACATTGCCCTTTCTTCAGAATTTTGTAGCCCAAGTTTGTGGTTCAACTAGGAACAATTGCTCAACAAACAAATATGAAAATGATGATTGCTTATTGTTGGTTTTTAATCTAATTATTCAAAAATTCAATAAAAGCTTTTATAGATGCTCAAAATTTCCAGTCAGTACATATCCCTTGAGGCATGGCTGGTAGCAAGAAGTAGCTTGTCAGAGATGGTTTAGAGAGGGGAAATTATTTTTGAAAGAAAATCATGAAGCCATAATATTAGTTTAATTGATATTAGGGTTCTGGGGTTAAACACATTTTCTGCATTAGCAACCATTCTCTTTCACATTCTTCCTGTCTGGCTTTTTTAAATCTCAATGCCAGGAAAAAAACAGTAATGGTGAATATTGAGGCATTTGGAATTTAAAATATTTATACAAGTAGTTTTTTAACAAGACAGAGACAGTTTGTAAGCTAAATTTTTTTCATTTATTCTATTATTCTCAACATTATTTAGTCTTTCTCTACTATTCAGCAATGTAGCACATGCACAATGATTTTCTTACAAAGAGAATCAAAGCTTTTTATTTTGAGAAAATAGTTGTTTTGTAATATTCAAGTAAACCCATTTAAAAATGAAATCACTAAATGATAAATTTAAATTTGACTTGAACAAATATTAGAGAGTGTCAAATCATTACATAACTGAAATTATTTTTATCCCTTTTGGTACTCATTCTTATCCCTTTTGGTACTCATTCTCCAAGCTATAAAGAATTTTTATTCAATTTTTCAACAAAGTGCAGAGATAGACTAGACACTGGGAAGGACCTAGAGGAAGTACATGAAAAGATACATACATGACGATATAAGGGCAGAGTGGGGAATTCATGAAATAGCAGCCTGGGCTGGAAAGAGCATACCTATTATGCAGCCAGATAATCCTCTGAGTGGCTTGGTATTAAGACTACAACAGGTCAGCAGACAGTGAGAGTCTGGGGAGAGCCGACTGAGAATTGAAAACACAAAGGTTGGCTAGATAGGTCGGTGCTGAGCAAAGCCTGGAAGCTAGTCTATCTTAAAAGAAGTCAGAGACTTTCTACTTCTGGAAAAATGGACTAGATACAATTTTCCCTATTCCTTCTGCTAACTACAGTGGAAAAGTGGGGGCGGGTTGGGCGGACATCATATAAGAAGATGAAGATAAAGGTGAAGAGAAGAAAGAAAACTGGCTAGGGACATCAGGACCCACGGAAAGACACAACAGTGAGTTCTCTAGGTTTGGATTTTGTTTTCTGGGTTTTCTTTGCCTTGTATATTCCAGGCTGCTTTCTGGAGAAGCTAGCAACACAGAAACAAAAATGGGCACCAGAAAAAAAAAATTCCAAAGAAAAGCTTGCTCCCCTTATCCAAAAGGAGCATCCCAGCAAGACAAAAAATTTTCAGAAAATACCATTCTACTCTAGCTAAATACCTCAGAAAAAACTGTGTCTCTCCCCCATCCTGCTCCCACCAGCAAACTCAAAGTGTGTACCTAGACTTCCACCCTTGCCAGGGTGGAAGGCAAGGAATGAGGCACCACACCCTTCCACCAAAGTGGTGTCAGAGAATCTTGGGTGTCAGGGAATCTGCACTTGGGAGCAGATTTTCATGTTAGGCC
This sequence comes from Balaenoptera borealis, assembly GCF_965194805.1. Lineage (NCBI taxonomy): Eukaryota > Metazoa > Chordata > Mammalia > Artiodactyla > Balaenopteridae > Balaenoptera > Balaenoptera borealis. The sequence continues at coordinate 19,790,457 of NC_138862.1, read as the reverse complement.
TCACCCCCACCCCAACCCCATCCTGGTAGTGTCAGTGGGGAGGTTGGACTTCCAAACCCACCTTTCTCTCTCCCCACTGCGTGTGTCAGAGGAGGCCTAGAGGAAAGTCAGGACTTTCATCACTACCTATAGGTAAGAAGGATATCCTCATACCAATGGTGTTGAGAGAGGTCATGTGGGGAGCAGTAACAAGGCACTCCTGCCCCTCCAAACCAGGGTAGTATCATCGGAGGCTTAGCAAAAATCCAGAACTCCCAGCCACACCTAGCAGTGTTGAGGAGCAACTTCCCTACACGTGTCTGTGGGGAACTTGGACTTCCACTCCCACCTGGTAGTAACAAGGCAGGGCCCCCCTGCAACTACCAGAGTGGAGTCAGGGGAGGCCTGCTGTAACAGAAGCTTTAAATAAACTCCAGAGTCTCATAACAGAATACCCAAAACATCCAGATTTTCACCAAAAATCACTCATCCTACTAGGAACCAAGAAAATCTCAACATTTTCTTGTGTTGTTATTCCCCAAGTGGAAGCACTCTGCCTACTAAAATAGCTGTAAGAACTCCTGACTTTCTTACACTCTTTAATTACTAAAGCCAGTCAGATTTTCCTTTACTAGTGCAATTTCCATCACCTCAAAAGAGAATATTCACTCTCGAAAGAGGCAAAGTCCATCAAAGTTTTTGGGGTTTTGGGGGTCGGGGGAGATTGTTTGTTTACAAATAAACATTAACCTAAAAAAAAAAAAAGAAATCTCAACATGAATGAGAAAAGATAATAAACAAACACCAATACCGAGAAGACACAGAAGTTAGAAATATCTGACAATGATGTGAAAGCAGGAATCATAAGACTGCTTCAACAAGCAATTATGAACATACTTGAAACAAATAAAAGCATAGAAAGTCTCAGCAAGGATATAAAAAATATAAAGAAGAATCAAATGGAAATTTTAGAATTGAAAAATATAATAACAGGGGCTTCCCTGGTGGCGCAGTGGTTGAGAATCTGCCTGCCAATGCAGGGGACACGGGTTCGAGCCCTGGTCTGGGAAGATCCCACATGCCGCGGAGCAACTGGGCCCGTGAGCCACAATTACTGAGCCTGCGCATCTGGAGCCTGTGCTCCGCAACAAGAGAGGCCGCGATAGTGAGAGACCCGTGCACCGCGATGAAGAGTGGCTCCTGCTTGCCACAACTGGAGAAAGCCCTCGCACAGAAACGAAGACCCAACACAGCCATAAATAAATAAAAAGTAAAAAATATATATATATATATACATAATAACAAAAAAAGTAATGGATGGTCTCAACAGGAGAATAGAGAAGATAGAAGAAAGAAGTAGTGAACTTGAAGATAGAACAATAGAAATTTCCCAGTCTGAAAACAGAGAGCAGATAGACTGAGGGGAAAAATGAGCAGAACCTCAGGGACCTGTGGAACCATAACAAAATATCTAATTTATGTGTCATTGGAGTCTTAGAAAGGAAGGAGAAAGAGAATGGGGCTGGAAATGTATTCAGAGAAAGAATCTAAAGATCTGAATAACACTCTTTTAAGTTAGCACCATCAATTCCCTGCTTTTCCTACTTCACTTATCCTTGGAAGCTAGAGTCTGGCTTGCTAAATTTTAGGAGGATCGTATTGGCCTCATGATACAGCACCAGAGGGCAGTCAATGTAGCATCCCAAGCCCAATTCAAAGAGATATATATATATATAAAAGTTGTATAACTCAAAAACTCCTTTTCTGACCCTAATAATTTTCAAGTTCACTATCAGTTCCAGTCCCTTCCCATGATATGAACCTGAGAACCCTCCAGAGACAAAGAGTAGGGTTGTCAAGGGGACCACACCCCAAATTTGGCAGTAGGAGCTGTATTAGATCAAGAGGGAGGGGCAGATGGGGTAAATCTGACCCTTGGATTTTCTATTCTGGGGATGGGTAAAGAAGTCTGCGTTTGCCCTACTTCCTTTAACAAAAGCCCCTGGTCAAGGAGCCATGAGTAGCACTTTGACCTTGAGACCACCTAAGAATTTTATCTTTAAACAGTTCAAGAAAAGCTGTAATTTTTCAGTTTCTATCAATTCTTGGATTGCTAAATATGCATTGAAAATTGGCATTTTGTTTGAGAGGACATATTATTGGGACTTTAAAAGATGATGTCGGGGCTTCCCTGGTGGCGCAGTGGTTGAGAATCTGCCCGCCAATGCAGCGCACACGGGTTCGAGCCCTGGTCTGGGAAGATCCCACATGCCGCGGAGCAACTGGGCCCGTGAGCCACAGTTGCTGAGCCTGCGCGTCTGGAGCCTGTGCTCCGCAACAAGAGAGGCCGCGATGGTGAGAGGCCCGCGCACCGCGATGAGGAGTGGCCCCCACTTGCCACAACTAGAGAAAGCCCTCGCACAGAAACGAAGACCCAACACAGTCATAAATAAAGAAATAAAATTTTTTTAAAAAAAGACGATGTCTGGGGCAGAGTCTGGAATGAGGAGGTTGACAAAGAGGAAGCTAAATTGTTCCATTTAACAAATTATCAGTAAATTCCACATGCAATAATAACATCTTTTAAAGTTTTTTTCTTTAAAATGAGGTGGAGGTGAATTTGGGGACTTGGAGTAAAGAGGAGGGGAAAAAAGACTCTAGAGTGAGAGAGAAGACCCACAAAAACAACAGCAGGCCAGGAGCCAAAAAAAAGGACAAAAAGTAAGAATCCCATAGAGGAGAAATGGCTGATGAACTTGGGGCAAAGTGATTCACTTACGTGAATTTAGGTTGTTTGCTGATTTGCGCTTTAATTCCTCACCACTATCACCAAGACTTCACATAAAAATCTCCATAGCAGCTCTGGGCTGGTGAAACACGAAGGAAGAGGACAGGTGTCTGTTCTGTTCACCTGTCTTTGAATGAACTAGTGTGGGCAGGACACAGGTACAGCAAGATGATAGATCCAGAGTTGAAGAAAGTTAGATAGGAAATGGACATTGAGAGCTTGGGAGGCATGGCAAATGGAAGAATAAATGAGCCAAGGGCATCTTGTACCCATTCTCCTTCACTCTCTTACCTGGGAAATAAGAGAAAGGGAATTAGACTGATTATATCATTTACTGCGTTTGTGCAGGAGGGTCTCAGTTATTGAATTTGTATTTGAAAGAGCAGAGAACTCCAGATAGCTGAAGGTCTTGGGAATATTTAGCTCACACATTCTTCTTCTTGAGGATTCTTGAAATCTTGTCGCTTAGGGTCCCTGCCATTGAGAATTATAAAGGTTTCCAAGTAGAGCTGGGTGGGTTTGTTCCTTAGGCAACTACACGGGTTTGTGCGTGTTTACTGGCCAGAGTTCCCTGTCAACAAATGAGACAAATACCAAAATGACATAAATCTTACATAGCAAGTAGAGGAAAGATATTGTAAGACAAAAAATATCAGTCAGGTTGTCCTTGGCTGGACCTAACCATAAATAAGGAAGTGCATGCAGGCTGTTAGGGAAATCATATTGGGTGTTATATGGAAACCTGGAGCAGAAAAGTACTGGCCACATTAGGTTACTAATGTTCTAAAAGACTTCTGCCACTTGGCTGGTGTCTTGGTTTGGGTTTCCCTGACAGAAGAGTCTAAGACGGGGACTTGGACTTGGGTATTTCTCTGAAATGAGATCCCAGGAAGCAGGAATGAGGGAGCAAAAGAATGAGAAAAGAAAAGGAAAAGAGAATATAAGGCTGCATTATCATAAAGGAGGGTTAGATTCTGCCAGGACCACTGAAAAGAGAAACAAAGGCCTCTTTGAGGTCTCAGAATCATCCCCTAAAGGCCAAGAGATGGAAGCAGAATCATTCCCTAAAGGCCAAGAGGCGGAAGCATTTCTCCAACAGCTTCCCATCATCTTTGGTTAAGGATTGCTCCCAGGGACAGAAAGTCCTGCTACTTGCAGTCTGAACTTTCCTGAGCCAATTCCCAGGAAAACAGGACACATCTGCCAGCAGGAGATGAGTCTGAATTCCCAGGGACTGTCCAGCAAAGCTGTGGCTGAAATCAGAGGTGGGCTAAGAGGAAGAGATGCAGGGTACCAAAAGCTTCTGCCAAAACTCAGTGCCCAAAGCACACACCCAAGTTGATGTCGTGTTCTTCTTTTCAGTTCCCACAACAAACTTGTTCGTAGCAGCCTAAGTGTAGAATTCAGTCTTCCTGTTCCCCCCAAAGCGAAGCTTTTCCTCTTCATCACGCTTCCTCCCCCAAACTCAACCTTCTGCAAATCAATCAGTCTACTTATTCAATTAAATTGTTAGTGATTGACATGAGTCAAAACCATGTAAGCAGCACCCATCCAGAAGGCTACCTTATGAGACTTGCGTGTGCACTGAGGTGGTGCACAATCTGGGTATGTCAGTGGAGACTGTGTATAATACTGATCTTAGTGCAGTATCTATTAAAGGTATTCCATAAATTATTAAAATAAATAAATAAATAAACTGTTAGTGATTGGGATTGAAAGATGAATAATATCTGTCACTGCCCACATGAACTGTATGATTCACTGACAGACACAAACACGTGAAGAGATCATTTCTAATAACATGGTGAAGACAATGAGATAGTACAAACATGGGCACAAAACACTAAACGAGGACAGAGATGGAGCCCTTAGCCCAGGCTGGGGAGGGGGACTGTGGATGTCAGTGGCATCCCCCTGAAGGGTGTCATGAAAGATCTTTAAAAAGGCCACGAGAAAAATCTGCATTCTGTGCACTTCTGTTTTCCTTATTTATTCCTTCCAACTTTTATATCCAATGATAGTGCCTTAGGCTTTGCCTTCATAACATTTTTTTATGTATAAGATCTTTTTCATGTTCATCCCATGAAGACAGGCTATTTCTGTCTTTTTTACTTCTCTACCCTCAGTACAAACTCAGTAAGACTCTCAATATCTGGTGAATGATTTAAAGAATAAGTGAATGAGTGATATTTATAATCTCTTTAAATTCTATAATCTACAAGAGTTTTAGGAGTATTCCATAGTAGATCAGACACCAACTCATCAAGGAAGGGCAAACATGGAACCCAGGAGGTCTAATACTGTATCTCAAGGAATCTGCTTATTTACCTTCCCTGAAACAACAGGTAATTAATGTTCCAGGAAAATTTGTTTATTTTCATAATCTAGAAAGTATACATTTTAAGTGGTTTATTAGAATTATTTGGATATTTATGAATATTAAGGATTCATCACAAGCTTCATCTCTATATACAAATAAGTGGAAATATGGGAGACCAGTTGCTCCTCTCCAAGGTATGAACCTCTTCTCTAATATGTATCTGGGGCCTCTGGGGTCTACACGTTTTCTGGGGTGGGAGGTGGGTATGCCCACCTAATCAGCATTCTATCTGCAATGCTCATGGTGTTGGTTGTTGATTGAACCTGGCCTTGGCCAGAATGTCAGCAGTGCAGTAGCTTGTCTGGGTTTCCAATTCAACAATAGTAATAAAACTAGGTGCTTTGTTTTCACTTTTAATTTTGTAAAATTTGGTAAAGTTTAACTTTTATGTTTGAATTACATTTTAATTTGAATACCAACAAATACTTGATATACTTTTCCAGAGGAATAATCCTTGGACAATTTTTAAATCATTTTTTGTAGAATTGGTGGTCAATTTTTTCAGGTACATCTATATATTGAAGAGGGCTGAGTTTAGTTATGACTTATAGCAGAAAGTTGCAAAGTAGTATATAAGTTTAGGAAAGCAGCTTATTTTTATGGAGCAAATCAAAGCTAACCAGTCCTTCTAGAATATTCAATTTGAAAATTTCATTCTTTCCACAAACACTTATTGAGTACCTACTATGAGCCAAATATTGCTCTATATGTTAATCCCAAATGTCAAGGAACTCAAGATCAAACATCCTATTTATACTAAATTATATTGGAAAGCATTTTAAAGCCTCAAAACTCATGCTAGGTCTATAAATATACTGGGATCCACCAGAAATCAGTCGGTATAAAACAAATTTTTTTTTTTTTAGTATAAGTAAAACAAATTTTTTATTTCAAGATTTGAACAAGCAGAGAAGAAGAGTCCTGAATGAGTTTATTAATACGTTACAGAGCTATGTAACAGAAATTGGGTCAGTTTCATGCCCTAATAGGTAAGCTTTAAAAAATCAGAAAAAGATTTATTCTAGGAAATTGATTTTCTTATATGAAAAATATTACTAGGTATTTCAATATGAAAAGAATGCTTTCAAATTTTGAATGTGTCTCTCTTTGTAGGCTCACTTTAGACACTCTTTTTCATTCTTCTTTTTTTTTACATCTTTATTGGATTATAAGTGATTTACAATGGTGTGTTAGATTCTGCTTTATAATAAAGTGAATCAGCTATACATATACATATATCCCCATATCTCCTCCCTCTTGTGTCTCCCTCCCACCCTCCCTATCCCACCTCTCTAGGTGGTCACAAAGCACCGAGCTGATCTCCCTGTGCTATGCAGCTGCTTCCCACTAGCTATCTATTTTACATTTGGTAGTGTATATATGTCCATGCCACTCTCTCACTTCATCCCAGCTTACCCTTTGCCCTCCCTGTGTCCTCAAGTCCATTCTCTACATCTGCATCTTTATTCCTGTCTTGTCCCTAGGTTCTTCATAAGCTTTTTTTTTTTGACTCCATATATATGTGTTATCATACAGTATTTGTTTTTCTCTTTCTGACTTACTTCACTCTGTAGGACAGACTCTAGGTCCATCCACCTCACTACAAATAACTCAATTTCGTTTCTTTTTATGGCTGAGTAATATTCCATTGTATATATGTGCCAAATTTCCTTTATCCATTCATCTGTCGATGGGCACTTAGGTTGCTTCCATGTCCTGGTTATTGTAAATAGAGCTGCAGTGAACATTGTGGTACATGACTCTTTTTGAATTATGGTTTTCTCAGGGTATATGCCCAGTAGTGGGGTTGCTGGGTCATATGGTAGTTCTAGTTTTAGATTTTCAAGGAACCTCCATACTGTTCTCCATAGTGGCTGTATCAATTTACATTCCCACTAACAGTGCAAGAGGGTTCCCTTTTCTCCACATCCTCTACAGCATTTATTGTTTGTAGATATTTTGATGATGGCCATTCTGACCGGTGTGTGGTGATACCTCATTGTAGTTTTGATTTGCATTTCTCTAATGATTAGTGATGTTGAACACCCTTTCATGTGTTTGTTGGCAATCTGTATATCTTCTTTGGAGAAATGTCTATTTAGGTCTTCTGCCCATTTTTCGATTGGGTTGTTTGTTTTTTTGATATTGAGCTGCATGAGCTGCTTGTATATTTTGAATATTAATCCTTTGTCATTTGTTTCATTTGCAAATATTTTCTCCCATTCTGAGGACTGTCTTTTCATTTTGTCTATGGTTTCCTTTGCTGTGCAACAGCTTTTAAGTTTCATTAGGTCCCATTTATTTATTTTTGTTTTTATTTCCATTTCTCTAGGAGGTGGGTCAAAAAGGATCTTGCTGTGATTTATGTCATAAGAGTGTTCTGCCTATGTTTTCCTCTAGGGTCTGGCCTTACATTTAGGTCTTTAATCCATTTTGAGTTTATTTTTGTGTATGGTGTTAGGGAGTGTTCTATTTCATTATTTTACATGTAGCTGTCCAGTTTTCCCTGAACCGCTTATTGAAGAGGCTCTCTTTTCTCCATTGTATATACTTGCATCCTTTATCAAAAATAAGGTGACCATGTGTGTGTGGATTTATCTCTGGGCTTTCTACCCTGTTCCATTGATCTACATTTCTGTTTTTGTGCCAGTACCATACTATCTTGATTATTGTAGCTTTGTAGTAGAATCTGAAGTCTGGGAGCCTGATTCTTCCAGCTCCATTTTTCTTTCTCAAGATCGCTTTGGCTATTCGGGGTCTTTTGTGTTTCCATACAAATTGTGAAATTTTTTGTTCTACTTCTGTGATAAACACCATTGGTAGTTTGATAGGGATTGCATTGAATCCATAGATTGCTTTGGGTAGTATAGTCATTTTCACAATGTTGATTCTTCCAATCCAAGAACATGGTGTATCTCTCCATCTGTTTGTATCATCTTTAATTTCTTTCATCAGTGTCTTATAGTATTCTGCATACAGGTCTTTTGTCTCCTTAGGTAGGTTTATTCCTAGGTATTTTATTTTTTTTGTTGCAATGGTAAATGGGAGTGTTTCTTTAATTTCTCTTTCAGATTTTTCATCATTAGTGTACAGGAATGCAAGAGATTTCTGTGCATTAATTTTGTATCCTGTCACTTTACCAGATTCATTGATTAGCCCTAGTAGTTTTCTGGTAGCATCTTTAGGTTTCTCTATGTATAGTATCTTGTCATCTGCAAACAGTGACAGTTTTACTGCTTCTTTTCCAATTTGGATTCCTTTTATTTCTTTTTCTTCTCTGATTGCTGTGGCTAAAACTTCCAAAACTATGTTGAATAAGAGTGGTGAGAGTGGGCAACCTTGTCTTGTTCCTGATCTTAGAGGAAATGGTTTCAGTTTTTCACCTTTGAGAAGAATGTTGGCTGTGGGGTTGTCATATATGGCCTTTATTATGTTGAGGTAAGTTCCCTGTATGCCTACTTTCCAGAGGGTATTTATCATAAATGGGTGTTGAATTTTGTCAGAAACTTTTTCTGCATCTATTGAGATGATCATATGGTTTTATCCTTCAATTTGTTAATATGGTTTATCACGTTGATTGATTTGCGTATATTGAAGAATCCTTGCATTCCTGGGATAAACCCCATTTGATCATGTTGTATGATCCTTTTAACGTGCTGTTGGATTCTGTTTGCTAGTATTTTGTTGAGGATTTTTGCATCTATGTTCATCAGTGATATTGGCCTGTAGTTTTCTTTCTTTGTGACATCTTTGTCTGGTTTTGGTATCAGGGTCATGGTGGCCTTGTAGAATGAGTTGGGGAGTCTTCCTCCCTTAGCTATATTATGGAAGAGTTTAAGAAGGGTAGGTGTGACCTCTTCTCTAAATGTTTGATAGAATTCGCCTGTGAAGCCATCTGGTCCTGGGCTTTTGTTTGTTGGAAGATTTTTAATCACAGTTTCAATTTCAGTGCTTGTGATTGGTCTGTTCATATTTTCTATTTCTTCCTGGTTCAGTCTCAGCGGGTTGTGCATTTCTAAGAATTTGTCCATTTCTTCCAGGTTGTCCATTTTATTGGCATAGAGTTGCTTGTAGTAATCTCTCATGATCCTTTGTATTTCTGCAGTGTCAGATGTTACTTCTTTTTCATTTCTAATTCTGTTGATTTGAGTCTTCTTTTTTTTCTTGAAGAGGCTGGCTAATGGTTTATCAATTTTGTTTATCTTCTCAAAGAACCAGCTTTTAGTTTTATTGATCTTTGCTATTGTTTCCTTCATTTCTTTTTCATTTATTTCTGATCTGACATTTATGATATCTTTCCTTCCGCTAACTTTGGGGTATTTTTGTTCTTTCTCTAATTGCTTTAGATGTAAGGTTCGTTTGTTTATTTGACATGTTTCTTGTTCCTTGAGGTAGGATTGTACTGCTATAAACTTCCCTCTTAGGACTACTTTTGCTGCATCCCATTGGTTTTGGGTTGTCGTGTTTTCATTGTCATTTGCTTCTAGGTATTTTTTGATTTCCTCTTTCCTCTTTTGATTTCTTCAGTGATCTCTTGGTTATTAAGTAGTCTACTGTTTAGCCTCCATGTGTTTGTATTTTTTACAGATTTTTTTCCTGTAATTGATATCTACTCTCATAGCATTATGGTCAGAAAAGATACTTGATATGAATTCAGTTTTCTTAAATTTACCAAGGGTTGATTTGTGACCCAAGATATGATCTATCTTGGAGAATGTTCCATGAGCACTTGAGAAGAAAGTGTATTCTGTTGTTTTTGGATGGAATGTCCTATAAATATCAATTAAGTCCATCTTGTTTAATGTATCATTTAAAGCTTGTGTTTCCTTATTTATTTTCATTTTGGATGATCTGTCCATTGGTGGAAGTGGGGTGTTAAAGTCCCCTACTATGATTGTGTTACTGTCGATTTCCCCTTTTATGGCTGTTAGCATTTGCCTTATGTATTGAAGTGCTCCTATGTTGAGTGCATAAATATCTACAACTGTTATGTCTTATTTTGGATTGATCCCTTGATAATTATGTAGTGTTCTTCTTTGTCTCTTGTAATAGTCTTTATTTTAAAGTCTATTTTGTCTGATATGAGAATTGCTACTCCAGCTTTCTTTGATTTCCATTTGCATGGAATATCTTTTTCCATCCCCTCACTTTCAGTCTGTATGTGTCCCTAGGTCTGAAGTGGGTCTCTTGTACACAACATATATACAGATCTTGTTTTTGTATCCATTCAGCCAGTCTTTGTCTTTTGGTGGGAGTATTTAATCCATTTACATTTAAGGTACCTGTCGATATGTATGTTCCTCTCACCATTTTCTTAATTGTTTTGGGTTTGTTATTGTAGTTCTTTTCCTTCTCTTGTGTTTCCTGCCTAGAGAAGTTCCTTTAGCATTTGTTGTAAAGCTGGTTTGGTCACACTGAATTCTCTTAGCTTTTGCTTGTCTGTAAAGGTTTTAATTTCTCTGTCAAATCTGAATGAGATCCTTGCTGAGTAGAGAAACCTTGGTTGTAGGTTTTTTTCTTTCATCACTTTAAATATTTCCTGCCACTCCCTTCTGGCTTGCAGATTTTCTGCTGAAAGATCAGCTGTCAACCTTTTGGGGATTCCCTTGTATGTTATTTGTTGTTTTTCCCTTGCTGCTTTTAATTTTTCTTTTTTTGTATTTAATTTTTGATAGTTTGATTAGTATGTGTCTTGGCGTGTTTCTCCTTGGATTTATCCTGTATGGGACTCTCTGTGCTTTCTGGACTTGATTGACTATTTCCTTTCCCATATTAAGGAAGTTTTCAACTATAATCTCTTCAAATATTTTCTCATTCCCTTTCTTTTTCTCTTCTTCTTCTGGGACCCCTATAATTCAAATGTTGGTGCATTTAATGTCCCAGAGGTCTCTGAGACTGTCCTCAATTCTTTTCATTCTTTTTTCTTTATTCTGCTCTGTGGTAGTTATTTCCACTATTTTATCTTCCAGGTCACTTATCCGTTCTTCTGCCTCAGTTATTCTGCTATTGATTCCTTCTAGAGAATTTTAAAATTCATTTATTGTGTTGTTCATCATTGTGTGTTTTCTCTTTAGTTCTTCTAAGTCCTTGTTCAACATTTCATGTATTTTCTCTATTGTATTTCCAAGATTTTGGATCATCTTTACTATCATTACTCTGAATTCTTTTTCAGGTAGACTGCCTATTTCTTCTTCATTTGGTTGGTCTGGTGAGTTTTGACCTTGCTTCTTCATCTGCTCTGTTTTTCTCTGTCTTCTCATTTTGCTTAACTTACTGTGCTTGGAGTCTCCTTTTCACAGGCTGCAGGTTCGTAGTTCCCGTTGTTTTTGGTGTCTTCCCCCAGTAGCTAAAGTTGTTTCAGTGGGTTGTGTAGGCTACCTAGTGGAGGAGACTTGTGTCTGTGTTCTGGTGGATGAGGCTGAATCTTGTCTTTCTGGTGGGCCAGACCAGGTCTGGTGGTGTGTTTTGGGGTGTCTGTGACCTTATTATGATTTTAGGCAGCCTCTCTGCTAATGGGTGGGGTTGTGTTTCTGTCTTGCTATTTGTTTGGCATAGGGTGTCGAGCACTGTAACTTGCTGGTTGTTGAGTGGAGCTGGTCTTAGCGTTGAGATGGAGATCTCTGGGAGAACCTTCGCTGTTTGATATTATGTGGATCCAGGAGGTCTCTTGTGGACCAATGTCCTGAACTTGGCTCTCCCACCTCTGAGGCACAGGTCTGACACACGCCTGGAGCACCAAGATCCTGTCAGCCACAAGGCTCAGAAGGAAAGGGAGAAAAAAAGAAAGAAAGAAAGAAAGAAAGAGAGAAAGAGAGAGAGAGAGAAGAAAGAAAGAAAGAAAGAAAGAAAGAAAGAAAGAAAGAAAGAATATAAATAAATAAAGTTATTAAAATAAAATATTAAAAAATTATTAAAAATAAAAAATTTTTTTGAGTAATAAAAAAGAAAGAAAGAAAGAAAGAAAAAAGAGAGCAACCAAACCAAAAAATATATCCACCAATGATAACAAGCACTAAAACCTATACTAAAAAAAAAAAAAACGGACAGACAGAACCCTAGGATAAATGGTAAAAGCAAAGCATACACATACAAACTCACAAAAAGAGAAAAAGGAAAAAAATATATATATATATAAATATATATATTTTTTAAAAAGGAAGAGAGCAACCAAATCAATAAACAAATCTACCAGTGATAATAAACTCTAAATACTAAACTAAGATGAACATAAAACCAGAAACAAATTAGGTGCAGAAAGCAAACCCCAAGTCTACAGTTGCTCCCAAAGTCCAACGCCTCTATTTTGGGATGATTTGTCATCTATTCAGGTATTCTACAGATGCAGGGTACATCAAGTTGATTGTGGAGATTTAATCTGCTGCTTCTGAGGCTGCTGGGAGAGATTTACCTTTCTCTTCTTTGTTAGCACAGCTCCTGGGGTTCAGCTTTGGATTTGGCCCCGCCTCTGTGTGTAGGTCGCCTGAGGGCATCTGTTCCCTGCCCAGACAGGACGGGGTTAAAGGAGCAGCTGATTAGGGGGCTCTGGCTCACTCAGGCTGGGTGAAGGGAGAGGTAAGGAATGAGGGGCAAGCCTGCAGCGGCAGAGGTCCGCATAACGTTGCAACAGCCTGAGGTGTGCCATGTGTTCTCCCGGGAAAGTTGTCCCTGGATCACGGGACCCTGGTAGTGGCGGGCTGCACAGGCTCCCAGTAGGGGAGGTGTGGATAGTGATCTGTGGTTGCATACAGGCTTCTTGGTGGCTGCAGCAGCAGCCTTAGCATTTCATGCCCGTCTCTGGTGTCTGCGCTGATAGCCGTGGCTCGTGCCAGTTTCTGGAACTTGTTTAGGCGGTGCTCTGAATCCCCTCTCCTCGCGCACCCTCAAACAATGGTCTCTTGACTCTTAGGCAGGTCCAGACTTTTTTCTGGATTCCCTCCTGGCTAGCTGTGGTGCACTAGCCCCCTTCAGGCTGTGTTCACGCAGCCAACCCCAGTCCTCTCCCTGCGATCTGACCTCTGAAGCTGGAGCCTCAGCTCCCAGCTCCCACCCGCCCCAGTGGGTGAGCAGACAAGCCTCTCAGGCTGGTGAGTGCTGGTCGGCACCGATCCTCTGTGCGGGAATCTCTCTGCTTTGCCCTCCGCATCCCTGTTGCTGAGTTCTCCTCCGTGGCTCCGAAGCTTCCCCCTCCCCCCGCCCACCCACTGTCTCCTCCCGCGAAGGGGCTTCCTAGTGTGTGGAAACTTTTCCTCCTTCTCAACTCCCTCCCCAAGGTGCAGGTCCTGTCCCTATTCTTTTGTCTCTGTTTTTGCTTTTTTCTTTTGCCCTACCCAGGTACGTGGGGAGTTTCTGGCCTTTTGGGACGTCTGAGGTCTTTTGCCAGCGTTCAGTAGGTGTTCTGTAGGAGTTGTTCCACATGTAGATGTATTTCTGATGTATTTGTGGGGAGGAAGGTGATCTCCACGTCTTACTCCTCTGCCATCTTGAAAGTCTCTGGTCTCTGTTTTTCATTCTTTTATGGCAAAATGCTTGAATAGATTTAATTTACAGTACTTTAAAACTTTTTAAAGGATGATTCTGGTCTAATTCATTGATCTAATAATTATAATAATATAATACAAATAATTATATTAATTTTACCTAATCCTTCTTATCAACAGTGTGATCATCTTGACAGTTATATGAAGGAAAACAGAAAAATCAAATCCAAATTATAAATTGAGGTAAAATTTTGGACCAGAACCTATTCATGTACCTTAGGAAATAAATGCATAACTATAGAATTCTTAAATTACTATGGACAGGGCTTCCCTGGTGGCACAGTGGTTAAGAATCCACCTGCCAATGCAGGGGACATGGGTTTGAGCCCTGGTCCGGGAAGATCCCACATGCCACAGAGCAACTAAGACTGTGTACAACAACTATTGACCCTGCGCTCTAGAGCCCGTGAGTCACAACTACTTAAGCCCGTGCACCTAGAGCCCGTGCTCCACAATAAGAGAAGCCACCACAATGAGACGCCTGTGCACCGCAATGAAGATTAGCCCCCACTCACTGCAACAAGAGAGCCCGCACACAGCAACAAAGACCCAACGCAGCCAAAAAAAAAATTTTTTTTTTAAATTACTAAGGACAATATCCTATCTAACCAATCTCTTTCTCCCTAGTATTCCCTTATAGCCATGTTTTTCTCCTTTGCATTATTTTAGACCAAAGTTTATACTTTAAGTATAGATGTGTACTTTTTATTTACCACTCTTCTTTCTCCTCCTTCAAACACCTCTTTTTCTGTCTCCCTGTCTGTCTCTGTCTCTTTCTCTCTGTCTCTCTCTTTCTTTTGTTCTTTCTTACATACCTACACCCACACACACACAATCTTCTTGAGTCTTATAATCAATGACCCATGAAACATTTGTTCATGGTCGCTCCCTTTTTTACTTTTCAGAAAAGGAATATGACAGTACCTGTTTCTATATAGGAAAATCAGTGGAAATTTGAAGTAAATTTCTAGATGGTTGTCCATAGTATACAATTTTTTTTAAAGTATTAAAATTTTATACTCTTAATTACTCAAATTTTACTTTCATTGTACTTATACAGAGGGACACACATGAATTAGAAGCAATATTTGTAGTCTTTCTCCTCAGTTATATTGAACATACATTTTATCGTGGAGTTACTAGAGAAAAAAAAGTATTCCCCAGATGTTGACCCAAAATCAAATTCCTTTTTCCAGAGAACTGTTTCATATTTGTTCCTAAGGTAATAAGAGTTTGACATGTACAAATGACATACAGAAGAAAGAATATGTAATTGCCAGGAAGAACTAAAATTTTTTTCAAAACTTTTCTGGGTTCTTTCATTTCTACTTATAAAGTCACTGAAGTGACAAGACATCAAATAAGGAAATTCCCCTCTGATTGTAACTTATACTGGGTCAGAGACGTCTAGAAGAGTAGATATGGCCTGGGACAAACCGTAGGAGTTTACCAGTAATACAGTAGTAAGTTTCCTCCCTATGTAAAAAATATCCTTCAGGACTGACAAGTCCCTATGGGAGTAACTTGAACTTTATGTGTCATATGAAAACACCATGCAAATTCACTTCTTTCTGCCTTTTCTATCCCTAGCATCATAGAATCAATCTATTTCCAACTAAGTTATTTTCCTCTATATTTTCATAAACCTAACTGTAAAAAGGAGGGTCCATCCTGTTGTATTTGTGGGTATGTTTATTTATAAACTTCTAAATTTTTTTAATTTTTTGTAAGGAAAAGGATTAGATCTTTGAAGTTACGCAGAGTGTAACAGTAAAAAGGAGGGAGAAAGAAAGGAGACAGAATATAAAGAAAAATACACCTGGAATAAAAATCTCTTCTTGAAAAGATCTGTAAAAATCTCAGCCACCACTTAAACATGTATCACAAAATCACTAAGTGTAGTCTTAGCAACAAACTCCACACCCACACAGCTGGAACTCACAGTGGTCATCGTCCCCTTCTCCAGGGGAACTGAGCCCTTTAAAATAGGTTTCTGACTTTCCAAGGTCTACCTCTTAGTCTTTAATTCCTTGCTGTTTTCAGCAGGGTAGAGACAATAAAGTAAATATGATGGGTTCAAAAAGCCAGGAACACATTTTCCCAATACTGTAGCCTCCATGGTTCCCATAATCTCTAACATATAAAACCTACAAATGGCTCCCATCTTGGGATAAGGTCTGGGTGAGGATGAATGAGAACTGCTTATGGGTAAGGGCTGTAACTTCATCACACACTTTGCTGGTGGCACACATCATTAGTACTTTTTTTTTTTTAATGTTGCTTATTTATTCCTTTTTCAACATCCACATTAAAACTGGCTCTTCTGTAGTCTTCCCAAAACATCTTTTTTTTTTTATTTTAATTGGAGTATAGATGATTTACAATGTTGTATTCATTTCAGGTGTACATCAATGTGAATCTGTTATATATATACATATTGGGATTGATGTATACACACTACTATATATAAAACAGATAACTAATAAGGACCTACTGTATAGCACAGGGAACTCTACTCAGTACTCTGCAATGGCCTATATGGGAAAAGAATCTAAAAAAGAGTGGATATATGTATATGTATTAGTACTTTTTTATAGTTGATATTTAACACATATCTGTTTGACAGAATAAGGGAGTGAATGAATAAAAGCACAATAGCAACATATCAAATAAAGCTGATATCTGGGGCTAAAAATATGCCATCTTGGAGAAGTATTTCCTTCAGATAGACTAAAATAAAATACTGGTGTTATCCAATTGTCTCAGTTGTAATTCATCCACATTTGGCCCTTACCTCTCAGCTGGCAAAATTCCTACAAGACTTTATTAGGTTTTTTACTTTTCCCTTTTTCTGATTTCAAATTTTTCTCATTATTAAGCAATTCATTGTATTTTTGGATTGAAATTCCCCTTTGGATTGTGATGATAGAAAAAATTGAGGTGCAAAAATAAAAGTCATTTGCAAGGGCACTACAGTGACTCAGCTGCTGAAAAGACTTCAAACTGAGCTTTCAATATTCTGACATATAGCCCCAAATAGTATCATAATTCTTGTTTGATCACCACCAAGAAGCTTTCCAAGTGACCTCGTCCAGAATAGAATCTTAGTCATTTCTCAACCAGACAACACATGAACAAGTCTATGTACTTTCTGAGACTAATCTAGATATACTGGGTAGGAATAAGAGAAATAGTTCTTTTTTTCAACTCAGTGAAAGATTGCTCCCTTTTTGTGTAGATTTGTATCAAGGAGCTTGTTTCGTTTATTTATATTTTTTTTCTTACTGAATTTAAAATTTATTTGAGATTTAGTTTGGATTTTTTCAAATAAAATAATCTGAAAGTTTAGGAAAGCTTTCTCAATACCATACAAAATAAAATATTTCTTCAACATAAAATTTGCCACCCATGGATTTTTTCTAATTAACTGCACAAATCAGATTTTAATGAAAGTAATTATAGTCAGCATTAATTGCCTTCTCCAAATTGTGAATCATAAAATGTTTGCTAAATATTCAGTTTTAATGTTGCAGAAAAAAATTTTTTTTTCATTTCTTAACCAGGGTTATGGAGAAACATATTAAATGGATTAAATTCCAAAGCCAAATAATTAACAAAAAATTTGTGTAGTATGTTTGTTTTATATGACCCCCAATATTTAATACATTTAAATCTCATATTCCTATTATGTCTCCTAATACTATTAAATAAACTTAGCTTGACAATAAACACAAGTTCCCAAATAAGTATTACACCACTCTAGGGTGTAAAACTATTTCTTCTCCAACGTTTACCTATGTTTTGTTTTTCACCTACAACATTGACATTTTTTTTTAATGGACATAGTAATTAATTATCGAGTGTTTAAGTTTCACAGAAGAAATATCAATTTGAGTGCTGTCCTCAAAGTACAAATAAGCTGCTCGAGAACAGTGTTTTCACAGAGTTCAAAGCAGATTCTAACCTGAATGTTACAGCACAAAAGAAATATAGAAAAGGGAGTTGTCCTTATTGGCTAGAAAGTAGTAAAACCCAAGAAAGAGATGAAAGTAGAGCTTACCTGCTGAAAAATGAGAAGATAGCAGGGGTTCAAGGTATTTAGAAATATGAAGGTTGAGTACAAGTTAAAAACTCAGAACACATGAAGATGTGATACTTTTCATCATCAAAGTTATGATGAAAACTCTAAGTAAATAAAACTCTGTGAAGAAATTAGTGTATAAAAAAAAAAAGAAAGACTAATCCTTGAGAAACTCCACTGACTGGGATGTAGGGAGAAAAGAAGTGCCAGTGGGGGGAAAATTGGGGATGTTGTAGTGACACAGAAAAGGGTAAGAGATTTTTTCAAGAAAGCAGTTCTCAATAGAATCACATGCAGCTGAATAGCCCAAGAGGTTGAGAATTTTAAAAGACCATTGATTTTCACTAGAAATACGTCACCAATGACCTTCCCATAAGCAGTTTCAGGAGGTTAAGATTCCATGTCAAAGTTTATGAACAAAATAGATAATGGAAAAATGAGAGTGAGTGTAGACTATTTCTTGAAAGAGTTGGTCATGAAAAGGAAGAAAATAAATTCAAAGTTAATTCAATAGGCATCAGGTACCAAAGAAAAGCATTAATTTGTTTAAAGTAATTGACCGCTAGGCATGACTAATAGCAAGAAAGATTTTTAAAAAGAAAGAAACAAAAAGAGCGATTGAGTACCCTAAGGAGAATGGGTTATGGTGACGTACGGGAGTGATGCATGAAAGTCTCCATTCAAGGATGGGTTCCAACGCAGAGAAGAAAAATTAACGTTAGAGATTAAAGTAGAAATAATAGTGGTTAACATTTGCTGAGCAGTGGTTATGTGCAAAGACCTCTACATTATCTCCTTAAATACTTATAAAAACCTTGTCATCATTCCCGTTTCACCTAGGAGGAAATTGCAACTAAAAGAAGTTAAGTAACTGCCTAAGATCACCCAGAAAGTACGAGGCATTATCCACACACAAGCTTACCTGACTTCAAGCTTAACCTTGAAAATTCTTATTTCTGATTAATTGCCTGGTGTCACAAGGCATAAAAGCACAATTCTCATTCAGTGTGATTGGTAGAAGTTATATTCTTAAAACTAATCTACAAACACATAATTTGGACACCCACAACTTCTGATACTGAAAATACAGACTCTTCATCCAATGTTTGCTGCATAGATTATACTCAGAGAGGCTCTGAAGGTGGAGAAGAATAAACCCTTATTCCTGCAGCAGTCTTCTTCTAAGGAGAAGTCCCTTGATCTCCATGAGTGGGGTGCACACATAGAGAAATTATGTGAGGCTGATTTCAGTAATCTTACTTCAAGGAGCCAAAAGAAATACTTTTCTACCATTCTACCTCTTTATGTATATTGGAGCGGTGTGCAAACCCCAAGCCGACACCTCTCTCCCCAGCCATCTCTAACCACACAAAGCCCTATCCCAGTGAGGAAAGTGAGCAACAAAATTTGTCATTAAGCTAAAGAGAATGTTATCTCAATCTGCCCCCTATTGCTAAATTCAAAGGATGCTTTTCAATCTTTTCTCACTTTTCTGTAGAATTTGAAGCAGTTCCATACATACTCTTTTTGGAAGTTCTCACCTCCCTTTGTTTTATTGACTATAGTCAACCCTGGATTATTTTCCACCTACCTGGTTTTTCCTTCTCTTCGCTTTTCACAGGCTCCTCTTCCTCTGCCCATCCTTTAAATGTTGGAGCTTCCTCTACTCATCCTCTTCTTTCTCTTTCTTCACACTATCCCTAAAACATCTTACTCCCTCTAAGGACTTGAATTACCAAATCCTTTATGCTGATGAGTTCTAGAAGCATATCTTTAGCTTGGACCTCTCTGCTGAGCTCCAGATCCGTTGGTACAACTCTAAACCTCCCCCTCTGCGTGTCCTGTAGAAGTACCCCATCATTTTCCTAATAACCTGTTCCTCTTATGTAGCCACTCCTCTGATAAAACAGTCAGCCAATACAGAAAACTAGCAATTATCTTTAAGGTTTTCTTCTTTTTCATCTCCTCTTTACGTTCAATCCAATCACCAAATTTAGTAAATCCTATTCTCAACATCTCTCAAATCTTCTCTTCCTCTTCATCCACAGCATAAATATCATATTTGGGGACTCATCTCTTCTTGCATAAATTACTTTTTAACAGCAAAATCTGTCTGCGTGTCAACTGCAGAAAAATAATATGTCATTTCCAATATGTGCACATGCCCTTCCCAATGCCTGATATACGGTTTTCTTCCATCACTATTGACTGATTCTTACTTATCAGCATGATCACTTTCTCCAGGGTACCATGTCTTATCGCATCAATCAAGTTTGTTTGTCTCCCCCATATTCTCTTAGTGTCTGTGCTTTCCTCCATCATAATCTGCTTGATTGATTACTAACAGGTTTACTACTATGACTCGAATTTTAGTCCCTTTGTTACCAAACTAGGTTCTTTTTGCCCGATGCACTTCAAGCCAAAATGCTGAGACACAGAAATCTGCAGTAAAGAGAGGGTTTATTTGAAAGGTAGCCAAGCATGGAGACAGGAGAAAAACCTCAAATCCACTTC
Source organism: Balaenoptera borealis (assembly GCF_965194805.1). Classification (NCBI taxonomy): domain Eukaryota; kingdom Metazoa; phylum Chordata; class Mammalia; order Artiodactyla; family Balaenopteridae; genus Balaenoptera; species Balaenoptera borealis. The sequence continues at coordinate 19,770,178 of NC_138862.1, read as the reverse complement.
CCTGAAGGAAAGGGACTTGTGGTTTTTATGGCATAAAGAGTAAAGAAGCAGGGTGGGGAGGATGGGGAGCGTAGATACAGGTGATTGGAAAAAGGTGCCATAGTGATCATCCTGTGCAGGCATAACTAGGCTACAGGCCTCTGCACATTCAAAAGTTCACCAAGCAGACACTTGCACATGTCCAGTTGAAGGGTCACTGGTCCCATGCAGTCTTAACCACAGCTCAGCTCGAACTAGACAGAACTGTTTCTTGAAAACTATCTATGGTTTAAGCAAACATCTTATTGTTTAGGCTATGTGCAACTTGGAGGACATGCAAGTCTTTTGTGGCAGCAATTAAAATGACCTTGACTAGTAAAGGCAGATTACAGGCGAAATGGATTTAATTAATGATTACCCATGGTTTCACCTTGAAGGCAAAAAAAAAAAAAAAAAAAAAAAAAAAAAAAGGTATTTGGAAACAGTAGGTATATTAGTTAAGAGCACCAGATTAAGAATAAAATAAACTTGCATTTGAATCCTGAAGCTTCCACTTAATAGTTATGTGTATGTGTGTAGAGGGGAGCAGGCAGGCTCACCTCTCTAAGCTCCAGCCTCTGTATCTGTAAAATATATTTCAATAATATCTTCTTTTTAGGGTTTCTTTGAAGATAAAACCAAAATAGTACATAGGCTTTGACACAGTGCCTTAAACATGATAGAGTGACATCATGTTACCCATTTTGCCCAACTGGTAACTGGTATATAGTAGATATTTAAAGGATATAAACATTTGCTATGGAAGCCCCCTTGTTGACAGCAGTGGTCAGTGAACTCCTGAAGCAATGTCAAGCAGACAGAGAACTAGTGGAGCCTTCAGTATCTTGACACACTTTTATTGATCCTAGAGTGCCTGAATGATTGCGGGCATTGATGAAAGGCTATACAAAGTCTCATGCTCGGCTTTAAGGAAAACACTTTCATGAAGGTCTGCACTTTTATCTCATAATAAAAAGTTCCCTCCAAGCTCAGTCTCTCTCTATTCACCATAAAATCTACATCCCATTGTATGCAACATATTGCTTGTCAGGAATAAGAAACATAATCCCTCATATCCAATCTTTACTCCCAGTTCAGAGATATTGTCTTTGGGCCTCTAAACCAGAAACATTATCTTCTTAAAATCTCTTGATGTGAACTCTACACTCATCATTTACCCATGGAAAGTTCCAAAATCACCCTATATCCTACTGATACCTGGTACCAGGGATAACACATAAAAAAGATGAAGATATCTGTTCTAAATTACTGAAAAAACATTTCAAAAGGAACTGTAGGTCAACCCCAGATCTTCTTATCCATAGATAAGGCCAGATATTAGAGAACCATGAAGAACTGATGTTCTGCAATAAAGAAAATGAAGATGATTCTTCTTTTTTTAATTTTTAAAATTTTTATTTTATATTGGAGTATAGTTGATTTACAATGTTGTGTCAGTTTCAGGTGTACAGCAAAGTGATTTAGTTATACATATACATATATCTATTGAAAAGAAAGATGAGTCTTCTGATTTCAGATCTTTAACCTTTGAGTTCAGCTCGATCTTTGTTTGAATAACCCCCTCTGAAGGCCAATTAAAAAGTTTGTGAAATAAATAAAATACATTTATAATATTCTCCAGTGTGTTTCTCTATGCTGTAGAAAACAATTTTTCTAAAAACACTTGTTCATACAGCTCCAGGGATGAAACCTTCTCATAAGGAATGAGACCTAAGGACTAGGCCAATTGATATATATGGCTGTATCACTAAATCTTGAAGTATGGTCAGAGGTGATCTTTTTGGTTGTCCATAAACTGCAAGAGCTCAGACTAATCCCTTCTGAAGGAAAAAGGGAAAATCCAACTGAATGACTTCTAAAATCCTCTGGATTGGAAATAAATGATGCTTGCTTGTACACTTATGCTGATGTCTAAGATAGAAACCCATCTAATAACATGCATTTCATACCTCATTGAAGCAACATCTTCCTTTGCTTGGCTACTGGTTTTTCACCATCTATTTGGGCAACATGAAATAAATTTCTGTTCTGAAACCTAAGTTTCCCAAGAGGAAGAATAATTCATTTTTTTCAATACTTGGTCTTCATATTTATCTTTATAGTTTATCAAAGAAAAGGAAAAAAACCTCACATATATCATCCCATTTAATTCTTGTCTTGGTCAGTGATTGTTTGGTGCTGAGGGAAAGCATTTTCTCCAACAAGGGCAACTAAAAGGAGTTTTATTAGAAGGCTACAAAAGGAAATTTTCATGGATATTCATAGGTAAGATATAAAGTATAGCAGGGCCTCTTAGAAAGAGATTAGGAACTGGAAATTCAGTAACTGAGAACATCTCTCCTAGTCAACATGATTTATCATCTCCTTCTCTCTAACAGACTTTACCTCCTGATCCCCAGTCTAATCTACCACACTCATTGTTTTCAGTCAACATGAGTATGCCATGGGTCATATCAAAATTTGCAGGAAGATACTGCTTCAGGTCATTTTCTCTAAAAGGAAATTATAGGGACAGTAGATCTTTGGAGTTTCATGAGCTCCTCCATTCTACATGGGGCCTCATTACCCTTGATCAAATAGCAATTCCCTCTAACTAGTCCACAGCATCCAGGTGGAAAATGGGTGCATATACGGTAATGCGGAAGAAAAAAAGAATCAACATTCTAGTCAGCAAAGTCAATCAAAGTTGGCCTCTTTTTAATGGATTGTTAAGTAAAATTTTCCTGGATCTCAGAGAAGAAATAGGGAAATATCTCTTTATGAGGGAATTGAACCATAAGAAAATGCTGTTTTGTGGTCAAAAAGAGTCAAACATCATCAATTTTATGTGGTCCAACTTAATAAAAAATGTATAACCAGACAAATCATTCTGATTATTGCTACTAGAGATGGTAAAATTTTGTCAGTGTATTTATTTATGTACTTGAATTAAACCATCCTGCTTTTCACCTCAATGGATTTGTTTTTCTTGCAGAATATCTGGAATAATCTTTCTTTTCATTAATAAAGATTTTTTCTCAGTTTTCTGAGTCTATATTTTTCTTCCACTTAATCAAAAATATCTAGAGGTCCTGGTTATGGGACCATCAGAGGTGATTTTCTCTTAATCACATTTCATTAAAAATTAGTTTATTTTTCCAAAACAAAAAAAAAAAAATGCATGTTCATAGAAAACAAACTTATGGTTACCAAAGGGGAAAGAGGTGGGTGAGGGAGGGATAAATTAGGAGTTTGGAGTTAACTGATGCACACTACTGTATATAAAATAGATTTTAAAAGGACCTACTGAATAGCACAGTGAATTACATTAAATATCTTGTAATAACATAAAATGGAAAAGAATCTGAAAAAGTATACATATATAAATATATAGAGAATACCTATATATATATAACTGAATCACTTTGCTGTAACAAACCTGAACAGTTATACTTCAAATAAACAAATAAATAAAACTGTTCTCCCCAAAAAAGTTAATTAATAAACAAAAGAAAACCAAAAAATGCATGTGCATAAATAAGTACAGTCCCTGAGAGCCTAGATGTCCAGTATAATCACTAACAAAAAAAGAGGAGATGGGCATAGTCATGTGGTTCTTTTTCCCCAAGCTTAAGGAACAGGGAGGTCTAAAATAAAGTATGGAAGAGTAAAAACAGCATGACCTGATTTCAGTTCCAAGTTCTTCCACCTACCAGTTTTGCAATCTTGGGCGTGTCAGTAAACCAACTGAACCTCTCTGGCTGCACATGGAAACTGTGGAATGAAAGTAGTTACGAGGGAGAGTTGACGTGAGCACTGATTGAAACCATACACTTATTTGTCCTTCTCTGTTAGAGCAGAGATACAAGAGGAGGGGAAAAAAGACACAGGCCCTTTTGGACTTCTGAGTGCTTATATTCCAGTGGAGGACACAGATAATAATCAAAGGATCACATGAACAAAGGTAATGAATAATTAAGGTAAATTCTCTGAAGGAGAATAATGCTCTGAGAACATAGGGAAGGGGGGTACAGGCAGAGGAATAGGTCCTATGGCCAAAAGGTGCACGATTGGAACACGGTAATGGCAAAAGATCTGTGTGGCCAAATGACGAGAAGCCTGATGTGAAATGGGGCTGCAGTTGTAGTTAGGGTCCAGAAATTACAACCTTAATTTATTCAATGAACATGAGAAATTATTAAATATTTTTAGAAGAGTAGTGATATGATTAGATTTGAAATTCAAAAATACCAGCCTGGCTACAGTGTGGATAAGAAATTAGAAGGGGGTCAAAAAGAGTGCAAAGATTAATCCAGTGATCCAGTGAGAAACATTGGCAGCCTTGGATTCAGAGGAATAGAACTAAGTCTTGATGTTGTGTTGGATTTGGAGAATAAAGGAGAGGGATAAGGTATAACTCAGAAGTTTCTGGCTTTGTAAGATACAAGTTGGAAACACTGAAAATGAACAAGGTGTATGTGATGGGGAGTGGAAGGTGAACACGTTTTAGGACTTGAATATGAGATGTCTCTGAGACATAGAGTGGAGGGAATCAGGTAGGCATTTGATTATTCATATCTGGAGCTCAGTGGAAAAGTTTGGACTATAGCTACAAATTTGTGAGTCATGTGCAGTATCTGTGGTAACCAAGGTCTTGCATGAGTATGTATGGAATTTTCTAGGAAGAGAGCTTAAAATGAGAAGAATAGAGAGATAAGGATTGAATTTGACCCAGAAGAGGACGAATTGTGCAAAGGAGCCAAAGTTGGAGCACACAGGAGACTGGAGAAAACCAAGAAACAATCATGCTAAAAATCCAGTGTTTTGAAAAGAAGGCCATGGTCAGCACTGCTGAGTGCTGCTGAGGTCAGATAGAATCAGAACCAAAAGGAGTGCCAAGAACAGTGCCAAGTGCATTTGCCAAACGATACAAGAAGTCAACTCAAGTTGGTTGAACTCTAAACCACAGAATATATTAATTGAGACCCAGCTGCTGATTTCCCTGTGGTAAGACAGAAAGTGAAGCCCAGAGAAGAGGGTCTGATGTTCCCTTCACTGGAAATTCATCCCGTTTCAATAAGCCCTTCAGGATCTGTCCAGCTCCCCATTCATCCAGATTCTGCTCAAGCACAACCTTCTTTAATTAATATTTACTGAAATACACTGTCTCAGACACTGTTCTAAATACTTTAATGTATAAAATCATTTAAACTACATAACAACCCCATTCAGGAGGCTAAATTACTACCCCCATTTTACAGATAAGGAAAACAAGGCACAGAGAGAGTAAATTTCTTGCTCTAGTCCACCCTCCAGTGAAGTGACAGAGCAGAGATTCAACCCAAGCATTCTGGTTCCAGGGTTTGTACTTCAGTCATCTTACCATCCCTGCAAAATCTTCCTTAACAGCCCCAAATAGATGTCAATGTCTTTCTTCTATGCTCCCATGGCACTTTGTGCATATATCTTCTATGAAACTTGCTATCTACTTTCATAAATGTCTAGAGCAGTAGAGTCCAATAGAAATCTGATATGAGGGACAAATGTGAGCCACGTACAAAATTTTTGATTTTCTAGTAATCACATTTTAAAAAGAAAAAAAGGAAATAATTTTAATTGTATATTTTATTGAGCCCAAGTGTGATGGTTAATTTTGTGTGTCAGTGTGGCTAGGCTATGGCACCCAGTTTTTTGCTCAAACACTAATCCAGGTATTGCTGTGAAAATATTTTTTAGACATGATTAACATTTTAATCAATAGATTTTAAGTAAAGCAAATTACTCTCTATAATGTGGGTGGGCCTCATCCAATCAGTTGAAGGCCTTAAAAGCAAGGACTGAGATTTCCTAAAGAAGAAGGAATTCAACCTCAAGATTGCAACATAGAAACCCTGCCTGTATTAGTTTCTTAGGCCTGTCTTAACAAAATTCCACAGACTAGGTGGCTTAAATAATAAAAACTTATTTTTTCACAATTCTGGAGGCTAGAAGTCCAAGATCAAGGTTGGCAGTTTAATTTTTCCTGAGGCCTCTCTCTTTGGCTTTCAGAGAGCCTTTTTCTCACTGTGTATACACATGGCCATTTCTCTGAATTCATGCATTCCTCGTGACTCCTCTTCTTCTTATAAAGACACAAGTCATATTAGATTAGGGCCCCACCCTTATGACCTCATTTAACCTTCATTACCTCTTAAAGGCCATATCTTCAAATATAGTTGCATCATGGGTTAGTGCTTCTACATATGAATTGTTGTGGGAGGGAAAAGAGGTGGGACCAATTCAGTCCATTACACTACCTGAGTTTCCAGCTTGCCTGGTCTGCCCTGCAGATCACAGACTCAAGACTGCAATAGCAACTTTTACCTGAATCTCCAGACTGCCAGCCTACTCTGTATATTTCAGTCCTGCCAGCCCCTACAAACACATAAGCCAATTCCTTAAAATAAATCCCTTTCTCTCTCTCCTCTCTGTCTGTCTCTCTGTCTCTTTCTCTATCTCTGTCTCTCTCTGTCAGATAGATAGATGAAAGATAGATGATGATAGATGATAGATAGATGATATATATATAGATAGATAGATAGATAGATAGACAGATGGACAGATAAGTACTATGATCTGTTTCTCTGGAAAACCATGACAAATACATCAGTATATCCATAAATTATCAATTCTACAAGTAATCAATATAAAAATTATTAATAAGATATTTTACATTCTTTTTCATACTAAGTCTCTGAAATCTGGTTTGCAGTCTATGCTTATAGCACATCTCAGTTTGGACTGGCCACTTTTTTTTTTTAATGTAATTTCTTTTTTTTGACATCTTTATTGGAGTATAATTGCTTTACAATGGTGTGTTAGTTTCTGCTTTATAACAAAGTGAATCAGTTATACATATACATATGTTCCCATATATCTTCCCTCTTGCATCTCCCTCCCTCCCACCCTCCCTATCCCACCCCTCTAGGTGATCACAAAGCACAGAGCTGATCTCCCTGTGCTATGTGGCTGCTTCCCACTAGCTGTCTATTTTACATTTGGTAGTGTATATATGTCCATGCCACTCTGTCACTTTGTCCCAGCTTACCCTTCCCCCTCCCTGTATCCTCAAGTCCATTCTCTAGTAAATCTGCGTCTTTATTCCCATCTTCCCCCTAGGTTCTTCACGATCATTTTTTTTTTTTTTAGATTCCATATATATGTGTTAGCATACAGTATTTGTTTTTCTCTTTCTGACTTACTTCACTCTGTATGACAGACTCTAGGTCCAACCACCTCACTACAAATAACTCAATTTCGTTTCTTTTTATGGCTGAGTAATATTCCATTGTATATATGGGCCACATCTTCTTTATCCATTCATCTCTTGATGTACACTTTGGTTGCTTCCATGTCCTGGCTATTGTAAATAGAGCTGCAATGAACATTTTGGTACATGATTCTTTTTGAATTATGGTTTTCTCAGGGTATATGCCCAATAGTGGGATTGCTGGGTCGTATGGTAGTTGTATTTTTAGTTTTCTAAGGAACCTCCATACTGTTCTCCATAGTGGCTGTATCAATTTACATTCCCACCAACAGTGCCAGAGGCTTCCCTTTTCTCCACACCCTCTCCAGCATTTATTGTTTGTAGATTTTTTGATGATGGCCATTCTGACCGGTGTGAGATGATATCTCATTGTAGTTTTGATTTGCATTTCTCTAATGATTAGTGATGTTGAACACCCTTTCATGTGTTTGTTGGCCATCTGTATATCTTCTTTGGAGAAATGTCTATTTAGGTCTTCTGCCCATTTTTGGATTGGGTTGTTTGTTTTTTTGATATAGAGCTGCATATGCTGCTTGTAAATTTTGGAGATTAATCCTTTGCCCGTTGTTTCATTTGCAAATATTTTCTCCCACTCTGAGGGTTGTCTTTTCGTCTTGTTTAGGTTTCCTTTGCTGTGCAAAAGCTTTTAAGTTTCATTAGGTCCCATTTGTTTATTTTTGTTCTTATTTCCATTTCTCTAGGAGGTGGGTCAAAAAGGATCTTGTTGTGATTTATGTCATAGAATGTTCTGCCTATGTTTTCCTCTAAGAGTTTGATAGTGTCTGGCCTTACATTTAGGTCTTTAATCCATTTTGAGTTTATTTTTGTGTATGGTGTTAGGGAGTGTTCTAATTTCCTTCTTTTACATGTAGCTGTCCAGTTTTCCCAGCACCATTTACTGAAGAGGCTGTCTTATCTCCACTGTATATTCTTGCCTCCTTTATCAAAGATAAGGTGACCATATGTGTGTGGGTTTATCTCTGGGCTTTCTATCCTGTTCCATTGATCTATATTTCTGTTTTTGTGGACTGGCCACATTTCAAGTGCCTAGTAGCCACATGTATCTAGTGGCTATCATATCACACAATGTGGCTCTAGAACAAAGCAACAAGGTGAAGTAGAAAGCAGAAAATGTGTGAAGGTATAAACCCCGTTTGAACTCCACTCTGTCATTGAGGCTCAGTGAATGCCAGCCTTAATTTCCACTGTCTTAACTGGAGGACCTCTCTGAGCCTAGGTGTCCTCATACGTGAGAGAGGGATAATAATACCTACCTTAGAGAGCTGTTGGGAAGATCCATTGTAAAGTCATTAATAGCGTCTGGTAAAGTGTAAAAGCTCCATAAACGCCAGGCACTTTCCTTTTCCTCTTAGCCTTCATATCTGTTTTCCTATCTTCCCTCTTTAAGGAAAGGGTTTGTGTTTGTTTCATATTTGTTTCTCCAGCCTGGTACATTGGTATGTGCCCAATAAATGCTTGCAGAATTAACGCATGGTCTTTTGTTACCATCGTGGAGTATATCCACTTGTTGATATTATATTTTCCTTTAATACATGAGTCTTAAAAATACTTTTGTAGGACTTGCAAGTTGTGGAATTGTTGACATGGTAGTGGAGAGATGAGTCAAGTTTGAGTTTGGGGATTTGAGGGAAGAACCTATTAAGCTAAAGCAAATGTGGCAGCATCACAAATAAAACCAACCAGGTGAGATGTACCACAGACATCTCTGACATAAGAGGACACCAAACTTTTAAGTTCATTACTGTATATAATTTTCCATTACTGAGTATAGATTTGATAAGTGTTAATGAGATGGGATGTATTCTCATTAAAGAAAAAAATAGGAAACATATTCAGACTGAGTCACATAAAAATCTAGTGTAGATGAAAACATTTTTCCCCTGCCAGTGAGTACATTAAGGATGTAATTCATTTGCAACAGTAAAATGTTCTTGTGATTGCCATTTCAGGAAGACCCCTGATGTACTTAGTCAGGGTTCTCTAGAAAAACAGAACAAATAGGAGGTATATAGATGGGGGAAGAGATATATTTATAAGGAACAAGCTCACATGATTATGAAGGCTGACAAGTCCCAAGATCTTCAATTGGCCAGCTGGAGACTCACTAGAGCTGATGATGTAGTTCCAGTCTGAATACCAGCAGGCAGACCCAGGAAGAGCCGACGTTTCAATTAGAGTCTGAAAGCAGCAAAAAAACTGATGCCTCAGCTCAAAGGCAGCCAGGGCAGAAGGAGTTTTCTCTCATGCAGGAGGTTCAACCTTTCGTTCGTTCCAGGCCTTCAACTGATTGGATAAGACCCATTCACATTGCAGAGGACTGTCTGCTTTACTCAGCCTACCAATTCAAATGTCAGTCTCATCAGTAAACACCCTCACTGACAACATCATCATCTTCTTCAATAATGTTTGACCAAATATCTGTGTACCCCATGGCCCAGTTAAGTTGACACATGAAATTAACCATAATACCTGACAAGGTACCATATATCGGAGCTTAATATGTCAAAGATGCTGAATGCTATCTTTTTTCTCCCTGCTCTACTTCTTCTCAGTACACTATTTTCTTTCCCTCTTCCTCATGTAAGTGGTGCACCACTATATACCATGCATTTTACCAGATACTCATTCATACGGTCCCCATAAGACATGAGGAGAGCCCATCAAAGTGGCGACACCCTTGGGGAAGCCATTGCAGCTCAATCTGTTGCTCAACTTTGTCTATTTGAAAATTCAATTTCCTCAGTGTCCCAGACTTGGTCAGACTTGGGAATTGTAACTTATTCTAGCTACATTCAAGAGAGTTCTGTACAAACCAGGAAAAAAAATCTCTTATTAATTATAATGAGAGATATAACTGCCAAAGCGTGCTCTAGCCAAAGCATTCCTTCCTTGTAAAGTTATATCAGAAATCAAATTATAATAAAAATATTACTTAGTGAATATGAATTCAGAGTAAGTGAGAGTTGATATAAACAAGATGTTTAATGGCATCAAGCAAAGAATAATGCTGCAATTTCAACAATCAGCACTAGAAAGGACAAATCACAGGAACAAATGTCTCTAGAATTCTCTGCCAAAGTGTACTTCATGTGTACTTTAGAATGCATGTGGGATAGTCCCAGCTTTGTTTTCTTCTTTCATATGCCAGGCTGACGAACTCCCTTTCTTTTTAACTTATTATTTCTTTAAAAAATATTTAACAGGCTATAAATCAAGTCTTAATGACTTATAAGCTATTCTGTCTCAGTAAGATAACTTCCATATTTCTGCTCTTAATTTTCTTAAGTTTTCAAAGAGAAGCTTACTGTTTGACATTCTTTTCAGTAATATCCATTTAATCTTTATAGCAATTTTGTTGTGGTAATCTATTGCTGATTAATCTTTTGCTATCCCAAAATGTAATGGCTTAAAGCAAGAACCTTTTTTTTTTTTTTTTTTTACTATCTTTGCTATTCTCAGCATGTTCTCAATGTTATTTTCAGCTCAGGTTATTGGTATAACTGGCATTGGGATGTTTTAATATTTTTAAATGATGTTTGGGGGCTTCCAGACAATTTTTGGAAGGAGTAACTTTTCTATTTCCTACTAAACAGTCTTCTAAACATTTTTCACTCCTTACCACTTATACAGTCATATCTCTCCTGTGTTCCGACCTCTTAGAAATACAAAGAGTGACTGACTAACTGGTCTGTTAGATTACCCCATTTTAAGATGTTAATTATGGTTTAAAATAGAAGGGTACATCCTCTCCTAGATAAGATCATTCTTCAATGCCTTAAGCTAAAGGAGCTGGTAGATCTGAAGTACAAACATCAAGGCAGTGTAGATAGGAAAATATTTTTGGTCTGAGAAGGAGACATTTGATTTTGAGGAATTCATTCATTCATAGGAAAACACATATTGACCCACAAGACATAATTCTTTGATAGGAACTGTTCTTTGGTGACAGACAGCCCAGGAAGATAAATTTATACTTAATAAAAGATTTTTTAAATCACATTAGTCTTTAGAAAGGGTTTATAATCTTTGGGAAAATTCCCATTCTACAAATAATGTTAAATGAAGAATCACAAGGCATTGAGGCATCTAGTTTTAGACCTCATAACTTATGATACCTTTAAAGTAGCATTGCTACTTTAAGGATCTCATAAGAGAAGGATCTCATTAGATTCCTGATACTTCTTGGTTACTAGAATGCTGAGACCTCAGAACACATTTTTTTCTTGTGGTTTTCCACAGAAAACCATGAAGTACAAGAAGTTGCTTTTAACCTGCTGTGTTTATTTACTCAACAAATATTTGTTGAATGTTGCTATGTGCCAGGAACTGGCAAAGGTACAAGAGACACAGCAATGAGCAGGCATGACACCTGCCCTAAGGAAACTTGAAACATGAATAAAGGCTCTTAAGCCTGGAATTATGTTGGAAATTTCCATATGGTTCTTTTTTCTTTATTGCTCGCTCTTTCTTTCTTTCTTTCTTTCTTTCTTTCTTTCTTTCACTAGCTAGCATCATCTTTCTACCATAGTGTAATTGTTAAGAGAACAAGTTCTATAGGTAAAAGGCTATGATTCATAAACCAGTTCCATTAAGAAAAAGAGTTTTAAAAGATTTATTGATTGATAGATAGGTAGACAGATGCCAGAAGGAATCATAAGCAATGCTCCCATGTAAAGCAGAACTCTGACAATCGTCACTGTTAACGCCCAGATTCACTTTCTAAGAGCAATTTTTTGGTCACAACTACATTGTTTTTTCCTTAAGAAATGGTTTTCACAATATTCTTAGACAATAAACCTTAAATATTTTGTAAATTATTATATTCAACCATATTTTTCTTCTCCCTAGTGAACTGTTTGCCAGTGAAACACAGTTTCACTTTCACTTTTTCAAAATGATAGTATAAAAACAGAAGTGAAAGTATGAATCATAATATAATCAGGAGTTCATGGTGAGCTATCCATTTATAACTCAGAAACCACGGGGTATTTCCAAACTGATGTCATTCATAGAAAGAATGCTATGTGTTGTGGAAGAATAAGAAAAATTACCTAGGCTAACTGGGGGCTTTAGAATGCATGTGGGATAGTCCCAGCTAATTTCTTTTTTTAATTTTATCACAAAGATCATGCTGTATTTCAAATACTTAAATTGACATTCACCTTGGAAATTACATGCTGGATTCTGGGTTATACTTTTTAATTCTGAAAACTTAGATGATGTACACTAAGATTTTACTTCAGAAGGCATAATACCAGTATAAATGTTTTTTTTTTTAAGTTGAAGTGTAGTTGACTTACAATGTTGTGTTAATTTCTGGTGTACAGCAAAGTGAATATATCTATATTCTTTTTCATATTCTTTTCCATTATAGGTTATTACAAGGTATTGAATATAGTTCTCTGTGCTCCAGTGTAAATGCTTTTTATAATTCAATGTTTTATTTTCTTTAAAAAGCTGTATAAATACTAAAATTACTGTGAAATTTCTTGTAGTTGTTTTACTTATAGGACAAAATTGTAATCTCTGCTCAAATAGTTAAAATTGATTTTATTTTTGTTTTGTTTTTGTTTTAGCAAGGGAGAAATAAACATAAATTTTATTTTTTCCAGCTAAACAATTAAAATAGTAGTTTTCTTTTCTCTCCACTGTGTTGAGTTTTTTAAGAACTTAAAGAAGGCTACAGTGTATGTTAAATAAATTAGTGACATTACAGAGAGGAAACATTATCCAGAAAATGCTTTCCTCTGGATTGTCTACATTTGGTTGGATAATACTTTGGCTGTGTTAGTTCTGCCATATTTGTTGCTATGTTTGCTGGTTGGTTGGTTGTTTTGACCCAGACCCTGATATCCAGTTGTGAGTCTAGGCCCACTGTATCCTTTTTCAATCAGTTGAATGTCCCTGGTTCCCCATTAGTTAATGTTCATGATATGGGGGATTCCACAGAGGTCATCCCGCTCACTAATCCAGGTAACACCACTAGTTGACTGTTTGGTATAAGAGGTTCATCCATGAGCCCAGTGGTTTACCCACAATGCTCAGTCCTGATGCCTGCTATGAACTGCTTTGCTACCCTCAATCTTTCAGTGTGGCTGCAGGTGAATCTGCCAATAGGATGGGTTGACCTCATGTGATTGAGGAACAAATTTTAAAATGTATCAGGGTATTGAATTCCTCCTCATTCCATACACAAATAGGAAGAACACATGGATTAAAGACTTAAAGGCAACCCTCAAAATTTTAGAAGAAAATGTAGGGACAATCTCATAACATTGAAGTAAGGAAAGATCTCTTAAAAAATAAAAAAGTTCATCAATTGTAACACATGTATGACTGGTGGGGATATTGATAATGGAGAAGGCTGTGCATGTATAGGGGCAGGGAGTATATGGGATTTCTGGGTAACTTCTGCTCAATTTTACTATGAAGCTAAAACTGCTGTGAAACAAAATCTTTTAAGAATAAAAAAACCAAACCATTAAGTACAAACTAAAAGATGAATAAATTTGATAACAGAAACATTTTAAATATCGTACTTTAGATGTCATAAACAAAGTTTAAAAGGCAAGCTAGAGACAGAGAAAATACTTACAAGGCATTTGAGAAATAACTGCCATCTAGAATATATAAAAATATCCTATAAGTAAGAAAAAGACAAAAAGCCCAGTAAAGAAATGAATATAAAACTTCAGTTCACAGACAAGAAGCTCTATAGGACCAATAAAGATATTAAAAAAAAGTTGTAACTTACTAGTAATAGAAGCATGCAAGTTAAAACAAGATACCATTTCATGTCGTCACACTGGAAAAAATTCAAAAGTTTGTCGATGACAAGTAGTGGTAAGGAAGTCGGGGAAATGGGAACTTTCAAATTCTTAATTACCCATGATTAATGAGCAGTGAAGTTTTACAATAGGGAGTGTAGTTTAAATTTAAGAAGAAAAAGATTAAGAGATTGAGAGAGCAAATTGGTATAACGCTAAAAATTTTTGCAATATCTAGCAAAGTTTGAAGGTTTGGACGCAGAAAGTCAACTTCTAAAATATAAATTCCAAAAACATCTAGTACAGGGACACAAGGATAATTCATTGCAACATTTTTTGTAATACCAAAATGTCTGCCATTGGAGAAATGGATCCTCTTAGTTTCATTTGTTTCAATACCAAGCATCCATTTTCTGCATGGAGTCTTACCACTCCCTTCTTAACATAGTTGGAAATCAGGCACTGACCCTATCTCCTTGCTCCTACAGACTCCTCCCTTCACCTCCTCCCTACACTTCCCTATTCCTATGGGAAGCACTTTCTAGCTTGGAAAATTTCACCCCCCATCATATCTCTGGCCCAGACACTTACTTGGTCGAGGTCCATATTCTCTTTCTTTTTGCCTTTTCTGGCAATCTTGCCTGATTTCGCCTTCAAATTTCAGTCACTGGCAATTAATAGCCAGAAACAATATCCTGCCTCACACTTCCCCAGGATCTGCTTAAATGAGGAGGAACAGAGAGATGAAAAGATATATACAGGGAGAAGAAAAAGTATGGATTAATAGCTTCAAATATTATCCTACTATATTCTTCTCCTAGCAAATCTTTGGCAGTCAAACCCACACACAAATTGGTGCCTAGCTCTGTGGGTGGGATGAGGAGGGAAGCATGGATATGGGGCAAATTTCTTGACTCATCTGGAAGTTTTGACTCATATCTGGAGTAGATGTACCTTCACCCATCAATAACATTATGCTGCCCTCATCCTCCCCACCCTAGGAGCTTGAGCTTGTCACTGGTAAGGGCAGAACATCTTCTGAGGCAAGATATTACTGGATGGTTGCACATAGCTGTGAAAAGAGCTACACTGGGCAACCTAAAGACAACTGTACAAGGGAGAGGGGCTGTCAGTAAGTGCAAGCAATTTGGGTGGTCCAGCCATTCTCCTCCTTCTCAGGAAACATCCTTCTCCAAACCTCTGTGCTTAAAAAGTAAGAGGAAGCTCCCTGCTCCCATTTAGGGAGGAGATAATGAGGTTGACTGCCATATTGGTGTCCAGCCCTCTTCTCACCCAACATCCAACACCAGAAGAGTGTTCCACCTCTTTTCTTCTACTCTCTGTGTCTTCCCTTTTTTAATATAATGAATAAATGAATGAATGACAAGTAAATAATTCCCCATATCTCCCATAGTTAACATATGTGAAGAATTGGATGTATACTTGTCCCATTTTCTCTTTTGTTAATCACATAATTTGGGTTTTTTTCGGGGGGGATGTTTGTTTTACATTTCAATTTGAAAGCAGTCACTGTTTATTAACTGACTAGATTACAAAACAAATCAAGGTAGACACCTTAGTTCATCCTTCTAATAAGCCTGTTGATTTGATCTTTTCTGTTGCCAGCATCTCTACCTTCTACAAAATAGATGATCTTCATCATCTTCATTCTACCTCATGGAAAAGATCATTTGAAGGGCCAGCAGAAGTTGTTGGTTTCTTGAAAGCATTGTTCAACAGTATAGATCTCGTGAATCAGATCTTCCATGCAGTTGATTCCAAATTTAACAAGAGAGCCAGCAATCAATGTGTTGTCTGTCAGGGCAATTTAATGTGCAATATGTGGTTCCACAATCCTCAGCATGTTAACTGAAGCCTTGTTGATCTTCACAAAGGTACCACTGAAGATATGGCAATGATGAAGAAGCTGCAACACTTTTCAGACCTTTGGGGTCACACCATGGATACTGATCCTGATGACAAATGCCAGTATGGGTTCTGCAGGTACATGAAAGTTGCCAGCTTATCTTGCCATCCTAACCATTCTTGTGTCAGTTCTGTACATCTGCCCATATTCCTTGTGATTGGGCTTACCTTTTCATAGATAAGATTTGTCCTTGCCCTTCAAAACATCTTTTGGGCAAACTTCTTTCTCAGGTGCCTGATCTTGAGCTCTGTGAAATTCCTTCACTTTTTTTAGGAGTTTCAGCAGGAACCATCTTTTCTTCTCTGCACCCTCCATGGTTCCAGCTGGAAAAAAGGACTACATAATCTATTTTTAGGTTTGGGTTTCTTTAAGGTTGATATTATTCACTTTACTTTGAATTTGCTTTATTAAATCTCACTGTATATTGTGAACAGTCATCCCATTTGGGACATTAATATATCCCAATATATCATTTTTCAGTGTGTGTGTGCGTGTGTGTGTGTGTGTGTGTATGTGCCTGCATGTGCACACACACATGTGCCATGATTTATTCAGTTCCCTACTCATGAACATTCAAATTGTTTATGGTTTTTTGACACTACAAACCATACTACAAATGGCATTATGTCCACATAGTCCTTTATCCGGTGTAATTTTTTTAATGTAAGGTAGAATTCAAGAACTGGAATTGCTATATAACGTATAGTAATTTTAATTCAAATAATTGGTGCCAGGACAGTTGAGGAATTCACATTCCTACCACCAAAGTAAGGGAACGTTCACATCCCTGAGTATTTGCCAGCGATGGTTGTTATTG
This sequence comes from Balaenoptera borealis, assembly GCF_965194805.1. Taxonomy (NCBI): domain Eukaryota; kingdom Metazoa; phylum Chordata; class Mammalia; order Artiodactyla; family Balaenopteridae; genus Balaenoptera; species Balaenoptera borealis. The sequence goes on along the minus strand of NC_138862.1, from coordinate 19,753,319 downwards.
CTTGTTTAAAACATTTGCAAATCCAACAGGTGAAAAAAATGATTTCTCATTATTGTTCCAATTCTGCATCCCAGGCTAGGAGCAAAGATGTAAATCCCAAGCACAGAGAATTCTGCCTGAGAACCTGAAATTCTTAGTTGTACCCATTGGTAGCTCTGTCTCCACCTGATCCTGGTAGAGACCTGCATTCCTCCTTACAGAGGTCTGAGAAAGTTGGAAATAGCCAGCGTTTTCCTTAATAGTGTTTTCTTTCAGCTCAAGAGAATTATGTCAACTGTTATTACAAGGAAAGGCCATCGACATACCAGTTTAAAAAGGAAAAGGTGTGTCCACCGGCTAAAATAAATAAAAGGGCAAAACACATAGAAAGAGTTTTAAACCCCGACACTTACAATAGCACTGAGGAAGCTGGTAGGACAAAGCCAGGCTTAATGCTTGTAAACTCAGGGTACTCCTGACCTTTAACAGCCTCACTTGGGAAACTAACCATAGAACAGCCTTGAAAAGGTCTGATGGTGGCATCAATATTAAAGAGGGTTTCAAAAGTGTATTAACTGTGGTCTTTTGGCCACTCTTGATACCAACGATTTCAGAACTAATTGTGACCAATGAAAGGGTTACCAAGCATAAATTACATAATACACTGATGTATGGACACACATAATTTCATTTTACATCAAAACAGAAATTGACACAATTGCAAAACTTTAACGTTTGCTTAATTTTATTTCAAAAATCTGTGAGAAAATATTCTTCAGAAGTGCTAAGTGATTCAACTCCAATTAAAAACAGTCTTATCAAGAACAGTATGGAGGTTCCTTAAAAAACTAAAAAAAGAGTTACCATATGATCCAGCAGTCCCACTCCTGGGCATATATCCAGACAAAACTCGAATTTGAAAAGATACCTGCACTTCAATGTTCATAGCAGCACTATTTACAGTAGCCAAGACTTGGAAGCAACCTAAATGTCCATCGACGGATAAATGGATATAGAAGATGTGGAACATATATACAATGGAATATTACTCAGCCATAAAAAGAATGAAATGATGCCATTTGTGGCAACATGGATGGACTTAGAGATTATCATACTATGTGAAGTAAATCAGAAAAAGACAAATATCATGATATGACCTATATGTAGAACCTCAAAAATGATACAAATGAACTTACTTACAATACAGAAATCGACTCACAGACATAGAAAACAAACTTATGGTTACCAAAGGGGAAAGGAGAGGGAAGGGATAAATTAGGAATCTGGGATTAACAGATACACACTACTATATATAAAATAGGTAACCAACAAGGACCTACTGAATAGCAGAAGGAACTGTATTCAATGTCTTGTAATAACCTATAATGGAAAAGAGTCTGAAAAAGAACTGAATCACTTTGCTGTACACCCAAAATATTGTAAATCAACTATCCCTCAGTTTAAAAATCAGTCCTATCCGTTGATGGGGAAATGAATTAACTTTTCAAGGATGTGAAAATGATCTAAGCATTCTAAATCATACTAATCATATATCGAGGAAGAGAAAAGATTGAAGAGAAATGATGCCACAAGGATAGCCTTTGCCACAGTCACTGAAACAAGCAAAAATTCTGGCACAAAATCCTAAGGCAGCTCAGAAATAAAATGCTCTCCCTAAAACATAATATAGGTTTCTTGTGGCTCAATGGGCAATACATGCTATATCAGAGGTCAGAGCAGAAATAAATGGACTGCTACTATGTAAAAATATATATATCATGAATTAAGATATACTGATGGGAAATATAGTATAGAGAGAAATTTTTTGCTGAATTAGCATGTGCACATTTCTATTTGCTTCTCACATGGTATTATGATGTTTGTGGGTATATACGTCAATCTCACCCATTAGACTGTAAACTTCTAGGCAGAAGACTCTTGTTCACCTTTATAACACTCCAGGTCTAGCACAGTGTCAGGTACAGAGTACATGCTCTGTAAATGTTGCTTGTAGAAACTGAAACATTGTGCAGGATACTAAACCACTGGGAATATTGATATCATTAGGTCTGATGCTATATCAGGACTATGGACTGAATTGTGTCTCCCCCAAATTCATATGTTGAAGCCCTAACCCCCATTGTGATTGTATTTGGAGATGGGGCTTTAGGAGGTAATTAAGGTTAAATGAGTTCATACAAGTAGAGTCCTGATCCAATAGGATTGGTGGCTTTATAAGAAGAGGAAAATAGAGAGATCGCTCCAAATAAACACACCAAGGAAAGTTATGTGAGCACACATCTACAAGCCCTCTTGCCAAAACAGAGCTGACCCACATTTTGATCTTGGACTTCTAGTTTCCAAACTGTGCAAAAATAAATTTCTGTTGTTTAAGCCACCCACTCTATTGCATTTTGTTCGGACAACCAATAACCCAAACTTCTGATGTTTTTCATTGATTTTATGAGAATAAAGAAAACCAAAGAAAAATGGCTTTTTAAGTCATTGTAACTATCATCCAAGAAAGAAGTTTTGCACAATATTTGACATGCATGAATTTAAGAGTGACCCAAAAGCTTGAGAATACTTTGTAACAAAGTACAGAAGAGAAGATAAATTAAAATATGAGTTAGTGTAAAGTAAACACAAAAAGATTTTGTTCTATATGGGAACTTTTATTCAGCCTGCATCTCATTTGACAGAAGACTCTTTGATTAAGTTTGATTAACCTTGAGGAAGTTTGAAAATCATTTTGACCAAATGCAAATGCTCCATTCTTTTCTTAGATTTCATCAAGAATTGGTAACCAATTGCGTAAGTGTTACTTTTAAAATATAACCCCAATGCATTTTCTAAATTGGAGAAAGGAAACCCTTCATCCTATTTTAGAAAGCATAAGATCTACAGAAAAAGAAATATTTATTTCTCATATTTGTCTCATGATATTACATGTATTTATGTAAAGTTGATCATCAGAAATTTATAAATCAAAATTAGTAAGATAACAATGTGCAGCTTCACCCTCATTATGGACTCCTTGAATGAAAGTTGCCTTTATGAAGTAAAGGGATTAACTGAGAAATTTGACACATGCTTTACGCATTTACCATTCTTGTGCTCAATAACATACTAATGTAGATTTAGAAATCCAGATCTAGTTTATTTTTTATTTTTTTATTTTTTGGGTAAGCAAAATAATACCTTTTTTTTTGGTTTTTTTTTTTTTTAACATCTTTATTGGAGTATAATAGCTTTACAATGGTGTGTTAGTTTCTGCTTTATAACAAAATGAATCAGTTATACATATACATATGTCCCCATATCTCTTCCCTCTTGCATCTCCCTCCCTCCCACCCTCCCTATCCCACCGCTCTAGGTAGTTTACTTTCACACTTTAGCAACTTTTTTTTTTTTTTTTAATAGAGGAGGAAGGAACATTTCCCACTTCATTTTTATTTATTTATTTATTTTGGCTGTGTTGGGTCTTCATTTCTGTGCGAGGGCTTTCTCCAGTTGCGGCAAGCGGGGGCCACTCTTCATCGCAGTGCGCGGGCCTCTCACTATCGCGGCCTCTCTAGTTGCGGAGCACAGGCTCCAGACGCGCAGGCTCAGTAGTTGTGGCTCACGGGCCCAGTCGCTCCGCGGCATGTGGGATCTTCCCAGACCAGGGCTCGAACCCGTGTCCCCTGCATTGGCAGGCAGATTCTCAACCACTGCACCACCAGGGAAGCCCTAGCAACTTTTAAAGCAGTAAATGGAAGGATGTTCTAAGTCATGATCACAAAGATGCTTGACATCTTCATAAGAATGCAAGCAACTGAAGAAGGACAGTGGTTTGGTTCTTCTGAAGATAACTTTTTCTTTGGTTTGTTTTGCTTTTTTTCCTTCAAAATTTGGATCTGCCTCAGTCAGTTGATGGCCTGAACACACCTAGGCTACCATATTTGTCATCACCATCTCTCCAACAACTTTAAGAATGGTCATAGTAGTATGTGAACTGTTGCAAACTAAAGCTCAAAAATGTATTCTCTTACACTTTCTATGCCTTTTTATTGAGAATTATGAGCCTCATGAATTGAATTTGTTATTTTTTCCTTTGGCAAAAACTTTGAAAGTAAAATTCTGAGTTTTATTTTTCATTATATCATTTTACTCTAAAATATATGTTCGAATAAATCTTCCATGCTGTGTAGTATTGCCCCATGCAGAGAACATTTGTAACTAGGTCAACATACACAGTTTCTAGGCACCACCAAGGAAATCACTTTGTTCTACTCATATTACAATATTACCAGAGTAACAGGACGAAAATGACTCATGGGGTTCTTTGTTGGGGTGCTCGGTGCTGCAAGTGGTGCTAAGTTGAGGGCTCAGAAGACTGATGCAGTTGTGGATGTCTCTTTGAGAGGGCGTAAGTGACTCTCTTCCAAAACACAAAAGCATCAACTAGGACAATGTGTTGGACCGAGAGAAAAGAAAATGTGGAAAGCTTAGAAGAAAAGACCTAAGCCCTCTCTTCCTCCCTGAGGACGCACACACAGGCTGATTATCTTCCATGAGTCTTAGAAGAAGCACAGGAAGCTGGTCCCCACAACACCTTGTCCTACGTGATCTAGAAGAATAAAGGAATTACCAGTTGCTGCCTTTCAGGGCTAGAGCCACCAGAGTGAGAATAACGGGAGGACATCTGGAAGAGACACATGGATGTGAAAAGGAAGACTCTTCCTCTCTGCTCTCTGCTTCATATACAAGCTATCGATGCAGTGATGACATTGTTTTATTTATTCAGTCAGTACAGATTATTGCTTCCTGTGGATGAGATGCTAGAAAAGGATACAACCTGAACAAGCACGTAGGACTCCTGTCCCTACACAGCTTACTATCTAATGAGGAGCTAGATTCCACGCTCACTTGCCTTTTTCTCCTTTTTTCCCGCCTCCTTTGCCAGTTCTTCCTTATCTCCTGACATCTAGATTCTGGAGTGCTCCAGAGCTCAGTCCCTGATCGCTCCTCTTTCATCTACACTTTTCCTGTAGTTGGTCTCATCCAGTCTCAGGGCTGTAAGTACTATCCACACACTAATGACTCCTAAATTTACATCCCCAATCAGAATCTCTCCTCTGAATTCCAAATGCCTGCCCAACAAATCCACTTGGAAGGCAATTCAAACAAAATGACTAAAACCCAACTCCTGATAACTAGCTATCTTCCCCTCTCCCACAAACTCCAGACCTGTCCCTCTCCAGTCTTTCCCATAATATATAGTGGCAACTCCATCCTTTTAGTTATCAACCAAACACTTCAGGCATCCTCCTTGATGTCTTTCCTTCTTTTAAACTCTACACAAAATCTGTCAGCAAATTCTATTTGCTGTATCTTCAGAACATATCCAGAATCTGGTTGTTTATCACACAACAACCCAGTCCAAGACACAATTATTTTTGCCTGTATTAGTACAGTCACCCCCTAACTGCCTTCCCTGTTTTATATGTTTGTCCAGATTCAGCGTATTCTCCAAACTGCAGAGATAGAGATTCTATTAAAATATAATCTAATTCCTCTACTCACAACTTTCAATGTCTCCCCAGGTCACTCAGAATAAAAGTTAAATGTCCTTACTGTGATATATGGGGACCTATGTGATCTGATCCACATTTCTTCTCTGACTACATCTCCCCCTACTTTTTCATTCCACCTTAACTCAGTTGGCTTCATCACTATTCTTTCAACAAAGCAGGTAAGTCCCTTGTTCAGGGAGGGCTTTGTGCTTAATGTTGCCTCTGCCTGAAATGCTTTTTCCCCCAATAATCCAAATGATCTCAAGAAGCCATGGAGTGCACAGTTAAAAGTTTAAAATTTGCATTTCTTTTAAAATGGGAGAATGCAGATTGACATATACACACAACTATATATAAAATAGATAACTAATAAATACCTCTGGTATAGCACAGGGAACTCTACTCAATACTCTGTAATGGCCTATATGGGAAAAGAATCTAAAAAAGAGTGGATATATGTATATGTATAACTGATTCACTTTGCTGGACACCTGGAACTAACACAACATTGTAAATCAACTATACCCCCAAAAATAAAAATAAAATAAAATAAAATGTTAGAACGCAGACTACACATTATTTTGTACTGACCTCAAGCCCAATTTGGTTATATTAGCAAGATCCTCATATACAAATACTTTACAGACACTTTAATTCTTGCTCTAAGTATGTTTGTCCACTCAGGGAAGCCTAATTATATCCATCAACACCACATACTTGACACTCATTTTTGTCAGATCCCAATTTTAACATAAACCACGGTTTAACGTAAATCATAGTTAATATAGCCTGACTAATGGCATTAATTATTCCACAAATGCCATAGCTGAACTTGAAAATTTGAACAAGAAAGGATAATTTTCTTGCCTTTAAAATTCTGTCAAGATGGCAGATTTGTTCACATATTTTTCTCTAATACTTTACAAACCCTGCTGATAAAAAAGTATAAAAAGGAGTAAAGTCATTACAGAGAAGACAATGTGGTAAAGAAATGGTTGGGAGGGTGTTTTGCCAACAAACAAGAAATATTAACATATTTCTGAAAGATCAAAAATGAATGGGACTGGGTTGATGAATAAAACAAGCCAGGAAAGTCTTGAATAAACTGCTCAGTAACTACAAAGTGAAAAGCCAGTCATATGGATAAGACATTTTATATCATGCTTTTCCCAAGATAGTCTTTAATCCTAAAAACATTTTGTTAAGTGAAAGAAGTCACAACCTATCATATGATTCCATTCATATGAAATGTCCAGAATACTAAAACATAGGCATAGAAAATAAATTAGTGCTTGTCAGGGGCTGGGGGAGGGAGCAAATGGGGAGTGAATGCTAATGGGTATGGCTTTCTTTTGAGGGTGATGAAAATGTTCTGGAATTGGATAGTGGTGATGGGTGCACAATTCTGTGAATATACAAAAAACCACTTAACTGTATACTTACGAGGGTGAATTTTATGGTATGTGAATTATAGCTCAATAAAGTTTTTATTTAAATAAATGTAAAGGTTAATAAATATTAAAAGCATTTATATAAATAACTATTAAAAGGCAAGAAATGGTAAGACAGACACACACCAAAAAATCCTCATCAGGATTCAGAAAAAAGGATCATCACTTTCAACTGGGATTATTATGGGGTCCTAGGAAAGATATAGCAATAAAGCTGAACACTAAGAGATGGATGGTATTGGGATTTTTTTTTAATGAGAAGACAAGGTAAGAAAAGAAAACACCAATGAAGGAGGAAAATGTATAAACGAAGGCCCAAAGGTGGGAAATGGCGAAGAGGAAAAATTGTAAAAATCCCATGGAGTTGTAAATGAAGTGTAGATGAGGACAAGTTAATTATTTGTCGATTATTCTTTAGACCAGGGTTTTTCAACCTTGACATTTTGAGCCAGATCATTTTTTTCTATAGGGAGCTGTCCTGTGCACTGTAGGATGTTTAACAGCACTCCTGGCACCCCCTGCCCTAGTTATGACAGTCAAATATGGCCACAAGTATTGCCAAATGATCCCGAGCGGGGGTTGGGGGTGGGGTGAAGTAAGCAGCACCAGCTGAGAACTGCTGCTTTAACAAAAGAGAGTCATTGATGATTTGAACTGGAGGATGACATTATAAAAACTAAATTCAAGAAAGATTAAACTGGCAAGACTTCAAAAGCTAACCGGGTAGAGTAGGTGGGAGAGAAAAGCTAACATATTTTTGCAACGTTCCTAGTCAAAGATAATAGGGTTCTGAAATATAAAAGAGCTCACGGAATCGGAAGTGAGCGATTAAATGATATTTAATTTGTGGAGGGAGACAGACACTCATTATGGGTATACACTCAGACAGGCTTATTAACATTTGATGTCTTGACAAGAGACAGGAACAATGGGAATCAACGGTGAGCTTGATATGTTGAGCCTAAATGACAAGGTAGTAGTTGTACTGAAAATGGGAAACTGTGATAGACACAGATTTAACAAGGAAGACAAGAAGTTCAGTTCTTTGAATTGCTAAATAGAATGTGCTAGAAGGATATCCAGACAGAAATGTCAAGCCAGAAATTGGAAAATTGAGACTGAACTTTGGAGGAAAATTCAGGAGTATAAACATGGATTTGGAAGCCGTTTACATAGAAAGTAAAGTTGAAGCCATGGAATTATATTGTCCAGGAGGAGAGCTCAAAACAGAGAGAAAAGGAAGCAACAAGGAGTAGATGTTCCTTGGACTCCCATATCTAAGTGGATATCACACGTGAAAAAAGTAAAGAGAGTAGTTGGAGGAGTAGCATAAGAACATGTCTGAAGCGACGCAAAGGAGAGATTTCGGCAAAGAAAGGATGGGTGGGTGGGTTTGGTTAATGGTGTCAATTAATACTGAAGGTTAAAGAATATGACAACTGAAAAAATGGCTGGATTCAGGGAATAGTAAGTTGTTGGGGGTTGTGAAGAATGCTGTGTAAACCTGATGGGGACAGAAAACGAATTAGAACAAATTTAAAACCACATCACTGCTGATGAGGTGGATATTTAAGAAATTCATTGGTAAAGGGAAAAAAGAAATAGAGGGATTGCGTTTCTCAGACAGAAGTGAATCATATTTGTAAGTGATGGTGAAATTAAATGAGTGATTGAAAATGTAAGAAGGCTCGATAGAGGCAAAAAAAAGTGATACATAATGGAGCATAGCTCCAGAGGAGATGAGAAAGTTTGGAATTAAAAGCACAAGTGTTTGACATATACACACTACTATATATATAATAGATAACTAATAAGGACCTACTGTAGAGCACAGGAAACTCTTCTCAATACTCTGTAATGACCTATATAGGAAAAGAATGTGAAAAAAAGTGGATATATGTATATGTATAACCGATTCACTTTGCTGTACAGCAGAGACTAACAAAACATTGTAAATTAACTATACTCCAATAAAAAAAATTTTTTTAAAAGCACAAGTGTTTGATTTTGTAAAAGAGGAATGTATCGTTCTCTAAAATGGGGGAAAAAAAGGAATAAGATAATACAGTTTTGTAACATGATAAATTTGAGGATGATTCTCTAAACAATATTTTATATGTAGTTTAATCTAAAAAATATTTACATAGAGAAGAGTTTTTTAAATGAAACAGTTGGTCATGATTTTTCTCTTCACTGTAACACTTGGAAAGAGGAATCCCTTCCACCAGTCTCAGAGCCAGGTGTCCACAGACTGAAGCCAGATTTTTATGGTGTACTTTATTACTTTGTTCCAACTAAATTCCCAGAACATCAGCACATGCTCAGTTAAATATGATATGAAAGCACATTGAAAATACAGAAATGTTATTTTTGGATTATACATGGATTTTGGTCTATTTATACCTCCATGCTGCCCAATGATGGTAACTAATCATGTTATTATAGTAAAATATCTTCTATTACAACTTACCCTGCAAATACCCAAGGCTTGGCATAGAGAGAAAAGAGAGGGGGGGAAAAAAAGCAGAAATGTTGTGCAATCTGGGTTTCATTTCTTAAATTCTCTGAGAAAAGCTGACTATTTCTCCCACTCCCTTTCATTCAGCTTTCCCTTATGTACCAGCACAAGAATAAAATAAGAGAATCCTATATTGTGAGACAATTAATACAAAATGTCAATGAATCATAATGGTAATTATGTAAATTAGGCAAGACTTTGATACCCCCAACTAAATGAGAGGAAAGCACTAGTATTCTTTTTGCTTTGTTAGATTATTAACTTTTTGTTCTTTAATTTGTATTATATGAAACTACTACAATTCCCCAAAAAATGAAGCTTAATTAGTCTTCACAAATAAAGATATTTTCCTCCAACAAAAGATACATCAAAACAAAAAATCAGGGTGTGAACAAATAGATGTATCAAGATTGGTAAGATACTGAGCATTGTTGAAGTTGGGTGATGGGCACATGGATTTCTCTTGACTCTTCACTCTATTTTTGAGTATGTTTGAATATGTTCATTTATAAGTAAATAATATAAGTAATAAATAATTCTTATTACAGATGTTTGTGAACACTCTCCCTTAGTTTCAAAAGATAAAAACATCATATTCCTGCTCTAGAATTAAGGAGTGCAGTAGGCAAGCCAAATAGTGGAGGCCTTGTATGGTGTGGTAGGCAGAATGGGCCCCCAAATATCCACACCCTAACCCCTGGAACCAATAAATATATCACCTAATGTGATGGTTATTTTCATGTGTCACCTTGACTGGCCATGCAGTGCCCAGATTAAACATTATTTCTGTGTCTCTGAGGGTATTCCTGGATGAGATTAGCATTTGAATAGATGGACTCAGTAAAGTACAATAGATTCCCCTCCCCAATATGGTTGGGCATCATCTAATCCATTGAGGACCGGGATAAAACAAAAGGCAAAGGAGGAATTTGCTCCTTTTTTCTGCCTCACTGATTGATGCAGTAGGACTAGGATTTATACCATCAGCTTCCCTGGTTCTAAGGACTTTGGCTTAGATAGACAGACAGATGATAGATAGATGGATAGATAGATAGATCTATATATATGCACAGATATAGATATAGATATATAGATATATATCCCCTATTGCTGGTTTCTCTGGAGGATACTGACTAATACACCTTACATGGCAAAAGGGGCTTTGCAAGTATAATTAAGTTTACAGACCTAAAACAGGGAGATTATCCTGGCTTGTCCTATGTAAGTGAGTCCAATCTAATTACATGAGTCCTTAAGAGCAGAGAAATTTCTGGAGGCAGAAGAGATGCAGCAGGAGCATTCAGAGAGATTCAAAGCATGAAGAAGACTTAACAGGACATCGCTGCCTTGAAGATGGAGGGTCAACATGATGAGGAATTCAGGCGGATTTAAGGAGCTGAGAGAGGCTCCTGGCTGACAGCCAGCAAGGAAACAGAGACCTCAGCCCTGCAGCCCAAATAACTGAATTCTGTCAACAGCCTGGACCAGCTTGGAAACCGACTTGCCCTCAGAGCCTCCAAATAAGAGTCCAACTTGCCAACAACTTGATCTCAGCCTGCGAAACCTGGGCCAGAGGAACCAGCTGAGCTCACCAGACTCCTGACCTAACAGAACTGTGGGATCATAAATTAGTGTTGTGTTAAGTGGCTAAATTTGCAATAATTTTAAGGTTGTAATAAGTAACAAATACCTCCTACTTAACATAAAAAAGACCCAATTGCTAACAACATTTTAAAAGACTTATTCCAAGTACAAATAAAGAAAGAGAAATAATTTTAATTTAATGTTTTACTAGTTATGTTGGGAAAATGTATAAAAAGAAATTGTGGTTGAGAAGTGCATTGCGTCATGTGTGATGAGCTCCTGATGGTCATATACATTGGTCCAAAATTTTGGGAAAGTAATTGGTGATATGTTTAAGAAGTCAGGATAACATGTTTGACCTTTGACCTAAAATTCCACATCTATTTTTTAGGAAATAATTCCACTAGTATTTCTTAACTTGGATCCAGTAATTCTACCTCTTTATACTAAGAAGATAATTTTAGATGTATTTTATAAGAAAATAAATATTAAAATATGAAGAAAAATTAACCTATAAAGATTATGGTCATGTAGATATTATAGCATGTAATAGAAAAATTGGTAATAATATAAAGATCCAACAAAAGGGATTGGTTAAGTTAGGATACACCCACATAATGAAAGGCTGTAAATTCAGTTAAAATCATGTGGTAATATGTACTTATTGACATGTAAACATATTTTAAGGGAAAAAAAATCCGGTAACAAAAATAGCAATACATTAAAGTATCTGAAAGTATATGCACCAATATTACGTTCTTTCTGCTGGTCTGCATCTTTTGATTTTTTTCTTTTATGATTACAGGTTTGGTAATAAACTAACAAAAGAAATTTAATTTTTAATAAGGTTTACATTTCCATGCTCGTATATCAATTTCCAGAAAGTTATCTACTTAGGACAAAAAGGATTATATATATTTCAAGACAAAAGACAAAATATTTCTTCTTTATTTGGAGCAAAAAATTAAGACAAAGAATGTCCTCCTATTTCTCAGATGATTGCAGCTGTTATATAAGAAAATGTATCACTAGTTTTATCACATCCAAAATAACCTCTACTATCATTACAGCCTTTCCTTCTGTTTAAAATATGCACCAAATTTCATTGGTCAGACTCATTCATCTAAATGCAAAGTTTACACAGTTTAAGAGCTTTCATTGAACTTAGACTAAAATAAGAAATGCTCTCCTGCACCCAATCCCCATCTCTTCCTGCACCATCACAGAAACTGTATCTGAAAGTTTTGTGTCCAAACATTGGCTGGAGGACAAAATATGATTTTATTGATTCTGAATATATCAAAGATTGTGGTAAAATTTGGCTTTCAAGAGAGAAAGGAACTGAAAAATTAGTTATTGGAGATAAGTACCTATCTGAGGCAAAACTGAAATACACATATAAGGAGATTTCTCTCAATTTCAACCTTCAGTTCTTGTATTGACTGGCCTAGGATGACATTTGAAATCAAAAGATGATATTTGTAATATGTTGTGTATTGTTGCTAAGTCCCTAATTTCTATTAAAGCATGGGAAGCAAAAATTGGGGTTGATTCTTAAATTTTTTTTTTAAGTCCAATTCTGTTTAGCCCAGTGAGTGGTATGCTGGAGAGTTGATTATGCACATGTTCAAGTTGATGTCTTGAAACCAGTAAATGCTACAAATCAGGATTTTCTTTGTTTTTTTTCTTGGAGATCCGGGTAAGGTAGCAAGCATCACAGTTTATGCAGTCACTTGGACCCTTGGCTTTTAGTCTCCATAGTAGCCTTGGTCACCTGAGAATCACGGATGTCAGCAACATCTATTGCATCCCACTGACTTTGTAGTACCAAGGGGGCTGCAAAGACAGTACTCCTTGGCTAGTACTTCTAGACTCTGCTTAGGATGCAAAGATATATCAGGTGGATGAAGAATCACGTAACCACAGAAACCAGTTGTGCAGAACATGTGTGCAGGAGTATACTTCAGTACTAGTACAAACAGACAAAAATGTTATTTGGATACACCAGGGTCTGTCAATCTTTATTTCTAATTGGACCAAATTCTTAATATTATCTTATTAAGTAACATTGAAAGCAGTGTTATGGATGGACTGGAAAACAGGCAAACAGGAGGCAAATAAAAAGTAATAGCATTGTCAGAGATGTCTTTATTCACTTGATCCTAAGCCAATTCAGCATGTGGCCAATGTGCAATTATTCCAAAAATAATATATATTTCTCAGATTTCCTCATTTCCTTCTTCATCCCTCCTATTCTTTAATGTTTGGGTATTTTAAACTGTTATGTGTTATCCGTCAATTTAATATTACATTTGGGAATTACCTATGGATTTTATACAAATGGGATGCTCCTCTCTATTGCAAGCTAGCAATTGCTCAACATAAATATACACCAGAGTGAAAAGGGAGAAAAGCACTAGGTTTTTTGTGGGTATGATCACAGATTTTTCTGGTGCAGAATTTCAAGTATAAGGAACCAAGTAAAGCGTTTCTGTAGATAGAAACAGATTTATTAATCCAACATGTTTATTGAGCAAATAGTATACTTGAGACAATGCTTGTTGCTGTACTGAGTCAAAACATGGAAGGTAGTCCCAACCCTGAAGGAGATGAATAGATGATATTTTTATTTATTTATTTATTTATTTATTTATTTATTTATTTTGGGCTGTGTTGGGTCTTCGTTGCTGCCCGTGGGCTTCAGTAGTTGTGTCATGTGGGCTCAGTAGTTGTGGCACACAGGCTTAGATGTTCCATGGCATGTGGGATCTTCCCAGACCAGGGCTCGAACCCGTGTCCCCTGCACTGGAAGGTGGATTCTTAACCACTGCACCACCAGGGAAGCCCTAGATGATACTTTATATCAACCATGTGTAAGACAAGCAAAATGGAAGTGAAGGCAAAAAAAAACAAAAAAACAAAAAATACATTTACAGAGGAAGTCAGATTTAAACTAGACCTAGGAGGATGGGGAGGTTTTTCATATAGTGGTTTTGAGCCACAGGTGCCTGTCTTAACATAGTAACACATCTGATGAACATTGTTCACATCAATATATACCCAATATTAACATGCAAACAACCTGGTCCACTAATAAATAACCAATTATGTATCATTCCTTTCTCACACTTATTTAGAGCAGTAATTCTCTAGCTGAGCATGCATCAGAATCTCTTGAAAAGCTTGTTGGAACACAAATTTCTGCTCCTCCCACAATGCTTCTGATTTAGTGAGTTTGGGGTAGGACCCAAGCACTTCAGTTCCCAGGTGATGCTGATATTGCTGGTCCAACAACAACAATTTAGGAGCAATTCATTTAAAGCACCTGCTTTGCTGCTTTATAATACCTAGAATGGAACCCTGACTTGAAAACATGCTAGCTGATCTTCAGAAAAGTCTCAACCTCTCAGGATATCATTTTACCATTTATAAAGGTAATAACAATACCTATCTTGTAAGCCTGTTCTGAGAATTAAATTGAGTTATGCATATAATCCAGAACTTGATATAATAAGTGCCCTGAACTGATATTACTACTTCCCCTAGTAGTAATCATTCCCCAATGATTACTACTAGGGGAAGCTAGTGGGTGAGGGTATGCCAAGTGTTATGGACTGAATATTTGTGACCCCAACAAATTTATACTAAGGCCCTAAAGCCTAATGTGATGGTATTTGGAGGTGGGGCCTTTGGGAGGTAATTAGGTTTAGATGAGATCATGAGGGTGGTGTCCTTATGATGGGATTAGTGCCCTTATAATAAGGAGAAGAGACACCAGGGTTCTCTCTCTCCCACATCCCTCTCCTTCTCTTCTCCCCATCTCCCCTCTCCTTAATAGCACACACTAAGGAAAGGCCATGTGAGCACCCAGCTAGAAGGTGGTTGTCTACAAGCCAGGAAGCAGGTCCTCACCAGACCCTGAATCTGCCAGCAGCTTGATCTTGGACTTCCCAGCCTCGGTAACTGTGAGAAATAAATTTCTGTCATTTATGGGCTTGTTACAGCAGCCTGAGTAGACTAAGACACCAAGGAAACAGTGTGAGATATGGTACAGAGTTGGAAATGGATCATTTGTGTTCAGAAAATGGCAAGCAGTTAAAACACGCTAGGATGGAACATTCATGTTGGGGAAAGGAGAAAAATATCAGAGGACCTGAATGAGGATTGAGAACCCTGGAGTTCCTTGAGTGCCATGCCTCTTTCTTCCTAATTGTCTAATGTTTCTGGCAGTTATTGGCCTCTATTTTCACTTGAAGTGCCCGCTATTTCTAGAAGAGCAACAGGAGTACTCAAATAACTAACCAGCAATCATAAGTGGAGATGACTTTAGCCGCTCATTCAGAGCATGTCCTAAACATAATTGAGCAAAGAAGAGCTCAATATTCCCAAGGCAGAAGAGAAGTGAAAATTCTACATCCAAGAACTCTATTAATATTCCAAGAGGACACTCACAATGACGCTTTGCAGAGAACTTTATTATAAAGATGCACTTAAGCATCCTTTTCATTAACCTCAGACTGCAAGTTGCTTATCCTTTTGCTTTCAAATTGACCTCTAGTGATATGCAGTTCTTTTGGAAATGTCTTTATTTTAGCAGATAGATCTACTCTTCCAGCTCTTTTTGCTTTGTGTTGTTATGATTAATTGCTTTATGCTCAGCAATCCTTAGCATGTGTGTGACTCCTCATGGTCACAAGAAGACCATGCCTGGGTTCCAGGCAGAAGAAAAGAAGTGGAAAATCAAAGAGCCTGATTCTGCCTGCCTTTTTAGAGGCTGTCTGGGAAACCCTACCAGGAACATTGACTTTCATCTCATTGGTCCACAACCAGACCTCAGGGCTTCAATACCACCACAAACAAATTTGTGTTCTGTTGGTAATAAAGAAAATATAAGAATGATACTGTGGGCAACAGAGTACCTGCTACCCCTGGACTCTCTCCTCAAGTTTATACTTTTGACAAACCTAACACTATCATTGACACTGCAATGTGCTTCCTGTTGCTTTGTGCAGGACACTTTAAAAATAGGGATGAGATTCTGGGATAATCATGGCATTCACTGAGCACTTGCTATGTATCAAGTCCCAGACTAAATACCTTACATACATTATCAGATAAACAAGCATTCCATAAGGCTTGGTATATCTTACATCTTATGTCCTATATCTTATTATATCCCATATTTAAGTGTTATATGTAATACCTGTTCTATGATCAACTCAGTTAGGGTAGATACATTCCCCAAAATCATCTTTCATGTCTTGTTCCAGGTTAGAGTTGGCCAAAAGGGGAACATGTGAGAGATTCTGCTGCAGAGTGAAAATGATAAAAAAGTCCTTTTGCAGTCAGAGGCAAGCTTGCCCTGCAGATCTCAGCTTGACCTCACTCTCATCTGCTCCACATTACATATCTTCTTCCCAATCGCTGGCCCTGCTGACCAATAGCAGCCCCAGGGCCACTGATATTTGGCTGAAACTCACACGGGTGGTAGCTACACAGAGGAAAGCTTTCCATAGACTCCTCTACAGCTTCTCCTTCAAGGTGCCACGGTGGCTGGACACATCTTTTCAGCATTCCCCCTTGCATGTTGTTATTTGTCCACCAGAATTTCAGGAAGGCTAGTTAGTGACTGTGACTCTCATCTTCCATTTTCCCTTTCTCTTTACTTACTTAGCTTCTTGCACAATTAATGAGATCTAGTTAGTAGGCATAGAGGGAACTTTCCTCAACATAATATAGGCCATATATGACAAACCCACAGCCAACATCGTCCTCAATGGTGAAAAACTGAAACCATTTCCACTAAGATCAGGAACAAGACAAAGTTGCCCACTCTCACCACTATTATTCAACATAGTTTTGGAAGTTTTAGCCACAGCAATCAGAGAAGAAAAAGAAATAAAAAGAATCCAAATCGGAAAAGAAGAAGTAAAGATGTCACTCTTTGCAGATGACATGATACTATACATAGAGAATCCTAAAGATGCTACCAGAAAACTGCTGGAGCTAATCAATGAATTTGGTAAAGTTGCAGGATACAAAATTAATGCACAGAAATCTCTTGCATTCCTTTATACTAATGATGAAAAATCTGAAAGTGAAATTAAGAAAACACTCCCATTTACCACTGTAACAAAAAGAATAAAATATCTAGGAATAAACCTACCTAAGGAGACAAAAGACCTGTATGCAGAAAACTACAAGACACTGATGAAAGAAATTAAAGATGATACAAACAATTGGAGAGATATACCATGTTCTTGGATTGGAAGAATCAACATTGGGAAAATGACTATACTACCCAAAGCAATCTACAGATTCAATGCAATCCTTATCAAACTACCAATGGCATTTTTCACAGAAACAGAACAAAAAATTTCACAATTTTTATGGAAAAACAAAAGACCCCAAATAGCCAAAGCAATCTTGGGGAAAAAAAACAGAGCTGGACGAATCAGGCTCCCTGACTTCAGTCTATACTGCAAAGCTACAGTAATGAAGACACTATGGTACTGGCACAAAAACAGAAATACAGATCAATGGAACAGGATAGAAAGCCCAGAGATAAACCCACGCACATATGGTCACCTTATCTTTGATAAAGGCGGCAAGCATATACAGTGGAGAAAAGACAGCCTCTTCAATAAGTGGTGCTGGGAAAACTGGACAGGTACATGTAAAAGTATGAAATTAGAACACTCCCTGACACCATGCACAAAAATAAACTCAAAATGGATTAAAAACCTAAATGTAAGGCCAGACACTATCAAACTCTTAGAGGAAAACATAGGCAGAACAGTCTATGACATAAATCACAGCAAGATCCTTTTTGACCCAGCTCCTAGAGAAATGGAAATAAAAACAAAAATAAACAAATGGGACCTAATGAAACTTAAAAGGTTTTGCACAGCAAAGGAAACCATAAACAAGACCAAAAGACAACCCTCAGAGTGGGAGAAAATATTTGCAAATGAAGCAACTGACAAAGGATTAATCTCCAAAATTTACAAGCAGCTCATGCAGCTCAATAACAAAAAAACAAACAACCCAATCCAAAAATGGGCAGAAGTCCTAAACAGACATTTCTCCAAAGAAGATATACAGATTGCCAACAAACACATGAAAGAATGCTCAACATCATTAACCATTAGAGAAATGCAAATCAAAACTACAATGAGATATCATCTCACACCGGTCAGAATGGCCATCATCAAAAAATCTAGAAACAATAAATGCTGGAGAGGGTGTGGAGAAAAGGGAACCCTCTTGCACTGTTGGTGGGAATGTTAAATTGATACATCCACTATGGAGAACATTATGGAGGTTCCTTTAAAAACTAAAAATAGAATTACCATATGACCCAGCAATCCCACTACTGGGCATATACCCTGAGAAAACCATAATTCAAAAAGAGTCGTGTACCACGATGTCCATTGCAGCTCTACTTACAATAGCCAGGACATGGAAGCAACCTAAGTGTCCATCATCGGATGAATGGATAAAGAAGATGTGGCACATATATACAATGGAATATTACTCAGCCATAAAAAGGAATGAAATTGAGTTATTTGCAGTGAGGTGGATGGAGTTAGAGTCTGTTATACAGAGTGAAGTAAGTCAGAAAGAGAAAAACAAATACAGTATGCTAACACATATATATGGAATCTAAGGGAAAAAAAAAAAAAGGTCATGAAGAACCTAGTGGTAAGACGGGAATAAAGACACAGACCTACTAGAGAATGGACTTGAGGATATGGGGAGAGGGAAGGATAAGCTGTGACAAAGTGAGAGAGTGGCATGGACATATATACACTACCAAACGTAAAATAGATAGCTAGTGGGAAGCAGCCACATAGCACAGGGAGATCAGCTCAGTGCTTTGTGATCACCTAGAGGGGTGGGATAGGGAGGGTGGGAGGGAGGGAGATGCAAGAGGGAAGAGATATGGGAACATATGTATATGTATAACTGATTCACTTTGTTATAAAGCAGAAACTAACACACCATTGTAAAGCAATTATACTCCAATAAAGATGTTAAAAAAATAAAAAATTAAAAAATAAAATTAAATAAATAAATAAATGCCAGTTAAAAAAAAAAAAAGATCTAGTTCCTCTAATAGACCCCTTATCTCATAGCTCTCGTCATGGCTCTGCTTCCCTGACTGAGTGCTGACTGCTATAATCCAAACAGTGATGTCTTTCCGAGCCTGCTATAAAAATGAATCAACTCGATAGAAGTTAGATAAACAAACAAAAAAATGTTTGAGTATTCCACCGTAAAAAGAACTTGAGTACTGAATTTTTAGTTCTCATATAACTTTAGTGAAACAAACTATTCCTTGATATTTGTATAATTTTCATTGTGTTTAGTCGTGCACCATTTGTTTTTATCCTCCTCTAGTCTTTCCTCACTCAAATACGTCTTCCACCCCACTGCCAGACTAACTGTCGTTGGACAGCTCTAATTAGGTCAGTCCGTTGGTTAAATCCTTTGGTGGCTGCCTAATGAATAGAATTCAACTTATTATGTGGCAAAGAATGGTCCTTCCCAAAGGTCCTGATATTTCTTTAGAGCAACAACTCTTACCACTGCCCCCCAAATACTCTATTCCCCTCTGACACCAAGCTCATCCCTCTTTTTACATCTGTCTTTTTCCCACAGATGTGCCCTCACATACAACCTACCATCAGCCTAGTCCTTCCTCTCTTCTCTGGCTGGTGAAATCCTATTCGTCCTTCAAGGTCCAGCCCAAATACAAACTCCTCTGTGATGTCTTCCCAGCCCTGCTGGATTAATAGATATCTCCTTTGTGTGCCTGTGTGTGACAATGTCTCATAATTTATTTGCTTAAGTATCTGTGGGCTTCACTCTATTTTGAGCAGCTGGTAGTACCGCTAACTAGCAAAATTCCTGACACATAGTAGGCATACGATAAGCATTGGTTTAATTAATTAATCTTCTCAGACATTCTGAGAAAATATTTCTTTTTCTTAGGAGGGTTACTTTGGCTATTTGTAAGTCATTCAGATACATGATAGAAGTGTTTCAAATATAAATTTGAGATTTTGAATATGTAAAGATGCATTAAAAGTTTAAGGAAACTATGAAAATACAAATATATATGCTGTGTGACCATATATATGCTTTATATAAAACTGAGCTTGATTATACTTAATCCATAATTTTAAACCTTCTCACAAAGAAAACTCTGGGCCCGGGAGAATTATTACTAACATTTAAGGAAGAAATAATATCAAACTCACACAAACGTTCTCAGAGATTAAGGAAAGGAAGAATGTCTCCCAACGTATTTTATGAAGTTGGCATAATAATGATACATTGAAAAAAAGAAAAGCATAGGCCAATATCTCTCATGAATATAGATACAAAAATCCTTAATAACATCTTAGCAAAGAGAGTCAAATAATATATAAAAAAGAGGAAGTGGGGTTTACCCCAGGAATACAAGGCGGTTTTAACATTTGAACACCAATCAATATCATTTAACACATTAACAGAATAAAGGGGAGAAAGCAATTGTACCAAAGGATAGTGAAAAGGTATTTGATTAACGAAACACTCGGTCATGATAAAAACTGACAGCAAAAAAAGAATTAAAGGGAAAATTCCTTAATCGGATAATCTGATAAAACTGCACCTACAAATCACCTACAGCTACCATTATTTGTTTCATTCAACATTGTATAGAAATTCTAAAATGTGCAATAAAGTAAAAGGTGGAGGAGTGGGTATAAAGATTGGAATGAAAGCAGTAAAACTGTCACTATTTGTAGATGACATGGTAGTATACATAGAAAATTCAAAGGATCTATATTACAAACCATCCGAATTAATAAGTAAATTTAGCAGAAATTCTGGATACCAGAATAATATGTAAAGATCAGTTATGTTTCTATACACTAGCAACAATTAGAAAATACAATTTTTACAATTTATAATAGCATCAGAAATAAAATATCTAGGAATAAATCTAATGAAAGTTAAACAAGCCCTCTAAAATAAAAACCAAAAAACATTGCTGAGAGATTTTTTAAAGACCTAAATAAATGGACAGATATCCCACAAGTATGGATTAGGAGACTTAATATTATTAAAATTTTAATTAGCCACAAATTGACTTGTAGATTCAATGTGATCCCAATCAAAACCCCAGTACGGTTTATTGTGGAAATAGACAGGTAATTCTAAGACTTATATAGGTAGTTAAAAGACCTAGCATAGCCAAGACAATAATGAAGAAGAATGAAGTTGAAAATTTTATATAATTCAATTTCACAACTTACTATCAAGCTACAGTAATTAACACTAGGTTTTGGGTATTAATATGAGAATAGATAAATAGACCGATGAAACAGAAATGCAGTGGGTTGAGTGGTGGCCCCAAAAGGATATGTCCAGAACCTGTGAAAATGATCTCATTTGGAAAAAGAGATCTGATTAGATCATAGATGTAATCAAATTAAGGTAGGCCCTAAATCCAATAACAGGTATCCTAATAAGAGAAAAGCAGAGGGATATTTGAGACTCAGACACCCTGGGGAGAAGGCAGCAATTAGAGTCATGTAGCTCTATGCCAAGAAATATATGGAGCCACCAGAAGCTGGAAGAAGCAAGGAAGGATTCTCCCCTGTAGTCTTTGGAGGAGCTTGATCCTGCCAACACTTGATTTCAGAATTCTGGCCTCCCCAACTAAGAGGGAATACATTTCTTTTGTCTTGAGCCACCAGTTTGTGTTATTGTATTAGTGCCACTGCAGGAAACTAATAGGAGAAGAAACAGAAGAGACTCCAAATACAGACCTACCTTTACAGAGTAACTTGAACAACAACACTGCAATGCAATTCAGTTAAGAAAAAAGGTCTTTTCAATAAAGGGTTAGGGGTCAATTGAATATTCATGAGGGAAAAAAAAACACCTTACCTCACACCATACACAAACTTAATATAGATCATAGACTGAAACAGGAAAGCTAAAATAGTCAAGCTTCTGGATGAGAACATAAGAGAATATATGTTTATATCCTTAGGACAGTCAGAGATTTAAGGAAAAAAACACTAACCATTAAAAGAAATATATTATTAAATATGATGTGGTATTATTAAATATTATTAAATATGAGTAATAGCCCCCTAAAGATGCCCACAGCCTAGTCCCCAGAACCTGTAACTATGTTAGATTACATTGTAAAAGTGAATGAAGTTTGAGATGGAATTAAGTTTGCTGGCTTTGAAGATGGAAGATGGGAACACAAGCCAAGAAATACAGAAGCTACTTTCCTAGAAGATGGAAAAAGCTAGGAAAGGAATTCTTTCCTAGAGCCCCCAGAAAGGAACACCACCCCTCTGACACCTTGAGTTTAGCCCACTGGGACCTGTCAGACTTCTGATGTACAGGACTGTATGATAAGAAGTGTGTTGTTTTAGCCACGAAGTCTGTGGTCATTTGTTCCAGCAGCCAGGGAAAACAAATGCATCTGACTCCATTACAATTAAGAACATCCATTTATGGGATGACCATTAAAGATTGAAAAGGCAAGACACAGACTGGGAGGAGAGATTTATTACACATATATCCCACAATAGAATTGTATCCAGAATATAAAAGTAACTCCCCCAAATCTATAATAAAACGACAGACAACCCAACTTTAAAAATGGGCAAAAGACTTGGAAAGGGACTTCACAAAAGAAGAATCGAAATGGGCAATAAAAATTAAAAACAGGATCAGTATCATTATTTGTCAGGGGAAGACAAATAGTAACCATATGAAACAACCCTACATACCCACAGACTGTTTAAAATTTAAAAAGACGACAATGTAAGGCATTGGCAAGGACATCGAGCAAATGGAAATCTCAAACACTGCTGGTAGAGTGTAAATTGGAACAACCACTTTGGAAAAGAGTTTAGTAGAATCTACTAAAGTTAGACATAACTATTCACCAATCATACTTCTACACTAATACTAATTCGAATATTCAAAGCAGCCTTATTTAAAATAACCGAAAACTGGAAATAATCCAACTGTCCCAAATAAGGAAATGGATAAATAAATTGTGATTATACAATGTAATACTACATTGGAATAAAAAGAACAAATACACACTCAGGGCATGGGTGCATCTCATAACCATTATGTTGAGTGAAGGAAGCCAGACACAAAAGCGTATCTATAATATGATTCCATGTGTATGAAGTTCAGTAATAGAATTACTAGATAATCATAGAAGTCAAAATAGTGGATTTTTCTGAAGAAGAGGTGGTTATTGTCTGAGAAGATACATGAGGGAAATTTATGGGATTGTTTGAAATATTCTATATCTGATCTGGATAATTTAAACACTCAATGAGACTTACAGTTAAGATACTATTTTACACACTTTACTCCATGTGTGCTATATTTTAATTTAAAGAAACAAAAAGTGAAGTAAAATAAAATATTATATCCAGATTGCTGGAATGTAGGAGATAGGGATTTCCAAGCATGTAAATGCACAGGCATGTAATAGCTAGAACATAATACACGATCATGTTTAATTTCCCTAAAGTTCCTAAACCAACAGAATAAGAGGAGAAATTAGTCTAGTTTTGATCAAAAACACAGTCAAGTCTTTGAATTCTTTATTGCGTAAGCCATCAGGTCCTGGCATAGCTAGATTTTCAAGGAGATTTCTATAGAACACAGAAAACGTGAGAAGCCCAGGTACACTGTCTCTTACTGGCTGGGACTTTGAACTCCAAAAGTTGCTTATCACTACCTAAACAGCCACCTAATTTTGACCACCTGTGACCCACAGGTAATACAGATACAGGCATGCCTCAGAGATATTGCAGGTTTGGTGCCAGACCACTGCAATAGAATGAGTATCACAATAAAGCAAGTCCCATGAATTTTTTGATTTCCTGGTGCAAATAAAAGTTATGTTTACACTATACAGTAGTCTATTAAGTGTGCAATAGCATTATGTCTAAAAAAACAATGTACATACCTTAATCAAAACATACTGCTGAAAAATACTAACCATCATCTGAGCCTTCAATGAGTCATAATCTTTTTGTTGGTGGAGGGTCTTGCCTTAATATTAATGGCCACCGACTGATCAAGGTGGAGTTTGTGGAAGTTTGGGCTGGCGGTGGCGATTTCTTAAAACAAGACAATGAAGTTTCCTGCATCAATTGACTCTTCTTTTCATGAATGATTTTTCTGTGGCATTCAATGCTGTTTGACAGCATTTTACCAACAGTAGAACTTTCTGAATGGGAGTCAATCCTCTCAAACCCTGCCTCTGCTTTATCAACTAAGTTTATGTGATACTCTAAATCCTTTGTTGTCATTTCAACAATCTTCACAGCATCTTTACTGGTAGTAGATTCCATCTCAAAAAGCATTTTATTTGCTCATCCATAAGAAGCAGCTCTTCATCTGTTTGTTTGTGTTTTATCATGAGATTGCAGCAATTCAGTCACATCTTCAGGTTCCACATCTTCTACTTTAAGGCTCTTGCTATTTCCACCACATCTGTGTTATTTACTTCACTAAAGTCTTGAATCCCTCAAAGTCATCCATGAGAGTTGGAATTAACTTCTTCAAAACTCCTGTTAATTTTTATATTTTGACCTCTTCGTATGTATCATGAATGTTCTTAATGGCATCTAGAATGGTGAGTCCTTTTTCAATTTACTTTTCCCAGATCCATCAGAGGAATCACTATAGAATCACTATATATGGCAGCTATAGCCTTAAGAAATGTATTTCTTAAATAATAAGACTCGAAAGTCCAAATGACTTATCCAGGTTTGTTCTTCCAGTTATAGAGCATGGGCAGAGTAGAGTGAGCGTAATTCTTAAGGGCCCTAGGATTTTTGGAATGGTAAATGAGCACTGGCTTCAACTTCAAGTCACCGGCTCCATTAGCCCCTAACAAGAGAGTCAGCCTGTCCTTTGAAGCCAGGCATTGACATCTCCTCTCTAGCTATGAAAGTCACAAATAGATAGTATCTTCTCCCAATATATGGCTGTTCTGTCTACATTGAAAATCTGTTGTTGAGTGTAACCACCTTTATTAATTATCTTAGCTACATCTTGTAGATAACTTGCTGCAGCACCTGCTGCTTCACCTTGAACTTAGATCTTATAGAGATGGTTTCTTTCCTTAAACCTCATGAACCAAATCTGCTAGCTTCAAATTTTTCTTCTGCAACTTCCTCACTTCTTTCAGCCTTCAAAGACTGAAGAGAGTTAGGGCCTTGCTCTGGATTAGGCTTTAGCTTAAGGGAATGTTGTGGCTGGTTTGACCTTCTATCCAGACCACTAAAATTTTCTCCATATCAGCAATAAGCTTGTTTCACTTTCTTATAATTTGTGTGTTCACTGGAGTAGAACTTTTAATTTCCTTCAAGAACTTTTTTTTTACATTCACAACTTGGTTAACTGTTCGGCAGAAGAGGCCTATCTTTCAGCTTATCTCAGCTTTCGACATGCCTTCCTCACTAAGCTTAATCATTTCTAGCTTTTGATTTAAAATGAGGGATGGGGACTTCCCTGGTGGTCCAGTGGTAAAGAATCTGCCTTCCAATGCAGGGGATGCACGTTCGATCCCTGGTTGGGGAACTAAGATCCCATGTGCCGTGGGGCAACTAAGCCTGTGCGCCACAACTACTGAGCTCGAGCACCTCAACCAGAGAGCCCGCATGCCACAGACTACAGAGCCCACATGCTCTGGAACCCACGCGCCACGACTAGAGAGAAGCCTGTGAGCTGCAACTAAGAGCCCACATGCTGCAACGAAGACCCAAAACAGCCAAATAAATAAATAAATATATAAAAATAAATAAATAAATAAAATGAGGGATGTGTGACTCTTTCTTTGACTTGAACACTTCATGGTCATTGCAAGGTTATTAACTGGCCTAATTTCAATATCCTTGTACCTCAGGGAATAGGGAGGCCCAAGGAGAGGGAGAGAGATGGGGGAATAGCTGGTCGATGGAGCAGTCAGAACACATACAACACTTACCATTCATAAGTTCTCCATCTTATACGGGCACAGTTTGCAGTGTCCCAGAACAATGACAATAGGAACATCAATGATCACAGATCACCATAATAAATATAATAATAATGAAAAGGTTTGAAATATTGCAAGAATTACCAAAATGTGATACAGAGACATGAAAGGAGAAAATGCTGTTGGAAAAAATGGCACCAATAGACGTGCTCAGTGCAGGGTTGCCATAAACCTTCAATCTGTGAAAAACACAATTATTTGCTAAGTGCAATAAAACAAGGTATGTGTGTATACCAACGCATCCTCCTCCTCCTTTTTCTACCCTGGACTCCAGAATGTTTCCTCCTTGGCTTTCTAAGGCCCAGGATTCCTCTGAAGTGGAAGGTGGTCCAAAGCCAGACATCTTACGTGAAAATTAAAAATCTCTAAAGGAGGCCACGTAAAACAAAAAGGGAAATGATCCAACTTGGAAGCAGGAGAGAGTGATAGAGATCAAAATTAAAAGAAAACTCCATAATGAAGGTAAACGTTCATTCCTTTATTGCTATTTTCTTCTTCATCTCCCAAGCCCAATTATGTGACTTTGTCCCACGTCCTGAATCACACACCTTTCTCCTTGGAGATGGATGGGGGGTGGCAGAACACCCCTAGAGGTGTTCAGTTTCCTCTAGAGGTGAGAATATTTGGCCAACACGAGCTATTTTTTAAAGTGCCTCAGAAAAGCAAGCTATCAAGCTATAGAGTGAACATCTCAACTCTCACCCCTGCTTTTACAACCCTTCTTATTTTAAATAAGATCCAAAAGTATTCACCAAAGTTATATAAAATTGCTTAAAAAGTAAGCCATATTTCATATCTCCAAGCCCCAACCTACCTTTTCCCACCTTAACTCTCCTTATACTCCTTATACACTTCCTAAGATCCAATCACACAATGCTCTCAGTAAACCAAGTGCAACCCTGAGGCTCAAAATAAATTTGCTGAATACACAAATGACTATGCACATTCCCTCAGGGTGTCTAGAATCACACCACATTATTGTCCTCTCGCATCCCCACCTTCAGAAATGTGGCTTCTTCCTCAAGGTGCACACATTTACATCTTTTCCATGAAGTATCTCCTGATTCCCTGAGTTAAAATTCTCTCTTGTCCTTGTGCTGCCATAAAAAAAATTGTTTGTAATACTATTATAAAGCTTGCTATATCTTTCTTCATGGTCCATGCTCATGCCATCTCTTCTGATGAGGAAAATCAGCCCTCCCCATCACAATCAACAGAAACTGATTTTTTGTGTTTAAAAGTTAGCTCAACCTACAGACAATATCTTACATGCTTCATTCCCTAAATGTCATAGTTCTCTTTGTTCTCTGGAACAAATATGGTGGCTCTGTTTTTTGTTTTGTTTTTTAAATAAACCTGAAAATCTTTCCATAGATGTATTTTGCATGTTTACTACAACTCCTTTTCTTTCCAAAATATAAATTTGAATCTCTTCATATATATGTTTGACCTCCATTACATTTGCTCCACCCTTTTTTCAAAATATATACTTGAATCTCTTTTCAAATGTATAATAGAAGTTTATAAGTTCATTTCTTTGTGACTACAAGGGTCTCCCTCACCTTTGGATCCAAAAACAATGCCCAGAAAGATCAGGGGAATCTTGGGTTTTATTCGTGTATAAAAGAGAACTAAAGTATAATGGTCCTTGGCCTCCAGCTGACAGTCAATCCTCCTCATTTCTCCTTGTGTGCAGATTTTTAAGTAAATGTTGAGTCTATGGGCTTATTTTCACAATAATCTGATGTTGCTGACAGGATCTGGAGCAACACAGACCCTGATGATGGTGGAGTGACCTATGTGGTGAGAACTAAGTGAGCATATAAGACCTCTTGCTGTCCTGCTTCCATTGTCTCCTCCTTATCTTCCCTCTACTGCCAAGGGGTTCCAGCCAAAGCTCTATCTCTGAGATGCTTTCGATTCAGAATGGCTTTTGTCCTTTCAGATAGGGATTGTAGAGCAAACCCATCTGTTTGTCTAAGCTCTGTGTCACCCCTTTTCACTTCTTAAAAATAAATAAATAAAAGTAAAAGATAAAAAGAAGAGGAAGAAAGGAAAGAAAAAATGGAAAGGAAGTTGAAAATTTAGGATGAATTTATTTTTAACATTTGAAAGTCTTGAGCCTATTTATAGTCATACTAATAGAGAAGCTCCAATAGCAAGAGAACATTTAAAGAAACAGCAAAGAGAGGAAATCAGCCTTGGAGAACCTACAAAGACCCAGAATTCAAGGACATCTCCCTCTGTGCCCCCATTTTTATATCTGTATTGGCAGTCTCCATAAGAGCAGGGAGACTCTCTGTCTTGCTAATTAAAATAATACCAGTACTTACCAGAGTGGGGGCACATAGTAAGTGTTCAAAGGAGAGGAGGGAAGAGAGGAAGAGAGAAAAAGAGAGGAGGGAGAGGGGGATGAAAGTGTTATTTTTGCCCTCATTCTATATCGCAAGCAAACTATTCCTTTTGAGTAACAACCACAATCTACCCTACATCAAGAGATTGGTCTTAGATAACCATTATAGAGATTATAAATATCTTTTTCCATATCATAACTCTTACATTTATACTGACTTTTGTTTTGTTTTGTTTTTAGCTGTGTTGGGTCTTCGTTGCTGTGTGCAGGCTTTCTCTAGTGGCAGAGAGCGGGGGCTACTCTTCCTTGCGGTGTGCGGGTTTTTCATTGCAGTGGCTTTTCTTGTTGCGGAGCACGGGCTCTAGATGTGCGGGCTTCAGTAGTTGCAGCACGTGGGCTCAGTAGTGGCAACTCGAGGGCTCTAGGGTGCAGGCTCAGTAGTTGTGGCACACGGCCTTAGTTGCTCCGCGGCATGTGGGATCTTCCCAGACCAGGGCTCGAACCCATGTCCCCTGCATTGGCAGGTGGATTCTTAACCACTGCACCACCAGGGAAGTCCCTGTATTGACTTTTAACCAACCTCAATACCGTTCATCTCTATTTCATATTTTCCCCCATATAATCTTTACTTCTTTGAACATTTCAACACGCTTGGTAATATTTACTGATAGTATTGCTAGGGTGGCTTCAATATATTATTGGGCCTCTCAGATAGCCTCTTAAAAAGTCTTCCCTTCTCACCTTAATGTTGACAGGAAAAGGTGAAAGAATGTTCACCAATTCTTCCCATTATGTATAGACTCTTCTTTAGTAGTCCTTGGACTTAACAGAAAAACTTAGTTTTCAGCACCTCTTGAGTGCATGCTATTATAGCTTGGGAATGTATGTACTTAGAAAATACAACTTAGGACTTCCCTGGTGGCGCAGCAGTTAAGAATCCGCCTGCCAATGCAGGGGACACGGGTTCGAGTCCTGGTCCGGGAAGATCCCACATGCCGCCAAGCAATTAAGCTCGTGAGCCACAACTACTGAAGCCCGTGTGCCTAGAGCCCATGCTCCGCAACAAGAGAAGCCACCACAATGAGAAAGAAGCCTGCGCACCGCAACGAAGAGTAGCCCCCGCTCGCAGCAACTAGAGAAAGGCAGCACGCAGCCACGAAGACCCAACACAGCCAAAAATAAATAAATTTTTTTTTTTGAAAAAAAAGAAAATACAACTTAAAAGGATACTGACTGGAAAAATTCTTCTTTGAGACATAAAAATTACATCAATTATCTGGAACATAATTAGTATAGCTAAATTTTTATCTATCGTCTGGAGGGCAAAAAAAAGATATGCTTCTTCCTAGTTTATAATTGTAAATTTAGTGAGTGCCAGTGATAAATGCCTTTATACGTACAGTCTTCATGCCGTGTAAAATTAAAATTTAAAACCATTTGAACAGAAAGAGGTTTGGACCTCAGTAAGGCAATTATCTGAAACAGTCTAAAACCTTAAGGTCAGTTTTTCACAGCTCAACCACGTCAACTCATAAATTTGTTTTTGATGCGGTCTTGAATCAGCACAGGAAGATTTTGAATAACAACATGGACCAAGACTTATCCTGAAGCGCATAAATCACTTTTGACATATATGTTCATAACAACAGCCTTCAGAAGAAAAGGGAACAGTGAAAGTTCTAAGAAACTGGGCAAGGATACTTCCTAACGTTCAGTGGTTTGGATGAGTTGCTAAATTCTAAGTTGTAAAAGTGTATGTAGTTTGCATGAAAAAAATAAATAATTTTATTCACTATGCAGACAAAAAGTCCCTTTGAACATGCTCTATTTGGGGGTAATTTTGTGACTCAAAGAGTTCTTTATATTTCCCCAGGGATGCTTTAATCATTTCTCCCTTTTACCCTTTAAAGACCTCAAAAAATCCGATTATGTGTCATAAATGTACATGTGTACCAGAGACATTCAGAACATATATTTCCTGCTAAATAATTAGGAGTGCAAGAGCAGGTCTTTGTGAGCTAAAGGATAGCTTTCCCATATAGTTGAAAATAGACCCTTAAAACTCAGTATTTCACAATAACTCCTTAGTATTCATTAAGGGATCAATGTCCAAACCAAAGTATTCTGGTTCTGAGAGATTTTCTACATTGCACAGTTCAGCCAGAGGACACATTTTGGTGCAATATCTGAGGTCTAGGGAAATTTAATGGAAAATATATTTTTAAAAAAGCCCAAATCTTCACAAAAAAGCCAAGCCAGGAAATGTTTGGATTTAGACACAGTGACTTTAACCCAAAGGGGTATTTTTTGGAGAGTGAAAGTAATTCGTGTGTCCTCTTAAACCAGAATTAGCTACAACATCCTATATCTGTCATTACTGGATGGGACAACAATATTTTTCTTCTGTACTTGCCATTATTTGTTCTGATACTTCCTTTGCTCATTCTCCATATTTCAGAGAAATTGATAAATCTCTCCATTATCAAAACTTTCAATTATTTCAATTAATTTAAATGTGTTTTTAGTTTGGAAGCATAAATTTATGTAAAATGACATTCAACCATCTTGATCTTTATTCCCTGTGCTTGCTGCTGCTTGTAATATTTCCAGTCTGAAAGGTTTGCCTTCTTTCTGTCAACAATTATATTATGCTAACTTCCATGAGTGGAGGGATGGCCTCTACCTTGTTGGTTTATATTTCTTTTTCCTACTGAGGGTCTGAAAGTCCTTTGGGGCTGTTAGAATTTTTCTAAGCCACAGCTTCTTCTGACCTCACACAATTCCTGAGGTTCATCTCCCTCATTCCGCTTCTCCAAGAGTGTGGAGAAGTGTCTACATCCTGTTCATTTTTCTATTAAAATGTAAATATATCCAAGAGCCTCTTAGATGCGCCTCCTTTCTTGTTAGAGATTTATAGTTATTGTTTAGAAAGATTCTTCTAATTCCTCTTAAACCACGTGTCTATGTACTAGGATCCCTGATATGGAATTACCCACTTTTTTGTATTAGTTGTATTTGAAATTTGTTTCACGAAAAACCAGAATGACATTTCTGAGTGCCTGGAGTTGCACTCCCTTGATTGTTTTGATTTCTAAGAACAGGCTATTCACATACTGTTACTTCTACGCAGAATGTCCTTCCTCCCCTTCTTTTCTGGTCAACTCTCTGTCATCCCCGAAGAGAATCTACTTAGTAATCACTTTTTCTCTGAAGCCTTCCTGTCCCCCTTTTCTGTTTTTCTCCAGCAATTTACATCTGCCTCTATTAACACTTAGCACATTTCTCTAAAACTAGTGACCTAGACTGAGTTCTTGCAGCAAACTCTTAACCTCGAAGTCCCCAGTGCTTATATATTGTATTCATTCATCCATTTATTTACTCATTGAATCATGCATTTTAAAATACTTTTCAAGGGACTTCCCTGGTGGTGCAGTGGTTAAGAATCTGTCTGCCAATGCAGGGGACACGGGTTCGAGCTCTGGTCCAGGAAGATCCCACATGCTACCGCGGAGCAACTAAGCCCGTGCGCCACAACTACTGAGCCTGCACTCTAGAGCCTGCAAGCCACAACTACTGAGCCCACGTGCCACAACTACTGCAGCCCGCGTGCTTAGAGTCTGTGCTCTGCAACAAAGAGAAGTCCCCGCTCCAGCGACTAGAGAAAGCCCACGCACAGCAACGAAGACCCAACACAGCCAATAAATAAATAAATAAATAAATTTATTTTAAAAAAATACTTTTCAAGTACCTACTGTACTCCAGCAACTAGAGAAAGCCCACGCACAGCAACGAAGACCCAACACAGCCAATAAATAAATAAATAAATAAATTTATTTTAAAAAAATACTTTTCAAGTACCTACTGTACTCCAGCAGTTTTTTTGTCTCCAAAGATCACCAGTGAATGACACAAATAAGATTTCTGTTCTCTGGAAGCCTTTATTTTAGTAGGAAGAAGCCTGACAATGAGCAAGTAAACAAATAAATGAACAAGATAATTTCAATTGTTAATTGGTGTCCACAAAATATATAAAACAGGCCAGTATAGCGTGACAGAAAGGGTACTATAGATAGGGTGGTGAGACCAAAACTCTCTGGGTGATGATATTTGAGCTGCAGTCCAAATGGTGTGAAAAAACATCAAGAAGATCTGGTCAGAGAAATGCAAACCAAAACCACAATGAGATATCACCTCATACCTGTTAGAATGGCTATTATCAATAAACAAGAGACAAGTGTTGGCAAGGCTGTGGAGAAAAGACAACTTTTGTGTACTGTTGGTGGGAATGTAAATTGGTGCAACCTCTATGGAAAACAGTACGGAGGTTGCTCAAAAAATTAAAAACAGAACTACCATAAAATCCAGCAATTATACTTCTGAATATTTATTCAAAGAAATGAAATCACTATCTCAAAGAGATGTCTGCACCCCCATGTTCACTGCAGCATCATTTACAATAGCAAAGACATGGAAACAACCTCAGTGTCCACCAAGAGATAAATGGTTAAAGAAAAGGTGGCGTATTTACATACAATGGAATATTATTCAGCCATACAAAGAAGGAAATTCTGCCTCTTGCAGCAACATGGATGAAGCTTGAGGGCATTATACTAAGTGAAAGAAGTCAGACAGATAAAGACAAATACTATATGTTCTCACTTATATGAGGAATCCAAAAAAGTGAACTCAAAGAAACAGAATAAAATGGTAGTTGCTAGGTCCTGAAGTGGGGAAAATGGGAGATGTTGATCAAAGGATACAAACTTCCAGCTTTAAGATGAAGAAGTTCTGGGGATGTAATGTACAGCATGGTGACTATAAGTAACAATACTGTATTATATACTTGCAAGTTGTTAAGAAGAGTAGATCTTAAATGTTACCACCACACATAAAAATATGGTAATTATATGAAAGGATGGAAGTGTTAACTAACTTTATCCTTGTCATCATTTTACAATACATACATGTATCAAGTCATCATATTGTACATCTTAAACTTACGTATGTTATGTGTCAGTAATATCTCAATAAATCTGGGGGGAAAATATTCTGAAATAATTTTTTCAAAACAGAAGAAGCTATGGACACAGACCTTACAGACCTTATAGCAGGAGCATGCCCAAGGAGCAGAAAGAGGCCTAAGTGGGTGGATCTTAGCAAGTAAGAAAGAAAGAGAGGGGACTCCCCTGGTGGTCCAGTGGTTAAGACTCCATGCTTCCACTGCAGGGGCCACGGGTTCCATCCCTGGTCTGGGAACTAAAATCCCACATGCTGCTCTGCGCGGCCAGGAAAAAAAAAAAGAGAGACAGAGAGAGAGGTAGGCAGAGGACAGATCAGGTAAGACCTTGAAAGCCATGGTTAGGAATTTGGATTTTGTTCTACTGCTATTGCAAGTCACTACAGGGCTTTAAAAATAGTGATACAATCTACCTTGCATCTAAAAACACAGTTGTTCCATAATTGTTGAATAAATGAATACATTAGGATCCCTTCATTTCCATATCATCAGCAAGTTCTTTGTGTTAATTTTTAAATCTTGAATTGAGGTTTCAATATTGGAAGAAGCTGGAGAAGAACATTGGTGCCCTACTCTTGGCTGCTGGCATTCTTCCTCCCAGAGTCTGCCCGCACTTCATTGTCTTGATCTCCAAGAATGGCTTATTCACACAGAATAAGCCAGAATGTCCTTTCTCCCCTTCTTTTCCTGACTAACTCTTGGTCATCTCCCAAAGAGGCCTACTGAGTAATTGATATCTGAAAGTTGACTACATCCTCTAGTTAGTGGATGACAATTATTGGTCTATATTGACTGAATAGAGCTAACATGGCAAAACTTCTACACAAGAAGGATTTGGGATCTTTCTTCTCTTTCTCCCCCTCTCTCTCATACTCCTTCCCCTACCCCAGCAAGGTGGCAGTCTTAGTTGACTTTCCTTTGGATTTGTTCTACCAAAGTATAGATTGGGACATACTGATGGGCAAGAGAATAGGGCAGGGATTTGATTGTTGTCCCACATCTAAGTCATAACCTTCAATCCAACTTTTATGAGTAAAAAAATTGATTATTTTAGTATCATTTGCCTGACTCTTGTAACTACCCTAAAACTGGTTCTGAATTCACAGCAAAGTAAAAGTGTTTCTGAAATTCCAGCAAGATATAGTGTGATATGGCTGGCCAACACTAAATTGGAAGTTTGTGAACCAGCTGGACTTGGGATCCAGATGCAACATTAGTGCTAACTTTCTGTGGAACTGTAGGCCAGTCCCTCAAAACCAATAACTAACTCTATGGCAGGCACTCATTAAGCACTACATAGGTAATGTCATTAATCTTCAAAACAATTTGAGATGGATACAATTATCATCTCATTTTACACATGAGAACTTGGGCAGAGTAAGTCTGATAGCTGCAACTTGAACCCAGACAGCTTGATTCAAGAGTCTAACTCAGTGTCTACAAGTTACCATTTTATTCATCTATAAAGTGCAAGGGTTGGATCAGACAATCCCTAAGATATATTTCAAGCCTAAATTTCTCTGACACATTCCCATTGCCTCATCTACCTTCCTAAAGATGAAATGTCCATCTTCAATGCTTTGATTTTGACAAATTAGCCCCATTTCTCTGTCATTTTCTTGTGGAAGATGGGGATCCTCCTTCACAATGGTATTTATTTCTGTGAGTTGTTTATGGAAGAAGACACACTATTTAGCTTGACAATTGTAACTGTAACTTAGAATGAATGTAAAGCTAATTTGATCAGGCCAACAAACCTGACCTTTGTATTTTCCCCAGTATTTATCATTTCAACACTGTCTTTTGCCAGAACCTGATGACTCTAAAAATCAAATCCTATATCTTGACATTTTCTATATCTCCAACTATTCTCTCTCCATATCCTCTTTCTCTTCCAAGCTGTAACCTTCAGCTGGAAATATTTATTAATGTTCCACAAGCAGTTTGCCACCCAGACTTTAAAATCACCAGATGCACACTGCACCTTACTTCCTACCATGTTGTTTTTTTCCATGTGAGACACATACTGACTGTATCCAACTGTGATTATTTGGAACCATAATCACACACTTCTTACCAACTGCTCTTATTTAAAATGACTCATCCTGTTCCCCACTCAACTCTTTGTTACATAGGGAGTGAGTTAATGAGTCTTGGCAAACTCTTCATCCTAACTCAGATGTGCCCCCTGAAAAATCAGCACTTCTCCTAAATGGCCACGTTATGTCTTCCAGGGTAGCCCATGTCCCTCAGCTCAGAGCCACCATCACACACTCTTGTCCTCCTGGAAACTGTAACAGAATCCTCCCATGGTCTAGTGTCCATTGGTCCTTTTTTTTTTTCCGTGAGTTATAGAGTGCATCTTATTTTTTGAAGGTAAGGTTCACACAACATGGAATGAACCAGAGAACTATGGCTAGCTCTACTGAGTTCTGATTGTTTTGCCCTATTATTTCTGTTTTGCCAAATTTTCTCACTCTTGACATTAGTTTATAATACATGCTAATAACTTAGGCCCTTCTTCTTGGCTTCCTCCTGACTAAACCATTATGCTGCACTGTCTTTAGTGTACATAATGTTTAATAAAAATAGCTAACATATGCTCACCAAAAGACATGTACTAGAACATTTAAGACAGCACCATTCACAAGCACCCCAAACTGGAAACTAACCAAATGTCTTTTAACAGTAGGATGGGTAAAAAAATTGTGGTATATTTCCACAATGTAATACAATAAGAAGAAACACACTTAACTACATGCAATAATATGGGTGAATCTCACAAACACAATTTGAGTGACAGAAGCCTGACAGAAACAAATAAAACTATATGCTTCCATTTATATAAGGAACAAAATCAGGTGAAAGCAAATTGATGTTCCTATAAGTCAAGATTCCTGGGGACTGAGGGGATAGTGCCTGGAAGGGGGCAAAAGGGGTCTCTGGGTACTGACCATATTCTGTGATTACATGGGAGTGTTCAATTGGTAAAAATTCAATGAGTTCTACACTTTAGAATATATGCCCTTTCTTTATGTAGACTTCACTTTTTTAAAAGTTTAATAAAGTAAATGAAAAAAAGACATAAAAGTTGAAAACAAACTGAAAAGAAACTAATAGGTATCCTTTATTAAGTACTTGGTTTTGTTCTAGTTGATGTTTATGTCTTTTTAACATGCTAACTCATTGCATCTATAGTAATGGAGCCAAATCCGGGATTCTAATGCAGACAGTCTGAGTGCTGATTTAAATCTGGGCTTTGTACTTTCTAGGTGTTTTGTTTTGTTTTTGTTGTTTTTTCATCTTTTGTTTTTACTTCTTTAATCCTCGGTTTTCTCATTTACAAAATAAAGTCAATAATAGTGGCTACTTTGTAGGTTTGTGGTAAGCATTAAATGAGCAAATCTTAGTCATGTACTTAACATGATGCCTAACATGTGGTAAGTGCTCAATAAATCTTTACTAAATGATAGTTTCTGGTTTATCTTGCCTAGAAATACTCAATTTTTGTAAACTCAAGCATTGTGAGATAGTCCACAAGACCATTCACCTTCAAATATTAGAAACTAAAAAGAGAGTAGCATGCCATGCCCTGCACAGGAATGAATGAGTGAAGGAAGGAAGGAAGGGAAGAGGAAGGAAAGAAGGAAGGAAGGAACAAATGAATTAGAGAAGAATGCCATCCTAGCATGTGAAGATGGTGATTTAATAACAGTAAGAATGGGAGCAGACAGATGGAAAACCATCAAGACACATCATCATCATTATCAGATATTCTTAAAGAAAAATTAAGGTAAAGGAGTAAGCACAGTTATGCCTTTCTCTGAATCCTGACATTCATTACAATTTTGTATTGTACATGCATGGCAGGCAGGATGTGTAGTGGTGAGACTGCTGACTCAGAGACAGAGTACACTCGGGACTTCCCTGGTGGGGACGCGGGTTCGATCCCTGATCAGGGAACTAAGATCCCACGTGCCGCAGGGCAACTAAGCCCGCGCACTACAACTACTGAGCTCGAGGGCCTCAAGGAGAGATCCTGCAGGCCGCAAACTACAGAGCCCACGTGTCCTGGAGCACACGCGCCACAGCTAGAGAGAGAAAACCCTCACACCGCAACTAGAGAGAAGCCCGCACGCCACAACAAAAGATCCCACATGCCGCAACTAAGACCTGACGCAGCCAAAAAAATAATAAATTAATTAGTTAATTAATTAACTACAAAAGAAAAGAGGCAGAGCACCCAGATTTAAGTCATGGCTACTTGTAACATCTGGGAAAACAACTTCCCCTTTCCTCAGTTTCCTAACCTGTATGATAAGGATAATACTAATACTATCCACCTCATAGTTTGAGGTTTAAAACAGTTAATATTTGTAAATAACTTGGAATCATTGGCATACAGAAAGCACCAATAACCACTTATAAAATACATTAAATATATTAAATGTTCAAGGTTTACCCTGGGAAAAATTGTAAAGTCAAACTTTTGTTCTATCCTTTCTCGATTTTCTTCGAAATACTTCTAACCTTGCTCACTCCACGTCCCTAGCACACACAGGCTAGCCCCTGGTAACTCAAAGCCCTCCCCGGAAAGTACCCACCCTGACCTACCTCCTCTCCATCCTGGATTTCTCCTTGGAATCTTTATAAAATTTACTTGTGCTATCTATGTTTCATTCCATTCAATCTGGAAAAAAAAATGTAATCCCTTCTAAGAGATCATAATAGGTACATTTTTCTCAGATGACTTTTCTGATTTTAACAGAGCTTCCTGAAATCTGCTTCATAACCACATGAAGTGTCACAAATAGTACAAACTTCCAGCCCTATTTCTTGCCAACTGGGAGATATTTTCAATCAGAAAAATCTTGTCATTCTCGATGACAACAAATATATGACTACTTATTATAACCTTGATTATTTCAGAACTGTAAAGTGCAAAATAAAAGATTAATTTTCTCTTGTCTACCCTTTTACATTCAACTAAGGGGAAAAAAGGTGGAGAACTAAGAGAAGGAATATGTTCTGATTCTTCTGTTGAGTTTTAATTTCCCCAGGAAATGACCAGAAAGCTGATTTGTGCAACTCGTTCTCTTTCATGTTAAAAGACTCGACATATATACACTACCGAATGTAAAATAGATAGCTAGTGGGAAGCAGCCGCACATCACAGGGAGATCAGCTCGGTGCTTTGCGACCACCTAGAGTGGTGGGATAGGGAGGGTGAGAGGGAGACGCAAGAGGGAGGGGATATGGGGATATATGTATGTATATGGCTGATTCATTTTGTTGTACAACAGAAAGTAACACAGTACTGTGAAGCAATTATACTCCAGTAAAGATTTTTTAAATAAATAAATAAAAGACTCTATATTTCCCAATATTCTGGAAGCCTAAGAGATAGTCCCTCCTTCAACCTCACCCTGAATTTCCCTGATTGATTCCAGGAGCAACCAAATGGCACATAAGCATGTCCACACATGTGTACATAATCACATGAACACATATTCTGCATTGCCATCCCTATTCCAGTGCTACAGTAAATTTCCCCAAACGAAAAAAAAAAAAACAACAACTAATTCTGATGACCCAGAATGCACAACCAGGACCTCAGTGGTACCTGGGAATCTTAAAATAATTTAGTTAAAAACAGAGACCTGTTTGAGTTGCAGAAGCTCAGGTTTTATTTAACTGCACGATGCATCCCAGAAGTAAGGCAATAACCCAAGCTCAGTTCAGAAGACCAACCACCCACATCATATGCTATTGCAAACTTCAGGATGGCTCACTTAATCTGCACTTGTATTTTAGTCCAAAATGGCATTGAGAGTGTTATCAGTGTTATCAGTAGTCAAAAGAGATCTCTGACTTTAGGAAAAGATTGAGTGGCAGTTAACCCCAGAGGTCCAAACACCTGACCCTTCTCTTTCTCCATAGATATCTGGCCTGGCAGGCATGCATTATAACATGAACCCATCAGAGTTTGAAATCCCCATATGGGTCAGGGTGTTCCAGACATTTCCTGGCACTAGAGATACTCTCCAAAGAGTAAGCATCACTATAACAAGATAGAACCGACACCAACTTCTCCTAAAGAACAGACAGCAGTCATCAGCAGGGAAAGAATGTAAATTCTCACCATGATATAATCACCATGATATAATCACCAAGAAAATGACTTGTAAATGTTCCGAACATTGGTTTAAAACATGTATCTCATGAGGCAAACCTGCACTAACCGATGACTCAGAAAGTACCAGATATAAACAATTACCCATGCACAGAAAGCACTTCCAAGGAAACTGAATCAGATCAAGAAGGAAGGATGGTTCAGGACATCCAGTACAAAACTTTCTCCTTCATTTAATCTCTGGGCAGAAAAAACTGTTTGAAGTGCTTTTAAAACTCCTTCAATGTTTTGGATATCTTATGTATAGCTTACACGTGGCTATTCTATAATACCCACCATTCCAATAATCTGAATCCTTAAAGTCCCAATGTGGCCATCTACCCTAAGGTAGCCTCCCTGAATGAGAGCCATATGCTATCAAGATCACATGACCTGGTCCAGCCCCCGACACTGACTCAGTCAGCCCCCTAATTCCCTCCTGGCAGAAGTCCACAGCCAGTCTCAGCCCCATTCATTCTTCCACTAACCACAGCACTTTCCACCCATTCGCACTAGAATCTGAATACAGCCTCACCCTCTTGTGGACCTCTGCAGTGTGAAGAAAAGTGCAAGGTAAGACTTTCACTGTGATACTCAAGTTTAAAAAGAAATAGGTTGAATATTTGCATACCATAACTTAAGGCATCATTGCCCTTGACCTGGGTGAGGCCCCAGACCTGAGCCCTGTGTTCCAGAGGGCTCACTCTAGCCCCTCTTCTAGCCATGCCCCTCCCAAGGCAAAGAGCTTATGGAGGTAAACTTGCTCAGGTGGAATTTTTGCCTCCCCTTATAGACCAGGCTCTGGGTACCTGGGACCCTGGAATTCCCCACCCAGACATAACTGAGCCTGCTTCCAAGGCCAGAATGGAACTCTTCACCAGAGGTGTCTCCTGCAAGCAGATGGCACTGGCCTTTTGCTCCTCCCAGGCCAGAGGAGGGGCCGAGGAGCTGCTGTATTTAGGGACTATGGCCACAGCTTTGAAGTGCAGCCTGGATTGCCCACACACGCATAGTGAGGCTCCTCTCAGCACAAGGGAGTGCTAGTAGCGGGGGAGGAGAGAGGAGCTGGGGCCAGCTCTCCCCAGGATGCCACATTGTAGCACAGAATTCTGAGAAGTCTGAGAATCATAAATTTGCACCTGGCCTCCCAAGTCAACATAAAGGTAGATTTGCCAAGGAAAGAGGACAGAACGAATTTTATTTAACAGATTCTCACTTGAGTTATAATTTTTTAATATTTAGACATATAACTATATGGCCTCAATTAGCACTCTTGTTCTGGAGACAAAATTAGGGACAGACCTGATGAAAGATACATTTGCATAAAGTTTCATCATCTTCAGAAACTAACTTCTGCAAGGAATATATTCCTAAGAAGCCTCAAGTCACAAATTAAACTCTTTAAGATTTTCCTTGGACCAGCACCATTGCTCTTCAAAGTAACGTGGTACCCAGTAAGCACCCTTCCCATCAATCCTGAGGCGTGATGTACTGCAGGCAATCTCCAGGATTCGGTCCTGAGTCAGTCACCTTCTCTGCTAGCCCTCCCCTTGGATCACATTTCTAAAAATCAACTGGTGTCATGTGCAGTGAAAACCAAAATCAGTTTCCATAGTGCTGTGCATCACCTAAACATAGAGACAACAGGAATAAAATTAACAATCACACCCACTCTCCAGTCTGTTTGCTCCCATTAGGAAGCATTATGACAAATATCATGATATCGCTTATATGTGGAATTTAAAAAAAAAAAAATGGTACAAATGAACATATTTACAAAACAGAAATAGAGTTACAGATGTAGAAAACAAACTTATGGTTGCCAGGGGGGAAAGGGGGAAAGAAGGAATAAATTGGGAGATGGGGATTGATATATACACACTACTATATATAATAGATAACTAATAAGAGCCTACTGTATAGCACAGGGAACTCTACTCAATACTCTGTAATGACCTATATGGGAAAAGAATTTTAAAAAGAGTGGATACATGTATATGTATAACTGATTCGCTTTGTTGTGCAGCAGAAACTAACACAACATTGTAAATCAACTATACTCCAAAAAAATTAATTTAAAAAACACTGTAAATCAACTATACCCCCAATAAAATTTTTTTTAAAAAGAAGCATTATGATACTAACAATCCTTAAAAAATTAACAATTTATTATGAAAATCAAGGTAATGAGTAAGGAAGAAATACTGGATAAACTAAAAAGTCTAGCTGGGTTCAACCAGGAAAGGGCAGAGAAAAACGAGGGATGGAAGGTGTGGACTGGAAAGGAAGCAGGGGGGAGATGAGAGAAACTATTTGAGAGACAGAACTGGAGTGGGTCAGGTCTGGGCAGAGTTGGGAGTGAGAGAGGAGAGAGATTCAGGAGCAGTGACCATGTGTGAAGGATATTGAGAAAGACAGGCTGTTAGAGGATTAAAGATGGCCACAAATGTTGTCACTACACCTAACAAGAGAGAGACTCTTCTTCAATCCCTTTGAATCTGTGGCTTGCTTTGGCCAATAGAATGTTACAGAAGTGACACTGTGTAATTTCCAAGGCTGAACCTGAAAAGATCTGCACTGGCTTCTTACACACACCCCAATGACCTTCCAAATGACCGCAGCACCAGCCAACAGCATGAGAACAGAACTACTGCCCAGCCAACATCATCAACCCAGTTATTGATGTTAAGCCACTAAATCTAGGAGAAAAAGATTTTTAAGATATTTAATTTAATATTTAACTGGATGTTACGGATGTATGCTCTCTCTGTTCTCAAGAGATTGCACTAAAAAGAATTAATTTGCTTTTCAGTTATCTCTAGATGTCAGCTGAGTGTCGAGATGGAACGAGACATATATGCCTTAATGGTCTACACAATATAATGTCAACCAGGAGCTCTGAATAGTTAGCACAAAAATCGTGTTTTGCATACCCATGCAAAGAGTACTGAATTTTCATGCTAACCACTCAAAAAAAAAATGATAAAAGTACAACTTGAAAAAAATCTCTAACGATCCATAAAATTTGTAGTAACTACAAATAGTCAAAATTTCATGGTTATCTCCATACTCCTCTTCAAAGAACACTATCCATCAACTGCTTTATTGTAAAGGATGTAGAAACTAAGGACCCCCACTTGGTATACTATTTTGAACAGAACACCCAGCCTTCAGCATCTAGACCCACGTCAATATTATAGTCTGTGAAAGAAACCTGGACTCTTCAGCATATGGGTCCCTAATGCCACTGATCCTCACACTTTAGTATATTTGAGAAAGGTTTCAAGCACTCAAGGAGCCATGCCATTCAATTTAGGCAACCATCACACTCTGTGGGATTCCTGTCCCTCCATCCAATCCTTTTGGCCGCTTGGAAATGACCACATCTGCTGTGAGTCAGTGTTATTTAACAACAGTATGCAAAGCTGCCAAGTTTGGATCAGTGAAGTTGTTATTTTCCCTGGGTAATTCAGATCTTTGGCTTATTTGCATCCTGGACTGCCACACCCACACATTTAAAGATATTTAACTGTAGTCATAGCAGAACTAGATAAGCACTTAGCCATGTCTGCTTTCAAATAGGGGTTTTGAGTTCATGACTGCTTCAGTGTATTTGCCCACCCATCAGATAAACTACTTGACAGTATCATTGAAAACAGTTTCTCTTCTCCATAAGCAGATTGGCCAGCATCCCAAACCCCAGTAGTTCTGCATCGTGTAACCAGAGCTGCTGCCTTCTGCTTCCTGAGCCAAACTCCAAGACCCACAGGAATCAACTAGAGTCCTGGAAGATCCAGACACTGCCCCATGTGCAGATTCCTGCAAAAATAAACTGAGTCCCTGCCTTAGTCAGTGCCAGGAAAGCACCAGCAATAGCTAGATCATATGTCATCCAACCACAAGACCAAACTGTCTCTTCAGATGTTAG
Organism: Balaenoptera borealis; assembly: GCF_965194805.1. Lineage (NCBI taxonomy): Eukaryota > Metazoa > Chordata > Mammalia > Artiodactyla > Balaenopteridae > Balaenoptera > Balaenoptera borealis. Next base: position 19,709,668 of record NC_138862.1, on the reverse strand, counting down.
AAACACCTCAATCCATAAAGTAGGAATTAGCTAGAACCTTACCCAGCGTCTGAACAAGAGAGACTAGTAATTTGGCTCCCCTTCAAATCAATGTTCTTTGAATATTTGTTCAACAGTCCTTTAGCAGAAATACGGAGGTACTAATTTTCCATTCTCACAAATCATCTACAACTCTCTTCTTTATTTTTTTATTATTCCAGTGAGAAAATTTATTGAGAAACATATGAAACCATTTAATATGTAAATAAGCAAACCACATATTTCTGGTAAACTGCACTATAGTGTGCCTTAATTGGGCAATACGTTGAAAGCCATCATCCATATGGTCCAATATGAATAGTGTGTCAATCAAGGAAACAAAGTCCAGTGACTAAAATTACTCATTTGTCACCTTCTGTATCAGTTAGGATTGCAATTGATTGAGCAGCTTAATTACCCTACACTGGCTTTTTTTTTTTTTTTCCTACACTGGCTTTTATAAATTAACTTAATGAAGTTAAGAATGGCTTAAATTATTAACGTGTGCTGGTTAATCTCAATCTCCCCACTTACCTTCACAAATCTCTGCCCTGTTCCATGTCCCAGGAGGCTGACCTCCATAAACAGCATCTCCCAAGCTCTTCTGCCCTCTGGCTTAAGTGGGAAGAGAAAGCATCGCATATTTATTTCCCATAATCTCCACCCCCACCCCTTTACTTGCATAGCTATAGTTCTGGCAGAGTTACTTTTCTTTGTAGTCACAGACTATATGAGGCAGCATCTCTTCTGATTCAAGTTCTTTCTAGCTCCAGTGAAAACTATTCCCTCCCTTAACCCATCAAAATCCCCACCATTTCTAGCGGTGTTGCACCATCTCTTGTTAGTTCCTATGATGGTTAATTTTATATATCAACTTGACTAGGCCACAGGCTTCCCAGAAATTTTGTCAAAAATTATTCTCAGTGTGTCTATGGAGGTGTTTTGGGATGAGCTTAACAATTACATGGTAGACTATGTAAAGCAGATTGTCCTCCCTAATGTGGGTGGGCCTTATCCAATTAGTTGAAGGCCTGAATAGTACAAAAAGGCTGGTTCTTCCCCAAGTAAGAGAGAATTGTCCTGCCTGGTGGCATGTGAACTAGGACATCAATTCTTGGCTCTATTGCAGCCTGCTGGCCTTCAGACTCAAACTGTGATCTTGGCTCTGCATATCATGGACTTGCCAAACTCCATAATCACATAAGCCAATTGAGAGAGAGAGAGAGAGGGAAAGAGAGGGAAAGAGAGAAAGAAGATGTTCAATTTTCAGTTTTTTAAGGAACATCCATACTGTTCTCCATAGTGGCTGTATCAATTTACATTCCCACCAGCAGTGCAGGAGGGTTCCCTTTCCTCCACACCCTCTCCAGCATTTGCAGTTTGTAGATTTTCTGACGATGCCCATTCTACCTGGTGTGAAATGATACCTCATTGTCGTTTTAATTTGCATTTCTCTAATAATTAGTGATGTTGAGCATCCTTTCATGTGTTTGTTGTCAATCTCTATATCTTCTTTGGAGAAACGTCTATTTAGGTCTGCTGCCCACTTTTGGATTGGGTTGTTTGTTTTTTTGATATTGAGCTGCATGAGCTGCTTGTATATTTTGGAGATTAATCTTTTGTCAGTTGCTTCGTTGGCAAATATTTTCTCCCATTCTGAGGGTTGTCCTTTCGTCTTGTTTGTAGTTTCCTTTGCTGTGCAAAAGTTTTTAAATTTCATTAGGTCCCATTCGTTTATTTTTGTTTTTATTTCCATTTCTCTAGGAGGTGGGTCAAAAAGGATCTTGATGTGATTTATGTCATAGAGTGTTCTGCCTATGTTTTCCTCTAAGAGTTTTATAGTGTCTGGCCTTACATTTAGGTCTTTGATCCATTTTGAGTTTATTTTTGTGTATGGTGTTAGGGAGTGTTCTAATTTCATTCTTTTACATGTAGCTGTCCAGTTTTCCCAGCACCACTTATTGAAGAGGCTTTCTTTTCTCCATTGTATATTTTTTCCTCCTTTGTCAAAGATAAGGTGACCATATGTGTGGGGGTTTATCTCTAGGCTTTTTATCCTGTTCCATTGATCTATATCTCTGTTTTTGTGCCAGTACCACATTGTCTTGATTACTGTAGCTTTGTAGTATAGTCTGAAATCCAGGAGCCTGATTCCTCCAGCTCCGTTTTTCTTTCTCAAGATTGCTTTGGCTATTTGGGGTCTTTCGTGTTTCCATACAAATTGTGAAATTTTTTGTTCTAGTTCTGTGAAAAATGCCATGGGTAGTTTGATAGGGATTGCACTGAATCTGTAGATTGCTTTGGGTAGAAGAGTCATTTTCACAATGTTGATTCTTCCAATCCAAGAACATGATATATCTCTCCATCTGTTTGTTATCATCTTTAATTTCTTTCATCAGTGTCTTATACTCTTCTGCATACAGGTCTTTTGTCTCCTTAGGTAGGTTTATTCCTAAGTATTTTATTCTTTTGGTTGCAATGGTAAATGGGAGTGTTTCCTTAATTTCTCGTTCAGATTTTTCATCATTAATGTATAGGAATTCAAGAGATTTCTGTGCATTAATTTTGTATCCTGCTATTTTACCAAATTCATTGATTAGCTCTAGTAGTTGTCTGGTACCATCCTTAGGATTCTCTATGTATAGTACCATGTCCAATCATGTTTTTCTCTTACATCACTTTAAATATGTCCTGTCACTCCCTTCTGGCTTGCAAAGTTTCTGCTGAAAGATCAGCTGTTAACCTTTTGGGGATTCCCTTGTATGTTATTTGTTGTTTTTCCCTTGTAGATTTGAATATTTTTTCTTTGTATTTAATTTTTGATAGTTTGATTAATATGTGTCTTGGCGTGTTTCTCCTTGGATTTATCCTGTATGGGACTCTGCACTTCCTGGACTTGATTGACTATTTCATTTCCCATATTAGGGAAGTTTTCAACTATAATCTCTTCAAATATCTTCTCAGTCCCTTTCTTTTTCTCTCCTTCTTCTGGGACACCTGTAATTCGAATGTTGGTGCATTTAATGTTGTCCCAGAGGTCTCTGAGACTGTCCTCAATTCTTTTCATTCTTTTTTCTTTATTCTGCTCTGTGGTAGTTATTTCCACTATTTTATCTTCCAGGTCACTTATTCATTCTTCTTCCTCAGTTATTCTGCTACTGATTCCTTCTAGAGAATTTTTAATTTCATTTATTGTGTTGTTCATCATTGTTTGTTTGCTCTTTAGTTCTTCTAGGTCCTTGTTAAATGTTTCTTGTATTTTCTCCATTCTATTTCCAAGATTTTGGATCATCTTTACTATCATTACTCTGAATTCTTTTTCAGGTAGTCTGCCTATTTCCTCTTCTTTTGTTTGGTCTGATGGGTTTTAACCTTGATCCTTCATCTGCTGTGTGTTTCCCTGTCTTCTCATTTTGCTTAACTTACTGTGTTTGGGGTCTCCTTTTCATAGGCTGCAGGTTTGTGGTTCCCATTGTTTTTGATGTCTGCCCCCAAAGGGTAAGGTTGGTTCAGTGGGTTGTGTAGGCTTCCTGGTGGAGGGGACTGGTGCCTGTGTTCTGATGGATGAGTCTGGATCTTGTCTTTCTAGTGGGCAGGACCACGTCCGGTGGTGTGTTTTGGGGTGTCTGTGATCTTATCATGATCTTAGGCAGCCTCTCTGCTAATGGGTGGGGTTGTGCTCCTGTCTAGCTACTTCTTTGGCTTAGGGTGTCCAGCACTGTAGCTTGCTGATCGTTGAGTGGAGCTGGGTCTTAGCGTTGAGATGGAGATCTCTGGGAGAGTTTTCGCCATTTGATATACGCAGAGCTGGGAGGTCTGTGGTGGACTAATGTCCTGAATTCAGCTCTCCCACCTCAGAGGCTCAGGCCTGACACCCGGCCAGAGCACCAAGACACTGTCAGCCACACAGCTCAGAAGAAAAGGGAGAGAAAAAAAGAAAGAAAGAAAGAAAGAATAAAATGAAATAAAATTTAAAAGTTATTAAAATAAAAAATAAAAAAATTATTAAAAATTTTAAAAATTTAAAAGTAATAATAATTTTAAAACAAACAGACAGACAGAACCCTAGGACAAATGGTAAAAGCAAAGCTATACAGACAAAATCACACAAAGAAGCATACACATACCCACACACAAAAAGAGAAAAAGGGAAAATATGTATGTATATATATAAAAAAAAAAGGAAGAGAGAAACCTAATCAATAAACAAATCTACCAATCATAATAAACTCTAAATACTAAACTAAGATAAACATAAAACCAGAAACAAATTAGATGCAGAAAGCAAACCCCAAGTCTACAGTTGCTCCCAAAGTCCACTGCCTCAATTTTGGGATGATTCGTTGTCTATTCAGGTATTCCACAGATGCAGAGTACATCAAGTTGATTTGTGGAGATTTAATCCACTGCTCCTGAGGCTGCTGGGAGAGATTTCCCTTTCTCTTCTTTGTTCACACAGCTCCTGGGGTTCAGCGTTGAATTTGGACCCACCTCTTCGTGTACGTCACCTGAGGGTGTCTGTTCCCCACCCAGACAGGACAGGGTTAAAGGAGCAGCTGATTTGGGGGCTCTGGCTCACTCAGGCCAGGGGGAGGGAGGGGTACGGATGCGGGGCGAGCCTGCAGCGGCAGAGGCCAGCATGACATTGCACCAGCGTGAGGTGTGCAGTGCGTTCTCCCGGGGAAGTTGTCGCTGAATCACGGGACCCTGGCAGTGGCGGGCTGCACAGGCTCCTGGGAGGGGAGGTGTGGACGGTGACCTGTGCTTGCACACAGGCTTCCTGGTGGCGGCAGCAGCAGCCTTAGCATCTCATGCCCGTCTCTGGGGTCCACATTGATAGCCGCGGCTCGCGCCCGTCTCTGGAGCTCATTTAAGTGGTGCTCTGAATCCCCTCTCCTCGCACACCCCAAAGAATGATCGCTTGCCTCTTTTTCAGCTCCAGACTTTTTCCCGGACTCCCTCCTGGCTAGCTGTGGCACACTAGCCCCCTTCAGGCTGTGTTCACGTAGCCAACCCCAGTCCTCTCCCTGGGATACGACCGAAGCCCGAGCCTCAGCTCCCAGCCACCGCCTGCCCTGGCGGGTGAGCAGACAAGACTCTTGGGCTGGTGACTGCTGGTCGGCACCGATCCTCCGTGCGGGAATCTCTCCGCTTTGCCCTCCGCACCCCTGTGGCTGCACTGTCCTCCACGGCTCTGAAGCTTCCCCTCCACCACCCGCAGTCTCTGCCCGCGAAGGGGCTTCCTAGTGCGTGGAAACCTTTCCTCCTTCACAGCTCCCTCCCACTGGTGCAGGTCCCGTCCTATTCTTTTGTCTCTGTTTTTTCTTTTTTCTTTTGCCCTACCCAAGTACATGGGGAGTTTCTTGCCTTTCGGGAAGTCTGAAGTCTTCTGCCAGCGTTCAGTAGGTGTTCTGTAGGAGTTGTCCCACATGTAGATGTATTTCTGATTTATTTGTGGGGAGGAAGGTGATCTCCACATCTTACTCCTCCACCATCTTGAAGCTCTTTAGTTTCTTAAAAAACTAAAAATAGAGTTATCATATGATCCTGCAATCCCGCTCCTGGGCATTTATCTGGAAAAGATGAAAACTCTAATTCGAAAAGATACATGCACCCCAATGTTTATAGCAGCACTATTTACAATAGTTAAGACATGGAAGACAGACGAATGGATAAGGAAGATGCAGTATTTATATATATATATAAAATATATAACTACTATACAATCCAGCAACTCCACTACTGCATATTTATCCAATGAAAACAAAAACACTAATCTGAAAGATATATGCACCTAAATGTTCATTGCATCACAGTTTACAATAGCCAAGAAATGGAAGCAATATAAATTGCTTCCAAAAGATGAATGGATAAAGAAAATGTGTTATATATATACAATGGAATATTACTCAGCCATAAAAAAGAATGAAATAATGCCATTTGCAGCAACATGGATGGACCTAGAGATTATCATACTAAGTGAAGTAAGTCAGACAGAGAAAGACAAATATCATATGATATCACTTATGTGTGGAATCTAAAAAAAATGATAGAGGGCTTCCATGGTTACGCAGTGGTTAAGAATCTGCCTGCCAATGCAGAGGACACGGGTTCAATCCCTGGTCCAGGAAGATCCCATGTGCCATGGAGCAACTAAGCCTATGCACCACAACTCCTGAGCCTGCGCACCACAACTACTGAGCCCGTGTGCCTAGAGCCCGTGCTCCTCAACAAGAGAAGCCACTGCAATGAGAAGCCCATGCACCACAACGAAGGGTAGCCCCCGCTCACCACAACTAGAGAAAGCCTGCACTCAGCAATGAAGACCCAATGCAGCCAAAAATAAATAACTTAATTAATAAAAAAATAAAAATAAAAAAATGATACAAATGAACTTATTTTAAAAACAGAAATAGACTCACAGAAGTAAAAAACAAACTTATGGTTACCAAAGGGGATAGGAGGGTGGGAAGAGGGGGACCAACTGGGGACAAGGAGAGATAAATCAGGAGTTTGGGATTAACATATACCCACTACTATACATAAAATAGGTAAACAACAAGGACCTACTGTATAGCACAGGAAATTAAACTCGATATTATATAATAATCTATAATGGAAAAGAATCTGAAAAAATATATATATATGATATACATGTATAACTGAATCACTTTGCTGTACACTTGAAACTAACACAACATTGTAAATTAACTATACTTAAAAAAAATAAAAATAAAAAACCAAATAAATAAAAAGAGCATTTTAACCAGAATACCCCAATTCTGCTTGCATTAGACACAAAGGATGAAAATATATCTCTCTCCTGTTGCTGTCATTGTTTTTGTTGTTTTGCTTCAGGTTTGTCTAGTAATTGACCCTTTCAATGAACTGTGGAATGTATATACTGGAATTTCTTTTTTAATTCATAATTTTCTGCTTTAATATGTTTTGTACTGTCCTACTTTATAGATTTATGATTAAATGTCTTGAACTAATTTTAGCTAAGAGTTCTGAAGTTATGCTAAGGATTGGGATTAACTGATGAATAACAGGCTCAATTCTCCCTGTATGTCAAGAGCTGGCCAGCACAGTTACCCAGCTATTGTAGGAGGTAGCTCTCTGGTTTTATCTTATTGGTTAGAGAAATGGCCTGACCAGTGCAGATAATTTCACAGGAATAGGAAGCTTCTAATACAGTCGTATGGCCTTGCTGACTATGCAGTAACCAGAAGAGCACGCCTACAGATAAAGTAACCAATTCACCTGGGTTTGCTCAAGACTTTCTCAAGCTTGGCCTTGAAGTCCCACGTTCCAAAAATCCCTGTTTCGTGGGAAAACTGAAAGAGTTGGTCATCCTAGAGCCAGTGCTGTCTTTGGCCTTGGGTGAGGCCACCCAAGGTGGAGGCAAAAAACAGAGGCTTCAGGAAAAGACAGACATATTCCAACTCTGCCTCCTGCACTTTCAGTGCCATCTGGGACAAGCCATTTAAACCGAGACCCTATTTTCTTTACCTGTAATATGAGGGTAATAGCCCCATGACTTTTTTGAGAATTTAATGAGAAGTCATGAAACGTTCCTAGAAAAGTGTCTGGCATAAAGTAGTTGGCCAGCAAATAGTAGGTGTTATTACTATATTCCAGAAATTCTAAAATAAAATAGTAACTATAGCAACTGCATCTAGACAGGTGGGTTTTCATTTTTGTGGTTTTTTTGAAGGGGATTACCTATGACCATGATTATTTCAATTTTTAAAAAGTCAATTCATTTGATGGGATTTATTTGTCAAAAATCCATGTTGACTCATGCCAATTGCTGTAAGATCAAGCACTTTCAAACTCATTTATGAGTAACATCCAAATCATCTCTTCTAAAGTAAATATTCAAGTTAACAGTATAATTGCCTGTTACTCACAGAAGCATTATTCTTTCGGTAAAATTTTAGGAAGATAGAGGTACGCAGAAACAAAATTATCCAAAATGTCTAATTATCTCACTTAAGCTATGATGTTCTACACTAACATAGGTTTTTATATAACAAAGCTCTGTTTTATACTAAGTACATTTTTGAATGTTAACTAGAAAAGAACTAATGTATAATCTTATGATTTAAATTCTTTAAATTGACAAATTCTTTAAATAGGTTTCCCAGAATAAGATGCATTAAATTTTATGATTTTGATTTTTGTATTAAAATTAAATAATTCATTTTTCACCAATGATTACTTTTGTGTCCTCTGTTGTTCTCTCAGTATCAAATACAGTTTTCTACACTTGAATTTTTAATAGCATAAATAGGAGGCATTTTGATTAATTAATTTCAAAATCCAATCTCTGATTATCCATCTTCTACTATATAAGGGTTTTAATTCATAATCCCAAGTATGGATGGAACAGTGATGCACTGGAATCTATTTTATCTACTTAAGAAGTCTTTTCTCTTCCACTGAGTACTACATTTAATAAGAATTTTCAAACCTTATCCAATATTTTTATTACTAAAATTATTTTTCTACTTTATTTTTAAGAACAATTTTACATCTGAGCCCATAAATTCTTCAGTTTATGACATGATACAATTCAAGCTAGGCAGTTAAAAGATTCTAAGAAGGAAACGAATTGCTCAGAGAAAGTGTGAAATCCCATGTGTTACTAAAACTCAAAGGACTGTCTTGATCAAAATTTTCTGTATACGTGGCAAGTGGATAATTCATTTTAAAAATTCCCCACCCACATTGTTCTCTGAAGCATGTCTCAAAGTCCCATTCCTTAGCATAGAAGACACGTTGGTTTCTTTTTCTCAGCATGTGCTTTTTTAAAGTCAGACATATAACATTCAATCTTGGGACATTACAGGAAATGTGATTTAGATTCTTCTCATTACTGCAACATAACACACACACACACATAAAAAATCCCCTCTCCTTACTGCTCGTGTTCCTCTTAAACATCAGTTCTTTATTTTTTTAAATGTTTTTATTGAAGTACAGTTGATTTATAATATCTTGTAAGTTTCAGATGTACAGCACAGCAATTCAGTGTTTTATGTACCTATGTGTGTGTGTGTGTGTGTGTGTATATATATATATATATATATATATATTCTTTTTCAGATGCTTTTGCCTTATAGGTTATTACATAATTGAGTATAGTTCCCTGTGCTATACAGTAGGTCCCTGTTGGTTATATATTTTATACAAAGTCATGTGTATATGTTAATCCCAGCCTCCTAATTTATCCCTCTCCCCACACCCCCTTTCACCTTTGGTAACCATAAATTTGTTTTCTGTGTCTGTGAGTCTCTTTCAAACATCAGCTAAGTAAAATTCTGTCAATATTTTAAGAAATGAAGGACTGCCTTTTCCATTCATTTTTTATATATTTCATATCATGTCTTATTAGTTCTCTGCTCCCAGATTTCTGATAACTCTAGGACCTATGAGATGAGTCCAGGTGATATATTCAGTGCCCACCTTAAGCATTTTCAGCCCAGGGCCCAGAAAGTTTGAGTATGTTTCAAATTGGATAGAGAAGGTTCTGAATAAAAGTCTTTTTCTTCCTATTAACACTTGTCAAAAAGCACAGTGGGTCTGTCAGATAAGCAAATATTTACTAATCAGATTTGTTGCCAATGTTACAAGCAAATTACAAATGGCTAATTGGGAACTTCAGGAGCAATAAGAATTGCTCATGTGACTACCGTGCTGCAATTCCATCCACTAAATTGAACCAGCCAAGGAAAACCAAATTCACCTGAATGCCTAAGAGAGCTCATCATAAATCGGTGGTTCAGTTTTGATCCTTAGGAGAAAAGCTAAAATGAATAATACAGATTGCTCTAACTATTCTCCAATACCATCAGGATTTCAAACGTTCACTAAATCAAACATGCATCACCACCACCAAACAGAATTCATTTACTGGAGGGACAAAAGTACGTGGGTAGATTTCTGAGAGGTCATGTGGAGACATTTATTTTCATTATTTTCATATCTCTCTTCTAAATTGCTGTTTACTGGCAAAATGAACTGAAAGTCCATTAAAGACTTTCTATTCTTCCACCTGATTTGGTTATGAAAGTTGGCCTTAATCTTAGAGGTAGATAATTCAGCCTGAGAGTAATCAAACTAAACCAGGTCTACTTTTTTCACCTAGAACTTGTTATGGTATGTATATTGTTTCTGCTGATAGCTTGACCTGTTTTTTAAAAATGGAAAAAAATTTTAAACCATGAAAGTACGTGTTATTTTCTCATTTTTCCTCATTGATCACTTTTCATTGAAATATTGTATATTTTAGAGAACCTTGAAACTGGTTTATTGTAGTAATAAAATATCAGCATTCTAGGTAGGTTTAGTTTTTGTCCACAGCAAATGTAAGGTTTTAAAACTTAATTTGTAAGAATAGACATTGCTTTGCCTGTTGAATAAAAACAAAAGAAAAATGAGTATTATCTGTAATTAAAATAGAACATAACCAAATTGTTCAAATTGCCATTTTAGAAAATTGGTATCATCGATGTACCTTTAGGTCATCTTCCCCAATTATTGTAAATCCAGATTTCTAATAGAATGGAATAAAATACTTAAACCATATAACAAAATATTCCCAAATCACTGAAAAATTCTTCAGCTGTGAATTCAATAGGTTTTTGTGATTTGTTGTGAAATTTTCACCTAATCTTCATGTTTGTTAAGTGTAAGCTAAAAGCTTCCTCACTGTTTTCACATGATTAATGGCTTATTTGACTGGCACGTTTTCTTAAAAAAATTGTTTTCTCTACTAACCTTTCCTCTAAGTGCAGATAAAAATAATCTCCTTGATTCTAAGTACTTTGCAAACCTTGTAAAAATTTAAAATAATGTCACTGCTTCTCATACTCTCTGGCTCTGTAAGTCCTTCCTCATAAGCCATTTCTAACACTGTTCTTACCATGGTAAAGCTAATTGAAAAATAAAGTGATGAATGAACTTGCATTGAAATTTTAAGAACAGCAGCTATTACCATATAACACCAAGCAGAAGGGCAGTAGCTGTCCTTTCTGACAGCTGGAAACCATAGGAGGGCTTATTATCATCACTTGCTATGATTAACTCTCTACCTTTTAACCACGTAACTCACAATTTTAGGAAGAATAGAATAACTTGCTTGTCCAAAGACAAAGTATAAGATGTGCCTTGAACTCAAAAATGTAGTTGATAATAGAGGATGGAAAAGAACAGCCAGAAAATGTCAGGCCTGGGAGTCAGCTAGGCAGGTAGGGATGCGAGCTGAGTGAGGTGTAAAAAGGATGTGGTCAGGGGGAGGGGGCCACAGGCAAGAGATCAACTCCTCTAGAGAGAGGAGTGCCCAGAGGGAAAACAAAATCAAGAAATCAGACTTTTACACCACCCAGTAAGAAAAGACAAGAAGCAGAGTCCAAGGAATCATGTGGTAGACAGAATAATGGCCCCAGCAAAGATGTCCACGTTCTAATTCCTAGAACCTGTGACTGTTATGTCACATGGCAAAGGGAATTAAGGTCACAGGTGGAATTAAGGTTGCTATTCGGCTGACCTTAAAATAGGGAGATTTCCTGGATTATCTGTGTAGACCCAATGTCATCACAAGGGTTCCTAAAAATGGAAGAGGGAAACAGGAGGGAATCAGAAAAAGAGATATGACAAGGCAAGCAAGGTCAAAGAGGTGCTATGCTATTGGCTTTGAAAATATAAAGGGGTCCCTCAAGCCAAGGAATGTGGGCAGCCTCTAGAAGCTGGGAAAAGCAAGGAAACAGATTCTCCCTATAACCTCAAGGAAGGAATGCAGGCTTACCAATACCTTGAATTTAGCCCAGTGATCAGGGTCATACTCTGACCTATAGAACTGTGAGATAATAAATTTGTGTTGTTTTAAGCCACTAAGTTTGTGGTAGCTTGTTGGCAGTGGTAGAAAACTAACACGGATCTGTGCCCAATGACTGAGAACAAACTAAAGGGGATGAACAGGCTATTCAATCAGTGTTTGTTGAAAAAAATGGAGAAATGAGTGAATAAAGGACTATGAGGCAGTTGGCAACCACATTCTGGGGTCCATCAAAGATAAGAGAGTCATCAGCCACAACATGATAATAACAATTGATCTATAGACTCAGCATCAATTTCCCTGAACTTCCCCATTCTATGGAGTGTGGATAAATCATGCCTAGTGAAGAACATGTGTTAAAAGTCAGGCTTAAACAAATACATGAAGAGGTGCTCAACATTACTAATCATCAGGGAGATGCATATCAAAATCACAATAAGCTATGACCTCACACCTGTTAGAAAGGCTATCATCAAAAAGACAAGAAATAACAAGTTTGGCAAGGATGGGGAGGAAAGGGGACCCTTGGGCACTGTCGGTGGGAATGTAAATTGGTACAACCACCATGGAAAACAGTATGGAGGTTCCTCAAAAAATTAAAAGTAGAACTACCATATGATCCAGCACTTCCATTTCTGAGTATATATCTGAAGAAAATGAAATAACTATCTTGAAGAGATATCTACACCTCTGTGTTCATTACAGCATTATTTACAATGGCCAATACATGGAAACAACCTAAGTGTCTATCGGTGAATGAATGGATAAAGAAAAAAAATAATAAATATATATAAATATATATATATATATATATAAAATATATATATCCAAAGGAATATTAGTCATCTGTAAAAAAGAAAGAAGTCCTGCTATTTGTAATAACATGGATGAATGAACCTTGAGGGCATTATGCTAAGTGAAATAAGTCAAACAGAGAAAGAAAACATGGTGCGATCTCACTTATATGTGGGCTCTTCTATGTTTCTCATAGAAACAGAGAACAGATTGGTGGTTGCCAGAGGTGGAGGGTGGTAGGTAGGGGAAATGGATGAAGCTGGTCAAAGGGTATAAACTTCCAGTTATAACATGAATAAGTCCTGGGGATGCAATGTACAGCATGCTGACCATAGCTAACAACACTGTATTGTATATTTGAAAGTTGCTAGGAGAGTCGATTTTGAAATTTCTCACCACAAAAGAACAATTGTAACTATATGAGGTGGTGGATGTGTTAACTAAGCTTTTTGTGGTAATCATTTTGCAACGTATACATAAAAAATCACTACATTGTATACCTTAAACTTACACAATGTCATATGTCACTTATATCTCAGTAAAGCTGGAAAAAGTAAAATCAGGCTTATCTCCCAGTTTCCCAGGTTATTGTGGCGGTTGATCAAGACTGACAAAATGGTATTACCTTACAGCTGCTGACCTTTGTCCAGCAATTAGCTCAACCTCACTCCACTGCCTTCCTCCCACCATGAAAAACACCTGCCAGCCAGATCACCTTACCAAGCTCTCCGTCTCCTAGGTCTTCAAGCTTGCTGCTGCCTCTGCCTGGCAGGCTCTTATTGCATATTCCCATAGACGCTCACATCCTCTACTCCATGACATTTGTTTAGTGACTGGTATTTTCCAGGACACCCGAAATCAGGAACACCGGTACAGCCCAATAGTACAGAAGAGTGCCTGGGTCAACCGTATTTGCATCAATACAAATCTAACCTTGCTGATTTAATTGGACGAAACTTGCTCTCCTGGGCTGTCACAAATGCTTGTAAAAGGCAGGGATAATATCCATCTTGCTCATCATTCACTCCTCAACATCTAGTACTGACACAAGATGGGTTCCCAGCAAATTTTTGTGGAATGTAAACACTAAAAGACCAAAACTATAAAATCTTGGTCTTTTTGAGAAATTCACTCTTGGATTCCAATTTTGATTCCTGCCACCAAGGTGAGTGTTTGGGGCTACTATTGATATTCTCTTCAAAGTTAAGGTGATAACTGCCTTTTATACTTTTCTTTTCCAGCAGGAAGAATAAAAAGTATTTTGTAATTTCTATTTTCAGCTTTAATATATGCATAAAATGAAAGTCTATTATGTCATATGTGTGTACATATAAATATACACATACCCTGTATTAGCATTCTGGAGAAAGAGGACCAATAGGAGACAGCTGATAGATAGATAGATAGATAGATAGATAGATAGATAGATAGACAGACAGACAGACATAGATAGAGGCTTATTGTAAGGCATTGGTGCACATTATGGACTATGGAAGCTGAGAAGTCCCAAAATCTGTCTGCAGGCTGGAGACCCAGGAAAGCCAGTAGTGTAGTTCCAGTCTGAGTCCAAAGGCCTGAGGACCAGGAGAGCCAATGATGTAAGTCCCAGTTCAAGGGCATAAGACCCATGTCTCAGTTCATGCAGTCAGGCAGAGACAGCAAGTTATCCCTTACCCCAGCTTTTATTCTACTCAGGCCCTCAACAGATTGGATGATGTCCATCCAAATTGGAAAGAGAGATCTGCTTAACTCAATCTATGAATTCAAATGCTAATCTCTTCTGGAAACACCCTGACAGACACACCCAGAAATCATGTTTAACCAAATATCTGGGCACCCCCTGGCCCAGTCAAGCTGACACATTAAACTGACTATCGCACACATATATATATATAATTTATTTTATTTTCAAATAGCCTTTATTTTCACTAATGTGTTTTGATTCTAGACTCATGGAATGCTCCTTCACTCTCATATCCGATGACTTGATGAGCAAGAGATTTCTGGATTCAGATGGCTGAATGAAGCTATACTGATTCTCTCTCTTCCAATACACCATGATTTAAAGCACATATATCTCAAAATTAACAAAATAAGTTCACCAATATACTCCCCCCAAAAAGCAGAGTCTAAATATATATTCTTTCCAAGAAAGGTACCCAAGAAGAACCTGAAGCAGAATCAGGTAGCAGAGCAGAGTGAATCCCACCCCTACCCCCTCCCATCCTGCTCACAGACCAGTCTAGTCATCAAAATTGTGACATTTCTAACTAATATATCCATGTGTTCATCTTCTATAGCTTCCATAACAAATTACCACAAATTTAGCCACTTAACACAACACTAATTTATGATCCCACCGTTCTGTAGGTCAGGAGCCTGGTGAGCTCAGCTGGTTCCTCTGGCCCGGGTTTCGCAGGCTGAGATCAAGTTGTTGGCAAGCTGGACTCTTATCTGGAGCTCTGAGGGAGCGTCGGTTTCCAAGCTCGTCCAGGCTGTTGACAGAATTCAGTTATTTGGGCTGCAGGGCTGAGGTCTCTGTTTCCTTGCTGGCTGTCAGCCACGAGCCTCTCTCAGCCTGAATTCCTCATCATGTTGTTCCCACAACTGCAAACCAGCAACTTCCTGTTAGGTCCTCCTCATGCTTTGAATCTCTCTGAATTCTCTTTCTACCTCATCCCTTCTGCCTCCAGCTGGAGAAAGTTCTCTGCTTTTAAGGATTTATGTGATTAGCTTCGGTCCTCTTGGATAATCCAAAATAATCTCCCTATTTTACCGTCAGTAACTTTAATTACATCTGCAAAGTCCCATTTGCTATGTAACAGGAACCTGTGTATAAGCTATTCACAGGTTCCAGGGATTAGGTCATAGACATCTTCAGGGGAGGGAAGGTACCTTATGCCAACCACACCCCACATCTCAAAGGAGCTAAATGCAGAGGGTTAGAGGTCTCATCTTTCCCCTCTTCTGACTCTAGAATACTATAAAGGATTTGTAGAAATTAGTAAAAAAAAAAAAAAATTGTCAGGAGACAAGATCCAGAGTTACACATACCAAACTGGGGTGGGGGGGGGGGAGGGCGGAGATCACACCTGAAATGCAAAGATATTCTCCCCCAGGGATGGAATACAACCCCCAGTTAGGTCGAGTGGGTCCTAGAGTGGCTCCACCGGTTTACACAATCTTGGAAGAGACAACAGAGCTCACGTCTGCCAATAATGATGGCACACCCCCTTCTTTGGAAGCTGAGCTCTTCCTCTTGGTCACCACTGTGCTATGGTGCTACAAAAAGTAGATGGACCACCAAAAATTCAGCACTCAAACTGTGAATCAGTGGAGTAAGGAAATGTGTCAAAGGTATGGTGGAAAGGGAGGTATGAATCTGCCCACACTCTCAGACTAAATGAAATTTCTGGGCAGAGCCACGCAAGCATGAGTAAGCTAGAAAAGGAATGGCGTGGCACACATGCAATCTACATGGAGAAAGGAAGAAAGACAGCAAGGAAGGGAGGGAGGGAGGGAGGGAGGACAGAAAGGGCTGAGAGAGAGAAAGAAGAAAATATACACAACCTAAGGGGAAAAAATTCCCAAGTGCTTCAAACTATTTAGAACATTAACAAAAATGCTCAAACTTCTTTTTTTAAAAGAAGGACATGAGAACATTGCAGGTTTAATGAAACAATTTGAGGACCTAAACAGTATTATCAAAGACCTAATGGATGAATTTTTAAAAACAGGAAACATAATACGCATGGCTACAGACTGAATAATTGTCATGGAGGAAAGACAGAGCTAGTCACAAGGAAGACAGATGAAAGAGAGATTAAAGCAATCTGAGAAAAACTGAAAATGATGGAATCTAGGTAAAGATAACCTGTCATAATTGATGTCTGGAGCAGAAAACCCTCCAAATAATGTTGAGACAACCCTTTTAATGGAAAAAAATATTCAGGGACACTTGTTAAAGATGGTCATGCAGACTTTATTTGGGACCATCGTAAGAGGTATAGGGACCACTGCAATGGAATTTTACAGCAGGAGAAAGAGATTAGGCTCAACTCTGAATACAGCACAGGCAGGTGGGAAATTATAGCCAAGGGACAGGGTGAGGGTCAGTGGACAGAAAATTACTAAGAGGAAACAGCAGGGGTAAGGGGGATTCTGGCTAAACTGACCTGACAAGATCCTTTGCTGAAGACAGGCCAGGATGAGAAAACGTCACCTGCGGGATGGGGAGGGTGAGGGTGAGGAACCTGATCAGAGATCGAAGGTGATCAGACATCAGGTGTGCAGGGTTCTTGTCAAACTGACTTTAGCAAAGTTCTTCCTAAAACTAGATTTTACAAGGAAGGGCGCAGATGGGCCTAGGAGGAGATTCAGGAACCTGACTAAAGTTTGCTCAAGCAAAGAATCTCCTGCTTATCTTTCTACTGAGAGGAGGGAAGCTCTACTCAGTTCCCTAAGAGGAAAAAATATGAAACAACCATTTCATCTTGAGTCTGTTCTCTCATTCTGTTTTCCCCAAGGACAGATTGATTTACCTGATGGGTGAATTTGGAATAAAGGGCTGGAAACGGGTGGATCTGTGCCTTTCGGCCCTTGCTTCCAACCTTCCTGTTTGTGGAGAGGTACAGCCAGCTCTGCATCTCAAGGCAAGTTAGAGGGCTGACTGAGGGGCATGAAACACGGTGAGCAAATCTGTCTAACTCAGGAGGAATATCATAAACCCACTTGGCCTCAGCTCTTAGCGCATACTTTCCAGCTTTATTATAATAAGCATAACATCTTAAACTCTATTCATCTGTCTCCTGGGTCTTCTTTCTTTCTTGCTTTCAAACTTGAGAGGGAAAGCAATGGGTAATATTCACCAGTCCTCCTAAATTCAACAAAATATTTTTATTAAAAATACTCAAAGAGGGCTTCCCTGGTGGCGCAGTGGTTGACAGTCTGCCTGCCAATGCAGGGGACACAGGTTCCAGCCCTGGTCTGGGAGGATCCCACATGCCGCGGAGCAGCTGGGCCCGTGCACCACAACTGCTGAGCCTGCACTCTAGAGCTTGCAAGCCACAACTACTGAGCCCACGTGCCACAATTGCTGAGGCCCACGTGCCTGGAGCCCATGCTCTGCAGTGGGTGGGGGGCCCACGATGAGAGGCCCGTGCACCGCAGCGAGGGATGGCCCCCCTCACCGCAGCTGGAGAGAGCCCGCGCACAGCAACAAAGACCCAATGCAGCCATAAATAAATAAATAAATAAATATTGAAAGATATAATATAGAAAAATCTTTCGAAAGTGAAGAAAGAACTTGACTATGTCAAGTAAAAGAGTATATGTGTTTCAGGTACATCTGTTGCAGACTATGACTCACTCATAACTCACTCATATCATTTTTAATTGATTGACTTCAAGGATAAATCAAAAACTATACATATACCCCCAAAGAAAAGGCAAATCTCTCTGAAAAGGGCATAGAAATGAGTCTGGCCAAGATTTCCTGAAGGCAACTATCCAGAGTCCTAGAGGAGGAAGGGCACACTCCAAGATATTGTTTAACAGAAGAGGCAAAAATCAAAAGCTTTTGATTTATTTCCTTCTTACAGCTTTTTATTTACTCCTTTGACATTATCCTTACAAAGCCTTTCTTTGTAAGATTATTCTTGATTATATAAATATTTGCTCATATTGTTTCACAAAATCTCTATGCTTTCCTTTTCTATTTAAACAGTTAATCCAACTAGAATTTATTTTAGTTATTATGGAAGCAAGGGATGGAACTTAATCTTTTTCTAAATTTTTAGCAACTGTCTCAAAATAATTTTTAAATGATTTATTCTATCTTATATTGCTTTGAAATATCAAATTAAGGAAGATAGTAGAAATCTATTGAGAAGTAGATAGTCCAGGTTCACTATGCTAAATTCTCTTCAATAAATCATTCATCATCATTAATACACACAAACACTTCTATTTCTGGACTTCCTACTCTGTTTCTTTAGATTGACCATGTATTCTTGGACCAGAAATATGCTATTTTTATTAACAGAGCTTTAAAATATATTTTAATGCCAAGAAGCTTAAATCCTATTCCTTAGTGCCTTCTCTCCTACCCCCCACACACACACATATTACTCTTCTATTTAAAATTTTCTTCAGTTTTTCTCTCTCATTAAATTTTCACAATGAGCTTTAGGTGCATGAAATTGAATTAATCATAATTCTTGATCAATCATAGTTGTTGGAATAGACCTATATTACTTTATTTATTTAGCATTTATTCATTTATTATTTAATAATAAAATGGATACCCATTAATCCATCACCCAGCCCAAGAACAGGAACATTAACATTAACTTACATCTACCTATGTACTCCCCATCCTATTCCCCTGCCTCTCCTTTGCACACACACATCTGGAGGTAACCACTATCCTCAGTTTTGTGTATATTATTTCCTTACTTTTTTTTTTTTTTTTTTTGGCTGCGTTGGGTCTTCGTTGCTGTGTGCAGGCTTCTCTAGTTGTGGCGAGAGGGGGCTACTCTTCATTGCAGTGCGCAGGTTTCTCATTGCAGTGGCTTCTCTTGTTGTGGAGCACACGCTCTAGGCGCACAGGCTTCAGTAGTTGTGGCTCGCAAGCTCTAGAGTACAGGCTCAGTAGTTGTGGCGCACGGGCTCAGCTGCTCCGCAGCATGTGGGATCCTCCCGGACCAGGGCTCGAACCCGTGTCCCCTGCATTGGCAGGTGGATTCTTAACCACTGCACCACCAGGGAAGCCCCTATTTCCTTACTTTTTAAAACAATTTTTACATATCAGCATGTTTAACCAAACACTTTATTTTACTTTTTTTTTAACTTCAGGAAACGTTATTTTTATAGATGACTTTAGAATTATTTTGTCAAATCTGTCCCTGAAAAAAATTTACAACTTTAATTGAAATGCATTATATTTATATGTAATTTGGGGAAGAATTATGACCTCTATAATAACAAAACTTCAGGAATTAGTGGTTATGACCACTTTCATTTAAAATCCCTCTCTCTCTCTCTTTCTTTTGCTCTCTATCCTGTTGCTGTTATTGTTTTTGTTGTTTTGCTTGAGGTTTTCTAGTAATTGATCCTTTCAATGAACTGTGTTTGGAATGTATATACTAGAATTTGGTTTTAAATTCATAATTTTCTGCTTTAATCTTTTTGGTTCTGTTCTACTGATGTTCTTAGATTCCTTGTATAACCCTCTTTTAACTCCTTGTATTAACACAGCCTGTTTAAGCTTTATTTTTTCTTATTTAATAAAATAAATAACACATTGAAACTCTTGAGTACATTCTTACTACTCTGGTTTTCACTCTATTCTAAATGTCCTGTAATTGCAATTTTGTTTTCCTCTAGACCTTGAAGTTACTCAGGATAATTTTTTTTAATTTCCAAGTTATTGGGTCTTTAAATCAAATTTATAGTGTTAATTTCTGTTTGTCCTACCTTGTGTTCAGGGGTTGGGTCCTGTAAACTTTGTTTTTTTATAACATGTTGAGTTTATGTGTTCTAATACGTGATCATGTTTTGATGTCCAATGAACATATTCTTTGTGTGTGGGATACAAAAATTGATATTATCTACATTATTTAAGTGGTTATTAGTGAAAGAATATGATCTCTGGAATATGCCTTAAAACACAACAGCAATAACTCACTAATGAAATGCACACACACATAAAAGGGGTACAGAGCGATGAAACAATAATGGCAAAATGTGAATTTACCCTTTATCAATATAAATTGCTAATGGTTTTGCTTTGGATGCCAGCTTTCTTTTTGTTTGTATTGATCTTTGCTCATTCTTTAACTTTTAACTTTTTTGGTGATTTTGCTTAAATGGTATCTTTTTTCAACATTATTTTGTTGAATTTTTAAAACCCTACATGAAAGTATTGTTCATTTAATAGAGAAGTTTAACTCATTTATAAATATTGTCATAATTTATATATTTCTTATTAAATCTATCCTTTATAGCTGTTTTTAATCATTTCTTGTTTATAATGTACAATATGATTCAGCTATCTATGCTAGTCTTTAGTATATAGGAAAAATACGTCCTTTTTTAAAAAAATCTATTTATAGTTACATTTATGTTTTTAAATCATTTTTAATCTATAAATCCAAATTTCAGAATCAAAAATGAAACTCATACCTTCAGTCAACAAGTACATACTGAGCCCGTATGCTATGCCAACTACTATAATGAGATTTGAAAATCAAATGACAAAAAAAGGTAAACCTAGTCCTTGTCCATACATAGCTTAAAATCTATTTGAAATATAAGCAAGTGAACAGGCAGTTACAACTCAGCATTACACGGGCAACTATAGGAAAGCAAAAGATGCTATGGAAGAATGTAGGAGAGACCCCCCCACCTTGACTAAGATGTTCAGAGAACATTTTATGGAGGAAATGACATGTCAGCCAAGACCTTGAGATTGAGTGGGAGTCAGTTAAGAACTTTTAAGCTTTATTATTTAACTTAGAACATGTTTGATCCTCTTCCCTACCATCACTACTTCTCAGTTGTTATTAATATTATCTGATGTTTTATACTTAGATATTTGCTATTAGTTTACCATTTTGCATTCAGGAGAAAATGTTGACTTTTTTCTTTGATTTTAACAAGGTAAGCTAAATGTATCTTTATTTCAACTAGTTTTAGTGCTCATATCTAGGTCTTTTAAGCCATTATCTTGCTATTCTTTAGGTACCATTTTCCCTGAAAAATTCTAAATTCTAAAAGGTAAACGGCTAAATATATTTTCCTGAGGTCTGTATCTAATTCTTCCTCCATATCTTTAGGGATATTGCCAAATTAATTATCCCTTCTTGACCATATATCTAGCTCTCCCTCTCTTTCTAGCTCTTTTCCTTCAGCATATAAATATCCTCACCACCTTTTCTGTTTGAAAAGTCTTGTTTTTGACCCCTTGTTTCTTGTAGCTACTACCCTACATCATTCTCTTCAATGCCAAACTACTTCCTACTTGAAAAAGTTGTCTACACTCGTAAGTCCAATTTATAAACACCCATCTGCTCTTAAACCACTGCTGTAAGCCAGTTTCTGCTCTCGCCTGACACCACTGTCACCATCATCAAAGACCTTCCTGTTGCCGAAAATCAAAGAAATTTTTATGTTACTTGACTTCCCTGCCACATCTAAATCTGTAGAGCATCTCCTGTGTCACTAAACTCTCTCCTAAGTTGGCTTTTAAGACTCTTCTGTGGTTTTCCTCCTTCTTTGTCCTTCTACTTTTCCCTCTTCCTTCAATCATCTCTTAAGTATTGAGGTTCTCAGACTTTTTGAGTTTAAACAGGACTTTTTTTCTCATCTATTCTCTTCTTACACTATACTTTTCCTGTCTGATATGGTATAATCTCCATGGCATCAAATAATGTCTATATACCAGTGACTCCAAAATACATATATCTGAAACCAAAATTAATGCTCTGGGCTCCAGAGCATTACACGTAATTGTGCATTCGTGTCTCCACTTGGATATCCAATAAGCATCTTAGCTCAATGTGTCCATCTTCCTCCCAATACTCTTTTCCTATATTCCCTGTGTTTTTCTCTTCTTCGAAACCAGAAACCTAACAATCATCCCTGACTCCTTCTCCCTGACCCATATGGTCAGGCATCTATTACTACTATTTCTACTTTTCAAATTTATAGCTTCTTCTCTGATTCCCCACAACTGGCTTAATTCAAGTTCTCATAATTTACCAAACTGGATCGTTGCCAAGGTCTTCCATCGTCACCATTCTTGCTCCACTCCAATCCATTCATTAGATTCCTCACAGAATTATTTCCCTAAAACACAAATATGATCATGCCACTTATATACTTCCATCTTTTGATAACTCTTCACTGCCTTGAACAGAGTATTCAAATACCTAACCTGGTATACAAGGTAGTTTCTGATCTAGCCCCTTCCATTAACTGCAGTCTCATCACTACCCCAACTCATACGCACAGGCTCATGCAGCTATTTTCCCTAACAAAGCACTTTCTCCCTTTGCATATATAGTTCCCTCTAACTGAAAATTTAAAAGTCACCTTTTCTTCCTTACCTGAGCAATTCCTACTTATCCTTTCAGATAGCTCATATGTTATCCCCTATCCTCTCTACTAGTTTGGATCTGACAATTTCATCCCCCAGTCTGGGTTACATTTTTTTTCAAGGGTTTATATCATCTTTATAATCATTTTTATTGTCACATTTATAACATTTTAAATAACTGTCTCCAATATTCCACTAAGAATCCAATGAGGGCAGGAATCATGTCTTACAAATCCTTCTGCCCTGAGGGCCTGTCACCAATGCCCCATGATCAAGATATGGATTTATAGATTTATATGAATGAACAACAAGTAGTTCAGCATAGATGTATTATGAAGACATACAGGAAAATAGCCAGATCATGAAAAAACTTGTGTGTCAGACAAGTCATCTTAACAGGAAAGGATATGACCAAATGTACATGTTTAAAACCTCATCCTCATGGCCATGTGGTAAATAGACCATAGAAGAATAGAACTGGAGGAAGCAAGTGCTTTGAAATGGTTCGAGTGAACAATTATGAAAACCAAACTGATGACAGCAAGGATAGAGAGCGGGAAGCAGATATAAATGACACTTGGAAAGTAAAGTGAAGAGGAGTCAATGGCCAATTCAATATAGGAGTTAATGAGGCATTACGAACCATGAGCAGCTCCAAGACTTCTGGCTTGACTGACTCGGAAGATAGATTACTCATTTTGTAAATCATCAAGTCATATTAAGCATATGCTCTAAACGGGCAATGTACCGGGTGCTTAGACCACGAGATAAATAAATAAAACATAGCCCCTGCCCTTCACAGTGTGCAGTGAAAGAGATAAACACACAATAGAACATAATCAATGTTATTATAGATCTGTAGGCAAGGTCCTATGGGGGAAAGAAAAGGAAAGAATGTGCTTAACTCTGCTTGGGAATAAGTAGTTTGTAAAACTACCTAGAGTGAAATAAATGCCAAGAAGAACGAGGGACAGTCAACTGAAGTAGGGAATTTAGGAAGTGGAGCAGAGTCTGAAGGAGGAAGGGAAGACAATTGGAAGTCAAGATTGAGGAGCCTTTGGGTAATCCAAGTGCCAACCATCAGGCAGCCAGAATGCAGAGTTCATGGGAAAGAGCTGAGCTACAGACTTCTTACACCAGGATTACCACAAGGGCCTAGTATTATTTTTTTCTGAAGCTGCCGTAACAAACTACCATAAACTCAGTGGCTTGAAACAACAGAAATTTATTCCCTCAGAGTCTTGAAGGCCAGAAGTCCAAAATGAAGGTCTGGGCAGGGCCATGCTCCCTCTGGAGGTTCTAGAGGAGAATCTTTCCTTGCCTTTTCCAGCCTCTTCTGGAGGCTGTCAGGGTTCCTACATTTGTGACCTCACCACTCCAATATCTGCTTCCATGGTTACATTGCCTCCTCCTCTTCTATCTGTCCCAAACCTTCTTCTGTCTTTCTCTTACAATTCAGGATGATCTCCTCATCTCAGGATACTTAATTGTATCTACAAAGACCCTTTTTCTGAATAAGGTACACTTCATAGTTCTGGGGATTAGGATGTGGACATATTTGGGGGGAGAACCATTCAATCCACTACAGGCATCCTAAGTGAACTCCTTGCTTTCACCACTGTGTCCTTCAGTCAGTCCTCAAAACTGCAGCCAACGAGACTCAAAACTTAAGTCACAGATGTAGAAAACAAACTTATGGTTACCAGGGGGGGGAGTGGGGTTGGGGGGGAGGGATAAATTGGGAGACTGGGATTGACATATACACACTACTATATATAAAATAGATAATTAATAAGGACCTACTCTATAGCACAGGGAAATCGACTCAATACTCTGTAATGACCTATATGGGAAAAGAATGTAAAAAGGAGTGGAGATATGTGTGTGTGTATATATATATATAAAACTGGTTCACTTTGCTGTACACCTGAAACTAACACAACTCTGTAAATCAACTATACTCCAATAAAAATTTAAAAAATAAAACAAAACAAAACAAAACACCTTAAATCAGATCAAGTCACTTCTTCGTTCAAATCCCTCTATTGGCTCGCACTTCCAGTAACAGCCCAATGGTCTACCAAGCTTGAGTATATCTGGCCCCCAGTTACCTCTCTGGCCTCATCTCCTACTTCTGTTCCTCATGTTCCCTCCATTCCAGACACACCAGCCTCCTGTCTATTCCTCAACATGACACACACACTACACCTAAGATACCATTGTATGATGGTTAATTTTATGTGTCCCCTTGACCAGGTCATGAGGTGCCCATACATTTGGTCAAACATTATTCTGAGCGTGCCTGTGAGGGTGTTTCTGAATGAGGTTAATACTTGTTTTAATTTTATCAATAATTTATTGTCAGTAAGAAGACTGGCTAATGGTAGTTTTCAGTAAAAAACCTTTATAAGATCACTGCATCACAAGTATACAGACACTATTAAAAAAAAATAAAACTGTGTCATGGTGGTTTTGGTTCTAAACAGGTATGCAGAAGGTCCCCCTTACACTTTCCAATAATGAAAAATGCTTATAATTCTAAATTACAGCAACCCATTTATGACATGTCCATGTATCAGATCTTTCCTCATCTTACATACTGCTAGAAATGAATGATTATATTGAAATGTATCAGTGAGATGCCATACTTCAGTGGAAAATGGCAAGTAGTGAAACCCCAATTATATTAAAAAATCAGGGTGCTAGGCAATGACACTAACACCATCAAAATTTGGCCAAAGACAAATGCACAAAACATCTTGAAAATCTAGTTAATACGATAAAAAATCAAATCTGTATATAAAATTTATCTAAAAAAAACAGGAAAATTAAAATGATCGAATCTATATAAATACATGAATCATGTTAACAAGATGTCAAGACTGATTTTCATTTCATGATTTTAACACAAATGTAAATACAAAAAAGATGTTCATAAATGGCACCATCAATGTAAATCTCATCCAGTGACAGTAGGCTAGGACACTAGAAATGATTCACACATCAAGAACTGTGGAATTCAGTACAGCCATGTCCATTTTAGCTCACCAAGAAAAAGCACTTAAGCACAGCTGCAAAGAACAATGCAGAAAATTACTTATATAATCTCTGGGTTCATTAAAATCCAGGCACTTTGAGGGGAGTTTGAGCATCAGACTTCCATATGTTGTTATGAATCTAGCGGAGGAACTGTCACCTCTTCAAAGTGGCCGCCATTGCACTCTCATGGACACTCATCAAGACCTTAGACTCCGAACATGCCGACATATCTGGGGAGGAAGGTGTGGGCATGTACACAGACATAGGCATGTTTTCTACAGTGGGGGTTTCAAAGTTTCTTTGATACCCTGAAGAGTAAGGGGCATAGGGTTCTCTACCAGTACTGTTCTCACCAGTGCCTACTTTTTGAGGTTCAGATGTACTGACACGATAGAAACTGGGCAGATAAGTGATTCAAGTTGAACTTTGGCCGGTTTCTCAATGAAGAACCCAAACTACCTGCAGCAAGCATGTCTCTAGGAGGGTTTATGGATTCAAACTGATCACTGAATTCTGGAGGTCATGTTGATGGTTCATCAGGCACACGAAAGTCTTCTAGTGATGGCAGAAAAATCACTTTCAAAGTCATAACCTCCAGGGTAATAGTCTGTATCAATGGCATTTGGATATGCTGAGTACAGGAGTGTCTGCTCATCAATAATTGGGGAATTCTTATATATGTGGCATAGGAACACTTGGCATCCAATCTGATGCATCCCAGTGAGACCCAGTGTCATCACATGATTCAGACGGAAAGGAGCTATGGGATTGCCCTTCAGACAGGCTTTCCCAGGCACTGTATGAGTGAGAAAGCCTTTCCTCTAGAGGTTTCTTGGAGAGGCAAGGATCTAGATCCACTACTTTAGTGCCATGGTGGATATCTGTGTTAGGATTCTCTATTGAGTCACTGTCAGGAGGAGAGTTCAAAGGAGGAGAAGGAGGCAAGTTTAGGGCTATGTACAGACATCTACTGCTTTTCCATGTCTGTGCACAGGGTTAAAGGTATTGAATTCAGGATGCTCTGGTATAACAGATCCTTCAAAGGAATTTCAGTAAAGATTGTTCCAAGAGCCACTTGGAATACTTGGAGTGTAGGAAATAGGATGGATAGACACCTGGGGTGGTATGTCTGAGTAAATGTTCTTATTTAGCTTTGAATCAAACTATGGTCTTGGCAAGAAAGCTGTGGTTGGTCCCAAGTGTCTGCCTTCAGGTTCAGCCTGGTGTTTCTTCTTTCAGCTAAACATCTTATGGCAAAGGACGAACACCACCACCAGTAAAAATATCCTTGTTATAAAAAATATTCCTATTCTTTCAGCCAATTTAACATGCCATGAAGTCAACACATGTTGATAGGAGTTGGCATTCTCACAGTACTTTCCTCTGTACTCGTGGATGCAGTTACAACGATAGGAGCCATGTGTATTCTCACAAAGGGCCCTGTTATGGCAGAAGTTTCTAGCACATTCATCGATGTCACTCTGACACATTTCTCCCCTAAAACCTGAATCACACTGACAAACACTACCATCCAAACTGTCAAAACACGTTCCACCATTTTTACAGGCTTCATCTTTGCAGCATGGACTAAGCTGGCATCTCTGACCAGTACATAATTGTCTACATTGGCAAACAAAGTCCATTGTCCACAATGCATGTACCACCATATAGGCATGGATTGGAGGAACACAGATTGATGTTCACCTCACCTATGTTTAAGGCATTGCATTTGCAGTAATAACCTCCAGTAGGTGATGAATTGTAAATGCCTCCATCCTGGCAGGGGTTACTTGAGCAGTCCCCTATAGCTGTTCATAAGCACCCAAGAGATATATCCACTGATTATTCAATGTGCACATAGCTTCTTGGTTTGCTATTTAAAGGGATCTCCTGCCCATTCAAATAAATGGAATCCATACAACCCCTGAAACCATTACTAACTTCTTCCACGCCCTGTGCCTTACTGGTGTATATGACCCCCTAAAACACATGATTATCCAGGTTTTGATAATTATTTATTATCCAGGTTTTCAGAGCCCCTGGGGCTGTGCCTGATGCAGTGTGGACTTAGTCTAGAACCAATCTGGCATAGTTTCCATTCACTTCAAGTGACACTGCTTGTCACAGCCCATCATTGACTTGAATGTTTCAAACACAATTCCAGGGCCACTTCTACAGTTAAATTTGCATTGTAGTCTTTCATTATGAATCTCCACAATGCTATAGTTGGCTCCTTGTGTATACATTACAACTGCATGAGTAGAATATGTTCTAAGCCTCAGGGTCAGTTTCATCTCTAATTTGTTTTTATTTTCAAGATTTCCATTTTAAGAGATAGACTGAGTAAAGCAGATTGTCCTCCCTAATATACACGGGGCTTGTCCAATTAATCAAAGGCCAGAATAGAACAAAAGACTGATCCTCCTGAATAGGAGGGAACTCCTTCTGCTTGACTGTCTTTGAGTAGGGACATTGGCTTTCTCTTGCCTTCAAGCTCAAACTGAAACACAGGCTCTTCCTGGGTCTCAAACCTGCCAGCTTTTGGAATGGGACTATGTCTTTGGCTCTCCTGGTTCTCAGGCCTTAGGACCCAGACTAGAGCTAAATCATCAGCTCTCCTGGGTCTCCAGCTTGCCAACTCACCTTGCAGATCTTGAGTCTTACCAACTTCCATAATCACATCAGTCAATTTTTTATAATAAGTCTCTTTATATGTATACCTTCTATTGGTTCTGTTTCTCTAGAGAGCCATAATACACATATCTTTTACCTATTTATCTTATTGGCTGTCTCCCACTGGAATGTAAAATCATGAGGTCAGGGATTTTTCTGGCTTGGTCACTGGTCACTTGGTCACTTTTAGAGTCTAAAATATGTCTGGCATATTGCATGCATTCAAAAAAATCTCTTATTGGATTAATTCACGGATATATACAAATCTGAGAGTACTCAGCAAAACACTATATTTTCCTTTCAGTTTAAATAACATAGTACACAGAATATTTCTTGTAATTTTCAGTGGATTCTGGTTCATCTAAAATATCAGTGGTGTTTGGCAGAAGAGGTATGTAAGAAAAGAATTTAACATACAGTAAAATAAAAAGAAAGACAGGAATGCCTTGAATCATACCGTATGAAGGAGCTAAATACCCAACAAAAAGAGGAAGGGACAGATAAGAATATATATCTTGTGAGAAGAAAATAAGTCAAAAATAGAATGTAATTGATAAGAAGTTTTAGATTATGCCTTCAGGATCAAATATTTTTAAAGAGAAGATAACTAGAAACTTCTCTAAATGTGTGTGCATAATTATATTTTTACACTGCTTTTTCTGAAAGCTTTCTGGTTTATAGGCTATAAGACTTTTATGAAAAGAGAAAAAGCCATTGAATTATATCATTTAAAAATTTGAAAGTTCTGCCTTCAAATAGAAGATGGTTAACTAAACATACACATTTCCTTTTCTTCCCACTACAAACCCTTCTGAAGTAACACAATATAAAAATATGAATAAATATGGTAATGCAGGAAAGCCAGGAAGGCTTGGACAGAAACAATGAGGATTTCTTGAACATATAAAGGAGATAAAATGGATGCTGAATGTCTTTCAAAACAAGATATAAACAAATTAGGTTTTAATTCAAAGAGTGAGTCTTTTTTCAGAAGAAATCCTTAAACAAAATCTTAAAAGGAGAGAGGGCAGACAGCAGAAGCAAGAAGAACTACAATCCTGCAGCCTGTGGAAAAACAACCACATTCACAGAAAGATAGACAAGATGAAAAGGCAGAGGGTTATGTACCAGATGAAGGAACAAGATAAAACCCCAGAAAAACAACTAAATGAAGTGGAGATAGGAAAACCTTCCAGAAAAAGAATTCAGAATAATGATAGTGAAGATGATTCAGGACCTCACAAAAAGAACGGAGGCAAAGATCGAGAAAATGCAAGAAATGTTTAACAAAGATCTAGAAGAATTAAAGAACAAACAAACAGAGATGAACAACACAATAACTGAAATGAAAAATACACTATAAGGAATGAATAGCAGAATAACTGAGGCAGAAGAATGGATAAGTGACCTGGAAGACAGAATGGTGGAATTCACTGTTGCAGAACAGAATTTAAAAAAAAGAATGAAAAGAAATGAAGAAAGCCTAAGAGACCTCTGTGACAACA
Organism: Balaenoptera borealis; assembly: GCF_965194805.1. Classification (NCBI taxonomy): domain Eukaryota; kingdom Metazoa; phylum Chordata; class Mammalia; order Artiodactyla; family Balaenopteridae; genus Balaenoptera; species Balaenoptera borealis. The sequence continues at coordinate 19,679,697 of NC_138862.1, read as the reverse complement.
TTAAATGCAACAACATTTGCATCATAGGGGTCCCAGAAGGAGAAGAGAGAGAGGGGGGACCCGAGAAAATATTTGAAGACATTACAGTCAAAAACTTCCCTAACATGGGAAAGGAAATAGCCACCCAAGTCCAGGAAGCACAGAGAGTCCCATATAGGATAAACCCAAGGAGAAACACGCCGAGACACATAGTAATCAAATTGGCAAAAATTAAAACAAAGAAAAATTATTGAAAGCAACAAGGGAAAAACGACAAATAACGTACAAGGGAACTCCCATAAGGTTAACAGCTGATTTCTCAGCAGAAAATCTACAAGCCAGAATGGAGTGGCATGATATACTTAAAGTGATGAAAGGGAAGAACCTACAACCAAGACTACTCTACCCGGCAAGGATCTCATTCAGATTCGATGGAGAAATCAAAAGCTTTACAGACAAGCAAAAGCTAAGAGAATTCAGTACCAACAAACCAGCTCTACAACAAATGCTAAAGGAACTTCTCTAAGTAGGAACTGCAAAAGAAGAAAAGCACCTACAAAAACAAACCCAAACCAATTAAGAAAATGGTCATAGGAACATACATATCGGTAATTACCTTAAACGTGAATGGATTAAATGCTCCAACCAAAAGACACAGGCTTGCTGAATGGATACAAAAACAAGACCCATATATATGCTGTCTACAAGATACCCACTTCAGACCTAGGGACATATTCAGACTGAAAGTGAGGGGATGGAAAAAGATATTCCATGCAAATGGAAATCAAAAGAAAGCTGGAGTGGCGATACTCATATCAGATAAAATAGACTTTAAAATAAAGACTGTTACAAGAGACAAGGAAGGTCACTACATAAAGATCAAGGGATCAATCCAAGAAGAAGATATAACAATTATAAATATATATGCACCCAACACAGGAGCACATCTATACATAAGGCAACTGCTAACAGCTATAAAAGAGGAAATTGACAGTAACACAGAAATAGTGGGGGACTTTAACACCTCACTTACACCAATGGACAGATCATCCAAACAGAAAATTAATAAGGAAACACAAGCTTTAAATGACACAATAGACCAGATAGATTTAATTGATATTTATAGGACATTCCATCCAAAAACAGCAGATTACACTTTCTTCTCAAGTGCGCACAGACATTCTCCAGGATAGATCACATCTTGGGTCACAAATCAAGCCTCAGTAAATTTAAGAAAATTTAAATCATATCAAGCACCTTTTCTGACCACAACGCTATGAGATTAGAAATCAATTAAAGGGGAAAAAATGTAAAAAACACAAACACATGGAGGCTAAACAATACGTTACTAAATAACCAAGAGATCACTGAAGAAATCCAAGAGGAAATCAAAAAATACCTAGAGACAAATGGTAATGAAAACACGACGATCCAAAACCTATGGGATGCAGACCAGAACCAAGATGGCGGATTAGAAGGATGTGTTCTCACTCCCTCTTGTGAGAACTCAGAATCACAACTAGCTGCTGGACAATCATCAACAGGAAGACACTGGAACTCACCAAAACAGATACCCCACATCCAAAGACAAAGGAGAAGCCACAATGAGATGGTAGGAGGGGTGCAATCACAATAAAATCAAATCCCATAACTGCTGGGTGGGTGACTCACAGACTGGAGAACACTTATACCACATAAGTCCACCCACTGGAGTGAAGGTTTTGAGCCCCACATCAGGCTTCCCAACCTGGGGGTCCAGCAACAGGAGGAGGAATTCCGAGAGAATCAGACTTAGAAGCCTAGTGAGATTTGATTGCAGGACTTCGACGAGACTGGGGGAAACAGAGATTCCACCCTTGGAGGGCGCACACAAAGAGGTGTGCACATTGGGACCCAGGGGAAGGAGCAGTGACCCTAGGGGAGACTGAGCAAGACCTACCTGCTAGTGTTGGAGGGTCTCCTGCAGAGGCAGGGGGTGGCTGTGGTTCACCATGGGGATAAGGACACTGGCAGCAGAAGTTCTGGGAAGTACTCCTTGGCGTGAGCCCTCGCAGAATCTGTCATTAGCCCCACCAAAGAGCCCGGGTAGGCTCCAGTGTTGGGTTGTCTCAGGCCAAACAACCAACACGGAGGGAACCCAGCCCCACCCATCAGCAGTCAAGCGGATTAAAGTTTTACTGAGCTATGCCCACCAGAGCAACAGTCAGCTCTACCCACCACCAGTCCCTCCCATCAGGAAACCTACACAGCCATCTTAAATGGCCTCAACCAGCAGAGGGCAGACAGCAGAAGCAAGAAGAACTACAATCCTGCAGCCTGTGGATAAAAAACCACATTCACAGAAAGGTAGACAAGATGAAAATGCAGAGGGCTATGTACCAGATGAAGGAACAAGATAAAACCCCAGAAAAACAACTAAATGAAGTGGAGATAGGCAACCTGCCAGAAAAAGAATTCAGAATAATGATAGTGAAGATGATTCAGGACCTCACAAAAAGAATGGAGGCAAAGATCGAGAAGATGCAAGAAATGTTTAACAAAGGCCTAGAAGAATTAAAGAACAAACAAACAGAGATGAACAATACAATAACTGAAATGAAAAATACACTAGAAGGAATCAATGCAGAATAACTGAGGCAGAAGAACGGATAAGTGACCTGGAAGACAGAAAGGTGGAATTCACTGTTGTGGAACAGAATAAAGAAAAAAGAATGAAAAGAAATGAAGACAGCCTAAGAGACAACTGGGACAACATTACATATAACAATATTCGAATTATAGGGGTCCCAGAAGGAGAAGAGAGAGAGAAAGGACCCGAGAAAATATTTGAAGAGATTATAGTCGAAAACTTCCCTAACATGGGAAAGGAAATAGCCACCCAAGTCCAGGAAGTGCAGAGAGTCCCATATAGGATAAACCCAAGGAGAAACACGCTGAGACACATAGTAATCAAATTGGCAAAAATTAAAGACAAAGAAAAATTATTGAAAGCATCAAGGGAAAAATGACAAATAACATACAAGGGAACGCCCATAAGGTTAACAGCTGATTTCTCAGCAGAAACTACAAGCCAGAATGGAGTGGCATGATATACTTAAAGTGATGAAAGGGAAGAACCTACAACCAAGACTACTCTACCCGGCAAGGATCTCATTCAGATTCGATGGAGAAATCAAAAGCTTTACAGACAAGCAAAAGCTAAGAGAATTCAGTACCAACAAACCAGCTCTACAACAAATGCTAAAGGAACTTCTCTAAGTGGGAACCGCAAGAGAAGAAAAGCACCTACAAAAACAAACCCAAACCAATTAAGAAAATGGTCATAGGAACATACATATCAATAATTACCTTAAACGTGAATGGATTAAATGCTCCAACCAAAAGACACAGGCTCGCTGAATGGATACAAAAACAAGACCCATATATATGCTGTCTACAAGAGACCCACATCAGACCTAAGGACACATACAGACTGAAAGTGAAGGGATAGAAAAAGATATTCCATGCAAATGGAAATCAAAAGAAAGCTGGAGTAGCAATACTCAAATCCGATAAAATAGACTTTAAAATAAAGAATGTTACAAGAGACAAGGAAGGACACTACATAATGATCAAGGGATCAATCCAAGAAGAAGATATAACAATTATAAATATATATGCACCCAACATAGGAGCACCTCGACACATAAGGCAACTACTAACAGCTATAAAAGAGGAAATTGACAGTAACACAGTAATAGTGGGGGACTTTAACACCTCACTTACACCAATGGACAGATCATCCAAAATAAAAATAAATAAGGAAACAGAAGCTTTAAATGACACAATAGACCAGATAGAGTTAATTGATATTTATAGGACATTCCATCCAAAAACAGCAGATTACACTTTCTTCTCAAGTGCACACAGAACTTTCTGTAGGATAGATCACATTTTGGGTCACAAATCAAGCCTCAGTCAATTTAAGAAAATTGAAATCATATCAAGCTTCTTTTCTGACCACAACACTATGAGATTAGAAATCAATTACAGGGAAAAGAAAGTAAAAAACACAAACACACGGAGGCTAAACAATACGTTACTAAATAACCAAGAGATCACTGAAGAAATCAAAGAGGAAATCAAAAAATACCTAGAGACAAATGAAAATGAAAACATGATGATCCAAAACCTATGAGATGCAGCAAAAGCAGTTCTAAGAGGGAAGTTTATAGCTATACAAGCCTACCTCAAGAAACAAGAAAAATCTCAAATATACAATATAACGTTACACCTAAAGGAACTAGAGAAAGAAGAACAAACAAAACCCAAAGTTAGTAGAAGGAAAGAAATCATAAAGATCAAAGCAGAAATAAATGAAATAGAAACAAAGAAGACAATAGCAAGATCAATAAAACTAAAAGCTGCTTCTTTGAGAAGATAAAATTGATAAACCATTAGCCAGACTCATCAAGAGAAAGAGGGAGAGGACTCAAATCAATAAAATTAGAAATGAAAAAGGAGAAGTTACAACAGACACCACAGAAATACAAAGCATCCTAAGAGACTACTACAGGCAACTCTATGCCAATAAAATGGGCAACCTGGAAGAAATGGACAAATTCTTAGAAAGGTATAACCTTCCAAGACTGAACCAGGAAGAAATAGAAAATATGAAGAGACCAATCACAAGTAATGAAATTGAAACTGTGATTTAAAATCTTCCAACAAACAAAAGTCCAGGACCAGATGGCTTTACAGGTGAATTCTATCAAACATTTAGAGAAGAGCTAACAACCATCCTTCTCAAACTCTTCCAAAATACAGCAGAGGAAGGAACACTCCCAAACTCGTTCTATGAGGCCACCATCACCCTGATACCAAAACCAGACGAAGATACTACAAAAAAAGAAAATTACAGACCAATATCACTGATGAATATAGATGCAATATCCTCAACAAAATACTAGCAAATAGAATCCAACAACACATTAAGAGGATCACACACCATGATCAAGTGGGATTTATCCCAGGGATGCAGGATTCTTCAATATACTCAAATCAATCAATGTGATACACCATATTAACAAATTGAAGAATAAAAATCATATGATCATCTCAATGGATGCAGAAAAAGCTTTTGACAAAATTCAACACCCATTTCTGATAAAAACTCTCCAGAAGGTGGGCATAGAGGGAACCTATCTCAACATAATAAAGTTCATATATGAGAAACCCACAGCAAACATCACTCCCAATGGTGAAAAACTGAGAGCATTTCCTCTAAGATCAGAAAGAAGACAAGGATGTCCACTCTCGCCACTATTATTCAACATAGTTTTGGAAGTCCTAGCCACAGCAATCAGAGAAGAAAAAGAAATAAAAGGGATATAAATTGCAAAAGAAGTAAAACTGTCACTGTTTGCAGATGACATGATACTATACATAGAGAATCCTAAAGATGCCACCAGAAAACTACTAGAGCTAATCAATGAGTTTGGTAAACTTGCAGGATATAAAATTAATGCACAGAAATCTCTTTCATTCCTATACACTAATGATGAAAAATCTGAAAGAGAAATTAAGGAAACTTTCCATTTACGATTGCAACAAAAAGAATAAAATACCTAGGAATAAACCTACCTAGGGAGACAAAAGACCTGTATGCAGAAAACTATAAGACACTGATGAAAGAAATTAAAGATGATACCAACAGATGGAGAGATATACCATGTTCTTGGATTGGAAGAATCAATATTGTGAAAATGACTATACTACCAAAAGCAATCTGCAGATTCAATGCAATCCCTATCAAATTACCAATGGCATTTTTTACAGAACTAGAACAAAAAATCTTAAAATTTGTATGGAGACACAAAAGACCCCGAATAGCCAAAGCAGTCTTGAGGGAAAAACATGAAGCTGGAAGAATCAGACTCTCTGACTTCAGACTATACTACAAAGCTACAGTAATCAAGACAATATGGTACTGGCACAAAAACAGAAATATAGATCAATGGAACAGGATAGAAAGCCCAGAGAAAAACCCACACACATATGGTCAACAAATCTAAGACAAAGGAGGCAAGGATATACAATGGAGAAAAGACAGCCTCTTCAATCAGTGGTGCTGGGAAAACTGGACAGCTACATGTAAAAGAATGAAATTAAAACACTCCTTAACACCAGACACAAAAATAAACTCAAAATGGGTTAGAGACCTAAATGTAAGACCGGACACTATAAAACTCTTAGAGGAAAACATAGGAAGAACACTCTTTGACATAAATCACAGCAAGATCTTCTTTGATCCACCTCCTAGAGTAATGGAAATAAAAACAAAAATAAACAAATGGGACCTAATGAAACTTAAAAGCTTTTGCAAAGCAAAGGAAACTACAAACAAGACAAAAATACAACCCTCAGAATGGGAAAAAATATTTGCAAACGAATCATCAGACAAAGGATTAATCTCCAATATATATAAACAGCTCATGCAGCTCAATATTAAAAAACCAAACATCCCAACTAAAAAATGGGCAGAAGCCCTAAATAGACATTTCTCCAAAAAGGACATACAGATGGCCAAGAAGCACATGAAAAGTTCTCAACATCACTAACTATTAGAGAAATGCAAATCAAAACTACAATGAGGTATCACCTCACACCAGTTAGAATGGGCATAATCAGAAAATCTACATACAACAAATGTTGGAGAGGGTGTGGAGAAAAGGGAACCCTCATGCATTGTTGGTGGGAATGTAAATTGATACAGCCACTATGGAGAACAGTATGGAGGTTCCTTAAAAAACTAAAAATAGAATTACCATATGACCCAGCAATCCCACTACTGGGCATATACCCAGAGAAAACCATAATTCAAAAAGACACATGCACTCGAATGTTCATTGCAGCACTATTTACAATAGCCAGGTCATGGAAGCAACCTAAATGCCCATCGACAGACAAATGGATAAAGAAGAGGTGGTACATATATACAATGGAATATTACTCAGCCATAAAAAGGAACGAAATTGGGTCATTTGTAGAGACATGGATGATTCTAGAGAATGTCATACAGAGTGAAATAAGTCAGAAAGAGAAAAACAAATATCGCATATTAACATATAGATGTGGAACTTAGAAAAATGGTACAGAAGAACCGGTTTGCAGGGCAGAAATAGAGACACAGATGTAGAGAACAAACGTATGGATACCAAGGGGAGAAAGCAGCGGCAGGTGGGGGGGGGGGGTGCGATGAATTGGGAGATTGGGATTGACATGTATACACTGATGTGTATAAAATGGATGACTAATAAGAACCTGCTGTCTAAAAAAATTTTTTTAATTAAAAATAATTTTAAAATCCTAAAAGCATAGGCCGCTAAAGCTGACCCATCTATTAAGCTATGAGTTGGTTGGTAAGGAGATTAAAGCTCCATAGGGCTCCAAGTTCAAGTTGTAGTTGAGTACACCTTAATTTTCTCTATCTGCTAAGGTCCTCTTACAGCATAGTAAACCCACAGCTGAGAGAACAGGAGGACTACTATCAGTAAATAAGGGATTCAATAAATTTCTGGAACACAAAAAGCATAAGAAGGAATAGCTATTGATGATGCAGAACAGAGGAAGGTATAGCCTAAAACACACACACACACACACACACACACACACAGAGGCTGTACCACTGGGAGGTGTCTACCTGGTCTGTTGGTAAGACTCAGAAATACTATACTTGGTACATCAGATGGTTGGAGGGAGGTGCAGGCCCTAAAAACAAGAGGCTGCAGAGAAACAGTCAATCCTCTCCTGACAGCAAGGTGTTTCTCCTTAAGGAAGAAAAAAAAAGTGGGGAATTCTCTTTAAAAATGGAGTAAACTCTCTGGGAAAAACTGAAGTAGCTGGGAGTCAGCCCCCCAGAGACCCCACCACCACCTCCAGGTTCCCTAAAAGAAAACTTGCCAGCTGACAGGTCCCACCCCTGTTCACAGACCTCATGGTCAGCTTTTCTATTTTCTCATTTTGAAATACGAATGGAAAACCAAGGATCACCAGACATTTGTGGAAAAAACATAGTACACTAACTACAAATAACCTCAAGGAAACAGATAAAACCACACACAAAAAAAAAAAAAGGCAGAAAATAACTTAGAAAATGCTAATTCGTACCCTAGGAGAAATTAAACTAAGATAAAAATCTCGGTTTTGTGTAACCTAAAGCTTAATACTGGGGGTCCTTTTTAAAATACAAAATTAGAAATGTAAAACTTGCTGCAAAAATGAATATTTATATATGAAAAATATGTCACAATTTAAATTACATGATCTTAGAGATTCCAATCCCTCTTTTTTGAGATCTATTCAGCCAGAAGAGCTTTCATAAAACTGTTTCCTGATTGTAATATAGCTTTACCTGCCCACTTAGAATACTCTACAACTCCCAGCAACTTTCTGAACTCAAGTGTGGGGTCATTAGTTTTGTGGTAAATTTATTCTGGCAAAGAAAAAAAAGGAGGGGGAGGAGAATGAAGATTAGAGAGCAAGAAAGAGGTATTTTTAATGTTACTGCCAAAAAACAAAAATCAATAAAAAGTTTTGAAAGACATAGTTGAGGAAACCTCTCAAAAAATAAGTCAAAGAACTCCTCCTCAAAAAAGAGAGGAAAGGGGTTTCCCTGGTGGTCCAGTGGGTAAGAATCTACGCTCCCAATGCAGGGGGCCTGGGTTCAGTCCCTGGTCAGGGAACTAGATCCTACACACCACAACTAAGAGTTCACATGCCACAACTGAGGGGTCCGCATGCCACAACTAAGACCTGGTACAGCAAAAATAAATAAATAAATATTTTTTAAAAAGAGAGAGAGAAAAGATTAGACACAAAGAGGATTAATCCAAGTGGCCCATCATCAGACCATTAAAGAAAGGTTCCAGAAAAACGATTAGAGACAGTAGAACAGAGATAAGTATAAAATGAAAGAGGAGAATTCCCCTGGGTTAAAGACACACTCAGATTTTCAGACTAAAATATCCCCCCACATGCCCAAAAGTTGATGAGTAAAGACCCACACCTGTACATACTATTGTGAAACTTTAGAATGCAAGAATTAAAGACAATATTCTAAATATTCCCAGTTAGAGAAAAATCAAAACATAAAAGGAAGCCACATACAAAGAAACAAGAATTAATCCAGCATCAGACTTCTCATTTGCAACACTAGATGCAAGAATACAACAAAACGTGGCTTCAAAGTTCTAAAGAAGGGATTGGCAAAGTACATCCCATGGGCCAGACGCAGCCTGCTGCCTCTTCTGAAAATGAAGTTTTACTGGAACACAACCAGGCTCATTCATTTACCTCTTGTCTATAACTTCTTTTATGCTACAAAGGCAGAGTTGAGTAGTTGCAACAGAAACCATATGGCTCACAAAGCCTAAAATATTTCCTATGTGGCCCTTTACAGAAGTTTGCTGACCACTGCTCTTCAGGAAAATGATTATCAACCTAGATTTCTACAACCTTCCAAACCATAATGCAAGCTGGAGGGTAAGATATATTTACAAACATGAAAGAACTAATAGCTTAATCTATCATTCCCTCTTGGAGAATGGAATACACAAGTGGAGTCATGACACAGAAAAGAAAAGGACGTGTGATCCAGGAAACAATGGCTCTTACATCGGAGAATAGTAAGAAAAGTGTAAGGATGACAACTGTGTAGCAAGTCAGGGCACCCAATCCATACTGTGTTGGGAAGACAGAGGAGAGGTCTCTAGGAAACAGAACTTGACAGGATTGACATAACGAAGAGACTGAGGCAGCGGGGAAATGAAGCTATGGTGAAGGCAATACTCTTCAAGGAGAGAACTCTATTTTCTCTAATAATGTAAAAACTGACTATTGAGTTTCAATGTGTACCATGAGCCTGTAAGCAAACATGGAAGATTCTATCATGACTGCAAAAAAGAAAGTAAATGTCATCAATCATTACAGTGTAAAAGGAAAAATACAGATCAAAAAGGCTGAACGATTAAGGGGAGAGGAGACTTAAAGGAAAGCTCTCTTCTCTTTGTAATATCTTCATCTTACAAAGTGAGGCAGGACTCTGATGTATCAAGTAATAAAGGTACAATGCTGACCAGTATAGAAATCAAAAGTGATAATGGAACTATATTGTAAAGAGAGAAAAGAGGGAGTATGTGGTATAAGTGAATTAAAATGTTTAAATCTGATCAAGTAAGTAACAGTGATATAAATGTGTCATTTAGAAGTGGGTTGTATAGAATTTTTTTTTTCATTGTTAAAATGTTTTAATATCAATGTAAAATGAGATCAGGGTTTTACAAGCAAGTTTCAGAACACGAACATCCTTTCCTAAAATGATTTATCTTCCTTTCAGAAGCCTAAATATGAACACATATAAATCTTAGGGATTTTTTTAATATCATGGTATTTTTTCCCATTTTAATACATCTACAATTGACAAACATGCAAAAGAACTAAGTTCCAAATCAAAAGCCTCTAGTAGAAACATCCAAATTAAAAATGAAGCATTTTAATTTACTTATTGGCCATACGCCCAGCAAGAAACCATCCTTTCCCCCACACCTCAGAAAAATCACCACCAATTCATTTCTAGGGCATTGATGGCATTAACAGTATTTAGCCCTCCCTTGTCAGCATCCAGACAGAGGACTTGAATAGACATATTTCCAAAGAAGACATACAAATGGCCAACAGGCACATGAAAAGATGCTCAACATCACTAATCATCAGGGAAATGCAAATCAAAACCACAATGAGATATCACCTCACACCTGCTAGAATGGATATCATCAAAAAGACAAGAAATAAGTGTTGGCAAGGATGTGGATTAAAAGGAATTCTCATGCACTGTTGGTGGGAATGTAAATTGGTATAGCCACTATGGAAACAGTATGGAGTTTCCTCAAAAAAATTATAAATATAACTACTATACAATCCAGCAACTCTACTCCTGGGTATTTATCCAAAGAAAACAAAAACACTAATCTGAAAGATATATGCACCCCAATGTTCATAGCAGCATTATTTACAATAGCCAAGATATGGAAGCAATATAGTTTGCTTCCAAAAGATGAATGGATAAAGAAAATGTGCCATATATATACAACAGAATATTACTCAGCCATAAAAGAGAATGAAATTTTGCCATTTGCAACAACATGGATGGAGCTGAAGGGTATTACACTTAGTGAAATAACTCAGAGAAAGACAAATACTGTATGTTTCACTTACATATGGAATCTAAAAAATAAAACAAATGAACAAATATAACAAAACAGAAATAGACTCACAGATACAGAGAACAACTTAGGGATTACCAGAGAGGAGTGGGGTGGGGGCGGGCAAAAGAGGTGAAGGGGATTAAGAGGTACAAACTACTAGGTATAAAATAAATAAGTTACAAGGATGTAATTGTACAGCAAAGGAAACTTAGTCATTATTTTATAATAACTTTCTATGGAGTGTAATCTATAAAAATATTGAATTACTATGTTGTACACCTGAAACTAATACAGTATTGTAAGTCAACTATACTTCAATAAAAAATTAAGGGAGTTTTTGGCCCTTATTTCTTCAATTTTTTTTTTTTCTACTCCTTTCTCTCTCCTCTCTTTCTGGAACTCCCATTACATGTATGCTGTACACTTTATGTTGTCCTAAGGTTTCTTTTTTCTTCAATTTTCTTCTTTTCATTTTTCAGATTGAATTATTTCTATTGATCTTTTTCTTCCTTCAAGTCTCTTATTTTTTTCCTCTGCCATTTCAAATCTGCTGTTAAGCCTGTCTGATAAAATTTTTTATTTCAGTAATTGTATTTTTCAACTCTAGAATTTACATTTTGGGTTTTTTTTTATACTTTATACTTCTCTATTTATATTTTCTGTGTATTAAGTCATCATCATCACATTTTCCTTTCATTATTTGAACATAATTTCCTTTAATTCTTTGAAAATATTTATAATAGCTGCTTTGAAGTTTTTGTCTATAACCCCAAACTTGGGCTCACTCTGAGCAGTTTCTGTGGACTTTCTTTCTTTTTTACTTTTTTTTTTTTTTTAACTGAGTATGGGTTATATTTTCCTGTTTCTTGCATATCAAGTAAATTTTGTTTCATAAAAATAAACATTTTTAGATAAATATTGTAGGAATCCTTGATTCTGTTTTATCTTTCTTAGGGTTGTGGAGTTTTTTTAACTTTTTTTTAGTAATTTATCTGGACTTAAGCTGTGGAATCACTGATGTCTATTCTCAGTTTTTTAATTATTTTTTTAGACTATTTATCTAAAGGTCTCCCTTTTATACACATAGCTTATTGGTAAGCCAATGATGTGGGCAGAGGTTGAGCTCAAATTCCTCATTCGCATAGGACTTCCACCTCTGTCAATTGTTTTTTGTGTTGCTTGCAAAATGCAAAGTTACAACCAGTTCTCAAGTTTTCCTTGACTTTCACTTTTCACCAGGCTCTCTCAGGTCTCCCTCATGCATGTATAGTTTTATAGTCAGCCAAAAATGTATAGAGAGTTTATATCAGGCTTTCTATGGATAACTCATTTCCAGGGTCTCCTCATTAAATTTCTGGCTAGTCTACCATTCACCCCAACCAGAACCACAAAGTCAGGCTTGCAAAGCTATAGCTATTCTCCATTTATTCCCAACCATGTCCACCCCTTTTAAACAACAAAGCCAAGTATTTTCACCCCCCACCCAAATTTAGTTCACTTCCCTTGCAGCAAAGCTGTTTGTTTCAAGATCATCCCCATGCTGATAAAACTATCATTCTTGCCAGCCAAGTTCGGGTGGGGCAAGTGCAGGAAGGATGAATACAGTCCCAGTCAAAAGGCCACACTCTACTGTCCTTACCTGAAGTTCTAGCATTTTTTCAAGAATAAATGCTTCTCAATTTGTTATCTGACTTTGGATGATTTCCAGTGCCCAACCTCTTCACAGCTTCATAACTGGATTTGCCTTCCCTCAAAGAGATTTGAGAAAAAATACCACCTAAAAACACAAGAACAGACTGTTATAAAACAAATCACACCAAAAATCTAGCCACTTAGAAATGTTTGAGTCTTATGAAAAGTGCTTGAATACTAAGAAATTTAAACTCTGATTATGGACTAATTAGAAATTAATAAAATTAGGACAACACATATAAAAACTAATGAAATTGTGCCAGAGTGGTACACAAAGAAGTATTTTTAGCTTTACAATTATTTATAAGAAAGAAAGAGAGAGAGAAGGAAAGAAAGAGAGAAAGAAAAGGAAGGAAGGAAGGAAGGAAGGAAGGGAGGAAGGAAGGGAGGGAGGGAGGGAGGGAGGGAGAAAGGTCTTAAGGAATTAGAAAAAGAACAATAAAATAAACCAAAATAAAATAGAAAAAAGAAAAGCATACAGTTAAAAGAAGTAATGAAATAAGGAAGAGAAAATGAATCTTGGAAAATAAATATGGGAACTGGTTCTTTGGAAAAGAGTAATGAAATACACAAACTCCAAGCAAGTCTAATGAAGGAAAACATCACTAGAATTAAGCTCCATGAGAGCCTTATTTGCCACTGCATTCTCAGCACAAAGAAAATTGCCTGGTACATATAGGTACTCTGTAGATATTTGTTAAATCAAAAAAAATGAATGAACAAACATTAAATTTCTTAAAGAATATAGAAACAAATACAGAATAGAACTTTTAAAGCACATGCTTCTCACTTGCAGGTCTGCAAGTTGGCTACGTATCTGCTGGACTATGCTGAGTTCCAGATTCTGGGGTTCAAGCTCTAAGCCCCAAGGCTCCAAGCTAAATGCTATGTTCAGTTCTATTCCATATATCTTCATCTTCATCTTGGACCAGAGACTGCTCATTGAATTCTCTTCTCATGACCGATTACAGACATACAAGAGGACAAGCAAAATTATGCAAGCACACTTAATGCCTTTACAAGCATCCATCCACTAACATTCTATTGTCCAAAGGTAGACAATGGGGCAATGTCTTAACCAGTTCAGGCTATAACAGAGTACCATAGATTGGGTAGCTTAAACAACATATATTTCTCACAGTTTTGGAGGCAAGATCAAGGTGCCAGCATGGTCAGATTCTCTTCCAGTTTGTAGATGACTGCCTTCTTGCTGTATCCTCACATGGTGGAGAGATCATCTCTCATGTGTCTCTTTTTATCACGGCACTATTCCCATTCATGAGGGCTCCACCCTCATGTCCTAATTACCTCCCAAAAGTCCCACCTCCAAATATTATCACACTGGGGATTATAACTTTCACATATGAATTTTAGGGGGCAAAAGCATTCAGTCTATAGCAGGCATGAAAATATACCACACCCACTCCAGTGTACTATATGGTTATATGCCAGAAGGAAGTAGTAATGGATTAAGAACAGTAATCCAATATACCACAAAGCTCAATTTACCACAATAACTAATATGAAAAATAAGACTACAGTGAGGTAACATTTCTCACCTATGCAATTGAGAAAAATCTTAAATATATTTTCTTGGTGAGGCTATGGGGAAACAGGCATTCTCATACGTTAATAGTTAGAATACAAAACAGTCCCTCTGAAAGGGAATTTGGCAACCTCTAGAAAAATTATATATGCATTTATACTTTGACCCAGCAATTCCACATCTAGCAATCTATGCAAAAGACACATTGGTGTGACTATCAGTTTTTATGTGTCAGCTTGGCTAGATTATAGTCCTCAGTTATTCATTCAAACACTAATCTAGGTGTTGCTGTGAAGGTATTTTGTAGATGTGATTGATGGCCATAATCAGTTTACTTTAAGTAAGAAGGATTATACTAAGTAGTTTGAATGGGCCTGATTCTTTCAGTTTGAAAGTTTTAAGAGCAGAAGTTTCCCTGAAGAAGAAGAAATTCCCACCTGTGAACTAGAACTTCACCTTACTAGCAAGATTTCTAGCCTTCCTAACACCCTGCCCTGCCGATTTCAACTGACCTAGCCAGTCTCAACAATCACTTAAGCCAATTCCTTGCAATAAATATCCTACTAGTTCTGTTTCTCTGGTGGAACCCTGACTAATAAAATTGGTAAAAATACCAAAAGGTATAACACAAGAGTATTCATTATAGCACTATTTATAATTGCAAAAAATTGAAAATGTCCATCAATATGGGGACTGCAATGGAGGACTATAGCTATGGACTGTATACTAGTGTTCCCCCAAAGTTCATATGTTGAAACCTTCATCCCCAATGCGATGGTGTTTGGAGATGGGGCCTTTAGGAGGTAATTAGGTCATGAGAATAGAACCCTCCTCATAAGATTAGTGCCTTTATAAGAAGAATCAGGAGACAGTTTGCTTCCTCTCTCCATCATGTGAGGACATGAGAAGGCAATATCTACAAACCTGGAAGAAGAGTCTTATTACACCCCAGATCTGCTAGCACCTTGATCTTGGACTTACATCCTACAGAACAGTAAGAAATAAATTTCTGTTGACCTAGTCTATGATATTTCTTATAGCAGCCCAAACTGTATAAGACAATTATGCATCTAAAATAAGGAATAAAGACTAACTCTATCTTCTGCTATGGTGTGATATCCAAAATGTATTGCAAATCAAGAAACACAAGATAAAGAAAAGTGTAGACAGTGCACTGACATTTATGTAAGAAAGGAAGATATATGTTCAAAAATTGAAGGATAAATTATAAAAATATATTTTAAGGAAAGTAAAAGAAGAAACAGAGAGAAGACAGGGAGAAAAGATAAACTTCTCTAAATATACTTGTTTTCTAAATTTGAGTTTGAAACCATGCAAATGACTTATGAAAATACATAAAACAAAAATAACTCAAAATAAAAGAGCAATACATAAAAATTGAAAGTAAATTAAAGAAGTGAACTTAATTGTGAATCACGTTATTAGCCAACAGGGAGAAATTACTTCAAGTGACTTTAAAATGAAGTATTTGGACTATACATCCCCTGTGGGCTATCCTCTGAGGACAAAGAGAAGTGAAAAAAAATTATAAAGTATTAAGCTGTTTTCAGTAGTAATATTACCAGCAACAGTGTTGGTGTTATACACTCTGGTGTGTGTGTAGTAGGGTAAAGTAAACAAGTAGTAATGTAAAGATACCTGGCATGGGAGAGAAGAGATACAGGTGTGACATCAAAGTAAAGTAATACCATGTAGTTTTAAATATGAATTAGAAATATTAGTGAGAGGTAGTAGTTAATGACAAGGGTTAACTTTTCCAAGAATGGTCATCTGCAAGGAGAAGGAGCTGGCCTCTGCGAAGCTATGTGACAACTGGCTACAACCCAGCCACCCAAGGCAATCAGTCCTGGCCAAGCATGATGTTTAGACCTAGCAACTCCCTCTGTATTAGTTTCCTATGCTGCTGTAACAAACCTCCACACACTTAATACTTTAAAACAACATAGATTTCTTATTCTACAGTTCTGAAAAGCAGAATTGTAAAGTGGATCAGCAGAGCTCTGTTCCTTTAGAAGGCTCTAGGGGAGAATCTGTTTTCCTGCCTGTTCCAGCTTCTAGAAGCTGCCCACATTCCTTGGCTCATGGACTTCTTCCATATTCAAAGCCAGTGATGGCTGCGCCAGTCTTTCTCACATCAAGTTATACTCTGATACCGACTTTTTTGCTCCCCTCTGTTACATTTAAATGACCCTTGTGATCAAATTGGGTCCACCTGAAGAATTTAGTATAATCTAATTTTAAGGTCAGCTGATTGGCAAATGTAATTCTAACTAAAACCTTAATTCTCACTTTCCATGTAACATAACATATTCACAGGATCCAGGGATTAGGACGAGGATATCTCTGAGAAGACCATTATTCTGCTTACTAAACACCTCACCCAGGACATGCCAGGAAAGAGGTTTATGTTTCCCCAACTACGAATGCTAATGTGGTGAATTCTGTCACTAACTTGTTAGATCATACAGCTACAACCAGAAGGCTGGGACCCTGGTCCCCGATCACATCAGGAGAAAGGCAAGTGCCTCCCTAATCATGATGCTTAAAGCCACACAGCCCAGGAGTCAATATCACTCTCCCAAAATCTAAGTCTTTTCCTATCAGGTTGCTGTGACCCACCTCAGAATGTGAATGGTAACAAGGAACCTTTACATCTGCTGCTGCCAATGCACTCATGAATTTTCCCCAGTGAACACCAACCCAGCAGCTTTGGTGCTATTAAATTATTTGCTCCATGGAAATTGAATACAGCCTAGTGCTTAAAGCATTCAATCATGGTCAATCAAAATGCTTGGATCCTGCCCCATCAGATAATTTTGATAAGAGCAAACGAAAGTACTTAACACTCTAGCGAATTAAAGCGAACATTTTGTTACAGAAGGTAGTAATGTAGTAATGAGAAGAGAAAAGGACAATGACAGAAAACCTACACTATTCAGAACCCATATTCACACAACCCAGAGAGACAGGGACAGTAAAACCGAATGGGTGGTTAGCTACAGCAAGAACAGGGCACTTGTAGTTTCTCTCGTTGGGATGAGACAAAAATGATCTTACTATCTTCATGGTACCAGGCTTCTTAAATCCCTAGAAATCTCATAATTAGTTACACCGGTAGCTATTTCTAGAGCTAAGTTTGCCTGTTACATAGCATATTTTTTAAATTTAAGAATATGCAGCATGAACAAAAATTAATTCAAAATGGATCATAGACCTAAATGTAAAATGCAAAACTCTAAAACTCCTAGAAGAAAACATAGAAGACCAAGAAGATCTTGGGTGTGTTGATGACTTTTTAGATACAACCCTGAAGGCTACATGATACATGAATGAAATAATTGATAAGCTAAACTTTTTTAAAATTAAAAACTTCTCTGTGAAAGACAATGTCAAGAAAATGAGAAGACAAATAGGCTGGGAGAAAATATTTGCAAAAGACCTAACGGTTGAAATACTGTTATCCAAAGTATACAAAGAACAACTAAAACTCAACAATAAGAAAATAAACAACCTGGGGCTTCCCTGGTGGCGCAGTGGTTGAGAATCTGCCTGCCAATGCAGGGGACACGGGTTCGAGCCCTAGTCTGGGAAGATCCCACATGCCGCGGAGCAACTAGGCCCGTGAGCCACAACTACTGAGCCTGCGCGTCTGGAGCCTGTGCTCCGCAACAAGGGAGGCCACGATAGCGAGAGGCCCGTGCGCCGCGATGAAGAGTGGCCCCTGCTCGCCACAACAAGAGAAAGCCCTCACCCAGAAACGAAGACCCAACACACCCAAAAATACATAAAAATAAATAAATTAAAAAAGAAAATAAACAACCTGATTAAAAAATGGGTCAAACACCTTAACAGATACCTCACCAAAGAAGATATACAGGTGGCAAGTAAGCATATCAAAAGATGCTCTACTTCATATGTCATCAGGAAAATGCAAACTAAAACATCTAGATACCACTACACACATTAAAATGTCCAAAATCCAGGACATTAACAGCAAACGCTGGAGAGGATGTGGAGCAACAGGAATTCTCATTCACTGCTGGAAAGAATGCAAAATGACACAGCCACTTTGGAAGACAGTTTGGCAGTTTCTTACAAAACTAAACATAATTTTGCCATACAACCCAGCAATCATGCATCTTGGTATTTACCTAAATATCTAAAACCTAATTACCTAAATTCCTAAAATGATCCTAAAACTGAAGATTTATGGCCACACAAAACCCTGCACACAGATGTTTACAGCAGCTTTATTCATAATTGCCAAAACTTGGAAGCAACAAAGATGTTCTTCGGTAGGTGAATGAATAAACTGTAGTACATCCAAACAATGGGATATTATCAGCACTTAAATGAGCTATCCAGCCATGAAAAGACATAGAGGCATCTTAAATGCATATTACTGAGTGAAAATAGCCAATCTTAAAGGCTATTTACTATATGACATTCTGGGAACTCTAAAACTATGGGGACAGTAAAAAGGTCAGTGGTTGCCAGGGGTTGGAGTATGAGGCAGGAATGAGTAGGCAGAACACAGGATTTTTAGGGCAATGAAAAACTCTGAATGATACCATAATGGCAGATATATGTCTTTATACTTTTGTCCAAACCCGTAGAATGTACAACACCAAGAGTGAACTCTAAGATAAACTATAGATTCGGGGTGACTATGATGTGTCAATGCAGGTTCATTGGTTTTAACAAACATACCAATCTGGTGGGAATGTTAATAATGGGGCAGTCTCTGCATGTGTGAGGGCAGGGGGTATATGTGAAATCTCTGTACCTTCTCAACTTTGCTGTGTCTCTGAAACTATTCTTTAAAAAATAGAGTCTTTAAAGAAAAAAAAAAGAATACACAACTTGTCCTGGATTCTCTTGTACATCCTTGGACACTTGCCCAGAAGATTCATGATCCCAGCATATCTAATGCCCTAAAAGATTATATTAGTGTTTGCACACAATTTATTACTCCAAGGATGCCAAAGTTATTAATAAACTAATCTATACACACTTTTTCTCCATATGAGATGGGAATCTCCTGTCTTCTACAAATCGACCCAATGCAGGTAGAACTTCTTGAATTATTTTACATTGTTTCTCAGTATAATTTGCGAATATGATTTCCAAGTATAGTGGTAAAGACAGCATGTAAATGCAAAAGTGATCATTTAATGGTTAGAAGAACAACAAGAATAGAACAAAGAACTTTAAGATTTAAGGCTGTCAGTCTCTTCAGCAAGTGGTGTTGGGAAAGTTGGACAGCCACATGTAAATTAATAAAGTTAAAACACTCCCTCACACCATACACAAAAATAAACTCAAAATGGCTTAAAGACTTAAATATGACATAACACCATAAAACTCCTAGAAGAGAACATAGGCAAAACATTCTCTGACATAAATCATAGCAGTGTTTTCTTAGGTCAGTCTCCCAAGGCAATAGAAATAAAAGTAAAAATAAACAAATGGGACCTAATCAAACTTATGAGCTTTTGCACAGCAAAGGAAACCATAAACAAAACAAAAAGACAACCTATGGACTGGGAGAAAATACTTGCAAAAAATGTGACCAATAAAGGCATAATTTCCAAAATATACAAACAGCTCATACAACTCAATAACAAAAAAACAAACAACCCAATCAAAAAATGGGCAGAAGAACTAAATAGACATTTCTCCAAAGAAGACATACAGGCACATGAAAAGATGCTCAACATCGCTAATTATTAGAGAAATGCAAATCAAAACTACAATGAGGTATCACCTCACACCAGTCAGAATGGCCATCATCAAAAAGTCTACAAATAGGGCTTCCCTGGTGGCACAGTGGTTAAGAATCCGCCTGCCAATGCAGGGGACACGGGTTCGAGCCCTGGTCCGGGAAGATCCCACACGCTGCAGAGCAACTAAGCCAGTGCGCCACAACTACTGAGCCTGCGCTCTAGAGCCCGTGAGCCACAACTACTGAGCCCGCGTGCCACAACTACTGAAGCCCGCGCGCCTAGAGCCCATGTTCTGCAACAAGAGAAGCCACCGCCATGAGAAGCCCATGCACCACAATGAAGCATAGCCCCCGCTCGCCACAACAAGAGAAGCCCATGCACAGCAACGAAGACCCAACACAGCCAAAAAAATAAAATAAAAGAAAGAAAGAAAAATTTTTTTTAAAAAAAGTCTACAAATAATAAATGCTGGAGAGGGTGTGGAGAAAAGGGAGCCCTCCTACACTGCTGGTGGGAATGTAAACTGGTACAGACACTATGGAGAGCAGTATGGAGGTTCTTTAAAAAACTAAAAATAGAGTTACCATATGATCCAGCAATCCCACTCCTGGACATATATCTGGAGAAAACTTTAATTTGAAAAGATACACGTGCCCCAATGTTCACAGCTGCACTATTTACAATAGCCATGACTTGTAAGCAACCTAAATGTCCATTGACAGATGAATGGATAAAGAAGATGTTTCATATATATATATATATATATATATATATATATATATATATATGGAATACTACTCAGCCATAAAAAAGAATTAAATAATGCCATTTGCAGCAACATGGATGGACCTCGAGATTATCATACTAAGTGAAGTAAGTCAGACAGAGTAATACAAATATCATATGATATCACTTTTATGTGGAATCTAAAAAATGATACAAATGAACTTATTTACAAAAGAGAAACAGACTTACAGACATAGAAAACAAACTTATGGTTACCAAAGAGGAAAGGGCAGGGGAGGGATATATTAGGAGTTTGGGATTAGCAGATATATATAGAGAGAGTATATATATATATTATATATATATTATATATATATATTATATATATTATATATATAATATATATATAATATATATAAAATAGATAAACAACAAGGTCCAAGTGAATAGCACAGGGAACTATATTCAATATCTTGTAATAACCTATAATGGAAAAGAATCTGAAAAAGTGTATATATATATATATCCAAATCACTTTGCTGTACACCTGAAACTAACACAATATTGTAAATCAGCTATACTTCTATTTTAAAAATTTTTTTAAAAAACAGGCCTGGAGAAAAAAAACGGCCATTGGATGGGGGGCAAGATGGCAGAAGAGTAAGACGCGGAGATCACCTTCCTTCCCACAGATACATTAGAAATACATCTACACGTGGAACTGCTCCTACAGAACACTCACTGAACGCTGGCAGAAGACTTCAGACCTCCCAAAAGGCAAGAAACTCCCCACGTACTTGGGTAGGGCAAAAGAAAAAAGAAAAAACAGAGACAAAAGAATAGGGACGGGACCTGCACCAGTGGGAGGGAGCTGTGAAGGAGGAAAGGTTTCCACGCACTAGGAAGCCCCTTCATGGGCTGAGACTGTGGGTGGCGGAGGGGGGAAGCTTCGGAGCCATGGAGGAGAGCGCAGCCACAGGGGTGCGGAGGGCAAAGCGGAGAGATTCCCGCACAGAGGCTCGGTGCCGAGCAGCACTCACCAGCCCGAGAGGCTTGTCTGCTCCCCCGCGGGGGCGGGCGGGGGCTGAGAGCTGAGGCTAGGGCTTCGGTCGGATCGCAGGGAGAGGACTGGGGTTGGCGGCATGAACACAGCCTGAAGGGGCTAGTGCACCACAGCTAGCCGGGAGGGAGTCCAGGAAAAAGTCTGCAGCTGCCGAAGAGGCAAGAGACTTGTTCTCACCTCTTTGTTTCGCGGCGCGCAAGGAGAAGGGATTCAGAGCGCCGCCTAAACGAGCTCCAGAGACGGGCGCGAGCCGCAGCTATCAGCGCAGACCCCACAGACGGGCATGAGACGCTAAGGCTTCTGCTGCCGCTACCAAGAAGCCTGTGTGCAATCACAGGTCACTCTCCACACCGCCATTCCTGGGAGCCTGCGCAACCTGCCACTGCCAGCGTCCCGTGATCCAGGGACAACTTCCCCGGGAGAACGCACGGCGCGCCTCAGGCTGCTGCAACGTCACGCCAGCCTCTGCCGCCGCAGGCTTGCCCCGCCTCCTCCACAAGGCTCCGTCCCCACCCCCCCCAACCCCCCACGCCCGCCTCAGTGAGCCAGAGCCCCCGAAGCAGCTGCTCCTTTAACCCCGTCCTGTCTGAGCGGGAACAGACGCCCTCAGGTGACCTACAGGCAGAGGCGGGTCCAAATCCAAAGCTGAACCCCGGGAGCTGTAGGAACAAAGAAGAGAAAGGGAAATCTCTCCCAGCAGCCTCAGAAGCAGCGGATTAAAGCTCCACAAACAACTTGATGTACCTGCATCTGTTGAATACCTGAATAGACAATGAATCATCCCAAATTCAGGAGGTGGACTTTGGGAGCAGGATATATTAATTTTTCCCCTTTTCCTTTTTTTGTGAGTGTGTATGTGTATGCTTCTGGGTGAGATTTTGTCTGTATAGCTTTGCTTTCACCATTTGACCTAGGGTTCGGTCCATCCATTTTGTTTTTTTTTTTTTACTTAAAAAATTTTTTTTCTTAATAAATTTTTTCTTAATAATTTTTTCCTTATTTTTTATTTTAAAAAATTAAAAAATTTTTTTCTTAATTTTTATTTTAAAAAATTAAAATTTTTTTCTTAATACTTTTTTCCATTTTTTATTATAAAAAATTAATAAATTCATTTTTAAAAACTTTAAAAAAATTTTTCTTAATAAATTTTTTCTTAATAATTTTTTTCTTATTTTTTATTATAATAGCTTTATTTTATTTTATTTTATTTTATTTTATCTTATCCTCTTTCTTTCTCTCTATTTTTTCTCCCTTTTATTCTGAGCCGTGTGGATGAAAGGCTCTGGGTGCTCCAGCCAGGCATCAGGGCTGTGCCTCTGCGGTGGGAGAGCCAACTTCAGGACACTGGTCCACAAGAGACCTCCCAGCTCCACATAATACCAAACGGCAAAAATCTCGCAGAGATCTCCATCTCAACATCAAGACCCAGCTTCACTCAACGACCAGCAAGCTACAGTGCTGGATACCCTATGCCAAACAACTAGCAAGACAGGAACACAGCCCCATCCATTAGCAGAGAGGCTGCCTAAAATCATAATAAGGCCACAGACACCTCAAAAGACACCACCAGACGTGGATGTGCCCACCAGAAAGACAAGATCCAGCCTCATCCACCAGAACACAGGCACTAGTCCCCTCCACCAGGAAGCCTACACAACCCACTGAACCAACCTTAGCCACTGGGGACAGATACCAAAAACAACAGGAACTACGAACCTGCAGCCTGTGAAAAGGAGACCCCAAACACAGTAAGATAAGCAAAATGAGAAGACAGAAAAACACACAGCAGATGAAGGAGCAGGGTCAAAACACATCAGACCTAACAAATGAAGAGGAAATAGGCAGTCTACCTGAAAACGAATTAATGATAGTAAAGATGATCCAAAATCTTGGAAATAGAATAGACAAAATGCAAGAAACATTTAACAAGGATGTAGAAGAACTAAAGAGGAACCAAGCAACGATGAAAAACACAATAAATGAAATTTAAAATACTCTAGAAGGGATCAATAGCAGAATAACTGAGGCACAAGAACGGGTAAGTGACCTGGAAAATAAAACAGTGGAAATAACTACTGCAGAGCAGAATAAAGAAAAAAGAATGAAAAGAACTGAGGACAGTCTCAGAGACCTCTGGGACAACATTAAACGCACGAACATTCGAATTATAGGGGTCCCAGAAGAAGAAGAGCAAAAGAAAGGGACTGAGAAAATATTTGAAGAGATTATAGTTGAAAACTTCCCTAATATGGGAAAGGAAATAGTTAATCAAGTCCTGGAAGCACAGAGAGTCCCATACAGGATAAATCCAAGGAGAAACACGCCAAGACACATATTAATCAAACTATCAAAAATTAAATATAAAGAAAACATATTAAAAGCAGCAAGGGAAAAACAACAAATAACACACAAGGGAATCCCCATAAGGTTAACATCTGACCTTTCAGCAGAAACTCTGCAAGCCAGAAGGGAGTAGCAGGATATACTTAAAGTGATGAAGGAGAAAAACCTACAACCAAGACTACTCTACCCAGCATGGATCTCATTCAGATTTGATGGAGAAATTAAAACCTTTACAGACAAGCAAAAGCTGAGAGAGTTCAGCACCACCAAACCAGCTTTACAACAAATGCTAAAGGAACTTCTCTAGGCAAGAAACACAAGAGAAGGAAAACACCTATAATAACAAACCCAAAACATTTAAGAAAATGGGAATAGGAACATACATATCGATAATTACCTTAAATGTAAATGGATTAAGTGCTCCCACCAAAAGACACACACTGGCTGAATGGATACAAAAACAAGACCCGTATATATGCTGTCTACAAGAGACCCACTTCAGACCTAGGGACACATACAGACTGAAAGTGAGGGGATAGAAAAAGATATTCCATGCAAATGGAAATCAAAAGAAAGCTGGAGTAGCAATTCTCATATCAGACAAAATAGACTTTAAAATAAAGACTATTACAAGAGACAAAGAAGGACACTATATAATGATCAAGGGATTGATCAAAGAAGAAGGTATAACAATTGTAAATATTTATGCACCCAACATAGGAGCACCTCGACACATAAGGCAAATACTAACAGCCATAAAAGGGGAAATCGACAGTAACACAATCATAGTAGGGGACTTTAACACCCCACTTTCACCAATGGACAGATCATTCAAAATGAAAATAAATAAGGAAACACAAGCTTTAAATGATACATTAAACAAGATGGACTTAATTGATCTTTATAGGACATTCCACCCAAAAGCAACAGAATACACATTTTTCTCAAGTGCTCATGGAACATTCTCCAGGATAGATCATATCTTGGGTCACAAATCAAGCCTTGGTAAATTTAAGAAAATTGAAATCGTATCAAGTATCTTTTCCGACCACAATGCTATGAGACTAGATATCAATTACAGGAAAAGATCTGTAAAAAATACAAACACATGGAGGCTACACAATACACTACTTAATAACGAAGTGATCACTGAAGAAATCAAAGGGGAAATCAAAAAATACCTAGAAACAAATGACAATGGAGACACGACGACCCAAAACCTATGGGTTGCAGCAAAAGCAGTTCTAAGAGGGAAGTTTATAGCTATACAAGCCTCCCTCAAGAAACAGGAAACATCTCGAATAAACAACCTAACCTTGCACCTAAAGCAATTAGAGAAAGAAGAACAAAAAAGCCCCAAAGCTAGCAGAAGGAAATAAATCATAAAGATCAGATCAGGAATAAATGAAAAAGAAATGAAGGAGACAATAGCAAAGATCAATAAAACTAAAAGCTGGTTCTTTGAGAACATAAACAAAATTGATAAACCATTAGCCAGACTCATCAAGAGAAAAAAGGAGAAGACTCAAATCAATAGAATTAGAAATGGAAAAGGAGAAGTAACAACTGACACTGCAGAAATACAAACGATCATGAGAGATTACTACAAGCAACTCTACGCCAATAAAATGGACAACCTGGAAGAAATGGACAAATTCTTAGAAATGCACAACCTGCTGAGACTGAACCAAGAAGAAATAGAAAATATGAACAGACCAATCACAAGCACTGAAATTGAAACTGTGATTTAAAATCTTCCAACAAACAAAAGCCCAGGACCAGATGGCTTCACAGGCGAATTCTATCAAACATTTAGAGAACAGCTAACACCTATCCTTCTCAAACTCTTCCAAAATATTGCAGAGGGAGGAACACTCCCCAACTCATTCTACGAGGCCACCATCACCCTGATACCAAAACCAGATAAAGATGTCACAAAGAAAGAAAACTACAGGCCGATATCACTGATGAACATAGATGCAAAAATCCTCAACAAAATACTAGCAAACAGAATCCAACAGCACATTAAAAGGATCATACACCATGATCAAGTGGGGTTTATTCCAGGAATGCAAGGATTCTTCAATATACGCAAATCAATCAACGTGATACATCATATTAACAAATTAAAGGAGAAAAACCGATCATCTCAATAGATGCAGAGGAAGCTTTTGACAAAATTCAACACCCATTTATGATAAAAGCCCTGCAGAAAGTAGGCATAGAGGGAACTTTCCTCAACATAATAAAGGCCATATATGACAAACCCACAGCCAACATTGTCCTCAATGGTGAAAAACTGAAACCATTTCCACTAAGATCAGGAACAAGACAAGGTTGCCCACTCTCACCACTATTATTCAACATAGTTTTGGAAGTGTTAGCCACAGCAATCAGAGAAGACAAAGAAATAAAAGGAATCCAAATCGGAAAAGAAGAAGTAAAACTGTCACTGTTTGCAGGTGACATGATACTATACATAGAGAATCCTAAAGATGGAACCAGAAAACTATTAGAACTAATCAATGAATTTGGTAAAGTATCAGGATACAAAATTAATGCACAGAAATCTCTTGCATTCCTATACACTAATGATGAAAAATCTGAAAGTGAAATTAAGAAAACACTCCCGTTTACCATTGCAACAAAAAGAATATAGTATCTAGGAATAAACCTACCTAAGGAGACAAAAGACCTGTATGCAGAAAATTATAAGACACTGATGAAAGAAATTAAAGATGATACAAATAGATGGAGAGATATACCATGTTCTTGGATTGGAAGAATCAACATTGGGAAAATGACTCTACTACCCAAAGCAATCTATAGATTCAATGCAATCCCTATCAAACTACCACTGGCATTTTTCACAGAACTAGAACAAAAATATTCACAATTTGTATGGAAACACAAAAGACCCCGAATAGTCAAAGCAATCTTGAGAACGAAAAATGGAGCTGGGGGAATCAGGCTCCCTGACTTCAGACTATATTACAAAGCTACAGTAATCAAGACAGTTTGGTACTGGCACAAAAACAGCAACATAGATCAATGGAACAGGATAGAAAGCCCAGAGATAAATGCACGCACATATGGTCACCTTATCTTTGATAAAGGCGGCAAGCATATACAGTGGAGAAAAGACAGCCTCTTCAATAAGTGGTGCTGGGAATACTGGACAGGTACATGTAAAAGTATGAAATTAGAACACTCCCTAACACCATACACAAAAATAAACTCAAAATGGATTAAAAACCTAAATGTAAGGCCAGACACTATCAAACTCTTAGAGGAAAAGATAGGCAGAACACTGTATGACATAAATCACAGCAAGATCCTTTTTGACCCAACTCCTAGAGAAATGGAAATAAAAACACAAGTAAACAAATGGGACCTAATGAAACTTAAAAGCTTTTGCACAGCAAAGGAAACCATAAACAAGACCAAAAGACAACCCTCAGAATGGGAGAAAATATTTGCAAAGGAAGCAACTGACAAAAGGATTAAGCTCCAAGA
This sequence comes from Balaenoptera borealis, assembly GCF_965194805.1. NCBI lineage: Eukaryota > Metazoa > Chordata > Mammalia > Artiodactyla > Balaenopteridae > Balaenoptera > Balaenoptera borealis. The sequence continues at coordinate 19,651,842 of NC_138862.1, read as the reverse complement.
TTTACAAGCAGCTCATGCAGCTCAATTACAAAAAAACAAACAACCCAATCCAAAAATGGGCAGAAGACCTAAATAGACATTTTTCCAAAGAAGATATACAGATTACCAACAGACACATGAAAGAATGCTCAACGTTATTAATCATTAGAGAAATGCAAATCAAAACTACAATGAGATATCATCTCACACCGGTCAGAATGGCCATCATCAAAAAATCTAGAAACAATAAATGCTGGAGAGGGTGTGGAGAAAAGGGAACCCTCTTGCACTGTTGGTGGGAATGTAAATTGATACAGCCACTATGGAGAACAGTATGGAGGTTCCTTAAAAAACTAAAAATAGAGCTACCATATGACCCAGCAATCCCACTACTGGGAATATACCCTGAGAAAACCATAATTCAAAAAGAGTCATGTACCAAAATATTCATTGCAGCTCTATTTACAATAGCCAGGACACAGAAGCAACCTAAGTGTCCATCATTGGACAAATGGATAAAGAAGATGTGGCACATATATACAATGGAATATTACTCAGCCATAAAAAGAAACGAAATGGAGGTATTTGTAGTAAGGTGGATGGAGTTAGAGTCTGTCATACAGAGTGAAGTAAGTCAGAAAGAGAAAAACAAATACAGTATGCTAACACATATATATGGAATCTAAGAAAAAAAAAGGGGGCATGAAGAACCTAGTGGCAAGACGGGAATAAAGACACAGACCTACTAGAGAATGGACTTGAGGATATGGGGAGGGGGAGGGGTAAGATGTGAGAGGGTGAGAGAGTGGCATGGACATATATACACTACCAAATGTAAAATAGATAGCTAGTAGGAAGCAGCCGCATAGCACAGGGAGATCAGCTCCGTGCTTTGTGACCGCCTAGAGGGGTGGGATAGGGAGGGTGGGAGGCAGGTAGATGCAAGAGAGAAGAGATATGGGAACATATGTATATGTATAACTGATTCACTTCGTTATAAAGCAGAAACTAACACACCATTGTAAAGCAATTATACTCCAATAAAGATGTTTAAAAAAAAAACAGGCCTGGAGATGCAGAAGAGGGTACAAAAGAGCCACTGGGAATATTTAGATAATTTAAAAATAAATCTCTGAAAAGAGAAAACTGAAATTATTTTATTTATATGAAAGAATACAGAGAGAAAACCAAACACCATTATGATAGTCAATGAGTGGTATGGACTGAATTATACCCCCCAAAATTCATATGTTGAATCCCTAGCCCCCAATGTAATTGTACTTGGAGATGGAGCTTTTAGGAGGTAATTAAGGTTAAACAAGGTCATAAGGGTGAAATCCTAATTCAACAGGACTAGTGGTCTTATAAGAAGAGAGAGACATCCCTCTCTATGTGCATGCTCTGAGGAAAGGCCCTGGGAGACCATGGCAAGAAGTTAGCCATCTGGAAACCAGGAAGAGAGGGAGTCCTCACCAGGAACCAAATTGGCTGGCACTTTGATCTTGTACTTCCCAACCTCCAGAACTGTGAGAAACCCAAGCCAACTAAGTTAACACATCAAAGTACCACTGAGTTTGCAGGATGGTTCCAGGGCCTGGTTTGTACACACTGGTCTTCAGGCAGAAACAGAACACAGGATTGGATAGTGCTGGCGCTCAGAGAAGTCTCTCTGGTCATTTCAGAGAAGAAGAAAAAAAAAAGTCAGTGGAGAGTGATTTACTGCGAGTGACTCATCAATTCACCAACTGAAGCTGAGAACGCTGGGCCAGGCCAGTAGAGATAAGAGCTCGGCTGGGGTCAGATACTGAGTGAAGGGAGTGCCGTGGGGGGTGGTGGCTGAAGGAGTTTTCTCTATATGTGATGATGGTAGACGGGGAAGCAGAATGGTTCCCTGCCAATGTTGTTCATAAACCAAAATATTTTTAGGATCTCCATTCAATCCCAAGACCTTAACTCTTCCTTTATTACTTGAAATTTTCCAACACACTGTGACAACCTGGCTTCCCAAAACATAAAAAAGGAGAAATTGTCTAAGAGCAAAAAGTCTTCATTACCATAAAGTTTAAACATTAAGGTTATAAAATAAGTTATCTACAGAAAGCAGGCAGCATATATATAGACAAAAGGATTCTCATGAGGTAATTGGTGAGTACAAATGATTGACAATTAGGGCATAGCTAATCAGAGCCTATAACTCAGTGCAACGAACACTACTCTCTTATTTAGATGTCTGACTTCATTCCGCTGTCCTTTTGGAAGGGGCGAAAGGGAAAGACAAAGTTGAAAGGTTAATTGTAATTTGTAAACTTCATCTCTTTAATGGAAAGAGATTTAAAAAGGAGAGGGGGACACGCCTTTATCCTCTGAAGGGGAAGACAGGCATCCCAGCATGGAAGAGTATCATGTAACACTCTAAACCAGAAACCCATTTACAGAGGAAATGCTGGTAGGAAAACATAGACTTCAGATTTACTTCCAAGACGTTATAACAGTGAAAGGAATAAAAGTTAAATTATGATGGGAAAAAAACCCAACTTCTGATGCTCTATGTATGAAAAACAAAAACAAACACCATTCATTAAGTCTGGACATCTTATGCAGGCAAATTTTTAGCCTTGGGCATTAATTATGGTTGTGCCACTGATGGGGTCTAGAGGATGCCAAGTCAACCCGTTACATCCCCAGGAACGGAAAGCATCTGCAAGTTCATGGAGTAGTGAATTATCTCCATTTTATTATTCAACTGAAACCCTGTGCTACATTACATAAGCTGGCCAAGCCTGAAATGTCAGTCTGTTTCTTCACCCACCATCTAAAAAGTATGATCCACTCTGACAAATGTCTCTTTCTTATATTCTTCCAAAAGGCTGAGCTTCAAGATGAGTTTAATACTAAGCTTCCGGGAATTATTTTTAATTTTTTCCATGATTAATTTTTAAGGAGAGAGGTTGTAGGTTGGTTCCTAATCATTCCCTGTGATTATTGTGGTTTCTGCAGAATTTCATGAACTTATGGTGTGTTCATAAGTTCTTCTTCATTGGTATATAGTTGTGTCAGTTGCCACAATCTATTCATCATTATCTATAATAAGTAATATCAACAAGTAGACTGTGTCTGTGATCTGGGAGGTCACTGGTCTGCTCAGCCTCTGATAGACAGGAGTCATGAGGAGAAGGACAAGGATGCCAGCCAGATCAGCCCTGGACACACATACGGATTAGTTTGCTAGAGGTGCTGTAACAAAGTAACACAAACTAGGCGTCCTCAACAACAGAACTTTATTGTCTTATACCGTTATGGAGGCTGGAAGTCCAAAATGAAGGTATTGGCAGGGTTGGTTCCTTCTGACGGTTGTGAGGGAAGGATCTGGTCCAGTCCTCTGCCCTTGGTGTGTAGATGGCCATCTTCTCTCTGTGTCACTTTATATCATCTTCCCTTTATGTGTATCTTTTTCTCTACACACGGCAATTTTTTTAAGGACACCAGTCCTATTGGAATAGGAGCCCACCTTAAGACTTCATCTTAAGTAATTACATCTGCAATGACCCTATTTCCAAATAGGGTCACATTCTAAGGTACTGGGGTTAGGACTTCAATGTATAAATTCAGGGGAGATGCAATTCAACCCATAACAACATCCATGAAACAACACTTGTGCCAGCAAGTGGCTCCTACTTTCTCAAGCTCTCATTTGAAACAGGCACTGTGTATACATCATCTTATTTAATCATTGTATCCCTGTCTTGATCTGCTAAGGCTGCTGTAACAAAATACCATAGACAGGTGGCTTAAACAACAGACATATATTTTCTCAGATCTGGAGGCTGGAAAGTCCAAGATCAAGGTCAAGCAGGATTCGGTTTCTGGTGAGGACTCCTCCTGGCTGAATTTTTCTTTGCGTGAGTGTGGAGAAAGAGAGTTCTGGGATCTCTTCCTCTTCTCATAAGCACACCAGCCCTATCAGATTAAGTTCCCACTCTGATGACCTCATTTAACCTTTATCACCTCCTCACAGACGCTATTTCTTAATACAGTCACATTAGGGCTTAGGGTTTCAACACACGAATTTGGGGGAAACAATTTGAGGGAACCAGTTCACTCCATAGCAATCTCTAATGGAAGACATTATTATCTTCATTTTACAGATGAGGAAACTGAGGCACAGAGAGGTTAATCCCCAGGTCCCACAGCTAGATCTAGTGTAAAATGTCAGTCAGTTCAATTTCAAAAAAAGATTTATCAGACTTCCCTGGTGGCGCAGTGGTTGAGAATCCGCCTGCCAATGCAGGGGACGCGGGTTCGAGCCCTGGTCCGGGAAGATCCCACGTGCCGTGGAGCAACTAAGCCCATGAGCCACAACTACTGAGCCTGCACTCTAGAGCCCACAAGCCTCAACTATCGAGCCCGGGTGCTGCAACTACTGAAGCCCGTGTGCCTAGAGCCTGTGCTCTGCAAAAGGAGAAGCCACCACAATGAGAAGCTCACGCACCGCAAGGAAGAGTAGCTCCCACTCGCTGCAACTAGAGAAAGCCCGCGCACAGCAACGAAGACCCAACCCAGCCAAAAATAAATAAATAAATAAAATTAAAATTAAAAAAAAAAAAAAATTTACCTATCTACCATTACTGTGTATTCCAAACTAGGACCTAATATGAGAAAAGGGAATTTGGACAGGCTTTGCAGGTGTCTACAACCAGCAGGGGGTATGAGCCACCCTGGTGGGGATCATGATTCCTTTCCCCACCACACTTTACCGCTCTTCTCCAGCTCCTGGACCAACGTGGATCTGGCAGGGAGATAGGACTGTGGAGACATACACCTGAGGTAGAGCTGGGTTTGAATCTCTCTTTGACTTCTTACTATGACCTAAGGCAAAGGGTTTAATCTCTCTGTGCCTTTGTGTCCCTCCCTCTTACGATCACACTGAGGACCAAAAGAATTAATACATGTAAGGAGTTTTAGAACAGGGCCTGGCACATAGTAAATGCTTTATAAATGTTATTTGTTATTATAATCATTCTTTTTCGAATTACAAGGAATAGGGAAAATGTAAGCGTTAAGAACAGAGGGTTTTAAAATGTCTCCAACTTCCTTAACCAACCTGGGCCGTCTGTAAATTGACTACATCATTTCTAGCTTCCATGCCATCAGGCATTCTAGAAACTAATTTTCTGACATCAGCTTAATACAAACTATTCTAAAATGTCTCCTGCCCCACCTTGGGATGGAGATCCCACTATAGGAGACTTGTGCTGCAATCCAGCACTGGTCCTGTCTTAGCCACAAAAAGGTATGAGTCACGTGGCTATGGGGCCAAGTCCATTCCTGACTTTCCCCTCCTCCTCTCCACCTCTTCCCTCCCCCTCAAATTTCTTTCTTCTTCCTTCTTACGGTCTAAAAGTTTATTGAACTGAGGCTCAAAAATGAGTTACTCAGCTAGGCTTGCAGTATACACGTGTCACGTTTTAGATCGATTTTATTCATTTCCATCCAATGTGTCAAAGGACCTGCTCCAGGAAAATGCCCCCCAGCTCTTGACAGGATGAGAGAAAGTGAAGAGAGAGACAATGAAACCAAAATTAAAACTCAAGTCCTTTGTGCTCCAGGAATATAACCTTAGAGTGGGAATGGGGGGTTGGAGGAGGCGGGGGTGAAAAAATATTGGTGAGGCCAAAATTAAAGAAGGTCGGGGCCCTATATCCTACCACCCTCAAGTATAAATGTGGGTAACAGGCAAGGCGCGAATGCACTCAAACCCCGGGTGTACATCCCAAACCACACGCTGACTCCTGAACGGTACCGAGGGGAGGGGTCACATGGAGGGGTCCCTTGACCGTGTCTCCCTCTGTTGGGACCCGCTTGCCTCCAGCCGATTCCGGTGGGGAAGAAAAAGTCTCCCACTTGCTCCCTCTTCTTTCTCATCTGCAAGGATAGTGTAAAGACACCCCTGTCACCAGTTAGCTACTTCCCCTCTGCCCGCCGACTGAACGCTCATTTGAATGCGTTTCCTTTTCATTAAGAACAAAGGTTGGAGTCCGAGCCTCGCAGCGCGGGGGCCGGAAAGTACACGACGTGTGTCGAGAGCAAACACACACACACACACACACACACACACACAATGACCCACGAGAAAGGGAAAGGGGAAAACACCAATCCCGCGCTGGGCTTTTTCGACTTTTCCTTTAAAAAGAAAAAAGTTTTTCAAGCTGTAGGTTCCAAGAACAGGCAGAAGGGGGGGTGAGGCGGGGGTTTACAGAAAAGGCGCCTGGTCGGTTATGAGTCACAAGTGGGTTATAAAAGGGTCGCACGTTCGCAGGCGCGGGCTTCCTGTGCGCGGCCGAGCCGGGTCGCAGCCCCGAGGTCCCGTCGGGCCGCCTCCAGCCTCGGGACGCGAGCGGAGCCGAGCCCAGCGGCGATCACGCGACGCGGGGAAGGAAGGAAGGTACGCCGACTTTGCCCTCTGCTTCTCCGCGCCGGGACGCGGCGGGCGGCGGCAGCGGCGGCTCCCGGGTCACCCCCCACGCCGGGCGCCGGGGGCGGGGGCGGCGCGCACGTGGCCACCACCTAGCGCCCCGCCCGGGCCCGCGAGCGTCCGTCCGAGGGGCGCCGTCCGGGGGATCTCGCCCGGGCCATCAGGTGGCTCGGGATGGATTTCTGGGGAGGAAGGGGGAAGGGGAAGGAGGGGTGCTCAAGACCCGGCCCTCGGCTTCTCCCCAAAGTTCCCTTAGTTGATAGGAGGGGTACCAGGGACGTGGCCCTGGACGAGCTTAGCTAATGGAGCGGCCAGACAAGTGTGCGGAACAGACTTGAGGGGCAGGGTGGATTGGATCAAAAGGGACTGCCTTCAGGACAGGAGCCTTTTCTATTTTCTTTTGAAAAATAACAAATAATATACCTTCATTTTATAAAGTTAGAATCATAACGTCTTAGATATCAAGGTCTTTATTTAATCGACGTGAGGACTGAGCAGGCGTTCCGTGAGCTTCTGTTTCTATTTGCTCCCATCGTGCCGGGGTGCGCTTTGGCAGAGCACGTTGGTTAGCTCTCTTTATTCCCACAAAACCCCCCGTGTGTGTCTGTCCTCCACGTACCAAGGGTGGACCAGTTCTTTGAATTTTCTGTTATCGAAAGCAGGCAGGTTGGGATGATTATGAATAAAATTTAACCTGGAATTACTGAAGTTGACAGCTGACAAACGTATAAGCCAGAATCCAATCCTTTAAAACGAGAAGACTGAGGACCCGGGAGGTGAAGTTACTTTTCCAATGTCACACAGCAGATCCAAGACCCCGTGTGATTTGAAGAGGCCAAAGGTATCTAATAATGCTCATAATTTAGTCTATATTTTATGTCAAATAGTTGAGGTCAAGTGGAGATATTCTTTTCATATGACCTTATGTAGAAGATTACATAAAGCCGGAGTTACTCTTTCTCTCCATTCATCTCTCTGAAGAAGTAGTGCCTCTGATGTATGGCTTTAACATAATGTATACTCTAAATGACTGTAGGGCAGCTGAACTTTGAATAATCATGGGACTGAGCTTTTAAAAATGGATACGTATATAGTATTGAATTGTCTATCCATGTGAACAGTAATATAAGCTATAAAGTTGCCAAGGCAATTTCCTGCCTATTGTCTAGTTTGATAGAGTCATCATAATAGAAAATTAGCAGGGTAGGTGGTGTTATCCCCATTTTGCCCATGAGGACTTGTGGCTCGGGGAATTTATGTTTTCTCTGGTAAGGTCACTAGGTCCTTAGTATAAAGCCTGCTTCTAGGGACGGATATGGGATGTGTGATGTGGGGCGTGGGGCTGTTCAGCCCAGGAGCCTTTTGACTCCATTTAAGCTCATGTCCATTGTACTTGCTGCCCCCCTGATTTCTTTCAGAGGGCCAAAGCACCCTGAGTAATTACTTCTGCTGCACGGACTAGTGGGTAATGGCTGGTAATAACCGAGTTTCCTCATGCAGTGGGTCAGCTCTCCCTGGCCACCGGACCAAGCTTCCGAACCACATATATTAACAAAGAGAAACCTGAGCGCGGGCTGAAACCTGCGCTCTTTCAAGGTAGGACAGTGGCATTGGCACAAACTTCTAGTCTTGTTTTTACCTAACTAATCATGCGTAAAAAGTGTAACTTCTTGGTCTTAACAAAACAAACAAACAAAATCCCGGAATGCCATTGCTGTGCATGCAATTCAATTGCAGTAACATAACTAGTTAGAATGTGCTGTGAATTTTGTCATTCTGTACTTTCCAATCGCAAACATGGAAAATTAATAACCTTCATCTTTCTGCTTCTGTCGTCAAATCGGTCTTCTGTGAATCAAAAAAGCCACCCAGAAAAGCCCTAAGTTTTAACTTTTGAAAGGTTTTTTCATCAGCTGTTTTATGTCATGACTAAGAGCTACCGTTCAACTGAAAGGAGGTTTTTCATATCAAAGTAATAATTCTTAACTGTTTTTTTCCTATCTCAGATCTAATGGAAGTTATATATGCTTTTCCCAGATTTTTTTCTTTTTTAATGTGCATGCTCACACCCAATTTTGCATTCAGTGTCAGGATGCTCCAGGCTTCCTTGAATCTCAGCCATGATCCTCCTGGGGGTGGAGTTTCATAATCTCTATTCTAAACCTAGTAGGACTAAAGAGCTTGAGTGGTAGAGACTGGTGGGTGGACTCTTCCTTGCCCCTGGATTGAGCACCCCTGTCTTTGACAAGCTGGCATCTCTACAGTTTTGTGAGGTCATTGGCTATTGCTCAGCTGAAGCCATCGATTTTTATACCTTTGTTGCTTTGGTGTTAGGCCTCCAAAGCCTGGTATTATGGAAAGAGCACCAGCCTGGGAATCATGGCAGGTTTCTAAGTCCCAAGCTCTGAGCAAACGCCTGTGCCTTATTCTTCTCATCTCTAAAATGGGTGGCTGGGATTAAAGTCATTTCCAAAGTCTCTTAAACTGATGAAATTCTATGATTCCAGCGTGACTACCACTTCATTTTCATGTAGCTCCTAAGACACAGCTGGGCTCAGTGAATTCATATCCTCTATGTCCAAAGAGAGCGTACCAGTAAGTACCAGTATAATTGACTAGAGAATATATGTTTGTCTTTCACTGATCTTACTGCTTCAAAACTGTCACATGTTGGCTGAAATTGGCTAGAATAAGAAAATTGTGAAACTTATTTTTCTCAAGGAAAATTACTAAAATTTTAAATTTTAAAAGCTGCTCTTTATCCCACCTTTTGAATACATCTTTATCTCAGACTCTTAAGTAAATGCAGCATTTTCAATTTGATCACTGCTGTATAATTTTCATCTGCTGTGAAACACTTAAGCTCGGTCCATCAATCTTGTCTTTGGGTTTACAATACCCAGGGCCTCAAGCAAAACCACCCCAAAAGCACATCTATCCTTAAATAAATATGCCACTGTGTCTGAACAGTTCAACACCCTCACTCACAACTCCAAGGCTCACAGCAATGTGGAAAAACACTTTGAACCAAAAGGCACAATTCCCACCCTTACGCAAGATGACACACTAGCCAGAAAATGGGGCTTAACATCAGTCAGGGGGCATGATACTACATAGACTGTGAATACATCTGTGCTAATTCTGAAAAACAGGAACCATGCGTGGGTACATGGGGTTAAGGCACTGGCAGAAGGAAAGATTACTGAAGGCTATCAGACAGCTGATTTCATGAAATTGTGAAGCTGATGTTTGGATAAGGACAATGACAGATAATAACGTTTGTGTTGTGACTCCATAAATGAGAACGTTCTATACGCAGTAGAGGTTCTTGGCTGTCTTAACAAAATGCTATGCTCTTTTATGTGGCTCAGCCATGGTCAGGCCAGCATTGTGGTTCAGAGCATGGACGCCGGTGCCAGATTGCCCTCGTTGGTATCCCAGCAGTTTAACCTTGGGCAAGTTACTTCACCTGTCTGTGCCTCCTTGCCCCCAGGTGCAAATGGGCAGGTGATAACACTCATTCTGAAGGTTGTTAAGAAGAATAAGCCAGTTAGCATACATTGAGCAGTCAAACTGCTGCCCGGTCCAGAGCATGCCCTGAGTGAGTGTTTGCTATTATTATGAATACCTTTATGATCTTTTATATTTCAGGAAACCAATTTGGAAAATGAGATACAAAAACAGCCTAAGAAAGTAAAGTATATATGTACAAAGCGGTCTCTAAAAGTTCTTGACAAAGTAAAAAGTTGTTTGTTTTAAAGAGCTTCTAACAGTCTCGGAATGCATTTCTCTCCTGATCCCAAACAAAAACGAATGAAACATTTTAGAAAATCATTTCCAAGGAAACATCTTGCTGTACCTTTTAGCAGTTACTTATGATTTAGAGATTAGTATACCAAAGGATTATTTGGCTTCTACAGGTTTTTCAATAACCTCTAATTTATATAATGATTCAGTTATACAGCAGTAAATGTATCTTGACTTGTACTTTTAAGACAACAAGTGCAACAGTAATAGATGTACAGAGACTTACGGGCATTCGGCAAGTATTCATGGCTGCTGCCATTAGCACTGTGGCTCGCACCCATTGTGATTATGAGCCTAGCACCCGACAAATGCTTTACGTTCATTGTGTCACTTCATCTTCACAACGACCTTTTCAGTAGGTTCTATCATTATCTCTATTTTTAGAGAAACAGCTAAAACTTAAAGAGGTCAATTAAATTACCAAGTACCACACAGCTAGTAACATTGCTGGCGTCAGGAATGGAACCCAGGCAGGTTGAAAACAACAGAACAATAACACCCTGGACCTTTCACTTAGATTCAGTCATTGTTAACATCTGCCACGTTTGCTTTATTTCTCTCTGTCCCTATCCGCCTCTCTCTCTACAACTGTATCTATATGCAGACCTGGCATCTCACCTCTAAATGCTTTGGCATGTTGTCTCCTAAGAATGAGAACATGCTCCTACACAATGAAAACACATGATTATGGCATCCAACTGTGGTTCCAAAAAAAAAAAACAACAGGAATGGAACCTAGTTTTTATCCACAACTTCAGATAATTATATCTGGCAGAATTCTCCAGCTTTATCCTATAATGATGATACTTTGTAGACTGAGATCCAAGCCTAGAATCTTCTGAATGTAAATGGTCCATTACTCATCTGGAATACCAACAAACCTCATTGATCTGCTTCCACATTTATAAGCTTCTACTACCCTAACTCTCCAAGAATCTGCATATTAGTTAAATCTTACTGAAACGCTCCCATGTCAGATCCAAGCCAGTTGTGCAGACAGAAATGCCTTTGGAGGATCTCAAGCACTTATTCAAAGCATTTACTGAGCGTGAGTTATGTATCAAGTACTGCGGTAAGACCGAGTCCCTGCCCTCAACCACACCTCAGCACTAGTGAACGACATATCTCAGTGCTGTGTGATGAGTGCTCCGACCGAGCATGGAGAGAGGGCCGACCACCATGGGGGAGACAGCAGGAGGGAGGGTCACATCAGAAGACAAAGAGAACCCAGCCTCCAGGAGTTTGCTCTCTGCCAGAGAAAGAGAAAGAAGGCAAGGCGGACCAGACTATCTTCGAGGAGAAATTTGGAGTAGGAATATCTAGTGCCTAAGAGTATGTATGAGATTATGTCTAGAGATGACTTCGTGTGGAGTAGCAGACGTAACCCTCATTTGGGGTGTTACGGCCCTGACTAAAATGCTATGGGGGTGGAAGAAGTAAATGGTATCGTGTTTGCCTTGTAACACAGGGTATCCCATACACGAGGCATCTTAAGAAAATTAATTTTTAAATGGGCAAAACTAAACTGTTCCCAGAACTTGCTCAGTTTGTCTAACATAGTTCTCTGTACACAAAATTTTCCTTGCCGTGATGGTGTGTAGAAATAGAAATTTATGAACTGTGTCTTGTAGAAAAGCTGATTTTTCCTATAATGCCAGACATAGGGGACCGTGTACATATAACTAACAAACAGGTTACACATAGTAAGTTCCAAAGGAGGCATTTTATTGAAATTCACTGTTGAGAATAGGCACTATAAACTCAAATGCACAGAGGAGGCCTAGAAGAGGTGACCCTTGAAGGATGGCAAACACCCAGAGTTGATACCTGCCATCACCTTTCCTTTTTCCTGAGGCGGGGGAGGTGAGGGGAAGGGGAGAGAAAAGATATTGAAAATAAATTATAAATGAAAAAGAGAAAATTATGATTAAAATTCTCTTCTGGAATATGATACTTTAAAGTTTAAGTTGTTAGGCACGTGGCAAACCTTTTGTGTAAATATGAGAGAAGAATGAACGGCTATGATTTAAAGCAATAGAATGCATCTCCCCTGAGCTCTCTCCTTCCCGACCCTTGTTTTTATCCATGATTGTTTGATAACGTTTTCCCAAAGTTTCGGGCCTGAAGCTGTGCCAGTGTGAGGTCGGGGCATGGAGGAAGTCCCCACTGTGATACACTGGTCCAGGAGTCGGGCTGGACTCAGGCTGGCTCTCAAACTACTTCTCACTCCATAGAATGACTCTGGGGGAAAATATTTCTAACCTGTTTTTTTCCACATCCTTATCTGAAAAGTGAAGGTATTAATCTCTGTCCATAATAGAACTATTGGGAAGGCTACTTAGCTTGTAAATAAGTTCCAAGGGAGTTTCGCTAAAAACTTCCTGGTTTTAAAATTGGGAAAAGCAGAATAATCCTCTAAGGCCAATATTCTTTCTCATTTGCGTATTCACAATCAAATGGTCACTCGGTATAATGTTTCCATGGTGATCCTGTGTATCCACACTGGCTTTCTTCTGAGACAGTTCAAAAGTATGAAGTACTTAGTTTTATGTGTTAAAATCATTATTGGCATATATCTTTAAAAACTCATTTTCTGAATTTCAAAATACAGAAACGTATGCTCTATTAAAGCTGTTTCATGTGCAAACCAGTCTTTCCAGTAAGGAGCTCTTAATTTAGAAAAAGTAGGTATTTTCGTTAAAGAATTCTTAATTAGAACTATTAAGAAAAGGGATGTTTGATTTTTTATGGAAGCAAATGAAAGAATCATGACATAGTGAGTTTATAATATTTTTCCCAGCAATGGCTTATACAGGGAGTTTTCCTTAAATGTAAAGTTAATGATATGAAAAGTAATTTTATCATTTATCAAGAGGTCAGGATATGGGTTATTTCTACAGAACAATCCATTTTACTTTTAGAAGATGCATTTTTGTGCTTTTTTTTTTATTGAAGTATAATTGCTTTACAATGGTGTGTTAGTTTCTGCTGTACAGTGAAGTGAATCAGCTATACGTATACAGGTATCCCCACCATCTCAATCAGTAGCAGGTCACACCATCAATCCCTCTTTAATGATGGAATTCATGTGAATACAAGAGGAACATAATACTCTTTGCCGCATTTCCTGACAGCACAGAAGTTGACTTAACTCTAAAATGAGTTACTGAGATGTAACACAGAATAATCATATTCTACAGAAAACGAAAAAAAAAAAAATTCACACGACTAAACACACTTTAGAAAACCAGTCACTTAAATATTTCTTTTTGTCACCAAATATTGAAGGTCTTTATGAAGAATTATTGAGAAATTGAACAATTTATATGTGGTTTTATAACATGTAGAGGTTGAAACACAGAGGACTGAACTAAAACTCAGGTGAGACTGTTTTAAATACTTAATTTGTGGCTCTTGTAGGCTGGACATGAAAAGAATGAGCTCTCGGATGATTTGAGGGTATATCCTCATCTTTCCTCCAAATCACTCTTTATCCCCATTAAAACTTACCCACCCTGGTCCTCCCTCCTCAGTCCTTGATCTCTGTTTTCAGAGATGACTAGCTAACTAACCTAACAAACAAGTCTAAGTTGAGGTGTCCATGGAGGGACTTCAACCCCACCCTTCTCCTCCTTCTCCAAATAACTGATTTGCCTTTCAAGGACATTTTACCTGAAACATTACCTGCCATCATGGTTCTCCCACCCAAAGGAGATGGTTCTAATCGTAAGAAATTCAGACTAAGTAGAAGCGAAGGGAAGCACTACTATGTAGAATTGTTAGAGGGGCAGGTCCTTGGGGCATCACGTATGCAGGCACCCTAGTCAAAAGTTAATCAAGAAATTGTTCTTCCAAAGATGAACAACGACAAGTACAAACTTTCTCAGGATCTTGATTTTTACATATCTTCATTAATCTTCACTGCTTAGTTTTATGACCTAAATCAAAACAGCAAATTCAGAATATAGGGAATTAGAGTAAGTTCTGGTGGGAAAGCCAGATACTGCTTTCTTATGCAATTATATGCTAGTCGCTTTCAGTGAGCGGATCCAAATAGGAATCAACATTGAATTCCATTTTAATGATTATGTTTTTTACTGGTACATAAAAAAGTTAAATAAAAATGGGGAAATATTTAAAGGAAGTTATCTAAACTTAATCATTTTAATTTTCAAAAGCATAATTACATTACTTTTCACCTATTAAAATGGCTTTGGAGCTAGGATTTTGACGGCTACATCAATATAGGATCATGCCTTTCAGTAGAAATTAGTGTATATTCACTTTGTAGCAACAAATTAATAGTTTCCAAGTATTTATACCTTTCATGGTGAGTAAAGTCAGGGCTGTCTCATGATGGCTTGGTTATGAGAGTCAATCATTGTGACTCTTTTCTTTTTAAAGAAAATTTCATAGCATGCAGTTCTTTTTTTTTCTTTCTTTCTTTTTTTGTTCACTTATTTTTAATTTTATATGCATCAAAAGCCCTTTGAATGTTTCCTTTTTCTTGAGTTTATCTGAAAGTAATATGCACACTCAAACACTAATAAGAGTTGTAAACATGTCCACATTCATAATTCCCATCAAAAAAGAGATATTTCTGAAAAAGGTTACAGTATTCTAAATTTTCTTACCAAGAGGAAAAATATTATGTATTCCAAATTCATGTTAATTACCTATTATAAAAGCCTGGTGAAGTGAAATATCTTGTGAATCCATATCTATTTCCATCTATATCTATATCTTTATATCTATGTCTCTATAACATTTGTTATATTGACAGACTCTTCATATCTGTTACATCAACAATTCAGATTTCTGCTTTTTGTTGTTGTTATTGTTGGTTTTTGTGTTTGGGTTTATTAGAAGAGGATATTACACTAAAATTCTTGAGGCTTTCTATAATAGGAAAGGGGTAATCTTTCAAACTGAGTGACAAGAGTTATGCAGGACCCATGAAGGAAGATACTGGAAATACTTGGTATTCATTCATTCATTCAACAAGCATTACTGAGTGCCTACTATATTCCAGGACCTCTGTTAAACAGAGGAATAAGAAAATGAATAAGACATTAGATTGTCTCAGTGTAGTAAGAGAGACTGATAAACAGGTAATTTAATCATGGTGTGATATATTCTATGACAGAGGTGCAGAGTATTATCGGAGCACTGAAGAAGTGTTCTTTTCTTGTTTTGAGAGATCAGAAGACCTTCTCCGAGAAGGTGATGTTTTCCAGAATGAGAAGTTACTGGCTAGGGGAAAAAGGAGAGAGAGGCACCCCAGGCAGCAGAGACACCGTATGCAAAGGTGAAAGTAAGACTCCTGAGAGATCAGGCACTGGAATGACTTGGTGCAGAAGGCCTGGGTAGGGGGTGTGATCGGAGATGGGCTGGAGAGGGAGGACAAGTCACGGGTATGCCCTGCTAACAGTGGAGTAATCTGAAGTCAAAGGCTTCAGGATAAGAAGGCAGGGGCAGTGAGTATGGAGAAAAGAGCATGGATCTTTGAGTCAGCTAGGATGTATAATAACAATAGCTCCCAGAATGCAGTTCTTTTGGTATTCAAATATGAAGTGGTTGGTGCTGAGAATAGCAGCAAAATAAGAAAATATATAGGTCTATAAAATTGTGGAAGGATCTAACTTATGATTCATATATGAAGAGATCCTTAGTGACAAACTTAAGACATATTCTACTCTGAATGTACAGCTACTGACATCTTTCCTGGCAAATCAATAAGGTAAGAAGAAAAGGATACATTGAAATAATATGCCCCCCCCTACAAAAATCATCCTTTAGAAAAGCATAATTTAAAGAAACTTTCCCCAGAGTGCTGCCTTCAGTTTAGTGCTAACTACCAGAAGGAGAATCGATCTGCCATATAATGAAAAATATCTATTGTTGTCATTTATCTAGTATATCTAGAGCTTCATTTTGGTAGATTTTTATTGAAGATAAGAAGGAATGGTTCTGACCCTCAATTACTGAGTAATAAATTCTGTCAAGTACTACATTGAACTTGGAACCTATCTTCAGCTACTGAAAAGAATTGTGCTATAGTCAAGTTTATATTCACAATGGACATTTCCTGCTGTGGGCCTAAAAGTAGTGTGGGTCACAGGGTTTAAAGTATGTCTTTAGAACTGCCCTAGTCAAGACCCTCACTCTAATTTATATTGTATAATCCATATGAATTTCTCTGTATTGCTATACATTACACATTGTGTTTGTTACAGTCTTATCAAATGGTTAGCAGCTGTAGCTGTTGATTGCTGGGCCTATAATTATATACAATTCTTCTGCCGCCCTACCAGCTGGGCGGCTGTACTGATTCCAGAATAAGCCACTTCTTTTCTTATTACCTCATGACATCATCCTGTGCCCAATGCCTTGACTAATAGACTAGCCTTTGTTGTCTGTGATCACTAATTTCCACTCAGACTCACAGAGCAGTTCTGGTTTTGGTTAGCTTGGGTCCTCCTTGCAAACCCAGGCAAAAACAGTGAAAGCGAGCACAGCTTCACTGCTGGCTGAATGACCTTCTGGTCGTTCTAATATCTAAAAGTCTACTGACTATACTTTTAAAAATACTATTCTGGGATAATTTCTCCTTTATTCTGTTTATTGGGATTAATGCTTTTCATCTCTTATTATGTTTTAAATGAGATTTAAGATCGTGTAGTATATTTAGACAAACTGCTCATTCTGTGCAGTTTTAGGAATTCATCATGTCTGAGGGGTCTGCCTAGATAACACAGTACCACAGTTTCTGTCTGAGCACTATGAACAAAAGGGGCCCTGTGTGGTGCTTTTATTTCAGCATACCTTTAGTGTTTGAACCAATAAAAAAAAGCTGTTAGAATTTTTAATATAGTATTGTGAAAACCATTGTCACTTTTCTGAGCACTCTAATCGGGCAATTGTGAAAAAAGATGAAAGAGAAAAAAATCTGATTATTATACTAAATGCATTTCCTTTAATACCTGTGCTCAGATGTCACCTTTAAAGAACAGGAGTAAAATTTATGGGAAGAACAGTACACAAGCAATTCACCTTAAATACGAATTAGACACAGCTCTTTAAAAAGAAGGTTGAATGATATTGGCTGGAGGAACTAACATTAGGATATTAATATACATTTATTGAGCATTTACTGAGTCCAAGGCTCTGTGGAAGGGGAAAAAAAGTCCTTATTTTTATAAGCTTTATTGACTGAAAATCTGTATAAGTAAACTAGAATCCATTATTTAATTCAAAGCTCTTCATCATTAAACTAATTCATCTCAGAAAACAGCAAAGTTAAAGAAAAAAAGTACTATCAGTAAGAATGACAAATTTCCTTGGTCTGGAAATTTCCAAACCACGATATTCTGCCCTGTCAAAATATATTCACTGGGGAATTTTTAACTTTATACACTCCTTTTGAACTTAATCACAATTTCACATCGAGCTGGCTTCATGATTAAATAAAAGAGAAGGTGATTCCCCTCTTGTGCTAAAGGCAACCACATACTTGAATGATACTCTAACTTCTAGGTTCTGGTATAGTAACACCGAAACCAGAAGCTTGTGGGAGAAATGTCACTTTATCTGAGAGAGTAAAATCAGACTCTAACAGGAAGTAGCAAATTCATCTTTTTCTTTTTTCAATCCACTCTGCCGAAGGCAAGTAGTTTGAAACACAGCACTCTGTGTCATACTTCCTTTACGCAGATCAAAACCAAAGCCACTGGGTAGTGCTTCCCCCTAAGGAATCTCTAAATAGAAGATGGGGCCATTTTATGATGGATTCATTTGTAGGCAAGACCTCCACCGCCTGTATCATATCTCCTGAAAAAAAATAAATAAAGGTAAAACCACAACTATTTATCACAGAATGAAAATCTAGCCCAAACTCCTCTGTAAAATAAGTTAATTCTGTTTTAATCTTCATAAATCATTAAGTACCATTTTTAATATTTTGGCCTTTTACCTCAATTACCTACTTCTCAGGTGAGATATAAATCAGAAAAGATAGTACTATGTCAGAACGCAAGGTCTCGCCTTTGCATTTTAGCATTTGGGGACTTTGAAGAATGGTTTCATTTTTGTTTTAAAGATGATCTGTATGTGTAAATAATTCAGAACTATATTAGAATTGAAAACATACATTTTAAAATAGTCTTCCAATACACTTAAAGGTAAAAATATCATCCTTTAATTGCCATTTTCTCTACCCTGAACAAATGACTAACTAGGATTTAATGAACTCTCTCCCTTAAAGAAAAAAGAGACTGTCTTTGCTTTCAGATTTATAGTCTGTGACTCCAACTTTATAACTGCATGTGCGTACACAACAATTTCTGTTTCTCTTGCAGGTGGCACAGACCAGGAAGGGGAAATCTGTGGTTTAAATTCTTTATGCCTCATCCTCTGAGGGCTGGAGGCTTGCTGGAGGCTGTATGCTGTTAATGCTAATCGTGATAGGGGTTTTTACCTCTGACTGACTCCTACATGTTAGCATTAGCAGGGTATGGTGCCTGTTACTAGCATTCACGTGGGACAAACGGCCGTCGTGGGAGGATGGCGAAGAAGCGTGCGTCACCCCGTTGGATAAACTCAGACTTCAGGCTTTATTATTTTTTATTAATCATAATATGGTCACTGGGATGTTCCACCTTAAATTAAGTGTTAAGAGTAAGGTCATTTAAAAGACTTATCAGCTGTATCCTGAATGCCAACATTTTTACTTTAATCCTCAAGCCCACATCCTTGTTTTTATCTTTAATGGAAAATATATTCGTGTCATTTTTAATTCGAAGTTATGGTTTGTCCCTTGTAACTGTTCATAAACACTTTCAATAATTCAACTGGAAAAAATATGGACTAAACACATTCTGAAACAAGCTTCTAGAATATCCTTGTAGTTGAAAATTAAAAGGACTACCACTATCCACTAGTTACATCATGGATTGTCCAGAAACGTGTATAAAAAGATTTAGAAATTGGTATTTTCCCCCATGTAACAATTCTATTTAGACAACTTTAGTGTAAGATGGATACTTTTATTTGAATCTTAAGGGGGAATTGAAAGGCTATGACAATTATCAATAATTTATCTTTTATATTTTTAAAAATTAGTATGGTGATTGACATCTGAGAGCTAACCCCTGTCTTTTCCCTACAAGATACAAAGATTTAATCAAAAGTTTAATATTTGAAAAAAAAAAAAAAAGTTTAATATTTGAAATTAAGTCCCAAATCTAGCCACATAATAACACCGTGAGGTCAGAGAATCCACTTTTCTTCTCAGTCTGTTTCTCCTTCCACAGAATTGGGCTAATACTTTATGATGTTGGTGTGAGACTTACATGAGATAGAGAACTAGTTTGTAAAATATAAAGTGCTACATTAATGTTATAGTAAAATTAATCCAAGAACTAGTCCCCCTACTTTGTTAGAGAAAAGCTAATGATATGGTTTACAGAATTTTTCAGGTTTGGATTTTTATGCAACCTTTCTCGATAATTATAGAACTATATCATTTACCAATATGTAGCTAGTTGTAACTGTTAGCATATTTAATGTGTATTTGTATTAGCAACTCTTCTTAACGTTTTGTCAAAGGGGTTATGCCCTGTAACCAAATAAATCTCTTGAGTCTTTAGTTGATTTAAAATAATTTTTTTGTTATGGCTTTTTTTCTTTTGCAAAGTACAAACTGTAATTTCAGAAGTTATTTACACACACACACACACACATAAAAAAAAAAACAATGGGAAAAAATTATGCGAATACTAAGGGGAACATTCCTGACTCCTAGGACACAGTATTCTCATCTGAGGGCATCCCCTTGGCCTGTCCCCCATTTCTGTTCAAGTTATGTGTTACCAAGGTAAATTTCTCCTCAACCCGGAGTGAACATTTGGCTCCATGGAGCCCCCATGTAGGTATGTCGCGTTGAAGGGTATTTCTTCAGACTGTGCGTCTCATCTGCACTGCTTGTCTACAAGAAGAGTCCTTGTTTTGAGTCTCAACTCTTCAATGCGTGCTACCTACAGCCACCAAGTCCAATAGTGTTGGGCCTGGAATACACTAAGCTCGTATTACCTTCCTGCTGTGATAATGAAAAGCTATGACCAACAAAAAGGCAGATTAAGAAAAACTGTGCTGTGAAATGCTTCCTTTGAAGAGCACTAAACTACCCTACATGAAACTAAAGGGAGTTACTTAATCTCTGTAAGCCTCAGTCTCCTCATCTGTAAAATGATGAATATATTTCATAAGGATGACAGGCTAAAATGCAAGTGTTTGTAAAGAGCACCATGTCCACTGTGCGTTAAGTGTTAAATAAACACTAGCTTTAAAACTGTTAAATTTCAGTCTTTAAATCAAGTGATCTACCATAGCATATCTCCCCAGTAACTTCAGTCTAACCGTAAGCCTATGATGGCAACCAAGAGAACCTAGATACTGCCAGGGCCACTGGGTTTTCTCTCGGCCCCATCCTCTCAGGCTTCTAGTTCCTGATCTCATGGTCTTAGATGGAGTCCTTCTGACCAATATATTCAGTCATTTCAAAAATTCTTGGAGCATGAGTAAGACTGGGTGTGTGTTTGGGTTGAAGGAAGGGGTAAGTGACAAGAAAGAGTGTGTGTGTGTGTGTGTGTGTGTGTGTTTTGAAGTGACACCTAAGGATGGCTGAAGAGAAAGTCAGCTCTGTGGTAGATGGTGCAGGGAAAAGGAACCCAATTTTGTACACAGAATAACTGAATTGAATGAAGCACTACATTATGCAGGACCTGATTTCTTAAAAAAAAAAAAAAAAAATTGAAGAATGTCAAGATGGTTTTCTAGGATCTGACCCACTTCCCCAGAAACTTGCTAAATTAGAGACCAGTCCTTTCCTATCCACTGTCAGCAGCCAGATAGACCCAGTAGCTTAAAAATAAAGGGAAGGAACTTCCCTGGTGGTCCAGTGGTTAAGACTCCACGCTCCCAATGCAGGGGGCCCGGGTTCGATTCCTAGTCAGGGAACTAGATCCCGCATGCCACAACAAAGAACCCCCATGCTGCAACTGAGAGCCCGCATGCTGTAACTGAGAAAAGATCTCACATGCTGCAACGAGGATTCCGCACATGGCAATGAAGATCCCACATGCCACAACTAAGACCCGGCGCAGCCAAATAAATAAATAAATATTTTTTAAAAACTAAAATAAAGGGAAAAGAAATAGAGGAATAAGAAGAAAAAAAATGAAGTCAGGGGATTAAAGAATGTATAGAAAACATGGAGTATTAGAATTTCCCCAAAAATAGAGATGAGCCAGGCTTTGTTCAAAGAAGGTGGGGAAACCTGAAGAGGAAAAAAGCTTGAAGAAAATAGAGCCCATAAATGGGCAGCACTCAAAAAAGCTGACCCATTACGTGGTTCTCCACTTATAATGACCAGAAAACGGTGAAACCAACTGATGAAACTTGCACATAAGCTTTCCACTTTATATTTCAAATTCTCTTATATGCAATGAGTATAGAGAAATAATATACACATAAAAGGTTTGTTGTTGTGGTGGTTATTACTACTGTATTTTAACTAATCTAAGTGTTCCAGTATTAGTCTTCAGCTGGCTAACACATACATATTCCTAACCACTTAAGTAATGATTTTTTTAGGTGGATTTCTCAACTATCATCCCAAAGATGTCTTCTCTATCTTGGATCACTCTTCCACCCTTCTTTGCAAAGCTCAGGGGTTTCCCAGATCACTAGCACTTAACACACTGTATCCTAATTTGTTTTGGTGTGTGAATGATTGCCCTAGAGGAAGTGGTACCCCTGAGGGCCCATCCACCATCTTGCATTTCTGTATCCCACTCAATGTTTACTGACTTAATCACACCACTATCATTCCAAGTCCAACTGTAAAAACAGAAATAAGTTTAAATACAATAAACATTTCACTTTATACTGATAGGCTCAAAGAGGTGATTTTGGGTAAATAAAGGTTCATTATAGCAAACAAATGACTGGAAAGTTCTACATATAACTGAAGAGCTAGGGCAGTGACTCTCACCTTGGAAACTTGTCAAGGTGCAGGTTCCTAGGCTCCCACCCCGCAAGGTTCTTATTCTGTAATGAAGCTGAGGAAACTACCTTTTTACCAAGCTAACCAGGTGATCCAGATGCAAGTGGTTCATAAAATGATTCTGAGAAACAGTAGTTTATACCCCATGCTGAGAGGTTCTGCAATGTGGGCTGAGTGATGAGATGCCCTTATCGTTGATCTCTTTGGGGGATAAGCAGCAATAAATTTCAGGTCCCATTATCCTTCCCTGCCAAAATCATCCTAACCATCTCAATAAAATCCAACTGGCTTGAAAGTTGCCCACTGAAACCAGCTATAACCAATCAATGACCTCTTACTATTTAGGCCTAACAGATCAGCTGCTACTTAGAGCAGTAGTTAGGGAGGGTCAAGTAGAAGGAATTGGGCGCAGTTCCTGACAAAGAAGTGGATTGACTAAAGAAACAAGCATGAAATGTCGCTGCCACCCTATCTCACCCTCTCACCCCTGGGCTGTCAAGGCCTCACCAACCTTTATATCCAGTCTCCGCTTAGGAAAATCCTACCCTTTCCCAAATGCTGACAGCTCAGCAATTTCTGACCCCTTTGCCCATGCTGAGCACATAGGAAAAGAGCCCTGAAAAGGGTTGCACCCAAAAGGGATCCTTCTCCTCTGTTATCCCAAAGTACAGTTTGTATCTCATAAAAGTGCTTCGCACTGTGCCCCGCGTCCATTATTTGCGTACACGTTGTCCTCTCTTCTAGATCATGAGCTCCTGTAGGGAAGAAATATCATTTTAAACTTTTCTGTATTCCACTCAGCTCAGGGCCTTGCTCACAGTTGCTTAAGTGGAATGGGAAAATGTATCCAAGTCTCCACTGACTTTGGAAATACAGCTTGTTCTGATGCCGGAGACTATCTGTACCTGGCATATGTGTATGTCCAGACCTGAGGGATTGTTTTTCAGGTTGACTTGTATGGACTCATTACAGACAGCTCAAACATCAATTTGGCTTTTCGTAAATTCTGCAGCTCAAGAAGGCAGTCTCCATATTCATTTTAAGAAATTCCATCATTAAAAATATATATATGAAAATTTCTCTTCTCCAGGCAGGCTTGGTATAATAACATGCAACTTTGAGATCCCTTAGAAATAACACTGCAGTAGTAGCCACCCCCAAAACTATAAATATTTTCCCTTTCTTTCAATATATTTAACCATGTATGAAATCTAAAATCTAATTGAAGAAATTTATCTTCAAAAGGATGTTATCTATATTTTTCAAAACTGAAAATACACATACTCTTTGACCTATAGGATCACCTACAAGAATTTATATTATAGGGCTTCCCTGGTGGCGCAGTGGTTGAGAATCTGCCTGCCAATGCAGGGGACACGGGTTCGAGCCCTGGTCTGGGAAGATCCCACATGCCA
The DNA here is from genome assembly GCF_965194805.1 of Balaenoptera borealis. NCBI lineage: Eukaryota > Metazoa > Chordata > Mammalia > Artiodactyla > Balaenopteridae > Balaenoptera > Balaenoptera borealis. The sequence continues at coordinate 19,628,105 of NC_138862.1, read as the reverse complement.
CAGAGCAGCTGGGCCCGTGAGCCACAATTACTGAGACTGCGCGTCTGGAGCCTGTGCTCCGCAACAAGAGAGGCCGCGATAGTGAGAGGCCCGCGCACCGCGATGAAGAGTGGCCCCCGCTTGCCACAACTAGAGAAAGCCCTCGCACAGAAACAAAGACCCAACACGGCATAAATAATAAATAAATAAAATGTTTTTAAAAAACAAACAAACAAACAGAAAAAACTCTTCCAACACTGGAAGTTTCTCTTTAAAAAAAAAAAAAAAAGAATTTATTTTATAGAACTACTAGCAGACGTGGAGCATCATATGTACAAGGTTACCAAACAAAGCATTATTTTAATAGCAAAAATTTTAAATCAACCATCAACAGGGTTCTAACTAAATAATGGTACACCTTTATTTAACACAAATACAATATTCAGTACAAACAGAATACTATATACTGAAAGAATAGAAACAATGTATGTAACTTCTAAAACAGAAAGGAAAAAATAAAATTAGGAAAATTGGATCAATCCAGTATATGGCAAGAAAGGAGAGTAAAGAACAAAGAAATGGTAATCACAGGAAGGGGTATATGAATGAAAACCTATTTCTTAAAAGATAGTAATTCCAAAACTGGATTTTAAAAGAAAATAACAGTTTTATGCTGTTTATAAAAGAAAGACTTAAAACATAACGACATTTAAAAAGTTGAAAAGGGAAAGAAAAACGTATACCTTATAAATACTAACAAAAATCTAATGTAAAAACAGAACCAGATTAAAGAAAAAATAGATTGAGGAAACCAGATTAAGGGGGAAAAGCATTATTAGGGATACAGAGGATGCTTATTTACTGATAAAAAAGAAACAATTTGCCACCAAGTTATAAAAATTCCAAACCAGAATACATAATACTAACAAAATAGTGTCAAAATAAAATAAGCAAATATAAATTGTCAAATCCACAATCATTGTAGGAGAATAGATTTAAGGCAGAAAAAACAAACAAAAAAAAGATTCCTATGTTCTTTTTTAAAGAGAAAACCTAGGGCTTCCCTGGTGGTGCAGTGGTTGAGAATCCGTCTGCCAATGCAGGGGACATGGGTTCGAGCCCTCGTCTGGGAGGATCCCACATGCTGCAGAGCAACTGGGCCCGTGCGCCACAACTACTGAGCCTGTGCGTCTGGAGCCTGTGCTCCGCAACAAGAGAGGCCACAACAGTGAGAAGCCCGCGCACCACAATGAAGAGTGGCCCCCGCTCGCCGCAACTGGAGAAAGCCCTCACACAGAAACGAAGACCCAACACAGCCAAAAATAAATAAATAAATAACTTTATTTTTTTTTAAAAATGGTAATAGCCATTTTGAAAAAAAAAAAAGAGAAAACCTAAAACATAATGATATGAAAAGTTAAAAGGAATGGAAAAATATTTACCACTAACCTAAAGAAATCTCATATAGAAGTATCAGTATCGACCAGAGGGCAGAGAGCAGAAGCAAGAAGAACTACAATCCTGCAGCCTGTGGAACAAAAACCACACTCACAGAAAGATAGACAAGATTAAAAGGCAGAGGGCTATGTACCAGATGAAGGAACAAGATAAAACCCCAGAGAAAAAACTAAATGAAGTGGAGATAGGAAAACCTTCCAGAAAAAGAATTCAGAATAATGATAGTGAAGATGATCCAGGACCTCAAAAAAAGAATGGAGGCAAATATCAAAAAGATGCAAGAAATGTTTCACAAAGATCTAGAAGAATTAAAGAGCAAACAAACAGAGATGAACAACACAATAACTGAAATGAAAAATACACTAGAAGGAATGAATAGCAGAATAACTGAGGCAGAAGTACGGATAAGTGACCTGGAAGATAGAATGGTGGAATTCACTGCTGTGGAACAGAATAAAGAAAAAAAAAATGAAAAGAAATGAGGACAGCCTAAGAGACCACTGGGACAACATTAAACGTAACAATATTCACATTATAAGGGTCCCAGAAAGAGAAGAGAGAGAGAAAGGACCAGAGAAAATATCTGAAGAGATTATAATCGAAAACTTCCCTAACATGGGAAAGGAAATAGCCACCCAAGTCCAGGAAGCACAGAGAGTCCCATACAGGATAAACCCAAGGAGAAACACGCTGAGACACATAGTAATCAAATTGGCAAAAATTAAAGACAAAGAAAAATTATTGAAAGCAGCAAGGGAAAAATGACAAATAACATATAAGGGAACTCCCATAAGGTTAACAGCTCTTTTCTCAGCAGAAACTCTACAAGCCAGAAGGGAGTGGCATGACATATTTAAAGTGATGAAAGGGAAGAACCTACAACCAAGATTACTCTACCTGGCAAGGATCTCATTCAGATTCGATGGAGAAATCAAAAGCTTTACAGACAAGCAACAGCTAAGAGAATTCAGCATCACCAAACCAGCTCTACAACAAATGCTAAAGGAACTTCTCTAAGTGGGAAACACAAGAGAAGAAAAGGACCTACAAAAACAAACCCAAAACAATTAAGAAAATGGTCATAGGAACATACATATCGATAATTACCTTAAACGTGAATGGATTAAATGCTCCAACCAAAAGACACAGGCTTGCTGAATGGATACAAAAACAAGACCCATACATATGCTGTCTACAAGAGACCCACATCGGACCTAGGGACACATACAGACTGAATGTGGGGGATGGAAAAAGATATTCCATGCAAATGGAAATCAAAAGAAAGCTGGAGTAGCAATATTCATATCCGATAAAATAGACTTTAAAATAAAGAATGTTACAAGAGACAAGGAAGGACACTACATAATGATCAAGGGATCAATCCAAGAAGAAGATATAACAATTATAAATATATGTGCACCCAACATACGAGCACCTCAGTACATAAGGCAACTGCTAATGGCTAGAAAAGAGGAAATCGACAGTAACACCATAGTAGTGGGGGATTTTAACACCTCACTTACACCAATGGACAGAACATCCAAACAGAAAATTAATAAGGAAACACAAGCTTTAAATGATACAACAGACCAGACAGATTTAATTGATATTTATAGGACATTCCATCCAAAACCAGATTACAATTTCTTCTCAAGTGCGCACAGAACATTCTCTAGGATAGATCACATTTTGGGTCACAAATCAAGCCTCAGTAAATTTAAGAAAACTGAAATCATATCAAGCATCTTTTCTGACCACAACGCTATGAGATTAGAAATCAATTACAGGGAAAAACACGTAAAAAACACAAACACATGGAGGCTAAACAATACGTTACTAAATAACCAAGAGATCATTGAAGAAATCAAAGAGGAAATCAAAAAATACCTAGAGACAAATGAAAATGAAAACATGACGATCCAAAACCTATGGGATGCAGCAAAAGCAGTTCTAAGAGGGAATTTTATAGCAATACAAGTCTACCTCAAGAAACAAGAAAAATCTCAAATAAACAATCTAACCTTACACCTAAAGGAACTAGAGAAAGAAGAACAAACAAAACCCAAAGTTAGTAGAAGGAAAGAAATCATAAAGATCAAAGCAGAAATAAATGAAATAGAAACCAAGAAAACAATAGCAAAGATCAATAAAACTAAAAGCTGGTTCTTTGAGAAGATAAACAAAATTGATAAACCATTAGCCAGACTCATCAAGAAAAAGAGGGAGAGGACTCAAAGCAATAAAATTAGAAATGAAAAAGGAGAAGTCACAACAGACACCACAGAAATACAAAGCATCCTAAGAGACTACTACAAGCAACTCTATGCCAATAAAATGGACAACCTGGAAGAAATGGACAAATTCTTAGGTATAACCTTCCAAGACTGAACCAGGAAGAAATAGAAAATATGAACAGACCAATCACAAGTAATGAAATTGAAACTGTGATTTAAAATCTTCCAACAAACAAAAGTCCAGGCCCAGATGGCTTCACAGGTGAATTCTATCAAACATTTAGAGAAGAACTAACACCCATCCTTCTCAAACGCTTCCAAAAAACTGCAGAGGAAGGAACACTCCCAAACTCATTCTATGAGGCCACCGTCACCCTGATACCAAAACCAGACAAAGATACTACAAAAAAAATTACAGACCAATATCACTGATGAATATAGATGCAAAAATCCTCAACAAAATACTAGCAAACAGAATCCAACAACACATTAAAAGGATCATACACCATGATCAAGTGGGATTCATCCCAGGGATGCAAGGATTCTTCAATATACGCAAATCAATGTGATACACCATATTAACAAATTGAAGAATAAAAACCATATGATCATCTCAATAGATGCAGAAAAAGCTTTTGACAAAATTCAACAGCCATTTATGATAAAAACTCTCCAGAAGGTGGGCATAGAGGGAAACTACCTCAACATAATAAAGGCCATATATGACAAACCCACAGCAAACATCATTCTCAATGGTGAAAAACTAAAACCATTTCCTCTAAGATCAGGAACAAGACAAGGATGTCCACTCTCACCGCTATTATTCAACACAGTTTTGGAAGTCCTAGCCACAGCAATCAGAGAAGAAAAAGAAATAAAAGGAATACAAAATGGAAAAGAAGAAGTAAAACTGTCACTATTTGCAGATGACATGATACTACACATAGAGAATCCTAAAGACGTCACCAGAAAATTACTAGAGCTAATCAATGAATTTGGTAAAGTAGCAGGATACAAAATTAATGCACAGAAATCTTTTGCATTCCTATACACTAATGATGAAAAATCTGAAAGAGAAATTAAGGAAACACTCCCATTTACCATTGCAACCAAAAGAATAAAATACCTAGGAATAAACCTATCTAAGGAGACAAAAGACCTGTATGCAGAAAACAATAAGACACTGATGAATGAAATTAAAGATGATACAAAGAGATGGAGAGATATACCATATTCTTGGATTGGAAGAATCAACATTGTGAAAATGACTATACTACCCAAAGCAATCTAGAGATTCAATGCAATCCCTATCAAATTACCAATGACATTTTTTACAGAACTAGAACAAAAAATCTTAAAATTTGTACAGAGACACAAAAGACCCCGAATAGCCAAAGCAGACTTGAGGGGAAAAAATGGAGCTGGAGGAATCAGACTTCCTGACTTCAGACTATACTACAAAGCTACAGTAATCAAGACAATATGGTATTGGCACAAAAACAGAGATATAGATCAATGGAAAAGGATAGAAAGCCCAGCGATAAACCCACTCACCTATGGTCAACTAATCTATGACAAAGGAGGCAAGGATACACAATGGAGAAAAGAGAGCCTCTTCAATAAGTGGTGCTGGGAAAACTGGACAGCTACATGTAAAAGAATGAATTTAGAACACTCCCTAACACCATACACAAAAATAAACTCAAAATGGGTTAGAGACCTAAATGTAAGACCAGACACTATAAAACACTTAGAGGAACATAGGAAGAACCTTCTTTGACAAAAATCACAGCAAGATCTTTTTTGATCCACCTCCTAGGGTAATGGAAATAAAAACAAAAATAAACAAATGGGACCTAATGAAACTTAAAAGCTTTTGCAAAGCAAAGGAAACTACAAACAAGACGAAAAGACAACCCTCAGAATGGGAGAAAATATTTGCAAACGAATCAACGGACAAAGGATTAATCTCCAAAATATATAAACAACTCCTGTAGCTCAATATCAAAAAAACAAACAACCCAATCCAAAAATGGGCAGAAGACCTCAATAGACATTTCTCCAAAGAAGACATAAAGATGGCCAAGAACCACATGAAAAGCTGCTCAACATCACTAATTATCAGAGAAATGCAAGTCAAAACTACAATGAGGTATCACCTCACACCAGTTACAATGGGCATCATCAGAAAATCTACAAACAACAAATGCTGGAGAGGGTGTGGAGAAAAGGGAACCCTCTTGCACTGTTGGTGGGAATGTAAACTGATACAGCCACTGTGGAGAACAGTATGGAGGTTCCTTAAAAAACTATCAATAGAGCTACCATATGACCTAGCAATCCCACTAATGGGCATATACCCAGAGAAAACCATAATTCAAAAAGACACATGCACCCCAATGTTCACTGCAGCACTATTTACAATAGCCAGGTCATGGAAGCAACCTAAATGTCCATCGACATATGAATGGATAAAGAAGATGTGGTAGGGCTTCCCTGGTGGCGCAGTGGTTGAGAGTCTGCCTGCTGATGCAGGGGACGCGGGTTCAAGCCCTGGTCCGGGAAGATCTCACATGCTGCGGAGCAACTGGGCCCGTGAGCCACAACTACTGAGCCTGCGTGTCTGGAGCTTGTGCTCCGCAACAAGAGAGGCCGCGACAGTGAGAGGCCCACGCACCGCGATGAAGAGTGGCCCCCGCTCGCCGCAACTGGAGAAAGCCCTCTCACAGAAACTAAGACTCAACACAGCCAAAAATAAATAAATTAATTAAAAAAAAAAAAAGATGTGGTACAATTATACAATGGAATATTACTCAGCCATAAAAAGGAACGAAATTGGGTCATTTGTAGAGACATGGATGGATCTAGAGACTGTCATACAGAGTGAAGTAAGTCAGAAAGAGAAAAACAAATATCGTATATTAACGCATATATGTGGAACCTAGAAAAATGGTACAGATGAACCGGTTTGCAGGGCAGAAATAGAGACACAGATGTGGAGAACAAACGTATGGACACCAAGAGGGGAAAGTGGCGGATGGCAGTGGTGGTGGGATGAATTGGGAGATTGGGATTGACATGTATACACTAATATGTATAAAATGGATAACTAATAAGAACCTGCTGTATAAAAAAAATAAAATAAAATTCAAAAAAAAAGAAGTATTGGTATCAGAAAAACAGATTTTCAGACTAGCACTCAGAAGTTGACACGCTGATCCAACAACCATCACAATTTTGAAAAAAAAAGAATAAGAACTCACCATACCATAAATTAAAATGTGTTATAAAGCTGTAATAATTAAAACTGTGTGACAGTGGTGCAGGGATAGACGAATGGACAAGCAAGGTGCACCCAGGCATTTAAAGGAATCTGATACATGTGTGGTATAACCTCTAAGAGCAGGAAGAAAATAAATGGTACAGAATAACTGACTATCCATGTGGGGGTGGAGAGGATTCAAAATTAGAACCCTTCCTTCACTCTATATGCAAAATTAAATGTCAAATAAATGAGACAATTAAATATGAAAAGACTTTAAAATATTAAAAAACACAAAATACCTTATAACTTCAAGTTAGGGAAGGCTTTTAAAAATTTCCTAAACACATATAAATCATAAAGGAAAAGATGAGTAATTCTGACCACAGAGACAGCATCAACGAAGTTAAAAGGTAAGCCAGACTAAAGATATTTGCAGTGACAAAGGTTTAACTTTTTGAACATATAAAGAACTCGTATTAAAAGGACCAAAGAGGGGACTTCCCTGGTGGTGCAGTCGTTAACAATCTGCTTGCCAATGCAGGGGACATGGGTCTGAGCCCTGGCCGGGGAAGATCCCACGTCTCAGAGCAACTAAGCCCGTGCACCACAAATACTGAGCCTGCACTCTAGAGCCCGCAAGCCACAACTACTGAGCCCGCGAGCCACAACTACTGCAGCTTCCTTGCCTAGAGCCTGTGCCCCTCAACAAAGAGAAGATACCGCAATGAGAAGCCCGCGCACCGCCACAAAGAGTAGCCCCCGCTCGCCGCAACTAGAGAAAGCCCGCGCCCAGCAACGAAGACCCAACGCAGCCAATAAATAAATAAATAAATAATTTTATTAAAAGAAATAATAATAAAAAAAAAAGGACCAAAGATCCAATAAAAAAATAAATGGGGCAAAGCCTTAAACTGATAACTCACAGAAGAGGAAATCTTATTGGATACTAAACAACGGAAGAAATGCTCATTGTCACTATATGCTCAGTATTAAACAAATTAATTTAATTAGATAGGATCATGCATATCCAACCGACCAAATATTTGAATGTGTGACAATGACAAGTATTTGTGAGGGAGTAGGGAAACAGGAACTATCAGACTGCTGATAGGGAGTAAACTGGTACAACTACTATGGTGACTGACTAACAATATTTAGTAGAGTTGAAGATGCATGTTCTACTTCTAGGTATGTACCCTAGAGATACTGTCAAATGTGTACACAAAGAAACATAAACAAGAGTATTTTCTGCAGTACTGTTTATAATACTAAAAAGTCAAGACCATCCTCAATGGTCAATAAGAGAATGAACTAACTGTGGGATTAATCATACAAATGGGATACTATATACTCCTTCAGGTATTAACCAGCTCAGCACTTATACTAGCTCTACATGTATCAACATGTTAAATGTGAACACACAATACTGAGCAACGGAAGCAAATTTCAAAAGGATATGCATATCATGAAACCAATGTTTAGTATAAAACACAGAGAATAATAGACATTGCAAATCATGAATGGTAAGGATATGCACAAAAAAAGGACAGTAGTTCTTCTTGGAAATGACATGAGGAAAACTTTCAATGGATAGGCAGCTTTTTCTTTATTTAAAAACGAAAGGAGGGCTTCCCTGGTGGCGCAGTGGTTGAGAATCTGCCTGCCAATGCAGGGGACACCAGTTCGAGCCCTGGTCTGGGAAGATCCCACATGCCGCGGAGCAACTAGGCCCGTGAGCCACAATTACTGAGCCTGCGCGTCTGGAGCCTGTGCTCCACAAGAAGAGAGGCCGCGATAGTGAGAGGCCTGCGCACCGTGATGAAGAGTGGCCCCCACTTACCACAACTAGAGAAAGCCCTTGCACAGAAACGAAGACCCAACACAGCCATAAATAAATAAATAAAAATTAAAAACTTAAAAAAAAGAAAAAAAAAAACGAAAGGTAAAAGGTTAACAGTGGTTAATTTGGATAGTGGCTATAGGTCAACATTCTTGGTTGCAAACAAGATCTGCTCTACTAGTTTAAGCAAAAAACAAACGGCTCACAAGGCTGAGATCAGGTTACAGGACTCAAAGAAATGCCCATTATTACAGCACAGAGCAGCTGCAGGGAGAAAACCACTGAGCACAGCCCCACACCTTGTACCACGACATGGGACCCTCTGCTGCTGCTGCCTTAAAAGCCACATGTCACTGTCCCCCTCGACAAACTGGATCCCATGTGCCATGGTCTTCACAGCAGCGCTTTCAAATTTCACACAGGTGTGTCTAACTAGTGAGCCTAGGATGCCTGTCTGGGCGCTGACTGCAAGGAAGGTTTGGAAATTAAGTTTCACTCTCCACTTGGTAAGACACATAAAGGGGGAAGTCAACAAACAGTGGATGTTCAAGCAGGGCTAGGTGCCCAAAAAGCATGAAAAATGTCCATCCAAACAAGGGTTTGTTAAATTATTTTTTGTAAGCTCAAAATATTTCACAATTTTTTAAAAGAAAAAAAATTTCAAAGTATAAATCCACCCAACAACAAAGGGGATGGGAGAGGAAAGCAGCAGCAGATAAGAAATTTCGCCCAGTTGCTAAAAGATGGACAGTGAAGTGACCAATGCAACAGCAGAGGATGTCACCACCTAGAATACATGCGGGGGTCCAGCAGAAGAGAGCTGACCTGCCCAGCTGGCCTGGAGAAGCTCAAAGATGGTGGAAGGCAGAAGACAGAAGAGGGGCTGAAGAGAATGGGATCAACTAAAGGTCTATATACAAACCAGTTGATCTCTACCCCATACCCCCTGCCTCCCAATACAGAAGGGCCTGAATCCAGATATTTGCCCACAGGTAAAATACTGGAGGGCTCTCATAAAATAAAAGGACAGTCTGGGGAGAACGAGAATAGTCATTACAGAAACCAGTCACCAAGACTGACAATCTCTTCATTCTAGCGTTAGAAAATCCCCATCATTAACAGCCAGCTTCACCTACTCATCTTTAGAGAAGCCAAACCTCGCCCATACCACAGAGCTACCACTCAACCTCCCTACAGCCGCATTTTCAACTAAAACTAACAACCAACAATTGCTAGATTTGAAAAAAAAAAAAAAAGCCTGAAACATGAAAGACTGAGATAAGCAAAAAATCCAACTCTAGAGGAAAGAGATCATTCAGGGACTAGGAAATAGATGAACGAACAAATCAATGAATATAACTCTATTAGTATCTTCAGAAAGATTCACAAATACATACTGTAACTGTTAAACATGAACAAGAGAGTGGTACATAAGAGCACGTCAGTGAAAGCACCTGGGTCCAAATTCCAGCTTTGCTACTTGCCAGTTCTATGAGCCCCAGTTTCCTCATTTACAAAATGGAAACACCTTCTCAACAGGTTGTTGTGAGGATTAAATAAGAGACTCCATGTGAAAAGCTCACCACAATGGCCAGTATATAGGAAATACTCAGTTACTCAGTAAATAGTCAATCCATCCACAAACACTTGCCACTTGGCACAATGATGTTTACTGCATCACTGTTTACAACAGTGAAAAATGGCAACTAGGATGGTCCTATTTATGTTTGTAAAAGATGGCATTTGTATTTGTGCATATATGTTTATACATGTACAAAGAAGGACTGAAAGGAGAAAACATGCCGAAGTGTTACATTCGGGGAGAGGAGGAGACAGGGTTGTTTCTGTGTAAAATTTTTATTGTGAACATAAGTTGTGTTATCCTTTAGAGAAAGGAAAAAGTAAAAATCAGTATACATCTTCGGGAGAAAAAGACAAAAAGCACGCACAAACATTACATAGAAAACTTTTATTTTAATTTACTATACATATCTAAATTTGAGGAAGTTACTAGGCAGATGCACTTTCCTCTGTAGACTGAGTCTGATCTTCAGTTACCTGTAAAAACATAAATAGCTTTACTTTTCTAATAAACACTTTTAGTTTTACCCTTCACCCACCATTTAAAATCACTGCACAGCCTTTCTCTTATAATGACCCTGTCTTTGTCTTTCTCCTTCAAGAGTAATGATTATAGAAAGTTAAGGAGAAAGAGAAGAAAACTTACATGACCAATTTCCCAATATAAATTACCAAGTACAACAATTCCATTAAAAATACAACCTGAGGCATATAGCTAGGCTTCTCAAGATGGTCATTTTATTTTTCATCTATAAAATGAAATCATTAGTATAAGAAAAATATCAGCAGTGCTGCAACAAGGTATTTTAAATCAATCTATTTTGTTGGAAAAAATCAATAATTCTACTTTGAACATAGTATAATACAGGTTTAGTAGAAAAAGATATCTGTATGTTAATATTTCTATTACATGTCACTCAGACATAGCAAACAAACAGAGCTAAACTGTATTCCTCATCACCCCCAAAACCTGCCCTACTTCCTGCATTATCTATTTCAGTGAAGGGCTCTCTACCCAGGTGCCCAAGCCTGGCATGAGAGAATCCACAGTTCTCTTAACTGCATATTTAATCAACAGCCCTATTAATTCCGCCTAAGTAACTCTCACAGCCATTTTCACTGCCCTGCCGGAAGGAACTTCAGGATCTCATCATCTACTATGGCTTAAGTCACAGTCATCTTCCATGCTGCCCCCAGAATGAGCTTTTACACAGGAATAGTTTACCAATAGGTCACTTCCTTATTCAAATTCTCCAGTTACCTGTCACTTCCTTATTCAAACGCTCCAGTGTCCTCCAATCACTTTCAGGAGGGGAATGCAAATTCCACATCACGGAAGACAAGCCCCTCATATTCTATTTCCAACAAACTGATCTGGACTCATCACCCACCCTACGTGTGACTGTGCATGCAGATTCATCTTACATTCACCACGCACTGCATTCCTCCACGCCTCTTAGGCGAGTAGCTTCCTCTGAGATAAACCCATCCTCAAGCAAATTATCTGCCTGGCCCACTTTTATTCACCCATTAAAACCAGCTTAAGAAACACCAATTCCTGGGAAGCTTCCTGAACGAACCCCTCCCAGCTGGGTTTGGGTCCTTCTCTTCTTTACGCCAGAGCCCCACATGTACACCTGAATTGGCTGCTTGTAAGTCTAGTTATCTTGTTCAACTTCCTTGAGGACAGCAAAAAGATTTTGTTCATTACTGTACCCACTGTTCCTCGCACATAACAAACAATAAGTCTGTGTAGTTAAATCAATGAACCATATGTTTAACCTACTCCCTTTAGACAAGCAAACGAACAGTGGAAGAAGGAAACTGAACCAAAATAAATGTTGCAAAAACAGCTAATCACTGATTTCTACTAGATACTCTAGGTTACTGTCTCTACTATTTTTCTACATTTCTTATAGACTCATTTTTTTCTCTAGTTTCTTAATCTAAAATGGACATTGTGACCAACCAAAGAGACAAAGTTATTCTCCCTATTCAAAAACACTTTCTTCTCATGAGAAAAAGAAAATTTACATCACCTTTACACAAAAACGTTATAGCTAAGTGCCTAAATAGTGAATTCTATCTGTAAAGTCATTAATAAAGACTAGGTTTACACATCATCATGCAAAATAATCAATAAAAATTTATTGGGTAATCCCCCATATGCCAAGTGCTATGTTCAAACTTTGGCATTACACATAGTATACAACAAACCCTGAATGGGTTAACACAATGTAAATGTACTAGCAAAAATAATCAGAAAACAATATGAGGAGGTATACAATCAAGCAGAAATTGCAGGGGTGGATATTTGTTCAGAGATTACTCTGAGAATGCTACATGGAGAAGGTAAGAAGGTAAGGTCTTGCAGAATGAGTAGGATGTAAACAGACAGGAGGAGGATGGGAAACAGAGTCTAGACATAACTGTCATACAGAAACAAACTTGAGCATAAGTTTGAGTTAACAGTATGCAATACATATTTGAAAGTTGCTAAGAGAGGAGATTTTAAACATTCTCACCATAATAAAAAGCTAACTCTCTGAGATAATGGATGTGTTAACTAACCTTATTGTGTTAATCATTTTACAATATATAAATATAACGAATCATTACACAGTATACCTTAAGATTACACAATGTAGTATGGCAACTGTATTTCAATAAAGCTGGAAAAAAATGAAGTGACAGAAGAAGGTAAACTAAAACAAAAAATAAAGAAACAAGAAAGTAAGTTTGATGTGTACTTGTAAGCTTGACTAGAGTGGAAACTTAGGGTAACTAGGAAGGGTTCATGAGGCCAGGTTACACAGGATAGTTATCAGATAATGTAAGTAAAAAGTTAACACTTAGTCTCTGAAAGAGTGAACAGGGATAATCATGGTCAAGAAATATAATCATTCCTATTTGTGAAATCTAGATGCTAGTGACACAGAATAAATGACAGTAACACAAGTATTCAAATTTGGTTCTTCAGGACATTTGCATATTTAATATGTCAACTGTCGAGGCAGTTTTAAATCATATCTGGCAAATCTTTAAATGTTCATTAAGTTTACCAAAAAATTATCAAGACCTAATTAATCAATCAATACCTTTTGATTAATTATTAATTATCAATTAATTATCAATACCTACTATACGGTAATATTCTTATTTTTCTTCAAGTTCTATAATATCATTCCCATGATACTAACAAATAAAAACGAAAAGAATTGCCAAATAACAACTTTTCTCTTGCCAAAATACTAACAGGGTCAACAACCACAATACTGCTTTAGCTACTGAGACAACTAATTACTTTTTTCTTTCTTTCTCTTTTCTTTTTTCTTTATTATTTTGTTGTGGTGGTAGTAGTGGTTGCTTAATTTCAAGGAAAATTTCTTCATAGAAATGTACTCACATGTTGTCAAAAACCATTTTCCGAGACCTTTCCAGTAGTTTATTCCATATCGTAAAATGTGCCTTGAGAAGAAAAGATTTACTATGAATTATATAAAGCACAAAAGTTACAATAAAAGAGGCTGAGTCTTTACACAGGTTTTAAACAAAACAAATACATAAAAAGTTTGGCAGTACTAATGAGGCTAAGTGGTTCCAAAAGTGAGTTCAAGTAGGGAAAAAGGGTACATACTATACAGAACAGCTGCTTTGTTTAGCATTTAAGAAAAAAAGACTTAAGGACTGAATATGCCATTCTTCCTCTTTGTCCTTCTTAATCATTACCACCATAGAACACATTCCTTCTAATGGGAAGCAAAAATCTGTCCCACTTTTCCACCCGTTCTTTTCTTAAATAGCCAATTCCAACATGCTAGTGGTCATTCTTCAAATCACAAGCAATCACAAGGAAAGGTTCATTAAGAACCAACTGTGACGCAAGAGGAGGGGATATGGGGATATATGTATACGTATAGCTGATTCACTTTGTTATACAGCAGAAACTAACACAACATTGTAAACCAATTATACTCCAATAAAGATGTTAAAAAAAAAAAACCAACTGTGACATCTCACACTGAAAGAGCAGACCTAGAGGATTTAGTAAATTACCCTAAAGAACAAGTAAAAACTAATGAAGACAACAGTAAAGTTATAGAACCGATTTCCTTAATTCATAACAATCTCATGCAGCAGAGGATTGTCAGAATGCATAAATGAAAACTGCAAAGTGCAAAACGACCACATCAATGTTACTAACTCAGCTGAAGGTGATACTGAGGGATATGGGTGGGTCAGGGACTATTTCAAATTGGATGAGCTGGTAAAATCTGTAATAAAAGGTAAAATTACTAAATATGTACATGCAAACCTTCTGGAGGAAGAGCAGCATGGTATGTTAAAGGGAAAACCATACCTGGCTCAGGCAGAATGAGCAGCGGGTGGGAGACTTTAAGGTGTGAGTGGAATATAACGGGTGATGGAGAAAGCGGTATGAGATGAAGTCAGAGAGAGAAAGGCAGGAGCCAGACAACATAGGGCTTTGCGAGACAGAGTGAAGGGTTGGCATTTGTTCATGAGAAGCCACTGGAACGTCTGGGGCAGAGGAACTGCATGATCTGATTCATATATTAAAAGCTTCATTTTGGCTACTCAGCAGAGAATGTGCTGTGGGGGCAAGAATGAAAGCAAAGAAGGGGAGTGAAGAGAAAGAGCAACAAGGAGGAGGGAAGCAGTAGTAGATGAGCTGCTATGACATGGATGCATTTGGAATATGTTTTAGGGTTAAGAGTTGAAAGGACTTGCTGATGGATGGGATGGGGCATGGCTATGAGGGAAACAGAGAATCAAGAATTACCTCAAACAGCCGGCTAGATGACAGTAACATTTACTGAAAGGGAGAAAGCTAGGAAAGGAAGGTGTGTGGAAAAAACATGTAAAGGACATGTATGCTAAAAACTAAAAAATGCTGATGAAAGGGATGAAAGAAGATTTAAATAAATGAAAAGATATATTGTGTTCATAGATTGGAAGGCTCAATGCAGTAAAGACATCAATTCTCCCCAAACTGATATACAGGTTTAATAAAATTCCTATCAAAATCCCAGCAAGGGAGAACCATTGAAGATGGCAGAAGAGTAAGACGTGGAGATCACCTTCCTCCCCACAAATACATCAGAAATACATCTACATGTGGAACAACTCCTACAGAACACCTACTGAACGCTGGCAGAAGACCTCAGACTTCCCAAAAGGCAAGAAACTCCCCACGTACCTGGGTAGGGCAAAAGAAAAAAGAAAATCCCAGCAAGATTTATTGATAGAAAAAAGATTACCCTAAAGTTAAATGGAAAGGCAATGGATCTAGAATAGCTAAAACAATTTTTATAACACACAATAACATGGGAGGAATTATTCTACCTGATTTTAAGACCTATTAAAGCTATAGTAATCAAGATTGTGTGATATCTGGAAGAGACAGAGACACATAAATCAATGGAACACAACTGAGAACCCAGAAATAGACCCACACATATACGACCACTGATTTTTAACAACAGTACAAAAGCAACTCAACAGAGGAAGGATAGTCTTTTCAACAAATGGTACTGGAGCAACTTGACAAGTATAGGGAAAAAGAAAACAATGAACCTCATCCTAAATCTCACACCTTATACAAAATTTAACTCAAAATAAACTACAAACTTAAATATAAAACTACAAAACTTTTAGGAAAAAGAATAGGGGAGAATCTTTGGGATCTAGGGCTGGGCCTTTAATTCTTAGAATTGACACCAAAAGCATGATCCATAAAGGGAAAAACTGATAACCGGACTTCATCAAAATTAAAAACTGCTGATCTGTAAAAACCTGTTAAGAGGGAAAAGACAAGCTACAGACAGAAAGAAAATATATGCAAACTACATATCTAGCAAAGAACTAGTATCCAGAATATTAAAAAAAAAAAAAAAAAAAACTCTCAAAACAACAGTAAAATAGCAAACAATCCAATTAGAATGTGGGCAAAAGAGAAGAACAGACATTTCATCAAAAAAAGATATACAGATGGCAAGTAAGTCCATGAAAAGATGTTCAACATAACTGGCCAGTAGGGAAAAGCAAATTAAAATTAAATAAGAAACCACTACAAACCCATCAGAATAGCTAAAATAAAAATTACTGACAACATCAAGTGCTGGCAAGGATTAGAAAAACTGATTATTCACACACTGCTGGTGGGAATAGAAACTGGAACTTAGCTTGGTAGTTTCTTAAAAAAACTAAACGTGCCCCTGCCATATGACCCAGCAATTGCACTCCTGGGCATTTATCCCAAAGAAATGAAAACATATATTCACAGAAACCTATACACCAATGTTCACAGCAGCTTTACTCATAATAGCTTTATTCAAAGTAGCCAGAAGCAACCCAAATATCCTTTAACAAGTGAACGGCTAAACAAACTGTGGTATATCCACACCAAGGAATACCACTCAGCAATTAAAAGGAACAAACAAGTTTTTTTTCTGTTTTTTTTTGTTTTGTTTTGTTTTGTTTTTATTTATTTATTTTTATTTTTGGCTGCATTGGGTCTTTGTTGCTGCGCACAGGCTTTCTCTAGTTGTGGTGAGCAGGGGCCACTCTTCGTTGCAGTGCGCGGGCTTCTCATTGGGTGGCTTCTCTTGTTGCAGAGCACAGGCTCTAGGTGCATGGGCTTCAGTAGCTGTGGCACTCGGGCTCCGTAGTTGTGGCTCGCGGGCTCTAGAGCACAGGCTCAGCAGTTGTGGCGCAGGGGCTTAGTTGCTCCACGGCATGTGGGATCTTCCCGGACCAGGGATCGAACCCGTGTCCCTTGCACTGGCAGGCGGATTCTTAACCACTGCGCCACCAGGGAAGCCCAAAAGGAACAAACTATTGATATATTGATACGTGCAACAATTTAGATGAATCTCCAGAGAATTATGCTGAGTGAAAACACCCAATCCCAAAAGATCACAATACTGAATGATCCCATTCATATGACATTCTTGAAAGGACAAAATTATAGAAATGGGGAACAAGTGAGAAGTTACCAGAAGCAAGGAGGTGGAGGCGGGGCAGACGGGAGTGGGTGTGAGTGGCTGTGGCTATCAAAGGCCAACATGAGGGATCCTCGTGAAGGAATTGCTCTGTATTGTCACTGTTTCGATGTCCATACTCTGGCTGTGAGAGTGTGCTAATAGTTTTGCAAGATGTTACCACTGGAAAAACTGCGTAGAGGTTCTTGGGATCTCTCTGTATTATTTCTTAGGACTGCGTATAAATCTACAATTATCTCTAAATCAGAAGTTTAATTAAAAAAATAAAAGGATTAGCAAGGGGTGGGAGTAATATGGAAAATGATATGGAATAGATCTTCAAAATAGATTAGGGAGAAGAACGTGCCAAATGTAAGGCCAAAAGGCAACCCTGAAGGTCCTATCAATATGTGCTCCACTACTCCTCACTGCACCCTCCTCTATACTAATTTGAAGTATTAAAAATACTATCTCGGAAAAAAAAAAAAAAAAATACTATCTCGGACTTCCCTGGTGGCGCAGTGGTTAAGAAACTGCCTGCCAATGCAGGGGACACAGGTTCAAGACCTGGACCAGGAAGGTCCCACATGTCGCGGAGCAACTAAGCCCATGCGCTACAGCTACTGAGCCTGCGCTCTAGAGCCCGCGTGCCACAACTACTGAAGCCCATGCACCTAGAGCCCATGCTCCACAGCGAGAGAGGCCACCACAATGAGAAGCCTGTGCACAGCAACGAAGAGTAGCCCCCGCTCACCACAACTAGAGAAAGCCCACGCGCAGCAACGAAGACCCAATGCAGCCAAAAATAAATAAATAAATTTATTAAAAAAGAAAAACTCTCTCAATTTGATTTAATTTTTTCAACTAATACTTCTTTTGTAAATTATCTGTTTACATCCTGGGTAAAATTATTTTAATCATTAACCCAAGTTGACAAAATATTAGTGTTACACAACTTAACGAAAATTAAAATATATGTCCTTCAAATTGGTATAAAATCAAGACCAGAATCACACTCACACCCAAACTGAATGACCTGAAACTTTAAGCTTTACTTACTCTTAAGTGCACAGGTAAAGAGAGACCCTGGAATCTTCGTACAAGACTTGACTGGGTGGCTTGAAGATTATGAACCGCTGACACTTCGTACTGGAAACAAATACTTGTTCTTGGAATAAGAGGGCCCTCACTCACATCAATGAAGTCACCAAATCTGATTCGATTTAAAAAATAAACAAATAAAACCTCAAAATCAAATCACTTACAATAGTTAAAAAAAATCTATTCATTCTCTTTGCCATTACATCCCTAATCAAGAACAATCCATGTGGATCAATTCCATCTCTAATAGCCCCTGACACAACAATCTCAAGTGATGAGACTAAAATTTTAGAAATTAAAACCAATGAATCTTTTTCTTACTTAGCATTGATATAATTTTAAAGATTTTTTAAATAATTTTTTAAAATTAATTAATTAATTATTTATTTGGCTGCTCTGGGTCTTTGTTGCTGCGCATGGGCTTTCTCTAGTTGCGGCGAGCGGGGGCTACTCTTCGTTGCAGTGAGCGGTCTTCTCACTGCGGTGGCTTCTCTTGTTGCAGAGCACGGGCTCTAGGCGCACGGGCTTCAGTCGTTGTGGCTCGTGGGCTCTAGAGCACAGGCTCAGTAGTTGTGGCACACGGGCTTAGTTGCTCCATGGCGTGTGGGATCTTCCCGGACCAAGGCTGGAACCTGGGTCCCCTGCACTGGCAGGAGGATTCTTAACCACTGCACCACCAGGGAAGCCCGTTAAAGATGTTTAAGATCACTAAACACATCATGCTATCAAGTGGATCCAATGTCTAAAACTGATAATCCTATCACCTTATAACAACTAACTGCAACAGAGTTTAGAATTTAGCATGTAAGACAGCTTCCTAGAGGAAAAAAGTTAAATCTGAGTCAAGAAAACATGAAGTTGAGAAAACAGATACAGGCCGTGAAGCCATTTTTGCATAATGCATTGTCTTACTTCTCTCATCCTTGCATCAGAAAGCACATTGTGATATAACTTCCTTATATGTAACATAAGTAGTAACTAATTAGTCAGTATTCATGTTTCTACATACATATGAATCACGTTCAATTCATAACAATGAGTATTCTGCCCAATTTCAAAATTAACTCTAAACATTACATTTTCTTACAATGGTTTCCAACTCTTTCAGAAATAAAAATAACAAACAATAAAATGAGGAACAGAAACCACAACTGTTCCCGAAGATGACTTAAAGCTTCCAATTACCACCATAGCAAAAAATTGAACAAAGCAGTAAAAAGTAAGGTAATAAGAACAACAAATTAAGGTACAAATCTTTTCCAGTCATACACCAGTCAGGTAACAATAAAACTAAACCTTCCTATAAATTAGCATAGCAGTCAATTTTTATATTTTTACTTACCTGTGTAGCTTGACTATTCTCTCAGGGTTCTGAGATGCCTTCTCTTCTATGAAATCTAATTTGTACCTAAAAAGCAGCAAAGAAACAAATGTTTTAATTCTAAATGTACAAAAAGGTGTTTAAAGCCACTTCCCTTTCTCTTCCTCTTCAGCCATAATTTTTGCAAGAGGGGTTTACACTTGGAACCTCCCCTTCCTCACCTCCCATTCACACCTCACCTCCTTCAATCTGGCCAGAGCTTCACAACTCCACCAAACTGTTCTCCTTGGTGCCAACCTAATGGACACTCTTTAGTCCTTATTTCCACTGCTCACCTCCACTTCTCAAAGTGTTCTTTTCCACCGGCTTCTGTGGCATTCCCTACTGCTTGTTATTTTAACTCTCTGGTCACCCTTCTCTTTCCCTACCCTTCAAGGGTTCTGCCCATAAACTTTTTTCACTCTAAGCATCCTCTCTGGGCTAGCTCCTTGATTTGCACAGTTTTAATTACCACTTACGTGTTTATATCTTCTACACCTCTGCTTCTAATCCACATCTCTTCTGAGCCCCAAACTGTATATCCAAAACACTCCAGACATCAACCAGGGTGTCTACAAGCATCTTACACTCCCAAGTTCTCAAACTGAACAAAAACTTACCCTCTCTTTTCTCACCAAACTTATTCTTATTCCTGAATTCCCTAGTTTAGTAAATGACACCACCAACCACCCACATCTCCAAGTGAAAAACTTCAGAGATTTCCTTGATTCCTGTTTCTCCCACCACATTCCCTCTGTCCAATTCATTACCAAGTCACATCAATTCTACTGCCTGTCTCTCAAATCCACTAGGGTCTGTCAGTATAACAAATAGTACAGATGGAACCGCACAGCCCAGGTTCAAATCATGACCTTACCACTTACTATTAAGAGCCTTGCCTATTTACCCCAGAATGCTAAACAAACATTACACATGTGTGGCAAGGTTGGAAAGCGTCAGTTTGTGCAAAAACATCCACTTACTGCCACACTCCTTCTTCCACAGCCCTGATGATTACTGAGGGAGCCAATTCCCTTGAATACTTGTTCCTCTTGACCCACCTCTAAGAGAAACTCCTGTCCCCTGGGAGCCAAAGCCACTGAAAGTTCCCCCTACAGGAGAAAGGCCCCATCACTGATCCACCTTCAACCTCCAAAACTCTCTGTCTCCTCAAACTTGCCCCTAAATGATCTCCCACCTCCCTTTACACACTCACCTAAAGTTACCAAAGTCCTACAAGCCTCTCCTAGACTTTGACAGTTGAGTGGGAGGAAAGGGAAATCTCAGTGTAACATGAAATGAAAGTCTAGAGTACGCTGTCCAATACGGTAGCTATGGAGCACTTCAATGTAATTAGTCCTAACTGAAATGTGCCGTAAGTGTAAAATACACACCAGATTCTGAAGACTTAGTATGAAAAAGAGAATTATAAAATATTAAGGTTTTAATATCAATCACATGTTGAAATGTTTCAGATATACTGTTTAAATAAAACTGTTTTATTAAAATTAACTTCACCTTTATTTTGAATTTTTGTTTAATGTAGCTAACTAGGAAATTTAGTTATATAGATGACTCACGTTATTTTTCTATTGGACAACACAGCCCTAGAATTGTGGTGGGGGAGGTGACTTGATAAATTCTGATAATTTAAGGAATTTTCTTATAGAATTAATGGCAATTTAGTTGTAAAGAATTATTTGTACTCCAGTTCAGTATATTCCTACTGCTTTCTAAGTACACTGGTTCCAAAATATGCTAAATATTATAAACTAGCCCCATGAGAATCTGTGCCTCATTTTATAAATAGCTAAAGAAATTCCAAACCATCATCTTTAACAATTTGCAGGTGCACATTTTGGCTTTAGAATCTAGTATCTATATGATTTTTTGCAATGCAGATATTCCTTTCTAATTAATTCTGATTTTAATTAGTTTAACATTAAAATTTAGTTTATGTTCTCACAATTAGTAGAAGATAAATTGGAAGTTTTCTGAGTGAAAAAGGGAATTGAGAAGGCAGGCAGGATTTAACATGTTGGCGAAGAAAATCTATCAAATGGTTAACTCCCCTACAGAAGACTAAGATCTGTGTGAATGTTTTACTTCAGCTGTTAGCTGCCTCCGAACAGCTGGTATTTTCTGTCTTACCCTTTTCATCTGAAGAGTGGAAAGATGGGAAGGAAAGGTTGCCAAATGCAAGTTTAAATAAATTTAAGTTTAAATTCAAAATAATGCAGTTTCTTAACGTAGGCTACCACTTCACAATGGAAGGAAAAAAGGGAAACATATTGCTATGGTGATATAAAGAAAAGGACTAGCCAAAGAAAAAGAGAAGTAAGACAAAGTAAGAAAATTATCAAAGGTGTGGCAGGGGCACTTCTTCTCAGTGAAATAATGAGATGAACAAAAGCAAATAGGCTGGTGCAGAAAAGAGATCCCAGAGCTAAAAAGTAAAAAGTGTGCTACATAAATACATCAAATATGAAAGTTAGTAAGAGCTGAATTTTCTTCATTACATACAACTTTGGGAGGTTTAATTTTGTTTAAAAGGAAGCCAACACTTACTTATTGTGTTGAAATATTTCTAACGCCACTTTTGCTTCAACTTCCAGAGTTTCAAATGGAAGATCTTTATAAATTAAAGCACGAGCATCTTTTGTGAAGGAACATAGGTTCTCCTTAAAAATGAAAGTATTAACCTTTTGTAACAATTTACTTAAAAACATTTCCCTATAAGGCAGATAAAACTGTATGCTTAATATTATAAGTCCAACTACAACAAAAAGCAAAAAGCAAATTTGCTAGGAAAGAAAGCATTAATTTGCAACAATTAAATACTGGAATCATACAATGTACAATTAGCAATTTCTCCCAATTCTATAAATTATAAAACTTGTAATTAAATAGCTGCCTGTGTTAGAAATAATTATTATGGATAATCCTACAAAGAAATTTTAATAAACATTTCATTCAAATTATACAGCCCTATAAATGTTTATTAAAATGATGGTGCAACAAGTAGAAATACTAATAAGTAAATGGTAAGATACAAAAATTTGTTTACACTATGAGTAAAACTAAGCTTTTTAAATAAATGCATGAGGAAAAAATTATTATTTATGTGACTCAGAAACTTTCACTAGGAAATGTTATGTCATCATTGGCCATGTCCAAAATATAGCATAAATCCAATATTAGAAATTTCTGTTTAATGAAAATGTCAATTTTACACAATTAAAATGATTAATAACACACATTAACAATGTTTATGAGATTTTTAATAAAAACTATAGTTGAGTTTTCACACTATAAATCATAACTAATACAGAAAAGATCAAGCACTATTATGCAAATAATTTTTGTAATAAAATTCTTTCCATAAACTTCCTAATAGACTCTTTTAAATGAAATGACTCTTCTCCATTCTTAAATGGATAATTTTCTGTATAACCAATGCACATTCATGGTTTAATATAGCTGTTACTTGACTGTAACTTTCCCCCACTTTCTAAACCCCATGGTGCCTGCAATTAACTAGTACATTTCTTTTTTAAAGTTTTATCTTTAAAAAAAGGAAAAGGAGGCAGCAAGTTTCATACATAATGAGACTTAAATTTTCATCTCCTTAGTTTTTACTTAACTCCCCCAATAAAGCAAGAATCTTGACAGACTTGAAAAAAAAATTATATTGCCACGAGTCCACAGATCATGAAGAAACCATTCCAAACTCTCCCCTCACCCCCCCCATCTCTCCCAATACCTCTCTTCCCTCTCTCCCTTTCTCTCTTTTTTCCTTCCTGTTTCCCTCCTCTCTCTCTCGGTATTAAGCAGTAATGGCAGGATTACACAATAAATAACTGTCAAAGCCAGCATTTAAACCTGGATCTTCCCTGACTCCAAAATTTTTTTTTTCAGGTGTCATTTGGATTTCCTTTTTTTTTTCCCCCACATCTGTATTGGAGTATAAATGCTTTACAATGTTGGGTTAGTTTCTGCTGTACAACAAAGTGAATCAGCTATATGTATACATATATCCCCATATCCCCTCTCTCTTGAGCCTCCCTCCCGCCCTCCCTATCCCACCCCTCTAGGTCATCACAAAGCACCGAGCTGATCCCTCTGGGCTATGCGGCTGCTTCCCACTAGCTATCTAGTTTACATTTGGTAGTATATATAGGTCAATGCTACTCTCTCACTTCGTTCCAGCTTCCCCTCCCCACCCCCAACCCCCGTGCCCTCAAGTCTGTTCTCCAGGTCTGCGTCGTTATTCCTGCCCTGCCACTAGGTTCATCAGTACGGTTTTTTAAAATTCCATATATATGCATTAGCATACGGTATTTGTTTTTCTCTTTCTGACTTACTTCACTCTGTATGACAGATTCCAGGTCCATCCACCTCACTACAAATAACTCAATTTCGCTCCTTTTTATGGATGAGTAATATTCCATTGTCTATAAGTTCCACATCTTCTTTATCCATTCATCTGTTGATGGACATTTAGGTTGCTTCCATGTCCTGGCTATTGTAAATAGTGCTGCAATGAACATTGTGGTACATGTGTCTTTTTGAATTATGGTTTTCTCAGGGTATATGACCAGTAGTGGGATTGCTGGGTCATATGGTAGTTCTATTTTTAGTTTTTTAAGGAAACTCCATACTGTTCTCCATAGTGGCTGTATCAATTTACATTCCCACCAACAGTGCAGGAGGGTTCCCTTTTCTCTGCACCCTCTCCAGCATTTATTGTTTATAGATTTTTTGATGATGGCCATTCTGACTGGTGGGAGGTGATACCTCATTGTGGTTTCGATTTGCATTTCTCTAATGACTGGTGATGTTGAGAATCTTTCCATGCATTTGCTGGCTGACTCCAAAATTTTTGCTTTTAGAAACTACAATATTTCACTAAATCCAAGATGCACCACTAAGAAAAAACATTACCAGTTATAATCATAAGATGCTATCTACTGTAAGTCACATTTGCTCCAGAGAATTACACTGAGTGAAAAAAGTCAATCCCAAAAGATTACATACTGAATGATTTCATTTACATAACATTCTTGAAATGACAAAACTATACAAATAGAGAACAGACTAGTGGTTGCCACAGTTTAAGGATGGGGGGGGATGGAGACTAAAGAGAAATGTGGGTAATTTTGTCAGTGATAGAAATGTTCTTGGCGGGCTTCCCTGGTGGCGCAGTGGTTGAGAATCTGCCTGCCAATGCAGGGGACACGGGTTCGAGCCCTGGTCTGGGAAGATCCCACATGCCGCGGAGCAACGAGGCTTGTGAGCCACAACTACTGAGCCTGCGCGTTTGGAGCCTGTGCTCCGCAACGGGAGAGGCCGCGACAGTGAGAGGCCCGCGCACCGCGATGAAGAGTGGCCCCGCTTGCCGCAACTAGAGAAAGCCCTCGCACAGAAACGAAGACCCAACACAGCCATAAATAAATAATAAATAAATAATAAATAAATTTTTTTAAAAAAAAGAAACGTTCTTGGCTATATCAGTGTCAATATCCTGGTTGTGATATGGTACTATGGTTTCGCAAGATAATACCATTGGGGAAACTGAGTAAAAGGAACATCGAATCTCTATGTATTATTCCTTACAACTCCATGTGTATCTATAATTTTCTTCAACTAAAAAAAAGTTTAATTAAAAAAAGTTATAGAAACAAACAAAAGACACATTTGTTTTCAGAGATATTAAAATGTGAAAAAAATGTACATAGTGGAATTGATAAAATGGTATGCTACACTGCCTCCCCACTTCTGATCTCCAGCCTTCCAATCTGTAGGACATACAGTTTTGCTTCATTAAGAATTAGGCATTTGTCTGTTCTCTCCAATCGTAACTACGCCTCTAGGCTTGACTTTTGAAAGCCGTCAGCATCCTCTACCTGCACAGCACCTGATATAGATTCACTCTGTTAGCCAGGCTCCTGCTGCTACCCGGTCCCAGACCAACAAGGAGCACCGTCCTTAGGACGGCGGACCATTCCAGAAGAGGCTAGTTTGCTGCTATTTAGTTTGCGGCTATCTGGGTTACCTCTGTCAAAGCCTGATATTTTAATTCACCCCTCCCCAACTCTCAATGTAACCCTTGTTGATAGGAAGATCTCAGGATGCAATAGGCTTAAAATGGCTTAGGGCAGTGGTTTTCAAATTGTGCTCTAAAGATCCAAGGAGGTAAGGCTCCAGGCCTCTCACCCCCACCCCCCACATCAACCAAGATAGTTAAGCTTCTATATTTTATTCTGGGTACCTCGCTGTTGTGAATACCCTCAATCATATACATCTGTCTTAAATACACTAAAAAGCAACAATAAAGATTGACTGATTCTTTTAAATATCCTCAACGTGCAGTACCATTCAACAATACTAACACAGGAATCGTTCCAACAAAGAAAGGCACAGACTCTAAAATTAATACTCCAAAGAGTAGACTTACTTTTGTTGGCATCCACTCATCAAGTCTCTTATCCAAAACTACATCATAGCAGAAGGCTCCAGTGATTACTGTAAATCCAACCAAAATAAAAAGCAAAGTCAAATCTGTTAGGGTAGAAAGTTACTAATTTGCAACAAATGAATATTTAGACCATAAAATGAAGGGTCAAAAATCTCTCCCAACACTACAAATTATAAAATTGTCACCATTATTCCAGCTGCTTGTCAGAGCTGTACCAACTTTCCCCCCACCATAAAACTAACTCACCTTTTTGTTAACCCAACATCACCAGTATTTTTTAACCATTCACATTTTCTTCAGGAATAGTACCACCATAGAGATCTCAAATATTAGTTACTAGATACAAAAATTCCCAAAGAGTAAGATATTTAATAAGTAGATGAATAACTAAATGGACATGAAATGTTTAATTTTTTTAATATCCTCTAAATTTATTTTTTGTTGTTTTGTTTTGCTTAGAATCTCTTATTGCCAAATCAAATATTTTTTGGTATATAAACTTCCACCTTTTTTAAAAAAATACAATTGTGATCCTACTACACATACTGTTGCAAAATCCTAGTTTTAGGAAAATTACAAAGAATGTGAACTGTTCCACCTCCCCAAAATGGTATTCCTCTCCAGTGTCAGGGTCATTTCTGGTGAAATGGTACCACCTAAACACAGTTTTCTACAGAAGTCTATTTATACTCATATCTCCTCCTCCTCACATTCTGTTTGGAAATAAGTACTTAAAATGGTAAGAAATAAATACTGACACAATATAATTACATGAAATTCACATTCAAAAGAAACAGTCTCCTCTAATCCTATTATGTTAATAATTGACCTCCAATAATTAAATAAGATGGATTTTTTTTACCATTATAAATAGAAGGTATATATGACAGTAATAGGACGGATTCTACTACCCATAATAAATGGAATGTATGTATGATGGTAATTTATATTAGACTAAATTAGAAGTGAACTCTATACAACATCAAAAATAGGTACCAAAATATTCAAAGATTACAGAAAGTGTGTGTGTGTGTCTATATACACACACACACACACACACACATATATATATATATGTGTGTGTTTATTTATTTATTTATATGTGTACATCACCTGGAACTTCTGGAGCTCTGACCAAACTGACCACATATTCATCTTTGAATGCCCTCTCTATCACACAGCCCATCATCATGGCACAAGAACGCCAATAAGCCTAGAAAAATAAAATACACACAAACATAATAAACATAAGATTTACTAACATTTCTTTAATATTAAAATTTAGGTTGACTTTTGACTTAGGAACCATTTCTCAAATATCTGTCCATCTCTGCATTTAGAAATGGTTACCATCAGACCATGACATTACCACCACCAAGCAAAACCCACAAAAGAATGAAGCACCAACTTCATGTGGTTAGCAATGTTTGTATAAGATATCAGACACTATAATGTTTATCAACCAATAAACAGTTTTACTATCGGTAGTAATTTTATTTTTAACCCAGGATAAAGTTAACTTGTTAACAAACTTGTGCTAAAGTAAAATAAATATATTAATATGTACCTGTTTATAACGTACATAAATATGGAGGGTTAACCCAACTTTTAAGAATTATTTATGGGCTTCCCTGGTGGCACAGTGGTTAAGAATCCACCTGCCAATGCAGGGGACATGGGTTCAAGCCCTGGTCCAGGAAGATCCCACATGCCGCGAAGCAACTAAGCCCGTGCGACACAACTACTAAGCCTGCGCTCTATAGAGTCCACGAGCCACCACTACTGAGCCCGTGTGCCACAACTACTGAAGCCCGCGCGCCTAGAGCCCGTGCTCCGCAACAAGAGAAGCCACTGCAATGAGAAGCCCGCGCACAGCAACGAAGAGTAGCCCCCGCTTGCTGCAGCTAGAGAAAGCCCGCACACGGCAACAAACACCCAATGCAGCCAAAAATAAATAAATAAAAATTAAATAATAATTTTTTTTAAAAAAAAGAATTATTTATGACTCCTATCCTATACCTAACATCACGTATCACTTAGGTTATTCATATTTATAACAAAGCAACCTCACTATTAACTGGGCTTTCATCTCACTAGCATTTTGATCCATGGACATGCCCAATATGGGTATCCATGCAATGACCTTCCCAGAGTCATAAAGACAAACGTAAGTCCTACACCATCTTAAGCTCTGTACTGGCACTGCTATAACTAGGCACTTGACTTTCCTAAGCTCTTCTCCGTATCTGAGGACAACAAGAGTGGGCTCAT
The DNA here is from genome assembly GCF_965194805.1 of Balaenoptera borealis. NCBI lineage: Eukaryota > Metazoa > Chordata > Mammalia > Artiodactyla > Balaenopteridae > Balaenoptera > Balaenoptera borealis. Next base: position 19,599,537 of record NC_138862.1, on the reverse strand, counting down.
TTGGTTGCACATGGCAGAGACTGCTCCAGAATGTGTTCTACACAACCACACAAATACACTAAAAATAAATGCAAACCCAGGCCCTGAAGGCCAGTAGCAAAATGCACTTCTTCATCTACCTGACTTGATTGTTTTTAATGTCTGGTGAACTCCAGGGTCAATGCCTAGGTTCAAATCCAGGCTCAGCCACTTAGCAAACTGGTAACCTTGGTCAGGCTACACCTCTCTTTGCCTCAGTTTATTTATCTGTAAAAAGGAGATAATAGCACCTTTTATGGGATTTTTTTTTAGTGAGGATTACATGAGTCAATACCTGTGAATCACTAAAATAGTGCCTGATATACAATAAATGTTCAATGTTAGCTACTACTATTATCATGCCTACCATTTCCTTCTTTAAGTATTTCATTTCAACAAATATTTATTAAATACCTACTGTATGTAAGTCAAGGACAAGATCTAATAAGGGACATGATCCCTGTCTTCACAGAGCCAGGAATCCAGTACATTCAACAGTTCGTATTACAAGGGAAAATCAAACTACTGTATCTAGAGACACTAGCCAAGTGTTGTGAGGCCCAGAAGAAAAGAGGGATTCATTCTGACAAGAAGAAGCTGAGAAGGTTCCACAGAGCATATGGCATTTTAATGGAACTATAATAGATAAACAGGATTTTAATAGGGAGGAAAGAAAATACTCGAAGAGCATCAACAAAAGCAAGGAGGATAACACAACAGAAACCATTAGTGACCAAGTCCTCCAGTGTGGCTGGAGCAAAGAGGAAGTGGAAAGATGCCGTGGCGGTGAAGCTCAAAAGGCAGGCAGGGGTGAGAAAAGTGTCCACGCAGATCTGGGAAAGTTATATGAACGGTTATCAGGTAGGCAAGTTCTTTAGGGATAAGTGACATCATCCTTAGTCACATCATTTAATAAAACTCTTGCAGGACTATTAAGGAAGACTTTCAGATTAAAAAAGGGTGGTGGGGGGGGCGGTGGGAGAGTTAAAAAGTTATTGAAATAAGCCAGAAAAGATGGTGAAAGACAAGAATGAAATTACTGAACTATACAGGGTGACTAATAAAAGTACGCTGAACAAAGATATGAATGTCATTTAGTTTTCTCAAACCAAAATACAGAGACATTAATGCCACTGAGGAGTTTTGAACTATGAACATGCCTAATCTACCAAGTAAAACCCTGATTATCTAGTACAGTACAACATTTGACCTTGGCCAGATCTGTACATTTCAAACTCCATAGGAAACAGATTTTAATTAAAAAAAAGACTAGAAAAAACTGGGAGGAGGGGTACCAAAGAACATAGAGGCAGAAATACCTTATTGACTTCTCCTGGATCATCATCTTTGAAAGTAAGAAACTTAATTTCACATGACTTGGTCAAAGGCTTATACATGTCCCAAGGCTGTCCGTCCACAAGAGCCAGAATGGACTTCCTGCAGTACCACTCACTTAAATCTAGGAATTTAAAACAGATTGAAGATCTAACTCTAACAAAACCCAAGTGAAAAAGTACATGTTTAAGTGCTACATTAAGAAATAAAACAACAGAAAGGCAAGATTCTGCAAGCTTTTTTGGGGAGAAAAGAAAGATTTGTAGCCAATAAAAAAATAATTCCCAACACATCCAATGTATTGCTAATTAATAATGAAATTACCCAAACAAAAATCATTAAGGCTAAGTCTAACTTGAAATTAATCTGTCAATTATTAAGTAATAAAATAGTTTTCCAAGAGCTACACTTAAATATTCAGAAAGCAGCATCGTGGATATATTTGGCTATATGCACACACAATTTAGAAGGGAAAATATATAAATATACATCCCAGTAAGTCTGTTCTAGATGGGTTTGGGATCTTGCTCCCAAACCATCTATACTTCCCTAACATGGACTCTTCAAGTTAAATACCATAGTTACCAGTTTGTATTCAATAATTATCAGTATGAATTCACACATAAACCAATCAGCTCTGGTCTGTTATATGACTCCAGAATGCAACTCCAACCCTGATTAGATGTTTTTTGAGTACCCAGCTATTCACAGAAGTGGTCAAACCACAGGTCTAAATAAGTTCCATAAGGCGGGGATCATGCCTATTTTTGCTCACTCGCCAGTATATCTAGAGACTAGCATCAGGCCTGAAATACACTAGGTACTCAATAAAATTTATTGAATGATTGACGGTATGAGTGACAAGCAAGTCTGAGGGCAGCGGTCATGCTAAGAGTGGTTCAGAGGCTTCATCTCTACATGTGATGTGTGTAAAACTCCTTAAGGGCCTGAGCTGTGTCTTAGCCTCCTCTGCATTCCTAATGCCTATCCTACAGCAGAGGTTCAATAAATGCTTGCCAAACAAGTAAGCAATTATAAGTACTAATTCAAGTGCCAAAGTAAAGGAAGATTGAGAGTACACACTCGGCAGGTCAGCTTAAGCTTTTAACTAAAGTTAATTACTTAAATGGAATCATTACTGAGTTTTCCAAAAATCTGAACAACGCAGCCAGTCATATATGAGCGAGTATGTAGGTGTACGTATCTACTTTTTGTTCTTTCGGAATTTAAACGTTACCAGTTCTATCAAAGCTACTACAAAAGCATTTTGATCAAAAATAACATAGAGGCCTTGTTCTCTTCATTTCCACACCACATCACACACAGGGCCTTGTTCTCTCCCTTAAGATATGAACACAACAAATATTTTTACCCCAATCACATTCACCCCATGTACTCACACATTTACTACATGTACATGTAAATGTAAACAAAGACACAACACACACAGAGGCAAGTGGTGAGCAGATAAAAGACTTAAGTTAGGCTATAAAGAGCAGAAAAGGAAAAGAAGGCCAAAAAAAGCTGATCATCTGAGGCCAGGGCAGTCCCTCCACCCCAAAATCCTTTAATGGGACTCACATGGTAACTGCTGCCATTACACCACAGTGTGTCTAAAAGGGGCAAGCACACTAGTAGCAATGCTTTCAGGTCTGCCTCCTGCAGGAAACAATGACAGCCCTCTAAACTCAGCCAGATTCCAGCAAGTCCCAGGACGACCTATGCGTTACAGCACCAACCTTTCAAGGCCCACAGTACCCTCAACTGCTAAGCCCGCAGTGAACACGCAGGAAGATGCTAGATAAAGGAGAACTTCCGGGAAGTTCAGGGAGCAATTACAGCATCTTGTCTCCTCTGCACCGGTTCTTCTCCTGATTTATGCAAAATCTTCAAAAGGGTACCCTGATTCGTTACTTACGCATGGCACAACTATAAGGAGTTGAAATGTTTTTATTCATGACAAAGACAGTGCCAGGGTCAGCTTTCCCAACGTGCTTAACTTCAATCTTCTCAGTTCGGGGAGTTAATGAGAGCTGCCTTTTTTTCTCTTTGTTAAAGAGATCATTCTGCATTTCTGTCAGTTCGGTCGGTGACAGCTGAGAAGCAGGTGATGTTGCTATAAATCCTGTGCAGAAGTTACAATAAATGTGAAAACTGACCAAAAAAATAATATATTGCCCCACCCTGTTCCCCTCCCGTATCACCATCCTCGACCAAGGAAAGAATAGGAGGCAAGGGAATTTTAAACGCTGTTCACCAAAATGAGTTCAGAAGTAAACTTAAACCCCTTTCTAATATTAATAATTAAAACGACCACGGAAAAGAACTGCAGCCTGCCCTGATCCGCGCCTTTACTTCAACTTTGCTCTTTCACCATCAGATCGCCACTTCCCACCAGTTTCCTCGGTCGTATTCCAATCTGTGCTTTACAATAAGGGGCAAAAAGTAACCAGGAAGTGGAGTCAGACCAGTCATTGGAAAGGTGAGCAAAACTGTCGCTTTGAAAACGTCTTGGGGACAAGAAAGCTCCACGAGACTGCAGGTCCCACGCCAAAACTCTCCATGTGTAGAGCGAGAAATGCTAAGCTTATTTTCCAAACCCCAAATCAGAGGATTTGGCAAGGCATGTACGAGTCCAATGGGAAAATAAGGACACGTTTGCACCGGAACGTGGTCTCCCTCCCAAGGGCGCCCCAAGCTCCTCCCGCGGCCCCGCCCCTGCCCTCCCCGTCTCTCTCGGGTCCCGAGATATGTACCCCAAGGCCGGGAGGGGGCGGCCAACGCAGCAGGGACTCAAAAGACCCTCCTCGGTCCCCAACCCCGCGGGACCCCCCCCCCCCAGGACCCGCCTCGGGCCCAATCTGGGCAGACACCATCCTCTAAGCCTCCCTCCCTGACCCTACGGCCGCTAAAACTCACTCCAGCCAGCCCCGCCGCCGGGGGCGGCCCGCCAGAGCCGCAAGCTCCAGACTCCGACGGACATTGCCTCCTCTGCAGCCCTAGGAACCGCCGTGCGCAGGTCCTTCTCCGTCTTCTTCCCCGGAAACTCCGAGCGCGCACCCCAGGTTCCGTCGGAGAGTTTTGTTCCGGGCCAGACTGTCGGGCTGCATCTGCCACCAGGGGGCGCGCTCGCGCCTCGCTGAGAGTCAGTCGCTGGAGGTCTGGCGTCCAGAGCCCGGCTTGTTCCCGGCGCACGGAGGATGACCCGGAGGTCCTGGGCCCCACGGCGGCCGGTCAGCCACCCGGTGGGCTCTGCAGGGGGACAAGCGTCTCCTTTGGAGCCGCAGAGCTGGACACGCGCCGTCACCCTCCGCCCTCCGCAGGTTCGATCCCCGCCTGCTGGGCGAAACCCTTGTTTCTCTCAAAGTATGTTTCTGGGGAGAAAAACTGAGAAAAGATGACTTCTGTTTACTCTTACTTTCGTGGTCAGCCCAGCCGGCCACGTCGATGGCATCTTCAAGCTCTTGGCTTAACTCTCGGTTTTGCAAGGGTGAGTTCTTAGGGTAGCTGGAGTGGGTCTGCGCCCGGCTTCTCCATTTATTTAGCCGTAGTAATATGGACCTCAAAACGTGTCCTGTTGACGTTGGAGGGAACTTTGTAATCCGTAGAGCGTTTTACAAATTATCTAGATTAATTTATATACTATATAGAGAGCACGTTAAAAGGATCCCATGTTAAAGGGTGGATTTTTTTTTTTTTTAAGAAATTTCTTTTGTGTAACTACAGTAGAGAACTTTTTTTTTTAATTTTTATTTATTTATTTATGGCTGTGTTGGGTCTTCGTTTCTGTGCGAGGGCCTTCTCCAGTTGCGGCAAGTGGGGGCCACTCTTCATCGCGGTGCGCGGGCCTCTCACTATCGCGGCCTCTCTTGTTGCGGAGCACAGGCTCCAGACGCGCAGGCTCAGTAGTTGTGGCTCACGGGCCGAGTCGCTCCGCGGCATGTGGGATCCTCCCAGACCAGGGCTCGAACCCGTGTCCCCTGCATTAGCAGGCAGATTCTCAACCACTGCACCACCAGGGAAGCCCCAAAGGGTGGAATTTTTGTCTCTTGTTCACTGATGGATCCCAAGCGCCCAGAACGCAGCGTGGCACACAGTAGGCGCTCAGTGTATATTTGTTGAACGACTGAATGCCTTTGCATTCAGCGCAGTGTCTGATTCCTTTGTCCGACTAGGTTGTTGCTGCTATTGAAGTAAGCATCCCAGAGGTTTAGTATGGAAATGCTCTTATTCAAAGTTGTTTACTGCTGTAACTTTACTTAAATCGTGTAAATTGACAAATTCAGCCCAAGGCCTTTCCCCACTCTGCTCCTTGACTTGCAATTGAAATACACCACCACCAGGTGGCGGTACTGGCTAAAGAACAGATGGGCACCGTAAGACTCCCTCCTGCAGGGAAATTGGGGAACTGTGGTCATAAGGCACAAACTTAGTTATAAGTACTGGGGATGTAACGTACAACATGATGACTATAATCAACAATGCTATATGGTGTATTAGAAAGTTGCTAAAAGAGGAAATTCTAAAAGTTCTCATCACAAGGAAAAAGTATTTTGTTTTCATAACTTTATGAGGTGATGGAAGTTAACTAAACTTATTGTGGTAATCATTTTGCAATATATACATATGTCAAATCATTATGCTGTACACCTTAAACAGAGTTATACATTATTTATAAAACTGCAAGAAAATAAGAAGACTCTGTGCTTGTTAGATCTGTCACCTTGGCCCAAATTGTACATTCGCAACAACTGCACAGGGAAAGTATAATTATCTTCACTTTTTAAATGAGGAATGTAAGTAAGTGTCCAAACTTGGATTTAAACCCAGTCTGCGTTTTACTGGACCACCTCTCAATTAAGATACTATTTCAAAACACGAAATATGCATACATCAATATATATGTGTGATGTGTATGTATCAGCAAAAAATGTGTATTTTTTGCTTCCTCCTTAAATTTGATCCCTTGGTGATCTTTGTTTCGCTAGCCTTTTAGAGTCTGTCCCCATTTAACCTCATGTAGTTGCCTTCAGAACATTTTAGAGACATACTTAAACAAAGCCTCAGAACATAAATTTAAGCAAGTTTAATCATGCATTGCACAGGAAGCAGTGATTGGAAGTCACAAGTATCACAGAAATTAACTTGGCTGGAAGGATGTTAGAAATGATATTGTCCAACAAATACTGAATGTATGGCCAGTCATGTTGAACATGCCAATCAATCAGGTTTTCTCACAATCTACCCATGCAATAAGCATATTAATCTTCATTTTCTAGGAGAGGAAATTCAGGTTGGGAGAGCTTGAGAGACCTACCCGAGTTAAATATTTGGCCAAGAATCCCCCAAAATATTTCCTTACCCTAAATCTCCTATCCTGCCCTCTTCTTTATCACCCCTCTCCCCAAATCTTAGTCTCACTTTCTCAATTTCCCTCCCAAATAAAAAGAATCAGGTCTGTGACAGTAAATATCAAAGGTGAACTTAGAGCATCTTATTGTGCCAGAAGGCAAGAAAATACTCAAAGACAGGAAGAAACATGTTAAAAGGACACAGGATCCAGTTTAAAGGGGGCTCCCATTGTACAAATTCAGTTTGAATTACAAAAAGAATAATGATGAAGGATTATAACGTTATATATGCTAAAAATCCATGAGCCCATAGTGATACTCAAAAAAAAATGAGAGTAGAGAGTGGAGAGGACATTTTCTTTACAAAAGAATGCCAAGTAAACACATAGAGTGGGAATAACAGAATGGGGAAAAGTCAACCATTCTGCAACTACCAATGTAATGTTTAATTCAGGAAGGGATCATCTGTGGATACTAAAACCAATGGGGAAGGTTCGTTGAGGGTCAAGATATTCACAAATATCACCCCACAGATTACTGACAAAACATAAAGGGATAAAGGAAACTTTTCAATGGAGAAATCTGGTGGATACCACCTTAACATCGTGGTCAAACTTGTCATCACCCAAAATGGGACAGTTTGACATTATTTGTGCCTCCTTGTTGTAATATAAACAAATAATCCATGCAGTATTCCTACTGTAAATGTTGACCCTGAATCTAAAGAATTATGAGGAAGAAAAATCAGATACATCCAGAAAATGATACATTCTATAAAGCAACCGGCCTGTACTCTTCAAAAATATCAGTTTCATGAAAGATGGACCAAAAAAAGTCAGGGACCTGCTCTAAATTAAAGGAGATTAAAGAAACATACAACTAGTACCTGTGTATGATCCTTGCTTGGATCATGGATCAGAAAGAAAAAAATGTACAAAGGATATTATTATGAAAGAAATTTGAATATAAACTGTATGCTAATTAATATTATTGTATCAATGTTATATTTCTTGGATATGATCATTGTATTGATATAGGAGAAAGGCTTTGTTCTTAGGATATAATGTTGAAATATTTAGGGATGCGGTATCTTCATTCACACCTGTAAGTAACTCTCAAACAGCCCAGTAAACATAGAGAGGGAGCAAGAGAAAGGAAGCAAGTGTGGCAAAATGTTACCAATTGGTGAAGCTAAGTGAGGTGCTGATGGTCCCACTCTTTCAACTTTATACTCAAATTTTTCCAAATAAAAAGTTAGGGGAATAACCACAGTAGTTTTCAACCACAAAAGTCGGTTTTGCGCACACTGCCTGTCAGGGGCAGCAGCTACAGGCCCGCTGGGGCTCTGCAATATTATCCCAGAATGCACGCTGTAAAAGCAGCCCCTGCTTGGGACTTGCGGTTCTGTGGCAAAAAGAAAAGAGAGCAAGGACTCATCAGGACCCTTCAGAGCTTCTGCTCAGATCCAGCTGGTTCTCGGCCTCCGAGTCCCCTCACCCCAGCAAGTGCCACAGCCAAGCCCAGTGGAGTCCGGCAGGAGGGGTCTGCCTTCTGCAGGGAACCAGTAAATGAGGTTATAAAAGTCTCCTTCTAGAAACAGAACACTGAAATCTAGAATCCAGTAACACAGTTATTCTCCCACAATCACGAGATGAGCTGGGACTTGAATGCAGATCGACCTCCAAAGCCGATGCTTTCTTTTTTCTCAAATTTACATGTTTTTTTAAATCCAAATAATTGATTTTACATCTTCAGATTATTATACATTTACTCACTTGCAAAATCAAAAAAAATATCATACTGTGGAATATTTCCTCCCAGCTTCTTTCCCCATTCACAAGTTCTTAACCAAAACCTGACAGGGGTTACCAGTGTTGTTAATTTCTCATGTATCCTTGAGAGTTCTTGAGGCCTCAGTCTGCTAACCCAAACAGATAATCTTATTTTCCACCCTTTTTGACCCAAAATGCAACCAAGCAAACATGTGGTTCTTTGCCTTGAAAAGCTGTACTTTTTATCAGTTTGTCTTCATCTGTTTCCCCTGAGGAAGAGCCACCAAGACAGAGTTAATCAAGCAAGGGTTTTATTAGGCGAAACACCTATGAGAGAAAAGGGGGAGGAGCCTGGTAAAGCTGACCCCTCATAAAATAGAGAAGGAAGGAAGGTAGAGAGGAGGCTAAAGAAGGGTCATCAAGGCCTTGAGGGGTGTCCTTGAGCCAAAGCCCACCACCAGGGGGGTCCCAGTCTCGCAGGAGTGGACCTGCCTTAGTGTCCTGGCCACACCCAGTCTTTGGCTGGGAGCAGCCTTTGGGGGTATGGCTGCAAACATGGCCATGGATTTCAGAGTCAGCAGCTGGGGCGCTCGGTCAGTGACACTCCCTGTACTTGGAGGTCTGTGAAGCACACAAGATAAGCTGTGTTTAAGAAGTGAAAGAAGCCCTTGCTATGCATTTTACATTTCCTGCGTGTTAAACACACACACACACACACACACACACACACACACATGCACATTTCTAACAGTTATCTCACATCAGGGCACAATACCTTCCACTTGCACCTGGCCTGACAGGTGAGGACGGACAAGCTACCCCTAAGAAATAGCAAGAGAGAAAAAGCAGGTGCAACCCATAGCTAAACTTCAACATCAGTCCTTACCAACTCTCTAATGGGCTGAGGTGGCAGCGGAGGGTGTGTGGGGGTGTGACTGTGTGCCTGTGTGTGTTGGTGGGTTTCTCGAGAAATGAAATGCAGTTGAATATAAAGATGTACATACAGTCCACTTCTTCCACTACCATTCCTCCTTAAACCGTCCCTTTCTTCTTTATACCACAAGAAAATCGTATCAGTGCTTTTCCTAATAGTAAAGAGAGAACCCAAGGATACAGATCATCAAGGCACAGAGTTTCTTGTACATAATATTGCCTTTTTCATTTTTGAAAAATATGCATGTATGTATGTGCATGTGTGTATATAAACTGTGTTAAGAAAGTAACACAATTTTTTGTTTCTGACTCTTACTAATAGATACCAGAAAATGTTTATTTAAAATACTAATGATTCAGTAAGTCTTGAAAACTATAAATTAAACCACAAGTTGAAGAGATAGTAAGGATCATTTACTCGACTCACCCCCAACTCGTTTAATAGAGAAAATAAGTTACAGAAAGGCTAGTGTTTGGCTCAAGGTCATACAGAATGCTAGCGTAGCATCTGGGATGACGGGAAACACCAGGGCATGTGAAAAATGCCAGGACTCCTGAAATTGGCATGTGTTCTTTAGAATGCTCTGGATCATCCCACCCTGCGGCAGCCGCAGCAACTCCTTCATTGCATAGTGTTGTGGACGCTGCAAGAATTCTCCCATTTGCTTAGCGTTTCAAAGATGTACTAATCCCTCAAACACATGTTAATATGTGTGTTTTCTTTGATGAAGAGGGACAGATATAAGCTTGCGTCTCCAGAAGTAAGCTCCTCCTTCAGCACCACCCACCCATCCTATTTCAGAGTGGGAAAGATCACCTACAAATTCAGAGTTTTTCAGAGTGAGGGGTTCATGCTCTTGGGGTGGTGGGGTGAAAATTAACTAAGGCAATGCTCTTTTGATGAAACAGAATACTTTCCTCCAGAATCGCTCTCCCTTAATTATACATAGCCTTTTTTCCACTCTTTATTGTTGTTTGAAACTCTTGACTCCCCCCGTCTTATTCCTTATCCCTTGGCTATGACATCTGCCTGTCCTTTCTCCCCTCCCCACCATCCAATCTTGACCTGCCCTGGGAAGAACACACAAGCTGAGTCCTGATCACCCAAAGCCACGTTCACCCACAGACTAACTCAGGAAATACAGTAACGTGAGGAGTAAAAGCATCAGTTAGATCCCAGATCTCCGCTTCTTAGCCCTGTGGCCTTGGGCCAGTTGGACCATAACTTACATAACCATACTTTCTTTGAGGTACACTTAGGATATTTGAAATATTTTGCAGCAATGAGTACCTATGTATCTAAAAATCTGCGCACTGGTATAAGTATTCCTATAGAAGAGCTTCCTAGCAGTGGAATTGCTTGGTCAAATGTATATCATTTGAAATATTGATAAATGCTTCCAAAGTGTCCACCAAAGCCATTAACAGACAAGACAAAGCAGAGATACGTTTATTCCAGATGATAGTTTCTAATATTATCATAGTGGTAAAAGGCTACACTTTCCCCGAATCTTTGAATTTGCAACTGAGGTCCAAGGTCACACCCTCCAATCTTGCGCCTTTCGTGTTTCAGATGCAAGAGCTTTTTTAACCTGGCCAGGCATTCGCCTGTTCGAGTCTGGCATTTATTTGCTGGAGTCATCAAAGAAAATGCAAACTCAGAGCCAATAATTTCAGCTTCTGTCAATCTGTAGTTCAGAGGGCTGGATTGTATCTCTAAATCCTATTATAAAGGCTTGTGCCAAATAATTGCATATCTTTGATTAGAATGAGTTGATCTAACTAGACTTTTCTTAGTGTTTTCCTCTAGACTCCCTCTCAACTATTTTTACATTTTTTATTGCTGTTTTACATTACACAAACAATAGTCTCTCTATGAAAATCCAAACATTAGGAACATATAGAGAATAAAGTATGAAACACTTCCTTCCAGATCTTGCTGCACTCTGTATCTATATATCTATAGCTATGTCTCAGATATTCTTATTTTTTCAATCCATTACTTAGTGTCTAACTGCTCTATACTGACATTATTCGAGTTATTCAAATAACTCTCCAAGTAGAAGTGGCAAAAGCAATGAAATACAGGGACAACAAGAATAAAGAAATAGTAACTCCCTGAACATTTCTTTCTGTGACAACTGTGGGAGTATTTTGATAACTGTTGGCAACAGGACACTGCATGTGATGTGGGGAAGGAAACCTTGGCATTCAAACAAGCAAATGGTTTGGCGACAGTTTATTAAATTTCTGCCATGCTTGCAAAAGCCAGTAACAATTTCTCAGACTGCAGAATTACTATATGTGACAGGTTTGAGAATGTTTCACAATTGTCATCAAGTAAATCACCCTTCAAAATTAAAAATTATATGAACTCCTTCAATAACTGTAACTGCTAAAACAAAAGCTCACTGGTGTATGTATTTAACCTGTGCAATTTGGATGATTGCCATGGAATCAGAGGCTAAGCAAAAACATCCAAGTAAAATTATAATTCAGTTTTACTGGTAGGTTTCTGTCAAACTATTACATCTTCTTCAGGCCCAAAATAGTCTACATTCCTTCCCTAAAAGTATAACTGTGAATGCCTACATTAAAAACAGATTTCAAATCAATAGCTAACTTTATACCTTAAAGAAGTAGAATAAGAAGAGCATACTAAGCCCAAAGCTAGCAGAAAAAAAGGAAGTAATAAGGATTAAAGCAAAAATAGAGAAACAGAAATAGAGAACAGAAAAACGATAGAGATAATCAATGAAACCAAAAGTCGGTTCTTTGACAAAATAAACAAAATTGACACACCTTTAGCTAGAATGACCAAGAAAAAAAGAGAGAAAAAGAAAATTACTAAAATCAGGAATGAAAGAGGGCACATTACTACCAACCTTAATGTAATAAAATGGATTATAAGGAAAGCTATGAACAACTGTATACCAGAAAATTAGATAACTTAGAGGAAATGGACAAATTCCTAGAAAGGCACAAACTACCAAAACTGACTCAAGAAAAAGTAGAAAATAAGCCTATAATAAGAAAAGAGATCACATTAGTAATTTAAAACCTTCCCACCAATAAAAGACCAGGTTCAGATGATTTTACTGGTGAAAGCAGCTAAACATTTCAAGGAAAATTAATATTAACTTTTTACAAACTCTTCCAAAAGATAGGAGAGGCAGGAAAACTTTCCAACTCATTTTATGAGGCCAGAATTACTCTGAAAACCAGAAAAAGATATCAAAAGAAAAATATACAGACCAATATCCCTTACGAATATCTGTGCAAAAAAATTCCCAACAAAATACTAGCAAATTGAATTCAGTAATCTACAAAAATATTATATACCACGACCAAATGGGATTTATCCCAGGAATTCCAGGGTGGTTTAATACATGAATATCAATCAGTATAATACACTATAAAATAGAATAAAGGACAAAGAAACAATAATCTCAGTAGATGAAGAAAAGACATTTGAGGACTTCCCTGGTGGCACAGTGGTTAAGAATCCGCCTGCCAATGCAGGGAACACGGGTTCGATCCCTGGTCCGGGAAGATCCCACATGCTGCGGAGCAACTAATCCCTTGCGCCACAACTACTGAGCCTGCGCTCTAGAGCCCGTGAGCCACAACTACTGAAGCCCACATGCCTAGAGCCCATGCTGCGCAACAAGAGAAGCCACCGCAATGAGAAGCCCGTGCACCGCAACGAAGAGTAGCCCCCGCTCGCCTCAACTAGAGAAAGCCTGTGCTCAGCAACAAAGACCCAATGCAACCAAAAATAAATAATAAATTAATAAATTAATTTTAAAAAAAGAAAAGACATTTGAAAAATCCAGCACTCTTTTTTTTCTATTGATTTACAAATGTTGTGTTAATTTCAAGTGTACAGCAAAGTGATTCATACATAAATTGTATATATATAATATACAGATACATATATGTTCTCTTCCAGATTCTTTTCCATTATAGGCTATTACAAGATATTGAGTATAGTTCCCTGTGCTATACAGTAAGTCCCTGCTGTTTATCTATTTTATATATAGTAGTGTGTATATGTTAATCCCAAACTCCTAATTTATCCCTCCTCCCTTTACCCTTTGGTAACTAAATTTGTTTTCTATGTCTGTGAGTCTATTTCTCTTTTGTAAACAAGCTCATTTGTATCACTTTTTTAGATTCCACATATAAGTGATGCCATATATTTGTCTTTCTCTGTCTAATTTATCTCACTTAGTATGACAAGCTCTAGGTCCATCCTCATTGCTGTAAATGGCATTATTTCATTCTTTTTTATGGCTGAGTAATATTCCATTATGTGTGTGTGTGTATACCACATATATACCACATCTTTATCCGTTCATCTATCGATCTATCGATGGACATTTAGGTTGTTTCCCTGTCTTGGCTATTGTACATAGTGCTGCAGTGAACACTGGGGTGCATGTATCTTTTTGAATTTGAATTTTCATCTTTTCTGAATATATGCCAAGGAGGTTTGCTGGATCATATGGTAACTCTATTTTAGTTTTTTAAGGAATCTCCATACTGTTCTCCATAGTGGCTGCACCAATTTGCATTCCTACCAACAGTGTAGGAAGGTTCCATTTTCTCCACACCCGCTCCAGCATTTATTATTTGTAGACTTTTTGATGATGGCCATTCTGACTGGTGTGAGGTGATACCTCACTGTAGTTTTGATTTGCATTTTTCTAATAATTAGCGATGTAGAACATCTTTTCATGTGCCTATTGGCCTCCTGTATGTCTTCTTTGGAGAAATGTCTGTTTAGCTCTTCTGCTCATTTTTTGATTGGGTTGTTTGTTTTTTTGATATTGAGCTGTATGACCTGTTTGTATATTTTGGAAATTAATTCCTTGTGGGTTGCATCATTTGCAAATATTTTCTCCCACTCTGTAGGTTGTCTTTTCGTTTTGCTTATGGTTTCCTTTGCTGTACAAAAGTTTTTAAGTTTAATAAGGTCCCATTTGTTTATTTTTGCTTTTGTTTCCATTACTCTAGAAGATATATCCAAAAAAATATTGCTGTGATTTATGTCAAAGACTGTTCTGCCTATGTTTTCCTCTAGGAATTTTATAGTATCCAGCCTTACATTTAGGTCTTTAATCCATTTTGAGTTTATTTTTTGTATATGGTGCTAGAGAATGTTCTAATTTCATTGTTTTACATATAGCTGTCCAGTTTTCCCAGCACCGCTTTTTAAAGAGACTGTCTTTTCTCCATTGTGTATTCTTGCCTCCTGTGTCATAGATTGATTGACCATAAGTACGTGGTTTTATTTCTGGACTTTCTCTCCTGTTCCACTGATCTACAGCACCCATTCTTGATAAAAACATTCAACTATTGGTTGGCCAAAAAGTTCGTTTAGGTTTTTCCATAAGATGTTACAGAACAACCCGAATGAACTTTTTGGCCAATCTAATAGAAATAGAAAGGACCTTCCTCAACAATCCACAGCTAACATTATATACAACAGTGAAAGACTAAATACTTTCCCTTAAATCAGGAACAAGAAAGAAAAGGATATCTACTCTTTCCACTTCTATTTAACATTGTACTGGAGGTTACATCCAGGGCAATTAGGCAAGAAAATAAGTAAAAACATCTAGATGGGAAAGGAGGAAGTAATACTATCTCTATTTGTAGATGACATGATCTTGTATATAAAAAATCCTAAAGAATCCACTAAAAAATTATTAGAAATAATAAAAGAGTACAAGAAAATTGCAGGATACAAGATCAATATACAAAAATCAATTCTATTTCTATAGACTAGCAACGGAAATTCTGAAAATAGAATGAAGAAAATAATTCCATTTACAATATCATCAAAAAGAACAAATTACATAGGTATAAATTTAGCAAAGAAGTGCAAGACTTGTACACTGAATACCACAAAAGATTGCTGAAAATAATTAAAGACCTAAATAAATGGAAAGACATCCCATGTTCATGGATCAGAAGACTTAATATTGCTAAGATAGTGACACCCCTCAAATTGATTCACAGTTGCAATATAATCCCATCAAAATCCTAGCTGGCTTTGAAGAAACTGACAAGCCGACTCTAAAATTCAAACAGAATTAAAAAATAATCTCAAAAAAGGAGAACAAAGTTGGAAGACTCATACCTCATGACTTCTGAACTCAGTACAAAGCTACATGAATCAATACAATGTGGCGCTGGCATAAAGATAGACATAGAATGACAGAGTAAACTGAGTGTCCAGAAATAAACCCTTATGTTTATGATCAGTTGATTTTTGACAAATGTGCCAAGGCATAATAGGGAAAGACCTGTCCCAGAGCCATTTGGGACGCTTGTTTGTTTTTTTTAATAATTTTATTTATTTATTTTTTTATTGAAGTAGAGTTAATTTACAATGTTGTGTTAGTTTCAAGTGTACAGCAAAGTGATTCAGTTATACATATATATATTCTTTTTCAGATTCTTTTCCATTATAGGTTACTACAAGATATTGAGTATAGTTCCCTGTGCTATACAGTAGGTCCTTGTTGTTTACCATTTTATATATAGTAGTGTGTGTATGTTAATCCTAAACTCCTAATTTATCTCTCTCCCCAACCTCCCACCACCACCTCCACTCTCCCCAACCTCCCACCACCACCTCCACTCTCCCCATTGGTAACCATAAGTTTGTTTTGTATGTCTGTCAGTCTATTTCTGTTTTGTAAACAAGTTCATTTCTATCATCTTTTTAGATTCCACATATAAGTGAAATTGTATGATATTTGTCTTTCTCTGCCTTACTTACTTTATTTAGTATGATAATCTCTAGGTCCATCCATGTTGCTGAAAATGGCATTATTTCATTCCTTTTTATGGCTCAGTAATATTCCATTGTGCATATATATATATATATATATATATACCACATCTTCTCCTGTTGATGGATATTTAGGTTGCTTCCATGTCATGGCTATTATAAATAGTGCTGCAATGAACATTGGGGTGCATGTATCCTTTCAAACCATAGTTTTCTCCAGATATGTGCCTGGGAGTGGGATTGCTGGATCATATGGTAGCTCTATTTTTAGTTTTTTAAGAAACTTCCATACTGTTCTCCATAATGACTGTACCAATTTACATTTCCACCTACAGTGTGTAGGAGGGTTCCCTTTTCTCCACACCCTCTCCACCATTTGTTATTTGTAGACTTTCTGATGATGGCCATTCTGACTGGTGTGAGGTTGATACCTCATTGTAGTTTTGATTTGCACTTCTCTAATAATTAGCGATGTTGAGCATCTTTTCGTGTGCCTGTTGGCCATTTGTATGTCTTCTTTGGAGAAATGTCTGTCTACGGCCATACCTTCCTGAACATGCCCAATCTCGTCTAGAGAAATGACTATTTAGGTCTTCTGCCCATTTTTTGATTGGGTCGTTTGGTTTTTTTGTTTGTTTGTTTGTTTGTTATTGAGTTGTATAGCTGTTTGTATATTTTAGAAATTAATCCCTTGTCAGTTGCATCATTTGCAAATATTTTCTCCCATTCTCTAGGTTGTCTTTTCATTTTGTTTATGGCTTTCTTTGATGTACAAAAGCTTTTAAGCTTAATTAGGTTGGGTGTGTTTTGTTTTTCTTCAGAAAAGTTTATTTTATTTACTTCTCCCAGGCAAGTGAAAATCCTGGTGAGGTGTCATCATGCTCCCTTGCCTCCCCTTTCTTTCCTTTGCTCTTCTCCCCCAAAGAACAGCAGGAGTGCTAGAATCAGTTGGAGAGAGCAAGATAAAAACAGTGAAGAGAAGTTTCTGTTTCTCTCCCCCAGTGAATTGGCCTTCCAACTTGCAGTCAAGGCCTCCGTAAAATTAAACTTGTTTTGATAGTGATTACTTCTCTTGGATCAACTGAATAAGTGGAGCCAGTAACATAGCAGAGAGATTTTGAAGATCCAGCAAGTTTGCATAGGAGGAGAGGATACCAAATTAAGTTAAGTCTTTGGTTTCTTATTTATGAAGATGAGGTTAATTTTTCATTCACTTTTTGTTATGTGTATGAAATTTTGAAATGTGTGTGAAATATGTGTGAAACATTTCAGCTGTACAGAAAAGAAGAAAAAATAGTATAACAAATGCCATATACCCACTGTCTAGATTAACAATTTGCCACATTTTGCTTCTTCCATGTTTTTATGAAATATTTTCTTTTATTCATTTTTAAAATTGAAGTGGAGTTGATGTACAATATTATGTTACTTTCAGGTGTATTATACAGCAATTTGACATTTGCACACATTATGAAATTATCACCACAGTAAATCTAGTAACCATCTGTCCCTGTACAAAGCTATTATAATATTATTGACCATTTTAATATAAATTACAGATGTTATGACATTTCACTTCTAATTTTTCAATGTGTATATTTTTAATAATAATGACATTTTCTTACATAAAAGCAAGTTACACTTGACTTTTGAGGTTAAAACTGGAGAGATTTCCAGTACCACAAAGCTTTCATTATTATTCGCATCACTCTTTCCCTTACTAGCAGGAGAGGAGGGAAAAACTTGGACATGTTAGAATTGGTCCAAGTACCAGCTGAGACTTTATTTTTTGGTGTTTCCAGAAAGGCCCTGACATCAGAAAGCAAAACTCTCTTTAATTCTAAACTATTGACAAAGACTGTGGTCAACTTAGGCCAAAAGCCAAAGCGCTCCTCATTGAAAAATGCAGTGGAAAGATTTGGCTAAATACCAGTAGCTTTTTTTAAATTAAGAATCTCAGTCAAAAAAAAAAAAGAATCTCAGTCAACATGTTGGAGGTTTTGAATGCAGAAAGAAGGGAAGGGAGTATAGAAAAGAGAAAAGTGATGATAAGAGGAAGATCAGAAGAGAGAAGAAAAGAAACAGTCTTATAAACCCCAACTCAGATACCACAATCAAGGCATCTCTTTCTTCTATCTCCCTATATCCCTTTCTGTTCTAAGGTTCTTTTTTTTTTAAATTTATGTATGTATGTATTTATTTATTTTTGGCTGCGTTGGGTCTTCGTTGTTGCGTGCGGGCTTTCTCTAGTTGCGGCGAGCAGGGGCTACTCTTCGTTGCAGTGCGCGGGCTTCTCATTGCGGTGGCTTCTCTTGTTGCGGAGCACGGGCTCTAGGTGCATGGGCTTCAGTAGTTGTAGCACGTGGGCTCAGTAGTTGTGGCTCACGGGCTCCAGAACGCAGGCTCAGTAGTTGTGGTGCACGGGCTTAGTTGCTCCACAGCATGTGGGATCTTCCTGGACCAGGGATCAAACCCGTGTCGCCTGCATTGGCAGGCGGATTCTTAACCACTGCACCACCAGGGAAGTCCTGTTCTAAGATTCTTGACTTACTAGGACAAAATTAAATATGCTTTAAACAGTTTATGAGAGAGAGAGAGACACCGTGTGTGTGTGTGTGTGTGTGTGTGTGTGTGTGTGTGTGTGTGTGTTTCAGTGGTTGGGGCAGGAGGGAAAAGAAAAAATCTGTAGTAGTTGAGTAGAGGTTGCTTATCATACTGACAACTTTCCAGCAGCAATAAAATATTGTATTGTTACTAGAAGACTTGCTTATTCTCTGTTTCTGAATTTGAAGAGTAGCCTAGTTTTATAGTTGAAAATGCCTTTAAAATCACATACCTCAGTCCCATTTTCTATATATGAGGAACCAAAGTTCCAGAGGTTTTAGATGGCTTATCTAAAAGTGTTTCTAGGGAAAAAGATGTAGTTTCTGGAATGGCCAATATATCTCCACTTTTGATTTTCAGTGCTCCAGGATGTTTAGGCCCTATCCTAGGGAGGAATGACAAGGATGGCCATTTCCGCCATAGGCTCTAACTCCCATATCCTGCTTCTTAAACTGCATCCACCCCATCAGGCATTTTCAAGGTCTCCACCAAAGTTCCCTGCCATTGTATTCACTGGCTCCAAGCCAGCAGACAAACATTTGAACTTCTGTCCCTGCGAGGATTCCTAGCACTTCAGGGAATCAACAGCCTGGCCTTTGTTAGAATATCACACTTCCAGGAAAAAAATATTTTTGAAAACTCTTCCAATTCCTAGGAGCACTCACATCTATAAGGCACAAGGCAAACCTTAAAATTCAGTGAAAAGCAAGAGGGTTTTAAAGTTATCATATGAGAAAACATGCCCTTTCTTGACCTCTCTAGAGAAACACAAATCTTGGCTTGTTTGGTAGACAGAATGTTGTCACTTAGAGGGTTATATCAGTCATGAAACCAAATGTTAACCTTCTGCTGCTCTTCCGGTCAGCTACTTTTCATCAGGGCCAAAAAGAGCATTCCAGAAAGATTAAAACTATCCACCTGCTTTAAAGGGGACAGATCCAAGAACATAGCAGATTCCTAAATCTTTGGGAGTAAAAAGGCGTCATTCTGTTTCTTGTCTATCCATCTAATTTTTTCTGTAGCAAGTTTATTCATGTTCTCTAACCCCTTCTCAAAGGTCTTAAAGATGAAAAATGCAGTTGAGATGCTGGTAAGAAAAGTTATTTGAGGTATAGAATTTCATCAGCATTAAGAATTTGATTACGCAAAAAAATTAAAGGTTTATACAGACACATTAGAGAAAAATGTGTTCAGGATACATAGTAAACACTAAACAAATCAAAAGCAGCCTGTTTTTGCTACAAGTACTCCTATTTATCTGTCTTAAGTTGAAGTACGTACTAAATTCTGTACTTCAAAAATATGCCTTGAGAACTAGGTCCAAAGAAAAAGGGCTGCAGTGGATTTTATCTTTTTTTCTGTACTCCAGGATAAATTAATGAAAATGCAAAGAATATTTTTATGTCATGTTTTTCTTTGTTGGCCAATGGCAAAACATACCCTCTTGGCAAATAGGCAGGTAATAGAATCCACTACTAAAAACTCAAATTCTACTGCTGCTAATTTGGCCATATGAATCAAAACTTCTGACTTTTTTACCACCAACTACCCTGAGGAAATAATCAGACAAGAGTACAAACATACAAGAATGTGCATCACAGCTTTATGATGTTAAAAATATCAAAACAACCTAAAAGTAAATAAATATGGATCTGTTAAACAGTTATTATATCCCTACAGCGAATACAATGGTGCCATCAGCACTGATATCGTAGTAGATTGGCTGACTTGGAAAAATGGTTATAAGAGTGGAGGTAACATGACAGTGCTATAGAGTAAAGGCTTTAGATATAGACAGACCTGGAACCATGTCTTGTACCATTGACCAACTGGGTGTCCTGGGGCAATTTATTGGACCTCATTCAGACCTTCAGTTCCTTCATATGTAGAATCAAAGGAGATCATGAACACAGAGCACTTAGCAATGATTAGCAATGAGATTGGCATGTAGAGATACTGAAGCTTAAAAGCAGTACTACTGACTTTAACATGGATCATTTTTTTTTTAGTCTTTATTGAATTTGTTACAGTATTGCTTCTGTTTTATGTTTTGGTTTTTTGGCCTCAAGGCATGGGGGATCTTAGCTCCCTGACCAGGCATCGAACCTGCACCCACTGCATTGGAAGGCCAAGTCTTAACCACTGGACCACCAGGGAAGTCCCGACTACTGACTTTAAAAAGACATTGTTAGATGTTATGGACTGAATGTTTGTGTTCCCTCAAAAATCATATGTTGAGACCCTAATCCTAATATGATGGTATTTGGAAGTAGGACCTTTGGGAGGTGATTAGGTCATGAGTGTGGAGCCCTCATGAATGGGATAAGTCTCCTTATAAGAAGATGCCAGAGCTCTCTTTCCTCCGTGTGAGGACACAACAAGACATCGGCTGTCTACAACCTGGAAGGGGGCCCTTGCTGGAACCTGATTTTCCCAATGCCCTGATCTTGAACTTCCTATCCTCCAGAACTTGAGAAATAAATATCTGTTGTTTATAAGCCACTCAGACTCTGGTGCTTTGTTATAGCAGCCTGAACTAAGTTGTTAGGTTAAAAAAAACTTACAGTACAATCACACTCTTGTCAAAGATATACGGATCCATATATCCAACCAGTAGCTATATATCTGTTGAGCATTTAATAACTGACAAGCACTTTGTTAGGAAAAGAGACTGCAATAATGAGATTAAAAATTAGACCCTGTCTTCATGGAGTTCACAGTCTACTACTGGTGACTGATTGTGACCAATTGAGTTTAAAATCCCAGCTTTGATACCAGAGAGGAAGAGGGTAACGAGAGCTTGCAATAGTAGGATTTGATCTAGTCAGGAAGGGCAGGAAAATTTCCTAAGGAAATTGAAGTTTAGCAGAGACAGAAGGATGAAGAGGTGGTGACCAGCTGAGACGGAGGCGAACTGACAGCAATGCACACAACAGTTCAGCGCGTTGAATCTGGACTAAGCCCAGTGCCGTTGCAAACCTTACTCTACCCCCCACAAGTTGTTGTGATTCTGGGCTTGTCACTCAATCTCTCTGTCCCAATGACCTCACCTGTAAAATGGAAATAATAGATTTTCTCATTTATATGATTATGAGGATTAAAGTAGGTAATATGAAAAGAATTTAGCATAGTGCCTAATATGTGTATAGCAAATATTCAATACATGCTAGATAATACTAAAGAAAGAACAAAGAATGAAGATCCAAGTGCAAAGAGGGAACAGTATATGCAAAGGCCCTGTGGTAGCATGATGAGAAAAAGGGAATAAAGTGGTGTTGTATATTCTCCTTTTATTCTGAAAGCTGCTGGAGTCCTTGAAGGTTTTCAGCCAGGCTCTCCGTGGCCTCCATCACTCTCCCTCTCAACCTTTGTGCTACAGTCCCACCTGCCGACTCTCACTCTGTGTACTTGTCACAAGGTCTGTGCACCTGGTGTTCCCTTTTCATAGACTGTTCTTCCCACCTGTTTTCTCCTACTCCCTTCAACTTCCAGACTAAGCGTCACTCCCTCAGACTAGCCTTCCCTGACTTCCCAAATATGCAAACCCTTAATTAATTAGCCCCCCTAGTATCCATGCTTGCTTTGCCTGATTGATGTCTATCTCATCCACAAGATGAGATATATTGTCTGTTACTGCACATAATTGTGTCCCAAGCCATCAGCATAGTGGTTGGCCTATAGTAGGTGCTTATTTCATGTTGGGTAATGAATGAGAGAAAGGATGGGAGAGAAGGAAGAAGGTAAAAAAGTGGAGAAAATTGAAGTGGGGTGAAGCGGTGATAAAATCAACTCAATTTTAGACTTGATTTTAATTTAAATATTTAAAAATCAATTTTAACTGATTTTGAGTGGTACATCTAGATATTCTAAAAACATGGAAAACTGATTTGGAGTTCAAGAGAAAGATCTGAGCTAAAGAGATATAGACTACAGAGTTATTAGAACATGAAAGATAACTGAAGTAAGGGAATGGGGAATAGCAGGGTCTTTAGAGACAGATGGTTTGGGTTCATTACCTGTGTGAATGTGGGCAGGTTATTAAGTCTCTAAGTCACCAGACAGATATAGAGAGATAGGTCCCTATCACAGCCAGCCAGACTCCCAATAGTGTGTTTCCCACATCCCCAGGCTGCCTCATACCCAGCTGGTCACTCAGAGTACCCTGAACATTCATCATACAGAAATCATAGAGATTTTGATCTTCTATTTGTTTAGCATCTGGAGTTGATCAGGTACTTACTGATACCCAGCAGTTATAGATAGGGCTGTTTAAAAATGCATAATCATACCTTTCCCAGCTCCCTCATTGGGTTGTTGCAGAGATCCAAAGAGAAAATGCATATGAAAGGACCTGCAAAATATCCTGTCAAACAAATGAAGATGACATTATCATGACAGAGATCAAGTGACAACATTCAGGATGGCTTTTTCTTCTCCCTAGGAGAAGAGAGAAATGCACTCCACTGGAGTCCATCTTCTCAGATATCTTAGTAATTAAGAACATGGGTCTTGGAAGTCAGACAAATCTGGGTTTAAAGCTGTCTCAGTTATTTCCTAGTTGCCTAGTCCTGGGTCAGGGACTTACCTTTCCTAAGCCTTTGTTCTCATCTGTAAGATGATAATAGTACCTCTTCACAAAGTTGTTTATCAGATAACGCCTATGAAGTGGTCTGCACAGTGCCAGAAAATAGTACTTAATACATGGTAACAATTAATATCATCATCGTCTTTAGAAGTGTTCTGGAGAGCAGCAACCAAATGGAAGAATCACTGCATCTTTCCTAAATCTTTTTAGTATCCTCTCATCTGGGCTGTATTGCTATAGATCCAAGATGGTGAGTTAGACTGCAAAGCTCCCGCAACCCAACAGAGTTTTACTTCCCCCACTCACTCTTCAATTAAGGACATACATTAAGTGTAGCTGTCCTAGGCAAGGGGTCTCAGGAGAAAATTAGATATAATGTGGGTCGAGTTATATACAAAAAGGCAAATCCATTCCCAGCCAGCACTGAGGGATCTACACTCTTTGGGGGACTGCAGAGGAAAGACATAACTAGCATTCATTCCAGGCCTGGCTCTTTTCTTATCTTGCTGTGTGACCTTGGGTTAATTATATCACTCCTTTGGTTCTCATCATTCTTAACTGTGAAATGAGGGAGGGGAAATGTGGGGAGGGGATGGAGTTGGGAAGTATCTTTTTCCCCAAGTTTTAGTTGTTATGACTCCATCCTTATAGACTAACTGATGTCTGTCCATCCTTTGTCTGACCCTGGCAAATGTTTGTTAAATGCTGTCTCTTCCCCAAGAAAATTCCATTCAAAAAGTCATTTTCATATTACTTAATTCCCTATGAAGTTGCTAATTATCCTTCAATTTTAAAAAACCAACCACTGAGTTGATAATAAATGTGCTTTTAGAAAAGAAAAGAAAGCATTAATACATGCACCCGAATGTTCATTACAGCACTATTTACAATAGCCAGGTCATGGAAGCAACCTAAATGCCCATCAACAGACGAATGGATAAAGAAGTTGTGGTACATATATACAATGGAATATTACTCAGCCATAAAAAGGAATGAAATTGGGTCATTTGTTGAGACATGGATGGATCTAGAGACTGTCATACAGAGTGAAGTAAGTCAGAAAGAGAAAAACAAATATCGTATATTAACGCATGTATGTGGAACCTAGAAAAATGGTACAGATGAGCCGGTTTGCAGGGCAGAAATTGAGACACAGATGTAGAGAACAAACGTATGGACACCAAGGGGGGAAAACCGCAGTGGGGTGGGGATGGTGGTGTGCTGAATTGGGTGATTGCGATTGACATGTATAAAGTGATGTGTATAAAATTGATGACTGATTTAAAAAAAAAGAAAGCATTAATAACTAATTTACTGATCACTGGTGAACCTCACTTAATTGTCAGGTAGAACCACCCTGGAGCTGTTAAGTCATGTAGGAGCACAGACTGTGAACGACTGTCCTGCTTGTAGTAATTAGAACCAGGTGAGGCTGTTACCGAGTCCAAGCTCGCTCTGCTCACCGCACGACAGGCCGGTGAATCGAAGACGAGGTGTTGAGGCAAGGAGTAGGACTTTATTCGGAAAGCCGACCGAGAAGGTGAGGTGTTGAGGCAAGGAGTAGGACTTTATTCGGAAAGCCGACCGAGAAGGTGACAGACTAGTGTCTCTGATAAACCATCTTGTGCGGGTTTGAATGCCAGTTTCTTTTATAGCAGAGAGAGGGGGAGGAGATGAGGAAGTAAAGTAAAAAGGCCATAAATTTTGCAAATATCCCCTGGAACTGGCCAGCCTTGGGGAGGGGATGTGTTAATTTCTTGTTTCTTGCAGCCTTCCACAAGTGTGCCTGGTCAGATTGTCTCCCTGTGAGCTGAACAGAGGCACTTTAACATTCAGGCAGAGCGGCAGGGTTCCCTGAGGCAGGCCACTATGTATGATGATAATAACAAAAGCAACGAAAAGCAAAGGTTAAAGTCAAAGAAACGTGGAGTCCGATTTAGCTCTCCCCTGTTACAAGACTAGTGAGGGTTTTTTTCTTTCTTGGAAGAAAGTTTTGAGCACTGTATTGTTATAATAACTGGAAGAAAGATGTCACTTTGGGAGGGTCATGAAGACTACATTCTGGAGGGGCTGTAGAATAGGGCTTCTCTAAATAGGTTTATTTGAGAACAAATCATGAGTGTGCTTATAGGCATATCAGAATGAAAAGCTGAAATCAGGCTTATTCCAGAACACAATCTGAGGGATAATGATGAGGGATGAGTAATAAGGATCCCATGAAAGACCTTAAATTCTATCCACAGGCAGTTAAAATGTATATGAGAGACACTTGGGGATTTACGTGGTTCTGGAAATGGAAGACTTTTTTCGCTCTTTTCTCTAATTTGCAGAGTGCGGGCATTTACCAGCAACTTCTCCACACCCGTGAGGAAAAATAACCCATTCAACACAGAAATACCAAATCTGAGATGTTGTGAGAAGTCACTCAGCTTAAACCCAGCCCTTCTCTGCCTTGCTTGTTTTAGGAAATGTGCCTTGTCACCTCCTCAACATTACTTTGAATTCAGAATTAGAGTGAGTGGAAAGAAGGAAAAATGGTAAGACATCCTAAAATACCCCATTTATGTTTACCTGACAAAATGCTTATAGTATCAGAGTGAAAGTGATTATGACACATGGGAGGGGGCAGGGAGGGCCAATACAATCCTGGAGAATAGAACAGAGTTTGGAGGGACGCCCCTGGTAATTCCTCCCCATTCTTCCCTACAGTTGCCCCATGCTGCCTGGGGTAGGGATTCTTACAAGCAGATCAATAATGAAACACACTCCCAACCAGGCATTAATGAAGCAGCATTAACTATTACTATTCCTTTCACCATCCTGCTGCTGTTTTGTTTTTTTTGTTGTTGTTGTTGTTTTTGTTTTTTTGGCCCTGCCATGCAGCTTGTGGGATCTTAGTTCCCTGACCAGGGATCGAACCTGGGCCCTTGGCAGTGAAAGCGCTGAGTCCTAACCACTGGACGCCAGGGAAGTCCTATGCTGCTGCTGTTTGTAATCATTTCAGTATTCATTTTAATCTTTGCACTAGTTTTATACTTTATTAAGTAAGGAACACGAGTCTTTAAATTTTTTCTACAAGTTCTTTGGAGGCTTGCTTTCTCTATTGTCCAAGTGTTTAATGCCCTCATAATTACTAAATGCAGGAGAGAATTTTCAATCGTCTTTTTAGCACTGAAGACAGTAAATACCTCCACCTTTGGCTCCTGATTCTCTCCGAGTTCCTCTCATACATTTTTGACTGCTCTTTCTTGTGTTCTTTTGTTTGTTTTAAGTTTGTTATTAGACTTTATTTTTTAGGTTTTAGATTCACAACAAAATTAAGCAGAAGGTATGGAGATTTCCCATATACGCCCTGCCCCCAGCACATCGTAGCCTCCCACATGATCAATGTCTCCCACCAGAGTGATATATTTGTTACAACTGATGAACACACACTGACATATCACAGTCACCCAGAGTCCATAGTTTACATTAGGGTTCACTCTTGGTACTGTACATTCTATGGGTTTGGACTGTGGACAAAGAAATATTGCCTGACATTTTAGTAATCAAAGAATATTGCCTGCCATCACGCCATCAACCACTGCAGGTTCCCGCAGCGGTGCACCCTGAGGGGAATTCAGGATGGTGAAAAACAGGATATTGGCCCTAGATAGTTAAGATGCATATCAAAGGAATGATTTTAATGAGCTCTGACTCTTGCATCTTCCCGTACAAAGAAAAGCACTAAACTCATTAACTTGAAATGTCTGTTTTTGTGATTAGCAGTAATCTTTTGACGTTCTACTACATGGGTTTGTTTGTTTGTCTGTTGTAGCAAAAACTCCTGTATATCCTGGTTCCTCCCTTATCTCTTCCGAGCAGTCTCTCAGAGCTTAGCTGAGAGGCTGTATCCCAAGCTTAAGCCCTCAGAAAGTTTGCCAAATAAAACATAATTCTCAACGTCTAGGTTGTGCTTTTTTTTTTCAGTTGTCATGGGACTGAGCCCTGAACCTGGGGGGTCTGCACTAATTCTGGGTAGTTAGTGTCAGAATTGAATTGAATTGCAGGACACCCCCTCAGTGTCTAGAAAGTGGGAGAATTGTCTGGTATGAGGGAAGAAAATCCCATGCAAAAAGATCATATACACTAAGTGTATGTTTAGTTTGGTAAGAAACTGCCAAAGTCGCTTCCAAATTGGCTGTACCATTTTGCATTCCCACCAGCAATGAATGAGGGTTCCTTTTGGTCCACATCCTCACCAGCATTTGACGGTGTTGTCAGTGTTCTGGACTTTGGTCATTGTAATAAGTGTGATAGTGGTATCTTGCTGTTGTTTTAATTTGCACTTCCTTGATAACATATGATGTGGAGTATCTTTTCATATAGTTGCGTGTGTTGACCTAAAACAAAAAGACTGCCAGTTATTTCTCCAGCAAAGACGGGTTTACTTGGGATCTGCAGAGAATTGCAATTTGGGGTCTGCATCCATGGTGAGCCAAATGCAAGTCCCTGCACTGCAAAGGAAGGAGAACACTTTTATAGAGGGTAAAAGGAAGTTGGGAGGGCTAAAATAAACAGAGTCCATGGCTTTTCATTGGTTGAGTCCTTGCCAGGGAAGGAGTCTTTCTTCTTCCTCCTGGGCTCTGCTATTGTCACAGGGCATGAGAGCTTCTCATTCTGGTCCCCCGACTCTATTTAATTGAAGTTTCTGTTTTTGTTTTTAATTTATTTATTTTATCTTTGGCTGTGTTGGGTCTTCGCTGCTGCCGCGCGGGCTTTCTCTAGTTGTGGTGAGCAGGGGCTACTCTTCGTTGCGGTGCACGGGCTTCTCACTGCGGTGGCTTCTCTTGTTGCGGAGCACAGGCTCTAGCTGCACAGGCTTCAGTAGTTATGGCTTTTCGGGTTCTAGAGCGCAGGCTCAGTAGTTGTGGCACACGGACTTAGTTGCTTTGCGGCATGTGGGATCTTCCCGGACCAGGGATCGAACCCGTGTCCCCCGCATTGGCAAGAGGATTCTTAACCACTGTGCCACCAGGGAAGCCCGAAGTTTCTGTTAATTAATTTTTTTATGCTTACTATCTCTATATCTTCCTTGATGAGGTGTCTACTAAGGTCTTTGACCAATTTGTTTTGTTTTTAAGTCTTTATTGAATTTGTTACAATATTGCTTTCGTTCTATGTTTTGGTTTTTTGGCCACAAGGCATGTGGGATCTTAGCTCCCCAACCAGGGACTGAACCCGCACCCCCTGCATTGGAAGGCGAAGTCTATAACCACTGGACCGCCAGGGAAGTCCCCTGACCAATTTTTTTTTTTTTTGGCTGTGTTGGGTCTTCGTTTCTGTGCGAGGGCTTTCTCCAGTTGCGGCAAGCGGGGGCCACTCTTCATCGCGGTGCGCGGGCCTCTCACTGTCGTGGCCTCTCTCGTTGCGGAGCACAGGCTCCAGACGCGCAGGCTCAGTAGTTGTGGCTCACGGGCCCAGTTGCTCTGTGGCATGTGGGATCTTCCCAGACCAGGGCTCGAACCCGTGTCCCCTGCATTAGCAGGCAGATTCTCAACCACTGCGCCACCAAGGAAGCCCCCCCTGACCAATTTTTAAGATTGGATTGTTTTCTTATTGTTGAGTTTTAAGAGTTCTTTGTATATTTTGTGTAATAGCTCTTTATCAGATACATTTTTTTGCAAATATTTTCTCCCAGTCTGTGGCTTCTCATTCTCTTGAAATTGTCTTTCAAAGAGCAGAAGTTTTTAATTTTAAAAACTTTAATGAAGTCTAGTTTATCAATTCTTTCTTGCTTGAATCACGCCTTTGGTATTTTATCTAAAAAGTCACCACCAGGGACTTCCGTGGTAGTCCAGTGCTCCCAATGCAGGGGGCCTGGGTTCGATCTCTGGTCAGGGAACTAGATCCCACATGCTGCAACTAAGGATCTCATGTGCTGCAACTAAGATCCAGCGCATGGTAGACAAAAAAAGTCACCACCAAACCCAAGGTCCTCTAGATTTTGTGCTTTGTTATTGAAGGGGAGCAGAACCTGTCACCCCAAAATATGCCTCTTTGGCAGGAGAATTATTTTAGGCTGATATTTTTAAGAAACAGCAAACATAGGAAAAGCCCTGAAAACTGAGTAGAAGTACAAAAGCTCCTTTTGTAGGAGACATTTATATTTCTAAGGGAAATCTCTATTTGCATGGGTATCTCCCTCTCTGTACCGGGAAGAGAAGGGTGATTCTAAATCTCTGGAAACACTTATTAATGGAGAAGGCAGTGAATTAAATCTGCAGAACAACCTTACCCTTGTTTACTGTGTTTTTGCTGGTCACCTCCCATAACTGGCCTGGGTGGGGGCGTAGGGGGAGACCGCAACATCTTTTGTCTTTAACTACAGACAGCATCTAAGGTGGTGAGTTGGCCCATTTTGGAGAGTTACTCAGTGTTCTTGGATATCTCCCTTGAATATAGAAGGTATACAAGTTACTAAATGTGTTTGTTTTTCTCCCATTAACCTGTCTTTTCATTACGGAGGGATCTCAGCCAAGAACCTAAAAGGGGAGAGGAAAAATTATTTTTCCTTCCCCACATTATCTTCTAGGAGTTTTGTAGTTTTGCATTTTACATTTAGGTCTGTGATCCGTTTTGAGTTCATTTTTTGTGAAAAATATAAGGTCTGTGTCTAGATTCACTTTTATTTTTTAACATGGCTCTTCTTCCTACCTCTTATTGGATTTATTTCCTTAGATTTACCTCTAGATGAATATTCACTTCTTTTCCTGATTGATCTTATTCATTCACTCTCATGGCTTCTCCCATCTTCTAGAAAGGTTCTCAAATACCAGTCCATTGAATAGTTTCATCAGAGTCAACCAGGGTGCTTATCAGTAATGCAGTCAGCCCTCTGAATCCACAGGTGCTGCATCCTCAGGTTCAACCAACCACGGATCAAAAATATTCGAAAAAAAATTCCAGAAAATTCCAAAAAGCAAAATTTGAATTTGATGCATGCTGGCAACTATTTACATAGCACTTCCATTGTATTAGGTATTATAAATAATCTAGAGGTGATTTAAAGTATATGGGGGCTTCCCTGGTGGCGCAGTGGTTGAGAATCTGCCTGCCAATGCAGGGGACACGGGCTCGAGCCCTGGTCTGGGAAGATCCCACATGCCGCGGAGCAACTGATCCCGTGAGCCACAATTACTGAGCCTGCGTGTCTGCAGCCTGTGCTCCACAACAAGAGAGGCCGCGACAGTGAGAGGCCCGTGCACCGCGATGAAGAGTGGCCCCCGCTTGCCACAACTAGAGAAAGCCCTCGCACAGAAACGAAGACCCAACACAGCCATAAATAAATAAATAAATAAATTTTAAAATGGTCCACATCAAAAAAATCTTTAAAATATATGGGAGGATTGCGTAGGTTATATGCAAATACTAATGCCATTTTATATAAGGGACTTGAGCATCCTCAGATTTTGGTAACCACGGGGAGTCCCGAAACCAGTCCCCCTCAGGCACCAGGGACGAGACTCTACAGCTTTCCAGGTGCCCCTGAGATTGAAACTTCTGGGACTCAGAATTTTTAACATAATTTTAAGTAGAGAATCATATTTAAGGATCTCTAGGAGATTCCAAAGAGCAATCTTAGCGATCACTGTTCTAAGGGAAGCTGATGATATTTACATCTACTTCTTTTTTTAAAATAAATTTATTTATTTTATTTATTTATTTTTGGCTGTGTTGAGTCTTCGTTGCTGCGTGCGGGCATTCTCTAGTTGTGGTGAGCGGGGGCTACTCTTTGTTGTGGTACGCGGGCTTCTCATTGCAGTGGCTTCTCTCGTTGCAGAGCACGGGCTCTAGGCGCACAGGCTTCAGTAGTTGTGGCTCGCGGGCTCTAGAGCGCAGGCTCGGTAGTTGTGGCGCTTGGGCTTTGTTGTTCTGCGGCATGTGGAATCTTCATGGACCAGGGCTCCAACACGTGTCCCCTGCATTGGCAGGCGGATTCTTAACCACTCTACCACCAGGGAAGCCCTACATTTATTTCTTTATCAATTCTGAGGGCTTCCTGAATTCTAGCCCAATTCTTCTAATAGTTGCTGGTCATCTCACTAGATAACCCTTAGTCAACTCATCCCAATCCTGTTGGAACTATGTACGCTGCCTATGTTTCTTTTTCAGGTAATGATGCTATTTATAACCACATATAGCCACCCAGGCTAGAAATCTCCGTTACCACAGCTCCCCCGCTTTCTCACCTCTATAGCTGACACAATCATCTATATAGATGACACAATCCTGCTATGGAATACCATTGGAATCTACCTGCCTCTTCACTTACTGTGGCCATTTACTTCATGCCTCATCTCCTTCTCAGAACACTGCAATGGTTTTCAGACTTGTCTAACATTCTGATTCTCTTATCTCTAAACCATTCTCTACATTTCCATATGAATCATCATTCTAGGGCAACAATGTCTTATAGAACTTTCTGGAATGATGGCAATGCTACATATCTGCATTGTCCAGGAGGACAGACACTACTCCCATGTGGCTACTGAGAACTTCAAACGTGACAAATATGACCGGAGAATTGGATTTTAAATTTAATGGAATTCAAATTTATATAGCCACATGAATCTAGAGGCTACCGTAATGGACAGAGCAGTTCTACTGTGGATTATTTTATATCCTACCCTAGTGCTTTCAAAAAGCTCTTTACCTACAGGATAAGGTCTAGAGTCTATAGTATGACGTTGAATGACACTCATAATCCAATCGTCTTTTCAGTTTCTGCCACCTCCCCTCCCCTATTCCACATGTTCTACTCTAGCACTGTAAAAACTTGCTTTTCCTAAACAAGCCATAATTTTTAGGTCTCTCAGCTTTTGAGCCTGCTGTTTGCTCTGCCTAGAATGTCCTTCCCTTATTTCCTTCCTTTCAAAAGTTGCCCCAACTTTCCATGCCGATAAAGAGTATATGGGAGGATGTGTGTAGGTTATACGGCCTGCATGCATCCCCAACGTAGCAACCTCCCCTTAGCCTTGACCCTTGACCTTGAACAAGCTGTTTAGCATCTCTCCGCCTGGTTATCTCATCTGTAGAGTGGGAATGATAATATTTTCTCTCTAACAGAGTTGTTGGAGGATTAGATATTGCACTATTCAGACTCCACTGCTGAGAAAGCACTCAATAAAAAACGTAATATTTTCTGTCCTCCCGTTAACACTTATGACGTGGTATTAGAGGTCTTTCCAGATGGGACTCACTCTCTCTTTCCTCAAGACTGTGAGCTCCTTAGCAGCAAAGACTTGATCTTGTTCATCACTGTCCTCCAGCAGCCGGCATACTGTAGCTATTTGACAAATGCCTTGACTGGGGGACAGATAACTGAGTGAATCAATTACTCACATATGGTGTCACAGAATTTTTTTAAAAAGTACCCCCTTTTTTAAAAAAAATTATTTATTTATTTATTTATGGCTGTGTTGGGTCTTCGTTTCTATGCGAGGGCTTTCTCTAGTTGCGGCAAGTGGGGGCCACTCTTCATCGCGGTGCGCGGGCCTCTCTTGTTGTGGAGCACAGGCTCCAGACACGCAGGCTCAGTAATTGTGGCTCACGGGCCTAATTGCTCCGCGGCACGTGGGATCTTCCCAGACCAGGGCTCGAACCCGTGTCCCCTGCACTGGCAGGCAGACTCTCAACCACTGCGCCACCAGGGAAGCCCCCAAAAGTACCCCTTTTGTGTGTATCTTTAGCAAGGAGCAAAAGGGCAGATAGTTGCGGCAAGAATGAGAAAAGAGGGTGCCAACAACTTTTCTTGTAAAGCATTAAATCTTTCTTGTTACTGCCCAGAAAAACTGGCGTGAGCCTGTTGTTGAATCTGTATCCTTTCTCCTTGCTTAACTAGAGTATAGCTCTCACATTTCTGCCATTTTGACTTTCCTTTCTGGGTCCTCTGCCCCTCTCCCGCCATGGGCATTAAGCTTCCATCACTGTCACCAAGGAAACAGCAGGGATGCTCATTCCTCACAGCTCTGCCTATCTGAACTCTGGTTGCCTTTGTCCACTGAGCTAACTAAATTCTTCGTGTGCACACCACTAAATCGACTGTCCTCTACACAGAACTTTATCCATTATTCTACGTTTAAAAAAAAAACAACAACGTATAACTATTTCTTCTCTTGGGAATGGTCTTTTTCCAGACCTGTCAGTACTGTTGAATGCAGCAGACGTTTTCGGTCCCTAGGAGGAAATATATAAATTGCCTGTTTAGCCCTTGCACTGTGTGCACTATATAAGTGCGGGTCAATTTTAAAGCGCGCACCAGAGCATTCATAATGGGTTTCGCTTTTAAAAGCACTGCAGACCAAAAATAAACCTGACAAAGGGCAGCTGTAGAGTTTTAACATGTGGAAAACTCCACAGGCGGCAGTTATATAACTGGAAAGAAACATGATAAATATTTCATACCGTTAGATGAACTTCTAACTCTGACACGTGAAAAGCAAAGAACACAAAACACACCTCAACTCTCCACAAAGAAGCAGAAAGCTTACACCGAGGAGAGGCCAAGGCGATTGCTAAAATCTGAGTCCTGCCTTCCAGCTCGAGTCTTGATTGCTTTTTTTCCCCCCTTCGCCTTCAAGGCGGAGCCGGCAAACCCCATCTCCCCGGAGCGCCTACCCGGCAGGTTCGCGGGTTGGCCAGAAATTTTCCAAAAATCTCCACCCTTAGGCTGAAAACCCCCAAAGAAGTTTTGTGCCAAGGAGGGGAAGAGAGGAGTCGGAGCAAGGCAGGCGCAGTCCCTCCTCCTCCGCGCCCCACCCCCAAGCCCTGCGGCCAGCGCCTCCCGCGCCCGGGCTCCTCGCCCTGGGGGACAGCTGGCAGCCCCGCGCGGGACCAGACACAAAGCCGATCAATCCCGGCGGCGCGGGGGTGGGGGCGGGGGCCGCCCGCCCCGCCAGGGCTTCCCTTCCGCCCGTCGCCTCCTCCGGCCCCCTCATTAGGACCCAGCCGACACCTCGTCCGGCTTCCTCGGCCCGCCCCGTCCCAACCTCCCCGCACGCCCCCCTCCCCCCAAAAAAGAACTGTCCAGACCCCCCCAGGCCCCTGGTTAGGCCAGACCCGCCTCTAGGCAGCGGGCTAAGAAGACGCCCCTGGAAGGGGGAAACTGACATCCCATCAGGCCCCGCCCCTCCCCGCCCCTCCCCTGCACGAGTCTCTCCTCTCCCGCCCGGAGAAGTTCAGTGCCCCCCCGGGCTGCCTCCCGCGCTCCCGCGCTCCCGCCGCCGGGACCCTCGGCTTCCGAGGAGCCGGCAGCTCCCGACCCCGCGAAGATGGCGAGGAGGAGCCGCCACCGCCTCCTCCTGCTGCTGCTGCGCTACCTGGTGGTCGCCCTGGACTGTAAGTTGCTGGGGTACCGCCACCCTCCCACCCACTCCTGCTAAGACCAGCTCCCCCAAACCTACAGCCCCTACTACGCTCGGCGCTGGCGGAGGGCTTTCTCTGGGGCCCCGGACGGAAGGTCTGCCGCGGGGCAGCTGACTTGACACCCAGCGAGCCCAGAATTCGGGGGTGCCGTCTGCGGCGGGGGGCCGGAGGTCTTCGGTTTAGTGTAAACCGCCTCTGATTTTGTCAGTTCTAGTTAGAGAAAGTTAAGGGTCCACACCAGCAGGTTCTCATCTTCTTGCAAAGTTGGGTTAAGTTTTCAAAGACACGGAGACGTGAATAGAATGCAAAACTCACTAACTCCTTAGAAGATGCTAAGATCCCAAGATGGCATCACTCGGAGGCAGGCGCCGGCCACACTCTTCGCACTAGAGCAGGGGGCACTATTAGAATTTTCTTGGCTTTTGAGGGTCCCAATTGTGCCGCTAATATGCAGTGCACTTTTGGGACGCGGGGTGGAAGGAAATTCCTGGCTGCTGAGCCAGAATTACTTGTATCCTCTCCACCTGCACATCTACATTCAGTTAGAGGAGTCTGGTCTGGGCGCTCCAGCCAGCTGCTGTGTCCTCAGGGGACGTCCAACGGGATGATCGTTAGAAAGATACAGAAGCTCTGATGCAGTAGCGGGGGACGTCCCAAAGCCAACTTCACGGGATGGTTCTAAACAGGATTTTCACGGATTCTGGGCTCATAAGATTTAAAATCCTGGGAATGGTTCCTATTATTTTGTTTTCCTCGCGTTAACTTTTTAGAAAAATGGAGATTACAATAGATCTTTAGCACACTTAAGAAACGAAGTTTTCCTTTTTCTTTCGTTTTAACTTTTTTCTTTTTTCTTTCCTTTTATTTATTTTTAATAGAATGCATTATTGTTGTTGCTATTCAAGTTCTGGTAATATACTACTTAAAATAACCTGCAGGTTGCGTGTCTAATAGCATAAAACAATGACTTTTTCTCGAGCTCTCATTGCCTGAGTATTGCTCAGCTCAACGTGGTGTGAGTTTTTGTCCCTAAGTGGGGAAAGAAGGTGCAAGTTGTCTCAGTGAAGGGGGCATGTGCTGACCTCTATTATAGGAAATCAAACCAAGAAGTCAAGGCTTCACAATAAAAACCATTACGCAATTTTGACACATCAATTGGTATCATGTTGAACACAGACAACAAAATCACTAATGCCGAAAGGCAACAAAGAAGAAGGCTGGAGGAATTGTAACAAAACTACTGGGAAAGTTATGTATTTCACTGACAGTCTTAAATTTGAAATAAAAAGGCCTGACTTTAGTGTAGAATTATCACTAATTAAAAACAGAGAAAATGATTTTACTCTGGTATTACTACACAGTAATCAAAATAGAAACAAGACACCCTAAGTTTGAAACTGTAGCCAAGAATAACCCAGAGGCAAACACAGGCTTAGATGAATAGGCAGAATAAGCGCTTTTTCAAGCTTTGGGTAAAGTTAACACTTTGGCCCTCCTAACCCTGACTCCTACAGGGGATTAATTTGGAAGTGTGCAGGGATCTTTTCTGTATTGTTCCTGGGATGCCAAAAGGCCTGGTATTACAAGAATGTTTTATTTGCTTTTTAAAAATTTTTTAAATTTTATAACAGTTTAGACTTAAAGAAAAATTGCAAAGATGGTATAGAGAGTTCCCATATACACCACACCCACTTTCCCCTATTATTAATATTTTACATTAGTGTGATACATTTGTCACAATTAAGGAACCAATACTGATACATTATTATTAACTGAAGTCCACACTTTATTCAGATTTCCTTCTTTCTTCCCTGATGTTCTTTTCTGTTCCAGGATCCCATCCAGGACACCACAGTACATTTAGTAATCCTGTATGTATCCTTAAGCTCCTCTTAGCTGTGAGTTTCTCAGACTTCCCTTGTTTTGTTATTACCTTGACAGGTTTGAGGTGTATTGGCGAAATAGTTTGTAGAATGTCCCTCAATTGGTGTTTCTCTGATATTTTTCTCATGACTGGACTGGATTTATGGTTTTTTTGGAGGGAGATCTCTGAGGTAAAGTATCATTTTCATCACATCATATCAAGGGTACATACTGTGACCATGACTTATCACTGTTGATGTTAACCTTTATCACCTGGTCGGGTAGTGTATGCCAGGTATCTCCATGGGTTACCTTCCCCCCAACTTTCCATACTGTATTTTTTGGAAGGAAGTCACTATGTACAACCCACACTTAAGGAAGAAGAGTTATAATCCACCTCCTTGAGAGTGGAGTAGCTCCATAAATTACTTAGAATTTCTCTGCTTGAGAGATGTCTCTCCCCCCCACTCCATTCATTCATTCATCTATGTTTTTTTCAGTATAAGCTCATCAATATTTATTTTGCACTTTGGATTACAGTCCAATACTATTTTATTTATTTTAGATTGTCCAGCTTTGGCCATTGGGAGTTCTTAAAATTGGTTCCTGTGTCCCTTTGACATCCCCCCATCATTGTGTATATATGTGTGTTTGTTTGTTTGTTTGTTTTTAGCACTTCCTTACTTTCTGGTCCCACAAAATGCTCCAGCCTGATCCTGTGTATATTTTCTGCTCCAGTTCCAGAATGAGCCACTGCTCCAAGGAGCCCTGGTCCCTTTGATTGGAGAATGGTATTAGAAACCAAGATCTGGGCACTAGGTACATTCATTGCTTTTAGGGTGTTGTTGAAAAGACAAGAATGTTCTTCGAGGCTAAGTTTCACTCCACCGTCCTATTTTTGATTTATCCACTCAGGTTTCACATTCAGATCCAAAAACTGTACTGAAGGCTTACCTATGTATCACACCGTTCCTAGGACTTTCCTGTATGTTTTCTCTTTTTAAGTTCTCAACAAATGCATGAGATAGAACATATTTTCAACTTACAGGTAGGGACCCTAAGGCTCAGGAAAGCTAAGTCACTTGTCTAAGCTCACTTATCTAGGCTGGAAAGAGGTGGAACTGGGAGTTGAAGATCAGAGACTTTGTTGCATAGATAGCTGGCCTTCACTCCTCTCATTTTTCTGAGCACTTAACTCTTTTTGCCATCTTCATTCAAGAAAAGACAGTGGATTCCTTGTGCTCTAATTATATACTCATCTTCTTGATATTCATCCCAAATACGACTGTACCACTCTTTTGTCTCAATCCTAATATGTATAATATCATGCTCATTCCCATTCTTTCTTTTTACTTCTATCTGTCAATATTCTTTGTTTCTTTTTGGTAGTCAGGAGGATTGCTTTTTGTTGTTGTTGCTGTTATTTAAATTCTGATTTCAGTGTACCTGTTGATAGGTGGACATTTATTTGTGTGTTTAGTTGAATTATATTTTTCTTTCCCACTAAAATAGAAGCTCCATGTGGGAAGAAATTTCTTGATGTTTGCTCACTACTGTATGTCCAGTGCTGAGCAAAAGTGCTTGGTTAATGGTATGGGTAAATATACACCTGTCGAAGGGGAATGGGTTAAGGTGGAATGGGTGGAAGAAATGTATGGATAGAGTTAATGATCGTATTATAAATCATGAAGACCTAACTTATTCTACGTAGGTGAGATGTCAGATTTCTCTGAGGTAACACTTAAGAAAAGGAGTTGAATGTGAACAAGAGCAGTGTGCTGTTCTTGGCAATACACAGCTGGTGGCAGCTGGTCCTCAGATCTAGACTGGAACCCAAGCCAGGCAACTTGGCCTGAGTTTGTAATCTCTCATCAACTGACAAGGACTGTGGAGGGGGAGAGAGGTTTGGATCTTCTGCAAAATTACAAGGTTCTGCCTCTATGATGGAATTGACCCAAAACAGCACTCCAGGAAACCGGTGCCCAGAAAATTCTGCCCTCTGTCAACATTGTTAAGAACAAAGCATCATAATCAACTTGCTGAAGAGAACTGGTTCCATCTTGACATAGTCAAGATGAATGCAAAGGTCAAATTGTGCTTGCTGGTAGACCTGATAATCATTTTAAGACAGTAACAGACATGACATTAAAAAGGAAGATGTCAAAAGCAAAAATATCAGCATAAAGAGAACAGTGAGTTCCCTATGGCTGAGGACACTCATTTACCTCCACATGAGCAGTTCAATGAGAGAAGCCCATGTGAATTTACACACATTTGCTCTGCCCATGGTTTCTATCACACTGTCTTCCTCCAGTGGGCCTCTTTGGTGGAGAAGATGTATTAGACCATAGAGGCAAGAGCTACTGTGTTTGTTAAAGTCAGACCAGCAGAAATCTGTAAAAGCCATTGTTTAAAATAACATTTCTTTACATCCCATAACAATGTAGTGACACCACTGCTGAGCCGATACTCCAGGCTATTTGTATTGCCAGATTGATGTGTTGTTTTGTTTTTTTTTTAATAAATTCATTTATTTTATTTTTGGATGGGTCTTCGTTGCTGCACGCGGGCTTTCTCTAGTTGCGGTGAGCGGGGGCTACTCGTTGCGGTGTGCAGGCTTCTCATTGCAGTGGCGTCTCTTGTTGCGGAGCACGGGCTCTAGGCACGCGGGCTTCAGTAGTTGTGGCATGCGGGCTCAGTAGTTGTGTCACACAGGCTTAGTTGCTTCGCGGCACGTGGGATTTTCCCGGACCAGGGCTCGAACCCCTGTCCCCTGCAATGGCAGGTGGATTCTTAACCACTGCACCACCAGGGAAGCCCCCCAGGTTGATGTTTCGAGGAAGATGAGGGTGAGTCAGAATCTGGGTCAAGTGCTTTCTTTGACAAAAGAAGAAAAAGAAAACTTAAAACTGGGCACTACTTTCTTGGAAGGTGTTACTGAGGTCAGAACTCAGAAAAAAAAAAGCCCAACTGTATTAGTTTCCTATTGTCGCAGTAACAAATTACGATAAATTTAATGCAGCACTAATTTATTATCTTAAATTTCTAGAGGTCAGAAGTGTGAAATAGGTCTCACTGGGCTAAAATCGAGGTATGGGAAGGGCAGTGTTCCTTCTGCAGGGTCTAGGGGAGAATCTGTTTCCATGTGTTTTCCAGCTTCTAGAGGCCAGCCATGGCCCCATTCCTCCAGATGCAAAGCCAGCAATGCCAGGCTGCCATTTCTCTGGTTCTCTCTCTTCTGCCTCCCTCTTCCACTTATAAGGACCCTTAAAATTACATCAGGCCCACCTGGGTAATCCAGAATAATCTACTCATCTCAAGATCAGCTGGTTAGCGACTTTATTCCATCTACAACCTTATTTCCTATTTACCATGTAAGGTAACATATTTATAGGTTCCTGGAATTAGGATGTGGACACCTTGGGGGGGGGGCATTATTTTGCCTACCACAGCAACCAAAATTAGGATGTGTGTAATCGGTGTTGTGGCCAAGAACATTCTAGAGCCCATGGAGCAACCATAACTCTTCCCTTTAAATTATACTTCATAGTGTTACAGATTTGCATTTTTTGAGCTGTATTTCTGATGGCATAGTGTAATGGTAAAGAGCACGTACTCTGATGCTGAACTCTGCTCACTTACTAGCTCTGTGACCTTGTACAAGTTATTTGACTTTTGTGTGTGTTAGTTGACCCATCTGTAATGGTGATAATCCCAATAACAGTACTTACCTCATAGAGGTTTAGGGAGAAAGAAATGTGTTCACATGTATAAAGCACTTAAAAAACTGTTACTGTTATTATTGTTAAAATTTGGGGGCAATGAAGCTAAACATTCATATTATCACTTATAATGGATTTCTGACATTTTTGAGAGTCATAGACAAAGAATAGGCTGTTTCATAAGTACTGTACTAGTTTAAACAGCCTGTTTTATTTACTTTTATTATGTTAAGAGTTTATTTTAGGGAATTCCCTGGCGGTCTAATGATTAGGACTCCACGCTTCCACTGCAGGGGGCACTGGTTCAATCCCTGGTCGGGAATTAAGGTCCCACAAGCCGCGCAGCATGGCCAAAAAGTAAAATAAAATAAAATAACTAAAATGTTAGATTAAAAACTTTAAAATGTTAAAAAAAGAGAATTTTTTTAGAATGTGTTTTTTAAAGTTTTATTACAAAATACACACACATACGTCTCTATCTATCTGTCTATGAAAAGATTATACTCGTAACCAGGTAAAGAAGATGAGGGAGACCATTTCTGATGGCGCCAACAGCATGCACAGATGTCCTTGGGGGAGAGCGTTCAGGAAGAGGGTGAAGGAATAAAATAAGTTCTTTAAGGCCAGAGTATGGAGAGCAGTGGAGAGTGAGAGACAGCAACCAGGGGGTGGGGGGCTTTGTGAGACACAATTAGGATTTTGAATTTATCCTAAAGTAAGGAGAAGCCATTGAAGGCTTTTAAACACTGAATATCAGTCAGATTTGCATTTCAAAAAGAGAACACAGTGGATGGAGGATAGAGAATGGGCAGAATGGGTAGGTGGGAAGTTGGAAGTGGGGAGACCAGCGACTGGAGTGGTCCAGGCAATTACTTCCTAATTATGTCTTTTATATAGTTTACTGAAATATATACATACACAAACATAGATCATTAAACATATACATATACCCAGAGAAAATTGTTTTATTATTTGAAATGTAGTTAATTAATCAGGGATTTGAGAAAAATTGTTCTTTGGTTTTTAAGGAATTTTTTAAAAAGTCACGTATACTGCAGGTGTTTCCAACTTTCTGTTCAGCTCCCAGCATATAAACGTAAAACAGTAGCTCTTTGGGTTACTATTTCTCTTCTTTCAGTGTTGTTCTCTTTTCCAATACCTGAGTTTGTCTTCCATCAGTATTTTTTTAAGTGTTTTTAGAGTTTCACCAAGTTGCCACCCTTTGGAGGGTGATTTGATTAGTTGTGATGGGAAGAAGAGTGGCCTTCTATGTTACTAAGGGTATGAGTGTGTGCATGAGAGAGAGAGAGAGAGGGAGAGAGAGAGAGGATGTGTGTGCCCAAATGAATGCCTGCTGACAGGTCCACAGAACCCTACTCAGGATCTTCAAACCAATGAGTGGGTCAGCAGTGTTCTGCAGTTTGAATTGTTCTTATGTTTTATGAGGAGAGAAGCAAAACACTGTCCTGGACCTAGTCCTGTGAAGTAGGTCAAGAGCTGCTCTCTTAAAGGGAACCCTGCTACACTGTTGATGGGAATGTAAATTGGTGCAGTCACTATGGAAACAGTATGGAGGTTCCTTAAAAAACTAAAAATAGACTTACCATATGATCCAGCAATCCCATTCCTGGGCACAGATCCGGAAAAGACAAAAACTCTAATTTGAAAAGATACAGGCACCCCAGTGTTCGTTGGAGCACTATTTACAATAGCCAAGACATGGAATCAACCTAAATGTCCATTGACAGATGAATGGATAAAGAAGATGTGGTAAATATATACAGTGGAATATTACTCAGCCATAAAAAGAATGAAATAATGCAGTAAGTCAGACAGAGAAATATAAATAGCATATAATATCACTTATATGTGGAATCTAAAATGAAATTATTTCCAAAACAGAAATAGACTTACAGACATAGAAAACAAACTTATGGTTACTAAAAAGGAAGGGCAGGGAGGGATAAATTAGGAGTTTGGGATTAATAGATCCACACTACTATGTATAAAATAGATAAACAACAAGGACCTACCATGTAGCACAGGGAACTATATTCAATATCTTATAATAACCTATAATGGAAAAGAATCTGAAAAAAAAAAATATATATATATATACTTTGTTGTATACCTGAAACTAACACAACATTGTAAGTCAACTATACTTCAATAAAAAAATAATAATTTAAAAAATATATTTTTCGGAAACAATTTTGAACGGTTCCCGAAGTACAACCACAGAACTGTATAATGTTCTAAGGGACAGAATTCGACGAGTACTGATTAAACCATGATTTTCCTCCCAGAAATTCTCTAAAACTGTTGAAAATAGAGGTAAACACTTCATTTTACTCTAAGTAAACGGGTCATTCATGCCTGTTCAACTGCGTTCTCCAGATCTTCAGAGGATCTCCTACTGCTGTTGTTGACATTGCTAACAGCCCACCTGGAAAGAAACTTTGTGGAGAAAAATGTCAAATATTTCCTTCTAGAAACTGGAAGTGGGGAAACATACAAGAGGGGACTCTATGTGAGTAAATAAAGTGCTCTTGAATGATTTAAAAAAGAAAAAGAGCCACTCTCTTAGCTTTCCACCGTCTGTGCTCCAAAAGCCCTGAGCAAGAATCCTCGTCAGCATAACTGACATGAGTTTTAGTCCTTAACTAAAGAGTCTTGTCTCTCTCTCTCTCTCTCTGATGTCATTGGACTCAAGATTTTATTTGTTTCGTTGGATT
This sequence comes from Balaenoptera borealis, assembly GCF_965194805.1. NCBI lineage: Eukaryota > Metazoa > Chordata > Mammalia > Artiodactyla > Balaenopteridae > Balaenoptera > Balaenoptera borealis. The sequence goes on along the minus strand of NC_138862.1, from coordinate 19,556,408 downwards.
TTCTATTTTGTTTTAGTTTTCCAAATGCCTCACAGGGACATTTTGGGAAAAATTTGTCTTTATACTTGTACAGAGTGAAGAAGCCTAGCTGGTCTCTCTCCTTTATGCAAGGTGTTTCCGGTTTGCTGGCTCACGTCTTGTCAAAACAGTCGCCTGCTGTTTTCAGTTTTAGCTTTTCTCACACTATGAAAACTTGCTCAATACTTTATGATGGACGTGATCAAAGACAAAAATAGATCACTGTTAAATGCATCTACTTACATGTTCAACTAGCATAATTTATGTATATGGTGAATTCGAACATCACAGAAAAGTTATCAAATGAGAACTGTCTCCTTTACAGTCCTCCTGATTTTTATTCCACTCCCACTCTTTTAATCTGATTGTTTAATTGAGGTATAGTTGATGTACAGTATTGTATAAGTTTCAGATATACGACATTCACAATTTTTAAAGTTATATATACTCCGTTTATAGTTATTATACAATATTGGTTATATTCCCTGTGCTGTACAATATATCCTTGTAGCTTGTTTATCTTATGCATAGTAGGTGGTACCTGTTAATCTCCTACCCCTATGTTGTCCCTTTCCCTCACTCCCTCCGCTCGTAACCACTAGTTTGTTCTCTATACCTGTGAGTCTGTTTCTTTTTTGTTATATTCACTAGTTTGTTTTATTTTTTAGATTCCACATATAAGTGATATTATACAGTATTTGTCTTTCTCTGATTTATTTCACTAAGCATAATACCCTCCAAGTCCACTCATGTTGTTGCAAATGACAAATTTTCATTCTCTTTTTATGGCTGAGTAATATTGCATTGTGTTTGTGTGTGTGTGTGTGTGTGTGTGTGTGTGTGTGTATGAGACATCTTCTTTGTCCATTCATCTGTTGATAGACACTTAGGTTGCTTCTATATCTTGGCTACTGTAAATAATGCTGCTATGAACATTGGGGTGCATGTATCTTTTTGAATTAGTGTTTTTGTTTTCTTCAGATCTATGCCCTGAAATGGAATTGCTGTGCCATATGGTAGCTCTGTTTTTAGTTTTTTGAGGAACCCCCATGCTGTTTTTCACAGTGGTTGCACCAATTTACATTCCTACCGATAGTGTATAAGGGTTCCCTTTTCTCCACTTCCTCATCAATGAAGTAGCCCACTCTTAAGTTTCTTGCATGTGATTCCAGAAAAATCGTCGGGGGGGAATGTAGTTCCAGCATATATGAGCATACCTGTATAGTTTCTTTAAAAATAAAAATCAAAATTACTGTGCTTAATGTTCTGCACCTTCCAACAGATCAAATCATATTGTGTATAATATTCTGTGCTTTCCTACAAAGTATCTATTTTTACCAGTAGCTAAAGCCATAACCCAAAGCTGGGTCGCCAAACAGGACTCATGATAACATCTTGAAGAGGCCTTTTTAAAACCCTGTGCCAAGATGCAGTAGGGACTATCTTCTAGTTAAAACCACTAAATATAAGTAGTGAAACCAAGTGCTATAACAAAACAGAGGGAAATAAACTCCCAAACCAGTGATCAAAACTAGAAAGAGAAAAATTTCAACCTAGACCCAGTGAAAAAATCCAAAGGAGAAGAGAGTAAGGGCCAGAGAGGACAGAGACACCAGCACCAGCTAGGATTTACAGACAAGTGCAAGCTGCTGCTATTTTTAAAGGAGAGGAAAGAAGTAATGACCACAAATAAAATTGGAACACGTTGAGCTACTGGGAAAGTGCTAAATTTGAAAAGAGAGAATTGTGTTTATGTTCAAAAAAAATGCTGTAGAGTCACTTTAAAATAGGAATGGATTCTAATCAGAAGTAGAATGGACATAATGAAATAAACAATGACTCAAGTGTAAATAAACACTGATCTATTCAATCCAATAATTTAATTACTGGTTCTTATTATTTAATCCAATAATCTAAACACAGTGAGCTCTGCCATAAAATATATAAAAGTTTTACATAAACTGATTGGAGCTATGGTATCATTGTACCATGACCCCATATAATGCTTTTGGTCCCAGAAGAAGTCAGATTCTTTTGTGTTTGTGCCCCGTGTGTGTGTGTGTGTGTGTGTGTATGTGTGTAAGGGAGTGAACCTCTATGCCATTTTATCTAGATACAATGTTTCTCCTCCCAGCCTCCATCTCTTCTACTGTTGTTGTCGTCCTTGTTCAAATGTTCTCCATGTTGCCAAACACAAGTCCTCTCTGAAGGTCTAAGTCCAAAATCTCTTACCTCTTCTTTTAAGTCTTTCCAAGTCATCCATTTTTCAAAGCCAAAGTCTACTGCTTATTATAATCCTGGTGCTCTTGGCATGTTCCTGGTTCTCTTACGGTACTTATTGGGCTGTACAGTTATCATTTTACACGTGCATCTGGATTATGAGTTCGCTGAGGGCAGAGACAACACATCTTTGTGTCCCCAGCAGCTAGTGTGGTGCTTGGCACAGAGTGGTTCTTTAATAATTAGTTAAATAAAAGTAAGTAACCTGGAGTTTAAATGTTTGTTTATTTGCCTCTTAGCTTCATAAAATTACATAACTTTTTAGTAATACAAATCCCAGGAGACATGTAAAATTCATAGTCCTTAATGAATGTATGATTTTACTGCTCCTCGAACTCCCTCCTTGCTTGTTAACTGAGACCTCCTTAGAGTTACTAGGAAGTATAGAGACAGATCTGCCTTAAACAGGTGCTGGTTGCTGGATGCCTCCTTGTATCATAAAAACACATAAGCTTCTCTTGAATTGACAAACATTGATTATAAACTCAGATGAATTAAACAATACCTCCTCACAAACTGCCTGAGATAAAACACAACATAGGATGTTACCGAGGTTTTTTTGTTTGGTTGGTTGGTTTTGTTTTCTGCACCTCGCAGCTTGTGGAATATTTTAGTTCCCCGACCAGGGTTTGAACTCAGGCCCTTTGCAATGAGAGCATGGAGTCCTAACCACTGGACCGCTAGGGAATTCCCACAGAGTTTTAAAAGTACTCTCTGGGACAAGGGAGTCCAGATTTTCCCCTCAAGGTTCAATCCCTTTGCCACTCAGTTGATATTATAGCAATTCATGTCCCACAATAGTGAAAAGTTTATTAAGAAAGATGAGAGGACAGGGCCTGATAAAGTGATCTTTACTTCCAAACCAAAGATGGTTTTCTTAGGCATTCTTGTCCAGTAACATTTTCTTGTGGGATCTCCTCATTAGCACTGAAAAAGTTTCCTCAGAATCCCGGTAACTCATCATCTCAGTCCAAGGGTACCATCACATAGTTCAGCGTTAGGCAAATGCCAAGATTAGATACGTCTTAAGAATCTCAGCTCTATTGTGCTACTCCTCCCCAAAAGTCTGTCTGAGGATGCTGGAATATTCAAAAATCGCTGTCTGGAGCACTGGTCCTCAAACTTTTTTTTGATTCCATATTCTACTTTTTTTTTTTTTTAAAAGAGCATATGCCCCAACATAAGTTTTTGGTTATAGATTACATACATGTGTTTTTGTATCAATATATTACATTAATTATAAAATATACATAAAATAAATATTATACTAGATGCTGGAATATAAACAAACACTAATACCTTTGGGCAGAAATGAAGTGGTGGTAGCCCTATATTACAGAATTTGATAAAGCCTCTGTAATTAAAACACTATGGGACTGGTACATGAAGAGACTGACCGACCGATGGAACAGAATATAAAGTCCAGAAATTGGCCCAAGTTCACTTATAAATTTAGGATAGATAGGGATAAAAATAGAGATCTATCTATCTAAACCTACCTTTCTATATGTCTGTATTTATCTATCTATCTGTTTATTTATCTACGTATAAAATGGTAGCATCTCAAACCATTGAGAATTCTTATTAAATATTGTTACAACAGTTGTGCAGTGATTTAAGGGAAATTAGATCTGAACCTGATAGTGTACATAGGGATAAAGTCCAAATGAATCAGAGATCTAAATGTAAGTAAGTAAGCAAATAAATAAGACCATTGCCCCCAAACAAAACAAAACAAACAAAACAAAACAGAACAAAGCATGGTACGTTCTTCTATGAATTGGACTATATATCCAAAGAGCATCTGCATGAAAAAGAACACTATACACAAATCAAAAGATAAATGTCTAATTGGGAAAATATATTTGCAGTTTAATCCTCAACCAAAGAGTATTATCACTGATATAACAAAGACCCATAAAAATGGAAAGAGAATAAAAATATAAAGAACAAAATAGAAAAATGGCACATGGGCATGCCAACACACACACACACACACATACACAAGCAAACCCCAGAGAGTTCCCAGAAGAAAAATTCAAATGATTCTTCAAGTATGAAGCTCTTGGGAATTCAATGGCCGTCTAGTGATAGGACTCCTTGCTTTCACTGCCAAGGCTCCCGGGTTCAATCCCTGGTCAGGGAACTAAGATCCCACAAGCTGCGCAGCCAAAAAAAAAAAAAAAAAACAACTGATAAGTATGAAGCTCTGCTCAACATAACTTGAAATATAAATTATTAAACCTTCACAAAGACGGCATCTCTTGCCTACCAGATTAGCAAAAACACATAACTCATCTGCATGTTCCTTTACTGAGGTTGTATGGAAATAGGCACTTTCACACACTCTTGATGGGCAGTGTAATGAGGTGTCTGCTCTGGAGTGGAATTCAGCAATGTGTAGAAGAATTACATATCTACCCTTTGACTCATCCACCCCACTACTGGGAGCCTGTTCCAGAGCTGTATAAAACAGGACATGATTCATGCATAATATTATTTATTTCAAAATTACTTATTAAAAAAAGGCTGAAAACAATCAAATACCCATCAGTAGGGTGTTGGCTGAATAAATAAAATGGTGTGCAATGTAGTCATGAAAAGGAATGAGGGCAGTCTCCATGTATGGATATAGTAAGTGAAAAAAGCAAGGTACAGAACTGTATAGCTTCACATGGTACATTTTTCGGAAGAAAGAAATGCTGGGAAGTTAAATGAAAACTATTCACAATGGGTAGAAGGGACAGGAATAGAACAGATTTCTCTTAATAACTTATTACATAGATTTGATTTTGAAAACTTAAAGGTTGTACTTGAAAGATAAAATTCATTAAAGCATCCATCTGTGAAAACTGAAAACAGATGGAAAGAGATGAACCTACTGTATATCAAATCAGTGATATAACCACATAGAGGAAAGAAGCTCCAGTCTGAGCTTAGAAAATAATATTCCCCTGAATAGTAGGATATACTTTAGGGATGAATAAAGCTACAAATACTTTGTAAACTAAAGTAATTTAAAATAGTGGTTTTGTTCTTTTGAAACTACTTTGTATTACAGGACAATTCAAATCAGTAATTATATCTATATAGAAAGAAAGATTTTCATCGTAGGAAAAAAGAGATACGTGTATAATGTTTTTTAAAAAGGTAAGTAAAAGCCCTATAATGTTATATTTGATTTGAAAAATCACTATGAACTCATGATGCTTTTTTCAGATGCAAGAATCTGAAAAAGAATATATATATACATAAACATATATATGTATATATATATACAGTAACTGAATCACCTTGCTGTATACCTGAAACTAACTAACATTCTAAATCAACTATACTTAAATTTTAAAAAATGAAAGAAAAAGAAAAATACAAAAAAAAAAAAAAGAACGACACATTTTCTGTGTCTGTCCACTAAAAAGGCCAGATGAAATCACAACCTGTATCAGTCAGCTTTTATGGAGTAACAAACCACCCCCCCCCAAATCTCAGTAGTCTGCAACTATATGCATCATTTTTGCTGCTTTTCAATTTTGGTGGCTCCAGGTCAGCTGCAAAATCTCTGCTCTACATGTCTCATTCCAGGTCCCAGGCTGAATGAGCTGCCCCTATTTGGGAGAGACAGTCCTTGTGGCCAAGGGCAAAGGCAGGAGGCAGAGCTAAATCATGCAACAGCTCTGAAAGCATCCACTTAACATGATGGATGTCCACTGGTCAAAGCACGTCACATGGCCAGACCTGGAACTGGGGTAGGGGAGTGTATTCTGCCTGCCAGGATGCCCTGGAAATCATGCGATGATAAGTGGGAAGAGAATGAGTAGTTGGGAATAATAATCTATTCTACAACCCCATAAAAATGATCACAAACAGACTGTGATCTAGATACCATTCCACACTAGCAGTGACTCGGGATCTTTGGAGGAGCATCTGATTCCGTGTTTAGAGTTGGGCATATATGAGTGTGGGACATTTTTTTGCAGCAGAAAGCAAGTTAGAACTCTCAGAGCTACTGAGGTTGTGTCTAAAAGACACAGGAATCAACATAAAAGGGCTCTCTTTGGCCAAATTAGAGGCAATTTGAGAATCAAAAAAATTTTTTTAAATATTGAATGCAATTGATTTAAAGATGTTGAATATATTTTTTAATGTATTAATTATGCAGATACCAAAAAGAGAGAGAAAGTCAATTAAAAAAAAAAAAAAAGACAGTTACCACCCTTTGGTCACCATCTGAACTAAGTCAGTTTCTTCTTCCTCTGATATTTGGCTGTCAATAATAAGGCTTTGTCCTGCTTTCCTTTATGTTTGCATGTGTAACCACATCCTTAATTGACAAGGAAAAGTTCTTCTTTATAGAATTCAAGCTAATAAATGCGCAAAGATAATAGAAAAAAATAGAATCTAATTATCATTATCCTGCAACTTGTAATTGGCTTAGGATATGATTATTAATGGGTAAAAACAGAAAAAATGTTGATGGGAAACTTTACAATGGAGGGATCAGTCTGTTTATCACCTGAAACCACTATTTAGTCTTAACATCATTAAAAGTGGGACAACCAAACATTCAGTGATACAATAGGAAGCATATAACATTCCCTATGTAGTATTCTTGACCATCCCTCAAAAAAAAAAAAGTGACCTTTCCTTGAATCAACCCTCTAGACAAGCTAGCTTCTTTTTGAAGGAGAGTAGATACATAGATTAAATGACCCCACAAGACCACACACAAACTCAGAAACTGGGCTTCTCTACAGAATAACTGACCAGGTTTCTGCAACAAGTCAATGGCATGAAAGGAAAAAATAAAAGGGAGGAAAGAGCAGGTTAGCTCTAGATTAGAACAAACCAAGAGAAAAAGCCTACAAAGCAAATGTAATGTTGAGACATGGTTTGGATCCTGATTCAAATAAAACATCAAGGAAATTGGACTAGGGCTGGTTATTAGATTATACCAAGGAATTATTTTAAATTTTGTTAGTTGTTCTAATGGAGTTGTAGATATATGTCTTCAATTTGAGTTGATACCTACTTAAATATTTAATAAAGAAAAAATTGTTAATATATATGATTTGCTTGAAAATTCCTCAACAACAAAAAGGGGTAGATGAAGTAAATGTGGCAAAGTCTTTATAACTGTTGAATCCAAATAATGAAATATGGGGTTTATTGTTCTGTTCTCTCCACTTTTATGTCTATTTGGAAATTTTTCATAGTAAAAAACTACTTAAACCCATAAATACAAATAAAGAGAAGAATGTGACAAATATATAGAAATTCTAATATTTTTATTCAGCCCTCTGGGTTGTCTTATACATTCTACCTTAGAGTTTACTGGTTTAAAGAGAAAATAAATAGACCAAAGTGAGTCTACATAAGATATCTGAATTATCTGTTTTCTTAAACTCTACACCTTAGCCAGGGTAGTCAATATAAGAAACCCACATTCTGTTTAAATAGCCCCCTTTTAAATCTAGCTTGTCTCTTTCACACTAATAAAATGCCTTCAGACAAACAAATGAACACCCTGCCACTAACTGGAACTCCACTGATCCTGGGTTACACTGCAAAATCTTTTAGTAAATCCACTGCATAACAGCCGTTTTTCTTCATGATGTAGTGTGGATCTTTCGGTTCATTTATTTTGAAAGGGACTTTAATATTTTATTCCCTAAAATGTGAAAGGACCCATTAGATGAGTGCATGTCATATTCATAGACAGATGGCAAGAAAAGATGAATGTAAAAAAGTGAGTTGATTAAATTCCTAAATATTTAACATTTTTTCTCCTGCATTTATTTAATGGAGGCTGACTCAATCAGGTCTTTCTTATCAAGCATCTGGCTCTTCTAAACAACAAAAGAGAACACTTGCAGCCTTCTTATAGGGTAAGGTCATATCCAGCATTTGACATTATCAACTCTTTCAAAATTGCTCATACTTTCTAAAATATTTAACGTTCAAACCCATGTCATTAATAACTTAATGTCAAGTTCCAAATGAGTTCTTTTATTTATTTATGGCTGCGTTGGGTCTTCATTGCTGCGAGCAGGCTTTCTCTAGTTGTGGCACGTGGGCTCAGTCGTTGTGGCGCACAGGGTTAATTGCTCCATGGCATTTGGGATCTTCCAGGACCAGGGATCAAACCCCTGTACCCTGCATTGGCAGGAGGATTCTTAAGCACTGCGCCACCAAGGAAGTCCCTGAAATGAGTTCTTTATATGATTTAATTTCCCATAGTTCCTCAAACCCTGAAGACTCCAAAGCTCTAAGGATTCTCTAGAGAAGGCTCTGGTTGTGGGGAAAAAATGGAAGAAATAGAGGCGTTTGGAAGCAACCTAGAGCCTGTGTCAGCAGCTTATGCACACTAGCAATGTGGTCATTTATGTCAGAAGCTATTTTCAACACTTTCCCCCAATGCGCCATGAATTCATGAGCAAGAGAATGTAGATGTTAATAGAGGAAAGCGTTTCACTTCACCTTCCATTCTGTTATTTCTTGGTTTTAGAGTGCAAGCAAGGTTGCATCACCACCCTCTAATAGAATTTATATTTAGAGTCCTAATTATTTGAACAAACAAGTCTTATCTCTCTAGCCTGTACCATTTTACACGTTCAACTATTTATATGTTTAGCGGTGAGACACCAAATCTGCTGAGGAATGATGAGACCAGTCAAAACTAGCCTTTTGCATTACATGGGCTAGAATAGCTGAAGAAATGTATTTTTCTAATTATTAGGAAGAAAAAGGACAAGTGATTTTGGAAGTGGGACACAGAGATACTTTTTTTATAAAGCTAAGTTACCTCACCAATGAGTGTGTAGAATAGTAATGGTTTTTCCCAGAGGACAGTGGATTCCCATCTTTTACCTGAAGGAATATCCATTACATTTTCCCTGACAGGGTGACTCTGGGGCATGTTCAAACTGACTGGGATGATGGGCAGAATCACCTTCACTTTTAAAATTAATTTTATGAATTATATTTCTAATGTATATTTGACAGTGATACATTATCGAATTTATAGGTTAAATATCCATGTGAAATGTCTCTACTGGATGGTTCAAAGAACCTCCTTATATTTTAAACCATAAATGTCACATTTGTTCACAAGGAAGCAAAAAGTATGATGTAAATAAAATGGAGCTTGGGATCCAAGGAACTAAGATTGTGTCAGTTCTGCTCTTAGTAATGATATGGCTTTAGAAAACGGCTTAATTTTATTCAGGTCTTATTTTCCTTATTTGTAAAATGAGGGAGGAGGTTTGATTTAATGATGATAATGTTCTTTATAATTTAACCTTTTATATTTTTTAATGGGGGAAATGTACCGTACTTAGCCTGTGCTGATAAGATTATGTGGAGTTGTGAACATGTTTTAATTCTAAACTGCCTTTTTCAGAGTTCTTATTGGTTAAAACACAGAGTTTGTTTTGAAAAGAAGCAAGACGTGGGCTCCAAAAGTGGCTTGGTATTCATGGAGCTCATATCTTCATGTATATTATGTTTAGTTTCTATTTGATGCAGTAGGCAACAGGAAGTTGCTGGAAGTTTTGATGAGTGAAACAATATGCCAGAAAATTGGTATTTGAAGTAAACAATAATTTTGACCTGTACATGTAGGATAGACAGGAGGAAAAAGGTAACTTTAGCCCAGGTATTAGGTAATACAGTCCAAGATTAAAGTGGTAGCTGTCAAAAAAATTGTTTAAAAAGAGTTAAATCCAGAAGACATTTAAAATAGAAATTGGTAAGTCTTAGTGCTTGATTAAATATAGAGGACATCAAAGAAATCAGAACAATACTTCCAAGTATTGTAAACATGAAGAACCAGAGAAATCATAGTATTTAAATGGAAAAGGAGTGATTATTGTCTATAGTTCAGGAGGCAACAAAATAGCCAACTAGAAATGTCTGTATAGACTATTGGAAAGAGTGTGAGAAGCGTAACTCCTCTGTACCTATCCCCTGTATGTATGTATGTATTGCATGTATGTATGTATTTATAATATTATTTACATTTTTTTTGGCCACGCCACGTGGCATGCAGGATCTTAGTTCCCCAACCAGGAATCGAACCTGTGCCCCCTGCAGTAGAAGCGCAGAGTCCTAACCACTGGACCGCCAGGGAATTCCCTATCCCTTATATTTAAGTGGTAAATAAAAACAGTAAAGTAGATTCACTCTGGGAGAAAACATGCAGGTAGATTAGTAGGGGGCGAAGGACTGACCTCGGGAGAATGTGCTCAGTTAAAGAATGTAAAGGAGCAGAAACAATGAAGAAAAAGTGCCCAGGGAAATAATAGACAAGCAACAGAACAGTGTCATGGATGAGGGGAGGAATTTTGCCAAGTCAGTTGTTATCTGGAGGCTAAGAAGGATGAAGAAGGGGAAAGATCAGAGTGAAGTAACGGGCAACCTGAGGGATTAAAAAGTAAAGAAAGAACAAAATTAGCATTTGAATAGAACTCTAGGATTAAAAAAAAACTTTCACCGGAATTATGGTATTTAATTCTCGTGTTAACATCCCTTTGTGGTACCTAGAACTATTTTTATCACGGTTTCATAAATGAGAAACAGAGGCTTAGAATGTCTTTAGGGATATGGTACTCAGAGGCAGGACTTGAAGTTAGAACTGCTGACTCCAAATCTCATTTTTTTTCCTTTGTGGGTGACAAAGTATCAGGAAAGGTAGAAGGCTGATGAGATTTGGGGGGAAATGAAGATGCTCTTTCCTGGTGTTCACTTCAGCAACATGATGCACGAGGCAGGGAGAGAGGGAGCTTCCCTCCGTCTTGTTATGTACAGATTTAGAATCAGCACACAGTGCCCTGCAGGCGCAGTGCAAAAATGACTAATTGTTTCTATCGTAATAAGAAGATAATTTGAATATTCTATTTGGAATGTGGTTCATGGTTTAAATATCTTAATGAGTTATTAAATACTTTTTGATATTTCGTATATTTGCACTGTGGTTGTCTCAACATATATAAATGCCTTCCATGTTCACAACTCAAATTGAATTCAGAGCAATATTAACCCGAAGGGTAACCCATAAGCCTGCAATAAATATTTCATGATCTGAAAATCTTGTTTAAGTAAATGGGGAAAATATCCAAAAATGAGCATATTCAATATCATCAGGGATTTATTATCGAATTTAGTCAACCTAAGAGCATCACAGATCATTTAAAAGGGAAATGGAGAAAGTCCCCCTAATTTCTAGCCTTTTTTCTAAAAGTTAATATTATAAGATCTTTCAGAATGTTGAGTCCAGGATTTCTAATTAGGCTTCGGGCACTTATAGCTTAATTAATATGAGTCTCTGTGTTATATCTTTTTTAAAAAATAAATTTATTTTTTTTTGGCTGCGTTGGGTCTTTGTTGCTGCTCACGGGCTTTCTCTAGTTGCGGGGAGCGGGGGCTACTCTTCGTTGTGGTGCGAGGTCTTCTCATTGCGGTGGCTTCTCTTGTTGCAGAGCACGGGCTCTAGGCACGCAGGCTTCAGTAGTTGCGGCACGTGGGCTTCAGTAGGTGTGGCTCACGGGCTTCAGAGCGCAGGCTCAGTAGTTGTGGCGCACAGACTTGGTTGCTCCGCCGCACGTGGGATCTTCCCGGACCAGGGCTCGAACCCGTGTCTCCCGCATTGGCAGGCGGATTCTTAACCACTGCGCCACCAGGGAAGCCGTGTGTTATATCTTTGAAGGTGGAGAAAACTGGGTTATGATTTCACAGTATGCTTACCTTTCCAAAGATGTTTATTGAAGATGTGGATCAGAGATCTTAAAGATCATTTAAAAGGGTGATAGTATATGCCTGAAAAAGAATAAAATAGTTTTAGGCATACTGTTATTGAGAGATAAGAAGACTTAAGAGACATCAATTATCCCAGTTAAATTCATCAAAATTAGTTAAAGTTTTCTTAGCTGAAAATGTTATCCTTTGAAATACAGCATATTGTGAGTAGGAAGAATTATATTGGGCTTCAATTTGGAGCAGTGAGTAATTCAAAGTTGAAAGAGGTAAGATAGAAAGTAACAGAATTGAAAAGCCTCCAAACTGTATAAAATAGGTCTTGAATAAATCCTGTATCCTCTCCGGTACCCCATTTGCAGTTTTGTTGTGAGGACAGGTACCACCAGTGTATCATGATACTGATCATAAGTTTCACTCTTGAAAAATTAACTCTATGGTTATGTTACATCAGCTGTATAAGTGGAGAGCACTTTCAGTTTATTAAACAAAGCTTCCAAATTTCCGTTAGCTTAGAGTGTGTTCAAGGAATTCAATTGGGAACTATCCCCAGGAGGGGTGTTCCTGCCCCAGGTGGTGTCATGGAGTTCTGTAGGACCTATTTAATTGTCACAGTGATGGGTGGTTTGCGGGGCAGGGACCAGGCTGATAAACATCTGTGTGCCAAGCCACGCTGCAAAATAATTTCCCTGTGTCCCTCACCTTTCATCCTCCATGACTTCCTCAGATTCCATTGCATGTTCATATAAGTGCAAACTTTTTACCTATGAACACAGTTTTTTTGTTGTTGCACAGCCTTAATATATATCTAAATATACAATTTTCTATTCTAATGTCCACAGTAACCCGGTTCTTTATTTTTCGGTACCATTTGGAATGGCTTCTGGTTTTCTTACTTCTCTTAAATCCAATTTAATGTTATTATTATTTTTTATGAGCTTTTTTTTTTTGGCCGCGCACCATGGCATGCGGGATCTTAGTTCTCCCACCAGGGATCAAACCTGCACCCCCTACAGTGGAAGCATGGAGTCTTAACCACTGGACCACCAGGGAAGTCTGTTTTATGAGCTTTTTAAGAAATTTTATTTTTCTAAATATTCTACATATAAGAGAGGTCGTATGGTATTTGTCTTTCTCTTTCTGACTTATTTCACATAGCATAAGGTCCATTTATGTTGCTGCAAATGGCAAAATTTCACTCTTTTTTAATGGCTGAATAATATTTATTCAGCTTCTTTATGCATTTGCCCATCGATAGTAGTTTCCATATCTTGGCTATTGTCAATAAGTGTAGATTAATATCTGACATCTTCACTGTGTCTTCTAGTGTACTCATGTACAAGCATTTATAAATTGAAATATATATTATGTTACTATAAATTGTTTTCCTTTTATTTCTCCTTAATATTAAAGGAATATTATATTTATATAATATAGATAAATATTATATTTATATAATATAAAAATATATTTATTATATATTATAAATATATATATTTATATTTATTATAAATATTATATTTATATTTAGTTTTCCAAATTCTGTATATATAATATAAATATATAATGTCAATTATCTATAAATTTTGTTTCAGGATAATAAAAGAGGCATCAAAAATTTATTATGAAAAGAGATTCTGATAGTGCTGAGAACCAGTGAGTTAAAATAAATAAATGTAAATTACATGTATTTCCTCATTGCACTAAATTCTTCAGTTAGTGGCAGTTGAAGGTAGGAAATTTATTATATATTCTATTTTTAGGGAACCAACTTTTCCCTTTCCAAGGTCCATTTTTAGCTGACATGAGAAAAAAAAGTGAAATGGGAGAAAAATGTTAAAAATAATGACACTACAGAATGCACTGCAGGAAAACCATGTGTGCATATATGCACATTTCACTAAAATATGCTAAAGTCGTTTTTTCCTTTTATATGTAGTGAAGGTATTTCTAGTTTAGTGTTATGCAGTGTCAATATTTTAGATTTTTGTACAAAGAGGCTATAAACCTTTAATACAATCAAAGAAATGTTAAAATATAACTAAAGCTTAATACTTTATTTTAATTCAGCTAGTTTTATTCATTGGTCTAGTATGTCAGGTATTGTCCTAGATTAAAAATATATATAGTTTAGGGACTTCCCTGGTGGCACAGTGGTTAAGAATCCGCCTGCCAATGCAAGGAACACAGGTTCAAGCCCTGGTCTGGGAAGATCTCACATGCTGCAGAGCAACTAAGCCTGTGCGCCACAACTACTGAGCCTGCGCTCTAGAGCCTGGAAGCCACAACTACTGAAGCCTACGTGCCACAACTACTGAAGCCCACACGCCTAGAGCCCATGCTCCTCAACAAGAGAAGCCACCAGAATGAGAAGCCCGTACACCACAACGAAGAATAGCCCCCGCTCGCCGCAACTAGAGAAAGCCCGCGCTCAGCAATGAAGACCCAAACAAAGCAGCCAAAAATAAATTAATTAATTAAAAAAATATATATATATAGTTTATAGTATATTTAAAATATGTTTTACATTAGGTATATAGTTTATACTACATATAAAATACTGTAAAAGAATTTATAATACATCTGATTTGAAGACAAAACATGTTCAGTCTTGTTTACAACAGACATTTAATCATCTCCTTTTGTGTGTTAAGCGCAATATAGGTACAGTTCCTAATATCACCATGTGCCAACACTACCCAATGGAAGAATCAGATATGTAAGAGACAGTTTGTAAAAGCAAACAAATAAGGGCTCGTAAAAAGTGCTGTGTCAGATAGGAGAATGGATGAGTATGTATAGAAGGACAGAAGGGGCTCTGGAAGCCTTTACCTTTCCTGATATTTCAGCGGGGTGTTGAATTATACAGAGAAGTTCAGCATTTCTCAGGAGAGTGTTGGGGAGCAGAGATTTGAGGCAGAGAGCCTTTGAGACTGCAAAGGCTTTTGGAGTGAAAAGAGCCCGCGTGAGTGGGAGCCCCATGGTGGGTGACTTGAACATAGGATATGGAGCGGGGCAGTGATTGAGGGGGAGATTGAAAGACAGGAGCTAGTTCTGAAAGGCCATTTGAAGGAATTTGGAATTCATCCTGAAGGCAAAGGGGAAGCCTCTGAAGGAAGCTAAATATGATCAGATTGTGTTCTCAGAATCTTAACTCGTGTAGGAGGGCGGCAGATGAATTGCGAACTTGTCCACATCTGTATTCATTCTTGGCTGTTTCCCTCCTGAATCAAAGGAAGTGGAGTGTCTCCTGTCGAAAGCTAATTCCTTACTTGTGCTCATGATGCTATTCTTCTAGTCTCATTGGATCCTTTTCTTCAGCATTTATTCCCTATCTCATATATCTTCAACTTATCTTCATTATTAACTCTTTTATCACAGGCTATAGACGTGTTCAAGTCTCGCAATTTTGAGAGGGAAAAAGATCCACCATGATTCTATAGTCAAACATCTTGAATTGATGCTCTATATTTATTTTCTCCATTTTTTACTGACCATTCAACCTGCGTCAAACTGCCCTTCCCACGCCATTGAAATTGCTATCATTGTATCATCAGTAACTTACTAGTTCCTAAATTCACAGCTTACTTTCATCAAAACCTTACTTGACCTCTGGGACTTCAGACATTGTTGATACTCCCTTTTTGCAGGTCTGCCCATCTTTGATTTCCATGACATCATTCTTTCCTGGTTTCTCTTACTTCTCTGATTGCCTCTTCTCAATCTTCTACATATTTTTCTCTTGGACTTTTTCTCTCTTATTCTACTATAAATCATATCCCCCTCTTGGAAAGTCACAATACTCCTTAGCATATTAAGAGCTCTGTAAAGTCCTACAATAGATAACTTTGTTTAACTTGCTAACCCAATGTTTGTCAAATCTTTATGACCATGGAACCTTCTTCTTCTATGAAATGCTAAAAGTCAATGGCCAATCGGAGGGATGGGAGACAGAAAAGGAGCATCAGAAAAAAGAACCAGGAGGGAAATGGTGTCACAAAAGCCACCAAATGAGCCAAATCATAAAATGCTATTTAATTTTATCAAAGTAGATTGGAAAGGAAAGTTCCATGGGTAGTCAAAATGGCATTCAGAGCTTTCACAGGAGAACTTCCTAGAGGTGGTGAGACTTAAGAGGGACCTTGAAGATTGGAAAGAATTTTAATGGAGAATTTTAATGCCCACACCTCCCCTCCAAGTGAAGACTTATGTGAAAATAATAAGGAAGATTAAATTAAACATGTTCTTGGAGATATAGACATGGCTCTGAGAAGGGTGTTCGTTAAAGTTTAAAGAGGAGTGATTGACTTTGTAAGTTTATTCTAGATGAGCTTTCTCAGAACATAAATGATTATGGAACATTTCTTAAAATTACAGTGTTTTGCTGAACCTCCAGAAGGAACTCCTAAGATACAAAGAACACTTGTATTAAATTAGACACTCCAAAATTAATTTATTACTGTAATTCCTTATGATGCTTGTATTAGTCAGAATTCTCCAGAGAAACAGAACCAATAGGATATGTGCGTGTATATAGATATAAATATATAGATATATAGATTTATTTTAAGGAATTGTCTCATGCGATTAAAAAGGCAGGCAAGTCCAAAATCTGCAGAGTGGGCCAGCAGGCTGGAGACCAAGGAAGAGCCAATGCTGCAGTTCAAGTTCCAAGGGTGTCTGCTGGCATAATTCCTTCTTGCTTGAGGGAGCTCAGTCTTTTGTTCTATTCAGAACATCTACTGATTAGATGAGACCCACCTACACTATGGAGGGCAATCTGCTTCACTCAAAGTCTACCAATTTAAATGTTAATCTCATCCAAAAACAGCCTCATGGAAACATCCAGAAAAATGTTTGACCGCATATCTGGGCAATGTGGCCCAGCCAAGTGAACACAAAATTAACCATCACAATGCTATTTTAAATCATACATCAAAACTTTTAAAAAGCAAATAATTTTGTTTTAAAAGATAAAACTTCTCACCTTTGTGGTTATTAAAATTAGAATTTTTTATTAAATTTATTTTTACTTTTAGGTGACAAAGATGTTTTTAAAACAAGAATGGTGATTTATGGCATTTAAAATCACATTTAAGGTAACTACTCAGAAAGATATTTTAGGAGTTGACTCATCATTTTTAGCATCAAATATGTTTAATTTTTTGTTGCAGCATAATATGAAAATTGATTCTCCACAGTGATGCTGTGATAAACTAAGTGTTTTTAGTTTCAAATTGGCTGCTTCAAAATTTTTTATTGTTTAATCTTGTGCGTCTCATCCCTTAATTTAAAAAATTAAGCATAGCTCTTTATATTCCATTTTCATTTTCTCCATAATTAAATTCATTTCCATTCATTTGGCAAATATTTATTGAGTATCTACTACACATCATGCATTATTCTTAGCCCTTGGGCTATTGATAAAGAAATAAAGGCCCCTGCCCTCAATACATAAGTACATTATATACTATGTTAGAATGACAGGTTCAATGGAAAAAAGAGAAATCAAAGCAGGATTAAGGGAAGCAGGAGTTTGAAAGGGAAAAGGTCAGGTGCAGGTGAGATTGTGATATTAAACAGGGTCATCAGAGTAGACTTCATCAAGGAGGTATCTTTTGAGAATAAACTTGAAGAAGTGAAGGACTTTGTAGACATCTGAAGGAAGAGGCTTTCAGGAAGAGGAAATAGACAGAGCCTGGCCTGTTTTGAGGAAGAAGAAGAAGGCCATTGTCCCTGGAGCAGAGGGAGGGAAGAGTTAAGGAAAGAAGGTCTGAAAGGCAATGAGGCCAAATTGTATAGAGCCATCTCGGCCAATGAAGGACTTTTACCCTTACTCTGGTGAAATAAAGAACTAATCCAGGGTGCCACGATCTGATTTAGCATTTTAAAGGATCACCTTAGTGTATGTGTTGAGATTAAATTCTGCAGGAGCAGGATAGAGTAGGAGACCAGTCAGGAATTTATTGCAGTGATCCAGGCAAGAGACAGTGGTGCTCAGATCAGGTGGTAGCAGTGGAATTAGTGAGAATGGACAGTTTCTGGATGCATTTTGAAGGTAGAGCTAATAGGGTTTGCTGATGAACTGGATATGGCATGGGCTTTGGGAAGTGGAATCATTAAAGATAACTGCAAGATTTTTGGCCAGAGCAACCAGAATAATCATCTGAGGTGGGGAAAGTGGAGCAGGTTCAGAAATAAAGATGAGGTTTGGACGTAGTGTTTGAAATGTCTGTTAAACCTTCAAGGTTGAATAGGCGTTTGGATCTGAGTCCAGAGTTCAGCAGAGACACCTAGACTGGAGCTATGTATTTGGGAGTTGTTAACATCTGGGAGTGTTTAATGCCCTGAGTTTGGATCACATCATTAAGGAAGGAAGTATAGACAGAGAAGAGGAGATGTCCCATCATAAGATCCATGAGAAGGAAACCTAGACAAGTGTGTTGTCCTGGACGTTAAGTGCAAAAAGCATATAAAGGAGAAGGGTATGATGAATTGTGTGAGATTAAGGTAGTTAGGGAAGGTGTCATCATAAATCATGTTTTACAAATGACAAGACAATCCAAAGAGGCTATAACTGTCCCAAATATGTCAAAGCAAGAATTGAAACCTAGGTCTTCCCTTCTCTAGGCAGCCACTGTAATGAAGAAGTCAAGCTAGTCATTTTAAAAAGGAAGAAGAATAGGAGTTCCTTGGTAGTCTAGTGGTTAGGATTTGACGCTTTCACTGCCATGGCCTGGGTTCAATCCCTGGTGGGGGAACTGAGATCCCACAAGGCAAGCTGCGCAGCCTAATTAATTAATTAATTTAAAAAAGGAAGAAAAAGTAATAACTCTAAAAATGCATTCTATATTTTTATAGTCCATCCTAATACATGATTACTATGGAGTCATTTATGAAACACTAAATTTGCATCAACACATTGGATAAAAAACAATGTGGAGTGAGGAGAGGGAGAGGAGAAACAAATGTTTGTAGAGATTGGACCCTTGCCAGGATCGAGGCTAAGCAATTACGTACTTTAATTTAATCTTTACAACCTATAAGGAAGGCATTGGTAGCTTCATTTTACCTAAGTGGAAACTAAAGTTTAGAAGATTGAGGCTGTAGCTTGCCCAAGGCGAAGTGACTAATCATTCTTAGAACAGGGTTTCAAACCTAGATAGATCTCATTTCCTCTGTCAGTTCTGACTTCCTGAAGACAAAGAATGATTCTGTTTTCATCTGGAATAAAGACTTAGGTCACATTTCTATCAGACTACCCTTTCTGCACCCATCTGGACTTTAATGTTGCTTTTTGTTTGCCTTTGGATGATATTCAGTCAAAAAGCCAACCTGTGGAAGGTGGTGGTGTTGGTGGTACAATACTATTTAGCTCTTTATCCCCATGGGTGAGAAGTCAGTTCTAATATCTCCTCATCAGAAACTTGAAATGCTGAGACTGACTCTACATAATTCAAAATATCTCGCTGATTCTGCCACAAATTCAGTCTTCCTCATGCTGTACAGGATGTCAAAGCCATTTCGCTTGAATTATGTTATGGCAATTAGACTTTTGTTTTTTAATTTATTTTTGGCTGTGTTGGGTCTTCCTTGCTGCACACGGGCTTTCTCTAGTTGCGGAGAGCGGGGGTTACTCTTCATTGCGGTGTGCGGGCTTCTCATTGAGGTGGCTTCTCTTGTTGCAGAGCACGGGCTCCAGGCGTGCGGGCTTCAGTAGCTGTGGCATGCAGCCTCAGTAATTGTGGCTCTCGGGCTCAGTAGTTGTGGCTCACAGGCTCTAGAGTGCAGGCTCAGTAGTTACGGCGCACAGGCTTAGTTGCTCCGCGGCATGTGGGATCTTCCCGGACCAGGGCTCGAACCTGTGTCCCCTGAATTGGCAGGCAGATTCTTTAACCACTGCACCACCAGGGAAGTCCCAGCAATTAGACTTTTACCTGCCATATTTGGACACAAATACCTTTGTCCACCTTTTTAATACTTGATCTGAATAAGGGTCAAAAATTGGATCTCTACTACTCATTTTACGACCATTCCAGGATGTAGCTCTGTAGGCCCCACTGATTTGAATGCATGCAGATTGTCTTAGTTATGTTGAGCTGCTATCACAAAAATACCACAGACTGGGTAGCAACAAACATTTATTTCTCATGGTTCTGGAGGCTAGAAGTCCAAGATCAATGTGTTTGAAGATGCACTGTCTGTGAGAGCTTGCTTCCTTGTTGCAGACTGATACTTTTTTGTTTGTTTGTTTTGTTTTGTTTTTTAAACAGCTTTATTGAGGTATAATTCACATACCATACAATTCACCCTTTTAAAGTAGATAATTCAGTGTTTTATTTTAACATATTCACAGATTTGTGCAACTGTCACCACTATCCAATTCCAAAAGATATTCATTACCCCCAAAAGAAACCCCATACCTGTAACAGTCACTCTCCCCAGCCCTTGGCAACTACGTACTGTTTTCTGTCTCTGTGGATTTGCCTACGCTGGAAATTTCATAAAAGTGGAGTCATAATATATGGCCTTTGTGACTGGCTTCTTTCACTTATAATATTTTCAAAGTTTATCTGTGTTGTATCATGTTATCTGTACTTCATTCCTTTTCATTGCCAAATAATATGCCATTGTATGGCTAGACCTCATTTTATGTATCCATTCATCAGCTGATGGACATTTGGTTTGTTTCGACTCTTTGAATTTTATTAACAACACAGACTGCCAACTCCTCGTATCCTCACATGGTGGAGAGAGAGAGAGAGAGGGCTCTCTGGGGTCCCTTTTATAAGGACACTAATCCCATTCATGAGGGCGCGGCATCCTCAACACCTAATCACCTCCCCCAAACCCTACCTCCTAATACCATCACATTGGGGGTTAGGATTTCAACATATTAATTTTGGGGAGACACAAACATTCAGTCCATAACACAGATGTTCATTAAATCATTTCTTTCAAATGGCCTAGTTGACTGGCCCTAAAAAATGCATTCTGGTGTTAGCTCACAGTTGGATGTGTAGGACCAGTTTTGAAATAAAAGAATGAGTCAGAGAACTGTCTTTAATAAAAGGAAGGGGAAATTATAGTTCTTGGATTTGAGCACCCTAGAAATCAGGGTAACTAACCCTGAGCAATCTTGCCTGACAGTAGTAAAATATGACAGTTAAGCAACGCCAAGCCATTGTTTCCATGTTCTGCTTCAAAATAAATGGTTCTTGTTCCTTTGGCTTCCTGAAGATTAATCAAGGGAAACATGAAGCAACAATAAACTGGGAAGCTTTCCCTTAGTTTTCAGATCTCTTCTGGAAGCATTTATGGTAATAGAATTTAATTAATAACACATGTATGAAACTTAAGGGCTAAAGCTTTTATGAATCATCATCCGGCAGGAGAGTTAAAAACTAAAATTTATTCAACTCTCATATTTTAAGAATTGAAATTTGAGAAAGAGAATACAATTTACTTGGTCATATAAAATTTTAGTATTTTAGGGGCTTCCCTGGTGGCGCAGTGGTTAAGAATCGGCCTGCCAATGCAGGGACACAGGTTCGAGCCCCGGTCCGGGAAGATCCCACATGCTGCGGAGCAACTAAGCCCGTGCACCACAACTACTGAGCCTGTGCTCTAGAGCCCACGAGACACAACTACTGAGCCCACGTGCCACAACTACTGAAGCCCACGCGCCTAGAGCCCATGCTCCACAACAAGAGAAGCCACTGCAATGAGAAACCCGTGCACTGCAACGAAGAGTAACCCCTGCTCACCTCAACTAGAGAAAAGCCCGCGCACAGCAACAAAAGACCCAACACAGCCAAAAATAAAATAAATAAAATAAAATAAATTAATTTTTTAAAAAAATTTTTAAAAAATCTTACTATTTTAAAGGTTGAACTATCAGACAGTGGACCCTGAAGACCACTGTGGGTGGTCAAATTTAGAAAGCTAAATAGACTCATTAATAAGGAGCAGTCCATAACTGTGTGCCGGGATGGATTATTAGAGTTCTCACTAAGAAAAATTGTACAAAAAAATCTTATCCTTGCAAATTTTACAAAATATGCACAAATTACTAGGCCCTCTTCACTTCACCCCCAGGCCCTTAGGAGGTGTCCAGGCAAGGGAGGGCCCCAAAGCTTAAGCCTTATTAAACTCAGTCAGTCTGTCTCCTGTTATGTGTCTATTCATTGTATTCTATAAATCTTCTAATTCAGAAAAAGATCGAAAACATTAGCTGTGCCCTATCTTCATTTGAGAAATGCAAAGATAACTTCATTTGCAGATTATAAATTTAACAGACTGGTGATATTAGAGATCTTTTTGCTACTCTTTATGCTAGTCTCTGTAAAACACAATTTGTATTCATAGCTGCATATTCATGCTTTCAAAACATAACTTTTGCTGCATTTAACGGTTGCTATTGATTCCTGAAATTCAGTCAGTAAGGTGGAGAAATAAAACTCTTGAAGTGGAAAGAAAGTTTAAAACAAACATCTATATAGAGTAGGGGATAGAGAGAGCTTAACAGATGGTAAAGAGCTATCTTCTCACATATGTTGCTTAAGTGGATTTATAAATATCAAATGACTGTAGAATAACCATTTCATTGTCCCCTGGCCCAAACAGCCACTGAATAATCTGTGTTGTCAGTTGTTAGGACTTTCTGTGCAGATTTGCATATCATAGAGATTCAGAACCAGAGTTCAGAATCCAGATTCAGAAGCTTGGTTTTAGATCTTTTGCTCAGAACTGATCAAAATTCTGAAGAAGTGACTAACAATACGTCTTCTCAAAAATTGTTTATTTGACAATTATATTAGTATGTTTATTGCTGCTGAGAAATGTAACTATCGAATGCTGGTGGTGGTTCTGGACTTTTAATCTTGAAAAACTATATTGAAGTTTAAGAATTAGCAACTATAATTTTAGATTAAAGGGCAATGGATAATCTTAAAGTATCATCAAGTTCTCAAAGCCTGATGTACCATCTATATTTTAAGGATGTTCGTGAGACACAAACCAGACCACAAATCAATTAGTGAAGAGAGACACTCAGGTTTATCTCCCATTTTAGTATCTTGGCCATTGTCTGTTTTGATACTTGACATCTTTAGTAATGATTTCTTATTTTACACTAACAGAGTGTTAAGGCCATTGTTTTCTGGCACCCTAATCTTAGGGAGAACGAATTAGGACATAGAATGGTTAATATCCATGCCTTACATTGAGTATGTGATTCCTATTAGCATCAGTGTTGGAAGATGGCATTTCCTCATCTTGTCTGAGAGTCTGCTGGATTTGAGTTGACTGTTGTTGTCTATCTAAAATCTATAGTCAATGCCACTGGTGAACAAATTGTGTTTGGCTGAGGTTGTCACTTGGGGAGTGTCAAAAAAAGATCTCAGAATGCTCAAAGGGCTTCTTTCATGTCCTAGTGGTGAGTATCTGGTGAGAAATTCAGCTACTGATGGCTTTCTGATGCTGTTGGCCACCATTAAACATTTGAAGATGTGCTTGAAGAACATTTCTTTGAAATTTTTGAGAATTTATTTTACTGTAAAAAGTTAATTTATTTACTTCATTGCGAATACCACATTAAAATTTAATCGTCCAGTTGTTTGGGTAACGGAAAACTGTCAAAGTTTCCCTAAATTTACTAACGCATATAGTTTTATGAAAACAACTTATACTTAGTTCCAAAGCATCATTTGTCCTTCTTGTATTCAAATGATTAAAAAATCAGAAAAGGGAGGGAGCATAAAACTTTTGTGCAGTATATAACAAATATACAAAGTTTTTTCAAATTAATTCATTCACCATAAACATCTGTCCATTAACACTTTCTCTGTTAAAATGGCAATTTGTTATAAACTCCCTGAATAATATTTTTACAACCCTAAAGATTGATAGTGGATGTGAAGTTGTCTGCAGAGTGCCTGAGAGTAGCATTGTCTGATACTGATTTCTCCCAGTGCTTTGCACAGATTTGAGAATGGGGATGAGGGGGTGGGGTGGGAGGAGGTCTGTGGAGCCAGACTAAACTCTCTGTAGGTAGATGCACATCTTGGCTTCCCTGCTTTCTAGTGTTGTGGCCTTGAGCAAGGTACTTAACCTCTCTCAATTGTCACATCTGTCAAATAAGGATATTAACAGAGTGGAGTCATGTCTTTGTTAGATGCTAGGTTCTTAAGGGGAAAATTTATTCATTGTCAAAATCACCCTTAAATTCTTTAGGTCATCACTAACTCACCAGGACATCAGCCATGGGTAGCTCCAAGGTCAAACACATCTTCTATTCCTCCTTGTGCTTTGGTGTGGCTCTCCTTTCTCTGAACATAGGATGCCAATGTCTCATTAAGAAGAAGGGCCAGAATGGCCCGAGACTAGAAGAACGTGTCCGTCTGTGTGTCTGTCTCTCTCTCCCTTTCCTTTACTCCCTTCCTCTCCCTCCTCCGCCCTCTCCTCTCCCTCCCCTTCTATGACCTATTATGGTTGAATGACAGATAGTGAGAGAGATGAGTATATTATCTAATATATCCTAATTCCTACCTCATTGGGTTACTTTCTATCCATATAAATGTTTATCTGTAATAAATACTGGATGGTATTATTGTTACTGCTAGCCCTATGGATTTTTTTAATATTTGTTACTCTAATAATTGTATATAAGTGATTAAACCACATGACTAAGGGCTTCCCTGGTGGCGCAGTGGTTAAGAATCCACCTGCCAATGCAGGGGACATGAGTTAAGCCCTGGTCCAGGAAGATCCCACATGCTGCGGAGCAACTAAGCCCTTGCGCCACAACTACTGAGCCTGCGCTCTAGAGCCCGCGAGCCACAACTACTGAGCCCGAGAGCCACAATTGCTGAGGCTGCGTGCCCCAACTACTGAAGCCCGCACGCCTAGAGCCCATGTTCCACAACAAGAGAAGCCACTGCAATGAGAAGCCCACGCACCGCGACGAAGAGTAGCCCCCACTCGCCGCAACTAGAGAAAGCCCGCATGCAGCAACAAAGACGCAATGCAGCCAAAAATAAATAATATAAATAAATTTTAAAAAAGAAAACACAGGGCTTCCCTGGTGGCACAGTGGTTAAGAATCTGCCTGCCAATGCAGGGGACACGGGTTCGAGCCCTGGTCTGGGAAGATCCCACATGCCGCGGAGCAACTGGGCCCGTGAGCCACAACTACTGAGCCTGCGCGTCTGGAGCCTGTGCTCCGCAACGAGAAGCCATGATAGTGAGGCCCGCGCACCGCGATGAAGAGTGGCCCCCGCTCGCCGCAGCTAGAGAAAGCCCTCGCACAGAAACGAAGACCCAACACAGCCAAAAATAAATAAATTAATTAATTAATTTAAAAAAAAAAAGAAAACACATGGCTATTTTTATTTTTGAAAACTTATGAAATAATTTATACTCACAGTTTTTATGACTTGCTTTTATGCACGGTATTCTCTCTAACGTACTTTTTTAAAAGAATTTTTTATTGGGGTGTAGTTGATTTACAATACTGTGTTAGTTTCAGGCGTACAGCAAAGTGAATCAGTTACACATATACGTATATACACTCTTTTTTAGATTCTTTTCCCATATAGGTCATTACAGAGTATTGAGTAGAGTTCCCTGTGCTATACAGTAGGTCCTTATTAGTTAGTTATTAGTCCTTATTTATTTTTGGCTGCGTTGGGTCTTCATTGCTGCACGTGGACTTTCTCTAGTTGTGGCGAGCAGGGACTACTCTTTGTTGTGGTGCGCGGGCTTCTCATTGTGGTGGCTTCTCTTGTGGAGCACGGGCTCTAGGTACACAGGCTTCGATAGTTATGGCACGCAGGCTCAGTAGTTGTGGCTCACAGGCTCTAGAGCGCAGGCTCAGTAGTTGTGGCGCACGGGCTTAGTTGCTCCATGGCACATGGGATCTTCCTGGACCAGGGCTCGAACCCGTGTCCCCTGCATTGGCAGGCAGATTCTTAACCACTGTGCCACCAGGGGAGTCCTCTATAATGTACTTTTAAAACAAACAGAAAACCTCGGTAACATCTCAGTTTTTCCTAATCATGTTTTCAATGAAAAGTGTTCACTTAAATAACAATTTTATAGTAAATTTTTAAGCTGTGATAGTGTGAATACGTATTTATTCTTAGTCAAACCAAATTATTTTAGATGGGTGATAGACATATAAGAACTTTCATTCTTACAGTGGGGGGAGAAAAGAATCACAAAGGTTTTATTTGACTAGGAATTACTTGACTTGGAGATTTAGAAGTTATGGAAATAATCATCTCTTAATCTCATTTTATGAACTTCTGCCAGTGATTTTGGCACACATCCATAACTATGAAAGACGTTTTGTAGCTAGGTTTAAAACAATTTTTGACCTTAACCAGCGGCCCTACATGACAAGTTTTTGTTTATTTTTCTACTTAACTTACTCAAGAAAAGTGAAGAAAAAAAATCAATTCAAGAAAGCAGCCAGCAGCCTGCCAGTGCAGGGGACACAGGTCGAGCCCTGGTCTGGGAAGATCCCGCATGCCACGGAGCAACTGAGCCCGTGTGCCACAACTACTGAAGCCCACGCGCCTAGAGCCTGTGCTCTGCAACAAGAGAAGCCACCGCAGTGAGAAGCCCGCACACAGCAACGAAGAGTAGCCCCCGCTCGCCGCAACTAGAGAAAAACCGCGTGCAGCAACAAAGACCCAACACAGCCAAAAATAAATAAATTAAATAAATAAATAAATATATTTAAAAAAAAAAGAATACGGCCAACAGATCCTATTCCTAACATCTGCTAGTGAAATATTGATACAAAACATTTTGCTTTCATAAATAGAGTTATTGGGTTCAAGTTAGAAAAATAAAACTGAATTCGAAGACAGGCTGGTAAACAGTAGAAATCTTATTTTTTTTTTAAGATTTAGAGCTTTCTGTTTAAGTTCAACGTAAGTGACTACACTTTAAAAAATATTTTTACTTAATTAAAGGCAACCCTTGAAGTAAATAGAATTAGAGGAAGCAAGACAGCTAGGAGAAGATGCTTAAAATCATTGAAGGAAATATTCAGCCTACCAAGAAATGCTATCTATTCATTAATTTAATAGTACTAAGCCCCGTTATAATTTTTTTGCCTTCATAGTTTTTGCAATTCAACCAATCCTTTCTTTTTCCTTGTCTGAGACACATTTTTTTTTCTATTCAAATATATACATACAAAAGTTATGAGGGAATTAATAAAATTCCTGAAGTTAACAGCTGTTATTTTCCATAGAACTTTAAAAGTGATTTTTGAAAATTGAAGAAATAATTCTCAAAGGAAGTTTTAGCAAGTAGAAAAGTGGAACTGAGAAAGGGGAAGAGGGACTTCCCTGGTGGCGCAGTGGTTAAGAGTCTGCCTGCTAATGCAGGGCACATGGGTTTGATCCCTGGTCCAGGAAGATCCCACATGCCACGGAGCAACTAAGCCCGTGCACCACAACTACTGAGACCGTGTGCCACAACTACTGAAGCCTGCATGCCTAGAGCCCGTGCTCTGCAACTGCAACAAGAGAGGACACCGCAATGAGAAGCCTGTGCACCACAACGAAGAGTAGACCCCACTCGCCACAACTAGAGAAAGCCCGCACGCAGCAACAAAGACCCAACACAGCCAAAAATTAATTAATTAATTATTTTTTTTAAAAAAAGGAAAAGGAAAAGATGATTCAATCTGATCCTAAATCTTACAGTCTCAGATTGGACTAATGTTTGCCTCAAATGAAAGTAGGCCCAAGACTCCTAAAGAAAATGAACATTCTCAGTAGGCAGTGTGGTGTTTGAAAAGTTCAAAGATGTGATGTGAAGGGAACAAAGATTATCTTTTCCTATTTTGCCAACATTGTCCCCTCAACTGGTTTCTAGGGAATATGAATCTTCATTGTTTTGTCTAAAAAGTATACTAAAATAGTTCAAAAGTCACGAGAAACGCCAGTCATAATTGGAACTTCTCTGAGCACACTAATTTACACATTTCTAAAGGAGAAAAGAGACTCTTTCAAAGTGTACTTCGAAAGTTTCACAGAATAATGGTTTAGAATCAGAATCACAGGCAAAAACATTCAACGATCATGTCATTTAAACGTAGGTGTAATGCACAAGGACCCATGAGACCCTAACTTTTCTCCAGCTCACTTAAGAGGATTCTGGCTTGGCCAGCTTAGTCTCTTCCCTTCCTCTGCTGTCTGAAAATCCAAACCCTCCTTTTGGACTCTACAAAATAAAGTTGAGGCAGGAGAGGAGAAGCTGGAAAAGAAAGGCATGAGGGGCTGGGGGGGAGCGGTTCAGAGGACTATGGGACATATTCTAGCATGTGACAAAAGTACATGGAAAAGGGAAAATAGAGTATTTTAAAAGATTTCTTGGACCCCTTCATGGTTTTTGAAATATGCAAGCAAAAGAGTTATTTTGAAATTACTCTTTGGTGGCTCCAATACCTCTCTAAGACTGAGCCAAGTGGGTTACTGCTTTATACAAGTATATTTACAAGGGTCAGTAAAAAGGATCAGTTCAGGCCTACGTTCTTCACATAGATTTGTCAGTTTCCTTAGTGAAGATGTTTTCAATTTAGAGATAGGTAGAACCTGAATAGTTAAACAATGTTGAACAGTTGAGCTAGACATTTGAGGTTTATAGTTTTTTGAGATTTTTAATTTCACAATTAGATTTGCTGTCCAGGCTTCCAAGAGAAGAGAGAAAGGAAAAAAAAAAAATTGTCCAGAATAGCATGTATTCTTCAGGAGTGATAAAATCTGGCACAGTGGAAGATTCATTTACATATCAATGTACTTATAGATGAATGATTGAAAGACAAGATGCCATGTCATATGAAGGATTTTTCTCTCCTTCACAAAAGTGTAATAAATTATTTCATAGTTAAGAAATTCTGATCTTATAGGAACTTTCAAAATCCTTGAACTCATGGTTCCTTGCCCTCCTTAAGTCTATTCCTGGGTTGTCAAACCAGCCTAGCTGTAAGTCTAGAGCAGTGGTTCTCAACCAGGTAGGACTTCCCCATCCTACACTCAGGGGACATTTGGCAATATCTAGGAACATTTTTGGTTGTCATGACTTGGGGTGGGGGGTAGGGATGCCACTGGCATCTGGTGGGTAGAAGCAAGTGATACTGCAAAGCATCCTACAATGCACAGGACAGCCTCCCACAACAAAGAATGATCTAGTCTCAAATGTCAATAGTGTCAACATTGAGAAAGCTTTATCTAGAGCTTTCCTCTGAGGTTACCTTAGTGCCCTACTTCTCCAGTCATAGCCTCTTAGCTTCCATCTTCCTGTTATTCTTCTGAGCCAGTCCTTGCCTTGCTTATTACCACCAATTTCTCAACCTATGCCATCTTCATTAGACCAGTGGACTTTTCCACCAGGCATCTTTGTTAATCTGCAGTCCTTCCTCATAGTTCAGCTTGGGAGGAACGTGATGTGAGGCCCAGTATAGAAGAGTAATAAACAATGTGGGCTTTGGGTATAATTTAGGTAAGTTAAAATCCCAGATCCACCACTTACTACTAATATAACCTTGGCCAAGTTTCTTACCCTCTCTGTGCCTCAGTTTCCCCACCTGAAATAAATGTGGATTTCATCAGGTGGGGAAACTGATAATATCGTCACCATCAATCATCATCATCATCATCATCATCATCATCATCATCATCATATCAGACCCCATTAAGGATTTCAGTCCTATAGATCAGTGATTTTTCCAGGATTGGAAAATCATGGAACTGTTTAGGGGGATAACAAAGGTGTTCTGTTTGCATTTTTTATCAGAACTTTATTATACAAAGTTTATAATCATTATATATTATGTATATACTATGTACATATGTACCATGTATATATCATGTACATACTATGTATGTACTATGTACATTTCATAGTAAATACGTTGAATGACTCATTTCTATATGATATAGGTATAGTCAGGGATAAGTTCATAAAGCAATTTATGTCCTTACATAAAGCACTAAAAATAATTAGCTTTTATTTGCAGGGGGCAATACCTGTGACAGTACTAGATCGCACATTAGGCTGAATTAAAGACATAAACTCTTGTTTAGCAGTTGAGCTTGTGAGAGTGTGCTGTCTGGGGGGGCAGCAGTGGGGAGGGGCGCAAATAGATGCATGAGTTCTGCTTTGGGAAATGCTTAAAGGGCAAAACCACAATATAGAAAATGGAAAAAACATATAGTTTGCCTTAGCTTTTCCTATTTCGATACTTTAAAACTTATGTGTTATGAATTGTGTGAAACTGTCACCAAACTTCAGGCTAGTTTTCTTTAATATGGCATGCCATTCAAACATTTGAAAATGGCCTTTTGCACTATTTTAATTATCCTATCTGTTTTAATCTTTCAGATCATAAGACCTATGGATTCTCTGCCTCAAAAGATCATCAAGTGGTCACAGCAATAGAATATCAAGGTAGAGTACCTTACTGGTTTTCATGGTCTGTATTGTTGAAATAACTCACAGAGGTGACACACGTTAGTGCCTTTCTATCTGTCAGGAACCTCTGTCTCACTTCACGCTAACTCCTCTGCTGAAATGCTGCTCACTGCTGTTTCCCCCTTGAGAACTGTTTCTCCACCTCCTCAGTAGAAATTTTGGACATTCCACGAGAGACCTGATGTACAAAGAATGTCTCGTTACATAAAGTATCTGCAACAAAGCAAATCTAATTTGTAAAACTGGGAGAAGGAGATCTTGCAAAGTTTCCAGTCAGCTAAATTTGGTAAATGGGAATTAACACTGCAAACCCCACTCTATGTATTTAAGATAACGTTAATATAGCCTATTGTTGGGGTATCATTTTGCTACTTATTTTAGCCTCTTAAAATATTTATAAGGGAGGAGTTGGTATTCAACAGGTATAAAATTTCAATTTTGCAAGATGAAAAAGTTCTGGAGATTGCTTGCACAACAATGTGAATATATGTAACACTACTGAACTGTACAGTAAAAATCATTAAGAAGGTAAATTTTAAGTTATGTATATTTTATCACAATTAAAAAAAATTTTTAAGGATCTAATAACCAAAAAGAATTATGAGCCTTTATAAATTTACTTCAAATGTTGACTATCTACTACTTCTCTGAAGGGTTTTTACCTAGAACACATTAATAATACTGGGCAACCTGAAAAATTACTGTTTCTTAAATGTGATGCTTCTTTAGACCATAAACATTTAAGAAACTGATTTCAAATGTCTGATCCCTTTTCTTTAGGCATGTCTTAGTTTCCTGCAGTTGGAGAGAGATAGGTTTGGAGTAAAGAGAAAAAGATTTAAAAAAGGGGCCTGGCGTGAGAAGAATTAAATGATCTAGTATTTAACCGGTGCTTACAGACATGCCTGGCATATAGTAAGTTATATGTGCTTGTTAAATAATAATATGCTATAATAAGAAGCAGTGAATCAGTCATTCACTTAAATAATTATTTAGGTTATTCAGGTTCTTTGAAGTCCTAATATTTTACATGATTAACCTAATAAAACACTCTTTATCATGACGTAGTTTTAAATGGGAAGAGGTGGGAAACAGAAATTAATGATTGGTAGTAATTTGGGACTATGGAGTACTTACAGGGAAGACAAACAGGGCTGGGTGAGATGCCCAAAAGGAGACTGGAAAAGCCAGTGAGTGAGCTCAGTGAGAGGAAAAGGGATCAGGGTATCCATGTGGGACAAAGGAAACAAACTTAATTTCTCTCACTTTTTACTTTTCTGGAGGATCTTACTGTTGGGTCCAACTGGATACCACAGATATTCATCTCTGCCTCCCCAGGCCCTACGCCATGATATCTGAATTAGGATGCCAAAAGTGTATTCTTTAGTCTTACATTACTTTAAAAAAATGTATTAAGGCGAAATTCACATAACATAAAATTCACGATGTTAGAGTGAACGATTAAGTGTCATTTATTATATCCACAATGTTGTGTGACCACCACCTCTATCTAGTTTCAAAGCATTTCCAACACTCTAAACAAAAACCCTGTACCATTTTTATATCACTTTAAAATGTATGTTTTATTTTTAAAATAAATCCTTCTACAGATGGGAAATAGAAAATCCTTCTATGTTTATTGCAATCAAATGTTAGTCTTATTTACTCCCAAGTAATTTCTATTTTTTTAATCTCGCCTCTGCTCCTTTTAATAAAAAGTTATATTTTGATTCTATTTTATATGTGCTCCAATCATTCCAACTTGGCTTTCCATAAAGCAAAAATAAATTTCTATCTATCTTCTTCAACATTTCACTTTTAGGATATTTTATGCAGTAACTTAATTTTACTTAAAGTCTAAAATATTTTTTTGTTTTTACTTTTCTTAATTGAAGTATAGTTGATTTACCATGTTGTGTTAATTTCTGCTGCACAGCAAAGTGACTCGGTTGGTTATGGATATATACATTATACATTCTTTTTTCTATTCTTTTCCATTACAGTTTATCCCAGGACATTGAATATAGTTCCCTGTGCTATACAGTAGGGCCTTGTTCTCCATCCATTCTATATGTAATAATTTGTATCTACTAACCCTAATCTCCCAGTCTATCCTCCCCCACCTTCCCTCCCCCTTGGCAACCACAAGTCTGTTCTCTATGTCTGTGAGTCTGTTTCTGTTTTTTAGATAGGTTCATTTGTGTCATATTTTAGATTCCACATATAAATGATATCATATGGTATTTGTCTTTCTCTTTCTGACTTACTTCACTTAATATAATAATCTCTAACGGCATCCATGTTGCTGCAAATGGCTTTTTCTTCTTTTTAATTTATTTATTTTATTTTTGGCTATGTCGGGTCTTTGTTGCTGTGCACAGGCTTTTCTCTGGTTGCAGCGAGCGGGGGCTACTCTTCGTTGCGGTCCGCGGGCTTCTCATTGCAGTGGCTTCTCTTGTTTTGGAGCACGCGGGCTTCAGTGGTTGTGGCACTTGGGTTCAGTAGTTGTGGCTCGTGGGCTCCAGAGTGCAGACTCAGTAATTGTGGTGCATGGGCTTAGTTGCTCCGCAGCATGTGGCATCTTCCCGGACCAGGGCTCGAACCCTTGTCCCCTGCATTGGCAGGCAGATTCTTAACCACTGCACTACCAGGGAAGCCCCCTGTAAATGGCTTTTTTTTTTTTTTAATGGCTGAGTAGTTAGTATTCCACTGTATATATGTACCACCTCTTCTTTATCCATTCATCTGTCGATGGACATTTAGGTTGTTTCCATGTCTTGGCTATTGTGAATAGTGCTGCTATGAACATAGGGGTGCATGTATCTTTTTGAATTATAGTTTTGTCCGGATATATGCCCAGGAATGGGACTGCTGGATCATATGGTAATTCTAGTTTTAGTTTTCTGAGGGACCTCCATACTGTTTTCTGTAGTGGCTGCACGAGCTTACATTCCCACCAACAGTGCAAGAGGGTTCCCTTTTCTCCACACCCTCTCCAGCACTTGTTATTTGTAGACTTTTTAATGATGGCCATTCTGACTGGTGTGAGGTGGTATCTCATTGTAGTTCTGATTTGCATTTCTCTAATAATTAACAATATTGAGCATCTTTCATGTGCCTATTGGCCATCTGTATGTCTTCTTTGGAGAAACGTCTATTTAGGTCTTCTGCCTATTTTTTGATTGGGTTGTTTGTTTTTTTTGTTGTTGAGTTGTACTAAAATATTTTATGATTTGTGTATATGTATATGTGTGTTCCCCCCAATTCATTCAGTTTTTTGTCTTTTGTCTCTCTGATGTCAATAAATCATGAATTAGTTAATTCCTTCTTTTCAGTACTGCTTTTCTGTATCACTTCCCATAGTGAGGCCAAAAGCAGAATGAGGGTAAAGCGAGGGCTGCTCTGCCAGGCTTGTAAATTACATGAGCAGCCTTATGCACAGAGCACAACCCTGAGAGCAATAAATCAGAATTTAATAGCATGCTTTTCTCCACAGAAGTAATAATTTATGGTAATTCTCCAGAACTACTTTGGTAGTATCCATTCTCTTCTTGCATTATGTAAGATTTTGATGATTTTTAACTTGAGCACAGAGAATGAAATCAAACAAGAGTCAACAATACAGAATCTTAGAAAAATTAAAATTCACAATGATTCTAGGTGTGTGATTCCTTAAAGTGATTATTTTGCTACATGTTGAACAAATGCTTTTTCCAAACAGAGAATTATCTTTTCTCAATCCAAACTGGAACAGATATTTTTGACAATGTAATAATCATCTTAATAGAAAAACTTGGTGCATTTTTCTGTCCTAATATGCCTTGCTTTGAGAAAGTATGACTTATGTCTATATTATTTTCTTTGCTGCCTCAAACACAGGAAACACTTTAGCTCAAATCTGAGTAATTTGGAGGTAGATTTATGATGTTATTAAGTATGGATTTCTACCATGCCAAGGCAAGCTTACAACTACAAGTAAGAGAAGTGCCTCATGGGTAAAAGTAATAATAACCATTTATGGAACATGGACTATATACAGAGTACCATGTGCACCCAAGTATGTAAATATATTATCTCATTTAATCTTTACCACAACTTTGCAAGATGAGTAATGTTGTTTTTGTCATTTTACAGATGTGAACACAATCACATCTTTTTTTAAAAAGTTAAATAATTTGCTCAATATCACACATCTGGTTTATGGCAGAGGTCTAACTTCAAAGCCTGCGCCTTAAACCACTATATTATGGCATAATAACGCCGAGGGCTAGACACAGAAAATTATGCTGGCCACGGATGTTGAATTTTGGCTGAAAAGAGAGAGGAGAGTTCATGGTAGTTAGCTTCTCAGTTCACTTAGTTCTTTATCCTCAGATGTTGGCCTCGTGATTCTAGTAGATTTACTGTTTCTCACAGTTTTGGAGGTCAAGGTGTTCCCCTGCTTGGAACACTCCCAAAGAACCACAAGGCGAAATTCAGATTCCAGGAAATTCAAAAATTCAAATTCCCTCTTTTAAGTCTTTGGTTAAATATCACCTTCTAAATGAGGTGAACTCCGACTGCTCTATTTTTTAAAACTGCACCCCCAATCCCCAGATTCCCAAACTTCCTGTACTCTGATCTACTCTTATTTTCATAGCACTCATGACCTCTTAACATACTGTATAATTCACTTCGTGGTATTTCTTGTGTGTCTGACCCCCTGCAAACTGTAAGATCCCAAAGGGAAGGGATCTTTGTTTTGCTCACTGCTATAGCTCAAGAACAATGCCGGACACACAGTAAATACTCAATATATTTTGGACAAATTGCATAGACCATTTCTCCACATTTTATATGGTCAATGAGGTTGAGGCTGGAGTGAAGTCACTTCACTTAAGAAAACCATTGGTTACATTTTTAACATAATTTCTGCAGAGGTTTTCCACAGAGTAATGAGTATAGAAATCAGGAAGAACTGACCAAAAGGAGCGTGTGTGTGTGTGTGTGTGTGTGTGTGTGTCCAGTTAAATATGTGAAACAATATGATTATTTGAGTGTAAATTTATTCCTAAGACCTAGGAGTGTGAGCTAAAAATGAGTGTGGGTGTGTGTTTAATTGTTGGAAACTCAACAAAATACGGGAAGGAAACCTATCTAAAACTCAAGACTCCGGAAGGCCACCACCCATTCTCCGTAATAACAGAACAGAACCACGTTTCCTCAGACAAGTCCCTCGGCACACATTTGTCTGTGTAGCGTAATTGTAAACATGTCTGTAAAATGATGTCTGTTTGTAACATAAAACCTGTTTTTAAAACTAGGTATCCTTAAAAACAACTTTTAGATTTTTTTTTTCCTTGTCTTTCTTTTCTCTATCCTACTTTCTATCTTCCATTACCTGTTATTCTATTTCTATATTTCTAGCAATGTGTGTGGAACTAAAAAAAAAATTAGAAACTACATTTTAACAGAAAAATCATAATTCTGTCACACAGAAATCATCACTGGGTTAATATTTTCATACATATTTATACAGGCTTTTTATCCATATCTATGTGTATACTTTTAATAAAACCTGGGATAAATATTATAAGTATTGCTTTCTAATCTACCATGTCATGTAATATCCTGAATTATTTTTTTTTTAACGGCATTAAGTCTGCTTAACATCAAAATCAGAGGTATGAGAAGGATTTTACCATAGTTTCTCTTCTAGTCAAAGATGCTTTGTTTTTTAGGTCAAACTGTATGCATTGTGGAGGAAAAAAAGTTTCAGAAATATGAAGTTGAGGGAACTCTGCTCAGTACTCTGTAATAACCTATATGGGAAAAGAATCTGAAAAAGAATGGATATATGTATATGTATAACTGAATCACTTTGCAGTACACCTGAAACTAACGCAACATTGTAAATCAACTATATTCCAATATAAAATAAAAACTTAAAAAAATATGAAGTTGACACTCTGGAGAGCTGGCTGAAACATACTTTAAAAAATAGTTAGAACTAGAGGTTTCCATTTGGCAGCTTGAAGCAGTTGGCAGGCAGGCCCTGGGTTTTTCTTCCGTCCGTCATCTTGTTTGGACAGTTAAAAGAGGGGGCACCTTGGGTAGTTCCAGGAATTCTTTAATGACATAAGTGCAGTAAATTCCCCGTGGTAAAGTAACCTTAGTGAGCTACATTGAGGCGGTTAAACCTGATGCCAAGATTAAATCTTTGAATAATTTTTCTGGATTGAGGTGAGGGGTAGGAGTCAATGATTTATTAGGAGACCATATTGGGTGTGTATTAATGTATTTTCAGAGAAGGTTATCAAAAAGGGATCTGAGTGAGAATGCAGCGTGTTGAGGGACCATTTGGGGTTCCATAGCATGGCCTGGGCTGGGCTAAGTGCCTTTCTTTTTTTTTTAATATTTTATTTATTTATTTATTTTTGGCTGTGTTGGGTCTTCGTTTCTGTGCGAGGGCTTTCTCTAGTTGCAGCAAGCGGGGGCCACTCCTCATCGCGGTGTGCGGGCCTCTTCACCATCGCGGCCTCTCTTGTTGCAGAGCACAGGCTCCAGACGCGCAGGCTCAGTAATTGTGGCTCACGGGCCCAGCCGCTCCGTGGCATGTGGGATCTTCCCAGACCAGGGCTCGAACCCGTGTCCCCTGCATTGGCAGGCAGATTCTCAACCACTGCGCCACCAGGGAAGCCCATAAGTGCCTTTCTTAGGCAGTAGGTGTGAAGCATCCACTATTTACCTCCATCCTGGCACTCATCACCTTGGACTGAAATTACACTGTCTTATTTGTCTCTTCTACCAGACTGTAAACTCCTTGAAGACTGAGATAGATGGGGAAGAAAAGGATAAATAGTTAATCATAGCTGCCATTTTTAAAGACTTACTTTGTCCAGGCATGTGTGCTTTGCATATATTATTGTATATGAAGACTCAACAACTCTATGAGATACTATCTTATTTTACAGATGACAACTGAGGCTCAAGAACTAGGGAAAGTAGCATAGTGTCACAAAATTATTTTGCGAAATAATCGTAATGCTTTCAATTCATCTTTGAATTAAGCCAACATGGTACCTGTTGAGGAAATTTATGAATAAATAAATGAATGAATGGATAAAAGAATAATTTAAGGATGTTAAAAATTTATTAATTAACTAAAAGATTATTTCAGAGGGACAATTTTTTTAAAAAGTATTTTTGTTTTTGTTCCTAGAGGTTATTTTAGCCTGTAAATACCCAAAGAAGACCAGTTCCTCCAGATTGGAGTGGAAGAAACTGGGGCACAGTGTCTCCTTTGTCTACTATCAACAGGCTCTTCAAGGTAAGATGCTGGGACTCGATAAGGTGAGAGCAAGAGAGCACCAAATACCCCAGGTCCTTTAATTAACCAATGAGGGCAGGACATGGCTGATGACTGAGAATGTGTTTCTGTAAGTGTGAGATGAAACCAGTAGAGACTGAGACCCAAAACACAACAACCGCAAAAACAGAGGACAGAGAACAGAAGAAATTCACCTCCATGCATGAACTCCATGGAGGCCCTGGACCCCTCATTTCTCACCTCACTTCTAGAGGATGTAAGATGCAATTGTTCTTGCTGGCCCAGTAGATTAAACACTTGAGAGAAAGGAAGAAAAGATGGTGTGGGGTTGGGATGGAGGGTCACTGCTCGATTGTAGTAACTTTACCCTTTTTCCATATCACCATTGAGAAAGCAAGGCCATCACTGAGAAGTTTAGGGAGTTAAGACTTAGGGGAAGGTAAATACAGCTACCCTTATCCAGTGCTTTCTTTTTTACATTTTTTATTGTTATACATTTCTTTATACTCCCTACCCTTCTTGTTGAATATATAGTGAGCTTTTAATTTAAAGTATTGGTAATGATAGATAAAATGCAACGATGTCTGGGACTTAGTTCAAAATAATCCAGTGGTTAAAGGTACAGATGTAGTAAGACAGGCCTAGCATTAATTAAAATTACAGTTGGGTGATGGTTTGTTGAGGTTCATTTTACTATACTCTCTAATTTTGTGCATGCTTGAAATTTTCCATTATAATTATTTTAAAAGTTGGAAATACAACTTAAGTATAATAAACAGGTTATTATTTTAAAATAAGTTTTACTTTAATTTTAAAGAATTAAACAAGTGAGCAAATGTTTAAAGTTCATAGAAAATTTAAAATATCCCTCTGGTTCTTACCTGTTAAGATAGGATTACGGGCATCAGAGGCCTAATAGCACAGCTGTCTTTACTTGAATTTTCTGTAATGCTAATCTAACGTGATACAAAACACTATTTTAATTCCGCACAAATTACTATCAAAAACTAATCCAAAGAATGTTTTTAAAGACCCCCTCACCTTCTTTTTTGTGGCAGTATCATGCAAGCCACCACACATAAAGTTACTGTTCCAGCTAGTTAAACTAGGCTTTCCAGTATCTTTTGAAGATGTGAATCTATTTATTCTAGCATACTAGAAAGGGGATGAGGCAGGAATGAGGGTTGAATTCTTTAAAATAAAATATGGGAATACGGAACTGAGTGTTCTTTTGTGAACAGCATGACATTCTAAAAAAGAAATAGAAATTTGAAAGAGCAGCCCTCATATATACTTTTTAAATTGAGTTTATTAATAGGAAAATAAATGCAGTGGTTACTGAATGAAGTGACTAGAGAAAGGTAGTGTATAGAAAGTTATTATATCATTATTAACATCATTGTCCTCTTTTTCTAAAAGGAGATTTTAAAGATCGAGCTGAGATGATAGATTTCAGCATACGGATCAAAAATGTTACGAGAAATGATGCCGGGAAATATCGTTGTGAAGTTAGTGCCCCATCTGAACAAGGTCAAAACCTGGAAGAGGATACACTCACTCTAGAAGTATTAGGTGATGTACTTGTCTCTGTGTGATTACTGTTCCCACTCTCATCCCCATCATCCAACCCTGGAGCAATGAGGCAACTCAGGGCCCCAGAGAGTAAAGTTATAAAGGTGGACCACCAGCACCGCTGTTCCTGGAAAATCTTGGCTGTTACTCCTTTTCACCTCGTTGGCTGCTGAAATTTTACTGTTACTAACTTATTATGACAAAATCTCTTTTCACTTAAGATTGAGGTAAACCTTAATGGTCCTCCACTGTACATAGAAGCATTTTCCCCAAGAGTTTATTTATTTATTTATTTTTTAACATCTTTATTGGAGTATAATTGCTTCACAATGGTGTGTTAGTTTCTGCTTTATCGAGAGTTTATTTTTCAATCACTTTCAGCATAGGTAGTAATTCTCTTACCATATAAAATAGTCTCAAATGAGATGATAGAAAAGCAATAAAACCAAAAAAGTATTGGGATTAGGAGATGCAAGCTATTATATATATAGAATGAATAAACAACAAAGTCCTACTGTATAGCACAGGGAACTATATTTAATATCCTGTGATAAACCATAATGGAAAAGAATATGAAAACCAATGTATATATATGTATAACTGAATCACTTTGCTGTACGGCAGAAATTAACACAACATTATAAATCAACTATACTTCAATAAAATAAATTTTTTTAAAAATGTAGGCTGGGGAAGTATAGAAGTTATTTTGGTAAAGAAAGGAAATTAGCATTTATTATGCAGCTAGTATGCATTAGGCTCTTTCACATGTGTAATTTTACTTAATCTTTACTAACAACCTGATTTTTACAGATGAGGAGATAGGTGCTAAGTGATTTTCCTAAGGCTGCAGAGCTAGTAAATATCTGGACCAGGATTTGGATCCAGATGGGGTTAACTTCAAAGCCAATATATTTAGTTACTCTAAGACTCACTGATAGATAGCAACTGCTCATGATGACAACTGGTGAGGAAATGATCAGTTCTTCTCCACAGATGTTACTATAAACTACTAAGCAAAGAGAATAAAACAACTCCTCTTCCTTTTTCTATATAGTCCAGGCTCTTTCTAAAATTCTAATGATGTACTTACTGTTACAGAAGAAATTTCATTCAGAAAACCTTGCAGGAGATTCAGCTGGTGTATTAGTCTTCTGCTACATACCAAATGATCACAAACTTAGCAGCTTAAAACAACCACCCATTTATTAGCTCACGGTTCTGTAGATCAGAAGCTCAGCACAATGTGGCTGGGTTCTCTGCCCAGGATATCACAAGGCTGAGATCAAGGAGTCAGCTGGGCTCAATTCTTGACTGGAGGCTCTGGAAGCAAATCTGCCATCAAGCTCATTTATTCTTGTTGGCAGATTTCAGTTCCTTATGGTTGTAGAACTGAGGTCCCCTTTCCATGCTGGCTATCAGCTGGAGGCCACGCTCAGTTCCTAGAGCCACCACATTCCTTGCCATGGGGCCTCTCTATCTACAACCCGACAAAAGCATGTTGAATCCTTCTTGTGTTTTGAATCTCTGAATTTCCCTTCTGTGACCAACCAGAGAAAACTGCTTTTAAAGAGGTCATGTGGGGACTTCCCTGGTGGTCCAGTGGGTAAGACTCCACGCTTCCAATGCAGGGGGCATGGGTTTGATTCCTGGTCGGCGAACTAGATCCCACATGCACGCCCACAACTAAGAAGTCCACAGGCCGCAACAAAGATCCTGCATGCCACAAGACCCGGTGCAGCCTAAATAAGTAAACAAATAAATAAATTTTTAAAACATCAAAAAAAAAAAAGAGGTCATGTCATTAGGGCAGACCCATCTAAATAATTTCCCCTACCTTAAAGACAAGAGATTTGGGACCTTAATTACATCTCTAAAATCCCTTCAGAGTAGTAGCTACATTCGTGTTTGACTGAATAACTGAGAGAACATGTACATACACCAGGGCCGGGGAACTTGGGGGACCATGTTAGAACTCTGCCTACACAGACAGTTCTGGGTTTTCCTGGATTTAAGTAAAGTCTGGTTTACTTTACAAATCCCTGGGACCAGAATAACCTTAATTCAGGTATTCTCTATCTTGGCCTGAATGGGATTTTAGTTTGAGTACTGATCCTGAAAATATACTCAGGTTTGACTTTGTTTGAACATAGTTGATAATAATACATTAAAATCATTGATGAGAGGAAAAGTAGAAATTGTTTATCTAGAAAAGAATAGCTGCTGTAGTAGCTAATGTAGTGTTTGCAAGTGTAACAGGTAAGCCCTGAACTCTCAGTGAGTGGCTTACATAATGGAAGTTTCTTTCTCATGTAAGTAAAGTCTAAATAACTGGAGACAGAGATAGCAGTGGTGGAACTGTATTGCCCTACTTAATGAAATCAGTAGGGACCCAAGCTAATGTAAGCGTGACATCTTTGATACATAGCTTTCGAGGTCACCATGGGTATTGACACCTCCTTGGTAGTGGGAGGGGGAGGGGGAGGGAACGGATGGAGAATCATACAGGAAGCTTTTATGGATCAGGCATGGGAATAGCATATATGACTTTTCCCCAGATTCCATTGGTCAGAACTCATGCATGTGATCCCATCTGGCTACAAGGGGGCTGGCAAATGTGGTCTAGCTGTGTGCCTGTGAAGAAAGGAAGTGGGTCTCTTGAACAAGTAGCCAGTCTCTGTCACAGGTGTCCAATAAATCCATCTTTAGCTGGCTGTTAAAATCCTCATTTAGCTTGTAAATAACCAGTGCCATTTGACTTCCATCCTCCAGTGGCTCCGGCAGTTCCATCATGTGAAGTACCCAGTTCGGCACTGCGTGGAACTGTGGTGGAGTTGCGATGTCAAGACAAAGAAGGCAACCCGGCTCCTGAATACACGTGGTTTAAGGATGGCATCCGTTTGCTAGAGAATCCAAAACTTGGCTCTCCAAGTGCCAACAGCTCATACACAATGAATACGAAATCTGGAACTCTGGTAAGGTCATTTCAAGCATTGGCCTAATAACTGTCTTGCATTTGGAAAAAAAAATATTAGAACTAAAATAATGGAGAGTAGAGGGCTGATACCATTGCTCGTTAAGTAGAGAGAGGAAAGGGTAGCAGGAAAGATGGTGGCACTGACACAGAGAAGTGATGGAAAAGGCTGCCACAGGAGAGGAGAAGACAAAACAGAGAACTAGGGAGTTGGACACAAAAAGGTCTGCACCAGGGGCCTGATGCAGGCCAAGATGGAGTCATGATGATGGATCAGGCCTGGAAAGGTACTAGGTGCAGTCTCATATTTATTATATCAGGGAAATGCATGAAAACTCCCTTGGAAAGGGGACCCTCCTACACTGTTGGTGGGAATGTAAACTGATGCAGCCACTATGGAAAACAGTATAGAGGTTCCTTAAAAAACTAAAAATAGAGCTATCATATGATCCTGCAGTCCCACTACTGGACATATATCCAGAGAAAACTAATTTAAAAAGATACATGCACCTGAATGTTCATAGCAGCACTATTTACAATAACCAAGACATAGAAGCAACCTAAGTGTCCATTGACAGATGAAAGGATAAAAAAGATGTGCTGTATATATATATATATATATATATATATATATATATATATATACACACACACACACACACACACACACATACACACATATATATACACACACACACATATATATCGCATATATTTCATTCTTTTGTATTTATATATAAAAGAATGAAATAATGCCATTTGCAGCAACATGGATGGACCTAGAGATTATCATAATAAGTCGGACAGAGAAAGACAAATATCATATGACATCACTTATCTGTGGAATCTAAAATGTGATACAGGGCTTCCCTGGTGGCACAGTGGTTAAGAATCCGCTTGCCAATGCAGGGGACACGGGTTCGAGCCCTGGTCCAGGAAGATCCCACATGCTGCAGAGCAACTAAGCCCACGCACCGCAACTACTGAGCCTGTACCCTAGAGCCCGCGTGCCGCAACTACTGAAGCCCGCACGCCTAGAGCCAGTGCTCCGCAACAAGAG
Source organism: Balaenoptera borealis (assembly GCF_965194805.1). Classification (NCBI taxonomy): domain Eukaryota; kingdom Metazoa; phylum Chordata; class Mammalia; order Artiodactyla; family Balaenopteridae; genus Balaenoptera; species Balaenoptera borealis. The sequence continues at coordinate 19,512,950 of NC_138862.1, read as the reverse complement.
AAGCCACTGCAATGAGAAGCCCGCGCGCCGCAACAAAGAGTAGCCCCCGCTCGCCGCAACCAAAGAAAGCTTGCACGCAGCAATGAAGACCCAATGCAGCCAAAAATTAATAAATAAATAAATTTTTTTAAAAAAAGGTAAACAAGAAGGTCCTACTGTGTAGTGCAGAGAACTATATTCAATATCTTGTAATCAACCATAAGGGAAAAGATTCTGAAAAAGAATAGAGATATACATGTATGTATAACTGAACACCAGAAACTAACACAACATTGTAAATCAACTATACTTTGAAAAAAATTTTTTAAAAATAGAAAACTCTCTTGGGGATGCCCTGACCTCAGTACCAGCCATGTGAGAATAGTGACTCTTGCCAACCTATGATAGGATGTCTGTGTCATTAAACTCTTCCATGACTAGCTCGTCAACAATTGACTTTGTGACTTGAGTATCTATTACTTTAGATTTAGTCCAGATTGTCTGATCGATTGAAAAGCCTTTCTAAGGAATCCTGTTGGAAATCTGTAAATAAGATCTTTAAAGTTAATGACATTTACAAATAAAAGTATTTTTACTGTTTTTGTCTCTGACTTTTTAGGGTAGAGATGGGAGTAAAAAAAGACAATTAAATTTGAAGCTTTTTTTTTTTTTATTCAAAGTAATATGTCAGTTTAAAAATGCTGCATTTCCAGCAAGCCAGAATTACTATCACAACCATTATCAAAAGAATCTTAAAGGCATGGTAATAAAAATTTTAATAAATTTTTAGAGGAGGTATAGTATTTCCTTTCATCCCTTCAGTCTACAAGTGCACGATAACATTTAAAAAGTAGATCCTCTGGTAAGTAATAAAGCATATTGATAAAGTGACTGAAAGATAAACATATCAGTGGATTGATATGGCTACTCCCCAAGGAAGGGACGCTCTGGCCCTTTCAGCGTCAGCAGGCTCAGTCAGCAGGTCCGAGTGATTTTACGCTGAGAAATTGGGCAGAAAACCTGCTGTCACACTTGGCTATATTTACTTTTCAAATTTATTTTTTCTCAGAGCAGGTGATGAAAAGCCCCAAGGCAAGTCTGAAAAGATACAGATTCACTTTCCTCAGCTCAAACCTTGAAATATCTGTGGTGTCAAAGGGGTGCACCAGGGCAGAACCAGGATGGGTTATTTTCTGAAAAATGAGCAAAACAAAGACTCCAGTGTATGGAATACAAGGGCTTCCTTTTAATCACCAGTTTTAATATCCTGGAAGATCATTTTCGGTGTTAGTCTAACTTACTGTTTATACATAACCTTGGCTTTGAGTTCATGGTGAACATCTTTAAAGGAGTCTGGTTCTTGGGACTGATGATTCCGTAAAGTGAGAATACACAAGGGAAAGCTTTCTATCGCACCATGTTGAAGGATACAGAAAGAAGAGGTATATGGGTAGTGGGTAGGGAAAAGAGAGGAAAAGGCCTTCAATAGATCAAAACCCTGGCTGTTTTTAGGCACATATATTACATGAGGATACAAGACAATGAGGTGCTCCTTGGAGGTTCATGGCCTCTCTTGGATGCAGTCAGCAGTGACCACTGTGGTACCAGGTGTGACAGGAGGATACTGAAAGAATGGGTCCGAGCACCCCTCTCCCCCTCCTTAGGTCCTGGCAGGATCCTTGAAGGTGTCCAGAACACACTGAATTCCCTCCCTCCTACTAACTACCTAACCAACTTCTCTCCTTCTATCCATCTATCTACCCATTGTTTCTTTCCTCCTGTCTGCCCGCCTGCCTCCCTTCCTTCTTTCTTCCTTCCTTCCCTCTTTCCTTCCTTCCTGAAATTCTCCAAGGTGCTAAACTACTGTGAAGCCTGTTACATCAGAGTCTTGCCTTTCATTTGCTTTGGCACAGAGTAGACAGAACAAGGGTTGGTTGGACTTTATCTTTTCATAATTTTCACAAATTCTACAACTGATAGAATTTGTAATCCTATAAATGACATCAAGACTTTCCTAGGCCCTGTGCTACTTCCTGGTAGTAACTCTGGCTCTTTAGAGGAAGTGTTCATTGTTTGCTGCTGCAGTGAACTCATTTGTGACTTAGAAAACTGCCTTTAAGGCCAAGGAGGCCTTTATTTATAAATGGTGTTTCCTAGGACTTAGAACTACCTACAGTACTTAATACTACCATGTGCTGTAAACTTTAAAAAATGCCCACTGTCTTCCTAACTGTACTACTTTTTCAGTATCACACACTAAAAAAGACACTTCCTGTATATATTTAAGTCTTTCTCTGTCAAATTAAACAGAGGCCTAGCTAATTACTCCTTGAAGACATGGCAGATTTCTGAATTCACTGTAAAGATATAAAGTCCTAGGGACTTCCCTGGTGGCGCAGTGGTTGGGAATTTGCCTGCCAGTGCAGGAGTCACGGGTTTGATCCCTGGTCCGGGAAGATCCCACATGCCGCAGAGCAACGAAGCCCGTGCGCCACAACTACTGAGCCTGTGCTCTAGAGCCCGCGAGCCACAAGTACTGAAGCCCACTCGACTAGAGCCCATGCTCCGCAAGAAGAGAAGCCACCGCAATGAGAAGCCTGCGCACTGCAGAGAAGAGTAGCTCCCATTTGCCTCAACTAGAGAAAGCCTGCGTGCCGTAACGAAGACCCACTGCAGCCAAAAATAAAATTAAAAAAAAAATTTATAAAGTCCTAAGTCACTGAAAAGGGAAGACCAACTTAATGGTAAATTTAAGGAACACAGTTCTTTTGGGAGTCTACTGATAGATTTATTGCTTAAATAAATATGTATTTTTTTCTTCTACAAATAGCAATTTAATACTGTTTCAAAACTGGACAGTGGAGAATATTCCTGCGAAGCCCGTAATTCTGTTGGACATCGCAGGTGTCCTGGGAAACGAATGCAAGTAGGTAAGCATGAAATATTGGGAGGAACAAATGGTTTGCAATTAGTACGTGCAAATATTTGGGGGTGGAAGGAGCAAGGAGTAAGTAAGAGCTGAGTGATTTGAAGGATAAATGGAAGGGAATGTTTAAAATCAGTTTGACATAATGTTACAAAAAGCAAACATGCTGTTTTAATCCAGCTTCCAAGCAAGACAGGAATATTTATCATTGTATTTTACAGATTTTTGAATTTTTCAAATAATTAATTTTAAAATATGCTTATCTGAGCAATCCTCTTTCAAACAAAAGCTAAGAGCCCTATAAGTTGCTCGGAGTCAAGAATTCAGAATGGGGGTTTGAATTCCAGCTCTGCCACTTATTAACTACACGCTCTTGGGCAAGTTAATTAACCTCCGTACCTCAGTCTCCCCAAAATTGAAGTTATAATACACTGTCCTCAAAGAGTTGTTAGGAAGATTAAAATAATTAATATTCAAAAGTGTTAGAATGGCACTGGTGTATTTTGAGCACTATATAGGTACTGGCTATTTTAATTGTTGGTAATTTTTTTCAAACCCCTGAAATACTACGTTTATACTTATTATATTTATACTTATTGCAGAGTAGGCTGTCCGAAAAGACTTTTTTTTTTTTGGCCATGCTGCACGGCTTGCAGGATCTCAGTTCCCCAGCCAGGAGCTGAACCCGGGCCACGGCAGTGAAAGCGCCGAGTCCTAGGCCATCACGGAACTCCCAAGACATGTTGAATATAGTTATGGATCTAGTTTGCTATAAAACATAGCTGCCATATATTATATTACACAAAATAAGCTGCTTAGAGTCGAGTAAAATTCAGGCTCAATTATCTTTTCAGATTACGTGAGTTTCAGAGCAAACATTGTTTTTCATTTTACTTTTAACAATTTGGTTAAATTCGTCCTCGTATGAAAGCCGTGTTTTGAAAATGGTTGTGTAATAGAGAGGGAGGAGCTGGAGATGGCACCCGAGGGGTTAAAGGTCACTCCAGAGGGGGCTGCACCCTAGGTTTCAGGAGCTTGTCCTCAGCTTTGTGGGGTCAGAAATTCATTTTTTCAACGCGTCTTGAGCTATGCAGATACGTGGGCAGTAATTTATATTGTCTGTGTACAGTTAACTCTTAGCATGATATTTTAAAGAAAATATAATCTTATTAGACTTCAGGATATCCTAAAGTATAAGATATTCAATAGTATACTCTAATTTCCACAAGTAAGTTTGAATTTCAGGTTTTTTTTTAAAATTCGGGGACACATATCTACCCAACTCACTCAAGTGTTGACATTTAAAGTCAAACATAAGCATTTGCTTAAATTATCAGAAAATATCCCTCTCAATGCTGCTTTGGAGTTATTAGAAAATTCACTATCCCATTTTATTTTTTCTTTAAATGATCATGTTTAATTTCAGTGCCTAATTTAGTTTTATCTTAAGAAATAATATAGGTGAAGTCATGGTTTTGACATACTAGTTAAATTTTTCCTTGCATGCAGTGAATAAATACATAACAAACTTTAAAGTTCTGTGTTTTGCTAGTAGTATCACTTTAATTTGAACATGATTTCCACGTATCTATTCTTCCTGGTATAAGTTGACTTAAAAGTTAGAATTGCTTTGTTTAAAGCTCACCCATTGATCCTCGATGTTTTACATCCTTGGTTTGGAATTCAGATCTTTGGAAATACATAATTCATGAAGTCTCATTTCCAGTTTTCTTTGTGAATTATCACCAACAACTTGTAACCAAAACCTGTTTACTGTTCTAAATAAATCCTTTCTGAAGTACAGAAAGAAAGTAAATCATGGGTTTGCTGATTATTCCCAGGCTGCTTCATTGTACAACTCCAGAAAATTCTGCTGACACTTAGCATTTTAGCATTTGGTCCCTTTCCTTTTATTTTAGAATAATGATACCCTCCTTTTATTGTAGCTTTTTTTTTAAGAAAGAACACACAATATTTTCATACACGTTATTACATTTTCTCTTTAGTGAGGCATAATAAGGTGGGCATATTACTTGCTCAGAATCTCACAGTAATGACAAATGGGATGAACACAACTTACCTCTAACTTACAAGTCTTCTATCTTCTATTTCTTTGAAGAAAATAAAATAACGTTTATACCATGAGTTAGTACTTACAGGATAAGACAGTTTTTTTGTTTAGAATTTGCCTTTAGCTTGAATCCTTCATAGATGTCAGATTCATTGACAAACTACAGGACAGTTTTTTGTCAATGAAAATTTCAATCTAAGGGTGATTATAGCCCTTAGGTTAAACCCTTTGTAGGTGTCAAATCATTGACTATTACAAAGAAAATCGTAGGCAGTTTGGTTCTCAGGAGTTTTATTTAGTTATTAATTTAATTTTGCCTTAGTTTATGATTATTGTGGAGTTCCTTTTTTCCTCTCTGCTATTTTTTATCCAAGTGAATAAATAGATGAATCTCAACCTCCCAATACCCAAGCAAATATGAACTGAGTTTATATCAAGCAATAATTAAGGTTTCCTATTCTAATCAAATTCCTCAGCCTTTCGAAAGATAGACCCAGTTACCTTTTTTAAAAAAAATCAGTTAATATTTCAGAGGCATCTGGAAAAATTAATAACACTTGGCATTAAGAAAAAAATTTAAGACCAGGAAGTTTCATGATAAGCAGACTCATTCAAATAATATTTCTTTAAAAATCACTCCCAAACTGTGCACTGCTTTAAAATATCTAAAATTACTATTGAGAAACTGCTACCTAATATTTTCTCCAAGTTATTTAACCATATGCTAATTAATACTTGCTTTTAAAAAAAGAACTCTTTGTTCCTTTAAAAATGTAGGAATTTGCATATTGATCAATACATAAGAAGTGTCTAAATGACAGAAGAGTGTGGCTCGTGAAATCCTCATGGACAAGATGGAAAAATGTGACCCAAATTGAATGTGTAGATGGATTCACACATGGTTGGATCCCTCACCCAGAGCATGCTAGTAAATTTTGTCATATGAAGATACATGTCTAATAGCCTGTTAAATAGTTCTTTCCCAAAGTCATGTTTATCATTTTATTAATGACTTGAATGTATTTTTGATGCAGTTCCCAGTTGCAGAAATATTAACCTCAGAAGGTTAATAATCTAATTCTTGGGCAACAGAATCAGTAACTGGAAAAACCTCACAAGTTGGTAACATGGTAGTGATATTTCAAAGTTAGGTCCAAAAAATGCAGTTATATTGGGTTAGAGGAAAGGTGACTTAGTAGCAACAGGAAAAAGCCTTGGGAAGTTTAATTCATTTTTAACTTAATGGGATAACAGTTTAATGGCATATACATATGTGGGTGTGTATGTGTGCGTGTGTACACACACCCAACCACAAGCCCATATAAATTCAAGAAAGAAGATGTTTCTGATACCTAGTTTTATAGAACAACAGTGGCATGGGCTTTCTTTGGGGCTGAATGAATTTTCCGTATTTGTGAAATTGACACAGATGACGATGTAGAGGAATTTTAAGGGAAATTTGAGGGGAGTGTTGTAGTAGAATACTTGAACTCACTGAACTTCAAAGCTCACTTCCAATCTGGTATTTAATCATATGGATTATTGCATCTCCAAATGCATGCAAGAGAATACCATACATTTTATTTCTGGATCATAGAACTTCTTAAAATTTAAGATTCTTGCAAGACTTAGCTCTGTTAATATTTTCAATCAATTTTGAACCATGTCCGTGGAAGTGAGTTAGTGGAACAGGCTTAAAAAGCATGAAACTATCTGTGTTTATGGTATAGCTACAAAGGGGAGCTTTTTTTTTGTTTTGTTTTAATAAATTTATTTCTGGCTATGTTGGGTCTTCGTTGCTGTGCGCAGGCTTTCTCTAGTTGCGGCGAGCAGAAGCTACTCTTCAATGCAGTGTGCGGGCTTCTCATTGCGGTGGCTTCTCTTGTTGTGGAACGTGGGCTCTAGGCGCGCGGGCTTCAGTAGTTGTGTCACGCAGGCTCAGTAGTTGTGGTGCACGGGCTCAGTTGCTCCGTAGCATGTGGGATCTTCCCGGACCAGGGCTCGAACCTGTGTCCCTTGCACTGGCAGGCGGATTCTTAACCACTGCGCCACCAGGGAAGTCCAAGGGGAGTTTTTTGAGCTTTTTTGATTTAATGACTACATCGGTCCGTCTTTTTGACGTGAATTCATGCCTGGTTTATTTTGCATTCCAGATGATCTCAACATAAGTGGCATCATAGCAGCTGTAGTCGTTGTGGCCTTAGTGATTTCTGTCTGTGGCCTTGGCGTGTGCTATGCTCAGAGGAAAGGCTACTTTTCAAGTAAGTGAATTTCACTCTTTGCCAGACAACTTCTTGTGGATATAGAGTTTCCTTCTGAGACACTGTTTCTCCTAAGATGTTCTAACAGACTCTGGAGAATATTTTTCGTTCATTTTCCTGCAGTAGAAAATGTCCAAGATGACACGAAGGTGAGTCATGAAGCACCCTGGCGAACATAGGGAGGAAAGGCAGAGGTGTCTCTTCGCAGCATTCCAGGAATCATCACAGAATATGTGAGAGGCACCGGGGAGGGGCATAGTGCAGCGATACCGAGAGATGTGCAATGGGGGTGGATATTTATAGTACATGTACATGTATTTAAGATCCTTTTATTTTAAGTAAGGGATTGTATATCTCAAGATGAAAATTAATTTCTAGTTTTATGATAAGAAATTTCATTGGAATAAATCTGTGAAATGTTTTATCAGTATAGAACTGTGGAATGTTGAATGTCGAATTTAGCACAACTGTATTTAGAAGACAATTGTTCAATTAAAAACTAGAAACCTATTGTATTATAGTTGCTTCTGAGGTTTTTAATTCTTCAAGTTTAGGTCTCTTGGAACTCCCATTTGGTGATACAATAGGTTTGATGTAAATGGATGAGATTTTTAAATGTTTTATTCTCTTAATGCGTTTCTTTACTCCCAGTCTTTAAAATTATCTGAGACCTTCAAAGTTGCAGAACTCCATCAAGTCCACTAAAAATAGTGTATAAAGTAGAATTTTTAAGGATAATAAATTTATAGCATGAACAAGTTTTAGACCTGCTGTTTTATAGGGAACATTAATTTTGAAATTTAGGTTTAAAAAATATCTTATACCAAAATAAAACTTAAATTTAAAGGGGGTTTGTAATAATACCTATAAATAGGTATTGTAAAATGTATCCATGAATGTGGTTTCAAGGATATTCCCTATAATTAAGAATAACTGCTCTGTGAATTAATAGTAGCTGTTGTGTGGTTCTCCTATCCAGTCCAGTGTAATGTAATCCGGCTGAGTCCCCCTGCTGGTCACCAGTGGAAGTACAGACAGATAAGGTTGCTCATTCAAAATTCTTGTCTTTTCTCTCTACCTGCAAAGAATACCTGTCTGAGTGTTTTTATTAAAGACTTGGTAAACGGTTTTTCTTAAAATACTGAATTAATTAAAGATTTTACGTGAATATTATTAGTTCATTAGCTAAGAATGTTACTCCCGTTTTCATCTAGCAGGAAATCTATCTAAGAGAACCATTCTCTTGAACTTGCATTTCAGACAGGGGTTGGCAAACTATGACCCATGGACAAAATCTGGTCTGCCACTTGATTTTCTATGGCCCACGAGCTAAGAATGGTTTTTACATATAAACATTGCAGTCTATTTGGTAATAGGGAACCCTAACGTTGAACCCCCAAATAAGAGAAATGTTATCCCTCCAAAGAATTCCACTCTTCTAATTAGTAGACCTGTATTACAACACTTTGATTATTATTGTTATATTTTTAATTCATTGATAAAAATTTTTGAAAATTTGTTTTCTCTTTTGTTATGTAAGTACTTACTTAATATCCTCAATTTTACCTCTTTGCCCACAAAGCCTAAAATATTTGCCATGTGGACCTTTACAGAAAAAGTTTGCCAACGCTTGATTTAGAAGGTATACAATGTCAGCAAGTGAGAATCAAAACTGAGAAAAAGGAATTAAGCTCAAACTCATTTTTATATGAATCTGTATCATACGCTATTAATTCTTGCATTAATGATATATACTTGTTCTTTTGTAGAAGAAACCTCCTTCCAGTAAGTATACTTTCTTAATGCATGCCTTCCCCCATATCAACTACTTTTTTGTTCATCATCTGTTTAAAGTCAAAAATGGGAAGTTGGGTTGTTTGTGTGGGTTTAATTCTATGGGCCGTGACTCAAATTCATCAAGGAACACATCCTACCTCATGCCTCATGCCAACTTGTCAATGATGCTTAGTTACCTAGAGAAGAAATACAGTCACTAATTTGACTTTGTAGGCATTTCCATAGTACTCTTGAAAAACTTTTTTTTCCTGTGTTTTGCTAAATTTAAAATGTTCAAATAAATTTTTCCCTAACAGTCATTTTTACATTTAATTGAATACCAAATATATGTCCAACCCTGTCCTAGGGACTGATAACAGAGCAGTGAATAAAATAGACCAAAAAAACCCCTCTGCCCCACGGAGCTTGCATTCTAGTAGAGTAAGGCAGAAAGTAAACAATTACATGAGTGCGACAGTATGTCAGATTGTGATAAGTATTACGGAGAAAGATAAAGCAGGTAAGAGAACAGAGAATGCACAGGGGAGGAGTGGAGATTGCCCTTGTAAATAGGTGGTTAGAGAGGGCCTCACTGATGAGGGGACGTCTGAGATATGCAGATAAGCAGAGGGGAGAGAACAAAGGGAAAGATCTCGAAGCTCTGCGTGCCTGGAGTATCTGCGGAACAACAAGGGGACCAGTGCGGTTGGAACAGAGTGAGAACGATGCAGGGAGGAGATGAGTGAACACAAGTAGAGTAGTGGGGGCCAGATTACATGGAGTCCGTTCCAGGTAGTTGTGAGTAGTTTGGCTTTGGTTCTGAGTAAGATGGGACATCATTGGAGGACCTTGAACAGAGGGGTAGCATCTTCTTATTTAGTTCTTAGAAGCTCACACTGACTGCTCTGTTGAGAATAAGCTGTATGGTGACAGAGGGTGGAGGAAGCAGGGAGAACAGTTAGGAAACTACTAACTAATCTAGACAAGAGAAAATGGTGGCTGGTCCCAAAGTGACGGTGTCAGAAATGTTGAGAAGTGATAGGATTCCGGATATATTTTGAACGGTTTGCTGGTTGATTGGATGTGGGCTGTGAGAAGAAGAGAGAAACCAAAGATGGCTCCAAGGCTCTGGGAAAGATGAAGTTACCATTTACTGAAGTGTGAAGGGTTTCAGGAGCATGTTTGAGAGTGGTGGTGGAGGTAGGTAGAGAGGTCTGTCTGGAGTGCTTTGAAATTTTTTTTAATATTTGAGATGCCTATTATACTGCCAAGTAGAGATAATTAGTGAGTAACTGCATATATGAATCTGGAGTTTGGGGAAACATCTTAACTAGAGTTAGAAATTTAGGAGTCATTGGTGCATGAGATCTGGATGAGATCACCAGAGTCTCCAGTTAATTTGCAGTTGGTTTGTGCCTGTCCTTCTTGTATGTATGGAAATGGCAGACCCAACCTCGACTCTATGGGCGTTCCCCTCTACTCTTAGCTGCCATGCTTCGGTGACTTTGTCATCTCCTAAGTCTTTTGAAGACCAAGGAGATGCCATTGATTTCCTGTTCCTAGACTTGCTCCTCAGTGATGGTCTCTGAGCCTCATAATATCCCAGTGCAAGTCCAGGATGAGGTCCAAGTTAGCAGGACTAGCGGTAGCCAGTTCAGGAGTGAGTTCTGAAAAGCAGGGTAGCCTGATGGTGGTATGGCCAACCCCCCATCGCACCCCAGGCAATTGTGAGGATTCCCACTTTTATTGAGTAAGATGGAAAGTGATTGGAGGGAGGGTTATGAACAGAGGAGAGACATCATCTTATATATGGAGAAAGGCTGGCAATGCTAGGGTGAGGGAGGTTATTATTCTTTCATTCAGTCCCTATTACTGTCTCTGTTAACCCAGGCAGTAATCTGGGAGGCAATATCTTTATTCCTAGACACATCTTCCGTTTGTCAAATCCATGCTCCTCAAAATTTGTTGGACAATGAATTGGATGTTGTATTAGTCTGCTAGGGCTGCCTTAAAAGTGCCATCAACTGGTGGCTTAAACAACAGAAATTTATTTTCTCATAGTTCTGGAGGCTAGAAGTCCAGGCCTCTTTCCTTGACTTAAAGGTGGTGTTCTCCCTGTCTTCACACGATCTTATGTTTAAACATCCCTGTTTATGTCTGAATTTCCTGTTCTTATAAGGATATCAGTCATATTGGATTAGGACCCACCCTAATTACTTCATTTTAATTTAATTACCTCTTTAAAGACACTGTCTCTAAATACAGTCACATTCTGAGGTACTGGGAAGTTGGGACTTGAACCTGTGAATGTTTGGTGGGGACACAGTTCAGCCCATAACAGGTAACTGGAACCGTAGTCACCACATAAAACTTTCTTTCCATGGAAAAAATGAAATTTGAGATTATAATGATTAAACTTTCAAAATAGTAAATGTCAATGAGTTGAGTTAAAAGTTAGTAAGTCTCTGGTTTGCATATTCCGCAAAAGTCGTTAGTGTCTAGCCTTAGGCTACAAGTAGACACAAAGGGCTTCACACATACTGATATTTTGTTGCATGGTTTTCTCTATGAATATTGTCTATAAATATAAGAAATTCAGTTAGGATTGCTGGGGGCTTTTGTACCTGGCTAAGATAAATGTTCATCTTCCTGTTGAGAAAATGTGTGGAGGTAACATTAACTAAAAGAGGTTATATGTTTTAGAATTGGAAGCAATAATATAGTAAATGCTGTCTTTTATGTTCCACAAACAGGAAGAGTAGTTCTGCATCTAAAGCCACTGCAATGAGTGAAAATGTGAGTATTTTTAAAGTATATTTCCCTTTTAATATACCTTGTACTAGTGTCTACCGCTGGTCTTTAGAAGGAGCTAAATAAATGTTAGCTCCCATCCCCTGTCTGGGAAAGCAGCATTTGTAGAGCAGTGGGGCTTTACCATCCCATTATTTTCTGTCATGGTGTTTTCTATTATTAGTCGGCCTCCTTAGTATCATTAGATCTGGCATTATTGGCTCCATTTTATAGATGAAGAAATTAGGACACACATTCTCACAGTATTACAATGGCCAAGCTGGGACCAAGGTACCTTGATTCTTGTCAGCTTGACCAAGCAGATCACTTCCAGAAGATCTGTGGTTCCAGGACTCTCCTATGGTTATTCAAAGCACTTGGAAATTTTAGGGATATGGAATATCCTCTGCTTTTGCAGAAAGGAACATTTCAGAAATCCTTGAAAAGATGCAAGAATTATCTATTTCAGATGGTTAAGGGAACATAATTTAGATGCTTGGACCCTTGTGTACTTTTGCATTTGTAAGCACTACATTGAAGCAGTAAATACCATCATTGCTCAGATTTTGTAGCTCTTTGGATGGTTATTCAGCCTTCTGGACTATTTTTCAGCAATACAGTGAGGGAAGGGAGGTTCCTGATGTTTTTAGAAGTCTAAGCCCTTTCTTGAGAAATGGAGCGCTACTTCCCTGAATTCCTTAGTACTCTGTGGCAAGGATTTGCTTAGATTTCCTTTCAGTAGAGCTTGGGGTGGGGCGTGTATTTTAAACACTTAAGTGACTCTGATGGACACTGACCTTTAAGACCTACGTACTATTCCATAGACGTTTTTTCCGCCAAAGATTTAAAAAATTGTCTACTCCAGAATCTATCATGGAAATCATTTTATTTTGTGGTTTACAATACCAAAGCATATTGTTCATTAATTAGCAGACAAGCCACGTGTTGACTCTATATTTGCTCCTATAATTTGTAGAAAATGCTCCTTGAGTGCGGAGTAAAATAATCTCACCTGACCAAACAGGAAGAGACACTTGGTGGCTGAGTCGGAAGAACAAAAGCTTCGCTCTTTTTCTTTGTCTTCCGCTCCGTTGCCCTCATCGGCCAAGAGCAAGAGTGTCCAATTTGAATTCTGCCCTAGAGCCGGGTTTCTCAACATTGGCACTACTGACACGTTCTTCTGTTTCTTATATAACAATTTATATAAGAAATGACAATTTCTTCTAAGGCTTATATAATGAATTTTTTATAACGTCACATAATTCTTTGTTGTCCTGTACGTTGTAGGATGCTTAGGGGCGCCTGACCTCTACCTGCTAGATGCCAGTAGCATGCCCCCCGCAAACAGGACTTCTCCTGTTCTAATTCCCACTCCTACATCTTTACTCTTTAGGCAAAGTTTCAAGGATTTGTCTCCTGGTATTTAATTATTTAATTCCCCGTAAAATAGATTTAATTAAATATACGCTGGTGGGCTTCCCTGGTGGCGCAGTGGTTGAGAGTCTGCCTGCTGGTGCAGGGGACACGGGTTCGAGCCCTGGTCTGGGAAGATCCCACATGCCGCGGAGCAAATGGGCCCGTGAGCCACAACTACTGAGCCTGCGCGTCTGGAGCCTGTGCTCCGCAACAAGAGAGGCCGCGATAGTGAGAGGCCAGCGCACTGCGATGAAGAGTGGCCCCTGCTTGCCACAACTAGAGAAAGCCCTCGCACCGAAACGAAGATCCAACACAGCCATAAATAAATAAATAAATAAAAGATGAGCTTGTTTTTCAGATAATCAAAAAAATAATAGATTTAAAAAAAAATATATATATATACGCTGGTTTGTACCTGCAAGATTCTCATAGTGGATGTATCTTTGTATTCATAAGATTTCTATATTTCTTTAAACGTTAAGTAATACATCATATTTAAACTTGGTTTTTCTTTCTTTTCCTAGGATTTCAAGCACACAAAATCCTTTATAATTTAAAAGAATTCCACCTTTGCGATGCACCAAAACCACAGTTGTTGCACTATTAAAAGATTATAAAACTCTGCTTTGTCTTACATTTGCCAAGAGGTACATGAGGAGGTGAAGTTGGTGTTTCATTATAGTCTTTATGACTGCTACATCACTTGAAATTTTTATTTTACACAAATAGTTTTGTCAGCAGCTACAATACAGTCTGGCTTCTTGTGTCTGGACAAAGTTAAAGGAGTCAGAATACTTTGTAATATTCTGGGGCTTGTGAAGTGTTAAATATCGTAACTTCTAGAGTAAGTTACTAAAAATATATCATACTGGTTGTGAAATTAATCCACAGAGCATGAAAGTATAAGCTGTGTGCACCCTCTCTGTGCAAGAGTCTGATTTAGAGGGTTCAGAAAATACTCTGACAGATGCAGAAGGAACCTCTGGTCTCATTTCTCCCAGAATCCTCCTTTTCCCCCTAATACAATGCTTATTCTGTTGCTCATTTATCACTAATATATTCAGAGAAGGGAAGTGGCGGGAAGGGTCTTATACCCGAGGATTTGCACTTTTTGTTTACTTTCATGTCTGAGAACCAAAAGCAACATGAAGAAAAATACCTAAGGGCCAGAGCTCACTCACCCGGTGTGTGTCGTTGACTTCTTCATTAAACATCGTTCTGAGAGTTAAGCACAAACCCAAGTGTCTTATTTCACCCCCAGAGCTGCTTGTTGCTATTTCCTTCCCCTAAGACCCCTTTGAAAGAGGATCAGTGGCTTTGACATCAGAACTCACCATTGGAACCAACACACATAACCCTACAGATACTTGTCCCTGCGTGATGGTGACTTCACATCTCTCTGTCTATAAAAATCGTGCAGTGAAATTTTGCATTGGGCTGAGTCCCTTGCTGTTACGGCCAGTGGTTTTCCAACCCTGCTTATGGCAAAGTCAGCGATATGGAGGGGAGGAGTGGTTGCCTGACAAGTAAAATGAGATGAAACAGCTCAGTGTGGCTCCTGGCACCTGGTGCTACGCTTGATATGTAGAAAACGCAGGAGAAATGAAATGAAAAATGGGTCCGATCATCTGGTTTCTAAACTGATAGTTCACAAAGACCTCCAGCTAGTGTTACAAAGCGAAAATTCCAATGATCCATGTAATAGGGAGAGTAATTAGACTGTGTTAAAAGCATAAGCATCCAGAACTTATTTTGATTATTCGTTTCATATTGAAAAGACGATATGGCTAGGGCATTTCCAGTTCCAGGAAAATCTAGACGAAAAGGTCCCTCACTGCCTTTGACAACTTTGAATATGGTTAAACTGCTTTTAAAGGAGTCCACTCTTTTTGCCCAATAGGCAGAGCGAATCGCCAGGATTCACGGGACAGGCAATTGGATTAAGTATTCACCAAGTGCCAAATATATGCCTGGACACCAGGTCACTGGGAAGATGCCTGTTGTCACACTGCCCCCACTTGTCTGTGACATTCAGTGATTCTCACCAGACCCCTTCCAACAGTTTCCGTAAAGGGCCAGGTAGTAGATATTTTAAGACATGTAGGCCATATGGTCCCTGCTATAACTGCCTGTACTGTACTCAACTCTGCCATTTTTCCTGTCATTGTATTGTAGCATGAAAGCAGCCACAGACAATACTTTTAAAATGGTCATGTTTGTGTTCTTAAAACAGCAGGCAAGGACAGGATCTGGCCCACATGCATAGTTTCCCAACTCTCGGTGGTGAAGCATGAAAAGGAAAAAAACAAAAAACTATCATTATAATTCTTAGAACATTTTGATTTTGTTTTCGTGAAGTAAAACTGTGTTTTATAAAGGTTAGGGCATTAGTATCTTTAATAGCAAGTTTTGTTTTGTTTTAATTATTATCATTGTAACTAGGTTTAATTTATTTTTACTTGGGGGTTTAACCTAATTAAATCTGGAACTGTTTTTTCAAACTTGCAAAAAACTTCATCTCACAGGTGGTGGTGTCTGATTAAAGTCTACATTAATAAAAATAGCTGAACGTGTTCAATTTTTTAGCCCCATTTAATGGTGCAGGGGAAGAGTCATTCACCTATTTTTATTCAGTGAAACCCAGGAAACTAGTCCCTCTTACCGTCTGTAGCTACAAGGCTAACGCTTTAGCTGCCTAAGATGAGAATCTCATCTCAGTCTGGGTGCCTGCCAACCTTTCCAATGCTGAAAAAATGCTCTGAAAGTAAAATGTCACAACTATTTATTGAACACTTTATATATGTCATGGAAGTGGGGGGTGGATGGAGGTGAGGCTGTGTAAGATCTCATTCACCTCAACGATTGTATAAAGAGGGCAATGTCGTCATTTTACAGATGAGGAAACTGAGATGAACTGAGTCAGTGACTGCCAAGTTTACAAAGCTGACAAGTGAAGAGGCAGTGTCTACGTGACCCAGGTCTATCTGATGCAGGATGTTTTACACAAGATGTTTTTTCTCTGCCCCCAACGTTCCTTCCTTTTAAATTCTCAAATTCTTCTCTCCTAGGACAGCTTCCCTTCACCCTGCCTAGTCTCACAGCCTGTGATGCTTTCTGTCTTCCCTTTGCCCCTACCCCAGGTAAATGCCATGGTGGATCATTTCATCCCCTCGCCACAGATACCCGAATCTTTAATCTTACTTTTTTCAAGATTGAAGCTCACCACGATTTAAATTTAACCACCATTTAAATTATATTCTCTACCACTACCACCCTCCCTATCTCCATTTTCAACCTCCCATTTATTCACAGACTCCATCATTCATTGGTGCAATTGTCACTACTTTTTATCTCCGGCTACTATCTCACACCTTTTGTCTTCTGGTACCTTCCTCCCTCAAGTACCCCCTCTCAGCAGCACTTGTAATCTCTCCCGTCCTGAAGGCTCCTTTGCCCTCTAGTCTCCCCCTCACACACCCCATCAGTCTAAGTTACTGCCAGATTACTCACTTGAACACTGTCAACTCCCTTCTCCCTTTTCTCCCATCCCCTTGCTGAAAACCTTCCACTCTTTTCCATTACATAGTCTCTCACCGACGTCTAAACATTTTAGCCTGAAATTCAGGGCCTCCCCCCACGTACACACGTTGTCATATTGTCACACCTACCTGTTCAGCCACATGTTCCCCTGTTCCTCTTTAGTTGCCTTATGCACCCATCAAACTGAACTAAGGTCATTGTATCTCAACGACCCTTTTTTTCTCCTCCTTTACCTGGAAAGCTGATTCTCCTAATCACAAGATACGTAGATTCTAGTTACTCTTCAGGACATCTTTCAAATTCCACCTCCCCTATGCAGCTTTCCCTCGTTCTCCTTTCTGGAAGAAGTTTCTTTCTTCTCTGAATTTCCATAGCACTTGGTTTTCTTATGGCACTTGTTGGTTTTATATTTCTTAATACAGTTAGGTATGTACATCTCTGGCATTACCACCAATCTATTAATAGAAGCACTTTAAGAGCCACGTTTTACATACATATTTATAAGCCCCAAAGTATTTAACTGTCTCTAATGTGTAGTCGGTATCCAGTAAGTGCTAAATGAATTTTTTAAGATCAAAAGAGCACTTGTGAAAGGGCAATTTAAATATTTATTGATAAAATTTCTCCATAGATTTAGAATATTAATAACATACTGTTATTTTGCAATGTTATTATAATCCCGTTCATTTGTTATGCAGAGTCACACAAATCAACGCTCCATGAATTAAGGCTGGACAGACATGACTTTTATTCTACTCCTATGAGTTATTAGGCATCCATTTCCACACAGTTCTTAAAAAGATCTTAAAATATTTTTCTACTTTCAAGTAAGACATACTAGAGTATAATATGTCTTTATACTTCTTACTAAGAAAATGTTCTCAAAACAAATAGTGTGTCAACAAAGGACTTGTTTAACCTCTTTAAGACTGAGGGCAGATGGTTTTAAAGCTCCATTTTATAATCTGTTTTCAACACTGAATGTGCTACACAGAAGTGCTTCTTAAAGATGGTGTAAAAATTGAGATTTTTTTACGACCTGTAGTTAGATTCCTAAAGTTGCCCCCTGCCATTTAACTTTTCATTCTCAAGCTTCCTTTCCTTCCAAATATTTAACTACCATGAATTATACTGAAGTTGCTGTAGGTCAAGAAACTTTGTTTCTAAATTGTAGGATAACATATAGCAAAAAGGATTAGAAAAAATTTTATACGTAAAGACATATTCATGTAACAGAATGTCTACTGGCATTTTTCCTGTTGCCTGAAGGCTGACAACTACCTCACTTTCTAAAGAAACCCATAACTAATTTGGGTATAAATACCTGCTTTGATGTTCATGAAGAGACGGTTGTGCTACCCTGAAATTATTACCCTGGTCCTCTCTCCTTTACCCCACCACACAAAATCCATAACCTGAAGTGTATAGGGATGGATTGGGGGTGGGGAGCAATGGAGAGAGACAGAGAATGAATTGTCCAAGTCGTGTTAGTTTGTCAAAGTTGTGAGTTCTATTTCCCAACTCACCCCCAAGGCAAGTAAAGAGAATTTTAAAGAGAATCACCTGCAACAATCGAAGGCACCTGCCAAGAAGCAAAGAGCTATTTGAGCAGAGTGAAAACAGAGTTGGAAAAAGATATCAATGTAGAGAGCAGGGGAAATGGTGAAGCACCTATCTTCCGATTGTGTCTCAGGGCAAGGATGTGTGAGTTTCCTGTGGTCAAGTAGGCATCTTTGAAAGTAGCTGACCTTGAGCCTTCTTGCCAGTGTCTGAGAGCAAACATCTGAAATAAGACTCTGTGAACTGTACCATTGAGGTGGGAGCTGAGGGGAGTTTGGAAGAGATGGGTCAGACCTCCCATTTAAGGTAATCTGCATAATGAGGAAAACTTTCTAGCCCACAGAGCCCTCCAAGAACTCATACATTGAGAATCTAACCAGGGCTTCCATGGTGGCGCAGTGGTTGAGAATCTGCCTGCCAATGCAGGGGACACGGGTTCGAGCCCTGGTCTGGGAAGATCCCACATGCCGCGGAGCAACTAGGCCCGTGAGCCACAACTACTGAGCCTGCGCGTCTGGAGCCTGTGCTCCGCAACAAGAGAGGCCGCGATAGTGAGAGGCCCGCGCACAGCAATGAAGAGTGGCCCCCACTCGCCGCAACTAGAGAAAGCCCTCACACAGAAACGAAGACCCAACGCAGCCATAGATAAATAAATAAAAAAAAAAAAAAAAAAAAAAAAGAATCTAACCAGAGTCAGCATTTATAGGCCCGCCACACCAAGGGTAGCAACAATCAAAAACAAAATTCTACACTAAATGGATTTAAGTAAAAATCGCCTAGAACGGAAGCCCTCTTTGGTTAGTGCTATTATTATTAAAGGGAGTACTAGACACATAACAGGTAGGCACATGTCCATTTCCAGTTCCTGTACCTTTCCTCAACTCAAATATGCCCTTATAAGAACACCAGTCTTCTTATAAGGACACCGGTCAGACTGGATTCAAGCCCACCCTAAAAACCTCATTTTAACTTAATCCCCTTTAAGGGTCCCAATCCCAATACAATCACATTGGGAGGTTCTGAGAGTTAGGGCTTCAACATATGAGCTTTAGGGGAACACAATTCAGCCCACACCACCAGGCAAGGGAGAAAAATGCCATTTTAAACAGCTAAAAGCCTAGAAGGTTGAGGTCATTTGTAATAACATATAAGGTGGTCCCAAATGATAAGTGCAGGACCACTTTCTTGTAGGCTGAAGTAACAGATAGAGGCTGGAGTTTGCAAATTTGGGGCAGTCTCACCAGAAAGTTGAAGGGGCTATGAGGAAGATGGGGCAATAGTTAACATCCATGACTCAAAGCACCACTACAGCATTCAGCTGGAAAAAACAGAGCACTTCTCTGGTCAAAATTTAGCTAAATGCATAGCCCTAAAATGTAGGGCATAAGAGTAGGATGCTTAACACGGTATTCTTGCAGTAAAGCCACAAATAGAGTCCTTCTGTTTACATAATGAAGACATTGGGATGTTCAAGCAAACTCAAAGTAGTTGCAAGACAGACAAAAAAAAGTTTATGAAGATAATAGGTGTGAGATTATAAAAGGTAAAATTCAACTAAACTCTGAATGGGGGAGGGAAACATGCACGGAAAGGGTCAGCCCCATCTCCACCTAGACTGGCAGGGTCGCTGTTGACCCCAGGCTGCTTGCCTGCCACAGGAGGGTGGAGTAGAGCCACTTCAGGGGAGGGGAGGTTAGACAAAGGAACAGATCAATGAGGCTTCCTTGGTTACCTTTAATGGTGCCATAATGAAACATCGAATTCTGTTTCAACGGCTACAACTATTTAAAAGTAGTCCAACTGACCCGTCATTGCTTAGCTTCATTTGAAGAAAATTGGGCACTTTCTTCCTACTACTTTACCCTCCCCAATTCAATCTCTTCACATCTTACTAATCACACCTATACCATCAGGAAATATTTGTGGATCTTTTGAAAAAGGTATTCCTCACCAGGTTGAGACTTCAGCTAGTATGGCATGCCATAGTAAAAATCTATTTCTCTTTTGAAGTGAGCTAACCTCATAAGAAAGGCTGTATTTTTTTTTTTTTTTAAAGAAATTCACGTTCTTTTATTTATTTATTTATGACTGTGTTGAGTCTTCGTTTCTGTGCAAGGGCTTTCTCTAGTTGCGGCAAGTGGGGACCACTCTTCATCGCGGTGCTCGGGCCTCTCACCATCGTGGCCTCTCTTGTTGCGGAGCACAGGCTCCAGACGCGCAGGCTCAGTAGCTGTGGTGCACAGGCTTAGTTGCTCGGCGGCATGTGGGATCTTCCCAGACCAGGGCTCGAACCCGTGTCCCCTGCATTGGCAGGCAGATTCTCAACCACTGCGCCACCAGGGAAGCCCGAAAGGCTGTATTTTTGACTTCACATTTTTAAAGAAAATCTCTAAAGCTTTACTAAAGACAGGTATTCACTGACACAAGTCAGAGAGACTGTCAGATAGAAAAAGGCACAGCTGTTTTTCCTGCTTTTTAAAAAAAAATAATTAAAAATAGAACCATCTACTCTCTGAAATTTTGATGTGCTTGCTCTGCCACTTCTCTGGCACATCATACCTGCTGGATCTTCCATCAGCTGGGCAAACAACACCATACAACTGAATATTTTAAAGGAAATTCCTTTGTAGAACCCTCCCCTCCCCGGCTCCCAGCTCCCCCTGATCTATCCATATAGCCCCATAATAGACACTGTGATCATTACACTGCAAGGGAAGAGGAGGGATCTGAGTTACTGGGATAATAAAAGCATTTAACATACAAGGAGATGGAAGTTAAAACACAATGGATGTTCCTGGACGTATTCACAATCACACTTGAGTTTCCTGAAAAAGCTATGATAAAGGATTTATGAACCATTTCTTCATATTCTGGGAACGGGTGTAACAATCTCCACAGCAAACACTCCTGAAGTCAGGGTGGCTCCCCTCAGGCAGTGAGCCTCCACAGCAAAAAGGACACCCCTGCACTCAGAAGAATCTGGCAAGTTATGCGCAAGTGGTACCCAATTAATCCAAGGTCTCCATCTGCTTTGATATAACCAAACGGGAGGATCTAAAAACACAGAATTCAATACACTCAGGTGTACACCCAACACCACCAAATAATTTATTTGAAATCAGAATTAAAAGAACATATGACAGCTGTGAAATGTATGTTTATTCTGTTACTTCTGATCAGTTGTACAACTAATCCAGGACAAATTACCAGATAAATTTTACATTATTTCTTCAGGACTGTGGTTTGTCGATGACTTCGAACTTGGGATCTAAGAAGAGGAAAAAAAGGTTCAAGCTTAGCCATACTGCAATAAAGTGCATCTTCTAGAAAGTTTTAATATTTAACTCATCAATCTTCTGATTTTTTGAAGAAACATCTACATGGAAATATAACAACTGCTTAAGATTTATTCAGGACTTACAGTGAGCCAGGCTCTCTATGTCATTTAACTACAACCATCATTATAAGGAAAATAGCATAATTCTCCCCAAATGTCAGATGAGAAAGAGGGACCAATTAACTATATCTAAAATCACACAGCTCATAAGTGATATTGCCAGGAGTTTGATTTTAGATCCCTGCCATTTAATCTCTATGCTATGTGATCTCCTACTCCAATGGCATTTATCCCAGAGCTTCCCATGCACGTGTCACTGTTCTAATAAATTCACATGTAATTGTCATTTAATCCTCTACACAACCCAAGTAAGTATAAATATTCTCCACTTAAAATGATCTCCCACAACAATGAATCTGTGATTAAAAAGACTTACCTTCAAATGCGAAGTCAGGGAACGTATTCATGTCTGCTTTACCATACATTTGCTTAAGCTTAAAAAGTTCCCTGTCTAGATCTTGTTGATACTCTGGGCCAGCATCAACAGGTCCTCCAGATGTCCTGTTGTGTAAACGACCAAGTAAAAACAGATTTTAAGCATTAGTTTACAAAAACAAAATTAAGTTTCATAGATCTTCTAAATGTAGGGAAAAGCAGACTTTTCTGAAAGATAACAAGCATTTCCACTTGAATTTCAGCTCAAACTATTTTAACTATTACGAGGTTTCACATAAATGAAGCAACTTCAAACAAACCTCTAAGATTCAAGGTCTGTCAGTATCAAGGATACTTATTAAAAGTCAGAACCTCTCAGGGTCTAAGCAGCAATAAGATATAATGGCCAAGTCTGCGGGCTCTGGGACTGCTTCCATTTCAGCGTCAGCTCTACAATTTAGTAACTGTGTGAACTAGAGCAAACCGTGTGAACTGAACTCTACACCTACAACTCGAAGTCTTACCTGACGGTGGCATTGAGAGAATGAGAGATTGTGTACATGTACCACTCGGCATAGTGCCTGGCACACAGTGAGCACTCAGTTATCTACTATCACTATGATTTAAATCAACCACCACTGGACGGCATTCAAAAACTTTAAGTCTCTATGATAGGGGCCTAACAAAGAAGCAAATTACTTCCTACCCCCAGAGGTTTTGCCATTTAGAAGAAAAAAATAACATGTTTATAAACAATTATGCTGTAAGGGAGTTAGGTGATAACCTACAAAGACACGGTTTAACAAAAAGCTACTTGAATTGAGGGATCACTTTTGCTAAGCTAAACAGGGAAATTTCATTTTAAAAAGGTGGCCTTTGTGACAAACCATGCATTTGGGTCAGATTTTAATTTGAGACATTCTAAGACTGAAAAAGCAAGGATGAGGAGGTGGTAAAGCACTGGCTGTATGTGGGGAACACTAAGCAGCCTAGATGGAAAAGCCAGCAGGACCCAGATCGCAGGAGGCCGAGAATGTTAAGCCTGGGAGTTTGTATTTTGTTTGCTAAGCAGTAAAATGACAAAATTAGAGCTGTGCTTTGGAAAGATAAATATAGCATCATGGACCAGCAGTGGGCCAATTAGATCTAATTATTTGCACAAATTCTGTTTGTCATAATGTTACTGCCCACTTATCAATGAACAATATAATAAAAAAATTTATAAGTGAAAATTCTATCAAGGTTAATATTTTCACCCATGCCTATGATAAAAACATAGGATCTTATTTATGCTACAGAATTTCCACAAAAAATACTGAGCCAGCTCTAATTTAAGAACTTGTTAATGATGTTTCTTGTTATGGACCCAATTTTCTTCTACATCAGCATGTGCAATAGAACCTTCTGTGATAATAGAAATGCTCTATATATGTGCTGTCTAATACGGTAACCACTAGCCATATCTGGTATTGAGCACTAGAAATGTGGCTAAGGCAACTGAGGAACTGAATTTTTATTTACACTTCATTAGAATTTGAATAGTCACATGTGATTAATAGCTACAGAGACATACAGTTCAGTTCTAGATAGAGCCTTCAACCAGATACTTTGATGACTGTTGTCCAGCTCTGGGACCCACAAGCTTTTAGAAACATTCACTCTTCCAAGCCGCCTTCCAAAATGCACCAACTAGAAAGGAGCATTCCTTCCTATGAGTTCTCCAAACACTGAATGTGTCACTTATCTTAGCATCTAACCTATTTAAACTTATATTGTATTTACTTGCTTAGAAACCTTCTACCCCATCAGACTTTAAGAATATTGTGGAAATGCAAAGTGGCTTCTTTCTTTGTAGTCCACCACTGTTAATAGTCCAGTGCTTTGCACGTGGTAGACAACTAAATAAAACAAAACTCTGAATTGATCTGTATCACTTTTCCAAAGATTTGGGCGTTGAACTTGATGCTGACTAAGGTCATCATTCATCTCCAAAACTGTGTGGTTCCATTATTATGTTTCTCCTGGACTTGCTTTATGCCATAAAGCAGGAGTCTTTTGATATTCCCAGAAATATATAAATATGGAAGTAGCATTAAAGAAAAAATGCTGTGTCTATACATTTCCCCCAAATCATGATGTCACAGAAAGGGTACTGAATTGAGAGTTAGAATATTTTGATTATGTTTTCCCCACAATTAGTTTTATGACCTTAGGCTAATCAATGTCTAAGGGGCTTAGTTTTCTCAAATATGGTTCCTAAATGATTTCTAAGATCCCATGTACTTGTATGAATTGATTCCAGTTTACAATAAATGACATTATAGTAGGGATATATCTAAAATGGCACTAGATTTAATGGGATTCTCCCTTGGAACCCATATAAGGAAGATAAAATTTGGGACTTAAAAAAAAAAAATCAAGATTCTCATTTTCTTTTTTGGAGCAGGTAATGAACCTTTATGACAGAGATCAGCTCAGTGAAGGTCTTAGACACTTTCAAACGCCAAGTAAATTTTTATTACCATCTCAAAACTTACATACTTTGAATATTCACACTTACACCACGGTTGATTATCTACCCACTTACTGTCGCTTAGTTCTATATTCTCTAATCTTGTCCACGAAGAGTTTCTGTACAGGATCAAGTTCCTTATTAAATGCCACTGCTGTAAAACCGATGTTCCTCCTCAAAGAGACCGAGACTGCAGACTGAATGACAGAGGTCAACCTGAAGAGCCTCTGAAGAATCATGGTGATTCTGTTACTGGAAACAAGCACCAGAATGTGAAGATACTTTAAAATAGATATAATTGTAAAACACCTGTTAATGTGTTATAGTGGGCATCTAATTCTACTAATTGCTACAGAACTTAAATCATACCAGAACTCAGTAAACACTAAGAACAGTCACCTGACCATAGCTCCCTTCCCCTCTCTACGCCGCACTGCAAGTTTTTTGCTTCTTAACCAAAAGGCCCCGGGACCTAGCAGCAGTTAGGAACCACTCAGGCCTGCGTGCGGCTCCACTAGGGTTAGACGCAGAAAGAAAGCCCAGAATCTGGGATGGGGTGTTTTCTTCTCCATGAATTTATTACTCTTGGCTGCCCACCCTCAGCAGAAAAATTATAATACTGATCCCCAAATTAACGTACCAGGTTTCCCTGACTCTCTCAAAAGGCAAAAAGGGAGCTGTGCAGGGAGACTAGAGACAGTTGCCTCAGTTTCTACTTCCCGGGCCCACAGGGAAAGAAACTGCTCTGCTTGTTACAACTGCAGGATTCTAGACATTCAAGGACACTGTAAAAACCAAATCTAAGTCCAAAAGAACCAGCAAGGAAAAACAGCAACTAGTCCAAGGGAGCCCACCAACCAGAGAGGGAAAATCAAGCAGTACAATCTAATTAGTGAAATAGAATTTGTGAAGGAGAAAAAAGTCTGAACTTTTAAAATAAGGACTTAAATACTTCGAAGCCCTTAGACTTCCTCAAGCTAAAATACATGGTTATCTAACTAAAAAATTACAGTATATAAATTAGAGGATGATCTCAGTTGAGACCTCATTTAGTGTCCTGAAAAGATCAAACGCAAAAAAAAAAAAAAAAAAAAAAAAATTGTATGCAAACAGAAATTCCAAAAGAAAAGAAATAAATAAGGAGACCATAAATAATTAGAAGAGGGCTTCCCTGGTGGCGCAGTGGATGGGAGTCTGCCTGCCAATGCAGGGGACGCGGGTTCGAGCCCTGGTCTAGGAAGATCCCACATGCCGCGGAGCAACTGGGCCCGTGAGCCACAACTACTGAGCCTGCGCGTCTGGAGCCTGTGCTCCGCAACAAGAGAGGCCGCGATAGTGAGAGGCCCGCGCACCGCGATGAAGAGTGGCCCCCCGCTCGCCACAACTGGAGCAAGCCCGCGCACAGAAACGAAGACCCAACACAGCCAAAATAATAAATAAATAAATAAATTAATTAAAAAAAAAAAAAAAACACCAAAAGAAATCCTACAATCAACCAAATATCCTTCACCTGCCAGCATGAAAGAAAACTATTTGAAGAAATTAAAGATTTCATCATACATCACTCTTATACCTCATCAGAGGGGAAAAAGGGGGGGGGAGGGGAGACTCCAAGCAAACAACAAATGACCTTAAGGTGCCACTTAATAGCATTCTCATTTTACACACACAGAAACTGAGGCTTAGCGGTAAGTACCTGATCCCAGGTTACACAGTAGAATCTGACAGGACACAAACATATTTTTCAAATTGTGCAATTCAGTGTATATTTTCCCTTTTGGCAACGTAAAGACACACAACACTCTGCAATGTGGTCACCTAACACTTGTTCAGCCCTAGGTATTTTGCAAAGTACTTCTAGACATATTCTCTCCTTGTACCCTTATGGCAATACTGTGGAGAAAGAGAGAAAGGTGTTCTTATCCCTCCTTTAAGATAAGAAAATGTTTAAGAAAAGTGATTATTCATATTCCCACAGTTAATTTGCTCTAAGTCTAACATTGCAAAGATCATGTTACTCCTACTGCAACACGGGTAAAACTCATTTTCATTTTTTCTATTTCTATCATCTAAGTACGAATGATTCCCAAATCACACCTCTAATTTTGGTCTTTTTCCTGAACTCCAAACCTATACATTCGACAGCTCTCATCCTTTCCTAAGTCCTACCGGGCCCTCAAATTCAACTTATCTAAAAAATGAACACATAATCTCACTATCAAAACTTGCTCCTTTTCCTTTATTCAGTTTCACTTTTTCCCCCCACTGATTAAATATCTAGTGAGAAAGATACATGTTATTACATAAATAGGTATAAAATACCAACTATGATTAAGTTCTCTATTCGAGTACTATGAGGGGCCACGCCAGCCTATGATTGGGATTTGACCCACTCAGAAAGACTGGGGAAGGCAAGAGGAAGAAAACGGTACAGCGTAAGAGGCGGCCTTGTGCTGAGAGGGAGCACGGTTCTCCCGTTTACAGTGATGACTGACCAGCCTCTGGCTGCGTATTCGGCGCATGTTCATTGCTGAAGTCAATCCACAACTCGCCTGACTTAACCGGCTCCCTTTTTCCCTCCTGGAATCCGTGATGTAAAACAAAGCTGCTTAACCAAGTTTTAGCACCACCAACATTTTCAGGTGGGTTGCAAACTTTCAAAATTACCATCACCCTTTCCCCTCTTACGCTCTACTTTTAAATGCTGTAGTTCAGAACAATTGCCCGCGCGCCAGGGCTGAGCAGGCCTGGCTGCAGACCGGCCCCGCGGGCATGACCTTGGCTGCCCCAGCCGGGCGGCGGGTCCATGAAGCGCCGGCGCCCCTGCCTCCCGCGCCACCCTGAGCGTCAGGCTGGCCCTGAGAGCGGTATTATCAGGGCTACCTACTGAGTCTACCGCAAACTTCAAGGCCTAAAGGCGCCGAGGTCAGCAATGACTCCGGGCCAGGTCGTGAAGGTGTCCGGGATACAGGCTGCTCTCTCTTCCAGAAGGGCAGAGGTGATAGGCATCCCAGACCTCGTGAAGAAACCCAGAATCCTCGTCCCTAGAGGCCAAGTGAGTCCAGTTACCCTCCCAGTCACCTTGCACTCGGTCCCGAGCTGCCAGAGCCACCGCCGCCGTTTTACTTCCGGCCCTGGCTCCGCCCCCCCGCCTACCCGCCATCGCAATGCATTATGGGCCGCCGTTTCAGTCGGTCGACACTCACCGGACAGGAAGCGTCTCGGAGACAGTCGGCGACCGGACGGCTCTAGGTGAGACAGAAGCCAAACAGGAGGAGGAAGTGGAGGGTAAGTGCTTCCGGGTCTCCTGGCGACGCCTCCGCCATCTTTCCTTCTCCCAAGTTGACCTGCTCTCTTCTTCCCTCTCGGAAACCTTGTTATGTACGCATGCGCACTTGGACTGGCCTTTCCCCTAGTTCAATCCCCACCGCCCCGAGTCAGCGTCCTCTTCCTTGGGGTGGTTGAGGTGTACGACTGTGCAGGCAAAGTGACAAGAGTGTAAAACAAAGCGGATTGGGGCGTTGGGCTCCCTTGTGCCTCGTGAGCCGCCGTTGCCTCGGGCTTTCGTTTCGCGCAACCTGCTGGGAGTTGTAGTCCCGGACCCGGGGGTGCCTGGGAGGCGGGAGGGGGGGGTTGGAGTTTCTCTGCGCCGTTTTCGCGGGAAGGGCCCAGGGGCCTCTCACTTCGAGTCGCTGGAGCTGCGGGTCTTACCGGGAGAGACGCTGCACGTGGAGCCCGCGCCGCTGCGGTTTTCAGCCGGCTCTGGACTGCGGGCGGGGGCGACGGGGCCGAATCCGGAGCGGGTGAGTGCGGCCGCTGGGGAGGAGGGGAGCGCGGGTCCGCGCGGGCCGGCTTCGTTCCGGGGCCTTCTCCCCCACAGCGGCCCCCCCGCGGCCGCCTCTGTGTTTTGTTTCCGCTGGTCCCCGGCGCTGTGACTCCCATTTCCGTTCGTGGAGACTTGAGGGAGCCGGGTGGGGAGGGGCGGGGGAGGCTGTGCGGGGAGCGGAGGGGAGGGGCGGGGGGCGCGCGGCGCGGGGCTCTGCTAAGCCGCGCGCCCTCGGGGCCCCGGTCGTTCGTGTCACCCTTCGCCGCCCCCTTCCCTCACTGTCCCCTGCTCGACTGTCCGCCGTGGTCCGCATTCGCCGCGGTTGGGATCTCATCCTGACGCCGCGGGGATTTCAGAGGAACATGCAAAACCAGCCTCCTTGCCAACTCAGCGATTCGCTTTCACTTCGTATCCAGTTGTCTTTCTAGAATTCTTACAGTTGCATCAAAGCCATCTATTAATGTATATGGTGTCCGTTGGGTTTCTTTTAAAAACGAGGAAGTGTGAGGCAAGGGGAAAATGATGAGATAATGTAGCTTGTCAGCTTTTTTAGTTTTTGTGGACTGGAAGATACGCCCGCGCGTGTTTGTATTTAGGAACCCTAGTTTGATTAGGTTACGGCAGAGAGGACAACGCCTAATGTTGCCCTGCAAGATGACGAGTAGTGATTTGGAAATACACGCAGTAGGTCTGAGTCGTGAGAGGAGCAAAGTTTTAGAAAGGTTCACTTAAGCAAAGTGAAGAACTTGACAGTGATAACGTTCTTAGGTACTTTGTTGTCTTAAATATCAAAAGAAACTGGTCAACTCGTTCGGAACTGCTTTAAGGGAATAATAATCTCTCTCTCTTAGGGTTTGATCCAGGCTTATTTATTTTTAAACATATTCTGACACTAGGTGGACTTAAGCAGTTTTTACGTGGATTGCGTCTACAGGACCAATGCCATGAGGGGTGTATAGTCTTGAAATAAGAAAATAATGAGCTAGGTGTTTCGTTGAGGCAAGTCATGAGAGCATGTGGAGGCGGAATACTAAATTAAAACTGTTGACTTTAATCTCCCTCCAACTTTTATTTATGAAACTTCAAGTTTACAGGAAAATTGAAAAAATTATACAGTGAAATTATGCAAGGAACACCTTCACCCCCAGGGTCACCAAGTGTTAACCTTTCTCCATTCTTGCTTTCTTTCTCCATGTGTATACACACAGATGTATGTGTGTTACTTTTTCTTAGTTATTGACTTATCTTTAAAAAACAAAAATGTCTTTTAATTTACTCAGGATATTTAACAGTATTTTTTAGCTTGAGAAAATGTGCAGTTATCTGGCAGGTACTCCCAGATTGCACTTGTATTTATGTATCCTTTATTTATTTATTGTCCTTTACTGGGAAAAATTGGCCTAAACTCTGTAAACTAATAATGTGTTCCAGTGAAGAATAATCCTCAAATTGTATCTGTGGCTCTAAAAGAGAATGATAAACATAACTGTATTTTAAAGAATAGTAGCCTTTCCTGGAATTGTTAGTTAAATATAAATTTAGTTTGTATTCATTTTGTGCAGTGTTCTGAACCCAGGTTAGATTTAATCTAGGAGAAACCAGGGTGTCAAGGGGCACCTTTTCCTAGGGGGAAGGGCTCCAAGTCATGCTCTCTTCTCCATTTTCTTACCTATTGATATAGAATCCTGGGGAATTGTTTCCAGAAAAAGAGCTAAGACCCACTCAAGCAGTGATATCAAAGATTTGGACAGTTTCCCAAATCTCTCCATTGCTTCTTTAGCTTAAATTTAGAGAATTGAGAAAGAGGAAGATCAATTCAGGGACTGTAAGTAGCATGATTTTTTCCAAAAGTATATTGGATTCATTTTTTTTCTTTATTTGGCACCTTCTAGAGACTGATCTATGACTTTTTTGGAAGATCACAGGGTAAATTTCTTAACAGTCCTCTTAGTGCTTATACTAAGAGGTACCAAAGGTGTCCCTGCTGATAAGCCCTCAGGGCCATTTCTAAGCTTCTGGTTGTTACCAGAAAACTGGGTTCATCTCTTGGTGGGTGGCAAGACAAAAGACACAACCAAGCCAAAGATCAGAAGAAGAAAGGGTCTCTACTACTTGCAGCAAGGAGAATACCAGGATCTTCCCAAAGCGGTGTCCTGAACAGCAAAATTGAAGCCCTTTTAAGCTAAGGGTACTTGCATATTCATGAAGGGTCTTGGGTGGTGCATGCCAATTCATGAAGGGGCTTCAGCGGGAGAATTCAGCATAGAATTGGGGCAAAGGTTGACAGCATCCATGCTTTAGTTGATTGAAGTCACAAGGGTCAGAAAAGGTCAACATTATCATCCCTTAGGTTACAGTTGATCTGGTGGTTGAGCGCTAGAGGGGGGTTTAAATTCTGAAAAACAGCTTAAGAAAGTGCTTCAGGCTAATCTTTACCATGGAAACAGAACTGGGAGTCTTTATAACTGATTTGTTATCTTTGCTATTGTTACTCCTTAAGAGCATTATTACTGAGACCTGTTCAAGGGTAAGCATTGTGGCCAGGCTTAGATCCCCAAATGGCTTAGGCCAAAAATGGCTCCTCTTATGTCAAGAAAGCCATGCCTGGTCCTTCTTCTCTGGGTACCGCCTACCCTATCTGATTACAGTTACTTCTTCTTAGGCTTTCTGTTTTTCCAAAGTTCCTAGAAAATTCACTTGTTTTCTGATCTTTTTTTAAAAGTTGGTTATGGTGGTGGGAGTGGATGTCCTTGTAGGCCCTGAAAATATAACATAAATGATCCTTTTAAGTGCTGTCCTGCTATAAACCTTATTCTGTTTCTTACTTTTTTCTGTACAGTTTTTATGATTTTTACGTGTATGTGTGTGTACGTTATCTCCTTGTTTCTAACGGCTACTATAGTTCCATAGTGTGTGCTTCTTTCACATTTTCTTGTATCCGCAGTACTCTCTTACCATGGATACTTGTATTGGCTTCAGCTTTCAGCTATCTCCAGCAAAGCTGCCCTTAACATCCTATTATCAGTCATTGTGAGAATGTCTCTAGAATGCTTATCTAAGGGCAAGATTGCTGGGTCATAGGTATAAGCACTTTATTTGAGCAAGTGCTGCTACATTTTTCTCCAAAATAGTCCTGTCTGTACTCTATCAATAGTCCGGTCTATACTCTATGCCCCCATGTCCCTGCTAACTCTTTTCAGTGTTCAACATTCTAGCTTTGCCATATATGCACAGTATAAAGTGAATAATTTGAATGTGAGCATTTCTTCATGTCCGTAGCCATTTTGGTTTCTCTTTATGTGAGTTTCCTTTTTCTACGCTTTACTGACTTTTCTAATTTGTCCTGACTTTTGGGGGGGTGTTATCAACTTGCAAGAGTTCACTGTGTATTCCAATTATTAGTCCCTTGTCATGTATGGATATTGGAAATATCTTTTTCTACTCTGTAGCCTGTCAGTTGAATATAACTCTTAATTTTAATGTAAGGAAATCTATCAGTTTTTTTCCTTATGGTTTGTGTTTTTGGAATTTTATTTAAGAAATAAATCCTTTTCTATCATTAGACCACAAAAAAATTCCCACCATTTTCTTCTATTAGCTTCATAGTTTTACCTTTCACATTGAAGCCTTTTAGGCTTCTGGAGTCAGTTTATACAGTGTGTAGTAGTTGTTATAACATTCACTTATCCAACACATTTTAATACAGTGCCTACAAAGGGAGAGGCACTGTTCAAAGTTCTTTGTATACATCTGTGAACAAATACCCCTTCCCAGATGAGCTTTTGTTGTCCTACAAGGATGGTCCCTATTGAGTCACCACCACCTGTTTTGCTCGAGTGCTCAGGATGAATTCCACAGTCTTACACATAGTATCTGTTAAGAAATAGGCTTTATGGGGAAAGGGAAGACTTACTAGGCCAGGGTCAGCAAGAAAAGAAAACAAAAGCCCTTCATTCTTTCATCCTCCGGACCAAAATCTGCTGGGCCCTAGGCATTCTGCTGGATGTGCATCATGTGTATCTGTTTCAGTGGAGAGCCCCACCCTCTTATTATCCTTTCTTATCGTAGGGGAGCTGTGAGAGCAACCTTAATAATGTGGGGAAAGTCAGATCATTTTTGTACTAGGCAGTCTAGATTTGGATGCCAGCGATTTATAGACTAAGTTGTCAGAAAACCGGCTCCCCAGCATTTGGAGATGTTTGGACCTGAGGAGAGTTACAATCCTTTTTTTTTTTTTTTTTTTTCTTTTTTTAAATTTATTTATGGCTGTGTTGGGTCCTCGTTTCTGTGCAAGGGCTCTCTCCATTTGTGGCAAGCGGGGGCCACTCACTATTGCGGCCTCTCTCGTTGCGGAGCACAGGCTCCAGACGCGCAGGCTCAGTAATTGTGGCTCACGGGCCCAGCTGCTCTGCGGCATGTGGGATCTTCCCAGACCAGGGCCCGAACCCGTGTCCCCTGCATTGGCAGGCAGATTCTCGACCACTGCGCCACCAGGGAAGCCCTACAGTCCTTTTTAAAGTGGGAAAGAAGACTGTGTTAGTTTCCCAGAGCTACTGTAACAAATTACTACAAACTTAGTGGCTTGAAAACTATTTCTTATCATACATTTCTTGAAGTCAGAAGTCTGAAATGGGTCTTTCTGGGCTAAAATCAGATGTTGGCAGAGTTGCGCTTCTTCTGGAGGCTCTAGGGGAGAATCTGTTTCCTTTTTCCAGGTTTTAGGGGCTGCCTGCGTTCCTTGGTTTGTGGCTCCTTTCTTTCGTCTTCAAAGCCAGTCATAGCCAGCCAGTCAAGTCCTCACTTTGAATCACTCTGGATCTCTTCAGATTCCCTCTTTCACTCTTGTGAAAGATCCTTGTGATTTCCTTGGGCTCACCTAGATAATCCAGGATAATCTCTGTATTTTAAGGTTAGCTTATTAGTAAACTTTATTCCCCTTGGCCATGTGATTTAGCATAATCACAGGTTCTGGGTTGTTATTGTGCCTACCACAAAGACCTTGGTCCCTTGAGAAGTTGGGACCTGGGAAAGCCCCTCCCACCTCCAGTAGCTAGGGGAAGTCCGTAGGCCAGGCAAACCAATTTAAGTTCCTGGGGTCGCTTTTGGACAGTTTTGGTTTTTGCACCTTGACAATGATCCAACAGAGAAAGAGAGACAATAAATGTAGTAAATTATTAGTATGTTAGAGGATGAGTGCTATGGACAAGAAGAAAGATGCAAGGACAAGTAAGGAGGCCAGTGTGGGAGAGGGGGTCAGAGCAGTAGTAGAACGGGGATGGGGGTAGATCATGTAGGACCTTGTTGGCCATTGTGAAGTCTTTAGATTTTTTTTTACTGTGACTGGTATCAGAGGAGTGCTATGATGTAACTTCACTTTTAAAAAGGATCACACTGGCAGTTGTATTGACTGAGAACAGACTGCAGGGGGGCAAGGGCACCAGCACAGGGAAGCGTGTCAGGAAGAGGCCGTTGCAGGTACGAGAGGGGGTGGCTCTCGTTCTAGTGTGTGTCTGCAGTGCAGAGCACGTACTGAAGTTGATGGACCTAAAGCGTGACGTTGTGGAGCCCCAGGCAGTTCAGCCTCGCTCATCTCTGGATACTTTTCCTAGGAGGGTGGACTCAGAGTAAGATTGTTCTGTGTAAAGCACTTGAGTGTGGTGCCTGATACTCAGTAAATAATGGTTATTATTAATAGGAATGAATATTTGAATTCTTCACTTTGTCAGATCTTTAAAGTGGGAGCGTGGACTCCTTTGTAAACATTAAAATACCAAATTTAGAGGACCATTCCTTGTAAGTCAAAGAGTCGAAGGCACTTAGAAGTACTTTTTTAGATGTAGTAGTAAACTTAGAAAACTCTATTCTGGACTGAGAGTATATATCGAGTCCAGAGACAAATTCACTGACCTACAAGTGAGGTCCTAACGGCCTGAAACTTACAACATTAACACCTTGGAAATGGCCATAAAGAAATACCAATATATGCAGCTATTTTATGCATTACTTAGCATATTTTAAATTATAATGTTTTAGTATCAGGAGTACAAATGGTACAAAATGGCACATAATGTATCAATGGTACAAAAATCAATAGAAGTTTAATGTAGCAGGTAATAATTTTACACGAGAGAATTAAAAACTGAAGTAATGGTTTGTTTAAAATGGATAAAACCACATCTGAAAAACAATCATAAAAAATTCTAGTGTTGGGACTTCCCTGGTGGCGTAGTGGTTAAGAATCCGCCTGCCAGTGCAGGGGACACAGGTTCGATCCTCGATCCCTGGTCCAGGAAGATCCCACATGCCGCGGAGCAACTAAGCCTGTGTGCCACAACTACTGAGCCTGTGCTCTAGAGCCTGCAAGCCACAACTACTGAGCCCACGTGCCACAACTACTGAAGCCTGCGCGCCTAGAGACCGTGCTCCACAGCAAGAGAAGCCACCATGATGAGAAGCCCGCACACCGCAACGAAGAGTAGCCCCCGCTCCCTGCAACTAGAGAAAGCCGGCGCTCAGCAACAAAGACCCAACGCAGCCAAAAATAAATAAATAAAAAATTAAAAAAAAAAAATTCTAATGTGTAATCAGGGCAATAATGCATATATCTATAATGATTTTGTTACTTTATTTTGCTGTTTGAGAATATTGTACTGGAATTTATAAGAAATGTAATTTGTAACACAAAGCTGGGATTAACTTTTAATTTATATTATTCTGTCAGTATAATGGTTTGCAATAAACTCTGCTAATAAGGTACAGCTTTTAGCTGAACGATTGTAAATTGTTCATCTCCATGTTGTTTTGTTTTTTGGCCACACCATGCGGCATGAGGGATCTTAGCTCCCTGACCAGGGATGGAACCCATGCCCTCTGCAGTGGACGCACAGAGTCCAAACCACTGGACCGCCAGGGAATTTCCATGTTGATTTTTAAGCTGCAGGTTTGAATCTGTTATTAAGACTGAATTGCCGTAACATAGTTGACATGCCTTCACTTAATTTTGAAGTAACCTGAATTAATTTATTGACTGAGATTGGGCTGAAAACATCCCAGTAAATCCAAGGGAATGATAATGATGTCATGTCAGGCTAATAAACACCATTTAAACAAAAACTAGTTTATAAATATCACTTGTGGATTTTCTTTTATATGTGAAGATTACGTCCTCCTCTTCTGCTTATCCTCTGCTTTTATTTGAATTGGGTCTTTACTTCTTGTATACCGTGTCTGCTTATGCAGATAATTTCAGAATGTCTTACATTTTAGGTTTTGTAGGGTCAGCTTTTGAAATACTTCAATCATGACGAAAAGAGAAGCAGAGGAGCTGATAGAAATTGAGATTGATGGAACAGAGAAACCAGAGTGCACAGAAGAAAGGTTGGTATTTTTTGAATTTACCACTTTTTATATTATCAACATGCCTAATTAAAATTAAGAATCAAGCCAAGTTCTTTTGGGGGCCTTTTTTTTTTTTTTCAACTGACCTCAGCATTTTGGGGGATCATGTATTGCCTTTTCCCTCAGACTTACTGGGTTTGTTGGTTTTGTAGCTGGGAGGAAAAGATAGTTTTAAACTAAAGATAGTAATAAGCATAGCTGATAATGATCAAGCAATTGATTGTGATGGTTTCTCCCCCTCAGGCACTGTTTGATTCTTTTTCCTTTTGTCAGTGCTGATTACTTTTATTTCAGTAAGAGTTTAATCCACACCCTGAACTAATTCAACAAATAACAGCTGTCTGGAGTACATGAATAAATGAGACTGTAACTTGCCCTTGTAGAGACTACCTTGTATTTGAGGAAACATACAGCCGTATGAGCCATCACAGTACTAAGCATATAGAGAAGTGAAAGGTGTTAGTTTTTGGAATAGTAATAGAATATTACTTACTCCATTAAGGAAGGAGGGCAGTGGTAATGAGTTCAGAATCCAAGGAGAGAATATGGGTAAAAAATAGGGATTTGGGAGTCAAGAAGGTTGAGGAGGGTAATGGCTAATAGTCCTACTTTACTCTGTAAAGCAGGAGATGAGATAATATGCTGAAAGTAAAAGGACCTAAAGGGTAGTAGAAAACTTATATAGAGTAACGAAGGTTTAGAACAACTATGATGGGAATGGAGAAGATCACTAAAGTTGAGTAGGATGCTGAGTGTTGAGAGTGCAGCTGAGGCTAAAGACCTTAAATTTTTTAAAAATTGTATTGTGGTAAGAACATTTAACACAAGATCTACCCTCAATAAATTTTTAAGTGTACAATACAGTATTGTCAACTGTAGGCACAATGTTGTGCAATGGATTTCTACAACTTATTCGTCTTGCATAATTGAGATTTCATGCCAGTTAATTGGCAACTCCCTCATTTTTTCTGCCCTGAGGCCACGGTTACTTATGCCACCTCCTGCTCAGAGGAGACGTTTGGCTCTAGCTCAAAAGACAAACCCCAGTTTAGTGTCCTCCGTCCTGTCCTCTCCCACCATGCCCTGGCACAGAAACATTTTCCTGACAGAAAAGGTCTAAAATACCTTGACATGACTGCCTGGGAGACCTTAAATTTTTAATGGAGCTTTTCAACATGTTCGATTATGCTCTTTTCTCCAGCAGAAGAAACAACAGGCTACATGCCTTTCTTAATTTTCATACATATGCACATATAAATGTTTAGGGTGTGTGTGTATACGTACATACATACATTTACTTATTTATTTATGTAGCACATTACCCCAGAACTTTGCAGCTTAAAGCACCCAACTGTTATTATCGCACAGAGCTTCTCAGAGTCCGGAACCTGGGGACAGTTGAGCTGGATGGCTCTGGCTCAGGGTACTTTGTGAACTTGCAGTGAAGCTGTTCGTCTGGGCTACAGTCATCTGAAGAGCTGACTGAGGCTGGCATATCTGTTTCTGAGATCACTCATAAGACTGGTGACAGGACCATTCGCTTCCTCACCACATGGGCTTCTTTCTGTGCAGGGCTGCTCATGACGTGGCGGCTGGCTTTCCCTAAAGCAGATGGTCTGAGAGAGAGCCTTCGCCACGGTGTCTTATTTTTAAATAACCTAATCTAAGAAGCAGTACATATATCACTCTTAGTCCTTAGTCCTTTGCTCACACAGTCCAACCTTGGTACAATTCGGGAGGGAACTATAAAAAGGTGTGAATATTAGGAGGTAAGAATCATTTGGGCTGTCTTGGAGACTGACATGCACGTATTTATTTTTATATATACATGCATACAAATGGTCCACGAAGTCTGAAGTTTTTACTGTTTGACCCCTTACAGAAAACCTTTGCTGATGTCTCATGTAAGAGATTGGTAGTTACTGTGGTTGATAGTTACTGTTGACCTGGGGAGTAGCTATGTAAAGGGAGCAGTTATAGCTAGCTGTCTAGTTGTAGCAGATTGCTATGCAGAAATTTAGGTCCAGTGATGTGAGATCATCCACACTTTCTCAAGGGAAATTGGTAATCAGATTTTTTATATGGATCTCCCAAGGTTTAAATGGTGGCAACAGAATATTAAAAAATGTTTTAAATGTTGAGCTCATGTAAAATAGGTCTTTAAAAATCTGTGTTAAAGTGACATTTGACTCTTTTAAAGGTTATTGTTATGAGAAAAAGAAAAATATAGCCCACTCTGCTATAGCTGAAGAATTAGTAAAAATACTCACTTAGCCAAAAGACCCAATTATTTTACCTTAACAAATAGTAATAATAAGAATATGTTTACTATTATTTTAAAATAATCTTGGTTTTTTCAGTCATGACTGTTCTCTTTTATAAATTTTAAAAGTTTTAGGAATTTAGGCTGAATACATTCAGTGAATATCATGTGTATGTTGCATTATACTTGGAATTTATGTGAAAATGGAACTTGACAAATTTTTAAATACATAACTGTTTTTGACAACTGCAAATGAATTTAAACCATATATAAATTAAACATGTCATGAAACTTGATTGAATTCTAGGTTTATCAATTCAGCAAATACTAATTGGTGCCTATTTTCTGTTTGGCCTCAAATAAGGATTCACAAAAGATACGTAGAATTACTTACCAGAGATTTTACCCTAAAGGAACTTTGTAGCATTCAAAGTATGAAATAACAATGCAAAAGAGCCCTTAGAGAGTTTTAAAGGAAAATTATAATTTTTTAAGGTGGATCTAGACTGATTATAACCAGTAGTTTTCAGATTAGATTAAATGGAAAATATTTTTGATAACTTATATTTTCATGTCTTATAATTTATATTATTGTATTTATCTTGAGAAGAGAAATTGACTAGTAGAGATGGCATACAAGTTTGTTTTTTTTTTTAACATCTTTATTGGAGTATAATTGCTTTACAATGGTGTGTTAGTTTCTGCTTTATAACAAAGTGAATCAGTTATACATACACATATGTTCCCATATCTCTTCCCTCTTGTGTCTCCCTCCCTCCCTCCCACCCTCCCTATCCCACCCCTCTAGGTGGTCACAAAGCACCGAGCTGATCTCCCTGTGCTATGTGGCTGCTTCCCACCAGCTATCTATTTTACATTTGGTAGTGTATATATGTCCATGCATACAAGTTTTGAAGAGGCTTTTTATATTCCTTTCTGAGCCTAAAATTCTTCAAAATAACTTGGAAATATAATATAAATGCAAACTTTTCCCCTTAAATATTGTATATGCAATATTTGTATGTGTATACACACATGCATACATATGTATGTATATAATGAGGTGTATTTGCAAAGGTGCCTTAAATTTCAAGCTAGCATTTCTCTGTGCGATGTGATTCAGTATTAAGCTTGGCAGCACTAGCTGGCGATGGGCCTGCCGCTGTGAAAGGTGTCTGTGCAGAAAGGAGTTTCAAAGGCCAGAAATGTGTTTTGGTGTTGAATTTTGTTTTCACCATATCATTGCATTAATATCCAGGGTAAGAATGTAATTGTTAACCATTATATTCTTTAACACTGGATCCTTGAACATTATATTCTTTAGCATTGTTGAACAAACCTACACTCCAGCTGAATGTGTAAGCCAGGCCATAGACATCAATGAGCCAATAGGCAATTTAAAGAAACTACTAGAACCAAGACTGCAGTGTTCTTTGGATGCTCATGAAATTTGCCTGCAAGATATCCAGGTATTATTTTTTTCTTTTTTGAGATTTGTATTTCAGCA
Source organism: Balaenoptera borealis (assembly GCF_965194805.1). NCBI lineage: Eukaryota > Metazoa > Chordata > Mammalia > Artiodactyla > Balaenopteridae > Balaenoptera > Balaenoptera borealis. Next base: position 19,473,353 of record NC_138862.1, on the reverse strand, counting down.
TTTATGTCTGCGTTAGAAATGTTTTGTTGTTGTTGTTGGCCTTTTCTCTCTAGCTGTAGCCTTTTTCTCCATTTGACCTATATTATTATAAAATGTAAGCATTTAGAAGTAAAAAGAATTCTTTCAGCAAAATTTCCTCCACTTAAAATTATTTTTAAAAGATTGAGTAATAAATCAAACATTCTTTTTTTACTTTGACAAATATAAACTGAGAAGTTTAAATACATTTAATCAGAGCATAAAACGTAGAGTAGTGAGAAGCACATTGACCTTGGAAGCTGAAGAAGTGTGTCCTCCCACCCTGTTTCTAACTAACTTTTAACTTCTTTGTGCATCAGTTTCCTCATCTTTTAGAGATAATTTGACCAAATGAGTTTACATTCCCTTCCATCTTTATTTGCTCCAGCAGTAAATTTTGGATAAGGATTTAAATACCAATATATATGTATATTTCTTGGAAATTACTGCAATAGGATTTTACCTGTGGTAGTATTATAATAACACATTGTGTTTGCAACATATTTATAGTCATGTTTTATGGTATTCTTTCAAGAAAAGGAGTATTTTTACAATATGTATCAAAGGTAGTTGCCTAGATAGGATTGCTCAAATAGTTTCTCCAGACCTTCCTTGAACATATGAATAAGTACTAGAGGTTTATTCTGTTTTTTAAGACTATTTTATACTAATGTATTATGTCATCTTTTGGATTGTTTGGTTTGTTTTCTTCTTTACTCCTCCCCTTCCCTGCCTTTTAATATAGCTATTCCATATATTATAGAACTTTTGCCTTAGATTTTTAAAAATTCAAATCATTATATGTCTATTTTTAAATCAGATTTTGATGTAGAATAAGTTGAAATTTTAATGAAATTTGTGAATTTTAGTTGCCCTTTTAACCATACTTTTTTTTTTTCAGCAAGTCTAATAAATGTTGGGGGAGGAGGGAAGTTGTTCTTCTAAAGAGAATATAGGTGGCTCTAATATTATTATAATTTTAGGATTTAAGGTTTCACGTCTCTCAACAGTGAGAGGGTAAATCAATATAATCTTTTTGAGAGGTAACTTGGCATTAGTGTTTGTTAATGTTGAATGTGAAATATCTAGCAGTTTCTCCTCAAGGAATTGTTCTTAAAGAAATGCTCACCTCGGTGAGCAAAGGTGTATATTGCATGGTTGTGCAGAAACTGAAAATATCTCAAATGATCCAAAAATAGGGAATTAGATAAATTCTATAGATTGGAATTCAAGGCAGCCATTAAAAAATGGTGAACTAGAGCTATATGGGCAATTTAGATTGAATGAAAAAATATTTGCAAAACATTTCTAAATTATCTTATTTATTCTTCACATCAGTGTTTGAAGTCAGGATATTCTTAATCATATTCTGCAGATGTAGCAACTGAGATTTAAAGCAAGTAAATAATTTGCCCAATGCATAGCTACAAAGGGATGCATTGGAATGTGAACCCAGGCCTGTGTGACTCTAAAACTCTTCACTTGTTTGAGACTGGCTTTTTAATAAAGTTTTTACTGAATAATTCATTGTCACTGGACTTGACCTGTTTTTTTCTCATATGTAAAATTAAGGGGAATCTGGACTCAATCTCTTACTTGTTTTTTAGCTCTGATATTTGTTGCTGCTCTTATAATACCTGACCTAACCAAAACGAAAGTAACACCTGCAAAGTACCCAACCTATCATAGGATCTCAATATATATTGGTAGAATAAATGGAAATATGCATAATTTATAGTATCATAGAATTCAGAGCTGGCCTTGCATCTAGGGCATTTTGCATTTCTTCCTGTACCCCTCCCCCTTCTTCTCCTCAAAAAGGATCTGAGGATAGTAACTTCTGTTCCCATGTCAGTTAATGCAAATATACAGTTGGAGTCAGAATGCTTGCTGCTTGTGGTAATGCTTTTGTATTTTCGGATGAGTGCTGACTTCAGAGCTGATGAACAACAGTTGAGTTGCACTTCTCTAAGGAATATGACCTGAGATCAAATATCATGCTTGAGTTTTGTCCTTGTGCCAGCTCTTAACTGAACTAGCTAGAGTGTCCAGTACCTGAGAGCCCTCTTCAGAGTTACACAGGCTTTAGCTTCTAGTAGATAATACCAGTGTCTACTGGAGAGGGGAGAAATCTTGCTGTGAGGAGAATTTTTAACAAAATGTCAGGCAGAGACTGTTGTATTAAGGAGTGAAGCTGCCACGTTTGACCTGTCCGAATGTAGGGTTACAAAGTTTGTCTTGTCTCTGTTTAAGTTAGATGCATAGTCACTTAAGATTTTAGGCTTTATGTGTATGATGTTTTTAATATTAGAAAATATGTTTGTACCATGACTACAGTATTGGCTGAATTCTTGGGAATGAGAGTGAGAGGAGCTTTGTACCTCCAGCTGTATGATATGCAGACACACAGAGATACACATTATTCAAAATAATTACAACAGAAGCCTGTTTTTAAATGGGTGACAAAATGTCTAGAAGTCAGAATTACTTTTCGCCATTTGTGTGAAATGTATTCAAAAGCACTGATACTGAAAGATACTGAAAGGATACAGAATTATGATTAAAGATATTCATAGCTAGGTCAAGTAGTAAGGTTATAAGTCCTTTAACTTCATTAACTTTATGATCAGAAATTTAGAGTTAACCCTGATCTTAAATGTGTATCATAGGTTACAAGGGAGATATGGCAAGAATTATGTAAATAAATTTATATAAATTGTCCCCACTAATAAAACACCCTTGCTTATTCATGGCAGATAAATAGCATTATCTTCCACTTTAAATACTTTTACGGAAAAAAAAGTTGCCTTTTGGCATTATTTAAAATTCTAAACTAGACTCCAGAGCTAGAGAAAACCACCACTTACAATAAATCCTGTCGTTTGTGTTGTCCTTAATTGCTACCACAGTGGTTAAGTTATTTTCAGTTTTGGCAAAGAATTAAATGATAGGACAACTTGAATAATTAAACGTGTTCTTATAATTTAATTAGTATGCCTCAGTAATTAAGTCCTGTTTGGCACATCCATTTATATTAAACAAGATGACTGAGCTAAAATAATCTTAATCATTTTATCTGTGTTTAGCTGGATCCAGAACGAAGTTTATTTGACCAAGGAGTAAAGACAGACGGAACTGTACAGCTTAGTGTACAGGTAATTTCTTACCAAGGTAAGTTACTTTTAATGTTGTTATTTAAAAGTTTAGCTCATGTTTTTATAATATGGGAACTCAATTTTATAAGTTTTAGATGGTTGTCTAAATTAATGTGATGTTATAGCCAAATATTCATGCTTTTGATTTAATTGTATATCTGTCAGGATGAAGCAGATAGTATAACACATTCTACCTACTTTAATTGGGAAAGGGTATATTACAGGGTAGTAAATAACAGGATCACAGGGAGGGCTGAAAGAACAGGTTCTAGTTGACTTTCTAAGAATGCCTCAGCCACGCTGTAGAACTGGACTGCCAAGGAAGCTGCTGCTCTGCCGGGATCTGGAAAATGCCAAATCTGAAAGCCCCAACTATAGCTATCGGCTTGGAACCATGCTGCCTTTTCAGTGATTCACATTAGCCAAAAAATGGATGCTGTGTGCTTGCTTGTCCCCTTTTAACTCATCTCCAAATAGAACGCTCATGGCAGTGATTCTAGAACCTAAATCACATCTGCAACCCTAGCTGCAAGGAAATGTATAGTCTCTACAATTTAGCACAGAGAGAGGAATTTGCGAAGGATGTGATGTGACCCAGTCAGCCATATCCATCACAGTATTTTACTAATCTGTGTAAATACACAAGTTAGAAAATTAAGAAACCATTTTTGGTGGGTTGAGTTTTAGTTTTTTTAAATGTGGCTTTTTGGGATTTCTAACCAGAGTTTTAGACTAATTTTCATCTCTGAACATACTGTATTGCTCACAATTATGTTTCACAAACCAAAGTTTTCTTCACATTATGAAAATGGTAATTACCTACTTATGATCCTTAATTTCCCCAGGATTTACTATTGTTGGGAATAGGAAAGAAAATCAATCTTTGTTTTTTATCTTTAAAAGTTTAGTGACCTCTCAGTGCAGGTGTGTTAAAGAAGAGTTGACTTGATGCAATTTGAATGGAGGATTAGGGGATAATTTTTAGGAAAAATCTTCCAAAATTATAATTTTTTTCCTCATGTATATTTGAAAAAACTGACTTCTACTTACACCACCTGATGAGTGATAGCTGTATATTTTCTTGTAATAATGATTTTCCTGATTGAACTTCAGAATATTGAAATTGAGTTTTGTTTTTTCTTTCAAATATACTTTGATTAAATTTTGATATAGATTGTAACCGAATCGGTAAGCAAACAGTAGCTGTTAAGTAGTATGATAGTTTTTTAGAGCTGTTATTTTAACATAAGTATCTGAGATTATTTCATAAAGGGCTAGTTTATTCTATTTTGAATTATCTTAAGTATTTGGGTTTTTCTTCATTCAATTGAAAATGAAAATCAGAATTTAATGATGTGAATTTAATGTAACAAACTTAGTGTCTGTTCATTTTTAATACATGTACTTTGTCTTCTAAAAAGAAAAGGAGTCAGTAAATAATTTTAATTTTTTCAACTTATCAGGATAAGTAGCTACTCATTTATATTCTCCATAGTGTAGTTTTAATTTTCTATTCCATATTGGTACTTTTTTTTCCTAATGTTTGTAGGTGGGGTGTGTGTGTGCTTGCGTGCATGCGTGTGTGTATATATGCATGGTGGTGGTGGTATTATTCTTAAAATTATTTTAAACTTATAGAAGAGTTGCAAGTATAGTAAAAGAATTCCTGGATATCCTTCACCTAGATTCCCCAAATATTAACTTTTACTACGTTTGCTTTAGTCTCTCTCTCCCTCATCCCCACATTATTTTTTTGACCTGGTTAAGAATGAGATGTAGACATTATTCCTTCCTATCTCTAAATACGTTAGTGTGTTTTCCGAAAACAAGAAATTCTTTTGCATGACCGCAGTTCAGTTATCAAAATGAGGAAATTAATATTGGTACAATACTGTTATCTAATCTATCAAAGTTCTGTTGAATTGTTGTTGTGTTTATCATTTAATAGAAATCTGTTTAAGTTCTCTAGACATAATGCTAAAAATATTTAAAATGGAGCCTTGCTCTACCATTTGAGAACATATAAACTGAACTAAATTTTAATTTGTTAGAGACTTGCGTGTTTTCACTTAGATATACTTTTTTTTTTTTTTTTTTTTTAATCACTGGTAAGGAATTGAACCAAAGCTAAACATCCTGGAAATTGTTAAACCTGCGGAAACAGTTGAAGTAGTTATTGATCCAGATGCCCACCACGCGGAAGCGGAAGCACATCTTGTCGAGGAAGCTCAAGTGATAACGCTCGATGGCACGAAACACATTACAACCATTTCAGATGAAACCTCGGAACAAGTGACGAGATGGGCTGCTGCTCTGGAAGGTTATAGGAAAGAGCAAGAACGTCTTGGGATACCCTATGGTAATAAAATACATAATAATTATGTTAGGTAGAATAATAAGAATTAAGCTTGACGTGGAAGACAGTAGGGTGAGTAAATTATCTATCTTAAATATAGAAATTTTAGGAAATATATTGATTTTCTTTGTTTTTGTTTTCTTTTTTTTTTGGACTGTAACATATGATGGTGCTGGGAATACAAAGATAACAAAGAAAAAAATCTGCCCTTAGGGCATTCACAATGTAGTTGAAGAGGGAGAATATAAATGAAAAAAGATAATTGCTATAAAGGTAACATGTTTTTAAGCTGTCAATAACTGGTATAAAGAAACATACTATTAGAATCTCAAAAGGATCATAGTGGTCTGGGGGAAAATTGGGAAAGAGTTTCTTACAGACAAGGAAACTGCTAGACATTGCCGACAGGAAATGTTTGTGCAAAGCTGAGAAGTGGGAGTATGTGTGAGTAGTGAGACAGTGCAGTGGGTAAGGAGTTATTCTGTAGCATTGTAGAACTGTTTTTGATTGATGGAAGTGACAGTTGAAAATGAACGTGGCAGTGGTATATGGCATAAGTTGGAGCAGGTAGTTTGGGTGTGACTAGGTGATAATACTTAGGTTAGCCTGGACCAGGTGATTTCTGTGGGAGCAGAAAGCAGGAGATGAATCAAAATAGTGATGGGACTGAGCAACTGATTGATGGATTGTGTGAGGGTAGAAAGGGGAGATTCAAGTATTGATCTAACTTCTCAAGCTTGGGTGACTAGGCAATAATAATATAAGAATTGGTTACATCTTCATTATATATTTCCTGAGCCAGGCACCATGTTAAATTCTCGGCTTTCAGTAGTGCACAGGAAAGATAGTCCATGCCTTCTAAACCTTAGTGGGGAATGTAGGAAAGTCTGGTATTGGAAAGATTTTTCAAGGGAAAGTGTTGATTGTACTTGATTTTCAAGTAATAGTACAAATTCAACTAGAGGTCACCAGAAAGTAGTTTCAGGTGCACAAAATTGGGACTGGAGATAAAGATGTTATCTGGGACTCAGTCACATTGAATTTGTGTTAAAGTCCTACAAGTAGATGCAGTCTCTGACAGAGAGAGATAAAATGGAAGAGAAGATAATGCTGGACCTTGTCAACATTTAGGGTTGAGGAACAGGAAGCAGGGGAGACATGGAAAGCTTAACAGATAGAAGGAAAATAAGAACTGTATATAGTGCCGATGAAATTGGGAAAGAGTTTTAGATGGTCACAAGTCTCAACACTGCTGAGAAAGTCAAAGAATGCTGACTGAGTAATATCTATTACATTTGGTCATTAGAGGCTCATTGGTAGATTTAGATAAAAGCAGCTGCTGAGTTGGAGCGACAAAGCTGAATTATAAGAACTAAATAAACATTGTAGAAATGGAGAAAATTGAGTATTAATTGGGGGGGGGGCAGGTGGGAAGAATGCTGGGGGAATAAATAAATAATATTGAAGGTTCAAGAGTTGGTGGTGACCTGAGTGTATCTGTAGATAAATGGTGTGGAACTAGTGGGAGAAGGAAAGATTAAAGAAGCAAGGATAGGAGTTATTCACTGGAGCATAACAAGATAAAAGAGTCCAGTTTGAAGGATGAGACCTAAGCCATTCCTCAAAGAATAAGAAAGCTGTTAAGACCAAGTCTAGTGGCAGTGTGGATCTTTTCATTTGCTGTCAATTTCAGGTTTTTTGTGTAGCATCTCAGTCTGGCCCTGTGCTGCCCAGGGCCGTAGTCACCAGTCCCATGTGAGCACTTGAAATATGCCTGGTCTGAATTGAGATATGCTGTAAGAGTAAAACACCCAGTACAAAAGGAAAAGAATGTAAAAATCTTATAAATTTTTTACCTAGATTACATGTTGAAATGAAAACATTCGGATGTATTAAGTGAAATTATTATCAAAACGAATTTCATCTGTTTCTTTACCTTTTTTTTTTTTAAAAAATTAATTAATTAATTAATATATTTTTGGCTGTGTTGGGTCTTCGTTTCTGTGTGAGGGCTTTCTCTAGTTGCGGCGAGCGGGGGCCACTCTTCATCGCGGTGCGCGGGCCTCTCACTATCACGGCCTCTCTTGTTGCAGAGCACAGGCTCCGGACGCGCAGGCTCAGTAGTTTTGGCTCACGGGCCCAGTTGCTCCACGGCATGTGGGATCTTCCCAGACCAGGGCTCGAACCCGTGTCCCCTGCATTGGCAGGCAGATTCTCAACCACTGTGCCACCAGGGAAGCCCTCTTTACCTTTTTAATGTAGCCATTAGAAAATTTTAAAGTTACGTTGTGGCCTGCATTATTTTGGACAGTGCTGATCTAGACAATTTCAGCCTTCAGTGCTGGGGAGTTTTCCTTCATTATTATTTTGATAACAACCTTCTGTGTTTCTCTGTTCTTTTTCTAGAACTCCTATCGAATCTCCTGGGTTGATCATCTACATCTTTTTTCTTCCTTAGTTTTCATCTTCATATCTATTTGTACTACTTTCTGCCAAATTTTCTTTTTTTTTTTTTTAAATTATATATTATTTATTTATTTATTTATGGCTGCGTTGGGTCTTCGTTGCTGTGCGTGGGCTTTTCTCTAGTTGTGGCGAGTGGGGGCCACTCTTCGTTGCGGTGCACAGGCTGCTCATTGCAGTGGCTTCTCTTGTTGGCGGAGCACAGGCTCTAGGCGCGTGGGCTTCAATTAGTTGTGGCACACAGGCTCAGTAGTTGTGGCTCGTGGGCTCAGTAATTGTGGCACATGGGTTTAGTTGCTCTGCGGCATGTGGGATCTTCCCGGACCAGGGCTCGAACCCATGTCCCCTGCATTGGCAGGAGGATTCTTAACCACTGCACCACCAAGGAAGTCCCTTTCTTGTCTTTATATTGCAACCTGATTTTTGTTTTCAATTTACAAGGGCTGTTTATTTTGGTTGTTCCCTTTCCATAGCATTCTGATCTTATATGACAGATATCATGTTTTCTCTCCTCTCTATGTTGATTACAGTGAAGTGAGGGTTTATTATTATTTTTTTGTTGTTTGCAGTTTGTTATTGCATTGTTTCTGCTTCCTCTGGGTTCTGTTTTTCTGTTTATTTTTGGTCGTCTAGTGGTTTCCTTTTAGTCTCTCAAATGTCTGGTTATTTTTTACCATCTGTTCATATTTAAGAGTGAATAACTTTAAAGCTAATTAGTTTGAAGTCGTCTGGAAGGGGTTTGTCCACTATGCTGGTAAAATGGGGTGTTGGTCATTGTATTAAAAGATTTTCAAGTGTCAGCATGTATAGATCTTTTTCCTGGGTCTCCCAACTTCTCTGGAAAATTGGCCAAACACCTATCAGGAGTAGAAGGTTGGGGTGAGGATTTAGGGTTGATGTGTGTGTGTGAATGTTGCATTCTGGAAGTGGAAAGGGGAGTGGAGTGGGTGGAGAGGGTCTCACTCTTCGGTTTGTAGACCGGTCTAAAGTGTTCCTGGTGCCTACGTGGTGGGGAGATGCTTTCATTTCTGTCATTTCCCACTCATGTTCCTGTGAGTTTACATCTTTCAGAAGTTTCTTTACTGTCATTTTACTAAGGACTTAGAGAAAAGAGGCAGGGAGAACATGCATGGCAATTAGTTATGTTAAACTAGAAGACCTGATATTATTTAAGAAAACAAGGCGGACTAACTATTTTCCCCTAACTTTTTGATCTTGATACTTTTTTGTTCATGTTTACATAAAATGTGCTTACTTGAACTTTGAAGTGTGTTTCAGGATAGCTTTTCTAACTTTCCAGAACTCCTTCTGTTTGTTGTTTTTGATTAGTATTAAAAGATAGAGCCTCTTGCTTTCTCAGTTCCTGTCTGTTCCTTGACTTCACTTTTATCTGGACCTCCTCTTTCCCTTTCCCTTTCCTTCGAGTTTCGATACTACTCAATTTCAGTTCCACTCCCACCAATTTCTCCTTATTGTGGTCTTCTCTTCTGGAAGTGATCCTTGGCTTAGTTTGAAAATTTCACAGGTGCTTCACTGCTCCATCCCCTTTAAAGCTGACCATGGACCTTTGTATTCCTCTGCTATTGGGTTGGGCAAAACTGTGCTTTCAAAGAATACTTCCTGGCTGTGTTCAGTTTTTTGCATGCTCAGGATGGAGAGTGAGATGTTCCTTTGCTTCCCTCTGCTTTCTCCTGCACAGATGCTGATACCATACAGGTCTTGTGACTGTTACTGCATTGTCTTCACCTGCATGTATTTTGGGTTCCATAGGGATATCATGTCACCTGGTTTAATTGTAAATGTCCATGGATTTTTGGTTTTGCTCTCTAGTTGCTTTTAGTGGTGGGTTTTGTTTTGTTTTATGTGTGCATTCAGAGAAATTTTAAAACTTTGCTGCCATCTTCTTAGAATCTTCCTTCCTTAACTTCTTTGTGAAAAAAATCAAATAAAAAATCAGTTCTGTGGCTTTCAATCCTGTATTATGTTTGATTCATTTTTACTGTAAATTGGCTCTTGATAAGTACCTAAGTGTTATTTTTCCTCACTTATTTTCTTATTGAATAGCATGCATCTTGGGGACATATAATCAATACCATTTGGATAGATTACCTTCTCCGTGCAGAAATACCTATACCAAAATTAATTCAGCTAGTATTTATTAAAATTCTGTGAGTAGAAATTCCGTTACGTGCCAGGGATACAATCATGAACTATTTACACATGTTGGCCATCTTTTTTATTTGTGAATTCATTCAGTAGTAAAAAATGATGAAGAAAATGAAACTATTTGGATTGGATTCACCTTTTATAGATTTAACAAATGTACACACAAAGCGCCGTGGTAAGCTCTGAAGATTCAGTGGTTTACAAGACACAGTCCTTATATTTAAGACCTCAAGGTTTTATAGGGGGAGACAGCTGAGTAGACATGCAATTAACGTGTTGTATTGTAAGTGCCACCATAAGGGTAAGTGCCACCATAAGGGTAAGTGCAGGAGCTACTAGCTTTTTACAAGAAGTAAAAGTAAAAAAAAAAAAAAAAAGGAGAAGAAGAAGTAAAAGTGAGGAAAGATTACGTTCATATTTTGGAGAATACGTCTCCCCAGAAACCCCTTATAGTTTTTTTTTTTCAGTGCATCAAATCATACACTACTACAAAATAATTTTTAAAAACTTGTTTAATTTACTCCATTTCCTACAAGGTAATCATGTATTTTATTCTTCCATTTGGCCCACTGGAGAGCAGTTTTGCATTTTGTTTTTCTTGGGAAAATTCCAGACTAACTGATGGAGAAATAAATGAATCCATCAAAAATTTAGATTAAGAAATTGAAAAGGAGCTAAGGAGAAAATAGAGCATAAGAATCTTTTTTATTTCATATAATGAGTTTATTTACTTCACTTACTTGAAAAATAACAACCTGTCTGGATTTTATCTGCATGTTTGTGTGTGTGTGTGTTGACAAGTTAACTGTAAATTTATATAATATCTAAGATGCAACTAGGCCAATGCTAATATTTTTCTCTTTAGATCCCATACAGTGGTCCACAGACCAAGTCCTGCATTGGGTGGTTTGGGTAATGAAGGAATTCAGCATGACCGATATAGACCTCACTACGCTGAATATTTCCGGAAGAGAGCTCTGTAGTCTCAACCAAGAAGACTTTTTTCAGCGGGTTCCTCGGGGAGAAATTCTCTGGAGTCATCTGGAACTTCTTCGAAAATGTATAAAATTGAAATTATTGTCTATTTGCATTGTAGCTTAAGTTTAGTTTTATTTCTTTATAACTTTGTTTTCATCTAAATTGTTCATTGATAATAGCAATAATAATTAACATTTATTAATTGTGTAAGGCTGTGCTGAGAGTTTTATATGTATTATCTCATTTGATCTTGTACTAATGCCACAGATCATTACTTTCCTTATCTTTTCAGATAGATAGGAATCTGAGGCTTAGAGAGCCCCTACAAGGTTATAGAACCTAGGGTGAGGCAGAGCCAGGATCCAAACCCAGGCAGACTAACTCTAGAATCCAAGTTCTGAAGTAAAATTCTATGCCCTGCATTTAGCTCTGTTCACATATTCTAGTTGTTGACTTCTGTTTCATCAGTCACTTCTGTCCTTTATGCTCATCTTCTAGAAATTTAAGATTATTTGTTCACAGATGGCTTCCCTCTCATTCCCTTCATTATTGGGATTAAATCTTTTAAAATGTCTTTTAATTGAATGGGATCTTAAGGGAGAAAGGGGAAGTGTAAGTATGCAACCCACCATCTTGAATTGGAAGCCACTGGTTATAGTGTTACCATGTTGCTTGACAGACATTATTATTATGATTATGGCTGTCCAACAAAAAGAGCTCAAATAGATGTAAATTATTTTGCTTGAATTTTAATCCATCTTATATTTCAGTGACTGTTAAAATATCTTAGCAGTAACCCATTCCCTGACGCTGTTAAATAAATCAGGAATGCTAGCCAAACCCATATAGTTTTCAGAATTTGTGAATAGGACACTCTGACTTTGTTTTATAATGGTTATGGATGAAAATGTAACTGGTAGCATTTCATCCTACTGTGTACCCAGTAAGGGGACAGATATGGTAGAGGGATTTTTCACAGTCATTTAATGTTTAGGGTTTTCATCTGCTGTTGAATAAGAAATGAGCTCTGTAAAGAGGCTTTCCTTCATTGTTTTTATTGGTAGTATCTCTCTTGTGTTGGTTCTCTTAAATATTAGGAGGAAAAAAATATTTAAAAGACTTATTACATTCATTATATTTACAGGGTTTATTTCCAGTTTCAGTTCCTATTAGATAAATAAGTTGAATGTTCTGGTTGAAAGTTTATCCTTGGCTTCACAGGTTTTCTTCTCTGCAGAGCTTTTCAGCTGAGTAAGGTAAATTCTGAATTGTTTCAGGTTTTTAACATGTAAGTTATGTTTACCGAAACATTTTCTTGTAGGGACTCTCGAGAATAGAACAAGGACAGTGTTTAGACTACAGTTTAGTTTTTCTCAAATTCATGGTTTTCGCTCTGTCTCCCGGGTCAGCACTTTTTGGTTGTTTCTCTCTGGTTCTCCCAGTGCATCTCAAATGTTAAAGCTCATTCGGAGACTTTTCCTAGTACAGGGGGCAGAGAAATCTTGTGTATCTTTCCATCTCCTTGCAGTCAGTAGCAGAATGGGTCTTCTTCAGAAGAGCTCTGCTCTGGAATTGTTTTGTTTTCAAAAGTAACAAAGCCCCAGAGCCTAGATGAGTATCTTAGGGAATTCCTTGCTTATCTGGCCGTGGTTCTTTGCCTGGTGAGGAAATCCCATCTGGTTTGGGAATCTAATTCTCAGAATCTGGGAATGGATAGGGTGATGTGTAAGGCTATTTCTGGCAGACTTTCTATAATTCACAAGCCTTACCTCTCAGAACAGGCTCCTTTGGGTCTAGTTCTCTGTCCCCTCCTGTAGAGTGAAGTCTACAGCATATTTCTGAAAGGCATTTATTAACCCAGCATTTATTATGTTTTCCTCAATGATCTACCAAGGAGACACAGTACTGAACAGATAGGCTCCATCTTTACATATTTGTGTTAGTTTTCCCACCCGAGCCACCAGCTTCCTGCAGCTTCCCTTCTGGTGGAACTTCACCGAAGTCCTACAATACATGGGGAAGATAATTAGGAAGCGTTCCAGTAGTACCAGCTCTATGATGTCCTTCTTCATGTGAATATGTCTTCTGTCACCAAAGGCACAAAGCTCTCAGTTTGCTGAGGGTCTTCTTTAGAAAAAAGAATTGCCTTATACCTTTAGGGTCCAAAGTTTCTTCATAAAATGGCTCCGTACACTCAGAGCTTTGTCCCATAGGGCTCTGCTTCCTTCATGCATGACCAGGATTTGAGGGTCTATAGAGGAATATGATAATTAGAGTGCCTGTATGGTCTTGGACCAGCCTTTCCAAAGCCCCTCTCTTTCTGTGTTCTGCCTTGTTATCTTGAGAGTTCCCCAGGAAACAAACCAAACTCCACTCTGAAAATCAGGGCTGAGAAGCTGATCTTACAGATCAGGAATGCCTGTGCTGTGTGGTGGTGACTCTCTTTCGCCTCTTTTTGGTCTAGGGCACTGTGTTCATTTACAGTCACGAATGGAACAATTTCATTCCAATAGCACTTTGCCTTTTCAAGTTACTTTTATAAAATGTGAGGGAAAATATACCACAAATATAAAGCATGCATTTTTCTTCAAGAGGGGCAGTGGTTCTTGGGGAGAATGCTCAGAACTAGGAATGTGGATAAAAGAATAGTGTCTTCAATTTACTGAAAAGTTAACTATATTTCAGGCATTGTGCTTCTTAAAAATATTTTCCTATAATCCTTACAAGCACCTCATAAAGTGGTAGGTGGGGGTATCTCATTTCAATATGAAGAAATCAGTGGTGAAGTTGGTTGAATAATTTACCATAGTCACACAGCCAGTAAGTGAGTGCTAAGATCAGAACCCAGATCTGAGGCTAGTTCCATGTAACTGTTTAAACTCCCAAACTCAGGACCCCCAAAGAAAGCTCCCATCTGATAGGTAGGATTCAGATCTCTTTTTAGTTTCCCAGTCCTCTCCAGCTCTGTGTCTTTAGTTGGATCCTGGCATGGCATCCTAAGTAGAACTGTGTTGGGAGCCCAGGCCCCAGGACTCACTCAGTACACAGATGACTGCTGGTAGGTGCAATTTCAGTTCAAGAGAGAAGCATCCAGTCTATGACGGGCACTAAATAGGCTGAAGGAATATAGACTGGGAAGTGTAACTCTTGTCTGAGAGGTAAAGAATAGCATTTAAGTAGGGAATAGCAACAGATGAGTAATGAATGGTTCGCCAAAGGGTTACTAGGACCTTTTACACTGTAACTCATGTTGAGAGCTGTATTTGTAGACATGTTAAATTATTTAGTTCAGTTGTGACACTGAGGACGGCTACAATTCCACTGAAAATTTGGCTGTCTTTAAGAAGAAGCATTCTAAAATTAAAGCCATTTTATTAAAAAATGGATGTTAGAAAAGTAAATTATGATGCTCTCTCAGATCATCTTGAAGAGAAAGAACCTTTTTGATGAAGAAAGTGTATCTAAATAATTTCATTCTGATGTATATTCTCATCTTTGATCTGTTATTGAAGATTTCCTGTTTTACATAAAACATAGATAAATAGATTTAGAATAGGTATTTACATTTAGAAAACCCTGGTTCTCTGAATAACTTTTCTGAACATGAAAAGAATTTGGAACTTTCCTTCTGCTACTTCTCGTAAAAATATCTTTTCCCTGTAAAATGACTATCAAAGATTTTTTTAGGTTATTATGCCAATAAGTTTCAATTGTTTGATGTTTTGCTTTTTTGTTTGCTTGGTTTTTGTTTTAGTTGTGGAGTTGTTTTTTTTTTTTTTTTTTATTAAGTTGAATTTTACTGGATTGGAGTTTGCATTTCTGATTTAAGTGAAAACAAAAAATTTTTATGTGTGTTCTTCAGATGTATTGGCAAGCCAAGAACAACAGATGAATGAAATAGTTACAATTGATCAACGTGAGTATTCATGTGCCCATAATATGTGGCCCATTTATCAGTAAGAAATGTTTTCTTTATTTAGTACTGCAAGGTAGTAAAAAGAAAAACTAATTTTTAAATTTCGTATGAAGTATTTTAGATATACAAAGAAATAATAAAGTATAACCAACATCTGTATATACCATAAGAGATAAAACTTTATATATCAGGTTTACCTGTTATAGATCCCATTTTAAATGACTGTCCTGAACTTGATGTTTATTATTCTATGCATATTTTATCTTTTTACCAACTTACATAACCATAAACACTTTAGGGCATTGTTGTATACATGTCTAAACTTTTGGGGAAAAATGGTGATATACTGTGCATATCCTTTTGTAACTTGCTTTTTTGTTTAACATTTATGAGACCCATGTTGATACACGTAGTTCAGTTTTATTTTCACTGCTATATATTATTTTTAAAACTTTGTGAACATCACTGAATGAATATTGTAAGAATGCATGTGAGATTCTCTGGTTGTAATATCATGGGGTTTCTACCCTTTCAACCTTACTAGGTAAGACCAAAGTTTTTCTCAAAGAGGGTATGTTTGTACTCTTATCAGCGGTGGAACGTGAATTCTCATTTGTCCACATTCTCCAAAATTTGATAAACCATTTTTTATGAACAAATATTTTAAAAAATGATTTTTTAAATAACTTTAATGTATCACTAGATTTATCACATCAATAAGTTTTTCCAAAATAAGGAGACCAACTTTTATTCGCCACGTTAAGATTCACAAACTGTAATACCGACATTATACCTTATCCTCTGAACTTGTGCTGAGGTAATTAGAGGGGTGTTAGTTAAAATAATTGCGTTTTATTTCTTTCAGTAATTTTTTTTCACTGTTTGTATTGGAAGGAGAAAAAAAATTTTTTCCCTTGTCTTGCTTTGCAGCTGTGCAAATTATTCCAGCATCAGTGCAGTCTGCTACACCAACAGCCATTAAAGCTATAAATAGTAGTGCAAAGGCAGCTAAAGTACAAAGAGCTCCAAGGATTTCAGGAGAAGATAGAAGTTCACCTGGGAACAGAACAGGTATTTTTGCATTATCATCTGATATTTATAAAATTTGTCGAATTATGTATATTTTGTTTTATTTCACAGTATGAAAATGTGAATATGGACTGTTTCTCTGGCGATACGTAGCATTTGTAAAAAAAAATTTGTGTTTTTAGTGTGGCTGAGGTATGCACTAGAAGACCTGTGTGTTGTCTTTTGCCCTCTGTTAATCCATAGCATTGTGGTCAATGTTTGTCATTCTTGTCAATTTTTAGGAAACAACGGCCAAATCCAACTGTGGCAGTTTTTGCTAGAACTACTTACTGACAAGGATGCTCGAGACTGCATTTCTTGGGTTGGTGATGAAGGAGAATTTAAGCTAAATCAGCCCGAACTGGTTGCTCAAAAATGGGGACAACGTAAAAATAAACCTACAATGAACTATGAGAAACTTAGTCGTGCATTAAGGTAAGAATTTATTACTTTTCTTTAAGTATCAAACCTTTCTAAAAAATAGCTTCTTATTCTAGTGTAAACACTATTATGTAATGATGTTAAAATACTTGTTTATAAAATGTTGTTTTCTTTATATAAATAAAAACTAATTCACATTTATGTTAAAAATTACTTCTTAAAAATTTTTAGTAATAATTTGAGGTACATAGAGTATTTTAAAAGATGATTCTAAGATTATTTGTTTTTATCTGATTTAAAAGCATGTACTATGTTTAAAACCAGCATATCTAATCTTTGAGGTTTCTGCTGTTTACATAACAGAGATGCTATTGTTTGGTATAGGTGAACTGAATGAGTGTAAATTCTAGCAAATACGTAGATATTGTCAATTTTTATAATTAGATGCAAAATGTCAACCCATTTCCCTGTTTTTCCTTCCCCCACAATCTGCCTAAATCTGAATATCCAAACTTTACATCAGTTGAGTTGGAGTAGAATAATTATTTATAATTTCTCGTAAGTGGTATGAAAGTTTTTGACATAATTACTGTCATAAATTATGCTTATTACAATGATAGAAATTCAGTATGTGCACTTAAGTATCTGAGAAGTAGGATATATAGGAATTATGTCTATTTTTTTGGAAGAGTGAATTTGGTAAAGCAGTTCTGCAGTTTACCTCCGTATTCCTAAATAACATGCTTTTACTGCTACTTCATGTTTCACTAGAGCATTGTTTGTGAATTGCACACGGAGATTACGATTTACCTCTCATCATTAACACACACACCCTTCCCATCCCTTCATCCAAGTGTAATTATATAATTATGTGGAAGTGTTGGTTAGATCAGTATTTATTGTTACAGGATCATGGCATGTAAGTACTATTACATAGTTTATCATTATTTTTCTTTTCCAGAATGACCATTTGTTTTCCTTAGCATACATAAGTAACTACAGTGCTTTATTTTCAATGTACTTATCACTTATTCAGTCTCAAACACTTTGCCAACTATCTGAAGATCCTTTCTGTATAATCAGTTTTGACAGTTGATGTGACTGTGTACATAACAAGTCCCCTCAAAATTACAGATGAATTATTAGAATTAATAATTAAGATGTCACTTCTCCCCAGATTGGTCTAACTTTCAATGCGGTAACTGCCTGAATAAATGTTTTCATAGAACTTGACAAGATAATTGTAAAATTTATATAGGAATATAAGGTATCATGATAACCAGGACACCTGAAGAAGATTAGTTAACAAAGTGGGAAGACTTGCTCTACAGGATATTGAGACTCACTGTAAAGCTACAACAACAGTAAGACAGTGTGCTATTTGCTTAGGATAGACAAATAGACCAAAGATTAGAGTAGATAGCCCGAATAGAACCAAGAATATAGGAACATTTGATTTAAAGATGGCAGTGGGGAAAAGACCTACTTTTCAATCAGTAGTGCTGGGACAGTTGACTATCCATATTGACCCCTTCCTCATAGCATACTAAAAGTCAATTCTATGTCGCTTGTAGCTCTAAATGTGAAAGTAAAATAGGGAGGCATCTAGAAATACCTACTTGACTTCAGTAGATGAGGAAAGACATTAACAGAGCCAAAAGCACTAACATAATGGAAAAGATCAATAAATTGGACTACATTTAAATTTAAAACTTCCGGTCATCAGAAACCATCATTAGGAGGGTGAAAGTCAAGCCACACGTATCTGATGTAAGACTCTTACCTGGAATATCTAAAGAACTCTTACAAATCCATAGGAAAATTAGGAAAAATGGGCAAGAAACTTAAGCAGACACATTAGACTAGAGATTGTCCAAATGGCCAATGAACATATGCAGTGGTGCACAGCCTCATTAGTAATCAGGGAAATGTATTTTATTTATTTATTTATATTTATTTATTTATTGGCTGCATTGGGTCTTTGTTGCTGCGCGCGGGCTTTCTCTAGTTGCGGCGAGCAGGGGCTACTCTTCGTTGCGGTGCGCAGGCTTCTCATTGAGGTGGCTTCTCTTGTTGCGGAGCATGGCCTTTAGGCACGCAGGCTCAGTAATTGTGGTGCACGGGCTTAGTTGCTCCCTGGCATGTGGGATCTTCCCGGACCAAGGCTTGAACCCGTGTCCCCTGCATTGGCAGGCGGATTCTTAACCACTGCGCCACCGGGGAAGCCCAGGGAAATGTATTTTAAAACCACGATAAAATGGTACAGTGCACATCCCAGAGTGGCTAAAATTAAAATAATTGCTTGTACCAAGTGTTGGTGAGGATATGGAGCAGTGGGAATGCTTCTACACTTTTGGTAGGAATGTAAACTGTGGCCGATAACCCAGCAGTTTGTCTTCGAAGGATGTACCAGACAAAAATGTACATATATGTTCACATGCATGCTTATAGCAGTATTATTTATAACATCCCCAAACCAGAAACCACCCAAAAATCTATCAACAGTAGAGTGAATAAATAAACTATAATATACAAGGGAATACTATGTATCCATTAAAAACGCACTGATATGGGTGAATGTCACAAACATAATGTTCAGTGAAAAAAATCCAGACCCAAAAGAGTATATACTGGATTTATATAGTAGAGTTAAAAAAAAAAACAGCAAAACTAAATTACAGCATTTATGGATGCATGTTTGGGTGATAAGACTATAAAAAGAAGCAACGGAATTATTATCGTGAAACAGGATTGTGTAACCTTTTAGAGCAAGGGAGGGGTGATGACGGGGAGGCGCCGCAGAGGAGCTCTAAGGTGCTGACAGTGTTCTGTGTCCTGACCTGAGTCACAGTTAACAGGGGACTGTCCACTTTGTAATAAATCACTGAGCTGTTCGCTTTCGTGTCCTTTCTGTTTGTGTAATATATTTCCCAATTTCAAAGTTTTTTAAAAATATAAGATAAAAAAAAGGGGTGGGGAGAAAAGAAATCATATCCATGAAAATACAGGCATCGAGGCTTCCCTGATGGCACAGTGGTTAAGTATCCGCCTGCCAATGCAGGGGACACGGGTTCGAGCCCTGGTCCGGGAAGATCTCACATGCCACGGAGCAACTAAGTCTGTGTGCCACAACTACTGAGCCTGTGCTCTAGAGCCCACGAGCCACAACTACTGAGCCCATGTGCCACAACTACTGAAGCCTGCGCGCCTAGAGCCCGTGCTCCACAACAAGAGAAGCCACCTTAATGAGAGGCCTGCGCACCGCAATGAAGAGTAGCTCCCGCTCGCTGCAAGTAAAAAGAAAGCCTGTGTGCAGTAACGAAGACCCAACACAGCCATAAATGAATGAATGAATGAATGAATGAATGAATGAAAGAAAATACAGGCATTGTGTACCTTTCTACTTTCTTCATTTTAGGGAGGAAACAAATGCAGTGAGTGCTGTTATATGTGGTCGTATGACGCATCTACTAGATTGGAGGAAGTATTAAGTAAAATTAAGTGTTAATTTAAATGAGAATGTATGTGTATGACGTTTTATAACCTCTTACCAAGAAACATATGATTATACCAACTCCATTTTTGTTTTAGAAATGTAAAACCACTTTCCCTCTTCATTTTCCTTTTTTCGCAAGTGTCTTATTTGTTACAGCCTTACATATTATGTAGAAATTTTCTTAAGAAATTGAAATGCCTACAGCATTTTAACTGGATGACAAGCATTTGTGGTTTGTGGGCTGAGATCTAAATTCTGTATTAATGTAATTGACAAAAAAGGAGACAGGAGACTATGCCCAGTGTGTTATATCTCTTACTGGGAAAGTGAACATAACCATTATACTTTAGCTGTTCTAGAATTAGGGAAAGATGACATAATTTCCTGCATGTAGTCTTTTCATTAATGGATTTTTGGTTAAACTGAGTGATTTTTATAATAAAATCCTGCTAAATGTGATCGTTTGTACCACTGGTCCTTTTGCAAATAGTTGTTTCTTTTGTAACAGCTCTTCGTCAAATGGCGCAAATGGGCAGTGCAGTTTTAAAGTAAAGGCTCCAAAATCTGCCAGCCCAGAAAAGTTTCGACTTACCTTTTTTTCCTATTATTGGAATTGGCAGTGCATTTGGGGTAAATAAAGTCTGTTTTCCAAAGTAAGTATAAATCCAACTCTGTTTTATATCCATAGAAAACAGCAATAAACCAGACTTCTAGAGTGATTTACCCAAATGTACCTGTGTAGGTTTAGAAACATTGTTTCTTTCTTTTTTTTTTTTAAATTTATTTATTTATTTTTGGCTGTGTTGGATCTTCGTTTCTGTGCGAGGGCTTTCTCTAGTTGTGGCAAGCGGGGGCCACCCTTCGTCGCAGTGCGCGGGCCTCTCACTACAGCGGCCTCTCTTGTTGCGGAGCACAGGCTCCAGACGCGCAGGCTCAGTAGTTGTGGCTCATGGGCCTAGTTGCTTCACGGCATGTGGGATCTTCCCAGACCAGGGCTCGAACCCGTGTCCCCTGCGTTGGCAGGCAGACTCTCAACCACTGCGCCACCAGGGAAGCCCAAGAAACATTGTTTCTTTATGATGTCCTCTTTTATGTTTTTCTGTATCCTCTCTTTTTTTTTTTTTTAAAGCCCTTTTGCTTACTCTTTTGAGGCTCCCTATTGGTTTGGAGAATTTCTCTGAAAGGGGAGAGCCTTTACATATTAAAATGATAAAGATGAAAGCATAGCTACATAATAAAGGATTTTGTACAAGACAGAGAGGAAATGGACATTCCAACAATCCAAAGAATATGTGTATTAAATTTTTATTCATATTATATGAATAAAGCTGTATATCAATATAGCTTCTATTTTCTAGAGGGCTATATGTGGCAGTCATTGTGTGCTAAGCACTTTACAAAGATAATCCTTTTAATCTTCAACAATTCTATTAGTGTTAATACGGTTTTTTTTTAAAGAAATTCACGTTCTTTAAATTTATTTATTTATTTATGACTGTGTTGAGTCTTCGTTTCCGCGCGAGGGCTTTCTCTAGTTGCGGCAAGCGGGGGCCACTCTTCATCGTGGTGCGCGGGCCTCTCACTATCGCGGCCTCTCTTGTTGCGGAGCACAGGCTCCAGACGTGCAGGCTCAGTAATTGTGGCTCACGGGCCCAGTTGCTCCGCGGCATGTGGGATCTTCCCAGACCAGGGCTCGAACCCGTGTCCCCTGCATTGGCAGGCAGATTCTCAACCACTGCGCCACCAGGGAAGCCCGTTAATACTGTTTTTAATGTCATTTTATAAATGAGGGATAAAAGCTTAGAGAAAATGTGCCTTTCCTGTGGTCACAAAGGGTAATAAGTTGAGATGTTAGGTTTTGAATCTCGGCGTTCTGATTCAGAGCCCTTATTCGTAGGCTCTATTACTGCTCCCAAAGTTTTTTGTTTTGCTTAGTAATGTTTATTTATTTATTTATTTTTAAAAATTTATTTATTTATTTTATTTACGGCTGTGTTGGGTCTTCATTTCTCTGCGAGGGCTTTCTCTAGTTGTGGCAGGCGGGGGCCACTCTTCATCGCAGTGCGCGGGCCTCTCACTGTCGCGGCCTCTTTTGTTGCGGAGCACAGGCTCCAGACGCGCAGGCTCAGTAGTTGTGGCTCACGGGCCCAGTTGCTCCGCGGCATGTGGGATCCTCCCAGACCAGGGCTCGAACTTGTGTCCCCTGCATTGGCAGGCAGATTCTCAACCACTGCGCCACCAGGGAAGCCCCCAGTAATGTTTATTTTTAAATCAGTGTTTCATCGTAATTTTTGAAAGTATGTTTTGAAGATTTAGTACATAAAATTTTAGAGTGCTTAGCATTGAAATTTTGTTCTGAAGTTTCCTTGGATAATAACATTAAATATTTTATATAAACTCAGTGTTAATTGCTATTGTGATAGATACAATACTAGGCTTCTTCTTATGGAATAATCTGTGAAATATTGTAAGAAGTCCAAATTTTTAAATTTTATTTATTTATTTATTTACATCTTTATTGGAATATAATTGCTTTACAATGGTGTGTTAGTTTCTGCTGTATAACAAAGTGAATCAGCTATACATATACTTATATCCCCATATCTCCTCCCTCTTGCGTCTCCCTCCCACCCTCCCTATCCCACCCCTCTAGGTGGTCACAAAGCACTGAGCTGATCTTCCTGTGCAATGCGGCTGCTTCCCACTAGCTATCTATTTTACATTTGGTAGTATATATAAGTCCATGTCACTCTCTCACTTCGTCCCAGCTTACCCTTTCCCCTCCCCGTGTCCTCAAGTCCATTCTCTACGTCTGCATCTTTACTCCTGTCCTGCCCCTAGGTTCTTCAGAACCATTTTTTTTAGATTCCATATATATGTGTTAGCATACGGTATTTGTTTTTCTCTTTCTGACTTACTTCACTCTGTATGGCAGTCTCTAGGTCCATCCACCTCACTACAAATAACTCAATTTCGTTTCTTTTTATGGCTGAGTAATATTCCATTGTATATATGTGCCACATCTTCTTTATCCATTCATCTGTTGATGGACACTTAGGTTGCTTCCATGTCCTGGCTATTGTAAATAGAGCTGCAATGAACATTTTGGTACATGACTCTTTTTGAATTATGGTTTTCTCGGGGTATATGCCCAGTAGTGGGATTGCTGGGTCGTATGGTAATTCTATTTCAAATTTTATTTTCTGTTTTGTTTGTTTTGTTTTTGGCCGCACCACACGGCCTGTGGGATCTTAGTTCTGCAACCAGGGATCGAACCCCGGTCCACAGAAGTGAAAGCCCACGTCCTAATCACTGCACCACCAGGGAATTCCCAAGAAGTCCAAATTTAAAATTTTTTTATATAGGCCTAATGTGTTTTCTCTTTTTTAAAGGTATTATTATGATGGGGACATGATTTGTAAAGTTCAAGGCAAGAGATTTGTATACAAGTTTGTCTGTGACTTGAAGACTCTTATTGGATACAGTGCAGCAGAGTTGAACCGTTTGGTCACAGAATGTGAACAGAAGAAACTTGCAAAGATGCAACTCCATGGAATTGCCCAGCCAGTCACAGCAGTAGCCCTGGCTACTGCGTCTCTGCAAACAGAAAAGGATAATTGAGCCCAGGACCTTTTGGGAGTCCAAGGTCTTTCTTAAATGTTAGAGCAAGTATTGCTCTTACCTTTATTACTGAATTTGAATCTTCTTTTATTTCTAGACTGTACAATCTGTTGCATGATTTTTTTATAAATATTTCATACTCTTGTGAATTTGGATCTTTTTACTTTGAGCATATATTTTAGAAAATATGTATGTTAAACGATCACCACAATGTCTTTAGGCAGGTTCATTGTGGGATAGTTTGTTAACAGTCAAGAAAGCTAAACTGGTCAGTATTAATGTCTAGCCCAACCAAAAATAGCCAGTAGCTATTGATGAAAAATAAATGAAAGTATCTCCAGGAAACAGTCTGGCTTAACTATTTTTGAAAATATAACTGTTTCCCCTCTCTGCTGCTTTAGATGTTGCTTTACATAGAACCAGAAAATGGAATTTTTCACAGCTGAAGCATGTATGCCTGTTTCATCTAATCAAGCAGAGCTAAAATAGTCATATCAAATAAAATTATAATATTGATAAATTACTGAACTAAGAACATCACGTTATTAAAGTAATTTATATATTTGCAAGCAAAGGACAGTAAAAAGACTGGCAGAGGAACAGTGCTGAAGAAAGAGATCCAGGTTTAAATCTGGCTTTACTCAAGCCAATTTTAAGAATTTACTGTATAGCTATTTCATAATGTCAGGCCAAGAGTTTAAGTTATTATAAGAGAGGCATTAAATTCTAATAAACCAACTATTACAAAAATTCTCAAATGATCTCTGCTTTCCCTATCAGAGATTTAAAAAACTGAAAAAGTATACCTCAACCCAAAAATAAAAGTTTGGTTTAGTTTGGTTTGGTATGGCTTTTTTTTTTTTTTTAATTACCCTGTAGTGCTGGTTTATTATACAAAGCAGCTTATATAGTCCTGGGTTTCTGATGAAGTGAAGACTTTAAATCAGTCAGTAGTACTTTACCTTTCAAGACATTAGTAAATTACTTGCAAATAGTTTTAAAAGGAAGTTTTGAACTCCAGTGTAGGCAGACTTTTCTTAAAACAAAATTTCCCATGTATTTAATTTTTTCCTTTGAATATTATATATGAGTGTACAGATATCTATATGTCCAGTTGACCATCTTATATATATATATACATGTACACACATATAAATGAAGACATAATATTCAAAGCAAAGATACTTCAAAAGGTGATAACTCAAAAAAAAAGGTGATAACTCATTTAAAAAATTCTTTAAAAATTAAATAATTCTTACATATGTAAAACTGTTTACTTAACACAAGCCAATACGAAACAGAAATGGCTAGAAATGTGTTTCTTTTTTTCTTGCTTGCTGTGCTTGGTTTCCTTGCTTTTTTTCTTTTTGTTTTAAGATATTATGCACGAATCATGATATGAGATACTGGCAAATAATCCTCTTATAGCAGAAGATTGATTCTCAAATATTACTTTATGTACCTTCTCCCTCATCATCGCCTTTAAATCCATCCCTCTAAACAGCCTAATAAGAGCTCAGTACTTCTGACTAACTAGGAGGAAAGTGCCGTGCTAATGCGGTCAGAGAGGCACTGCTAGCAGTGGCTGCCGCTAGTGCTAAATGGTGGTTTGGAGAGAGCCACAGGGCAGGGGTCTTAGGGGCAACGCGTAGAGGAAGGCGTCGGTGACCTGCTTTTCTGGGAACCTCAGATCATACTACTAAGTGTTCTGCTGTCGGACTGCAACGTGTAATGTCACGTCATTCATATTTTTGTTGTGTCTAAGTCCTCTAAGACCCTGCAGTAGAATCTAAAAAGAATAAAATTTGTAATTTCCATTTTTACCTTTTTATAAACACATACAGAATAGACTGACAAATTATTAGTTT
Organism: Balaenoptera borealis; assembly: GCF_965194805.1. NCBI lineage: Eukaryota > Metazoa > Chordata > Mammalia > Artiodactyla > Balaenopteridae > Balaenoptera > Balaenoptera borealis. The sequence continues at coordinate 19,447,867 of NC_138862.1, read as the reverse complement.
AATTTGGATGCTGTGATTGCAAGAATATCTGAATAGAATAGCAATATGAAATAATATATAGAAGCTCTAGTTCAGATAACAGATAGCTAAAAAGAAGGTTTGCACCATCCTCTTACGGCCTGGGAAGTTGACAAGTCACTTACAGTTTTAAAATAATAATAATAAAGTTTACTCTTCCGGTATATTATCAAGAGCTTAAAAATATTGACTTTTTGATTTAAAATGCTTTGGGGGAGACATGTTAAAGTTTTAGCCAAGATGACAGATTTCCGTTATGTCTCAACTGTATGTATATATATTTTTAAGACAAGGAACACCCATATTTCTTCTAGATCCCTAAAATCAAACTATTATTTCTTTTTTCCTTATGTGTTCCTCAGATACTTTTTTTTTTTTTAAAACCACATTCTATCCATTTTCTTCCTTTTGCAGTTTTTATTTTATTCCTCATTATCATTTGAACAGAGACAGTTCTCATACATGATCAGGTGCTGTTTCTTTTTTCTTCTTTGCCTCTCACCATTGTTTTCTGCACCATAGCATAAGTAATGAGACTAATTTCCCCAGTTGACTCAAGAAACTTCTGTTACTTTGTCTCAACTTATAAATAAACTATTTCCATTGTCCTTATTGAGGTTGCAGTTATCAGAAGCCAAGTAGTCTTTTCTTTTGTTGAAAGATAACTTGTGTTCTGAAAGAAAATATAAAATAATTTGCTCTGCTTTTATGAATGAAATTTCCATAGAAGAATTTACAATATATTCAAAAGGGAGAAAGATAAAATTATTGGCCATCTTCCATACCATGTAAGTACAAAAATAATGAAGTGTGTTCAGTTTTGTTTTAAAACTTTTTTTCCATATGAGATTCTCATTGAGCCAACTTTCATACATATCTTGCTGACCTTAAGTTTAGAAATTTGTGTTGGCATCAGAAAATCAAACAAATTAGGCAGAATTGCTCTGTGGTTGATTGTCACATGAATTGACTCATCACATTTATTTTTGTGTCAGTCTGTGTCAGTTAATTAGGAAAAATTGTTTAGTTGTTTTTCTCCCCTGAATAAATGGTGAAATTCAACTATGATATTTCTTTAAAGGATTGTGCCTCCGAATATTTTTGGTGAGGTCTGCTGTTTTACATATTCATCATTTTATGCTACTGCCTTTTAAAAAGAACTAATGTATCTTTGAAATAGCACAAAAATGTTTTAAAATTCATAATTTCAAAACAACATGTGACTAACTTAATGTCTTCATATCTAGAGGGTATAAAAATATTGATATTTCAGTGATATTTCACTTGCTGCCAGAAAAAAATATTCTCAATCTTTTGTAAGAGGGAAGAGGATTTTTGCATACATTTTTACTCTTTAAATAAAGACACTTGTACTGTCATAACAACAATTATGTATTTCTTTGTGGCTTTTTTTTTTGTAATTTTACATAAGACAGTTATTTTCTATTTTTACTCAGATAAAAAAATATTTGTGCATAAAATGTAAAAATAGTAAAATGAGAAAAATAAAACTATTATACAGTATATTTCTGTGTTTTTTAGAAGTTTTTTCCCCATCATACAGATAGTCTCAAATTCCTGGGATATTAGGTTAGATGAAAATATGACAGTTCACATCTAGTATATTATGCATATAATTCCCATATACTTTACTTAGAAACTATCAATTTGGGAAGAACAAATTCCACTGAACTAAAATTAGGTGTTAGAGAGTTTAGTCTTAAGAAAATAAATGAAAACCCCATCCACAAAGCTGAACTGTTTCAGAATAGCAACAGAAGAAATGGTAACACTGAGTACTTGTCAGAAGGGAAGTCGATGATCGTTAAAATAGAAATTCTTAGTAAAGTTTGTGGTTTTTTTGGTTTGTTTTGTTTTTAATTATGAAAAATGACCTCTCCATGTTGGCTGAGAAACCAGGACCAGAGTATAGAGGGGTGAAAGGGGACAGGAGAAAAACCTGACTTAAGCTTTTGTTTATGGTCAAGCAGTGATCACATTTTGACTGACATGCTTTAAAAAGAAACAGTTTGAGTGAAATAAACTGCTTTTCACACTGTCTAATTTTATCTAGTTTGAAGTGATGAAAATCATCAGTTAGGAAATTAGTTAGGTATATTTGTCCTCCCAAGACACTTTTTTTGTGTACAACTTTAAAGCTTAATTTGCAAGCTAATAAGCACATGTTTAAAAGACTTTTTACTACTGGCAAACTGATTTAGAACACCACTTTTAAATTTTTCTGTGGTGTGAAGGATGACTTTTTTATTTCCAATTTGTCACAGACTAAAACTTTTATAAAAAAGTGAATTAATGTGGGGAGGGGGAAATGGGGAGTTGTTTAGTGGGTAGAAAGTTTCAGTTTTACAAGATGAAAAAGTTCTGGAGATTGGTCACACAGCAATGAATATACTTAACACTACTGAATTGTACACTTAGGCATGGGTAAGATGATAAATTTTATGGTACGTGTATTTTACCACAAAGCTTTTTTTAAAAAAAATCAATTACCAGGAGAATTTAAAAATTCAATTAACTCACCAAATTAACAATACAGAGGGAAAAAAGCATCATCTCAGTAGGTGCAGGAAAAGTATACAGTAAAATTCAACATCCATTCATGATGAAATCTCTGAGCAGACTAGAATTAGAAGGGAACTTCCTTAACTTGATAAAGAGTATGAAAAACCTACAGCTAGCATCATGCACAATGGTTTGTTTTCCATCTAAGATTTGGGGAAAGGTAAAGAAATATCTGCTGTCACCATTTCTAGTCAACACTATACTGAGGACTACCTGGAAATAAGGCAAGAAAAAAAGAGGCATATGTATTGTAGGAAATAAAACTTAAGAATACAGCAAATACATTGAAAATCCTAAAGAATAGGTTTTTTTTTTAAACCTGCTAGAATTAGTGAGTTTAGGGAGATAAGACACAAGGTCAGTATACAGAACTCAATGTTATTTCTACATGCTAGCAACAAATAATTGGATATTGAAATTTAAAGCTACCATTTACAATAGTATTAAAAAGCATGAAGTAATTGGGGAAAAAATGCAGCAAAATTTGTGTAAGACTGGTCCAATGAAAACCACAGAAATTGCTAAGAAATGTGAAAAAAAAAAAGGAAGATATATACTCTAATGGTCAATTGGAAGACTCAGTTTTGTAAATGTTGATTGTCTCTAAATCCATAATCAACTCAAAGTTCTGGCAGTCTTTTTTGTAAACAAGCTGATTATAAAATCTGTATGTAAATGCAAATGACCCAGAATAGCCAAAATAATTTGGAAAAAAAATTAGAGAACTTGCACTGTCTATATAAAGCTTTGCTATTCTTACACAGCAAGATGTATTGAGATGAGGGTAGATATGGACTAGTGAACAGAATAGTCCAGAGATAGACTCACACATATATAGCTAATTGGGTTTTGACAGTGGTGACAAGGTACCTGAATAGGGAAAGGATAGTCTTTTCAACAAATGTTATGAAAACTGGATATATTTATGGAGAAAAGTGAACCTCAATCCTTACCTCCCATCACACGTAAAAATTGGATGGCTAAAAATGGATCATCAACCTAAACATAAAATCTAAACATAAAAAGTCTCAAACTTCTTGAAACAAATATAATACTGTCAATCAACTATACCTCAATTTAAAAATAAAAAATTTAAAACCTCTCAAACTATTAAAACAAGAAAATTTTCATGACCTTGAGATAGTCAAAGACTTCTTAGATAATAAAGCAGAATCATAAAGAAAAAAATCAGTAAAATAGACTTCAAATCTTTTGAAAGCTCTGTTCTTTGAAAGACACTAAAAGTAAAAGGCAAAACACAGGTTGGGGAAAAATACTTGGAATACACTTATCTTACCAAGTTCTTATTTCAAAGATATATATGGATCTCTTAATAAGACCATCCAGTAATATACGGTCAAAGTATTTGAACAGACATTTCACAAAAGATGTGCAAATAGTCAATAAGTCTATGGAAAACTGCTCAGCATTATCAGTCATCGGGAAACACAAAAGCACAATTCAGTACCACTAAATATTCCTTATAACTGCTAAAAGTTAAATGCCTCACAACACCAAGTGCTGGTGATGACATGGACCTAATGGAAATCATTCATGTCGCTGGTGAAAATGTAAAATAATAGCACGCTACTTTGGTAAAGTTAAACACATTTTTGTCACAACCCAGCAATTCCAATCCAAAGCTTTTACCCAAGAGAAATAAAACATATCTACTGAAAGACTTGTACACTCACGTTTATAGCAGCTTTATTCATAATGGCCCCAAACTGTAAACAATACAAATGTTCATCAGCAGGTGACTGAACAAACGAACTGTGGAATACTCATGCAATGGAAATACCACTCAGCAATAAAAAATAGTGAGCAACTGCTTCACCAAGAACCCTAGAAAAGGCGCATCTAATGTGTAAGAACAGAAGGCAGATCCCTGGTCACCTAGGGCTGGGGATGGGGGATGATTTTCTGCATTGGGCACAATAAAATTTTGAGGGCTGATGAGCCCATTCTATGTTATGCTACAATTACATGGGTGGAGAAATTTGCCAAAACTAAATGCAAAACTGGGAGTGTGAGGCTATGTAAATTGCACCTCAATAAAGTTAAAAACTGAATTACTAGAATGATGAAATGAGAAAGACAAAAATACCCACTTTTTAAAATTTATCAAGTTCAACAGACATAGATTACTCTGTCAAATTGCTGTAATTGTTTCAATGTCTGTCCTTATCTCCCTGTGGACAGATAACAAGAGTTGACTGATATTCATCTGCAGACCATACTGATTTTTAGAATATTTTGTCATTAGGTGATGAACATCAGTTTTAACTGAATGATTATGGCAATGTCACTAGTGTATGAAAATGTCTCTGTAATCTGAGGAAAGCATTTTCTGATATCTGCTAACAAGGTAATTGATCTTGGGGTCTGTACTTCATGACACAACTAACACCCAGTTAACACCTATGCTATTTTTAGGTGTAACAGTAACTAGATATGAATGGAATAGAACGACACTTAAAGATAATAAACTATTGAGTGTATCTATGAGCAACTCTTCAATTCACTTGGTTAGAAATCTATGCAAAAAAATTGTTCTTATATTCTCCATACTAAAGGAAAAGTGAAGCCTTCTATCTCTAAGGTTGGTTTTACTTTATGGATAAAGGGATATGGTACACATTACATTAGTACATCCATCAGGATTACTGTGTAGTTGAACCAGAATGTTCGCTTGGCTTAGTGATTAAAGGAAAAAGTTATGCATTAAGAACCCCATAGTAGGATTCTTGTCTTCAGCTCTCAGATTATAAAATGGAGAGGATCTTTTATTTTAAAGAAAATTCTTTAACTGTGAATATCTACCCTGTTGGTCTGAAATTTATTAAGTGATTAAACAAATACAGAGTACCTAACTGTACAGAATATATAAGGCAGCATGTCAAGGAAAGAGCCAGAAGAACTAGGTCATAGTCCCAGGTTTGCCACCGACTAGATACGAAACTGAGGGCAAGTCGTTTAGCCTCTCTGCTCTTCCATATCCTCCTGTCTAAGCTAGGATAGTTGATACATTTGTCTACAGTGCAGGTGTATGGAGAGGATTAAATGGAATCATGTAGGTGAAAGCATTGCATCTTACAATTATGTAACACTAAACAAGCACAAAGGTCTGGAAAAGAAAATTACCCTCCAAAGAATACTGTTTTCTATTGTTGAAATTAGTGCTTATCTCATTTAATGATAAAATGATAGAATATTGTAAAATGACAAAATGCTGTAAAAATGGTAAAATATTGTTGAATGCCTGAATGAATGACTAAATGAATAATGGCTAATTCTGATCACTTAGCACAATACCTTCTAGGTCCATCCACGATGTTGCAAATGACAAGATTTTATTCTTTGTTATGGCTGAATAATATTCCATTGTGTATCTTCTTCATCTTGACTATTGTAAATAATGCTGCAATGAACATGGAGTGCAGATATCTTTTAGAGTTAGTGCTTTTGTTTTCTTCAGAAAAATACCCAGAAGTGGAATTTCTGGGTTGTATGGTAGTTCTATTTTTAATTTTTTAAGGAACATCCGTACTGTTTTCCACAGTGGCTGCAGCAATTTACATTCCCACTAACAGTGTACGAGGGTTCCCTTTTTTTCACATCCTCACCGACACCTGTTATCTGTTGTCTTTTAGATAACTGCCATTCTGATAGGTGTGAGGTGATACCTCATTCTGGTTTTGATTTGCATTCATCATGAATGGCATCTTATATCACATTTTATAGATAAAGAATAAGTATTATATTTGAGAACTGCTTTTTTTCCTATGGTTTTTTAGGATATAATTGAAATTTGGATCTGCTGAAACACATTACTGTCAGCATCAATATTGCATAGGGAAATAGATTAAAAAAGAAATTGATTAAAAATATCAGAGGGACTTCCCTGGTGGCACACTGGTTAAGACTCCATGCTCCCAATGCAGGGGGCCTGGGTTTGATCCCCAGACAGGGAATTAGATCCCACATGTGTGCCGCAACTAAGGAGCCTGCCTGCCACAACTAAGACCCTGCACAACCAACTAAATAAGTAAATAAATAAATATTAAAAAAAGAAAAAGAAAAATTGATCTCACACCACATTCCTTATAAAAAATATTAGGAATATCTTATTGATCACATATTTTTATCCACTTGATAGGGTAATTATGTCCATTTGTTGATTCTAAAAATATATTTATATTGAAATATTTTCTCTTTCTGACATGAAAACAATAAAATTTGTGTGGAATTTCTTTTTTCTTTTTTAAGAAATATGCCATGGTAGTAAAGTGCGTGCTCATATTTGGGTAAATAGGAGACACAGGGAAAACAGTTTTTCGCCACTTCAATGCTTAATTCTTTTCCATAATATATTTGATTTTTATATGCCTTCTAAAATCAATCTGAGAACTAACATTGTAGAAACTATTTTGCATTCAAGTATTTTCTCCTAAATGGAAAATTTAGGTTGTTGCACTGATTGACTCCAAATCTCATTATGAACACACAGCAGCTGATACCAATGGTTTAGGTTTGAAAAAGTGAAGGGCATAAGATGATCTGTGGCATTTTATTTTATTTATTTTTCTGTTGAAGCTATCACATATAATACATTTTGCTGTAAACTTTATATGATGTAGACATTTTATGAAATATTGATACTTCTTTTGTTTCTAACAAAGAGCAGTTTAGATAAATGAATGACAATAATTTGCAAAAAATTTTAACATGCTAGGGAAGAACTTTTCAAAGTAGAAGAAATGAAGTGAGCATTCTCAGAAGGCATTACTAAATGTACCATGTTACGACTCTAGATTGATATACCTTAACCATAAAATTTGATTTAAAATGACCTCAGAAATGACAGAAATCAGCTGTGTCACATACTAAATTTTGACTCCAAGTTATTAAATATAACAAACTAAACTATACCTACTTTAGAATTCACTGAAATCCTAAAAATGCTGAAAATTTAAAATAACAAAAAAAATTTAAAGATGTTTGAAAGAAATTAGTATAAACAGAAAAATTCCCACATGAAATTCTGAAATGTAAAAAAATGATAAAATGTAATTTTCTGAATATAAGACTAAATACCCTGTGATCCTTAATATTAAACATCCATTGATATTTTTTATTGTTCTTCAAGGAAAACACTTAATACATATTATTAAGACAAAATGAAAACTAATCAAATGCAACTTTGCAGATATTTTCAAAATTGCTAAAAACTAATACCTAACATAAATAAGCTTTTAGTAAATCTATCAGTTTAGGGCACTGAATATTAGTAAATTATTTTATTTAAGGAATCTAGAACCAGTTAGTGTGTAATACATGGATACATTTAAGTTACTTCTTGACTGCAGGACTTGTCTATACAAATGAAATGCTCTTTTCAATAGAATTAATGTACTATAAACACTTCTTCATTTATTGAAATCATCAAACTCAACAGTGTGCAATGCTCTGTTCATTTGTTCTCAGCTTTAAATTTGTGAATGAGCCACCTGGTGATCCTGTTAAAATATAGATTCTGATTCATTAGGTCTGGGGTGGGACCTGAGATTCTGCATTTCTGACAAGCTCCCAGAGGATGCTAATGCTATTTGTCTGGGATGACACTCAGTGTAACAAGGCTGTAAAGAATAGAAAATATCCAGAACGAAATTAACAATGAATGTGTTTAGATTTCTCTGTTTGCACTGGCTTCAATTCTTTTTTTTTTAACATCTTTATTGGAGTATAATTGCTTTACAATGGTGTGTCAGTTTCTGCTTTATAACAAAGTGACTCAGCTATACATATACACATTTCCCCATATCTCTTCCCTCTTGCATCTCCCTCCCTCCCACCCTCCCTATCCCACCCCTCTAGGAGGTCACAAAGCACCAAGCTGATCTCCCTGTGTTATGCGGCTGCTTCCCACGAGCTATCTATTTTACATTTGGTAGTGTATATATGTCCATGCCACTCTCTCACTTTGTCCCAGCTTACCCTTCCCCCTCCCCATGTCCTCAAGTCCATTATCTAGTAGGTCTGCGTCTTTATTCCCATCTTGCCCCTAGGTTCGTCATAACCATTTTTTTTTCTAGATTCCATATATGTGTGTTAGCATACAGTATTTGTTTTTCTCTTTCTGACTTACTTCACTCTGTATGACAGACTCTAGGTCCATCCACCTCACTACAAATAACTCAATTTCGTTTCTTTTTATGGCTGAGTAATATTCCATTGTATATATGTGCCACATCTTCTTTATCCATTCATCTGTCGATGGACACTTATGCTTTCATGTCCTGGCTATTGTAAATAGAGCTGCAATGAACATTTTGGTACATGACTCTTTTATAATTATGGTTTTCTCAGGGTATATGCCCAGTAGTGGGGTTGCTGGGTCATATGGTAGTTCTATTTTTAGTTTTTTAAGGAACCTCCGTACTGTTCTCCATAGTGGCTGTATCAATTTACATTCCCACCAACAGTGCAAGAGTGTTCCCTTTTCTCCACACCGTCTCCAGCGTTTATTGTTTTTAGATTTTTTTATGATGGCCATTCTGACTGGTGTGAGGTGATACCTCATTGTAGTTTTGACTTGCATTTCTCTAATGATTAGTGATGTTGAGCATCCTTTCATGTGTTTGTTGGCAATCTGTGTATCTTCTTTGGACAAATGTCTATTTGGGTCTTCTGCCCATGTTTGGATTGGGTTGTTTTTTTTTTTGATATTGAGCTGATTTCATATTTTGGAGATTAATCCTTTGTCCGTTGCTTCATTTGCAAATATTTTCTCCCATTCTGAGGACTGTCTTTTCATCTTCTTTATGGTTTCCTTTGCTGTGCAAAAGCTTTTAAGTTTCATTAGGTCCCATTTGTTTATTTTTGTTTTTATTTCCATTTCTCTAGAAAGTGGGTCAAAAAGGATCTTGCTGTGATTTATGTCATAGAGTGTTCTGCCTATGTTTTCCTCTAAGAGTTTTATAGTGTCTGGCCTGACATTTAGGACTTTACTCCATTTTGAGTTTACTTTTTGTGTGGTGTTAGGGAGTGTTCTAATTTTCTCCTTTTACATGTAGCTGTCCAGTTTTCCCAGCACCACTTACTGAAAAGGCTGTCTTTTCTCCATTGTATATTCTTGCCTCCTTTATCAAAAATAAGGTGACCATATGTGCGTAGGTTTATCTCTGAGCTTTCTTTCCTGTTCCATTGATCTATATTTTTGTTTTTGTGCCAGTACCATACGGTCTTGATTACTGTAGCTTTGTAGTACAGTCTGAAGTTAGGGAGCCTGATTCCTCCAGCTCTGCTTTTCATTCTCAAGATTGCTTTGGCTATTCACGGTCTTTTGTGTTTCCGTACAAATTGTGAATTTTTTTGTTCTAGTTCTGTGAAAAATGCCAGTGGTAGTTTCATAGGGATTTTATGGAATCTGTAGATTGCTATGGGAAGTACAGTCATTTTCACAATGTTGATTCTTCCAATCCAAGAACATGGTATATCTCTCCATCTGTTTGTATCATCTTTAATTTCTTTCATCAGTGTCTTATAATTTTCTGCATACAGGTCTTTTGTCTCCTTAGGTAGGTTTATTCCTAGATACTTTATTCTTTTTGTTGCAATGGTAAACGGGAGTGTTTCCTTAATTTCACTTTCAGATTTTTCATCATTGGTGTATAGGAATGCAAGAGATTTCTGTGCATTAATTTTGTATCCTGCTACTTTACCAAATTCATTGATTAGCTCTAGTAGTTTTCTGGTACCATCTTTAGGATTCTCTATGTATAGTATCATGTCATCTGCAAACAGTGACAGCTTTACTTCTTCTCTTCCGATTTGGATTCCTTTTATTTCTTTTTCTTCTCTGATTGCTGTGGCTAAAACTTCCAAAACAGTGTTGAATAATAGCGGTGAGAGTGGGCAACCTTGTCTTGTTCCTGATCTTAGTGAAAATGGTTTCAGTTTTTCACCATTGAGAAAAATGTTGGCTGTGGGTTTGTCATATAGAGCCTTTATTATGCTGAGAAAAGTTCCCTCTATGCCTACTTTCTGGAGGGTTCTTATCATAAATGGGTGTTGAATTTTGTCAAAAGCTCTTTCTGCATCTATTGAGGCGATTATATGGTTTTTATTCTTCAGTTTGGCAATATGGTGTATCTTATTGATTGATTTGCATATATTGAAGAATCCTTGCATTCCTGGGATAAGCCCCACTTGATCATGGTGTATGATCCTTTTAATGTGCTTTTGGATTCTGTTTGCTAGTATTTTGTTGAGGATTTTTGCATCTATGTTCATCAGTGATATTGGCCTGTAGTTTTCTTTCTTTGTGACATCTTTGTCTGGTTTTGGTATCAGGGTGATGGTGACCTCGTAGAATGAGTTTGGGAGTGTTCCTCCCTCTGCTATAGTTTGGAAGAGTTTGAGAAGGTTGGGTGTTAGCTATTCTCTAAATGTTTGATAGAATTCGCCTGTGAAGCCATCTGGTCCTGGGCTTTTGTTTGTTGGAAGATTTTTAATCACAGTTTCAATTTCAGTGCTTGTGATTGGTCTGTTTATATTTTCTATTTCTTCCTGGTTCAGTCTCGGAAGGTTGTGCTTTTCTAAGAATTTGTCCATTTCTTCCAGGTTGTCCATTTTACTGGCATATAGTTGCTTGTAGTAATCTCTCATGATCCTTTGTATTTCTGCAGTGTCAGTTGTTACTTCTTTTCTAATTCTGTTGATTTGAGTCATCTTTTTTTCTTGAAGAGGCTGGCTAATGGTTTATCAATTTTGTTTATCTTCTCAAAGAACCAGCTTTTAGTTTTATTCATCTTTGCTATTGTTTCCTTCATTTCTTCTTCATTTATTTCTTATATGATCTTTATGATTTCTTTCCTTCTGCTAACTTTGGGATTTTTTTGTTCTTCTTTCTCTAATTGCTTTAGGTGTAAGGTTAGGTTGTTTATTTGAGATGTTTCTTGTTTCCTAAGGTAGGATTGTATTTCTATAAACTTGCCTCTTAGAACTGCTTTTGCTGCATCCCATAGGTTTTGGGTCGTCGTGTTTTCATTGTCATTTTTTTCTAGATATTTTTTGATTTCCTCTTTGATTTCTTCAGTGATCTCTTGGTTATTAAGTAGTGTATTGTTTAGCCTCCATGTGTTTGTAGTTTTAACAGATTTTTTTCCTGTAATTGATATCTAGTCTCATAGTGTTGTGGTTGGAAAAGATACCTGATACAATTTCAATTTTCTTAAATTTACCAAGGTTTGATTTGTGACTCAGATATGATTTATCCTGGAGAATGTTCCATGAACACTTGAGAAGAAAGTGTATTCTCTTGTTTTTGGATGGAATGTCCTATAAATATCAATTAAGTCCATCTTCTTTGATGTATCATTTAAAGCTTGTGTTTCCTTAGTTATTTTCATTTTGGATGATCTGTCCATTGCATTTTATTTTTTAAGTGAAGATTTTTGGTGCAGAATTCCAGAAATGGCAGAATTACCCTCCAGTTAAGATATTATTCAAGGATTCAACATTCATACTAACCTTTCTTGTTCTGTAAGTTGAAAAAAAGCAGCTGCCAGGCAGAATTCTCATGACAAGTTCTTGTCAAATTCTCAGTACTGAAGCAGAGCAATGAACTATTGAATAGCAGTAAGCTTCAAAAGAATTTAGCAAACAGGAAGTCAAAATCTTGCAGAGGTGAAATCATTCACCTCGGTGGATTTAGAGCTGAAACTTTCCATGATATGTATTTGATAAACTTTTGTGCTGCTGGGGGAAAAAAAAATTCTTCCTCATATTTATTTCTTGTGAAGAAAATTAGTTTATTTCATCCCTGTTGAGAAACAATGCTATGTATCTTTGCAAAGGTAAATCAAAGTAAGGTGGTTTTCTACATTTTCACTTCGTCTGTGAAGATACCAGAGTTTCCTGTGGCTATTTGATTTTCAAGTCATTGGCAATATCTTTGAAACAGGATCATCCCAGGTGTTCTTTCTCAGATGAGGAATAGTTGAACTTGAATCAGCCTGTGGGACCTACTGAGAGTAAATTAGACACATCCTGGAAGCTGGATGTACTCTTTCTGAAAGTCAGTGTTGATCTCAGCTTTGTAAATAGCGTCCTAGAAATGTGAGGGAGTTGTGCTTCGGACATCTCTACTCCAGACACAGTATACTGTGTTCCTGAAGTAAATCTTTCTGTATTTTCTCCATTTCCCAAAAGTTGATAGCTAGAATGTCAGCTTGGTGTCTCATTGTGGTGAAGTATGAATAAGGACTATATTTCACCCTATTCCCTTTGATTGAAATGCTTCTTCTCTTTATTCTTCCTTTTCCTCCCACTTCTCTGCCTGTCAAAAATCTTATCATCCTTTATTGTCCTGAATCAAGTATCCCTTCCTTCTTGAACACACACACTTTCCTTGACATTACACAAACCTGATCTTCCCACCTCAATGGCACCTACTTTCTGGGCTCAGTACTGGGCCCCCTTTCTTCCTTCAACTTCACATTAGGTGACTATAACTTTACAAACCATCCATGCGATTGATTGCAAATCTTAATATCTAGTCTTGACTTCACCCAGAATCCAAGAATAATATATCCATAATAATATAACAATATCCAAGACAACTGCTTATAAGGATACATAATAAGACATTTCTAAACATGTAGAAGGTGGTACTTTTAAGTTTCTAACCCACTTTTGCTCTTCCTAGATTTCCCTTCTCAGTAAATAGCTCCCCACCCACCCAACTGCTCAAGAGAAAGGACTTAAAATTTTCCTTGATTCCTCCATTTTCCACATCCTTACATCCAATCTCTCAGTAAATATTCTATCACTAATATCTGTCATTAATCCATCCCCTCACCTCCATCTCCACTACTACTAACCCATTGTCAAGCCCAGAGTACTCATGAGGATTTCTGGAAGAGCCTCTTTTAATATGGTGAGTTACATTGACTAATTTTAAAATGTTAAACTGACCTGGCTTTCTTAGAATTAGCCCTGCTTGGTCCTGATGTATTATTGCTTTAACATATTGCTGTATTTTGTTTACTAGTATTCTGCTGAGGGTTTGTTTGGTTTTTCTTTCTGTTTTCTTAGGGATATTGGCCTGTACTGTTCTTTTGTTATCAGGCTTTGATATTGGGCTTATGCTGACCCCATAAAGTTTCTGGATAATATTGGTATTATCTCTTCCTTAAATATTTGGTAGAATTCACCACTGAAACCATCTAGGTCTGGAGTTTTCTTTGTGAGAAAACTTTTTTTTAATAACAAATTCAATTTTCCTAAATAGATACAGGAAAATTAAGATTTTTAAATATCATTTTAGGTCAGTTTGGATAAGTTGATTTTTTTCCTCAAAAAATTTGTCCATTTCACCTAAGCTGTCATTTGTTGACATAAAGTTGCTATTATCCTTTGAATGTCTATAGAATCTATAGCAATACCCTGCTTTCATCCTTGATATTGATAACTTGCTTTTTTCTTGTCTTTCTTGATTGGTCTAGCTAGGAATCTATCAATTTGTTAATCTTTTCAAAGACTCAATTTTTGTCTTGGTTAATTTTTTCTACTATTTGTTTTCTACTTTATTGATTTATGCTCTTATCTTTATTGCTTTCCTTCTTGTTTGACTTTAATATAATCATAATTTTCTGGCTTCTTAAGGAGAAAACTTATGTTATTGATTTTACACATTTAAAATTTTCTACTGTAAATATTTAAAGCTGTGCATTTCTTCTAAACACAGCTTTAACTGCATCACACAAATTTTAGAATGTTGTATTTTCATTATACTTCAAATATATTTTAAATGCTCTTATGATCTCCTGTTTTGCACCCTTGAATTATTTCAAAATATGTTGTTTAATTTCAAATGTTAATCACAGTGTTTTTATAATTGTAAAAAGTTAGGAATAACCCAAATTTCTCACAAGAGGGTATCATTTGAGTTTATTATGGAAACCCATAAAAATTCAATCTATTAAAAATGATATTGCATATTAAGCCACAGAGCATATAAACAACGTTTTATTAAGGGAAAAACAGGTTATGACATAGTATTCAAAATTTCACTTTGAGGTGTACATACATCTATATCTATACATGTAAATTGCATGTATTTATGTAGCATTTACACCACAGCTAACTTATAAGAAATGTGGATGCTGTTCCTTAACAGACCTTTTTATTCTCTTCAGAATCTTCATGACTTTGGGTACATGAAGGAAAGCCCAGAACTGAATTTAAAGGTAGGGTTTGGGGAGGCCTAAGTTGTTCTGTACAAGAAAATAAGATTTTCTTGCCATTGTTTTTGACCCAGAAATTAAGAGAAAAGAGGAGAGCTGACAAACATGTCTGTAAGACCTGAGTTGCAGAATCTTTTAGCAAAATTAATACCACATATGGAATTTTAAGATGTTGGCATTGCTATAATAGATAGATAGATAGATAGATGATAGAGATAGAGATATAAATCTAGATCTCTCTGTCTATATGTATATATATCCCCCTCTATCGCCTTCCTGCACCTGCACAATCTCTGCTTCACATACAAATGAATTGAATAGTAGATTTAGAAGCAATTAACTGAGAAACATGACTAAATCTGAGGGGTAAAAAGCCTCTGGGCTGACATTGTGTTTGTGTGTGCATACATTTGAGTATATTGTATATGACTTTTAAAGAATTAGAAGGTAATTCACTAAAATATAAATGTTTGTTATCTATCTCCAGGTACTAGAATTATGATTTTGGTTTTTTTTTTTAACTGTATATTCCAAATTTTCTATAATAAAACCATATGGCTGTAGTGATACTTCCACTTACGGTCAAGGGGGAATAACAGGGTGCTATGGTCTGAATGATTGTGTCCCCCCAAAATTCATATGTTGAAATTCTAATGCCTAATGTGATAGTGTTAGGAGGTGGGGGCCTTAGGGAGGTGAGTGGGTCATGAGGGCGGAGCCCTCATGAATGAGATTCATCCCCTTATAATAAAAGAGGTCTGAGAGAGCTCCCTGCCCCTTCCACCACATGAGGTACGGTAAGAAGTCTGCAGCTCAGAAGAGGGTCCTCCCTCGGCCACACTGGCACCCTGATCTTGGATTTCGAACCTCCAGAACTGTGAGAGTAAATATCTGTTGCTTATAAGCTCCCCAGGTTGTGGTAGTGTTATGGTAGCCTGAACGGGCTAAGACATGGGGACTGGATTTACCCTCCTTCCTTAAACAAATGTAAAACCATAAAAAAAATATGAGGCAACATTTTCCAGACGTTGGACATCAAGCAGCACCGGATGGCGATCATAGGAGGGGGAAGCAAATGAGGTAAGCCCTGGGATTGCCCCAGCATACGGCCTGGAATGAGATTCCAGCGTGCAGCATGGGGGCGAGGGAACTGGGGAGACGCCACTGGGAGGCCAAGACAGGGTTTGCAGAATGGGATCCCGGAGGGAAGAGGGCTACGTAGAGCCAGAGCTTGGGAGACGCGCAAGGGGTTCCCTGGGAGTCTTCTGCTGAGCGCTGATCTGTACAGATAAGTGAGGACACTACCCAAGGCTGAGGAAAGAGCCACCTGACAGGAGCCCAGGGACCAATGCTCAGAGCTCCCCCAGGGCTGGAAGAGCTGTTTCCACCAGCCAAAGAAGAAAACTTTGCAATTCATGAGGCATTGACTAGGGTACTCAGAAGACTAGGGACTAAAAGCTGCTTTGGTCCCACCTAACAAATTTTAAAAAACAAGCTTAGTCCCAGAACAAAGCTTCAAAGTCCTTATAAAATAAAAAAATAAAAAATAATATAGTATTTCTTATTTTCATTATTAAAAAAAAAACTCTTATTCTTCAAATTCCAACTAAGATGCTGATTTTCTTCTAAACTCTTAGAGCATTCTTTTATGGCAATTGACACACCCTATATTTTATGGGTTTTGTCCAATTTTATTGTAAGTGGCTTTGTCTAGTTGTACTGTAAATTCCCAGGAGGCAGAGCACCCAAGAATTATGCATATTTGTAACTATCTTGCATTGTTGATGCCTTACATATAATCTGATTTCAAAAGATTTATTTTCCTAGTAAATGAATGACTACTCCAATAAATTTATCCAAAAGTATTAAGTATTAATTGGCTGTTAATTTGTAGGATGAATTTATTTAGAAATCTACTTTTTAAAAAATGTAAAGGCTAGTAGCGTAGAAAGTGATGAATTTGGGGGTTTCTGTGATGCTTAGAGGTTCCAGTTCCAACTTTTTCCAGTTGATGTCACTATGGCAAAGGTATCTCAAACATCTGGCATAAAGCAGTAGAGAGAGGAGATACAAATCTAATAATATGGCTGAATCAGGAGGAAACGTGTTTTGGGGGATGTTGCTAAACTGTGGATGGGGAACAAGGCAAAACATCAGAATTCAATTCTTGGGAATCAGTGGCTACGTGAATGCATTTATCTGATCTTATAAGAGTCAGTAAAAAAGTAAACAAACAAATCTATAACGAGTTTGGAAGCTGCTGAAATTGCTGCTCTTTGCAAAGACACAGCAGGTAAATCTCCCGGTGATCTGAACTGCCATGACGCATTGAGGGAGCCGATTACAGCCTTAGCCTGGATTCTAGGCTCTTTAGAAAGTAGTAAATGGACCCTTTGAGGCTAAATTTCTGGCGATGGGCAGGTATACTGTCTCTCTCCCTGTTGGAAGTCAGGACAGATAACAGAGGAAGTCCAAAGCAAGGACAACGTTGTTTATCTAAAGGAGTGGTAATGGCTCAGAGTATTCGAAAATTAACAGAAGCTGAAATTAAAACATCCACTTGGGCACGTTAGGCTCCAAAGTAAATAATAAGTCCTTGAGTTTCAGCAGCTGTTTAGGGCTTCCTCTATCTTGTAGTGTTAGTTTAAATGGCAAGGTAAAGGAACTTAACGTAACTGAAACACTTCATCCACAAGCATATACTGGGTGTTTCTCTGAAATGGGAAAATTGATCTGTTTTCAGATATTACTCAGCTGTGCAGGGATGCAAACAGACGAATTCATTAGCACTCTCCACAGAGCATATCGTGATACAAGTGGGAAGTGCTCAAGCTGAGGTTACACAAATGTTTTCTGTTATGAAACCTTGACTCTATGGGAACACGATTTTTAAGGAGAATCTCATTTCGGACCGTTTCCTCTTGTCACACTCGATGTGAAAGGTGATTTTTCTAATTAAGATACTAATAAGCTGCTTTTACCTTGTTTCAAAGAACAACTACTCTTGGTTTTTGGGTTTTGTTTTTCCTCTGCCTAAAAGTAGGAAACCAAACTTGTTTAAAATTCAATTTTCCACATCAAGATACTGAATGCTCCCAGTGAAGAAAAAGTCTTTGTGAAGTCGAAGGAAATTCAAGGCAAGACCGTGCGACGTCATCAGTGTTAAAGCTGTAACTAAGCACATCAACTAAGAATTGCTGTTTCTGTTTTAAACCTATGAACCGGTAATAGTGATGAGCATGGAGGACATTGATTTGGAATTCTGCTGGAGAAAGTCAGAATTGTGCAGCCTGACTTTCACATGGCCATCCACAGCTTTAGCTGCTGAAGTACTTCATCAGTGAGGGTCATGGTACCCAGAGAGGGGCCTCAGGCCAGGTTTTATAGGGAAGGTATCAGGCCCAAGATGGAAAAATGGGGAAGATCAGTCTCCTGATGCTCTCGTGTTTCAGAAACAGGCACTGAAACCATGAAATGGGTTTTAAAGATACAGAGAGGACCTGGGTTTCCGTGGCCTTGACCAGGACTTGGTTACAAATGGGCCTGGAATGGGATTCCTGGGCTAGGTGTCTAGGAAGACACAGCTGGTTCCTAGAAAGTATCTGAGAAATACCTTCATCCCACAGCAGAGGCAGAGAGAGAAACCCCTTGGAGTGGAACACTAACAATGACCAGGGTAAAACGGAGCACAGAAAAAAGAGAGAGAGGAAAGGTTGATTCCCATTCACAGAATAAAATCTAGAAAGGAAAATGGTCTTTGTGAAGCAAATTCTGTCAAAATACATCTTGTTTTTCAAGTTTGGGTTTAGAATTAACAGCAAGACAGTTGCCGGTTTGTCTGGTAGGTGTGTGTTGAAACGTTTTCTTCATCTAGAATTTCCCCAGTGATCTTTCTGGCAAATTTTTCTGTATCCCAAGGTTT
The DNA here is from genome assembly GCF_965194805.1 of Balaenoptera borealis. NCBI lineage: Eukaryota > Metazoa > Chordata > Mammalia > Artiodactyla > Balaenopteridae > Balaenoptera > Balaenoptera borealis. Next base: position 19,429,093 of record NC_138862.1, on the reverse strand, counting down.
CAACAAATATTGATTAAATGTCTACTCCATACTGAGAGATACAAAAGAAGCATTTGTCATCCCTTTGTAAGGCAAATAAATTGAGATGAGATTCCTAAGATTTGGGGATTTCATGGAAGGGTAAAATTACATAGAAAATACAAGCAAAAATATATTATTTTCCTAGGGCTGCCACAACAAGGTACCACAGACTGGATGGCTTAAAAAACAGAAATTTATTTTCTTACAGCTCTGGACGCTAACAGTTCAAGATCAAGGTGTTAACAGTGTTGGTTCTTTCAGAGACCTCTCTCTTTGGCCTTCTTCTCCGTGTGTCCTCATGTGATCTTCACTCTGCGTGTGTCTGTGCCCCAATCTCCTCTATAAGGACACCAGCCACATTGCACTAGAGTCTACCTTAATGACCTCATTTTGACTTAATTACTTCTTTAAAGACCCTACGCTGAGGTACTAGAGGTTAGTACTTCAACATATGAACTTGGGAGGGGCCCAATTCAGCTCATAGCAAAAACCAACAGCAACAAACCAACAACCCTAAGTGGATGACACGTAGTTTCAAACTTTTTATTTTGCCAAATCAGAAGTTAAAAAAAACAACATATGATGCCATCATAATTTAATAAAAGAAATGATTTATTAACAGAAAACAAGAAGAAATAAGGCTATAATCAAGGAACAAAGGAATATCCTGTAAACTAAATGCGTTTAACCTTTTAAATGTCTTATAGATTTGTCCTTGTTTTTAGAACGAGTGAAATCTTGAAATCTTATTAGTGACTGGGGGCTGTTCTGCTAAAATACGAGGACAATATTATTGTAACTTGATGCCCAAACTGAAATTTGGTTCCAGCATTTTCAAAACCTTAATCATCCTGGTGAAAACCTTGCAGGAAGTGAAGACCTGAATATATCCCGAGGCCTCTTGTTCTGGGGAAACCACCAGAAGAGATTATTTGGCGATGCATATATTAAGCAGATTCCTTAAACCTGAAGAGGAGATCCTAAAGAGGTAGAGGGGTCTATGTAATAATAATCGAAAGAAAAAGAGAGAGAGAGAAAGAGAGGAGTGAAGGCAGGGTGGCATTTGTAGAGTGTATCATATTTCTCTGCATGAATTTAAACTGCCCTATGCCTTTGATCTGCCACTCTCTTTTATGGAGATGGTGTGTGTGTGTGTGTGTGTGTGTGTGTGTGTGTGTGTGTGTGTGTTGCTGCTGTTCTTATTGTTGCTTCTGTTGTTTGAGAAGTTGTTCATAAGGGATCAGGAGCTGAGACTTGATGTTGTTGGAAATCATGTGAAGCCCGATCTTCATCTCACACGAAGAGGGAACTAGACCACTCAGATGGAATTCAGCCCAGACTGTGCTGTTGATTTCCTGCTTGTGGAGCTATTAAAACAGAATCATCCATATTTGGAGAAAGGTTCTGGTATTTTACTAATGTGTTCTGATGTAGTTTCCTACTGAGGCCCTATGACAAATTCAAAGCCCTGTAGGCAAGTCTTTTGTTGAACAAAGGGGATATTCCTACCATCAATTATCCCAGGAAGAAATGCTTTCTAAAAAAGGAAATTAGGAGTGATCATACAGTCTAGGTTAGCTTAGAAGGAGGTGGATGGATCCTGATTCTGTTGTGTAGATCTTCTGCTGGTAGGATAGGACAGTAATGTCAGGAGACAAGCTCAAGGGTACTCTCATTGGAGGGTAAAATACCCTCTATCCTCATGCAGTTTAGGCCAAGGTACCCGGTCAGGATGACTCTTATCTGGAGAGCTCTGAGAGCAGCAGTATCCATTGATAGCAAAAATAAAACTGCTTGTCTATTACATTGAAATTACTTTCTGTAACCTTTGAGTCCTGAGTAAAAAGTCTTATTAAAGAGTGTGCTCTGTCTCATATGTGCTTTGAGCAAGTAAAGAGTTGGTTCCATGTTTGGCCCAGGTGTGAAGGATTTGCAATGTTTAGACGAGATAATATACCGTTCCTGATGTAAAACCTATATTTAAAACCTATATTTTGTTCATCATGGATTTTTCTTTGCATACATTTAAAAAAAATTGCATTAGAATATTATTTACCCCAATCACTGAGTTTTTTGGTGCTTTGGTAAATTTTGCACCTTAGTATCAGTTCTGAATTCTTTCAACTCTAAAATTCCAGGGTCTGTTTTACAATGAGGCAAGGAGTTTTAAGTTTCCAAATTCACAGAAAATGGAACAAGTTCACAGAAAATGGAACATTACAACAGTAATGTTTTATATCACAGTAGGAAGAAGCTTAACAAAGCACATCAAAGTATTTCATGACTGTAAGAGCTGTCGGCATATATATTAAAAACTTTCTCAGTAAATGGTAATTAACAGTGAGTCTGGAAGAAAGAAGAGAGAGGAAGGGAAAAACTACAGCCTTGGGGTGGCGATGGCAAGTCTAAATATGACAATCACACAGAGATCACTGGTAGCATAAAATTCTTGGCCTGAAACTGTACATTCTGATATGATGTGTTTATGCTTATTTTTGGATATGGTATGAGGGCAAGTTGAAAATATTTCTACCCACACTTGGAATAAATCTTTACTGTGGAACTGTTATGTCACATTCACAGCACTTTCTTGAGTTTAGAAAAATGTAAGCATTACAATTAAATATCTGGAAGACTTCTGATTCTAGCTCCAAAATGTAGAGCAGTTGGAAGTTATCACTCCTGTCCTCACAATAAGAAAAAGCTGAACAAATTGAAAATCTATGACTTTTCTTGGACCCATCAGAGGGTTGAAATTACAGGATGAAGTGCCATCTGAAACCTGGCAAAACAAGTGAATTCAGAGAGCCAATATCTGCTCACTTCCACTCAAATAGAAGTTAGTAAAGCTATAAAGTGGTAGGAACACACTTAACTGGTAATTTTGATGAACTGCTGGAGACTTCATTTGGACGAGCTTGAGAGTTAAAAACTCCTGAGGTCCAGTCTAAGGGGAACTCCATCCTTTCAAAGGTTTTTCCAAGAATCTCATCAGGTTCTCATGATGAAGATCCAAGAAAGATCCCTTCCTGGCTCTGGTAGAGAGAAAGAGCAACTGTTAGGAAACATGCCCAAGGCATTCTCCATAACAAAGGAGACTCCTTAGTGGACAAGACTTTATCTCAACTGAGAAAGGGCATTTTTCCCACTCCAGCCCCCCTCTCCCCTTCTCACTTAAGAGGGAAGACAAGAAAGTCATAGCCCAGGGACATAGGCTCCACGGAAGTACTGGGATTTATTCTAAGAGTATAGAAAATTTATTATCCCTCACACCTTACCACCACACCAACAGTGCTCCACTATAATAGCAGTGGATTGCTGTCACAATGATTTTCATTCCTAGAATTTCCTTTTGATTCCTTTCTTAGAAAATACATAAGCTGCAAGCTGCAGACTCTCTCTGAGGAGTTCTTAAGGAAACACAAAGTCAACAGGAGAGACATAAACAAGGACACTAGAGGAATCTGAAGTCTTTGGCACGGACAGTTACACACAGCACAATTCCTAGTCAGATTAACATACAAACTCATTCCAAAACCCTATACCCTCAGCTCATATTACCTGATACATCATGTCTGGCTTTCAACAGAAAAATTTCCAGACATGGTAAAGGCAAAAAAAAAAAAAAAAAAAAAAAAAAAAAAAAAAAAAAATTGAAAAAAAGGAAAGAAAGAAAGAAAAGAAAAGAAAGAAAACCACAAAGTCTGAAAGAGAAAGCAAACATCAAAATTAGACTCAGATACGATACAACTTTTGGAATTATCAGAAAGGGAATTTAAAATAACCATAGCTAATATGTTAAAGGATCTAATGCAATAACAGATGGGAAATATAGGCAGAGAGATGGAAACTTTAAGAATGAGTCAATAGGAAATGTTAGAAATCAAAAGCACTGTAACAGAAACACACAATGCTTTTGATGTGCTTATCAGTAGGCTGGACATGGCTGAGGAAAGAATCAGTGAGCTTGAAGATTTGTCAATAAAAACTTCCCAAACTGAAATACAAAGAGAAAAAAAGAATGAATAAAATGGAACAGAACATCCAGCAAAGGTGGAACAATTTCAAAAGATATAACTTACCCATAATTAGAATAACAGGAGAAGAATGAGGATAAAGCAGGAGAAATATTTGAAGTATTTATAGCTGAGAATTTCCCCAAATTAATGACAGGCACAAAACTATAGATCAAGAAAGCTCAGAGAACACCAGCTAGATAAATACCAAAAAAATCTATACATAAGCATATCATATTCAAACTGCAGAAAATCAAAGACAGAGAGAAAATCTTAAAAGAAGTTTGGGAGTAGTAAAAAAATCCTTACATGTAGGGAAACAAGAACAAGAATTACAATGAACATCTCATCAGAAAACATGCAAGCAAGAAGAGAGTGGAGTGAAATACTTAAAGCATTGAAAGAAAAAAACCCCACCAACCTAGAATTCTATATCCCACAAAATTATCTTTAAAAATAAAGGAGAAATAGTCTTTCTGAGATGAACACAAATTGAGTGGATTCATTGCCAGCAGACATGTCCTATAAAAAATGTTTAAAGAAGTTCTTCAAGGAGAAGGAAAATGATATAGGTCAGAAACTCAGATCTACATAAAGCAAGGAAGACTGTTGGAGAAGGAATAAAGTAAAATAAAATTTTTATTTTTCTTATTCTCATTGAGCTAAAAGAAATGATTTAAGTAACAATAGTAACAATGTTGTGAGCGATTATATGGATAAGTGAAATGAATGACAAATATCATAAGGGATGAGAAGGAGGAATTGGGAATACTCTGTTATAAAGTATCTGTGCTGTATGTTAAGTGGTATATAATGTTATCTGAAGGTTGACAGATTAGTTACAAATGTATGTTGCAAACTCTACAGCAATCACTAAAAAATTAGAAGTTTAATTGATATGCTAAGAAAGGAGATAAAATGAAGTCATACAAAATACCCAATTAAAACCAAAGAAGGCAGAAAAAGATAGGAAAAAAAATAGAAAACATTTACAAACATGGTAGATATTAATCCAAGTATTTAAATAGTTACTTTAAATGGAAATGGTCTAAATATATGAATTAAAAGACAAAGATTGTCAAAGAAATGGTCTAAATATATGAATTAAAAGACAAAGATTGTCAAAGTAGATTAACAAACAAGACTCAATTATATGTTGTCTCTAAGAAACCCACTTTACACATAAAGACTCAAATTAAAAGTAAAAGGGTGGAGAAAGGTACTCCATGATACCATTAATTTAAAAAAAGATGGAGTAGCTATATTAATTTCAGACAAAGAGACTCTTCAGAGTAAGAAAAATTATCAGGGATAAAGAAGGGTTTTACATAAAAATAAATGTGTCAGTTCTCCAAGAAAACAAATCGTCTTCAACATTTATGCACCTAGCAATGGAGTGTCAAAATACATGTGGCAAGAACGAATAGAACTGAGAGGAGAAATAGACAAATCCACGATTATAACTGGAGACTTCAACATTCCTCTCTGAGTAATTGATGGTTTAAGCAGGCAGAAAAACAGTAAGGATGTATATAAGAATATAGTTGATTGAACAGCTCCATCAATCAATTGGATCTAATTGACAGTTATAGAAGTCTTCATCCAAAATAGCAGAATACACATTTTTCTCAAGCTTACATGGAACATATAGACATGGAGCACGCCTGAACAAATTAAAAAATACATATATCATACAAAGTATGTTCTTGATCACAAAGGCAGTAAAGTAGAAATAAAGAACAGAAAGATGGCTGGAAAACCCTCAAGTGTTTGGAAATGAAGCAACACAATCCTAAATAACTCATGGGTCAAGGATGAAGTCTCAAGAGATACTAAAAATGTTTTGAACTAAATGAAAGTGAAAATACAACTTATCAAAATTCTTGGGATGCAGTGAAAGCAGTGCTTAGAGGGAAATTTATAACATTAAGTGCATATATTAGAAAAGAATAAAGATCTAAAATCTATTATATAAGCTCCCACCTTAGAAAATGAGAGAAAGAAGAGCAATTTTAAGGCTAAAGCAAGCAGAAAAAATAAAATAAAATTTTGAGTGGGAAGCATTGAAATTGAAAACAGGAAATCAATAGGCAAAATGAGTGAATGAAATGAATGAAAAGCTGAACTTCAGTTAATAAAATTGTATCGTTATTGGTTCAATAGTTGTGACAAATGTAATATGTTAATAATAGAGGAAATTGGGCATGGGGCATGTGTATCTCTGAATACTTTTTACTTTCTTTGTAATTTTTCTGTAAATCCAAAACTGTTACAAAAATTGTTTCTTTAAAAAATTAAATATCTAGCTTGAGAAGGTGACCTCATTACCAAGCAAGCTGGCAGAACCTGCTTTTTTGAAGAGCTGTAAGAAAACACATATATTTGGGATGGTGCAGCTCAGACTGGGCCAAGGCTCTCAGGCAAGGCATATTTGAGGTTTCTTGAGTACGAAATTGTGTAAGATCTCTAAGCAGTCACCTCCCATCCATTTCCAAATGCAGCAGGGTATAAATAAGTCGGTAGCATTTAAAAGATCCGGTGTAAAAGGATACAAAAGCAAGGACATAGAGAAAAGACAGAAAGGTTATCTCTGGAAATAGTATTTAAAAAGTGAAAGTTCAGCATGACCGTAGACTTGCAAAAACTGCTTAGGTTAACTGCTGGCTTTTTTTTTTTAAGTAATTTTGAAAGAAAGATAAGAGGAACACGTACCTCATAAAATCAGCCTTAGAAAAAAATGAGGTATTATATTGATATTTCTTCTAATTTTGGTTTAAGGAATAGGGACACCCCAATGAAGAGGAACTTAAACAAGATAGAAAGCTTATTTCATTCTCTTATCAAATTTGGAGGCAGATTGACCAGGGTTTGATTTCCTCATTTGTAAAATTGATGATAACAGAACCTGGTTCTTGGGCTGTTTCATGATTATTATCATCATCATTTTAACTATTACCCAGACTTTGAATGGGGAATAGATTGGACATAAATGTGAGGGACAAAAGCAAGTTTTAAGACCTGGGACAGAACTTAACTCTCAGCAGGACTGGATTTATACCCCATTCTGCCCCGGGATACTGGTTAAGGGATGAGTACGATAGTTTGGGGAGGTGACTCAGGAAGGTATCACAAGTGCCCGCAGCTCTAAGGTAGAAGGCAGACCACTGATTAATTTTCCTATTTCGACTTCATCTTTCTTACAATTTGTGGTATATCTTTGAGATTCAGGCCACTGGCTGTATGTCAGTCTTGGTTTTCAGTGTATTATGACTTTTTACCGATGTCAGTGTTTGCAGAGATTTTTTTTTTTTTTTTGGTTTTTTTTTTTTTTAAACATCTTTATTGAAGTATAATTGCTTCACAATGGTGTGTTAGTTTCTGCTTTATAACAAAGTGAATCAGCTACAGATATACACACGTTCCCATATCTCCTCCCTCCTGCATCTCCCTCCCTCCCACCCTCCCCATCCCACCCCCCCAGGCGGTCACAAAGCACCGTGCTGATCTCCTTGTGCTATGCGGCTGCTTCCCACTAGCTATCTATTTTACATTTGGTAGTGTATATATGTCCATGACACTCTCTCACCCTGTCACATCTCAACTCTCCCCCTCCCCATATCCTCAAGTCCATTCTTTAGTAGGTCTGTGTCTTTATTCCCATCTTGCCACCAGGTTCTTCATGACCTTTTTTTTTTTCCCCTTAGATTCCATATATATGTGTTAGCATACTGTATTTGTTTTTCTCTTTCTGACTTACTTCACTCTATATGACAGACTCTAACTCCATCCACCTCATTACAAATACCTCCATTTCATTTCTTTTTATGGCTGAGTAATATTCCATTGTATATATGTGCCACATCTTCTTTATCCATTCATCCGATGATGGACACTTAGGTTGCTTCCATGTCCTGGCTATTGTAAGTAGAGCTGCAATGAACATTTTGGTACATGACTCTTTTTGAATTATGGTTTTCTCAGGGTATATGCCCAGTAGTGGGATTGCTGGGTCGTATGGTAGTTCTATTTGTAGTTTTTTAAGGAACCTCCATACTGTTCTCCATAATGGCTGTATCAATTTACATTCCCACCAACAGTGCAAGAGTGTTCCCTTTTCTCCACACCCTCTCCAGCATTTATTGTTTCTAGATTTTTTGATGATGGCCATTCTGACCGGTGTGAGATGATACCTCATTGTAGTTTTGATTTGCATTTCTCTAATGATTAATGATGTTGAGCATTCTTTCATGTGTCTGTTGGCCATCTGTATATCTTCTTTGGAGAAATGTCTGTTTAGGTCTTCTGCCCATTTTTGGATTGGGTTGTTTGTTTTTTTGTTATTGAGCTGCATGAGCTGCTTGTAAATCTTGGAGATTAATCCTTTGTCAGTTGCTTCATTTGCAAATATTTTCTCCCATTCTGAGGGTTGTCTTTTTGTCTTGTTTATGGTTTCCTTTGCTGTGCAAAAGCTTTTAAGTTTCATTAGGTCCCATTTGTTTATTTTTGTTTTTATTTCCATTTCTCTAGGAGGTGGGTCAAAAAGGATCTTGCTGTGATGTATGTCATAGAGTGTTCTGCCTATGTTTTCCTCTAAGAGTTTGATAGTGTCTGGCTTTACACTTAGGTCTTTAATCCATTTTGAGTTTATTTTTGTGTATGGTGTCAGGGAGTGTTCTAATTTCATACTTTTACATGTACCTGTCCACTTTTCCCAGCACCACTTATTGAAGAGGCTGTCTTTTCTCCACTGTATATGCTTGCCTCCTTTATCGAAGATAAGGTGACCATATGTGCATGGGTTTATCTCTGGGCTTTCTATCCTGTTCCATTGATCTATATTTCTGTTTTTGTGCCAGTACCAAACTGTCTTGATTACTGTAGCTTTGTAATATAGTCTGAAGTCAGGGAGCCTGATTCCTCCAGCTCCATTTTTCGTTCTCAAGATTGCTTTGGCTATTCGGGGTCTTTTGTGTCTCCATACAAATTGTGAAATTTTTTGTTCTAGTTCTGTGAAAAATGCCTGTGGTAGTTTGATAGGGATTGCATTGAATCTGTAGATTGCTTTGGGTAGTAGAGTCATTTTCACAATGTTGATTCTTCCAATCCAAGAACATGGTATATCTCTCCATCTATTTGTATCATCTTTAATTTCTTTCATCAGTGTCCTATAATTTTCTGCATACAGGTTTTTTGTCTCCTTAGGTAGGTTTATTCCTAGATATTTTATTCTTTTTGTTGCAATGGTAAATGGGAGTGTTTTCTTAATTTCACTGCAGAGATTTTTAATGAAAACTTTTGCAGTAACTGCACTAGGAGTTGCTCTCTGGATGCCCATTTTAATTTGAAGTTCACTTTTATAGCCCCTAAAATGATGCCTTGCTGTAGTTGTTAAAGGGCTCCTAACACTATAAAATCTGTTGATGTGGTATGTTTCTTAATCTTCCAGCAAACATTGGAATAAGTGCTCCTTTCCTGATGCCAAGTCAGAGAGCATTTGAATAGAGAATAATCTGTAGGAGTTTTAGTAGATTATATCCAGGGGGTCTTGAGAAGTGGGAAACAATGGAAGAGTTCAGGAAACAAAATTTCATGACCAGTATCCACCAGCTAAAGCTAAGCTATATCAGATGGGATTGCTTTTCTTAGGAAGATAACAGCCCATGTGTCTTCAGATATCTCATTTACATTGCATGCCACTTGCTTTGAAACATTATTTTCATATTCATACATCTTTGATTTTCTTATTCTACTAGTATCCCTGTCCTAGTTTCTGGATGTGTCATTGGTCAAAAAGCGTTGACATCGCACAAGTGTTCAGGCCAGAGATCATCTTCACTTTACAGGTAAGGAAATGCATGGAAAGAAGTTCAAAGTCAAGTTTATACTGTGAGTCAGTGGCAGAGACAGGGTCCAGTCTAGATCTACCTGACTCCAAAGCTGGTGCTTTCTCTCTCACAACAACTTCCTTCCCAAAGTGCTGCTGTATTTTGGCTTTCAATATGAGGGGCTTATGTTTCTCTTTATGATAAGCTAGCAACTTTATAGCATTCTTTGCACAATTAGCAATTTGATAGCTAAAAACAGGGATGTTAAAAAAATCTATAATGGTTTTCCTAAGAGAATGGGGCGTAAGATGTTCATTTACAAGGCTCTCTCAGCCAACATATGTGTTGTGTATGTATGTGTTTGTTTGTATATTTAGACACACATGCATGTACACAACATCCACAAAACTCCCTTTCAAAAAAGTACCAAAGTGCTTTTTAATTGACAACATATAGAAATATACAGCTTATTGCTTATAAAAGAAATAAAACTCTTAAACCCACTACAGAAAAATGGAAAGAGTTTAAGGTAATTCCAGCCTTTTCATAATTGCAACCAATAGCCATGCAATGATTTTATTCACCATTCCATGTCTCCTGTTATTTAAATAGTAACTTGTCTAATATAGTTAGACTAAACTCACACACCATCACCATACGCTAACAACCTAGAAATCAATATGATGAGCTCCAGCCTGACAAGTCCTCAAATATAAGACTTTGAGTTATGCACAAGTTATGCACTTTGAGTTATGCACAATAATACATTTTCTATTGTATTAATGCTTTAAAACTTAGAACATTAACATTTCATTAAATTCAATGTAAGAAATGCATACTTTAAGAAAAGCTTCCACTTTGGCATGAATTTTGTTGAAGAAAATGTCAGAGGCGTCATACTCAGAGGGAATTATAAACAGCATGAAGCTGAAACTAAAAATAGGTTTTTAGAAAAAGTTTATTCCCTGTGGCATAGATTTTTTTTCTCCCTATAACCAATTGCTATATGGAAATTAGATTCCCCTCCATTCTAGCAACCCCCAAGGAATAAGATCATCCTTCCAACAGGGAATGGAACTAGGAAAGATAAAGTCACTCTGACTTCTGATATTCTATTTTTCTGCTGCTTTCTGTACCTGCCATTACTAGTTTGGCAAAATATTCTCTCTTTGAGGTTTTAATTTTCCTTATTGGTTGTTGCAATTCTCAAGAAAGTGAAAAGACTATGAGCCTGGACACAAATTTGGAAAAAGTCCCAGTCTTCACAAAGAAAAAAATCACGAGACACTTAATAAAATGCTTAGTGGGTTGTTTGCATGTAGAGTATTTTAAAATACCACCTAATAGCCCCTGAACAGCATTGTTACAAACTCTTATGTATCAGAGCATAGTTACTATGCTTTGCAACTCTTTTGAACAACTAAAATAAAATATTCCAACCATTAAAACTATATTTTTCCTTTTAGTCCCTTGACCTGGAATTAATACAGAATCTCCATTCAGGAGGGCCTTAACTTCACTCTTTGGGATATTCCTTCTGTTCCAACATACAGCACTAGTAGATAAAGTATAAAATGGAAAGGTAAAAAGACATAGTTATTATACTCAAAAAAAAAAAAAAATTGATGTAGACTAGGAACCAGCAAGAGGTGGGAGAGCTGAAGACCCAGGTCTGTGGCTCTGGAACCTGGCAGAGAGAACGGGCAGTTTGACTCTGATAAAGTAAGTTGATCCATAGAAGACAGAGGGCAGAGTTAGTTCATTGCTGAAGCAAAGGCTGATGTGGATCCCCTGCCTCTGAAATATAATTCAGAATTTCTGCTGCTGACTGTTACTTGACACTAGGGTTTCTGTGCCACTGCAGACCTAGAGAGGGAGGATATACACACACTCACGAGTAGGAGCTGCTTAAAGCCGCCGAGCTGCTCAGTGACTGAACCGTCTTCTCTCCAGCGGCACCTCCTGGCGATGAACTGGTTCTGCCTTGGGGCCCAGCAATGGCCAAACCACCGGACAGTGTGAGGTGAGCCCACTGAGAGAGTGAAAACAGAAACAAAAGCAACATCCAAAAAGCCTACAAACGAAATATTCAGAATGCATCTAGCAATATAATGCCAAGAAAGACAACTGGCAAAATCATGAGGTAAAAGTGGTTAGAATAAATTAAAAATAATAGAACTTTCTGAAAAGAAGACTTTAAAATAAATATTTTAAGATACTTAAAGAGAAAATGAAGGGAGACATATTGCTCAGAATGAAAAAGTAGAAGCAAAAGTAAAATATTATGAAACAAAATAAGCATAAGTGAACCAAGAATAGATGGCTATGAAATATAACTAAATAAAAAGATTAGAAATGAAAAATGTAGTCATAAATATACCTTAAGAAATGGGATAAACTACTGAACATAATGGAAGAAAAAACTTATTTAGTGGAAATATTCACCCAGAAATAGCAATTAACTTGAAAAGCACCCCCATATCCTTATTGGAAGGTACAGAGAAAGAAAATGAGGGGATGGTGGAGAAATTATATTTAAAGAGATTAGCTAAGGCTTTCCCAGAATTGAAAGTAAATCTAAGTTTTTAAATGAAAAGGGTATTCTAAGTACCAAGGATGATGAGTAAAAATAGATTGAAACAAGATATATTATAGTAAAACTCTCTAAGCAAATTTAAAAATTACTGGGGAGAAAGATTATCACATGTTCATGATTTTTTATTATCATCAGTTTATCAGCAAAGATAGATGCATAGAGACAGGAGAATAGTATCTTAAATGTCCTAAAGGCAAATAATTATCAGCCTAGACTTTTATACTAAGAGAATGATGGATATACTAAGGTTAAGAATTTACTACAGGGCTTCCCTGGTGGCACAGTGGTTAAGAATCCGCCTACCAATGCAGGGGACACGGGTTCGAGCCCTGGTCCGGGAAAATCCGACATGCCGTGGAGCAATTAAGCCTGTGCACCACAACTACTGAGCCTGTGTGCCACAACTACTGAAGCCCACGTGCCTAGAGCCCATGCTCTGTAACAGGAGAGGCCACCACAATGAGAAGCCTGTGCACCTCAACAAAGAGTAGACCCCGCTCGCCGCAGCTAGAGAAAGCCCACGCGCAACAACGAAGACCCAGTGCAGCCAAAAATAAATAAATAAAATAAATTAAAAAAAAAAGAATTTACTACACACATCCTCTCAACTAAAAAAACAAAGAAACTATAAAAAAATGTACTTCAGCATGAAGAACATTGAACCCAGAGAAGAGGCATTGGAAGACAAGGAATAACTGTAAGTATGGAAACAGGTATAATATTTTGGTGAGAGTATTACTGACTATAAAAATAAAATTATATCTCTAAGCAACAAGAAAATGAAAGGGCAGGAAAGAGGAAATAAAGAAGCAAATAAAAAGGGTGGTGAGCAGAAAAACGAGGCAAAGAAAGAAAGAAAATAAGAAAGTAGAAACAATTGCAGCTATATAAATAACTCCAAAGGTAAGCAGATTAAACTCACCTTTTAAAATGGCTGAAGTGATCAGATTGGATAAAGAAACAAAATCTAGCTGTATTTTGCTTACAAAAAGCGTACTTCAGAAATTTCAAACAAAAGGTTGTATAGTTATGCAAGATGTGAATACCGGGGGAGGCTGATTGGAGTGTATGGGACCTCCCTGTATATTTTTTGTGTGTTGTTGCAAATTTCTGTGAATATGTAATTATTTCAAAGAAAAAAGTTATATACTATTAAAAAAAAGGGATGGAGAAAAGATATACCATTCAAATAGAAACCTAAAGAAAGAAGTATAACAAATGAAGTTACCTATGAAACAGAAACAGACTCACAGACATAGAGAACAGAGTTGTGGTTGGTAGGGAGCAGTAGATTGGGAGTTTGGGATTAGCAGATGCAAACTATTATATAGAGGATGGATAAACAATAAGGTCCTACTGTAGAGCACAGGGAACTGTATTCCATATCCTGTGATACACCATAATGGAAAAGAATATAAAAAAGAATATATATATATGTATAACTAAATCACTTTGCTGTACAGCAGAAATTAACACAACATTGTAAATCAACTATCCTTCAATAAAATTTAAAAAAAAGAAAAGTGTAACAATATTAATACCATGCAAAATCAAATATAGGGCAAAAAATAATAGGGATTAATAAGGATCAATTGCTAATAACTGAAGGAAAAATCCATTGAGCAAATATAATATTTATGAGTTTGATTATACCTATAACAAAACCCAGACTTCTATGAAGGGAAGTCTGATAGAATTACCTGGAGACGTGGACAAAACCACAGCCATAGTCGTAGATTTTAATGTCTATGATTTTAATGTATCTCTATCAGAAGCCAATAAATTAGATCAAAAATTAGTAAGGATCAGAAGATATACAGGACTTCCCTTGTGGCACAGTGGTTAAGAATCCGCCTGCCAAGCAGTGGTTGAGAATCTGCCTGCCAATGCAGCGGACGCAGGTTCGAGCCCTGGTCTGGGAGGATCCCACATGCCGCGGAGCGGCTGGGCCCGTGGGCCACAATCACTGAGCCTGCGCGTCTGGAGCCTGTGCTCCGCAACAAGAGAGGCCGCGATAATGAGAGGCCCGCGCACCGCAATGAAGAGTGGCCCCCGCTTGCCACAACTAGAGAAAGCCCTCGCACAGAAACGAAGACCCAACACAGCCATAAATGAATGAATAAATAAATAAATAAAATTAAAAAAAAATAAAGATGCCCAATGGTACCCTGGTAGTTGTTTAAAAAAAAAAAAAAAAAAAAAAAAGAATCCGCCTGCCAATGCAGGGGACATGGGTTCGAGCGCTGGCCTGGGAAGGTCCCACATGCCGCAGAGCAACTAAGCCTGTGTGTCACAACTACTGAGCCTGAATGCCACAACGACTGAAGCCGAGTGCCTAGAGCCCATGCTCTGCAACAAGAGAAGCCACCGCAAGGAGAAGCCCATGCACCACAACGAAGAATAGACCCTGCTCACTGCAACTAGAGAAAACCTGAGTGCAGCAGCGAAGACCCAATGCAGCCAAAAATAAATAAATTTATATATAAAAAAAAGAACATATACAAAATAAACTAGCTTTATCTAATAGATATCTAGAACTCTGCCTCCAACAAAAATTATACAGGACATTTCAAAAATTAACCACTTACTGGATCACTGAGAATTTTCAGCAGATGTCAGTTAATATGATATGGTGTGCTCTCATTGTAACTCAGTAACATGAGAAATCAACAATAAAATCACTTTTTAAAATACCCAATCCTAAAAACTGCATTAAAAAGCTGCAATCCTAAAAACTTCCTCCAAAAGAATTCCCAAGAGAAGATTAGAAAATATTTAGAACTGAATAATAAAGTATGGTATATCAAAACTTGTGGAATTCAAATATCTACATTTAGAAGTAAATTTATATTCTGAAATACATTCATTAAAAAAAGAAGAAGGATTGAAAAGTAAGAGGTTATCTCAAGAGCTAGATAAATAAACAAGGTAAGTATTAGAAGAGAAATAAAGGCAGGAGTAGAAATGAATGAGATATAAAACAAGAAATGATAGTGTCAAAAAACTAGAACTGGATCAAGTAAAAGAAAGAGAACAAAGAAAAACATCAGGAATTTAGAAATCATGAGTAGGTATTTTGAGGAATTTCATACCAATAAATTTGAAAAATTACACATTTGTAATTATCTCAAAAATGATATGCATTAAAATTAGCTCAAGAAAAAGAGAAAAACTCAAAAAATTGATAAGCATTTTAAATGCGCTGATATCAGTGCCTCCCTTAGTGGTGTCATATATGAGTTTCAAATCCAAGGTCATGATGGCAGATGCTGAGAATTGTAGGTAGTTATTTGAGATTCAGACATTTCACACATGGATAATTCTGTGTAGTTTATTCCCCAGGAGAGAAGTAGAGCTATTCATTTAAAGATGGTTAATTATAGTCTCTGTTTATCCTGGGGAGTCTAGCTTCTTATAAATAATACGGAAGCAAGAATTTTTTGGTAAGTAATCTTTGTCTGCAGTATTGATTATCTCCTTAGGGAGAGACTCTCAGCTTTGGAATATCTGGATCTAAAGTTTCGCATTCTTCACCCCAAAAGCACTCACTGGTGTAGAAAAGACCATCCTAGGCACCAGCTCCCAGCACTGCAGGGTGATGGTCACCGCAAGGTTGCACGGAGCTAGAACAGACTGGTTCTCAGGACCAATCTCACCGTGCTGGGCTTCCTTGCTCACTCAGTCATTGCCTGGAGAACAGACTTCAGTCAACCCTTCCGTCTAGGGAGATCACATAATTTATTATCTGAACCTGGACATATAGTAAATTGCATGTCAGGGTGAGAGATATAAATGGGAACAGTCTTGGGAAAATGGGGTGTATCATCACCCTAATCATGACCTACACTGTCCAGAACATCTCCCCATAAATCTAACTTGATTCTCTGTACCCTCATCCTCACCCATGTCCATATTATTCACTATGCGCTCCAGGTCTGCAATCAGCAGATCCTCATACATTCCATCTCTTTGATAAACGTTTTTTCACTTCCTGAATTCACCTGAAACCTGGCTCCTCCCTGTGAAATGTCTTCGCCCTTCAAATCTCTCAAGTGGAGACTAGTTTTGCTCTAATACTCCTTGCTTCTCAAGGTGAGACTCTGAGACTCAAAGCTTTCCTTTTTGCTTCTCACTGCCATTTCCAAGCCATTTCTCCACCTTTCTTGGAAGCGGGGGGGGGGGGGGGGGGGGTGTTTCACCTGCACTTTTGAGGCTTAGGCTACCTGACTTGGAAATCTCTTCCCTCTTTATTGCTGTCACCTGGCAACATCTCTGCCCCTCCTCCTCCTCCCTTGGGAATCAGTTCCTGGCTGTCAACTTTTATCTCCAAATCAATTCCTGTCATAATGACAAGGAACTTCAAACATCAATGTGACTGATCTGGTATTTGATGATATGATGTACTTATTGTTAGTTGTTTTAAATGTGATGATGTAGAGTGGATATGTTTTTAAAAAGAGTCCTTATTTTTTACAGATGCATTCTGATATATTTACAGATATCAAGATGTGGTGTTTGGATTTGCTTCCAATGATAAAAGAAGATTGGCCATGAGTTGATAATTGTTGAAGGTGGGTGATGTATACATGGAGGTTTATTATACCCTTCTCTTTGCTTTTGTATATGTTGAAAGTTTTCCGTAATAAAACATTAAATAAAATATCTGTAAGTGTCCCAGCCAACACCATGGTCTCTCAGGTCCTTGATTTCTACTCCACTTGAACCACTCAGTGTCATGGTCATACTTAACCTTGCCAACACAAATTACTGTAAGCAGATAGAGTAGGGGTCCCCAGAGAAAGAGAACCAGGCGTGGCTTTCTTGAAATAAGAGAAACCATTTTGGTCCTAAGCCATCTTGTGATCTAAGCCTGGCTACAATGCTTGTCCTCTAACAGGTCTCAGTAATTAATGATCTTAAGGGAACAAGAGAATGCAGAAGCAAACTGTTATCAGGCAAGAAAAATAACAACAGCAAAGATAATAAATCAGTTGTAAAGACTCCCAGTTCGGTGGTAAAGATTAGCCTGAAGTGCTCTACCATCAGATCAACTGGAACCTAAGGAATGATGAGGTTGACCTTTTCTGACCCTCGTGACTTCAGTCAATTAAAGCTTGGACTCTGTTGACCTTTGCCCTAATTCTATGCTGAATTCTCCATTTGAAGCCCCGTCATGAATATGCATGTACCCTTGGCTTAAAATTTTACCAATTTTGCTTTCGGAGAGACACTGCTTTGAGAAAGATCCCTGGTGTTCTCCTTACTTGATGAAAGTAATAAATCCTTCTTCTGATCTTTGGCTTGGTTGTACCTTTTGGCTCTCCACCCACCAAGAAGTAAACCCAGTTTTCTGGTACATTACCACCTCCAAAATCATTTCTAGCCTTTCACCCTCACACTATAAACGCCTGTATTTCAAGCCCACTTATTCTAGCATTCCAGCATTCTCAGTCTCATTAAGATCTCCATCCATTGACATGACAGCAACTTTCTCACTTATCTCCCAGCCCATTTCTGCATTCACTTCCCTCCTTGTCTGTCTTGAATGACATTATGGAAAATCCTTGCAATGTCCTCAACTCCTTGCTTTTTCAGCTTTCTGACTTATCTGGCTAACAAAATCCTAACACTGGCTGCAATTTACCATCTGTCGTCTGTCATCCTTGGGCTAGCACTTGAGCAAAGTCAGCCCCAAATGGGCTGACGGATTTCTCTTTAAATTCATGTTTACAACATTCAAACACACTTAACGCTGTCCAGGAATCTACCAACATTTTTCTAATAAGGCTGTCTACTCACTGAAATGACTAATTCAACAGCCTCTCCTCTTTGATTAAACCTCCATATTCTCCTGCCCACCCATTTCAGCTGACAAACTCCCTCAGGTTTCACTGAAATGACAAAATCCATCTGAGAGAAATGTCCTTACCTTCTCATTACCAAATCTTCAAAACTCCTACTTCTGCATTGGCTTCCTCTTCCTACCTATTTCTTCTTCCTTTCAAAGGCCAGTTTGGCCCAATGCACTTAGAACATTTTGCCTTCTCAAGGATTTAGATCCTTTGATGAACTCTCCTCTCTCTACATTATTAATCTACCAGTTCAAAGCTGTCTCTCTGAAGATTCTATTCATTTCTCTGAAAATCTATCATACAACCCAAGAGTTGGCATTCAGCTGGTACATATTGGTATAATGTACTAGTTGTTAAAGTATTCATGTAGTGGTTGTTAAATAACCACTGCTTTGAGCCCTCACTACTGCCATGGCTTTGTTTCCACTAGGTTTCAAGCCCCGACCTAGAAGCAAGATCTAAGCTAGCACAAATCAAACAAAATTTGCATATGAATCATCTGGAGGTCTCATTAAAATGTAGATTATGCTTTAGTAGGTCTGGGGTGGTGCCTGCAATTTTGCATATCTCAAAAACTCCAAGGTGATGCATCATTCTTTGACTAGCAAGGCTTTCGAGCTTTTTAGAAGCCAAGTAACAAGCTTCTATGTGGTAGAGGTATAAGCAAGGATGATGTTAAAAATACCAAGTACAGCAGAAGGGGTATAGGTCATATTTCTGGAGCAGGGCCCCAGGGCCCTCTGCTGGGTCATTTAGTTGCCAGATTATGAAGTGGTCCAGAACTGTCCAGTGGCAGTAGTGTGGACTTAAGGTAGTGTGGTTTTTAAATAACTGGTACTTGAATATTTTAGCAACTAGTACATTGCACCAGTATGTACCAGCTGAATGCCCACCCTTATATCATATCATACATTTTAAAAGAAATGAATAGAACCTTCAGAGAGACAGTTTTGAGCTCAAATTAAGAACATTCTTATAATGCCAACCAAAGATGAAGTGGGTGGAGCAAAAAGGAAATTCCTATCTCTGAAGGGGTTTAATCCCAGGGAGTAAAAGTGTTTAGCTGAGAAGATGTAGAAGATTGGTTGGACTAGGTAATTTAAGATTCCTTCAAACCCTGGATTCTATAAATCCTGCTCCAGTAGACAGCCATTATTCTTCTAGTATCACCTTTAAATTTTTAAAAAATAAACGCATGGACTTCAAATTGCAGTTTACTTTATATCATAGTTCATAGACTATCAGACTTTTTCAGAAAGAAAGATTTAAAAATAATTAATGGATTAGAAATACACATTCTTTTCCAATCTTTCTGTTTTCTAATTTTCTTTTTGTTGACTTATTGCACCTGACTGATACCTACGCAAATTTTGCAGGTTTGTAGGAAAGAAGTCAATGAACAAAAATCAATTGAATTTTTAAAGACTAGTGGAAAATAATTGGAAAATGAAGTTAAAATGAAGAATGCCATTTATAACAGCACCCAGAACATTATCCTAAAGGATAAGTTGAAAAAAACTTTGTGCAAGATTTATCTGTGTACTGAAGACTACAAAGTACTGCTGGAAGAAGACAGAAGTAAATGGAGAGGTACACCATGTCATTGGATTGGAAGATTCAATATTGTTAAGATAACAATTCTTCCCAAATTTATCTGTAGATCCAATGCGTCCTTAATCAAAATCCCTTAGACTTTTTTGTAGAAATTGATGAACTGATTCTACAATTTATGTGAATTGTGAATTTATGTGAAACGTCATTACAAAATACCTGGAATAGCCAGGACCATTTTGAACAAAGTTGGAAGATTTACATTACCCAATTTCCTGACATAAAATAAAATATTCACAACAATATAGTGTTGGAGTAAGGATCAATGAAGTAAAATAGAAAGTCCAAAAATAGACCGCTAACTTATGTGGTCCATTAATTTTTTTTAATTAAAAATTTTTTCTATTTATTTAATTTATTTATTTTTGGCTGCATTGGGTCGTCATTGCTGCGTGCGGGCTTTCTCTAGTTGCGGCGAGAGGGGGCTACTCTTCATTGTGCTGCGCAGGCTTCTCATTGCAGTGCCTTCTCTTGTTGCAGAGCATAGGCTCTAGGCCTGCAGGCTTCAGTAGTTGTGGTGCGTGGGCTCAGCAGTTGTGGTTTGTGGGCTCTAGAGTGCCGGCTCAGTAGTTGTGGTGCAAGGGCTTAGTTGCTCCGCAGCATGTGGGATCTTCCCGGACCAGGGCGTGAACCCATGTCCCCTGTGTTGGCAGGCGGATTCTTAACCACTGTGCCACCAGGGAAGCCCAGTCAATTAATTTTTGACAAAGTTGCTAAAATAATACTTGAGGAAAGGAGAGTCTTTTTGACAAATTGTTCTGGAACAATTGGGTATCTGTGTGAACAAAACTGATCCTCAACCCTTACAACACACCACACATGAAAATTAACTCTAAATAATTGATTAACTGAATATAAAAGTTAAAACTAAAAACACTTTGAAAAGAAAATAAAACTTCTAAAACAATCTTGGAGGTAAAGATTTACTAGGATACAAAAATTGCTAACCAAAAAAAAAAAAATGATAAAGTGAACTTAATAAAAATTAAAAGTATCTGTTCTTTGAACAACTGTGTTATAAGAAATGAAAAAGGCAAGCCACAGTCAGAGGTGGGGCGGGAATTGCAAAACATTTTTCTGATGGAGAACTTGTAACCAGAATATGCAAAAAACTCATACAACTCAGTGAAAAACGGACAAAAGATTTGAACAAACATTCCACTAAAGATATAAAAATGGCTAATATGCACATGAGAAGATGCTCAGTCTCACTAGTCACAAGATAAATGGAAATTAAAGCCATGTTGAGATACTACTGTATCTCCACTGTAATGGCTAAAATGAAAAAGAGTGACAATACCAAATTTTGATGAGGATATGCAGCACCTGGAACTTTTATACATTATTGGTGGGAATATAAAATAGCATGGTACACAAATCTACAGTAATCAAAACAATGTGGGGGCTTCCCTGGTGGCGCAGTGGTTGAGAATCTGCCTGCCAATGCAGGGGACATGGGTTCCAGCCCTGGTCTGGGAAGATCCCACATGCCATGGAGCAACTGGGCCCGTGAGCCACAACTGCTGAGCCTGCGCGTCTGGAGCCTGTGCTCCGCAACAAGAGAGGCCGCGATAGTGAGAGGCCCGCGCACCGTGATGAAGGGTGGCCCCCGCTTGCCGCAACTAGAGAAAGCCCACGCACAGAAACGAAGACCCAACACAGCCAAATAAATAAATAAATTAATTAATTAATTAAAAAAACAAAAAACAAAAAAAAACAATGTGGTACTGGCATAAACACAGACATATAGAACAATGGAACTGAATGGAAAATTCAGAAATATACCTTCACATAGATAGTCAAATGATTTTTCAGCAAGGGTGCCAAGACTGTTCAATAGGGAAAGGCAGTCTTCAACAAATGGTGCTGGGAAAACTGGATATCCACATGCAAATGAATATAGTTGGGACATTACCTCACACCATATACAAAATTAACTAAAAATGGATCAAAGCATAAGCATAAGAGCTAAAACTATAAAACACTTAGAAGAAAACAAGGGAAAAGTTTGACGACTTTGGATTTGGCAATGATTTCTTGTATATGACACTAAAAGCATAGGCAAAAAAGTAAAAATGGATAAATTGAACTAAATCAAAATTAAAAAAACTTCTTTATATCAAAGGACACAATCAACAGTGTGAAAAAAGCAACCTATTGGATGGAAGAAAATATTTTCAAATCATGTATCTGATAAGGGATTAATATCCAGAATATATAAAGAACTACAATTCAACAACAACAAAAAATATAACCCAATTAAAAATGGGCAAAGGACTTGAATAGGTATGTCTCTAAAAAAGATATATAAATGATCAACAAGCACATGAAAAGTTGCTCAACATCACTAATCATAAAGGAAATGCAAATAAATCAAAATCACAACGAGATACCACCTCACACGCATTAGGGTGGCTACTATCAAAAAACCAGAAAATAACAAGTATTGATGAGGATGTGAAGAAATTGAAACTCTTGTGCAGTGTTGGTGGGAATGTAAATTGGTACAGCCAATATGGAAAACAGCACGGTGGCTCATCAAAAAATTAAAAATATGTTTACCGTATGATCCTAGCAGTTCCGTTACTGGGTATATAGCCAAAAGAATTGAAATCAGGGTTTTTTGTTTTTTTTTTTTTAATTTTTAAAACATTTTAAATTAATTAATTAATGTATTTATTTTTTGGCTGTGCTGGGTCTTCGTTTCTGTGCGAGGGCTTTCTCTAGTTGCGGCAAACGGGGGCCACTCTTCATCGCGGTGCACGGGCCTCTCACTATCGCGGCCTCTCTTGTTGAGGAGCACAAGCTCCAGACGCGCAGGCTCAGTAATTGTGGCTCACGGGCCTAGTCGCTCCACAGCATGTGGGATCTTCCCAGACCAGAGCTCGAACCCGTGTCCCCTGCATTGGCAGGCAGATTCTCAACCACTGCGCCACCAAGGAAGCCCGAAATCAGGGTTTTGAAGAGATATTTGTACTCCATGTTCTTAGTTACATCATCACAATAGCAAAAAAGTAGAAGCAACCTAATCAACAGATGAATAGATAAACAAAATGTGTTATATAAATACAATGGAATATTATTCAGCCTTGAAAATGAAAGGAACATGGATGAAACTTGGGGACTTTATGCTAAGTGAAATAAGCCCGTCACAAAAAGACAAATACTGTATGATTCCACTTATAAGGGGTACCTAGAATAGTCAAATTCATAGAGACAGAAAGTAGAATGGTGGTTGCCAGGGGCTGGGGGAGGGGGGAATGAAGAGTTGCTATTTAATGGATATGGAGTTTCAGTTTTGCAAAGTGAATAGACTTCTGGAAACTGGTTGTACAACAATGTGAATGTACTTGACACTCCAGAACTTTATACACCTAATGATGATTAATATGGTAAATTGTAGGTTATGTGTATTTTACCATAATTAAAGAAAAGAAAAATTTAAAATATAGTATGGTACAATGACTTTGAAAACAATTTGGCACTTTCATATTAAGATAGACATACACTTTACATAAGATCTGGCAATTCCACTGCTACACTTTACCCAAGAGAAATGAAAACATGTCCTTAAGATGACTTGTACAGGAATGTTCACAGCAGCTTCATTAATAGCCCCAAACTGGAAAAGGCCCAGGTATCTGTCAACAAGTAAATAGATCAACAAATTGTGAAATTCACAACGAAATACTTACTAGTAATAAAAAGGACTGAATTATTGATACACATAATTTGGATGAATTTTTAAAACACTAGGCTGAGCCAAAGATGCCAGACCAAGAGAGTACTTACTATATGGTTCATTTATATGAATTTCTAGAACAGACAAGACTAATCTATAATAGTGGGAAGCAGATCAGACCAGAGAGAAGGGACAGAAAATTGATTGCAAAGGGACACAAGAAAACTGTTCAGGGTGATGGAAATGTCCAGTATCTTTTTAAAAAAATTTATTTTATTGAAGTATAGTTGATTTACAATATTATGCTAATTTCTACTGTACAGCAAAGTGATTCAGTTATACATATATATATATATGCTTTTTCATATTCTTTTCCATTATGGTTTATCACAGTATATTGAATATAGTTCCCTGTGTGCTATACAGTAGGATATGTTGTTTATCCATTCTATATATAATAGTTTGAATTGGCTAATCCCAAACTCCCAATCCACCCCTCCCCTACCCCCTCCCTCTTGGCAACCACAAGTCTGTTCTCTATGAAAACGTCCTATATCTTAATTGTGTTGGTGGCCACATGTGCAATTAGTATTGGAGGAAGCAGGTAACGCTCTTTCTCCGTCAAGTAAGTGAAAATCGGTTCCCCAGATTCTGATAAAGTCAATGAGAGAGTGTAAGAAATTTTCTTCCATTTTCTCTTAAATGCTTGGCGTTTTGTAAGAATGTTGATTTGTTCCCTGACATTTTCAGTGAGGTGCCTGAAGATCTCCCAAGGAAGCAATTCACAAATGTGAAACTTCAGGGTTTGTGTACTGTTTTCCTGGGTATTTTTTGCTGTCATTTACCCTGAATCATGTTGTAATGGTCCAGCACGATGCCCATGTTCTCAGTAATCCTTATGTCCTTTTCCCCTTGTCTTCTCATCCACTCCAAACCTTGGATTCCTGCCCCTATCTTCAGTTGAGCTTCTTAGTCCAGGGTGACACCAAGGCTGACATAACTCATTACCAAATCCAAGTCCGTTGAAAATTCCCATTGTCTTGCTTAAAGTTCATCCTTCCGCGGCTCAGAAAAGTTTTAATTCATCTCTTCTGATTCCTTACCACAATCCATGCAGCGATTGTGTCAGGCATCCTTTCTCTCCCGCTTCTCAAAGCTTTCTGCCAGTGACTTTGCTTCCAGTGTTACTGAGATGATGAGGCCACCAAATGGGACTCCCTCGGTTACACGTGTTCAATCCTCCCCTTTTTTGCTTCTGCAGTTCCAGCTTTGCCAGCAACCTAGCCCTAGGTAGAGACCCCTTTCTCTGCATTCACTCCTGGCGCCAGAGTTGTCAGTGGGATCCAGTCCACATTTATGCTGTTCATTGTCATCAAGGTTTTTATTCCTTTTAAAAAAATCTTATTCCATACAAAGATATTTCAGAACTTTTACACAAAGCCACTGCTTCATTTACCAGTTGCACCTATTACCACAACAATTGCGCCAGTTTTCCTGCCCACCAGCAATATGTGAGAGGGAGTCTCACTGTACCCAGCAGTGCTATATTAGTCCGTTCAGGCTGCTGTGACAGACTAGCATAGACTGGGTGGCTTATAAACAACAGAAATTTATTTCTCACAGTTCTGGAGGCTGGAAGTCCAAGGTCAGGATGCCAGCATGGTCAGGCTCTGGTAAGAACCCTCTTTAGGGTTGCAGACTGCCTGACTTCTCACTGTGTCCTCATATGTCAGAAAGAAGGCAAGAAAGCTCTCTGGGGTCCCTTTTATAAGAGCACTAATCCCATTCGTGAGGGCTCCACCCTCACGATCTAAATACCTCCCAAATACCCCTGCCTGACTTCTCACTGTGTCCTCATATGTCAGAAAGAAGGCAAGAAAGCTGTCTGGGGTCCCTTTTATAAGAGCACTAATCCCATTCATGAGGGCTCCACCCTCGCGATCTAAATACCTCCCAAATACCCCTTCTCCTAATATCATCATATTGGGGGTTAGGATTTCAACATATTAATTTCAGGGGGACACAAACATTCGGTTCATTGTAAGTATTCAGAAAGACAGTAAAGCCTGGTGGTAAGAGCCTGGGCAGGGAGCCCAGCTATTGGGGATGGAGTCTGGCTAAGCCAATTACTAGCCACATGACCTTGGTTAAATTACTACATTTCTGTGTCTCAGTTTCTTCAACTGTAAAATGAGGATAATAATAGTACTACTAATATTGAATTGTTGCAAGAATTAAATGATTGGCAGATGCAAAGCTATATAATACTGTCTAATAAGTGCTACATTCACACATTAAATCTGTGCCCAGTGATTTCTGTTGTGGATGTCTTTGACAATTAATAATGTTGAATATATAATCACATGTTTTTTTGTCATATTTTTTTCTTTTAGGAAATGCCTGTTCAATCCTTTGCCAAATTGTAATGGCCCATCAATATTTTCTCATTGATTTTAAGCTCTTGATGAACTAAGACTCTTAACTGTTTGTATTTTTCTTTGTTTTATTATTTGAAAACTTCTTTTCAGTCTGCTATTTGCTTATCAATTTGTTTATTCCATCTTATATTCTTCTATGCCTAGAAAATTCTTTCTCATTATTATATCAAAGTTTTTACTTCCTGTATTTTCTTCTTTTCCCTACCTCCAATCTGAACTCTATTTCAGCAACTAATATAAAGTGCTTTCAGCTCTTTGGAGGAGGGTAGCAGTCTGAAGAGTGCTCATTACTTGGTTTTGGGATTGTTTAACAAATAACGGTAATGTTTCTAAAGAGAGAACTTGGAACTACACCTGTAAATCAAAGAATTTGTTATCCAGTCTCCTTAAAGATGAGGATATTACTAGAGAAGTACCATAATTGTCTGAAAAATACGTACATTTAAAAAGCCACATACAATGAATGTTAAAAAAGAAGCCTACTTCCTATGATCAAATACTGCTTTATGTAAACTTCTTTGGGGAAATCAGCCTCTAGGAACTGTTGCTCTTGGTGCCTTTGCTTCTCTTACCATTTGTAAAGCTGAGTTGAGTGGAGCTTCTGTGTGATGTCTTATCTGTCTGATAGGAGCTTCCTCATTACCTCCCTGGCCCTGTTGCAGACCAGTGCCTGGAGACAGACATATCATACACCATTTCTTCTAAGCTCTTGCTGTAGGTTGTCTCTAGGAAGTAATGAAATTCCTGAATGTTCTCAATGGGCAGGGTCCAGACCTGCAGCCCCTTGCCTTGAGCCCTCAGCAGCTGGCAGTGGAGTAGAAGCCATTATTCAAGAAATCTGGAAGGAGTTCATCTGTGCTTGGGATCGTTTGACTTTTGCAAGATTTGCTAGAGTTAGCTAAGATGTTTTTATCTGAAAATCCTTTCTGTCTTATAATTCTGCTTCCTGAAGACTCTAAAAATAGCAAACACTGACAAATTGTGTTTTTGTTGTGGTCTACTTTCTTTTAATCAGCTAAAGAGTATTTTGGGCTTCACCTGAGACTGTAGCTTTGCAGCTTTGTTCTCTAGAGCTGTTTCATCCTGGTGTTTGGGATATTCTTCTGGCCTTTAGATACGAATCCTATTCTTTTTTTTTTAGAAATTCACGTTCTTTTATTTATTTATTTATTTATGACTGTGTTGAGTCTTCGTTTCTGTGCAAGGGCTTTCTCTAGTTGCGGCAAGTGGGGACCACTCTTCATCGCGGTGCGCGGGCCTCTCACCATCGCGGCCTCCCTTGTTGCAGAGCACAGGCTCCAGACACGCAGGCTCAGCAATTGTGGCTCACGGGCCCAGCCGCTCCGCGGCATGTGGGATCTTCCCAGACCAGGGCTCGAACCCGTGTCCCCTGCATTGGCAGGCAGACTCCCAACCACTGCGCCACCAGGGAAGCCCACGAATCCTATTCTTAAACTGCTTTATCATGACAGGTGTTCATTTTGCCCAGGTTTAGTCAGTTTAAGCGAATAACAGGCAGAAATGCTGCTGTCTTCAAAGAGAAATATTAGAGCAGAATGAGAAGGAGGAAAGCCACCTTGCCAGAGCCTTTTTAATAAAAGTATTCTTTTGTGTGACTGTGAGTTGCTGGGTGACCTTGAGAGAGAACTGAGTGCAGAATAGATTATTCAGAGGTGACCTTGGTTTTCAAATTAATAATCAATTAGTTAAAGAAACATACTCAAAACCCTTGCTCTTAGTAATCTTTAGATTACAAATCTCATTATTCTACTTATAAGTATAGTAAACTCTAACAATCACTCTTAAAATTGTTAAGAGTGGTACACATAAATTGTGTAGTGGGTAGGATAGTGTCCCCTCCAAATTCATGTCCACTTAGAACCTCAGAATGTGACTTTATTTGGGAAATAGGATTTTTGCAGTTGATATTTAGGTAAGGATCAAGATGAGGTCATACTGGATTAGGGCTGGCCCTAAATACAATGAGAGTGTCCTTATTAGAGACAGAAAATACACAGAGAATAGGGTCATATGAAGACGGAGGCAGAGATTGGAGGGATGCTGCCACAAGCCAGGGAAAGCCAGGAGCCACCAGAAGCTTAAAGAGGCAGGAAGGATTATTTCCTAGAAAGTTTGGAAGGAATGTGGCCCTGCTGATATCTTAATCTCAGGCTTCTAGCCCTCAGAACTGGGAAACAATAAATTTCTGTTGTTTTATGCCATATGATGTGTGGTCATTTGTTACAGAAGCCATAGAAACTAATACAGAGGTTTGATCCTTGGTTTCATTTACAAACTTAAACTCCTTTCAGCAGCTTAAACCACAGTTTACATATTTGATTACCTTTTAAGATACTTCAGTTATCAAATAAACCTCAAACATACTTAAATTCTTATAACTCTCATAATGGACTTGGAGGGCATTATGTTAAGTGAACTAACAGAGAAAGACAGAGAAAGACAAATACTGTATGTTATCACTTACATGTGGAATCTAAAAAATACAACAAACCAGTGAATGTAACAAAAAAGTAGCAGACTCATGGATATGAAGAACAAACTAGTGGTTACCAGTGGGGAGAGGGAAGGGGGGAGGGGCAACATAGGGGTAGGGGATTAAGAGGTACAAACCTTTAAGTATAAAATAAGCTACAAGGGGGTCTTCCTCGGTGGTGCAGTGGTTAAGAATCCGCCTGCCAATGCAGAGGACACAGGTTTGAGCCCTGGTCTGGGAAGATCCCACATGCTGCGGAGCAGCTAAGCCCGTGCACCATAACTACTGAGCCTGAGCCCGAGAGCCACAGCTACTGAACTCATGTGCTGTGACTACTGAAGCCCGCACGCCTACAGCCCGTGCTCCGCAACAAGAGAAGCCACCACAATGAGAAGCCTGTGCACCACAATGAAGAGTAGCCCCGACTCACTGCAACTAGAGAGAGCTCGCACATGAAGACCTAATGCAGCCAAAAATAAAAGTAAATAAATAATAAATAAATAAATAAAGCTCCAAGAATATATTGTACAACATGGGGAATATAGCCAATAATTTATAACTATAAATGGAGTAAAACTTTTAAAAATTGTGAATTACTATATTGTACACCTGTAACATATTATATTATTGTACATCAACTATCCTTCAATAAAAAATAAAGTTTATTAATATGGTCTATCCTAAACCTTTGTATAACTTCAATGTCATAAGTTCAGTAAGAATTTTTCTCATTCCTTTCTATTAAAATCATGAGTTAAGATCAATTAATCAATGATATGTTTTAAGTTGATATCATAGGCTGAATTGTTTTTGTAATAGGCCAAGTTCTCTTAAGCATGACAGGTTTTAAGTACCAAATATTATGTGTATTTTTCTTAAGCACAATACAAAGGACGTTAATACTATGTGCTTGATTCTCTGAAACATCTCTAGACCTAATTCTAAAGTTTTCCAGAAAACAGCTGGTTGAGGTGGCATAACAAGTGGAAATGTTGCCTAGGATGACAACTGGATTGATTCTTCCCCATCCCAGCTGCTAAGCCAAGCACAGCCACTGTATCATGGTTCCAAAGTTAGAGAAGAGAGTTATCATTTCCCTGGTGTATTAGGGTTTTCCAGAGGAAAAGAACCAATAGCATATACCTATATATCTATATCTATAAACATGTATTATATATATATATATATATATTTATTATGAGGAATTGGCTCATGCAATTATGAAGGGTAAGTCTCAGAATTCACCATGTGCAAACCGGAGAACGAGAAGAGCTGATGCTATAGTTCAATTTACATCCAAAAACCTGAGTACCAGGAGAGCCAATGGTGTTAAGTCTCAGTCCAAGGCAGAGAAGACTGATGTCTGAGCTCAAGCACTCTGGCTGAAAAGGGATAAATTCTCCCTTCCTCTGTCTTTTGTCTTTTCAGATGCTAGTGGATTGGAAGATGGCCACCCATACCAAGAAGGGCAATATAATTTACAGATTCAAATGCTTAGCTCATCTGGAAACACCCTCACAGACAGACCCAGCAACAATGTTTAGTCAGTTCTCTGAGCATCCCTGATCCAGTCAAGTTGACATAAAGTAAACGGTGACACCTGAGATTGCCTGATATCCTTATCTTTTCCTTCCATCTACGGATAAAAGATTGCAGCTCAGACCCAGGACAGTACTTTACTTAATTGAATTTTACATTTCTTTGCTGCATAATATACTTAAATGTTTTTCCAGCTAGATCCAAAACACTTTGAACTTGAGGGAATTCCTCATCCTCTTCCTAATTTCCTTATCTTGTAAGGTCCCAACTCCTACTAGATACTAAAATGACATCAAACTGGATATTGGATATTCCCTCATGGCCTTGTTGGATAATATGGTCTCAACTCCTAAGATCATTCTAGTGCCACTGGAAAAGAAAAGCATTAGAAAATGTTCAGAAGCAATAAACTTTAGCAGGTGCTACAGAACTAATCTAGAGTGAAGGAAACACAAGAGAAGGAAAAGACTTACAATAACAAAGCCAAAACAATTAAGAAAATCGTAATAGGAACACACATATTGATAACTACCTTAAATGTAAATGGATTAAATGCTCCAACCAAAAGACATAGACTGGCTGAATGGACACAAAAACAAGACCTGTACATATGCTGTCTAAAAGAGACCCACTTCAGACCTAGGGACACATACAGATTGAAAGTGAGGGGATGGAAAAAGATATTCCACGTAAATGGAAATCAAAAGAAAGCTGGAGTAGAAATTCTCATATCAGACAAAATAGACTTTAAAGTAAAGACTATTACAAGAGACAAAGAAGGACACTACATAATGATAAAGGGACCAATCCAAGAAGAAGATATAACAATTGTAAATATTTATGCACCCAACATAGGAGCACCTCAATACTTAAGGCAAATGCTAACAGCCATGAAAGGGGAAATCAACAGTAACACAATCATAGTAGGGGACTTTAACACCCCACTTTCACCAATAGAGAGATAATCCAAAAGGAAAATAAATAAGGAAACACAAGCTTTAAACAAGATGGACTTAATTGATATTTATAGGACATTCCATCCAAAAACAACAGAACACACTTTCTTCTCAAGTGCTAATGGAACATTCTCCAGGACAGATCATATCTTGGATCACAAATCAAGCCGGGGTAAATTTAAGAATATTGAAATTATATCAAGTATCTTTTCCGACCACAGTGCTGTGAGACTAGATACCAATTACAGGAAAAATCTGAAAAAATACAAACACATGGAGGCTAAACAATAAACTACTAAATAACCAAGAGATCACTGAAGAAATCAAAAAGGAAAGCAAAAAAGACCTAGAAAAAAATGACAATGAAAACGCAACGACCCAAAACCTATGGGATGCAGCAAAAGCAGTTCTAAGAGGGAAGTTTAAAGCAATAAAATCTTACCTCAAGAAACAAGAAACATCTCACATAAACAAACTAACCTTACACCTAAAGCAATTAAAGAAAGAAGAACAAAAAACCCCCAAAGTTAGCAGAAGGAAAGAAATCATAAAGATCAGATAAGAAATAACTGAAAAAGAAACGAAGGAAACAATAGCTAAGATCAATAAAACTAAAAGCTGGTTCTTTGAGAAGATAACAAAACTGATAAACCACTAGCCAGACTCATAAAAAAAATGGAGAAGACTCAAATCAATAGAATTAGAAATGAAAAAGTAGAAGTAACAACTGACACTGCAGAAATACAAAGGATCATGAAAGATTACTACAAGCAACTATATGCCAATAAAATGGACAACCTGGAAGAAATGGACAAATTCTTAGAAAAGCACAACCTCCCGAGACTGAACCAGGAAGAAATAGAAAATATAAACAGACCAATCACAAGCACTGAAATTGAAACTGTGATGAAAAAATCTTCCAACAAACAAAAGCCCAGGACCAGGGCTTCCCTGGTGGCGCAGTGGTTGAGAATCTGCCTGCCAATGCAGGGGACACGGGTTCGAGCCCTGGTCTGGGAAGATCCCACATGCCGCGGAGCAACTAGGCCCGTGAGCCACAGTTACTGAGCCTGCGCGTCTGGAGCCTGTGCTCCGCAACAAGAGAGGCCACGATAATGAGAGGCCCGCGCACCGTGATGAAGAGTGGCCCCCGCTTGTCGCAACTAGAGAAAGCCCTCGCACAGAAATGAAGACCCAACACAGCCATAAATAAATAAATAAATAAATAAAATAAACCCAAAAGTTAAAAAAAAAAAAAAAAAATCCCAGGACCAGATGGCTTCACAGGTGAATTCTATCAAACATTTAGAGAAGAGCTAACACCCAACCTTCTCAAACTCTTCAAAAATATAGCAGAGGGAGGAACACTCCCAAACTCATTCTATGAGGCCACCATCACCCTGATACCAAAACCAGACAAAGATATCTCAAAAAAAGAAAACTATAGACCAATATCACTGATGAACATAGATGCAAAAATCCTCAACAAAATACTAGCAAACAGAATCCAACAGCACATTAAAAGGATCATATAACATGATCAAGTGGGGTTTATCGCAGGAATGAAAGGATTCTTCAATATGCGCAAATCAATCAATGTGATACACCATATTAACACATTGAAGGAGGAAAACCATATGATCATCTCAATAGATGCAGAAAAAGCTTTTGACAAAATTCAACACCCATTTATGATAAAAACTCTCCAGAAAGTAGGCATAGAGGGAACTTACCTCAACATAATAAATGACAAACCCACAGACAACATTGTTCTCAATGGTGAAAAACTGAAACCATTTCCACTAAGATCAGGAACAAGACAAGTTTGCCCACTCTCACCACTATTATTCAACATAGTTTTGGAAGTTTTAGCCACAGCAATCAGAGAAGAAAAAGAAATAAAAGGAATCCACATCAGAAAAGAAGAGGTAAAACTGTCACTGTTTTCAGATGACATGATACTATACATAGAGAATCCTAAAGATGGTACCAGAAAACTACTAGAGCTAATCAATGAATTTGGTAAAGTTGCAGGATATAAAATTAATGCAGGAAATCTCTTGTATTCCTATACACTAATGATGAAAAATCTGAAAGTGAAGTTAAGGAAACACTCCCATTTACCATTGAAACAAAAAGAATAAAATACCTAGGAATAAACCTACCTAAGGAGACAAAAGACCTGTATGCAGAAAACTATAAGACACTGATGAAAGAAATTGAAGATGATACAAACAAATGGAGAGGTATACCATGTTTTGGACTGGAAGAATCAATATTTTGCAAATGACTATACTACCCAAAGCAATCTACAGATTCAATGCAATCCCTACCAAACTACCAACGTCATTTTTCATAGAACTAGAACAAAAAGTTTCACAATTTGTATGGAAACACAAAAGACCCCGAATAGCAAAAGCAATCTTGAGAAAGAAAAGCAGAGCTGGAGGAATCAGGCTCCCTGAGTTCATACTATACTACAAAGCTACAGTAATCAAGACAGAATGGTACTGGCACAAAAACAGAAATATAGATCAATGGAACAGGAAAGAAAGCTCAGAGATAAACCCATGCACATACGGTCACCTTATTTTTGATAAAGGAGGCAAGAATATACAATGGAGAAAAGACAGCCTCTTCATTAAGTGGTGCTGGGAAAAACTGGACAGCTACATGTACAAGAATGAAATTAGAACACTCCCTAACACTATACACAAAAATAAACTCAAAATGGATCAAAGACCTAAATGTAAGACCAGACACTATAAAACTCTTAGAGGAAAACATAGGCAGAACACTCTATGACATAAATCACAGCAAGATCCTTTTTGACCCACCTCCTAGAGTAATGAAAATAAAAACCAAAATAAACAAATGGGACCTAATGAAACTTAAAACTTTTGCACAGCAAGGGAAACCATAAACAAGACGAAAAGACAACCCTCAGAATGGAAGAAAATATTTACAAATGAAGCAACTGACAAAGGATTAATCTCCAAAATTTACATGCAGCTCATGCAGCTCAATATCAAAAAAACAAACAACTCAATCCAAAAATGGGTAGAAGACCTAAATAGACATTCCTCCAAAGAAGATATACAGATTGCCAACAAACACATGAAAGAATGCTCAACATCACTAACAATTAGAGAAATGCAAATCAAAACTACAATGAGGTGTCACCTCACACCAGTCAGAATGGCCATCATCAAAATATCTACAAACAATAAATGCTGGAGAGGGTGTGGAGAAAAGGGAACACTCTTGCACTGTTGATGGGAATGTAAATTGATACAGCCACTATGGAGAACAGTATGGAGGTTCCTTAAAAAACTACAAATAGAACTACCATACGACCCAGCAATCCCACTACTGGGCATATACCCTGAGAAAACCGTAATACAAAAAGAGTCATGTACCACAATTTTCATTGCACCTCTATTTACAATAGCCAGGACATGGAAGCAACCTAAGTGTCCATCGACAGATGAATGGATAATGAAGATGTGGCACATATATACAATGGAATATTACTCAGTCATAAAAAGAAACGAAACTGGTTTATTTGTAGTGAGGTGGATGGACCTAGAGACTGTCATATTGAGTGAAGTAAGTCAGAAAGAGAAAAACAAATACCATATGCTAACACATACATATGGAATCTAAAGAAGAAAAAAAAAAGTTTCTGAAGAACCTAGGGGCAGGACAGCAATAAAGAGGCAGATGTAGAGAATGGACTTGAGGGCACGGGGAGGGGGAAGGGTAAGCTGGGACGAAGTGAGAGAGTGGCATGAACTTATATATACTACCAAATGTAAAATAGATAGCCAGTGGGAAGCAGCCGCATAGCACAGGGAGATCAGCTCAGTGCTTTATGTCCACCTAGAGGGGTGGGATAGGGAGGGTTTGAGGGAGATGCAAGAGGAAGGAGATATGGGGATATATGTATATGTATAGCTGATTCACTTTGTTATAAAGCAGAAACTAACACATCATTGTAAAGGAATTATACTCCAATAAAGATGTTAAAAAAAAACAACTCATTTCTGTAAGGTAAGAAATGCTTTATACAAAGTGAGAAGAAAGGTGTCAACTGTGAAATAAATATTTGCAACCCCTAAAAAAAAAAAAAATAGAGTTTTGGTTGGTCATGTGATGAATTGAATGTATGATTGCATAATTATATGCCCAGACCCTTCCTTTCTGCCTCCACCAGAGTCTTTTGGTACAAATGGAGTGCTGTCACGTTATTCACCTCAGTTTTCTGGCTTATTCACTCCCCTGGCAACTCACCACCTCACAATTCTCACTGCCTCCTCACAAAGTCTCCCCCTCCTCTGGAAAAAGACCACTCTTTTCTTTAGCTCTGGCATCCTTACTGAAGGTGGCGTCCCCAGAGGCTGCAGTTCACCCCTGCCCTAAGGAAGAACATGGTTCTCCTACTAGAAAGTTCCTTATGTTTTCTTGTCAGTTGTCACTCTTTTGCTGGCATTCCATGCAGAAATCAGGATGCCTCTCTTCCCACTTCAGGGCTCCATTTTATCATCTGAGACCCAGAGCAGTACTATAAGCTGCTCTTAAAATCCCTGCTGGAAATCATTCCTTTCAGGAGTGTTCTATATGGGATCAGACATATCCCTGGGACTGGCAAAGAGTGTGTGATCCTGTTGCCCTCTGTCTCCTCAGGTCTTCTGTCTCCATCCCAAGCAACTATGCCTCAAACACCACTGTCACAGACGAGACCTGTGTGCCCTGCTCAGCCAATCATAGCCAGAGCCACCTAAACTATGGTGATGTGGATTATATATATATATATTATTATTTTTTAAAATTTGTTTTATTTTATTTATTTTTGGCTGCATTGGGTCTTCGTTGCTGTGCGCGGGCTTTCTCTAGTTGCAGCGAGCGG
Organism: Balaenoptera borealis; assembly: GCF_965194805.1. Classification (NCBI taxonomy): domain Eukaryota; kingdom Metazoa; phylum Chordata; class Mammalia; order Artiodactyla; family Balaenopteridae; genus Balaenoptera; species Balaenoptera borealis. The sequence goes on along the minus strand of NC_138862.1, from coordinate 19,393,154 downwards.
GGGCTACTCTACATTGCCGTTGCGCGGGCTTCTCATTGTGGTGGCTTCTCTTGTTGCGGAGCACGGGCTCTAGGCACGCGGGCTTCAGTAGTTGTGGCTCGCGGGCTCTAGAGCGCAGGCTCAGTAGTTGTGGTGCACGTGCTTAGTTGCTCTGCGGCATGTGGGATCTTCCCAGACCAGGGCTCAAACCCATGTCCCCTGCATTGGCAGGTGGATTCTTAACCACTGCACCACCAGGGAAGCCTGAGATATATTTTTTAAAATATGTGATTATCCAATAAACGCTAGGGTGAGTAGATGGACGTTTAAAGAGATGCTGAATATTTGCATAGCCTCAATGATTAATAATAATGGGAAAAATAGTAACTTTATGGTAGAGAGACCTGGCAGATGCCAGCTTAACCAAGTGGATCACCTTTAATAAGATATATTATCAACATACTATACCAGCTGATGTGATGCAATAAAAAGGCGCATCATCATTGTGTTTTACTTCCTCAAAACATATAACTTCAATCTCATCATGAGAAAATATCAGACAAACTCAAACTGAGGGATACTCTGCAACTATCTGACTAGTACTCGTCAAAAATGTCAAGGTTATGGAAAGCAAGGGAAGACCAAGGAACTGTCACAGATGAGAAGAGACCAAGAAGACGTGACAATTAAATGCAATGTGAAGTCCTGGATTGGATCCTGGAACAGTAAAGAAACGTTGGTGGGAAAACTGGTGAAATGCAAGTGGAAAATGTAGTTTAGCTAAGAGTCTTGTACCAAAATTAATTTCCCGGTTTTGATTTATGTTCCTTCATTATGTGAGATGTTAGCATTAGGGGAAGCTAGGTGGAGGGTATAAAAATATCTCTGTACCATTTTTTTTTTTTTGCATTTCTTCTATACTTCTATAATTATTTCAAAAATAAGATGTTAAGATAATTTGTGATTACAATAGCAAATTAAAGTAATATATTCTTGCTGCTTGTGTTGGTATCTAAGTAGAAATATATTATAATTAGGCTTATGGAACAGGACAGTGGTTCTCAGTAGTGAGTGTCACAATCACCTGGAGGCCTTGTTTAAACAGATTACTGGGCTTCACCCAGAAATTCTGGTTCAGTAGGTCTGGGGTGGGGCCTGAAACATGTGCATTTCTAACCAGATACCAGGTGATGCTGACACAGTTGGTCTGGGGAACCACACTTTGAGAACCACTGAAAGAACATTAACTATCTGCTTCGAGTAAATAAATACGGGCGCGACAGAGACTCAGAATTGCTGGTCCCTTCAGCCCCTTCCCAGGCCGGTGAGATATGGACTGGGGATGAGCCAGGGGGGCAGAGCCCGTATCCACGCTCTAACACAGACAGCGTTGAATCACAGGCTTGGCAAGGAGAAGTTGCCTGGGAGCTGGGAGGACAGAGACATGTGCACAAGATCTTTTTTTTTTTTGGCCGCACTGAGCAGTGGCTTGCAGGATCTTAGTTCCCCAGCCAGGGATAGAACCTGGCCCCCTGCAGTGGGAGCACAGAGTCCCAACCCCTGGACTGCCAGAGAATTTCCAAGATCTTTTTTTAAACAACAGAGCATCACAGGTATTTAAGACTGGAGACAAATATGCATTATTCCAGAACCCTCCTAAAAAATGGTTGTGTATGTCCTATTAAGTAAAGTCACCATGTGATCTTTCTGTGCTCTGGAGCTATGCAGATAGATTTTGTTTTTTTCTTTTCAGGATTTCTATTCTGATGAAGGAGGACACAGTAAGTCTGTGGATTTATACCTCTAGTCATGGTATGGCTCCCATTTCTGAACTTTGACAAGAGCAGTTAGTAGTAAACCAAGGCCATTGACATCTTAAAATAGCACATAAAACATTACATTTTCTTCCTTTCAATTTAAAAAGACATAGCCCATTATAGAAAGCTAGAAAGGTATAAGAAGTATCATAATTTCTTCACTCTGATTCAGTCTTAACCTCTTTTTATTTTTTGTGACTTTCTAGTCTTTGGTGCTTTGATAATTCATTTAATTATAAATATAATTCATGCAGTTTTATATCCTATTTTTTCCCAATGAATTCAAGTCACAAATTATATTTCTATGTAGTCTTTATATTATCATTTTAATGGTAGCATTTCTATGTAGTTTTCTATTATCATTTTTTTGAATACATAAATTTCCAAATGATTGTGTCCTAATTTAATGCTAATTGTTAACCTAACGCTATGCACATTTCCTGGGAGAGGTAGACTCTGCCACTGAAACTAACAGCATTTGAGCTGGTCCAGAAAGCTTGGTTGATGAGAACACAGTGCTGACGAGACAAAGGTACAGCATAGCTCTAATGAAAAAACTGTCTCCCCTCGACCAGATTAGAACTCTTGACCCACTTAGCATGTTTCCAATGCATACCATTGGGTTACCAGGTTTAGACACACCCATTCACTATTGCTCCAGGATAAAACTCAGTGTATTAGTCTGCATCTCTGATGATATGAAATTCATTTTCCTACAGAGAACATTTTTTTCAATAATACCTGAAAATGGCTGAAACTTTATTCAGACATCAATCTCGTAGGAGATGTTTTTCCCCAAAACAGGAAGACCAAGACTTATGACATTTCCTCACAGGGCAATGGCAGAAAGAGATACAGAATGGAGTTTTAACATTCTAAGTCTAGAGAGATATTCTAGAGAGGCAATTCCTCTATATTTAACTGACTGCTCTTTTTTTGAGAACTAAAGCCACTTGCCTAATAACACATCTTTTGGATCTGCCCTTTACCATAGAACTGTTCAAGGAATGATGTATGATCCCAGGATCCACTGCTTGAAATGAGCCACTGGTATAACTTTCCATCAGAGACCTTAGATTGCTTTGAAATTATATATTCACTAGTGAATTTATGTGATTATCATTTAAAACTCTCTATGCCTCAGTTTCCTCATCTCTCTTTTTTTTTTTTTACATCTTTATTGGAGTATAATTGCTTCTCAGTTTCCTCATCTCTAAATTGGAGATGATAGCAGTACCTACGTCATAAATTAAATTAAATGAGTTTAATATAAGAAAATGCTTAGAACAAGTCTGAAACTATAAGCACTATGTAAATGTTAGCTATTACTTTTTTTTTTTTTTTTTGAGCACGCCGCACAGCTTGTGGGATCTTAGTTCTTTGACCAGGGATTGAACTCGGGCCCTCAGCAGTGAAAGCGTGGAGTCCTAATCACTGGACTGACAGAGAATTCTCTAGCTTTTACTTCTTTAGGACTGCAGGGAACATATCTTTTTTGTGCACCAATATATCCCCGGTGTCGAACTACAGTGTCTGGCAAATAGTGGGGCTCAATAAATGTTTGTGAATGACTTAATAGCAACAAAATATATACATGGAGCGACTGACAAAGCTCTTGTTTTGCCTTCTTGCCCTCTTTGTTTCTTGTTTTCCCCAAACTCTGTAATTTAGGGATTAGGAACAGCTGGTTGATTATGTTCACAGCCCAAACACAAAAAGAACTCAGCAGGTCTTAGAGGGAGGGCCGCAATGTCTTATAACCACATAGCTTAGAGGGTGGAGGTTTATTTCCACATTAGCTGTTTTCATCAATGAAAATTGCTTAGAACATTATTTTTGGAGTGTTAGACACTGAAAAGATTGACTGGAAATCCATAATTTTCACAGCCATGCTCTTCAAAATTTCCTTTACTCTTAAAACTGAAGAATGAAAAGAAAAACAGGAAAATATCCGTATGTGTATAGGAAGCCCTTGCGTTTGAGAAGTCTCCAGTCAAGAATTCAATTAATTTGTTACAATAACTTATGATTCCCTTCTCAGGGTTAACTTCCTGTTTCTCCTAAATTGCAGGCACACTTGCAAGGTGGGGAAGGGGAGGTCAGTGGCTTGAACTCTCACCCAGATCAACAGTCTTATTTCTGCTCGCTGGGAGGGATGCCCTTCTTTCCAAAAGTCCAGCTGCAATCCTATGGTTCAATTTGCAGTGAATTTCCCTAGAGTAACAATGTTAGGTTTCACAACCAGATTAAGGAATCCTATTAGTCTTACTCAGAGGGGGAATTCCATATGAATAATGCTAGAAAATCCAGCCATCATTTGTAATGATTGTTGTATGGGATGTTTTTAGACTCTCCATTTAGGGAGCCAGAAATGTATCTTTCTTAAAAGTGAAATTAGGGACCACACTTCTCTCCACCCTCTACTTGCTGTCTTTGAAAGTAATGATGCTTCCACTGTCCACCTAAGCAGGAGGTGTCTCCTCTGGACCAAACAGACAATGAGAAGTCAGGAGGCAACAAGAACCTGGAAGACATGAACCACCTGCAGGGTAACCTCTGAACTCAGTCTGACTTTTTTGAAACCCCCAAGACTTACTCTACAACATGCTACAAACTCTGCTGTTACCATCCTTTATTTCCAATTAGATCATGAGCTTCTTATTAAAAGATGAGTTCCTGGAAAGATTGATCCTTGATAAATCCTTTATCATGACTGTCTAACCACATTTCCTGTCACATATGAGGGGCTATATCATCGTTGAAATGAAATCCCTCCAGTTTCTAACCATTCCTGATCCGTTAAGGAGGATTGTATACTTTGATAGTTTCTCTCCTGCCTCTTACATAGAACTCAAGTTCTACTGTCAACTCAGGTAAGAACTCAGCTTTTTGGACGCATCTTGTGAGTTTCATTGCAAACAGTTAAATAAAAATAAGGCATCGATTTCCACCCAGATCCTGTAGGGAAAGACAAGTCCTAACTCTTATAGGAAGATGTGCTGGCCATGTTTCACTGTGTTAGCCTGTGTGAACCTTGGCCCTGTAAGCAGAGAGGCAGCCGAATTTACTGAGAGATTCCTCAGCCTGTGGCTGATTGTACCATAAACCAGCTAATTGGGTGACTCCTAGTGGTGGAGACCTGCTGGGTTCATGTACCCTAACATCAGACTGTGTACTTTCTGCCTTGGTTTATCTGAGATTCTTCTGTGTCTTTTCAGTTACTATCACAACTCTTATCTCTTTTTTTGAGTTATGATGACTGGGACTCAGTTTCTTGAGACCAAAACAGTTTGACCAAGACAGTGGAGCTAGGTGTTTAAGGATAAAAACAAAAAAGAAAAAAAAAACACCCCAAAACCCATCTTCTACATGTCAGAGGAACTTTTACAGGAAATGGGGAAGAGAACAGGGCTCTGAGGTCTGTAGATTCGTATATGAAATAAGGCGTGGTGGGTACTGGAGGGGGAAAAAAGCCCCGATTTGTAGTGTTTGCCAATTTTTGAGTATAAAATACTCCAATCATGATGATTTAAAGCTATTAATACTTTAACAACCAACTTACAAAATTGCTGTAGATGTAACAACAGATTCTTGCAAGCAAGCCAATAAGCACTTGCTCTAGGGTAACACACATGAACAAGTGGTTGGGGAAAGACCCTTAGGACTTTTCTCCCTTTTCACTCTTCCCTTCACATTTTGACGTGAGTGGTGAGAAGTGGGTTCTCAGTTGGAGGAGACTAAGTTATCTAAAAAGGAGTGAGGAGAAATGAGCACAGCAGATAACTACTGATGGAGAGAAGCAATGTCCTGCCAGTTGAGAAGGTGAATAGAGTATTCATTCATAAGAAAAGATTAGTGGTGGCAGGAGCAGATACATTGGGGGATGGCCTTTTTTTTTTTATTCTTGGTAGACTTACTTGAGAAATAAACATGGCACACCAAATGTTCCCTATTTATATCCTACTTGTACATTTTACCCACTAGAAGCTTAAATGGGTTGATCATTCCTACTCGTGGTATGTAAATAGGCCAGAAGTTAGAACAATTCCAGAGATACTCATATTGTATTCTGAAGGAGTTCAGGACCTGTTGCCCCAAAATATGCCACTTTGGTATATTGATTATTTTGAGCTATAGGCACTTGAGAAACAGCAAATGCAGGGAGAGACTTTCTCTGAACTCCCCTTATCTGCCTAAAGACAGATCCTTCAAAAGGAATGCAGTTATAAATCTCCTCTCTGGGAATTTCTTCAACCAGGGAAGATCTGCTCTAATCACAGGAGAGGAGAGTAGAAGTGGAAACCACACTCAGACAAACTTTATCACAAATTATCATGTCTCCCATCTGTTTTTCTAAGGGCTCATTCATCTTTCCTAAAAATCATTTACTTTCCTTTAAATGGTCTACATCACCCTTCCACCTGTTAAGACAATATGTAAGCTCTCATATGTCACTCTTTTTTGGGCTATTTTTTTTTTCTGTGATGCCTCCATACATGTAGTACTAAGTTAATAAATTTATAAACAATTTCTCTTGTTAATATACCGTTGTCAGTTTATTTCATAGGCTCAGCTTTTGGACCTAGGAAGGTAGGGAAAGTCTTTCCTCCCCTACAGGTCTACAGAAATGGTTTTCTTTCACTCTCACCTTGTGTGACTAGAACCTTCTGAACTTGTACAGCATGGGAGCCCTGTGTGTAAACAACATAGAAGAATTAAACCTATCAGTTCCGTATACCATGATGTCAGTTATTTGATCAACTTTTTTATCTTAGTGATGTTAACCTGTGTGGAATAGAGCTTTGATTGCTGGACTAGGAAGTCAGTGCAAAGAACAATAGTGTAGATCAATCTTCTCTGTCTTGACTCCCATTTTTAAAAAACTTCAAATAAGGGCTTCCCTGGTGGCGCAGTGGTTGAGAATCTACCTGCCAATGCAGGGGACACGGGTTCGTGCCCTGGTCTGGGAAGATCCCACATGCCGCAGAGCAACTAGACCCGTGAGCCACAACTACTGAGCCTGCGCGTCTGGAGCCTGTGCTCCGTAACAAGAGAGGCCGCGATAGTGAGAGGCCCGCGCACCGCGATGAAGAGTGGCCCCCACTTGCCACAACTAGAGAAAGCCCTCGCACAGAAACGAAGACCCAACACAGCCATAAATAAATAAAAATAAAAAATAAAAAAAAATTATAAAAAAAAAAACTTCAAATGAATTTTTAATTGTAGTAGAGGTTTGGATTTACAGAAAAGCTGTGAAGGTAGTAAAGAGAGTTTTTGTCTATCCTCCACCCAGCTTCCCCTGTTATTAGCATTTTACCTTAATATAGTACATTTGTCGCAATTGGTGAACCAATGTTAATATATTATTATTAGCTAAAGTCCATACTTTCTTTAGATGTCTTTCACTTTTCCCTAATGTCTTTCTTCTGTTCCAAGACTCCATCCAGGAAACCACATTACTTTCAGTCATCATGTCTCCTGAGGCGCCTCTGGGCTGTGACAGTTCTCAAATTTCCCTTGTTTTTGTTGACCTTGACAGTTTTGAGGGGTACTGGTTAGGATTTTGTAGAATATCCCTCAGTTGAAATTTATCTGCTGTTTTACTCATGATTTGATGGGGGTTATGGGCTTTGAGGGGAAGACCACAGAGGTAAAGTACCATTTTCATCATATCACATCAAGGTACCTACTATCGACACAATTTATCACTATAGTTGTTGAATTTGATCACCTGGCTGAGAAGTATTTGTCAGGTTTCTCTATTGTGAAGTTACTCCTTATTTTGACCCTTATTTTATTCTGGGAAACGATGACTACAAAGGATAAGATACGTTTCCTGGAATGCTCAATGGCTTAATCCATGTATTGAAGCCACTTTACTCTGGCTATGGCTTTTAAGTTTAGCTGGCCATAAAAGTTGCATTGCCGTTTTTATTTTTTTTTTAATTTTCTTTGGCCGTGCCATGCAGCATGCAAGATCTCAGTTCCCCAGCCAGGGATGGAACCCTTGCCCCCTGCAGGGCAGCCCGGAGCCCTAAACACTAGACCGCCAGGGAATTCCCCGCATTGCCATTTTTAAAAATGCGCATTCCTGGGTCCTACTCCTGAAAACTCTGATTCATTTGGACAGGGAGACCTTGGGCAGGAAGCCACATTTTTAACAAACAGAGGTTATTTTAATACAGTGGTCTCTAGACTACATACACTTTGAGAAAATAGACCTACACTGTAAAGGGAAATTAAGAAATTCTGGATATACTCAGAAATTGCCATTTCCATTTATGTGATGCTGGAATAGAGGAAAATTTCATTTTGAGTTGCCCTCTTTGGCATCACCCCAGGGCATAACATGCAATTAGGATCTAACCCGGTGCTTTCCCCCTCTTTAAAGCACTTTTGTACCCCCGCTGGATGGGCAGAACCACTTTCCAATGTGCTGCGATAGCATTTTGTTAAAACCAACGTCCTATGTTAATGCAACTATTTGTGGGCTTACACAGCAAAAAAAGATGAAGAAATACATCCTATATTTCAGCGGGAAGAAAAATATTATTATTAAAGAAAAACCTCAACTGACTAGCCACATTTTTATTCTGTGGGGATAGCAGAATTCACCTCATGGAAAATCATAGGCTTTTGTTTAGAAAAACTACTTAGTGGGCCCTTTGGTTATAAAACGAAAAGGCCTGAACCAGTCTGGGCTAGAGAGGAAGTAACAGACCAACTAAAATGGTGTCCTCCCTGGGGATGGAGAGAGTGACCTAGGATGGCAGCTGCTATGTGGGCTTCCAGAAAGAGTAGATGTCAGATCCTTGGAACTTAGGGAAGACGGGGAGGGAACAGGCTGAAATGACAAGACGGAAGAATGGGAGGTTAGAGGAGGAAAAAGTCATCGAGAGATGCCCTGGGGCAGGGAAAGGTAGATAAACTTTAGCATCAGGGCTGCTAATTCTACCTGCTGCAAATTATTCTATTTTGAGAAAAGATAAACTGAAGCATAAGAAAAGTTGTGAGAGTTTGAGCAAAAGTCAATTCGAATTGGACAGCATCCAATCCAGCAGATAGAAAGGAGCTCTGAGGAGCTGTACAAAATGAGAGACTTACTGGCAGAAGTGGGAGAGATCAAGGAAGTTAGACTAGACAAAAAAGCGGGTGGGTTATTGCAAAGTCACTTTCCTTTAGAGGATGGCAGTGTCTGTCAGGCAGGTGACCTCAGTAGTTCTGATCAGGAGATTCCGGATGAACTGGCTTAAGATGCCATTTCTGAGAGAGCTGAAACTGTAATTAAGTCTTGATTTCGTGACATGGAGCTTAGCATAAATGACTCTGTCTTGTGCCTCTTACCTTGTTTTCAACAATCTTAATCCTTCATGCCCTAGAGCCTCATGTTAGTAGGTCACCTTCTGGGGCTCAGGAACAGGGCAGATCAGAGAGACCTAAAGCAGCATCAGGAGGTAGATTCAGAGAGCCAGCCATGATGGAGGAGACGATGAAGCAAGATACTGTGTGTGCTGTAACACCCACATTTATGCATGGGCTTGGAGTTCTTTGATCTGGACCCATTTAATGACTGGAAGACTGAAGGCCTTTCAGTTATATGAGTAAGAGATACCCTAAAGATTCCCTAGTTTCCCTGCAGATCTGAAAGAGGACTCTTGGAGGAAACTTTGGTAACAGATGGATATCTCCTTACCAGTTTTTCCCTCAGATTATATTTGCTTAGTTCTCTGTGATTTTTATTGTCAACCCAGTGCTAAATTTTCAAATAAACTCTTGCTCATGAAGTGGATAGTATTTCATCATATGTGATTTTGTTCAATTTCATCTGGTCTAAATACAAAGTGGATAGAATTTATTTTTTCTATTGCTGACAGCAAAATTCTCTTGCACGAACCTATTTCCTGATACAGACAAACGGTGTTGAGCAAGGCCTGGTAGTCTAAGTATCGCCACAGTTGAGAGGGATGGATAAAATGACTTCTGTAATGTAAGTAAGAAACTAAGATAAAGGGTAAGGCAAAAGAAACCGATCTATCAGCTAGCAAAAATAAGATATAAACATGGAAATGAAAAGATACTTCTTCCCCTAAACCTATAGTGTTATGTATTATTTGAAAAGAGTAAGTAGCAGGAGAGGGAAATTTGTTTTTAATCCTTTGGGAAATGTTTGTGCATTTTTGTGTGTATGTGGGGAGAAGGGATAATGAATAAAGGAGAATATCACATTAGAATAACGTCTCATAAACTGGTTGCCCTATTACTTTTAGCCTCTAATAGCTGACAGAGAAGCTGGTGAGAATTTTGTGAGGATAGAAGTTTGACAGAAAACAACAATATTCTCAAAATTTAATGTTTTCATTTTATTGTTTTAATGTTTATCTCTTTGGGTTTTATATTAGTTTCCTATTGCTGCTGGAACAAATCACCACAAACTCAGTGTCTTAAAACAACATAAATTTATTATTTTATAGTTCTGGAGGTTAGAAGGGTCACATTGGGCCAAAATCAAGGTGTCAAGAGGGCTGTGTTCCTTTCTGGAGGCTCTCAGAAAGAATCTATTTCCTTTAATTTTTCCAGATTCAAGAGGCCGCACACATTCCTTGGCTTATGGCCCCTTCCTCCATCTTCAAAGCCAGCAGTGCCTTGCATCACTTGGTCCTTTTTTTCTGTAGTCACATCTCCCTCTCCCTCTGATTCCAGCTGGGAAAGATTCTCTGCTGTAAGGACCTAAGAGAGATTAGATTGGGTTTACCCAAATAATCCAGGATAATCTCTTCACCTCAAAACCATTAAGGTAATCATACCTGGAAAGTTCCTTTGCCATATACAGTAACATATTAACAGGTTCTGGGAATTAGAACTTTGACATCTTTGGTGGGAGGGGGGTAGTTATTCTGCCTACCACAAGTTGGCCATAGATTTCATCGTCCATCTCATCCATCTTCCCACCAAAGTCACTGAAGAAATTTTTAATGCGAAGCCATGGACAGGCTTGTAGCAAATTAGAATTTCATGATTCCTTGCATCCAGTGGGGAAAAAAAAATTAGGGATTAAGTAAAGGATTAAGTTAAATTGGGATTTCCCTTTCACCAGTTATTCAAATCATCTCATCAGATAGCTTGGGGTATTACTGATGTTGAATAATTTGATTCCTCATTTAAATCTTTTCCTTGAATTAATCACTTTTATAATTGTTCTTTTCTACTTCAGCTTGAAATATATACAATAGCCATGGCTAGTGTCTTGTGAGGAGGATTTGGGTTGTTTTTTCAACCTGTCACTGGAAGATACCTTTTGAGCTATCAGACCAACAAAGATCAGGGAAGAAGCACTTCTGGTAAGTTCTTCCTAGATTTAGAAAACCATGACAACCAGCATCCTCAGGAGAGGAAAAGTTGATTTAGAGCCAGGAAATTAAGGACTCTCTTTAGAGAAAGAAAGGGTCATTCAATAATCTAGAGCAACACAATCCAACAGAAATATAGTGCAAGCACATATGTAACTTAAGACTCTTTAGCAGCTATATTAAACACAGTAAAAAGGAATAGGTTAAATTTTTTATTATATATCCAAAATATCATTTCAACATGTAATCAACATAAGAAATTACTGATGAGATTAAAAAAAATTGTTTTTGTATTAGAAATTTGGGATCTGCTGTGTACTTTACACGTATCGCACACCTGAATTCAGACTAGCTACATTCAAGTGCTCACCACCTGCATGTAGCTGCTAGATAGAGTCTACCACACTGGACAGAGCCAAGTAGAAGCTTCTTTCATTTAAGAAGCATCTTTGAGTAAGCTTGTTCATTGAGTCTTCATAGCATTCCCTACTCTTCCTCCAATTCAAAGCTTGACCCCCTTAGATCATATGGTGGTCACTACTGTCTGTTTCAACACGGATGTCCCACAGCTTTCTCCCCTGCCAATATCCACTAGAGAAACAGGAAGACAAGCACTCACTTCCCTAGTCTTCTTTGCAGCTGGAAGTGGCCATTTGACTATTCAGGTCAATGAGAGGTCAGAAGAATTACGATCAAGGGTCTCTGGGAGCTGGTACTGTTCCCTCCTTCTAGATGTTCTGAATGCCGTGCCTGGAACTGTAACATCCCAGAGACTTTCCAAGACACATGCCCGGACACCATTAAATAACTGAACCAATGCTCACAGCCACCCCATCCCCACCCTGTTTCTTTCTACTGAAAAAAAATCAATCCTTACTTATTGAAGCCACTGTTCATAGATTTCTCTTTGATGTGCATCTTATTTCATCCCTAACTGATACAAACTGCTCTCTGGATCCTGCTTTGCACAAACTGCACTTCTTTGCCCCTGGCTTCCCACTAGTTCTGACAATGAGGGGCACTAGAAAGAGGCTGAGAAGTAAGCGGAAGGAAAAAAGACTCCTTTTTTTTTTTTTGCTCCAATTAGGATCATCCTGAAATACCTAGGGTGGTTTCTATTTCCTGAATGAATAAACCCCCTGCAGTCTCTTCTCCATTTGGCAGGAGGAATAATAATTTAAAAACGTAAGTCAGATCATATTTACAATGGCTTCTAGTATCAATAAAAATAAAATCCAAAGTCCCTGCTCTAGCCTACAAGGTCCTGCATCATGTGCCTTTGTGCTCCATCCCTGACATTTCACGCTACCATTCTTCCCCTTACTTTCTCAGTCCAATCACTCAGAACTCCTTAGTCCTTCAAGTCAAGCCATCCTGACACACGCTGCCCTCACCAGCTCTGCACTGGCTTTTCCGTCTGCCTGGAATTGTCTTCTCCCAGATCCTCACCTGGCTGTACCTCTCACTCGCTTCAGCTCTCTGCTCAAATACCATCTTATTGGCAAGGACTTCCTTCAGCATCCATATCAGACAAACCTGTCACTCTTGATCCGCTCACCTGCTCCATTTTTTTCCTCCAGCACTTCATCCCACTCTGATGTTTTCCATGCTTAATAGTTTATTATTCACCTCCCCCAACGAGAACAAAAGTCTGTAATGTTAGGAGCTTTGACTATTTCATTAGCTGCTTTATGCCTATTATCTGGAACAGCTCCTGACACAGGAATCACAGGAAAAGGATCGGGTAGAAAGTGGAGATAATGTTAAATTTGGATGTGGTGATTTTCCAGTTGCGTGTTGGATATTCCTGTGGACATGCCCTGCTGACAGCCGGGGACATATGAGTCTGGAGCTAATAGGAGAGATGAAGTTAGTTGAATTAGATTTGATTAAAGCCATGGATTTAGAAAACATCCAAGAAGTGTTTATAGAAAGAGAGGGGAGCCAGGACGAAATTGCACAAGACACAAATATCAAAGAGAGATACAAAGAGGGACTTTGCAAGGAGATTATGAATGAAGGTCAGATTCAGATGGAGAGAAGTGGTGACTCAGAAACCACGAGAGGAGAAATTGTCCAGGGGAGAGTGATGAAATGCCTCAGTGATATCAAGAAGATATCCCAACTGAAACTGCCCTTTTGGTTTGGTATCTAAAGAGGCTGGGTGTCAATGCTGGGTGGGAGCTTTTGTGGAATGATCAAATGAGAGTTTTTAGAGAGCCAGACTGCCATGGATTGAGGAATAAACAAGAGATGGGGAACTATGGGTTTCTCTTTCAAGAAGAATCTCTTTGAAAGGAGAGAGAGGTTTTCTAAGTGAGGGAGAGACTAAGCCAATAGAAAATTGTACTTTTTTATTTTTTAAAGATGAGAGATGTATGGACATGTCACACAGCATTGGAAATGAGCAAGTGTCGCTAAGAGCAGAGGTCAGGGCCAACTTAGGATGCCTCCGCACTCTGCATGGGGACCATTTCCAGGCTCAATGTTGAGCAAATCTGGGTCCACAGAGGAATCTTTGCTGAGTCTTTGGCACCAGTGATGACAGAAGAAGCCTTTTGAGGAAGTGTCCTTTTGAGATACCTGTTCAGAGAGCCTTTGGACTTTCCTGCTGTTCTCCGAGGAAGGGCTGACCCCTGACACCCTTGTTACTGGGTGGAAACCGTCCCTCCTTCCAATTTTGCAGATATGGTGTCTAAAGAACTTGCAAAGACTCATATTTTCCTCTTTTTATGTCCTCCGTACGAGCTCCAGGTCGCATATTCAAATAACCTTGGAACAGACAGATTGCTAAAACCAGAATCCCCCAAGATAAATATGCAAACAAAGTTCTAGTAATTTCCAGAGTGGTGGTTAATAAAAATGGTTAAATGAGTGAACCTTGTTTTGTTTTAAACTGTTAGATACTCATCCAATTTGAGACTTGATAACCGTCTTAACCCTTTTTTGTGAATATTGATGATATGCCTTGATAGACAGTACACCATGAGTGTATAATAATTTCACAAATCTATAGTGGTGAGAAATATCTCTGCATAATGTATTGTTCACTGCTGATTTGAGGCCGAAGTGTGGTAAAAATCAGTCAGAGTGGTTGGCCCCCACTTTTTTCCTTGGGCCCTTGCGACCACACCCTGTGTGCGTTGGCATAAGAACAGGCAGTGTGCATCTATGATCTTACTGGTTCATCAACAATCACATAAGAGAGCTCTGCTTTTCATGAGAGTCATAACAATTCCTTCTGAGGACTTTGCTGGAAGTGAAAACCAGCTTAAAGCCAAAACAAAACAAACAAACAAAAACAAACCCCCTGCCCCCCAGAGATCTAATTTTGAAGCCATCCCTAGTAGAAGGTATATTAGTTTCCTAGGGCTGCCAGAACAAATTACTACAAATGGGGTGGCTTGAAGCAACAGAAATGTGTTCTCTTACAGTTATGGAGGCCGGAAGTCCCAAATCAAGATGTCAGCAAGGTTGGTTCTTTTTGGAGGCTCTGAAGGACAATCCATCCCTTGCCTGTCTCCCAGCTTCTGGTGGTGACCAACAATCTTTGGTGTTCCTTGGGGTGCAACTTGATCACTGCATTCTCTGCCTCTATCATCTCATAGTTTTCTCTCTGTGTGTCTCTGTGTTCCTGTGTCTTCACATGGCTTTCTTATAAGGACAACAGTTATTGAAATTAGGGCCCATCCTAACGCAGTATGACCTTATCTCAACTTGATTACATCTGCAAAGATGTACTCTATTTCCAAAGATAATTTGCATCCACTTTTACCAGAGGTTAGGACTTCAGCATATCTTTTGCGGGGGAGACTCAATTCCACCAACCACAGAAGGCTATCGAGAAATAGGTATTTAGATGAGCTCAGCAGAAGAGTCCACACTTAGTGTGAAAGGAATGAACTTTGTATACTAAGTAACAAATTATGATTTTTGCGCATTCAAGCTTTGGTCAAAGCTGGGATCTGTCTGGGAAAATTAAAAATCCCACAGATTTCTTATATCCTGAAATTGTGGGTAGTGGAAAACAGATTTGTCCACTCTGGCACCAATAGCACTTTCTTTTCTTTTCAAATTGGATAAGTCTGGCTTGGAAACTGGAAAGACCAGTGGAAACCACTCTTAGAATTTCACAAAATTCTTCAAATTAGTCAAAATTGTAGCCATTTTCAATACACTGTATCTTGGGAGAATAACATCTTCTGAATCAGAATATCCAACTCTCAGATTGCCTTTTTATGTGCACTGAGGTTACAAAGCATGTTCCTGATGACCCCCATCCTCCATGGTGCCTGAAACTCTTCAGAGTTTGTATAGCTTATTTTAGGAAATATGCTAGGCCTCAGCCTTTTGCATTTGTGCCGCTTACATGATGAATAGTGTTCTGAGTATTAAGGTCTTTCAAAATCAACCAAATATTTCTTTCCTTACAGTTAGAATGATTTGGCTCTCAGAGTTATGCATTACATTAGTTTCCTTTGGCTGCATTTCATTTCATAATTTTTAAAATTCTTTACAATATTGTGCATCTGTGCTATTATTTTCCTTGAGTTCAAAGATGTCACAGCAGACAGAACTCTTTCCTGAACTGAGTTTCTGTCACTAGGGACCTGCATGTTTTTTGCAGCTGTCTAGGACTAATAATTTTCACCATACCAGCTGTCACAAATAATTCAGTGTCCTAAATTCCAGTACATTGGCAGAATGGGTGAGCAGTCTCTTGAAAGAAGACTTTTCAATATCAATCTTTTCCCTTTATATCAGTGTTCAGAAATTCCAATTAAAACATTTTGGGAAGCAGAAAAAATTGGTAAGTAATGAAATTAGATAGTGCTTCCCACACTCCCCTTTCAATTTGATCTGCATTTAGATGGAAGTTAGGACTCAGTCCTTATTTCCTTAAGACTCGGTATGTGCAGAGCAATGCACTGGAAACTGTGGAACTGACAGAGGATCCCTGCCCTCAGGGACCTGATTGCCTCAATTCCCAGGAGTAAACCAATGGTAAGAACAGCAGAATGTTGGGGAGTGTGTTAGTTTCCTTTTGCTGCTGTAAAAAAAATACCACAAATTTGGTGGATTAAAAAAATTATTATCTTACAGTTCTGGAGGTGAGAAGTCTGATATGGGACTCATGGGGTCTAAATCAGTGTGTTGGCATGGCTGGATTCTTTCTGGAAGGCTCTTGCCTTTTCCAGCTTCTGAAGACTGTTCACATTCCTTAGCCCATGTCCCACTTCTGTCTTCAAAGCCGGCAAAGGCTGGTCAAGTCCTTCTCACGTCTCATCACAGACACTGACTTTTTCTGTCTCCTTCTTCCACTTTAACAACTTTTGTGATTACATTCGGCCCACCCAAGTAATCCAGGATAGCTTTATTTTAAGGGCAGCAGATAAGCAACCTTAATTTCATCTATAATCTTAATTCCCCTTTGCACGTTAAGCTAACACATCTGTAGGTTATGAGGAATAGGACATGGACATGTTTAGGGGACCATTCTTTAGCCTACCACAAGGAGCAAAGGTCAGTTATGTGTCCTCTTTTGATCAAAAAGATAGGAGGCTTTGTCCAGAACTGTCCTGCTTAGTAAATATATTTTCCTGAGTCATTCTGGCGCTGGGTGGAGTGAGAGACAACGCAAATCTCAAACTATGCCCAGTTTTTGCCTTATTATCTATCTCCTCCATCCTCCCCTAAATCTGAGCATGGAATTGTGTAGTCTTTTCCTTTAGTTGGTCAATCTTTTATTTTTACCTAGCAAAACTAAAAATTTGAAGAAGGGGTATATTTCAAGTGGAAATCTGATTAATTCTTAGAAATAGTTGACCCATTTGGATGGAAATGGACAGTGGAAAAAAGTTCTTTCAAATGTATTGCAAGAAAATATGATGCGGTAATGACATCCTCTATATATGTAATACCATTTTTATGAAGATCTCCAGTTGTTTTCTTATATATAATTTGGTTTATCTTTCTGCAGTAGATCTTCTGTAGAAATACCTGCCCAGCAACCACCCTACCTATCATGTACACAGCCGTGGCCACAGTCCCACTTCATAGAATCTGTTCTCAGCCCTGCTGAGTGGGCAACAGACCCCCGTGGTCTCAACCCCTGGGAGAGTGAACACCTACTCCACGAAGCCCATTAGATTTGCTCACCTAGGGACTTAGAATTGAGATTCAAACAATCTGTCTATCCAACACAAAGAGTGTCTTAATCTATGGACTTTGGTTAATAATAACGTATAAATATTGGCTCATCAGTTGTAACAAACGTACCACAGTAATGCAAGCTGTTAGTAATGGGGACACCTGTGGGTGGGTAGGCAGGGAGGAGGAGACCCGGGAACTCTCTGTACTTCCTGCCCAATTCCTCTGGAAACCTAAAACTGCTCTAAAAAAATAAAATCCATTTATTGAAAAACCAAAAAGTGCTGTCTAGATAGCTTCTTTGAGGCTCCAGGTATGGGGATGACTTAAATTGGGGCTATGTGACATAAATGGAAGGTATAGGGAGTACGAAAGCTGTCAGCTATAGCAACACATGCTTCAAGGGCAGGAACAGATCCCGATTTCTGAAGCACATACGACGTAGGGTCCTCTTCAGGAAAAACAAACCAACTAAGCCAAAATGGAGTGTGAAATAGAATCTCTATTTGGAAGAGGCCCTGCAAGTGAGAGATCCTGCAGCTTAAGCTTCCTGAATTTTATGATTAACCTTCCTTGGCTTGTGTGTGTGGCCGGGGGTGTGGGGTAGGAGAGGTGGCGGCAAAGAAAGGAGGCCTGGAGAGGGAGGACGGGATGGAGAGAGAGAGAGGCCAGCCTCCCTGAGAGATGGAGAGAAAGCGCATGAGCGCCTCACTTCCCTGTCTACGTTTCATCCTCTAATGAGACCCAGATTTGCTACCAACAACTCGTGCTTTCTGGTTTAAGTTGGAACCAACCAAGCAGCAGACCCAGTATCCCCTGGGAGGAGGGGAAAAGGAGGTTGGAAGTGGCTCCATTTTGTCAGGAGCCCAGCTGAGGCAGAAGGCAAAGTGGGGACTGGCCCAAGGCACGTAGTTGTCTCCCCCGGAGCCCGCTTCTCTGCCCCTCAGTCCAGGGGTCCCTTCTGTCTCTTCCCAGTGGGGTTGGCACCTCCTGAGAGATCCAGTGCCTTGGGGTCTCATTACTTATTCCCTGCCCAAGTTACTCGTTCAGGGAGCCCTTGAAATTCAATCCTGTCACCTTCGGAGACTGAGAATAATGCATTTAGAGTGAACAAGAGTAAGTGTCATAAGATGACACTTTTGACAGTATGTCCAGAGGCGGCTGTTCATTACGGTTGCTTATTGAGACCCTCACCTACCTTCTACTAGAGTGATTTGCAATGAGGGTATTTTTTGAGACTTTCCCTCTGGGAAGTTTCTTTCACACTTTGATA